>NC_046350.1:3320624-4520624 GCF_000738735.6 Corvus cornix cornix | reverse complement strand
ATGGTTTTTGTATAGGAATCTGCAATGTTTTGGTCAAGATGTGGTTTGGCTCTTTACAGACCACCCCAACCCAACCAGAGGAAGGGGGAAGTGTGGAATCCACTGGCCAAGCTGGGCAAAAGTCCAAGTGAGCCTGCACTGCACAGACTCAACTTTCTTAAAGAGTGGATCTCAGTGTCACTGCATCCAGCAGCAACAAATGCTGATGACCTCAACTGTATCAGACCACTAATGAGGAAAACCAAACTGCATTCCTGGTCAGTACAAAGACCTGAGCACGGACATTGCGTGTTTCCCAACAGTGGCATCAAAGAATTTCATCTGAACGCTCTGAAGATCTTTTTTCCTGAAATCCCATCTGACAAACCATCAATGGAACCACACTGATTACAAAATCAGTCTGCCTGCTAACCACCTCCATTTCACACAGCACAGAATTCAAACTACAGCAAAAAATTCGAAAACCTGCAAACATCAACTTCCAGCTGTAAGTTTCGTTCAATTCTGCAGCAGAAAAACTGCTAAAAAACATTTAAAACCAGGCAGTGTGCAACTAAGGTCCTGCCTGAGGAAAGAAGTAGATTTTAATTAGGAGATTATATTTAAAGGATATTTTTTTTTTAATCTTCACTGTGTGCTGAGGTAACTGTGAGCAGCCACTCACCTGTGTGCCCAGCGAGCTCACGGCTGACACGGACATTCCCTTCACGAGTTTTCAAGTTATAAATGGAGCAGATGTTGTCGAGCCCACCACAAGCCACGTAATTCCCAGAAGGAGCATATGCACAAGTCATGACCCAGGAGGAGCGCAGGGGAATCGCATGCACCTGAAAGAGAGACAGGCCTGGATTTAATCTCAAAAACTGCATTCAGTGCTGCACCACCAGGAAGTTTTTCACCTGTCTCTCAAGACAGACATCATCTTTTTGGCAGAAAAGCAAGAAAAAACCAGCTGTTTGAGTATCAAACTATTTTGGGGATAACTTGCATATGAAGCTCGTCAGAACAAGTAATGACGTCATAAAACCTCAGATTTGCTTTTCCTGAATCCAGTTTCATCAGCAATTTTGGTAAAAAGTGAATTATTTCATTTCAGTGCTCTGATTACTATTGGTTTATTATAGGTTCAGGAAAATATTGACTTCCAAGCACAGTCAGCAAAACTGCCAATTCCAGGCTTAGATGCTGTGAATGAACAAGTAAGGAAATCGCTGCTTCCACTGCCATTTAAATCCTTCTTTGGAAACCCACTGCAAGCAATCAAGCTTCACATTTAAATAACTACCCCATGTTTCCTTGTCATTCTGTGCTCAGAGAACTTTTTTTAGATAATTATAGAAGCTAAACCTGTTCCCTCTTGTTAACTCGTTACGTTCATCCCTTAAATGTGTTCATAAAGTCTTTAGGAAAGGGCTGGTGTCCTTAGAACTGTGGTGATTTTTTCATGCAATATTAACAATCTTCCTGAATTCCTTAAGTAAAGATTTCATTAGAAGCAGAGGGACAGCCAGTAATCAGTGATCCTGCAGCAAACAGCAGTTAAAAAAACCCCAACCCTATCCCAAAAGCACAACCAGCTCGTTTTTGGAAGTCTTCTACTAAAGAACTATTTGGAATATTCACTTTGAGCCATTTTAATTTATCATTAGGAAAAGATCAAATTGATGACAAGACTGTTACTTCCAGTGTGTGCTGGAACTGCCAAAAGAATATTGCATGGATTAATTAGCATTGATATAAGAACTGAAGATACCAATACAGAAATCATGGTGTACAGTGATGATTTTACCATCCTACAGTAGTCACAGTAATTTAAGATTATATTTACCTGCAGGCTGGGGTCAAAGGAGGAGGATGAAGGTAAAAAGGAGAGGGTTTATTTTTAACTTGCAAACCGTATTATATTAACTTTTTAGTAAAGTTATGCCATTTGCTCCAGTGCATTGGTAACACTGATTTTAATGCTAGGAGGAGCTAAGCTAGGAAAATTTTTTTGAAATTAAGCCAGTTCCATGCAGCAAACTCAAGCAGCTCTGTCAGCCAAACCACAAGGGGCTACATGGGAATTGCTGACAGTAACAGTGGCCGTGATCACTAATTACCAATCACTGTCAAATGAAAGTAAAAGTAGTCCCGAACTGCCTCGTGTGACTGCAGCCACGAAGTGATGACTCACTAGAACATGTCAGGTCTTTCAGGACTTCACTGCAGACAACAAATTAATATGGCTCTGCCTAAATCTCTGCCCCTTCTGGCGCAACACGCTCATCACTGCCTGCTCTCTGCTAATCACTTTTCTGCAGTATCAAAACAAATCAAAACATTCTTTGGAACAAAGTTTTTCCTTGTTCTCCATGTGTGGTGCACATTTTCACACGCTGAAGACACTGCTGTGTTCTTTACACACAACTCGATTGTTCTGGAGAATTCAAAATTTGGATTTAGGACTAGGAAAGCAACAGAGCCAAAATGATGATGGGTAACACTTCCTTCTGATGCATTCACAATTGAATTACACAGCAATGGACCAGCTGGCCTTACCTTGTTTGTAGTATAGCTGTCCCAAATTATAAGTTTGCCATCCTGGGAGGCACTAACTAGAAGCCTAGAGAGGAAACAGAAAGGAAACACAATCATTGTGGGCACACAAGGAACACCTTTGTGATGAACACTGTAAAGAAAAGAGAATTAAAGCAGCTGATACCAGTAGCATTTAGTTTCTCTTTAAATGAATCAGTAGTTAACATGAAGCTTTTAAGGAAAAAAGACAACTGATAATGATATCTATTCTATTTCCACAGTTCCTCAGAATTTTTCAGGCAAGTAGACAAGGACTGGGATGTGGGCACCACATGTAGATTTGGATTACAAAAACATGGAGGAAAATCGTGGCATTCAGTGTTTCTGAATTCTCTTGGTTGTTCAAGTTCTCTCAGAATTATTAATTCCCAGTGGTCCCAAGAACTGTGCACTCAGCTTTCCAGAGAGCAGTGAAGCCAAGTGATCCAGTTTTGTACCCACCTGGAATCAGTCCCCCAGTGCATTGCATAAATTTTGGCCAGGTGTCCCCGGAGTGTTCTCCTAGTGCGCATCTGGATTCTCCCCACCGGGTCGATATTGGCTGTGATCTGAAACAGGAAAACACCACACTCTGAGTTTTTCCCTTCACTGTTCACAAGTAACATCTCACACACAGTTCCACTGCAGCCCAAAGTCCCACTTTCTCAATACTGACTGATTTTTTTCAAACTCTCCATTCAGAAGTTATGTCATTTTAAGTAGCATGTCTTTATCACATGACTCAAGTAGCCTACTGCATTTATAAACACTCCCAGAAATTGTTTTGTTTAGGTCATATCTTCTTAGACTTCTAGGATTTCAGACCTTTGATCTGGGTTTTCTCCTCCTGCATAGATAAATGTAGCAGACATTGAAGTAGTTTAACCTCAGCAGGCCTTATGGTTCAGATTATCAGGGTGACAACAGTACTGCTCCCAGCTCCAGAGCAGAGCATTATTTTCCATTAAGCAGCAGAAATGTGTCCTGAGTCACTCAAAGAAACCACTGCTCAAGGCCACTGCTCTCAGGAACTAGACAAACATATACTTATTTCTGGAAGAAAACACCCAAAGGCAAAAAAAAAATTGCTACAGGAGGCAGAACCAGATTCACTTGCATTCACCTTCTTCCACAGCATTTTCTTTTTGTAAAGTAGACAGATCTTCTTAATTCCTGCTAAACTCTGAAATTCTTACCTGAGCCAGGGTGGCATCTGCACATGCTTTCCTAGCATCCTGCAAGAGAAGGAAATTAGAGAAATTGGATGGAGTTCTGTGTGTTTCTTTCTCTGTTTTGTCAAGCTGATTAAGTCCCCTGAACCCAAGGTTCAGAAAACATTTCTGTTTGTCACCCAGAGAGGACCCATCCTAACAGCAGCATTAACATAATACACTGCCTGCTGTCAAAACACATTGAGCATGGAACTTTGAAATTTCTTCTTCTTTTGGGAGAAAGGTAACATGACTTTCACCACAAAGACACTCAAGCAATGGGACTGCTTGTCCAGACAGGCTGCGCAGCCTTCAACCTCAGAGGTTTTTAAGACCTTACTGGACTAAGCTCTGACTAACTTTATCACTGTCCTTATTTTAAGGTTTCTTGACTTTAGTTATGCTCTAGCTCAGACAAACTTCAGTACACATTTATTTTGATCGGCAATTTTATGCATTGCTTATGTAACTATTATTTTCTAAGCAATATAAAAGACCAAAAAAGTAATTTTCTAAAGCAGACACATGTGCTTGCCCTTTCTACATTAAGTTTGACATTGGAGAAACATTTAAGGCATCATTTCTGTCCTCCTCAAGACACATTCATTTGTGTTGAGGCACAATACATACTCTGATTTGGTTTTTCAGTTGCTCGGCCTCCTGGCGTAACTGGTCAAGCTCGCTCATTTTCCTGTGCTAAAGGTGTGCTCCACTGCCACCTCTGAAACAACCAGAAATCTGAAAGACAGGTCAGAAGCAGGAGAATTAGGAGAAATCCAAGTTTGAAATTACAAGTCCTTTCAACCACTTCAAACAGCACTTGAAAAAAAAATGGCAGATTGATTTCTAAACACTGGAGAACAGGTAAAAATACGTGTCTGAAATCTCCACAGCAGAAGGTGTTGCCACAAATGGATGTGTTTTGTTTCCAGCCACAGGAAATAAAACAGAATTTGGACTTATTTCTCTCCCCCAGGCCTCTTTCTTTTTTTCATTAGTGTTTCTGATTCATTTTTGTATAAATTCAAGTTGCCCAAGGGTGAGTAAGCAGGTAACACCAATTTTAGACATGGAAGTCAGAACTTCCCTGCAGGTCTTCAGAACAGAGTAAGGAATCCTCCCAGCAAAGAGTAAGGATTTACACTGACACAAGAACCTGCAAAATGCTGTAAAAACTGTCTGCAACATCATGGTTAAGAAAAACATTGTTCTGCTATCTGGAGAAAAGAAGATCACTCACAAATGTTAAGGGTTTTACTTGGTAACTGCTAAAATGTCTGAGATACCAGAGCAGACTGTAACATGAACATGTTGTCAGAGTAAAACCAGTCATTTTTTGCTGGGTTGAGGGCAGGAGTTTGAGAAACCATAGCCAAGAGTCACTGCTCCCCTCTAAGCCTCTGTTTTCCCAGTATCCATAGGCACCAAATTACTCCTATGTATTTTATAGAGCCAGCAAGGCAGAGGCTCTCTAAAACATCACAACCACTGAAACAACCTCAGCTTTTGCCTATAGAGTTGCTCAACTGTTGGGCTGTTTCCCAATATTATAATCATATGGATATTTCCTATAAAATGTACAATTTATCTTTAAAAGTCTCTGTTCCAGAAAGATACTGTTGGCATTTTCCCTAGCATTCCACATCTCCAACTCAGCTGTTCCTGAAGTTTTTGTTTTAGAATCTCTGCAGCTTGATAGCAAGGGAAGACGCTGAAGAAACATGCTGATGAATTTTATCTTTTATTGCAGAACAAGATAATTGGTTCCAATTTCAAATACTACACAGAACACCTGGAGTTTACAAATTAACACTGAGAGTGTGATTTTTGAACATTTCATTAGCCAGAATTGACCCTTTACTATTAAATAAAGGAAACGCTTTGCTAGCAGCTTTACATATTATTCTGTTAAGATTTAATCAGCTTATTTATCTTTGCAAGCATGGGGGTTTTGTTTTCCTCTTAAAGCCCTTCCCAAGGAGAAAGATGAGGATAACTTCCAAATTTTTATCCAGTCACAGTAACAGAGAACATAATGTCAAGGTAAATTAGAGCAGCAGAACAAACACCACTGTTAAAAGACGCTTCAAAATAGTTTAGACTTCAATATTCCCTAAATATTTCTATCCCCCATAACCAGACTTAGGTTGAAGCTCTCTCCATAGTAGTTATTCCAAACTGAAAACCTCTAGGAACAGATGCCAGATCTTGTCATAGCATCATTTACGATTTTTTCCTTTTCTCTGAAACCCACAGTATCTTAGAAAAGGAATTTCAGTTGGCTTCTCTCCCAAAACCTCCACTCATACAACTTTCAAGGCCCTTTCACTTCATTGTGAAACTGGGTCTCTTCCTTCTCTCTTCTGGTTCCAGGGTCATCTCTAAGCCCCTTTAAGATTGCTTGTTCAGCTCAGTCCAAAATCCAGTTAAGACAAAAGCCATCCTGAGTGTTTTATTATCCTGCTTTTCTCTTGAATGCTCTTTTGTTTCTCAAGATGTTGTATTCAATCTGCATCTCAGACAAACTGGGATGGGTATCAGATCCCATCAGGACACAATCTGGGCTGGGTATCTGTTAGAATTTTGAGCATGTCTGCAGCTCCTGGGCAGTTCACACACCTGGTGAAACACTAATGCACTGCTCTTGTCAGAAAGGAATTAATTTAAGAATAAACTGCAATTGTTCAGATCTTTCAGCTTTTTCATATCCAGTTCTGCCATTCTCTAAGTTAATATATAAGCCCATTTCCTACTAAGCAAATACTGACCACTCCAGACAGAGAATTCAGAGATGGTATCCTTTCTATTTCAGAGCAAGAAATTCCAAAACTTTCGTGTTCTGCTCAAGGTCACAGCAACTCGTGGATGAGATTGCAATAAAGCCTCAGGATACCAAGAATTCCAGCTGCAGGTACAAGGAACTACACTGAAGACTTTACATGCAGCTTTATTTAAAAATACAATAGGAGGAATAATCTCACGTCAGTCAGAGCAGATATGCTCTCCTTAAAATAGCACCAATTTATTTCTGTAGAATTTGTGCACAGAGAGAGAATTCTCTTGCATTTAAATGAAACAAAGCTTCTTTGCATGGAACAGGGAGAGGCCTAAGGAGATGAACCCTTATCCTAAGAAAAAAGTCACATAAAAAAAAGCTCATTTTCCCATCTGCAACATCTTGTATCCATCTAAGTTCCTATCTTGAAGACAGATTCACTCTTAGAATTCCAACTTCACCCCTATGCATTCCAAGCAACTCCAAACTCTGAGATGCCTTTCTGTCAGCATCCACAGGAATTGTTTAAAGCAGATTTCCACATTCTCTTTGTAGTCTTTGTTGTTTCAACATCAACAGGAAGTGCTAATTCCTGCCAACACGACTGAACTCACTCACTCAGGAAATGACAACCCTACAGCAGCCAAGGGCATTAAAATATAGGAGTTCTCTGAAGCAAACTGTAAAATTTATGGGACAAACAGCAAAGCAGCTTGGCTGTGCCTCTATTTCTTTTATACTAAGTTTTAGACAACTAAATTTATGGTAGAAATATGAGATCTATGGGAGGAAAGTGTTCCAGCCTCCCATGTCCTTTGTAGCTATACTGTAAATCAGAGCTTACTGGTCTTGTATTAAAAGAAGTATCTTTAAAAGATTAAGATATCACATAAGGTCAGAAGAATGTATGGGTAAAAATACTTTTATCTATTCTCACTCTTTGTAGATGGGAAATTTTTATATAGATTTATTGATATTACAGAATAGATCATCCATTGAACAGTCTCTGCTCATCACAGACAAGCACAACTGAGTATCCTGAAACAGATTTTTATTTCTTGGCATGTTCTAAAGGCATTTAACCCCATTTTCCAAGAAGATTTCTAGAAGAACCTGTAAGCTTGATGTGGATGATGATGATGATTCTATTTTTTGCTTTTGAAAGAAGTTATTGCATTTCTAAATCAAGCAAACGTCAGGAAAAAAGTCACTCCTCAGGTTCCACACTCCTTTTCCCCAAATTACCCCCATAGCTGTGCAGAAATAGGTAGGAGCCAAACTCATGCTTACCTCACTTTCTTTGGAATATGTGAGTGTGTCCCTGAAGGCAGCTTCTCAGGAATAACACATTCACTTTCCTGAACGCCCTCAAGACCTTTCCAGGGGCTGAAGTACTTAAGTGTCTCTGGTCTAAGCTTATTTCCCCTAATCCTGTTGACCAGTATACCTTGTGGGTAATTCTCTTCTTGCTGGGGATAACAATCTGTGCACTTCAGGGCACTTCACTACTCCCCACTACTCCAGATGACCCAAGCCTCTAATATCTTCTGACAAGTTACCCATAGAAAAGTCACTTTGTTCCTTTGTTTCCCACACAGCAAAACTAACTATTGACTTTTCCTGATTTGTTACTTTCTATATATGATAAAACTTCACAATTCAGCTGTATCAAAAGGGTTTATCCTATCATTTATGTCAAAGGAACAGCTCAGGGTTTGCTTTTCTCCAAGTGACATGAGCTGTATTCCAATGTAAGAGCAGAGTTTTGCACGTCCAGTCAGTCAGTTGTGTGTCCAACAGCTTTGAACTAAGTTTTTAAACTGTAGAAAGTCTTACAAAACTTCCATGTGCTTCCTGCAAATTGAGATATACTCAGGATCCCAGTGGACTAATTCTTATTTAAAGAGTAAGAATTATTCACTCACTGTTCTGAAACCAGTGACAGAGAAATTCAAAGGCCGAGGAAGAATTCAAATTCACTCATTTCATTGTAACAACTCCAGTGTCCCAATGTTTCCACAGCTCAAGCTGTTTATCCAATTAAGTCCAGTTACTGAAAACAAGATACCATTAACACCCTCACATTTATTTGTAGCCTGATTCTTGAGAGCTGAATACAACCCATCCAAACATATATTCCACTGTTAAATACTATTCGTCTCTGAAATTCCTCTGCTGGTAACAGCAATGAAGCAATGCTTACTAAAATATTCTTTATTTAATTTTCTCACACCATTCCTACTGAGAAAAGGAAAAAAAAAAAAAAAAAAGGATGGAGTCTTCCACCCTCTCTCTCTGTCCTGTGAACAATCTCTGCAGATTAAAGAAAAAACCCCACACTTGAAATCACAGCTATCATTAAGTCAAATATTTTGAATTTCTATCCCTTGCTGGTCAAACTTCGTGTGCCACAAGGTATTTTTAGCAGACATTACTACCACCAAAGCCTAACATAAATCCCACCAAGCCATTGTGGATGCAAAGTCTGGTAACACAGAGGGTTTGAAGATAAATTGTTCATATTTTACTCAAGCACAGTAATTTTCTAAGGAGGTTTAGCAAATCTCTGTTCTCCCATGAACAGGCTGTCTGACATTTGTTCCCTCAACCTCCTTCCTGCCAATACACATCACTCCAGCCTGGCTGAAAAGCAAAACATTTGCAAAAACAGAGCCCAAACTTTACAGCCTTAACAACGAGCTCACAGTATGGCCACCAGACAGTCCCAGAGCAGGTCATCTGATTAAATGAAGCTGTGCTAATCTATCAGATACCACAAATCCTATTAACAACATGCACAGCAGCTTGGACATTTTCACAATGACAAAGGAATTATCCACAACTCACTGTTAGTTACAGTGAGCTGACGTCACACTGGCTTTGAAAAGCTGAGGGTTCTTTTTGTTTTCAGGAGTAGAGATTGATTTCTTATTTCACTTCTATTCAGTGGGAAACACAATGAGATCAGAATTGCTTGTGGAACAAATTTGAGGTGTTCTCTCTCTCGTTTACATAAACTAAAGTAGGAAGAAAGAATTCAGGGTCCCTTTGGATCCAGAGGGAGATATGGGTAGAGAAATAAAGCCTGCTGCCCGCTTTTTGAAAAACAGCTAAATATCTAGTAATTGAAAATAACAGATTTAACTGAGCAAATGCTTGGCCAATTAGCAATGTTCCTCCCAGACTATAGAGCTGCACAGAAATTCAAGTTAAAGTCTGGAAGGTAATGAAGATTTTACTGCTCCAAGAACAACAGCAATAATTACAATTACACAGAATATAAACTCTGAAACTTTTAGGTTCTGTTTAAATAAGACTGACACATTGAAAAGAACATTCTGACAAGAGCCACTTTGCTCAAAAGAAATTTGGCCTTCTTTTGTCAAACATGGTGGAGAAGTAATTTTTCATTCATGAGAGAATGACTATTCTCATCATTTTATTTATTACAGTTCCCTGCCCCACTGAGATGAAACAGTTTCATCTGTGGTCTCCCTCTGCTTTGCCAGTTCCCTCTCTGACAGAAGGCAGGCACTAACATCTATTATTTAGCAGGTTTCCTGGCCATTTTAAAATCCTTCCTGTTGACACAAGAATACACATGCTAAAGCAGAAAACAGGTATTTTAGGCTGCACAGATTAACAGCCAGAAACATGAAGTTAACCACTTTTTAAAAATAGGATGTTTCTCAAGGACTGGGGAAAAAAAAAAATCATCTTTTTTCTCTACTTACATTTTCTCTCACTACAGTAGAAAGCCAACTTCTGCTGTCAAACATGTAAATTCTGGAAAAAAAAGACACCAAAACCACAATTAATGTAATTATCAGAAAGAGCACCAATTTCTCAACAAATCTAACAGAAATTAAACTACTATCAAAGTGCAGACTATTTCTGTTAGCTAACTTGAACAGCTGGCCTGCCTTCATGAAGGAAATGGGCACAGTTTTAGTAACAGTAACACAACCGAAAGACGGGGCTTCTGTCAAGGAGCTCATTCTGACATTCTTCTCCCAAGAAAACTCCTGCAATCTGAGGTCAGTTCTCCTGCCCTACTGATAGAGAAGTCCATGCTACTAGAGAATTTAGGATTCGAATAAAATATAGTCTCACTCACTCATACAATTTTCACTGTACTACAAAGTGCCCCCCCCCAAACCAGCATTTTCAACGCACTGGAATTATTTCTGCTCGATCCTGTTCCTGAGGTACATTTGCCTTCTAAGCACAGTTAAATATCATGATATCTATTTTATCAGAAGAAGTTACATAAACCTCCTACTAACGAGCTCAAGTGAGAGCACACCGCTCTTCTTGAAGAGTTACAACTTTAAAGCACTAATGATATTAAAAAGTACAAAAAGAATTGACACATTAAATAACTCACACACTCGCATTCTGGACTGCACTCTTTAACAAACTGGCTTTGCAGCAAGGGGAAAAATATAATACATTTTGGAACAGTTTCTTCCCCTGGCAGCACAAAGCAATATTTTTGTTCACCCCAAGATCTGAAACACCAACAATCACTTCTACATCCCGAACATCTGGATCTAGCTCTGTCACACACCAAGATAAGGGCTGGGGGGTGATGCCAGGGGACACCTGAGGGTTCAAAGCCGCTGCATCAGGACAGGGGAGATGATTCTGAGCACAAAGCAAGAAGGTACTGAAGCAAAATGACCTTACATCAGAAAGCCAGCCTAAAACTCCACACACTTTCAACTAAAATCTCACACATAATGCGTGTTTCTGATTTTACAGTTCACTACTAGCTGGAGAATTTACAAACCACTTCAGTGTCTGGTATGGAGGTTAAGCTACTTAGGATATGGATCATCCTCACCCAAGCTCATTTATAGATGAACAGTTTAATACTGTGATTATGAAACCATCACAGTGTAAGCAGTTTTGTTTGTTACTGCCAGAACAACACACTTTGGGACATAGAACAGTAACTCACACTTAAGAGGCCGAACTCCACCCCCTCAGACACAAATACGTGACATGACCATTTAAAGTTCTGAAAATACAGCAACTCCAGTCAACTTTCAGAAGTCTTGACAGGAAAAAAAATTGCCCCCACTACAGAGATAATGAAATCTAATGAAATTCTGAAAGAATTACCTGAAATGTAAACAAGTAAATTTATGCTGGCACACTAACAGCACACAGAATACAGAATAGCAAAGGCCAAAGCACACACCATTATTGTCCTGTGCTGCACCCTCATTAATGCAGGAGAGGTGTTGCAGATTTCATATGCCTTCTGCAAAAAAGAAAAACAAAAAACAAAACAAAAAAAAGCCACTTTAACCAGCCTGCAAGAAGAGGAAGGAAGCATAACAGCAAACTTTTCCACAAAAGTTGAGCTTGTTTTTCAAAGGGTTAAGTTTTCACTTGAGGATGCTGAAAGCACCCTGCGATGCTCACAGAACGCAGTCCTGGCAACGAAGATATTTTCAATTCTACCTTAAAGATGGAGCTCATTTAAGGACAAAAGTAGACAAGCTACTCATGAAAAAAAGATCTGCATTGCCACAAGCTTCCATTTTTAGCTAAAATGTAGCCTGGTAAAAGCAACATGAAAATTAGAGGCCAGTTCATTCTGCGCACCACAGCACTGGCTCAGCAAAGAGTTCTTGTAAGGAGCTCCGCACACTGCCCTGACAGCCCTGCTGAGCCCAGAGCTGCAGGTCCTTGACACCAAAAACTGGGGTTTCAAAAACAGGAGAGAACAAAAAGTTCCACAGAACACTTGGAGCATGGTTCAAGTGGTTAAACCACCACACCGAAGCACCTGGAGGTGAGCCAGCCCCACACATAGTCGGTGTTCCTGGTGTCCCCACATGCCCACAGCCTCCTGCTCCAAGAGAGGAACCAGCACAGCCATTTGGACTAAAAAAGAGTAAAGTAACTCCAGAAGTCAAAAGCTTCGTCATTTCTGGGTAAAGCTTCCCTATGACAAGTACTCACTGACTGCTGCCAGCCCAATATCCCTTTTTCTTTACAGATACTGAAATAGTTATTCTGAGCTGACAACCCAGCCTAAAAATTAATCTCGACTCCAGCATATTCCAGATACAAGTCTCCATATGAAGAAGACACTTCTGCAAAAGACACCACAACTTTTTTCATGAGGCTGGGGAAAGCAGGGAAGAAAAGGAAGAAAGAGGACTTGTAAGAGTACGGCAAGCATTTTGAATTATTTTATAGTAGGAAATCTGAACAACTCTCCAAAATGAAGCAACTTCCTAAGCAGATTAAACACACTCACTGTACCCTCTCCAAAGCCATTACCCACATAAACACGTTTTTCTCTTGACCTACAGATTCAATGAGAGACTTAAACCCCAAATATTCTGGATATTAATTCCAGCCTTCTCAAGACTGCTTCACACACACATTGACTCGATGCCAAGGCTAGTATCTGAATCGCTGCAAAGGCATTCTAGTCCTTAAAACACACCAGCAATTCATGCACAACCTGATGTGGGGCCAGGCATCAGACAACTGAGGATCTGGCTCAAACCCCGGGATGAGGTTTGCCCAGGCTTCCCAGCAGCTGTCCCTGCTGTAAGAACACAGAGAAGCTGAGAGATGTGTTCAGTGGGGGGTGTAATCAATGCGTGCAGTCTTCTGTACACACGTATTTTAGTGGCTTTACCAACACAGTTTAACCTGGATCTCAACCAACACTAGTAAAAACTGGTTTTCATGACCATTACACCACTTGAATCTTAAAAATGTCTTGCATAACACATCCTCCTGCGAGAGTGGCACATAGGGTTGTTTTATTCAAGGCACTCAAAAATAACTTCACTGGAGGGAAAAAAAACCCCAAACAAACAACAAAAAACCTCAAACCATCCAAAAACCTACTAGCAAACCTCAGTATTACTATTAAGATAAACCAGCAATTTCAAGTGAAGTTACTTTGCTGCTCTGCACCCCTGTGAAAAGCACCCCTGAGCCAGCAGGGATGGCTGGATGGAGGCAGGCAGTTCCTAATTTAGCCTGCAGATGCTCCTGTTCAGGTACCCAACATCATCACCACTGTAATATATCACTCACAAGGCAGAGATAACGTCTGTGCGACCAGCAATTGCAAGTTAGTTTATTAAAATCATTTCTTATAGTCTACATAGCTGATTATTATCACAGAACAGTATCTAGATGCCCAAGTGATTACACCATCTTGCCGAATCACTGCCAACATCATGAAAT
This sequence comes from Corvus cornix cornix, assembly GCF_000738735.6. NCBI lineage: Eukaryota > Metazoa > Chordata > Aves > Passeriformes > Corvidae > Corvus > Corvus cornix. The sequence continues at coordinate 4,506,851 of NC_046350.1, read as the reverse complement.
GCCAATGTGCCACCAGATAACAGTAATTGTAAGTTTCAAATTTAAAGTTTCAAGATTATTCTGTACACAAAAAACTCCCAAATAAACCCTATCCTCGGTTTAATGACTCGATCCTAATTATCAACATTAAGAGCTCTAGCAGACAGCTGGCAGCTTGATGGATGTTTTGGGCATGTGCCCCTCCAAGAGTTAATTCCGGCTCAGACTTTCCCTGGGGAGTGCAGACCTGGAGTCCAGAAAGCCAAGTCTTTGCTGTCACCTCCTCCAAGGGCAGCTTTGAAGTACAACCTAGAGAAGTATAAAATAATAATTACAAATTCATAAATCTAAATACGCTGGAGTGAAAGGATACAACTCCTCCTTTATTTGAAGTCTCCTTTCTGGGAACCATCTGCCACGTCTGTAATTTCCAAGCACACAAACTCTGAAAAGCAAGCAATACCTTACTAACAGGTTTGCCAAAGAGCTCACCCTGGTAGGGACAACAGGAGATTGTACAACTCCTTCGAAAACTTCCTGAAAGCACTTGTGTCGTGCAAGGCCAGCACAGCTGAATGTTTCTGTGGGAGGTATTGGCTGCTTCTTGTGCTGAAGAATTGCCAAGTTCCCAGCTGAAGCAGTCGCTGTGCTCAGTAGACATTTTTCCATATATTAGTGGGAAGTACACACAAAACAAGCATCAGGTCGATCAGTGTTAATGCTCATCTTGCAGCAGCCACATTGGCTGGCTAGAGAGCTCACAAATTTCCATTTTCAATATAGTGTGCGAGTAAAATGATAATTACACAAGCTAAAAATAGCTGCAACTTAACAACCTGATTTCACAAATGCTCCACTATTACCTATAGCTCAATATGGAGCGACAGGTCCCACTTCTAGGGTCACTGATGTTGAGAGTTTTAGAGATTTTGTGTGTTTTGTTTCAAGTAGAAGAACTCTAGAAATGTTTTCCTCCGGAAGAAACTTGTGCACTTTTTCTACTCTGCTCAATGGACCTACAAGAGTACATCTGGAATAAAAAAAGTTCTCCTTGCTGCACAGAACACAGGAAAATTGTTGGCTAAAGAATGAAGGTCAGTTCTAGGGTCCTTCCAGTTCTGGCCACATTCCTTCATCCTGTAACCTCATTCACACTAAACTGCACATACAACAGGAAAAAGCAGGCACAACAGACCTACACAGAACAGCCTCTAATCAGCCAACGTCGCCTTCCACCAAACCGCCTTCAGTGAAGCAGTGAGGCAATTCACAAGTGCCTCACTGCTTCAATCTGGCACTTCAGAATCCAAAACCCCCACAAAAGTAACAAACACCCCAGACCAAACCCATCCACCATAAACAGCTGCTACTATTCAGAAAAAGAAAAAAATAAAATTGGGCTTTTATTTCAGAAAATTCAGGGAAGAAACAAAATATTAACAAATCTGGAAACCTTGAAAGACCTTGCAAAACCCAAATTCAGCACAGCGCTTTCACATTCGAAGTCCCAAACTGGAGCTACTGTCTCAGAGGAACAGTGCGTTTTTGTCTCCTCCAAAACTGCTACAGAATATGAATAATTCACCATAAAAGTTAAACTTCAATGTTCAAATTCCTCAATATGCCAGAGGTTGTTACCACACAGTAACACAACACAACACCTACTGAAAGTCACCAAAATGCTAATCATGCATAATCCATCAGCTCTTGCTTGCATGCCTAGATTTTCCAAAGAGTCATCCCTCCCTCTGTTTAACAAGTACTTGAAAATAAACCTTTTGGATAGTTTACCACTTTCTCAAAATAGCAGCCTAACAAGCAGACAACAATGCTAAGATCATGGCAGGACACATGACTGCAATAAACACCTCTGATGTGAAGTGGTCCATGTCTCCTTGTGCCACCAACACTGCACAAACTCCAGCTGTCTTCATGGAAGACAGAATCCCATGTTGGCAAAACACTCACATTTCCTGATGCTAATCCCATGACCTACATTTAAAAAAAGAATCATACTGATGCAATATTTAAGCATAAAAATCTGGACTGTAACAGGTCACTTCATTAATCCTTTCTAAATGCATCTGGAAGCCATGTGCATTATTAAAAAAAAAATCATCTTAATATTCTAGGTACAGCAGAGAATTTCTGTAAAAAAGGGAAAGAACTGATATTACAAGTTTAACAGATGCCTAAAGCCAAATGCTTAAAATAACATTTTTTAAAAAGAAGGGTCTTAAGAGATCTTTGAAGTAGTTCACGAATATTAATAACTCTTGGTACTTTAGTGCCCGAGCCCAAAGATTTCCTAACTACAGCTCTTCTTTTCTGTCTTCCTCTCAGAGGAATTCCCATTTAAGAGCATTTTTACACTTCCTCATAAGAAGCATGGATGGAAACGTAACTTATTTTAAGAACAAAAATCACTGGTATTTAGTGTAAGTTTTCAACAAACTTGTATTTATTAAATCACAATAAGCCAATATTCTAGGTTTTATTCAAATTTGTCTCTATGCAGATAGTCATTCTGAACAGCAACACATTTATACATAACCTCATCAATTTTATCCAACTAGCCAGTGATGTTTTTGGCAGTCTTCCTTCCTGATCTTACAATTTAAAAAGAATGTAAAAAACACCCCAAAACAACCAGAGTAAGCACTAAACACTTAGGATCTGCTTGTGCATATATTTCGAGCTACATTTATCAAAAAAAAAGTCACTGAAAATTGTCACTTTCCTAAAGTAACCCCTTATCCAAACCCAAGCAATTTTGCTGTCCCATACTACTAGACATCTCCCTTCAGACTGACAAACAAAACACAGGCAGCACTGAAGGAGAATATATTACTATTAATTAACCAACAGAGAAATGACTAAGCATTTGTTACTAGATGCTTCCATCTGCAGAGCCTTACAGTAACAGAATTGTTGTTTCTTACTTCAACTGTCATTTTTCATTGCTTCTTTCAACCCTTTTATCATGAACCTCTAGTTTTTACTGGTATTTTCACTTCATCTGCAAACCCACAAGAATCTGTGTCTACCTAAGCAGGGCAGAGCACACACGCCACAGGAATATTGCAGTCTTGCTTCAATAATTAATAATTAAAGTAAGACTGCAATATTCCTGTGATATTACCAAGTAATGCCACCGTTATCAGGATATTATCTTTTCAGAAAATGTGTGATGTCTCATGTCTATCAGCTGAATCTATAGGTTTGGGGCAGCTCACAATCCAAGCCATACAGACAACATTTTCTCCTAGAAGCCAGAAATGGAAGCACACAGCTGTAGGTGCAGTTCAGAGTGTCCCAGTGTGACAAATCAGTGACAGAATCATTACACAGCAAATGAAAACACTTTACACACCTAAATACATACAGTTGTTTCTTTTTAGTAGAAGTCAACATTTAAACCATGTTTATTCAGGTATCAAAACAAGTTTTTAATCCACAATTTAAAACATGCTCTTAGTAAATTGCAATCCTATTAAGAAATGTAATTCTTGAGAATTCCCATTAAGTACCCAAATACTGTCTTTTAAAAGTCACTTCTGGGTAAGCCAATTTTCAAGTAGCCTTCAGTTCATTTTCTGTGATTTAAAAATGCTCAGGAAGTCCTCACAAAGATTGATGTATTTCTCCATCAGGAGCTCTCCCCAAATATTTCCCAGTAGGTGCTGAGAGGAGCCCAGCATGTGACTGGATCACACTGCACTGAATTCACAGGCAAATAAATGAATGGGGAGATGCAAAACCTGGCAGAGGCACCTCCTGTTACCAAAATCCTGAAGATTACAATGAAATCCATCAAGTGGATCAGCTGCCCTGTCAGGGATTAAAGTGAAAGAGAACAAGTAGGTTCCAAAAGCCTGGATGGGATTTCTCTCAGCTCTGCTTGCTGACACATCTGTCTTGGAATGATGTTCACCTTGTTAAAAATCGTGTTCAGATATTACCAACACAGTGACATCAGCAGGTACATTAAGATCCTCACTACAATATTTATTACATTAGAGGAGGAAATGGGCTATGTGATCACTTATTTACAAGACAAAAAAACCCAGAAACAAAAATAGCAGAATTGACATGAAAAATACTAATTAAAAAAAAAAAAAAAGAAATCAGTAACACTCTGTGCCTGCATAAGCACAGAAAATCAGCAGAAATCCCCATTATTGTATTTTGTATTTCCATAAATTTTAGCTCCACTATTTTATCAACAGGAGCTGAATCATCCATTTCGTTCTACATATGCCAGCTAATAAAGAGTCAACTGACTCAAAGGAGAATCAGCTGCTTCCTGTCTACACCCTTTTAAAAAATACAACCAACTTCCAGAAAGCTACACTGAGCAACCCTACTTTTTACATCCTTAAAAGTAAAGCCATTAAAAACCAAGGATGAATAACCAATCAAATTGGGGTATCTCTACTCTTGATCTAAGGGAGACATTTACACATCTAAAGTGATCTTTTATGGACAACTCTGCTTCTGAAAAGCATTTCCCTCTTCTGAGCATGCAGGCACAGGCTGAGAACCTCACATGCTGCCATGTCTCACTGCACCAAGGCCCTCAGAACACTAATGAGAAACACACTGTGTTTCCAGGAGCAGCAAGATAGTCCATATTCTATCAAATCTCAATTATGCTTCCCCACACAGATCAAAAGTTCCACCCAAAATGCCTTTCACTGTCAGGATCAAACCCTGAGAGAGCGCTTCAGAAACAGGGATTCTTCTTTCTGCTCTGCCTTGGAACGACTCAGAGAAAGCAAGCAAGCTTTTACTGTATTAAGCTTTTATAAAGTAAAAATAATAAGAAGGAAAAATCCAACTGAAGCAACAAAAGTAACCCCCATCTTAGAGTCAGGCTGGACGTGAGTTGATAACTACCTTCTCACCACAGCTGCTGTCACATCTGCCCCAACAAAAATAGGGGAGTTAAGACATTGGAACAAACCATCTGCTCCTTTGTGCCTCTGCTACACGGAGTGTACAAAGCCTCAGAGATCAGCTAAAAGCAAAATATTCATTCTTTACAACTGTGTAAAAGATCTTTATCCAAGCCCCAGCTAAAAAACAGAATACATTTAATTCACTGAAATAAGAATTCAGTATTCAAACAGCACACTGATCTTCAGTAAGAGATTAACAGAACACTGTTAGAATAAGTTTAGCTACACCATGAAAAACAGCTGCTTTCCAGCACCAGTCTGAAGATAAGTAGTATTTCAATGGACTTTAAAATCAACAAAATATATTATATGCATATAGCAGATAAAAGATACTCAGTAGAGATTAAAATATGGCATGACTTCTCTAATCTTTTCACCCAAAACAGACTGAGCAATACTTTGTTCTCTAGCCCCAGAATCAACATACCCCATCTTTAATCAATGTGCAAGCAGCTCCATTAGTTTTGATAGCAATGATTTATGCCCTGAGTAGCTCATTGACTTCTCCCAATTGCTTTATTTTGATGTGTACTGTTTGTACAAAATAAGGTACGGAAGAACAAGAAAAGCAAGGCTGAGCCTGAAAAGTCGAGTAACGCAGGAGCCCTTGAATCCATCAGACTGAGAAGTAGTGTTTGGGAACAGACAAGGCAACAACGCTCAGTGCTGATATGAGAGTACAGCCCAGGGCCAATATCACAGCAGAAAGCACAAAGGTACAGCAGGAAATACTCACTTTCACCCTTGGACATTCCTCTTCCCATAGGATCTGCATTAACCCTCTGAAAACTTCTGGCATTAATCTTTAAGTATCAGTTGCATTCCTGGAGATGGTATCCATCTTGTTAGGTGATCAAAATATAGAGGAATCCACGATAAATAGAAAAAAAATAAAGTAACACCAGGGAATTAACTGAGAAAGACAAAACTGAAAACATCAGAAGACAATCCCACCTATTCTATGGAAAAAAATACCTCCAAAGTGGTGCCAAACCAGCAGCCAAGAAAGTTGTTTGAGCCCTGGAGCTCCTGAGGTTCTGCCCTGATCCCAAGAGCCTCACACAGCCCCTCTGGATAAGCACCAGCACAGGGTGCTTGCTTGGAGCTGCTAAGTGCTCCCACCGGGTAACCGCTCTGCCCAGACCTTCCAGCCCCAGAGGCAAGATCTGCACAAGCTCCCTCCACCCTTCATCAGCTGTGAGTGTCTCAGTAGGATAAACCACAGCACTTCCTGAAGTGCTGAACTTCAGTACCTCCTGAAATGCTGAAATTTCATCTACTGTCCATAGTTAGGAGAAAGGAAGAATCTAAGTCAAACCAATTTGACCTCACTGTCCAGAGTGTCTATGATATTTGAGTTTCCACACACAAAATCCCACCTCCCCAGCACCTCAGGCACCTATTGAAGACCCCACTACTTTGTCAAGATTTAAATTTGTTAAATGGTTCCTGTTCAGTCTTATTTTCTTTGAGTACTACACAGCATTTTCAGCAGGGAACTTGCACAGTAAGTTTTCAGGCGCTGGCCAGATAATATCTGACAGCTGCAGCGAAATCCAGGACTTGGTAACCTGCAGCACAATTAAACTGCCATCAGCATCAAGCAGCCCGTTCCTGATCTTTGTACAGACACCACCTTTGTTACACAGACAGCAGCCTATCTTCAGAGTTCTGCCACTTCACAGAGAACATGCAACAGGAATATCAAACATATGCTCCAACAAAGACAGCTCCTTAATTAGTACAGTATCAGCTTATTTCAAGCACCAAAGGTTTCAGCAGACTATCACATCTACTTTGTTTTTCTAGACAAACAGAGAAAATTACCACACCAACCTCCCAACACATTTGTTAGGCTATCTGAAAAACAACAAAAAAAAAACCCCAAAGTTTTGGGAACCAAAATGATAAAATGCAAGAGGACCATAAACAGATTTCTTCTCAGCATCTTGAAGCAGGCGTAGGCCTGCTCTGTTTAGCTCTGTTACATCATTTACTGGAAACAAAACGTAGTAAGTTTTGTATCATGCAGCTATAAACTCGAGTATTTTAGATACTGAAACCTAAGTTTACTTTTTTATTTTGAGATTCAAGCATTGTTACATTCAAAACATACCTTGAACCATTTGGTGTTAGCCAAGATGTATCAGCTCAAATATTATTTAAATAAACACAACAGAACTTCACACATATGACTAAACCAGACTTTCTGCACTGGGTTTCACCACAAAGATCTTACTAGAAAATATCAGTATTGCACAAATATCAAACTAAGAAGTAAGTTCAGGGATTTCTGATCAGTGCTGTCGACAGAGTGAACATTTCTGCCTGGCCTTACAAATTTCACTACTGATGATAACCAAGCTTTAACTTTTAAGATCTCTGCATCAACAAAAAAAGGCACATTTATACCATCTTCTGTATGGTTTTACCTTGGAGCTTTGACCCACCTCCTATCCCTCATTTGTTTTGGTAAATCCCTCAAATACCTACAAAAAACTCCAAACAGTTGGACTGAATACAAAGTGGTTTGTGTGATTCCAGAGATTCAATTTCTCCAATTCCAGGAAAAAGCCTTATTTCCCACAGATTACAGAAGGGCAGCAACACCCCGAGCTTGCAAGGCACATCTGGACAGATACAAACAGGACATGTGATCTCCAACAACATCTGTAAGCTCAACATCCTGCACAGTCGCCCTCAGGAAAAGAAATCTGGGAAAATATCCCATGTTAGCACAGATGTGCCAGTGAGAAAGTCCTTACAGTAAGGAACACCCCATTAATACTGGGCATGAGTATTTCTGTTTCCATGGAAGTTAAACTCCACTTTGAAGCACACAATTAAAAATTCTTCTGTCAGATCAGGGCTGGAAATTTCAACATTTCACAAAAATAAAACAAAACCCACTCAGCTTGTCACATAACTTCGTGGTTTTGCAAGTAATTTTAGATAACCTCTATTTATTGACAGATTTTAGTACATCCTGAAATGGCAGGATAAACACAAAGCACATGTGCCTGAGAAGACTTTTAAGATGGTTCCCTAAATCTAATCCAAGCCAGGCAAAAAAGCCAGAAATGCAGTAAGAAAATCGAGATGCACAGAATGAACAGCTCACCTGTAACAGTTACACAGAAACTCTTTTTCTTTAAGAAAGAAAATAACTGGCATCAGCTGCTGTAATTAAGGTTACTGTAACAGAAGACAAAACAAGGCAGGAAGACAAGGCATCACCTTCCTGTCAGCGAAGGCCAACACCCACAGCTGTCTTTTTCAAAGTCATACAGAAAGCCTTGAAATTTCTTATTTATTCCCTCATCCCCAACACAGTTTGATTTTGCAATGAGGGTGAGCCAAATCAGCAGTGATATCTGAACTGATAAAATATTCCCTAAACCTATTTTGATACACAGCATGCAGGAGTTTAGATGGAGTTGGATGGAGCTCTGAGTTTCCAGAGAGAAGTATTTTGGTTTTACTTTTTTTTTTTCCCTTTGCTGGGGGAAAAAAAGAACAAGCTTAAAATAGTGACAAAAATCTATACATAGCTTTGAATATAGGACCACGTTACATAAAGCTACAAAAAATTATCTAATCTATCTAATTACAGATAATTAATATTTTCTTTTTTTGGGGAGTGCTGGCAGGCATTACTGCAGTTTTCGAGAAGACATCAAAAATATTCTCATCTGAAAAAAACATGATAAACATAACTGGCATGAAATTGTAGGCAAACCTTCTTCTGATCAAGGTAGGAATGCACAGAAAAAATATTAAACTGTCCACAATTGAATTAATCCTTATAACATCTAGAATATATTTCTCTTCTAAACACAGAACCTTTAGAAATTGCAGATGACAAGCTGATATTCTACCTCATCAAATGAATATACTTATTTTTAATGAAGCAGTTTCAGACAGACTACTTACAGAAATGAATTACATTTCACATTAAAATGGCAACTAGATTTTTAACCAGCCTCTTTCCCTTCACTGTATTATCTGCCACTAATTTTTCCCTCATCAAGTTCTAAACACCACCTATGAAAAGAATTCCAAGATTTAGCCTATCTTTACCACCTTCAATTACAGAGCTACCTTACAGCCTGTCTCCTTTAAGCTCCCTCAGATCACCTTCCTCAGGTCTTCAGCCTCATTTTCACTTATCCATTATTAGGATTCCAAAATAAGACACAGCACAAGATGATCAAATTTTAACCCTTCAGTCCCACCAAATACAGAAATAACTGTAGGTCTTCCCTTCATGACAAAAATACCTTGTTTTCAACAATTCTTAATTACCGTGGAATATCTGACACAGGGAACATATTCATTAACCCCAATCCAGGTCCCCTAAATATCTGCAACACCTTCTGAAGTATTCCTATTTTAAACCTGCTGGAGTGATTTGTATTGGATTTTATCAAGACTTAAATCCAGCAATATCTCAACATTTGCTTTTTAACTGCTTTCTCAAGCCCTTATTCCTGTGTCCTGTCACACTCCCCTCCACCCCCAAATATCAATAACCAGGTCAATGTGTAACATCTGGATGTATCCTTATTTTCTGCCACTTTAGGCCAGTGCTGAAAATCCTGGAGAGAATTAAGAAGTTATTATTTCCAAGGCTCCTTACAAATTACACTTCCATAATGTCCCCAAAGAAGTATTTTTTTTGGCTAACACATAGAAAAATTCCCATGTAGGCATCTAATTCCAGCACCCCCACTAAAACTGAGCGTAAGATATACATAGCAAGCAACACCACATCTTGGCTGCTTCCAGATGGCATCCATGAATATTGTCATTACTCCCTAGCTGGGTTCAAGACAGAAAATTCCTGCATTTCTAAGAATATACCGGGCAAGGCAAACATCACCCCCTGTAACCAGTACACTCAAGCCCTCCAGACAGGCAGAAATATTCCATTATATTCCAAGAGACTAATAAATCACAACACATTCTGCACCTCTCTAATAAATGCAACGGACAAGTATTTAATACAAATGAATACTCTTACAAGATGTTAATTACAAAGAACTCATTTTAGAAGGTCAGCTGTTAAAGAAAGAGGCCAAGAAGACGTGATTTTTATGTTCATAAAATTATTTTTAAGTGTGCCTTTGTATTCCAAGGCTAACCATCTCCTTTCTCTCTACTCGGAAATCCTCTACTACTTCAATAAAAATGCAATATTCTGCCTCAAAACCTATCTTGGAGTGTCCATATTTTTGTACTAGGAAGCCTTCCACGGCAATTTACATTGATTATTTTGGCATCTAAAGTAAAGGTACTGCTCATAGCCAGCTCAAAGCTTTTAAAAACCTCTTAATGTTCTGCTCAACTACCAGTTGGCTCAAGTATCTATGGATTCTGCATATATTTCTGTTTGGTGAAAAACAAATCCACACTCACAAAATCCCCAGCACACTGGACACCCTGTGAAGAAATAATAAATTGAGACACTATGTTAAATAGAAACATAGGGGCTTGGGGGTATTTTTGTTTTTTATCATGACCTTGACTAATACTAGTTCCAACTTTATCAGTGGGGAGAAAAAAAACATTTTGAATGGAGTATGTATTCTTTTCATTTTCAGTCTGCACTTGAAGCAACCAAGAGACTCCCTTCAAAAAATGTCCACTTTATCTTCAGTCACATGCTTAAGAAACATTTCATTAATGCAAGCAAGCTGCTTTCAAGGTTATACTTCTTTTCTGCCACATAACCAGTGAAATCCTGTAAAAAAAAAAAAAAAAAAAAAAAAAAAAAAAAGTCCCCATCTAAAATTCTGGCATGACCACAGGCATTAGAGACTCCAAAGACAACTCACCTAAGTGTAATTCAACCACTGGAATGCCCAATTTCCCATTTCAGCTTGCTCGTAACAAAGCAGCGCTAAATGCCATTCCTGAGATAATACAGTGTGCCATATGGCTAAAACTGGATATTAAAATTGAGAATATCAATTACCAATCCACTAATGCTGAGAGGCAAAATCCATGGACGGTAAGAATTTAATCCAATTCAGTGCCTAGAACATGAGCTGAGCCCTATGTAGGGGAGACAAATCTACCACTGGTTTCACAGAATGCAAACAACTCCAATTTTTTATTGCAGTAACTATAAAACCAGCTGAACCTAAGACTTGCTTAACATCCCTAACCACAGCTCCAGGCCTGGTAGGAATCTACAAAAACAACAAAAGTTTCAGATGAATTGGCATCTGGTTTCACAGGGATTGAGAAATCATAACTAAGTTACTATTTAAGAAGAAACAGTTTAGTTGTTTTCCACATGACCAAATCGAAGCCTCCAAAGCACCAGGAAGTTACACAGTGCAGCCAACATCTTGCTTAACTTCAGGAAAAGGCATCCTACAAACACAATATATACTTCTACGATAATTAAAGGGCCTTGAAATTGCATTAGTTGAAGGATTTTCTTATTCTAAGTAAACTCGTTTCATGGTTCAAGTTTTAAAATTTTTAATAGCTGTGGAGTGTTTTCTTCTGGGATGATATAAAGAATAATGCTACACAAAATTCTATACACTCCCTGATTATACAGAACTTCATTGATTACTTACACAAGAATTCTCATTAAGTCCAAATACAGCATCTCCAAATTTCCATGAGGGATGGAGGTGATTTAAAAAACTGTTCTGCTAAGATTTCCTGTGGAATTTTAATTTACCATGTTGTCAAAGATTTCATGCTAGGATGCCTGCTACATACTGACTTAGCAGCTGCAAGGACTCAACAAGGATAAATGTAATTTACATTTATCATACCCAAAACAGAATCTCACTTCACTCTGCTCCTTTCTGATCCCATACTAAAAAGCCAAAGTAGTAGTAACAAAAAAATTGCACAAGTAATTTCAGGTTTAACAGGACATTAACATCAAATGGAACTAACAGCTTATTGGACAGTATTCTTAATTTTAAAAAAATGTTCTTGAAACACCAAAGGAGTAAAATGTACTCAGCTAATTTCAGCTTTTTTTTAACTAAAAAAACCACCAGCACCAGAAGCCTCAACTGAAAATGAGCTCTGCTGCTTCCCAGCTTCCTTCTGCATGAGCTACAGCTGGGTTACTACAATAAACTAACAAACAACTGATTATATATTAAGTCATAGATAAACATTACTAAAATGTTTGATATTATCAAAGGTTTGGAGGTCATTTGAATACAGAAGACATAACAAGCATTTCTTATTTTTCTTGCTGGGAAGTGTATTGTTTTAAGCCTAAGTCCAGTATATCAAATATTAACCAAGCTATTTTATTTAGGCTACCAAAGTAAAGGAGCTTGGCATTATAGTGAAATATCACAAAAGTTACAAATCAAAAGTCCATTTTTCTTAAAAGGTACTAAAAACACACATAAAAGGCTTTAAAAATTTGTAATGTCATTTTGAAACAGACTACTTCTCAGACACGGAGCTGCTTTAACATCCCCCAAGCCTTTCTTATTCCCACCCATTAAAAGAACAGTTATCTAGAGGATGGCAGTAATTCTGGGTCAGCAGCAGTCTTAAAAATTCTGAGTGTTCTGAAGCAGACAGGAGACTCTTTTGTGCCACAGAAAGACACCTGTCTGCACAGGCTCTGATCTGATGATTACCTGGCCAGCACAGACCCACGGCCCAGCAGTCTTTGTATACCTGTGCTCTACAATTAAAAACTGTTTTTTAGCAACAGGCTTAATAAAAGCCAGGAACATTTTGGTGGTGTTAAGCAGGCACTGCAAGGTAAAAGCGAAAATTGTGTCACTCCTTTATTCAGTTAAGAGCCTATGTGAACATTTCAATAAAACTATTTACTCCTCCCACCTAGTTCCTATCTGGAGGAGCTCACAAAAATTAAGAAAAAAACCCCACAGATTTCTCGCAGCAATCTTCCAAATGTTCCTCCTACCCCCACCCCAGAACAGAAGAAAGCAAAGAGAACGAGAAAGTAAATCTAAAACACAATTACGAAATAAGATCTAGTTTGGCAAAGCTGGGGTGAGGAGGAGTTGAAAAATGAGAGCTGCCTTGCTGCAAACGCCATCTTGTTGCAGCTACTGGGCCCAGGCACAGAGAGATCCATTCATTCACAGCAAAAAGAAAATCAAACACACACCCTGGCTAATCTGCAGCCACCAAAACAACTACACTATTATCACCCCTTCTCCTTCTCCTCTCCTCAAGCACACAAGGGAGAGAAATAACTCTGATCTACCACATTTAGGACGGATTTAGGTATTAACATATCATCTTCGTTTCCTCACACGTATTTCACATAGACATCGACAGCATTTTGTCTCGATTCACATCCTTGTGTCCAGATCAGCTTAAATATGGGATAAATCTCTCACGATTAGGTGCAGACATCCTACAGCAGCAAAATGTTTAATTTTTCAGTCTTAAATCACCTCTCCAAGTTGAGCCAACTATTCTCAAAAGCTGTTTCAATAATCACTTAAGCCCTACATTTACAGTCCTTTCCTCCTATTTCCTCCCGTGGAGACAATACATAATAACGTGGCAGTCGGCACATCCTAGAAAGGATGCCTGGTTTAAAACGAGTCCCAGCCATGACTTTGTTAGAGAATAATGAAATATCACATTCGTTAAAATTTCAGTTCATCTTCAGGAATGATAAATTGACATCTTACGATAACCTCTATATCACTCTGATTTTCTTCTGGACAAGATTTTTTTCTTAACAAAACGCCTCATCTCTTTCATATTTACATGCACGGCTTTACACATCTTCATTCCATACAAAGCTGTTAAAAATCCTACACGTCCAATACCCCTTGCATGGATTTAAAAAAAAAAAGCTGAAAGCCTTTCGATAAAAAGCTAGGAATTGAAGTAATATTTTAAACAGCATTTCCAAGGAGAAAACTCCATCTTTCTATTGTAGCAAACACCCTCCATGATCTTCGTTATCGCTGCTACGGGCACACAAAAATATGCAGCACCATAATACATGGGGGAACTAATATGCGGTTTGAATCCATCCTCGGTTCCGGTTTTAACGAGAACAAAACCTTCCCTACCCCTCCCTCGCCCAGCACACCCAGCATGAGCCCCATCTGCGAGCCCTTGGCTGGCTGGGGGTGCTGGAAGCAGCCTTACCCTGTTTGTCTCACCCCCGGCTCCTCTTAATCAGTTTTCCACCATTACAGCAGACACACCATTGCTTCTTTTTCCCCTTGAATCTCTCTCCAAATATTCCCTCTGCCGGCTGGATCGCTCGGGAAACTCGCCTTTTGTGGCTTAAGACAAGACCCCAAAACCGTCTAGCAGAGACCACTACAGCGTAATTACAATTAAAAATGGAACCCCGCAAGATCCGAGGTCTCCTCCCTTTTCGCCTGGAAGCCTTCGAGAGGGAATCAGTCCCACCCCCACCTTTTTCCCCTCCTCCTCCAGCTACAAACACACTTCTTTTTTAGGGGAAGCTGGAGCCCCGAGGAGGTGGGAAGCGCGGGGGAGGGGGGCTATTTCCAACCCCGCCATACCGAGGGTCGCCGAGAACGGGGGGCGATGAGGAGGCGGCGGCCCCGGGGGGCCCCCGGTGCGGCGGCGGAAGGGGAGGACAGGGGAGGAAAGGAGAGGGAAAGGAGAAGTGCGGCAGGAGGAGGAAGCGCGGGGGAGGGGAAGGAGCGGGGCTGAGGGGGAGCCGAGGGAAGATGGCCCCGGGGTGGGGCCGGCCGGGGTTCGGCGGGCGGGAAACGCGTTCTGAAGGACCCCTGCCCTCCCCGCACCCCTCACACGGTTACCTGCCCTCCCGGCCGCTGCTCATGAACCGGGCCGGTCCGTCCGCCGCCCGCGGTCCTGCCCGCGTCCCGCCGGCCTGGGGAGGGAAGGGGGGCGGAGGAGGAGGAGGAGGCGGCGGAGGAGGAGCGGGGGAGCCGCCCGCGCTGCGCCCGGCGGGTCCCGGGGAAGGCGGCAGAGCCGAGCGGGAAGGAGGGATCCGCGGGGGAGGGGGTGTCGCTGGGTCTCGACTCCTCCTCAGCCCGCTCAGCTCCCCGCAGCCATCGGGCAGCGGCAGCCTGGGCGCGGCGAACCTCCCTCCTTCACCTCCTCCCTCCGCCCCGCCCGTGCTGCCCGCCCGGGAAACCCCGGCTCGGCTCCCGCCCCGCCCCGGCCCGCCGACCCGCGCGGTCCCGCCGCTCCCCGCCGACCCTCACCGGAGGCTCCACCGCCCCGCCCTGGCCCCGCACAGCCCCGGCCGCCGCGAGCCTCACCGGAGGCTCCGCCGCCTCCACCGGGCACCCGCCCAGCGCGGCCGGGAGGGAGGGCGGGCGGTGCGCGCTCCCGGGAGCCTCGCGGTGCGCGCTCTCGCGCGCGGGCAACGCCCTTCGGCCCCTTACGCTGGCGGCGGCCGCGCGCTTCCCTCCTCCCGCCCGCGCTCCCGCGCGCTCCCTCCCCTCAGCGAACAAAGGGCGAGGGCGGGCGGTGTACGGGGGGGTCGCGGTCGCCTCGCCGGCCCTGCAGGCCAAAAACAAGTCTGAAAGAGCCGGATGGGAACAGAAAGACACGAAACTGAACCCACAAATGGTGTTTAAGCTCAGGGCTGGGAGAGGCAGAGCCCCCTCACCACGTCAAATGGGAGCGCTCCGGGCTGCGGAGTGTGAAAGGGCGGGAGAGAGGCCACAGGCCTTAAAATGCTGCTCACAAGAGGCTGGCAAGCAATAAATACCTTCATATCATCGTGTGAGGAGAGACTGCGGGAGCTGGGCCTGGTTAGTCTGGGAAGGGAAGGCTGAGGAGGGATCTCATTAATGAATAAAAATATCTCCCAGGGGTGACAGAGGATGGTGGCAGACTCGTCAGCGGTGCCCAGCGACAGGACGAGGAGAAATGACTGTAAACTAAACCAGAAGTTCCGCCTCAACATGAGGAAGAGCTTTTTTTCCATGAGGGTGGCAGGGAGCAGCTGCTCTGGGAGGGCGTGGAGTCTCCCTTTCTGGAGACATTCCAAACCCACCTCGACACGTTCCTGCTTCATCTGCTCCCGGTGACCCTGCCTTGGCCAGGGTGATCTCCAGAGGGCCCTTCCAACCCTAAAAAAATCTGTGATTCTGTGATCTTTCCCTCAGGAACTTGACAAGTAGCAATTCTGTAGCTTAGAACTTCTATTTTCCCAGCTTTGCTTATAAAGGTACTTACACAGCCAAAGTTTCCACAGCGTTCTTTTCATATTCTCCTCACAGCATTTATCACTGCTCTGGAAGGGTTTGCATGAAAGAGAAAGTAGGGGAAAAAAAACCAAAAAAGAAGCATAAAAATTGCGATTTCTGTCTTGCAGGCGGGACCTCAGGCAAACCAGGCAGGAGAGATGTTACCAAAATGGAATCATTTCACACCAGAACTCGCATACTGAAACCCTAATTAATATTGAAAAGTAAGTAGAGATACAGTATTGCATCACTTTTCCTCCTGTCACTGGTCTAAATCTGTGGGTTTTTCCCAGTATATGTTTATACCTTGTTGAAAGGTGACATTACTTGGTAACCAAAATAGGTTTATAGGAAAAAGTGAAACAACCCACAGCATTATAGCCAATTTTCAATTCAAACCTATCCAGCTCGAATACACTGTAATAAAATAAACAAAACCCCCCACAAAGCGCAACAAAAAACAACCAAAAAAAAAGGTTAAAGAGGCCAATATTTTTTCTGCAAACTCTTCCCCCGGTAGATTCTTGCTTCTCTGGAATTTAAACCAAAGTGTTCCTTCTGTCATGCTTTCTGAAGGGAGGTGTGGTTACCTTTAATTAGAAAGAGAAAGAGCAGGTTTGCCAATTAAACTGTAGGAAAGTGGGTTGGCTATTATTCAGGTTGTCTGTTATGAAAAGCTGTTAGATCCTCGTGTGGTTAAGCCTTTGCTTTATAATAATCAAATGTTTGTTTTAAAATAACCTTTATGATGCACTAAAGCTTCAATTCATCACCCTGAGATTTACAAATAACGAAATAAGAAATTTACTGAAATTAGAATAAATTATTCTTGAATTGCTGTCCCAAATTGCTAATATTCTTTCCAATAACCATGGGGAAATTTCTGTTCCACCCCTGAAATGTGGACAGGAATTATCCTATTAAAATCTCTGGAACCACATTGTATGCATGTGGGGATGTCAATGTTCTTGAGGCTAGAGATTCATCCAGCATCCCCATCTGGAAAATACTGATTAAATCTAAGTGCTTAAGGAACACCACAACTTTTACTAGATATTTGCAAAGTTGCCTACAGATTTCAAAAGCAGTTACACACAATATTTTAGTCATTAAATCTCAGGGAGATTTATAGTAGGCAAATTGCATGATTTTTAAAAATTAATTAAATATTTTCTAGTTAGAGATTGCTTTTAGTCTTAGCAGAGATTAAAATATCCTTTTGGGAATACACCATTTGTGTGGAAAAGAATGACCATTTACCACATCAGGCAAAAAAAAGGTACTCTCCATAAAGGATTTAAAAAAAAAAAAAGAAGAAGAAGAAGAAAAATCCTGGTTTTACAAAGAAAAATTTCTCAATTTTACAAGATTTTGTGGAAAATTTTCAGCTAGCACTGGATCATACAGCAAAAAAATCTGCGTAATGAACAAAAATAACGTTCTGAGATTGATAGCAAATAGTAAATCACATTTTGCTTCTTTGAGAAAATAGCTGCATTGAGATTTTGTTATTGGACTAGAACAATTGTAGTGTGAATTAATTATATCATAAATTACATAATTACAAGTGTTATCATTATGAACTAATGCATGCCTTTTTCCCATTGCACGTTCTTATCATACAGATACTGCTTTTCTTCCTTATATTTCTCTTACATTCTTTTACCAATTCTAATAACTAAACATGCTTTGTTTGTTTTTTTTTTTTTTTTAATAAAATACACATTCAGATCTTATCCTCTCCTAGGAATCTCTAATTTTTTTCTTGCATTCTAATTTTTATGCATTCTCTGTTTCATGAGAGCTAAAGGGAATTTCTCTCCCCAGGTCTTGTGCTCTGCCACGTCTTCAAATCCATGGAATTTGGGTAAGGAATCTGGATCAGTCAGGAGTGTTTATAGCACATTTACACACAGCTAATGCTTTCAGCACACCTAAAAATACAACTGTTGCAATAGTTCCTGTTTCTGATCCTGTGATTTAATTATATCTTATTCTCCAGTGAGAAATTTCACTGATGTACAGTTCCACTGCTATTATGGGGAGGGATCCTGAGGATTGGAAATGGTTGTTTACAGAGGGGAGGTTGTTCCAGGTGGGGTGGGTTTGGTTTGTAAATCTCACTGGACAAATCAGTTTTGCTGCATTTTAAAACCTGTCAGAAGAATCCCACCTTGCTGTGTGCAACAGGGTGGTTTATTCTGCTGTCCCGTGCTGGAAGCTACTGCACAGGCATTACCTTTATTTTTAAAATTTCTTTTTCATTTTTAATCTTAACTTTTTTTGTATGGGCACACAGATCCATAAACTGCCCTAGTTTTTAGTGTTCAGTGGGCGAGTGTGCAAATCACCAGAAATAAGTGGATTTATCAGACATAAGTTTATCTGTTTCTACACACTGCAAAAATATTGTTTGTAACTAAACTAACTAGCTGAAAATACCTGTAAATACCTGAAGAACTGGTATAGATAATTAATAAAACCAATTTTTATGGTTTTTTGTTAGTCCACCTTGAAGTTACAGTTTTCCTCTTGGGTTAGAGCCACAGAAAACCTCTCTGTAAAAAGGTTGCTCCATAGTTCTCCATTGCAAAACTTCTTGCACCTTTTTCTCAATCAGCTGACATTAACCCCTTCGTAGGGAACATCCTGAGTTAGATGAAACTTCGGGCAGTTTCACTTCATAAAGTAATTAATTTTTGCATGCCGCTAACATTGTTATAATCAAAATTTACATATTGGTATCTGAGTGAAAATATTGCACAGTTTTTAAGGTAAATCAAGATGCTCCTGGTCTCTGTAAGAATAACTGTCACCAAACAGGTATAATTTATGCTTTCTGAAAAAGGGTGAAAAATCAGCACTTCTCAAGATTCCATAGCTCCTCGGATGGTATAAGAATACTGCTGAAATAATAAATAATTATGGTTTGCCTCCTTTCTTTGTAACCTCAGATAAGTGTTTTAAATAGACTGACTCAAAACTCCACCTCATATTCCAGAATCACACCGGCACCATTTCCCATTCCATAACATTTTGTCTGCCTTTGTGTCCTTTGATGGCTATAAGAGTGCCTTCTGTGAACCCTGGAGAGAGCCAAGGAGACACTCACGTGATTTTGGATTAGTTTGAAGTTCTCCAATTGGTCCCTAAAGCAAAGCAGAACTCTCATTTCTCCTGACATTGCACCAAAATTAAAGGAAGCTTATACAATGTCTAAACTTCAGCTATGCTTCAATCCTGAGTCTATTCAGAACTCTTTTTTTTTACTATTGTTTTATTTTTTTTAACCTTATTCAGAGCTGTTCCAAGCTGCTGTTATTTGTCACTTCTTTGACAATTGGATGACAATCATCACTGCTACCTTCTGAGGAAGGACCCAGGTAGCAGAATATCAAGATCATTCATTAGAGAAAATAAATAAGTAAAAGAAAACTGAATATAAATCCTCAGTGGGGCCAGGCAGAGCAAAAAGTAGGAGTAGCTCAGTCTCCTTAGTTACATTCTGCATTCTCACAGTTTCTTTCAGTTTCCCTATTATTATGGAACAAAAGAGTTATTTTAAACGACTTCTGAGAACATCACATAAAATTAGCAGAACTGTGTTAGTCTGCAGAGAATATAATTGACAAGGTTCTAAGGTAAGGGGAACTGGTTCTGAGAGTTGAATTCATGTCAATTAGGGAAGTCCATACACCTGAGTTTTAAACTGATACAGTGGTGGAAGATGATCCTGAACTCCTTTCTTATGGTGAGGATCAGGATGGGTTATCTGTGAAATGGGTTCAAGGACAGTTAATTCAGAACCATTGGGAGACTTTGCAAGTCACTTCAAAATCCTTTGGAAAAATCCATTGCCGTGTAAGTGAAGCAGCACAGTTGTGAGGGCCCACAGCTGTCCTGGGTGTGTTCCTGGGAATGTTATATATATGTTATATATAATCATGTCTGTATATGACTGTCTTTGAAGAGCTCGTCCTCAACAGAAGCACAATAAGCTACACTGGAACAGGACACACTGGGCTACATGTCCTAAAACGCATTATCTCTAGTCCTGTTTTCTCACAAATTCCAGTCTTGTTTTCTCACAAATTCTAGTCTTGTTTTCTCACCAATTCTGGCTGGAGGTGCTTTTATTTCCAGGGAAAAACCTTGCTCCTATTGCCTTGTGACCCATTTTAAAAAATCAATGTCACAGGTATCTCTGACTTCAACGATAATACAAATTTATTCCTAGTTCCTATGTTTAGCAGAACTTGAAGCATTTTCCAAAGCAAAAAAAAAAAAAAAAACATAGGAAGCTGCAGCAGAATGATGTAAAATTATTTAGCCACCAACACCCAGCAGTTTATAGAAAGAAGGGAGATGAAATATTGGGGTTGCTTGAACCTGGATCTACTGTTCCTCACAGTCAACACATGATTTTATACTGTGATACAATCCTACAGTGTGATACAGAGTTTTGTAATCTATGTGGGTACTTGTTCAACAAAATACAGAACTCCTCTGCTGGGAGTAAGCTCTGTTCTGAACTCTTCTGTTTTTTCATCTTCCAACCTTGAAACAGGTGTCTCAAGGCTGGTGTGAGCATGCTTATGCACTTAACAAACACCAGTTCTCCCATTTTTTTTTTATTCTATTTGTATAAATCCATCTTGAGAAAACCAGAAGAATAGCTTTGAGTGCTTTTTCCCTACAATCAGAATTGTATCAGAGCTCTTTTCCATGTGCTGGGGATTATTCTGGTTTTCCTTTGTACTCAGTTATCTGTTGCAAGTTTACATTTTTTGCTGTACCTTTAAACTTGCAAGCTGTAGCTTGGCTTTTAAAAGTCCTTTGGTGTTCCTGGAAAATAATATAATAGCAACAAAGGGAATTGTTATAATCATCTTAGAAATCAGATTCTGCAGCGTGTATGTACACATCTATAAACACACAACCAATTGCACACATGTAGGTCTTCCTTTAAGTAAGTAACATTTGGGCTGCATGAATGCTAATCAAGCAGTTTGAGGAAAAGCTTAAAGCCTCATATTTCCCCATTTAAAGGGACTTTCCTCAAGGGGTTCCCTAAGCAACTAACAGAAAAACAACTGGGACCCAGGAGATGCTGGGAGTTTAGAATCCACATTGAGAATTCAGCCTAGCTACTAAACTTTCCATGATGTCAGACACACCAGACCTGTGGTGAAGTTCGAGAAAGAATTTGCTTATCTTGCTGTGTGTCAGATTCCCATAGAGCTTCCATCCCGTTCTTCCATCCTTGACATAGCAGTTTGGGAAAGTGGGCACAGGTGTGTGTCCTAGGGAAGCTGCTACCAGACATTTCTGTTCTCTCAAAGAGCCTGACCTGCAGCTGAAGGAGAACTTCAGTGCTGCTGCAAGAATCCACAATCCAGAAAACAAAAATTGCAGTCATAAACCAAAAATATTCATGGTCAGGGGACTTGTACCACTGTCCTTGGAGAATCTGTGGGAAGTCAAACAAAGCCTAATTGCCTTAAAGAGGGATAAGGTGTGCTTGAAAAGGTCAGTAGTCATTAATTTAATTGCTGTAGGTAATAAAATGAATAGGTTCAGTGATGGTTACATCTTGTACTCCAAAAATAAGTACTTATTTGGGAAAATGTCCTGGGACCAAGCAAAATACAGTTCAATTTCTGCTCAGAATGAAAGAACTTGCAGCCGAGCTCTACACTTCTATCTCTGAAAGTTCATGTTCTTCGAGCAAGGGGCTGGGCTGGGTTCTAAATTTACAAAAAAGAGAACTTTCTTGTGACCTCTGGGATCTGTTACAGTAAATATCCCAAATCTCAAACCACTTGTCAGCAAAGATCCTGATTCTGTGAAACCCTTCCATGTGAGGACCTGTTACAAAAAACATGCTTATAAAATTCATGTTTCCAAGCAGCAAAACAAAACATATATGAAGTGTAACATCTCTCAAGCCACTGCTCAAGGGAACTGACAAAGTACAAACAGCCAACACAGTCTGATTTTCAGAGGCTGAATGAATGTTTTAGTAAATAAACAGCATGTGAAATTTAGTTTTTATACAATTACATATAGTGGAAAAAAATAAGCCCCTGTACATGTCTATTTTTGCTTAGTCAAGCCAAAATATTTATTGAAGAAATAATTTTGATGGGAAATATTTTTATAAACCTTAAAACACAAACAAGTTTGGACTAAGAAGTTCTAAAGAGTCAAGAAATACATTAAAAAATAGATACTCAAAGTAACATAAACCACCCCCTTTCCCCAATGATAACATTGTCATGAACAAACACAAAACTAGGAAGAAAACCCATAAAATCCCAGTGACCTCTAAAAATCTTTAACTTTTTACTCACTGAACAAACTAGTTTCAGACCTGAGAATAAAATCTACTTGTAGGTGATTATTGTGTGTTGAGATTTGATGCTTGATTAAAGACATTTTTACTCAAGAACTGTAACAGCTGGAAACCAGCTTTCATATTACACCGTGAGCAACATGAAATGCCCATTTCTCACCTCCAAAAGCTCAGCAACAGAGCCCCAGTGTTGCCAACGTGTGTTGAGGTGGAGTTGTGCTGTTCTGTTTCTGGGGTGTGTTGTGCCAATCCAATACAACATAAAGGCCATTGGGCTTTTGGGATTTCTGCCACAGTGGTGCCAGTAGGGATTTGCATCAGAATTTTTTTTTTTTTTTTTTCATTTTGGATTTTGGAAATTTTGCATTTGCAGCAGAAAAATCTGAATTCCAGGTTAGGGGTCCTAGACTGTAAGTAACTCAAATTTCCCACTAACTTCAGCTTTGGAACATCCTAGAAAAGATCCAGCATTATCAATATTCATTTCAGCGCTTAACTAAAATAGACAAAAAAACATGGTGACAGTTCTGAATAAATGGATGGGCTTACAGCAGAACTTTGAACCTCTTAGATTACTGGGTAGTACTTCAAAGAATAGTTTTGTTTCCTTTGAATTTAAAAATAGTAATTGAATTGTTTCAGTTCTTCACATTCCCACCTTTTATTTATTTTTTTCCCCTATGGATTATGCGCTACCATCATAGCATACCTACAAATAATTTAGTTTGTAAGGGATTCAAAAAGAACACCTTAGAGAAAAAACAAACCTTGAAAAACAGATAATATCAGCACCACCTTACAGTATTAGAAATATAATACCCAAATGTACTTCTTACTATTTAGAACGTGTTTAGAGTTTCATTTATTTTTACGATCAGATGAGTCAATTTCAATTTTTTCATCTCCCCATAGTTCCATATTGGGGTTTAAAGCCTTGTAAGAAATGTAATACGAATAAAGATGAATGACATTTTCAGTACTTTTAATAAAACCTCTTTCCGCTGCCAAAATTAATGTTGGAGTCAAAGCTAAAAGCACTCTGTGGTTTTCTAATATGCACCAGTCAGCAGAAATGCATCCAGAGACATCATCCCCCTTTGGCATTTGTAATTGATGCTACTCCTATTTATTATTTATTAATCTCTCACTTTGAGCATCTGGATGTGACTGAAACTCAATGACTCTTTTGCTCTTCTGTTTTCTTGTATGAAGTAGCAGGTGACTCGTGGCTTTTAACCCCTCACCGCTGCCCCGGCCGACCTGCTGCCTTTGGCAGTGAGGTGACTCCCCTGTGTCTGTGCTTTGAGATTGTGGCGTTTTTCCAGCCTGGCGGGAGGCTGGACGTTGGGAACACGTGTCTCCTGGGAAAGCTGGCAGAGAGGAGCCAAGGGCAGTGTTCTGCTCTGTCTGCATGGGCTGCCTGAGGTTATTTTCTGCACTTGCTGAGGCTGTGCTACAGCTAAAGCCAGATCTGTGTATTTCTGTCTGGCAGTGGAGAGGAGAGAAGAGGGGGGATCTTGGGAACAAAGACTCGATCCAGGAGCGTACCAGAGCTCCCTGCCTGTCCTGTTCCCAGTCCCACTGCCCAGAACAGTCCGTGCTGGGGCTGTCCTGGAGGGGGCTGAGCCGTGCAGGTGCTCTCCCTCTCTCACTGCAGCTCTGCGGGTGTCTGCTCCAGCTGTGCTGTGAAAGGTACTGAGGCAGGTGCTGCCTCTGTTCCTTCCCCAGTATAGCACGTTCTGTTCAGGAGAGGGGCTGGGGATGGAATAACCTCTGCTTGGTGGAGCTTAGTCACACTCTGCAAGTACAGCCTGCGGGGTTTGTTACACCAGGAGAGAATTCTTGGAGGGAACACATGCACTGTGCTCTGGTAGCAGAGCCACACATCCCAGAGAGAGCCCCACAACCAGATACCAGAACTGGAAGCATCATGAGCTGCATCAGTGCCTTGCCATACTGCAGTTTAGCCCTGCTGAGTGCCCACTCCATGGCATTTTGCTTCTGGGATGCTGGTGAGGATCTCTGCTCACAGACACACAGATCCTGTTCCTACGGACGTAGCTCAGAGATCTAATGTTTTGCAACATTCAAACATTGCCATTCTCCCAGCAAACTTCACATCGACTTCCAGTTGTAATGCTGTTCACATTTTTCCTGTTTTAGTTTGAGGCTCAAACTGGGCAATTGAACTGCCTGGCCCTTGGCCTGGAGTCTAGCAAGCTGTTTTTAAAGGACACCAAAGCCTAGATAAATATCTAGAAAGTGAAATGAGCCTGTTATAATTAGTGGTAGCTTAGGCATTGACTGGATCCAAACCTGCTTTTCCACAGTTTTTCTTACTTTGTAATTGTATCAAAGTTACGTGACGGCCAAATTTTCTGCCTTTGATTGATGCCCAGTGTCATCAATAAGAATTTGACAGTGGAAATGGGGTGAATGTCACTAAGGGACACTGTATCACCCTTGTTGATTATGTTTGCTTGGGGAGTGGGTGCAGCTTCATGTGCAGGTACAAAACACAGCTCAGCAGTTGAGGATATTTTGGGATTAAGTGCTGTCACCAAGATCCACTGACCTGTGCTGCCTTCCTTGAACACTTGAGCTGAAAGTGTGGGCCATAAACTCAAACTGCTCTGCAGTCCTAAGAGTTTTCACTCACAGTGGCAAGGCTGAAGTGAGTTCCATGCTATTCTGCATATAAGGAGGTGGAGGAAGGAAACCTGGAGAGGAAACTGAACTTCCTGTGCCAGAGATTTTATACTGGAGCCTTCCCTGAATTCAAGACAATGCAGCCACAGCTTTAGATGTGAATCACTAGAGCTCAAACACGCAGATTTGAAGGAAGACCCTTCCACATGCACACCTGTGGTTTGGGGCTCATGTCATAAAGAACAATCTGACTGATTTTTGGACCTAGCAGTTGCTTCTTCCATCCCCCACCCCATCTCCAGATGGATGAGAAACTCCCTTTTTTTTTCAGTTTCATTTCTCTGAATGTTGTTTCAGACTCAAAGGAGCCAGTTTGGGCATCAGGATTGACCACAGGTCTGTGGGTAAGTGTCTGCACAGAGATACGGAAGGAAGAGGCACCAAGGGGCCACCTGAAAGGACCAGGCCTGATCACACAAATCAAGGGGACAGGAAGAAGGGCTGTGTGTGACAGCCATCAGTTGATTAGACACATGTACACACTTGCACTTTTATGATTTATAATTATAAGTGGATGAAGAAGTCACCAGACTAATTCCATAGCTCCTCAAATTATCCTGATTTTTTGTGCTAATTACATTAACATGTGTTACCTGGCATCTTGCATGTTGATTAAAGCTTGGAGATTTTGGGGTGTAGGTTTTGTACCTAGAAGAGTGGGGTGTGTTAGGAAACCAAGAGGTAGGAATCAATGAGAAACTTGGAATTTTCATTATTATTATTCTGGCATAGCACTGAGCAGTGGGTTTGCAGTATCTCTAGCTACAATTCATGTACGATTTTTTCATCGATAACCATTTTGTTTGAAACCTGGGGGAGCAAGGCCATGCTCTGATGAAATACGGTTTTCTTCTTGGTGACAATGTGATAAACTAGAGAAAGGAAGGGAAATCTCTCTTCCCTCTCTGGCTGGAAAAGCATTATTCCTTGTGTTCTTTTTTTAATCCAAGCAATTTCCTGCGCTTCTAAAGCATGGTCTCCCAAAGGAGGGGTATTTCTGTAGCACCTTCCACCCCAAAGCCCCATGCAAAGCAGGGAGAAGGTTGCATTTATTTTTCCTGCTTTCCAGCAGCTCGTCCATTTCTGATTAAACAGTTCATGTAGAGCAGAGGAGAGAGGGGAGATGCATCTTCCTCTGATTTCACCTTGGCAATTTCCTTCCCGTGGGGCCACGCCGAGGTGGCCGCCGTCACGCACTCGTGGTGCTCCCCGGCTGTGTGAGGTGATGCAATGACAGTGCCAGCCCTGCAATCAGCTCGTGCCCAGGTGGCACCGCCGCCAGCCAGGGGAGGAGGCGCAGGGACAGGCGGCCACGGGGGACTTCACGCTCTGCTTTCTGCAGCTCTTTGTTCCACATGCAGTAGAAATCCATTAAACAGCGCACTGGAATTCAGGGGAAATTCCTGGATGATTTAGACAAGTTGGAGAAAAGATGGAGTTAAATATTTGGATGATTAAGGCATTGAAGCATCTGACGTATGAGGGAAGGATGAGCAAGCTGGGAGTCTTTGGCCTCAGGATGAGGTGGTACGGGAGGGATCTATAAATGTGTATAAATACCTGGGGGGAGAGTAGGAAGAAGACAGAGGCAGACTTTTCTCACTAGGCACCAGCTTGCAAGGTAAGAAGCAGTGGGAACAATCCCAAATACAGGAAATTCCACTCAAACATTCAAAAACCTATTTTCACTGTAAAGGGGGGAGGGGGTCAGACAGTAGAACAGAGTGCCCAGATGGGCAGTGAGATCCTTGGAGAATTCAGAGCCAGAGTGGGCAGGGCAAGCTGTTCTGGTTGGCCCCAGTGAGCAGGAGGGGCTGGATTAGGGGATGTCCAAAGGTCCTTTCCAACCTCTGGATCCTAGAATTGTTTACCAGTGGAAAATAGAGGCAGAGACATTGAAATTGGTACCTATCTAGATGCCCAGGATATCTGTGGTAGAGCTGGAGTCTGTCACACTCCAGGATGTTTCTTGATTGAAAGATAACCCTACTCGTTATCACCGAATTTTTCCTCATTATTACAGTGGAAAATAACCGAACATACGCTTTTTTATTTCCCAGATGGCCCAAGTAATTTGAATTTCAGTATTTTACAGCAGGTACGGTGGGCCTTTTATCAAGAGAGAAAAGTCGATATGTGAAATAAGTAAGGAATAAAAGCATACCACGGTTTTTTTCCTCCAAATAACCGCACTAAATGTAATTGCTGCTCTGTGTGTTGGCCTTCCAGTCTGCCCAGCCGACCTTCACCGGGGCCACTCCGGCTCACTTCCCCCATCTGCTGGGAGCAGGCAGCTCAGCCAAGGGCAGAGGAAACGTTCTCCAAACACACACTGGGTGTTTATTTTTATGGCCGTCTGCTTTGCCGGCTAATCACATCTCTATTGCCTTCAAACCCAGCTGGAGTGACCTTATGTGCGGGGCAGAGCAGCTTCTCCTACCTTCAGCACAGCGGCCTGGGCTCTCTGACAGCTGCCTGGCAAGGGGTTTTGGGGAATGAAGCATTTCCAGCCCCGTGGAGCTGAACAAAGCTTCTTGCCTCTCTCCCCTCAGCATCTTCCCCTAGTTAGGAATGTTGTGATGATGACTGGATGAGGCACCTGAAGTCCAGGGGCTGTTTCTAAATCTCACACTTTGCCCAAGTTTCTTCTCCAGATTTGCCCCTTAAGAGGGGGAGGGAGTGGGGAGGTTTTTTCCTGTACTTCATGTCCCACACAAAGTTCATCATGCTCTGACTGTACCTGTATTTCAATATGACAGCGCAGCCCACGCTCAATGTATTCATCCTCCAAATTCTGTGCAAGAAAAGGCAGTGCTACAGTCCCTGTTCTACAGACCAGTGTCATGTGGGAAGTCTGGCAGAAAAGGCAGCAAACTGGGTTTTCCAGGTCAGTACTTGGACCTTGGGACTTCATTTCCTTAGCTGTGGAAGGAAGTAGCTTATGCCATAAACTCCTAGCATGGAAAGAGAAAAAACAATGCACAAATAAGAGCGTGACATCAGTCTCTTCTCTTCTGTTTCCTTTTTGAGGAAAAGCAGGTAAAAAGTGAATAAAAATTAAGCCCTTTACTGCAGATTCAGGCATTTCTAGGTTGAAATAGAAATTGATTTTCTCCTTTCTCTGAGTGCTCAAGGTGAGCTTTGTTATTTAAAAAAAAAAAAATTGAAATATCTTTGAAAGTCTGCCTTCTTTTCTACAGGCCTCTTTTTCCTCCCAGTAAGATAAAAAGAGCTCTGGCATCTTATATTCTAAATTTTGACTGACCAGAACAAAATGTTTTCCCAGCAATGTGTGTTTGCACCTAAGCCTTTTTTGTGCATTGAGTTTGACCTTAGGATGTAGAATTTCATAAAACATTTATTGTCTTTTCCAGTTTTTAGAGCACAATTCCCCTGTGATACTTTTTCATTGTCTGCTCTGAAAAGGATTCCAAGGCATCTCTTGCAGTTTGAATTTTAATTGTGGGTGAAGGAAAGCAGCAATATTAGGCAGTGTCTCCCTAAGCAAAAAAAGTTCTAACAGGCAAAGAGGATTAGGATCAGAACTAGGCAGCTAAGATTGTGGAAAGTGGTTGTGGCAGAGATATTTTGTTCCATAAATGAGCAGGTTTTGCACGTGTCCAAGTGTCCCACTCATCTGTACTGGCAGCAGCAGGGAACCTTTTCCCTCAGAAACTGCAGCTGATAAAGACAAAATGCAGTTAGAAAACAAAGCAACCAAACCTTCTGAGAAATTTGAGGCCAGTGAGGCAGACAAAGGCAACTGCAAGGCAAACAAAGAAATGTTTTTTTTCTCTGACTTTTCCTGTATCCAGACCCCTCCGATGCCTCAGTCTGGATGCTGAAGGTTCACCACTAAATACTCTCCAAAGATTATAATGCATCAATTACCAAAGCCATTCTAGAGGTACCACTTTACTTATATTGTTAACGAGCTTGCCTATAAAGGGATTTGCAACCTGAATTTCGTGACAGAGCCAAGGTATAATTTGCTCTGGGCTATAAAGCCCATGAATTATTGAGGAAATTTACTTCCATGGCTGCGTTTTCTTTCTGAGCACAAGTGCTCGTGCTGAGTGCATTTGTGTGAGAGGAGAGACAGTGATGGAGGCTCCAGCCTCAGCAGTCCATCTCCCCAGCACAGGCTCTTTCACACAGCCAGCAAAGAACAGCAGAAAATAACTGACAAAATGATCATTTTGAACAAATGAGAGAAGAAAAATTGCATGCTGAACAGTGCCAAACTGGGGACCAAATATAAATCACAATTAAAAATGCACTTTGGGTAATTACAGAGAGGGGCTTTTCCCTTAGAGATGTCACAAAGCTTGTGTGGATATAATCAGACTTGAACACATCTAGTGATGGTGAAAACCACCAGCCTGACAAACCAGAATTCTTAGATCCTCCATCAGGCCAAGCCTATAACCTGCTGTGGGACCAACCTCCCACCTGGTGTTCTTTTTAAACCTGGTTTATTCTGGAAGTGAGGCTTTGGAATCACAGTCAAATCTGTGTCCTGCTTCCCCTCCTTCCACACTGCACACCCAACTGATAACTTCTGAATCCACTGACCAATTTCAAGCAAAGTGATAGAGGACTGTAGGTTTCAAAAATGTGAAGTTCTAACTGTTCCATGAAAACAGGAGTTGTGTAGGGATGAGGGATCTCTTCAACCCTCCATTGCAAGAAGGACTCCAGCATGGGGTTACCCTTAGCAGGCTCTAGAGAAGGCAGGTCACAAGAAAGGCCTTAATAATTTCCTAACTATGAAGGTCACGGAGCAAACTGAGCTGCTTTTGGTGTGCAGAGGACAGTCCGTGTTCCTGAGGGCTGATTGGGTCAGTAGTTGGTGTTAGCACATGGTTTCTGTTCGAGTTAATGAACCACATTATAAGGCAAGAACCTGGGCAAAACATGACTTTTCCTTAGGTGTTAGAAAGGAAACACCAGATTATGCCCTTATTCCTAGGAAGTCACAGGCATTTGGGCTTTTCTTGGCGTTTTGCATCTCCTCTGATCAAACAGAGCAAAACTTGCAGTTTGGCAGGTCCCGTGTCAGGCCGTGCCGAGGCGTTGTGCAAACCAAGGCGCGAAGGGCAGGGCAGGGAACTCGAACCGCGGTGGTTGTTCCCCATCCTCGTCCAGCCAGCTCAGTCCCTTCCCGAGCCGATGCCGGTGACGATCCTCTGCACACAGCGAGAAGGGAGGGACTGCCCTCTTGTGTCAGTCACGGTTGTTTCATTTGCCTGGCTTTGAATTCCCATCTCTACTTGTGAGTGAGCGCTCAGCCATTTCCCTCCAACACATATTCCTTCTTTGAAAGGGCAGAAACCTTGTTCTGAGTGCTGTGGAAAATGTCAATAAATAAAAATACATCTACTGTATTTGTGACTTGGAGACATCCAGGACTGGGCACATATTGGACTTCCAGCCAGAGACATCCAAATAGTTACCCTGGGTTATTCCCAGTCTCCATCTTGACACAGATAAGGAAGGCAGAGGAAAGAATAAAACAGGAGAAATATAATGAAGGATGACAGAGAGGAGACACAAGAGAAGCAGATTTGTTACACCAGTCAACCCTCATAGTAAGTTACATGTAAGTTAAATATAGAAGCGACCCTTCCCTCGGGAGCCAGACTCACGGACAGCTCACACACATGACTCTGTAGCAGCATCTCGGGCCTGCGGCTGGCAGAGATCTTCATTTTTAAATCATTAGTGCTCATTTCCAGGGCAGTTCTTGCAGTAATGGTTGTCAGAGAATAACAGTCTTCTAAAAGCTGTGCAGGCTTTTGTGCCCACCACTTCTGCTGCCTGTTAATGACAGACACCTAAATTTATGCTACATTCGCTAATAGCACCGAGTGCTCAGGCTTTGGTTGCTGCTCTTTTCCAGAGCAATGAGCCACCCTGGCGATTGCTCATGTTCTTAAAGGCAGCCAGATTAGCACCTTGCTAAAGTGGATTCAAAGAAAATCACTGCTTAGGAGTGGACAAAATTCGGATCATTTGGAATATGCAGGGGCAAGGGAAAGAGCTGGCATTAAAAACCTGCTTCAACAGCCCATATTTTTGTCTGGGATGCAACTGCTGTAATCAGCTCCAAGCTCCCAGTTTTAAAATGATGCTCAGCAATTATCCCTCTATCAGTACTTCATGAAGAACATCCCTAAGAGTAATTTCTTTGAACTTTTGCCCAGCCTGTACTGTGGTATTTGTATCTCTAACTTATTCTGGATGGCTCGGCACGAGCATGTTTTGTGTCACCCTGCTCATTCCTGAGCTCGTCCATGTTCTGAACTGGTAAAAGCTGCCAGGAACCTGTATTTTTCCTTTCTTGTGCAGCCTGAGATCCTGACACCTGAGCAGATAACAAAATATAAAGGCGTCTTTGAAACATTTGATGAATATTTGAAACACATCAGTAATACCAAACCATGTGTGCAAGTGTCTCTTTGGAATTAATGTGTACTTTATCTGGAAAAAACAAATAGCAAAAGGAACCCACCCACAAGGCAACTCATCTTGAAAATAGAAATGGAAAGATTTACAAAACCTCAGAAACAATCCCTTCAGGTGTCATGACCACCACCACGACAGAAGTGTCGTGTCTCATCTGTCTCCTTCCCTGTGTGTAGCTGTGAAACAACACAAAGCATTTCCCTCCACTCTCTCCTGTCCTGGCATCTTCCTGCTCCTTGAGGAACATGAGCCACTGTGCAGCACTTTGTCCTCAGCAGTTTTCTGGACAGCTGACGTTCTCAAAAGAAGAGAAACTACAGAGGCTGTTCAGTGTCACTTGCTGGGATTCCCCCTTCAACTCCAGCTTGGGAAACTTCTGTTCTAGAACAACAGCTTCCTGTTTGTACTGTTCTGAGTGTGTATTCCCAAGGTGGCAAAATTCTCCTGACCTTTTTTATTGCTGGACACAAGGAACAATTTTTTTATCAGAAGATGAACAAGCATTCATGTCCCACTTTTACAGGCATTTTTAAACCGCTGCCCTTTTACCTCATTTCATATCCTTGAAGAAGCTTTACCAGGGGATTACAGCAGTCACAGAAAACATTTCTTCTGACAGATCATTACAAGGGCATGAGAAGAAACATCTTTCCATCATAACCTACTTATAAACCCAAACTCTTCATGTCTTCTTTAACTCTTACAGTCCTTCCCTTCCTTTACTCCCCATCTGAACTGAGTCAGATCTGTGGCTGTTCTTTTGTGGCATTTTCTGAATCTTCTGAATCTGCCTGTGTTGCTGGATCTCTGTTGATTGTGTCAGGTGGGGACTGGCTGGGATTCAGCCCACCGGGTGTCACCTGTTCAGGGATGTCATTAAGTTTCTGGTTTATCCATGCCACTTGCTTTCCCATTTGAACAGCTTCATCATAGGAAGGTGGCAGGTCCATTGCATAGAGGCTGTAAGCTGGAGGGGACACAGTGTTCTTATCCATATCCACAAATACCGAAGGAATCTGGACACTTGGAGGGTACTGCCATGAGCTATATGCTGTGAAGAAAAAGAATGAAAAATAAAAATTAAACACCTGCGTGGAACACTGATATATAAAGGGCTAGCCCTGCTTTTTTCCAGGAAATTACAGACTTCTGTGGTGTCAGAACATTTGCCCTGTACACTAAAGCTGTCCATATAGAATCACTCCTGGTCTTCACTGTCACTCACTGTGCCACCCTGATCCCTCCCTTCACGTCTTGTGCCCACCCTGTGGGGCTGGAAGTTGTTCTGGGAGTGCACTGGGAAGTTCCCATTCCTGCCGGGGCTGGACACAGAATTCCAGGCACAGGTTCCGGAGCAATGCTCCATGGAACAGGTGACTCCCAGAGGATACTCACAGGTCACTGTGCTGTGGGCAGTGCTGTCACTGTCAATGCCAATCGCTGTCAAGTCACAAGGGTGCCGAGGGAAGGTCTCCACTGGAAGCCTCTTCTTCCGGCAGCAGAATTTGATGCAGCTCGCTGAGACCCCACAGAGCAGGAGCAGGAACACCGTCAGCAAGATCAACCTGAAAGAGGGAGGGAAAACACCATCATTCTACTGCTTATGTTTTACTTATTCTAAATCAGAATATAATTTCACTCTAAATAACTGGAAGACAGGCCAAGCCTCCTTGATTTAGTTCTGAATGGTGCTGGATCCTGGATTAGAAAGTTGGATCACAAATACTCAGTCACAAGTTGAAGAACTACTGCCCATCAGTACAATCCATTCTGGCTCACAGGTGCTGTAACATTCACTATTTTGGGTTATTTTCAACTTCTCTGCAGGGAGAATGGCTCTGCTTTCCACAGCAGGAGAGGGTTTGTACTTGGAGGGAAATACAAGCATGAACTTCCACAAGTCTAGTGCCTCTCTTTATAAATGAGCATGGCAATGATATTATATTAAATTATATTTATGCCTTGAAAACACAATTCTATCTCTAGCTATTGTTTAAGGAAGTTTGTCATTTAACAATTTACAATGTACCTAGGCTGATGTATCTGTGTTTCAGGTTCTCCTCTCCACTGAAACTCCACCTTCCCACCCCTCAGTTTCTCAAAGTAACTCACTCTTCTCATGGAGGCTTTTAGAAGCTTTCTCAATCCATTTTTGGTAACTGTGTCTTTTTAAACAGCTCTGTGTAGCAGCACATGTTAAGAAAGCAAAGAGTATCAACCAAAATTGCTCCAGACTGAACGAGGTAAAAGTAACCAACTCCCTCTGTGTGCTGCCACCAAAGTATGGACAGAATGCAAACCATGAAAACTATGTCAGGGCACCTGTAACACGTGTGAGACAAGAGATGAATCCCCTTGTGAATCCTCTCTCTCTTATCCCAGTTTCCCCTTTCCAGGCACTCCAGCAGGCAGTGCTCAGCTCTGTGCTCGCTGGAGTTCAGAAGGAAGCGCAGCAGAGGGTGACTGTCCCTGTCCTGTAGAAGGGAGCGAGCCGAGGACAGGGCAGTGCCACATCCCAACAAATCCCTGCTGGAAGCTGCCCTGTGCAAAGAGCCAATGACCAGCAAAGCTCTGGCTATTTAGGAAGAACAAACAAGCCCTTCAGTTCAACTCCAGTGCACTCAGAAGGGAAAGATGACGCAGCCCTGGATGAATGCTGGTCCCCACCTGACACCCAATCTCCCCATGCCTCATCCAGTCCATTCCTCTGGCAGCTCTGAGAAAACAGAGAAACCCTTCCCTGATCCTGCCCGAGAGAAGCGTTTCCATTGCCTTGCTCCAAGTACTGCTCATAACAACTTCCAAATGGTTCTGGGTTAGTAAGATTAAAAGCCAACTTACCAGACATACCACAGACTTGTCCAATCAGACATGTTCTGAGGGCATCTGTGAAGGAAGGCAGATGATTCACTGGTTTAAATAAGGCATGTATGACAGGGAATGCACTTCCCTGGGGTGGGAAAGGGAAAGCACTCAATAAGAGTATGGAGCAAAACCACTTTAGATTGTTGTTCATAGCTGTACCATTACTCCAGATGAGAACATGCAAATAATCCCACTGGAAAAGTTGCTTCTGAATCAAGAAATGTTTTTATTGAGTGGTGCTTTACTCTTGCTTGGGAGAGAGAGTGACTCGTGAAGGATTCCCAAAAAACCAAATTAGTGTTATTTAAAGGTAGCTGAGATGAGGTGCCTCATACCATAGTCCTGTCTGAAAATGCTGGTCTAGACAACTGCCTGCGTCCCCCAGATATTCTAAAGTTATTTTTGCAGAGGTCCAATGCAGCCAGAAATGGCTTTTTTCAGCTGTAGTGCAGTACAAAAGGAGAACAGCTCCTGTGACATTTCATGAGTGCAGCTGCCACAGCAGGGTTGTACGTACTGAACCTCCTGCAAAGGATTTCCTGTACCAGAACGATGGTTCTGACCACAGGAGAGGATCTGCAAACTGTTCCAAAGTGACGTTTCAGAGTCGTCTTGGGAGAGGACCATTCACCTCAGTCTACAGAGCAAAGGCAGCCAAGTGAAATTTAAAAGTTGCTGACTGTCTTAGAGATCGAAACTGAAGTTGTAAGGGATGGCCATCAGCAAGTCGCTGTCCTGGTGTGGGAATGTCACTTGGTCACGGTGGGAGAGGTTTGGGAACAGGCAGTGGGTTACTCACCGGGCAGAGTTCTCACAGTTGTTCCCAGAACAGAGCGATGCCTAGGAAAAGGGGGAACCCGGGATGGGATCAGCAGGTGGCCAAAGGAAAAGTGCCTCGTCTCGCTGCTGCATGTGCTCGGGAGGCTCCAGGGTGCGGGCGAGTGTCCGTGAGCGCCGCGGCTGCCGGAGCCCGCGGGGAGCCGCAGCCGCTGCTTCAAGGACACGGGGCCGGCGCTGAAAGGGGACACCGAGCCCTCGGGGACAGCCCGTGCTGGGCAGCGGAATAAATAACCGGCATCATCGCCGGGGGGGCAGAGCCTCGGCGGGGCAGGGCAGGGTAGGACCAGGCAGGACCGCCCCGGCCGGGCCCCGCGGCTCCGGTTCTTTCGCCCGCCCGCGGGAGGGGTCGGGGCCGGGCGGGGCAGAGCTGCCCGGCTCCCCCCGCAGTGCCCCTGCCCCAGCCCCAGCCCCAGCCCCGCTTGCCGTGACCGGGAGGTCAGGGAGGGGATACAGGGAAGGGAGAGGGCTCGGCTTGCAGACATTTCCCTGTAGCGATTCGGGACTGCGCTCGATGCTCTTACCAGAACAGAATGCATCAGGTGTGCAGCAGCTGGACACACGCCTGTGCCTCTGCTATGCCAGAGGGATTGAAGGAGAAATAAAGGAATGAGAAACCTAGTATGAAATATATGAGTCAGAAACAAATGTTTAGAAGAGCAGGTAATTTCCCTTTCTAAAAATAGTCTTGTTAAAACACATGAAACACGACTGAAAAGGTATTGACGGCTCTTTGGGATCGGTTTGCTCCAGGCTATTTAACTGTGTCGAACATTTCAAATGTAGAAATTCCTTATCTCCACCCGTGAGCCTTTTGTTGTATTCTCCTCCCTGTCCAGCTGAGGAGGGCAGTGATGGAGTGGCTTTGTTGGCATCTGGTGTCCAGGCAGGGCCAGCCCAGCCCAATCCCGGGGGCAGCCACTCCGTGGAAAGCACCAACGGACACAATGCCTGGAAAGCACCAGGTGATATTCCCTACTTTTGATTCATAGAACTGAAACCCAGTGTTTCCAGGTTCAGCAATGGCATGTGACAAAGTGACAGCATTGTTTCCTTCTAGCACTGCTAAAGGTCATGGGGCCATTGCTCATTTAGGGAAACCTGTGTTCATACATGTGAAGCAATTGCTGAAGTCACTTCTGGAGAAGCAGAACATGAATTAATAAATGTGTATGACACTAGTGCTTACTCTCTCACTTTCTGCTTTAGAAATGAGCTGGGTTTGCTTTTAAGGATTATAAAGATCATACACGAGTGTGAATTACTCATTAAACCGGAACTGCATCAGCACCATGAAGTTCGTGTTTGCTTTTAGATCCAAATCTGAAAGCACAAGTTTGTGTCCAGGGACCCAAGAGTGGTCACAGTTGCAAAGCTCAGTTTGAAAGCAAAATGGTCACAAGTGCAGTTAGACGAGCAGAAAACTTAATCTTCTGGGAAATATGGAAATATTTCTGAGGTGGCATTTTCCATACTGTCCTCACAGTAACAGCTCCATCCCTCCTGGAGTCCTGTAATATGGGAACAGAAACACCAGGTTCCATGTTTGGAGTCCCCTGGCAGGTTTAATGCCCACTGTGCTACGACTGTGGATAACCCACTCTGGAAGCACAGAACTGAACAGGATTTTGTGCCTTTCCAAGAGACGAACGTGCAGGAGCTGTGCTGAGCTTCTGCTGGGCACTGGGACTTGGCTTTGATTCATGCCAGGAGAACACACCAGCACCCTCAGCTCTGTGCTCAAGGAATTGCCTAAACCCACTACTCCTGGGTCAGCTCCGTGTGTCTAAGTTACCAGGGAATTGTTTCCAGTCTTCATTTGTCCCAGTCAATTTTCTGTTTATTGGAGAAATATCAAGAAGCTGTTGCACATAAAATACATTCTACATGAGAATTGTGTGGGTAGGAGCATCCTCACAGATCCCTAAATTTCCAGTAAACTGAAGGTGTGCCTCTCCGACCATTGCAGGTTTGCACCATGAAGATTCTAACTGTGGTAACTCTCAGTGCAATGGCAGTGGAACACCCAAGGTTACATTTTGCAGAGACAGTAACTGTAGTAGTGTCCTGCACACTTTCCCAATGGATCTGCTTTCCCACATCCAACCATTTGTTTTCCCTTCCACATCAGCCTGTGTCTCTCATTGCCCAAGTGCTGCCCCATGTGAGGGTTGGCACTCTGTGCCCCCAAAGAACAAAGCAATCCAAGAGAGGGAAACCCAATCCTGTCTGAGCAGCCATTGTGCCCCCAAGAAGTCAAATATGATCACTTTTGAGGCGCCAGCTAAAATAACAGGCTTTTCTCTTATGAAAGGGACTAGAACTTGTTCAGATTTCCATAAGTGCTTTACAGAACGTCAGCTGGAGTTTTACAGGAAGAGTTTACTTTATTTTCAGCCCTCCAGAAATAACCACCTGTTCCTGTTATTCTGGTCCAAACCTCCCCCTGAGAGAACAAACACATTTTGAGTTTTAAACATGGAAACTTTGACCAGTGAAACCCAGAACCTTATGTTCACTTCAATCCTGTGAAAGTATTGATGCAAGTTTTGCAGTCCCAGGAATGCAGGTACACTGGGTGACACCTCTGCTCACACGGAGCTGTTGGGTACCAGTGGTGCCTTCAGCCGGTTGGTGGCACCTGCTCCTTACCCAGCCTAACCCTGTGAGGGCACCAATATCTCTGTTTTTACATGCATTCTTTAATTTTTTTACTTCTTTTTGTCCTCTGGATGCTTCTTCTCAGTACCTGACCTCTGTGAAGTGGAAGATTCCTAAGACAGGGGTGTTGTTGCCTGGTAGATACACATTTTCAGCACTCTCTATGGTTATCATAGCCAGAGTCTGGAGACTGATTTATTGTCAGCCATCACTTTTTGGCTTCCAGGAGTGAAATCTGAAGGATCCTCACACAGTGGATGCCCACAAATTAAGTGCTTGAAATAGCTCCTCCACTCCCACACGCTGTGCCCTTCCTTGCTTTCTGACAACTCCCCTACCATGAGGTCACTGTTGAGTGAGCAGTGCTCTGTGCAATGGTTTTATTTGATGTAGTGGCATTTACTCACCCTTTTGGGGCTGCAGGAGAGCCAGCACACAAAGCCCATTGTGCCCAGCTCCAGGCGCCTGCCCAGCTGCGCCAGCAGCAACACCCAGGGCCTCCAAGGAAAGCAGAGCTGTCCCTGGCTGGCACTGCCACCCCCCAGCTCCTCCCCACCCCAGGACACTGGGATTGCTTCAGCATCTGCAGTCTTTAGACTGAAGAGTTAAGTGACTCCTCAGCCACTCGATCCATTATTAAATGAGAACACATCTCAATGGATCAAACACACAGGCTGGAAAAACAAGCAACCCCCTCTTCACTGCTACAAGCCTCCTCTGTCAAAGGGGGAGCCTGGTTAAAATGTTCCCTGTGACAATTGCTTCCCTGCTTTTCCCTGCAGTTCCTAGCTTGTTACCACGGGGATATTTACAAATAACGTTTCTATTTTCTGATTGCATCATCTGAATCAGGGAACATGCCCTTGGAGTGGTGGGGAGGGAACTTTGCCACAGACTGCTTGTGACTCAGGAAAGAGCATGATACGAGATGCACAGGATTATCCTGTTTCTAATGGCTATGGCCTTCCTGCTCC
Organism: Corvus cornix cornix; assembly: GCF_000738735.6. Lineage (NCBI taxonomy): Eukaryota > Metazoa > Chordata > Aves > Passeriformes > Corvidae > Corvus > Corvus cornix. The sequence continues at coordinate 4,467,853 of NC_046350.1, read as the reverse complement.
CTCCATTCTCCAGCTCTGCACTTGCCCTGAACCAGCTGCTGCTTCCTGACAGAAGTTACACCTGCAGGGCATTCTGGCTTCCCCAGAACAGAAGGATTCTGCTCTCAGCCAGAATTCAGCAGAAGGCAAATACAGAAATGCAAAGTTCCTAGACAGCCAGGATTTCTGGCAAGTGTCTGACCAAATCCACGGAACAGCACAGGAATATTCCCCTTTGACCAAGTGTTATCAGGCAGATTTGACTGTACATTGTAAAAGTCACTGCCCAAATGATTTGGAGAAGGCTTGAATAAGAAACTTTATTCTGATTATAAAAAGGCCAAAGCTTTTTCAAATACTATAAAAAGCATCCGAAATTGGAAAAAGATAGAAACTCACCTATGTGGATGTAAACCAGATACTCCTCCTGATGGAATGCCCACCTTTGGGAGACAAGGGATTAACAGCAGGTATAGCTGCTTGGGGCCCTCAATAATTCTTTCTTCTAACACAAGATTATTGTCACAGAATCAGCTGGAAAAGGAAGCTACTGGCACCAGAGTTTACAGAGAACTTTGGGGGAAACAGAGCAGAAATGTTACATGGCCCTTCCTTCCCACATCCCTGATGCCCTCACTTATTTGCAACAATCTCAAAATCTTCTCATGTTTCACCAGAGATGCAGGGATTTCCCAGTATCATAAGCATCCATCTTCCTTTCCATTCGGCCTGGATCCCTCAGTCAGTGGCAGCAGATGCAGACACAACTCTTGCCATGAAGAGGACTCGGTAGGATTCCGTAATGTCACCTTTTACAGTCAGGAGGGCTGACACAAGTGGGGGGTCACTGGTCTGCAGAAAGAACCACACACAAAACCAACCTGGTGTTTTGGACATAGGAGCCATGAGTCAATCACCTTCTAAACTCTGTCTCACATCTCAGTGTTCAAGGTACCAGTTATAGCTACAGGTGACAGGTTACAGCCCACTGTGTTGGTTCCTCTCTATCCCCAAGTGATGCTCATGCAGCAGCCAGTGAGGTATGACAGTGACTCAGCACTCTGTCCCCAGCGTGCCACAGAGACTGTCCCCACGTCACAGCCACGGCAGCTGGGCACAGAGCAGCAGCAGAGCTCCCAGAGAGGGCCAGGAAGGAAACAGATCCTGTCAGCCCCCAGTGAGTGCTCAGTGTTGTGTAAGAACCAGGGGTTACCAAGAGGCATGATGTGGACCGGATACATCCTGCCAGGAACTCTGCTGCCTCTTTCTGCATGTGATGGCAGAAATCTTTTAATTTTGGAACCAGCTACTCATTCTGCCATCCCACACATGGGGAGTCAATTCCTCCAGTCTCTGTGAATGCCCAAGGATGTGAATCAGGAAGGGCAATCACAGCCCCGTGGAGTTGTTGGGACATCACATCCAACTTCTACACTACAAGGCACAAGTAGCCAGGGCAATGGGGCTCCTAAAGCGGAAAATCCAAAGGCCCCACTGACTTCCAGGAATGTGCCAAAGGAAAGGCAGCCCATGGCTGAAGAAATGGGAGCAGTGTTGTAGAGTGATCTGTGTAAAGTCAGTTCTGTGCTGGCAGGGCTGCAGCAATTTTGTCCCAGGGCCCTACAGAGCTCCCTCAGGACATCAGAGCCTGTGAACAGCAGCAGCACTTTGGCCTTTGGGCTCTGTAACAGTGACCTGGAGGAAGGGATTCCAAGTTCTTTGGGATACAAGTGGCTCACCCCTGTCATTGTCACCACACAGCCCAGTGCAGCCCTGGGGAGGCAGGAAGGCTCCAGATCATCCCACTGTTCCCAGCTTCTGTTCCCACTGGGGTCTTTGTACCAGCCCTGCTCCCTCAGGGACTACATACGAGCTGTCACCCGGCTGTGTCCGAGCCACCAGTGCTGCTCACACCCAGCAGCAGCTGTGGGTCACACCCCAACAGGAGCTGTGGGTGACAATCCAACAGGAACTTTTTGTGACAATCCAACAGGAACTTTTTGTGACAATCCAACAGGAGCTCTGGGTGACATCCCAGCTGTCGGTGACATCCCAATAGGAGCTGTGGGTCACAGCCCAACAGGAGCCCTTTGTCGCAGCCCGTCAGGAGCTTTGTGTCACACCGCAGCCGGAGCCCGGTGTGACAGCCGCAGGGGCTCGGTGCCGCGCCGGGGCCGTGCCTCACCTGCAGGTCGGCAGGTGGCACCCACGAGACGCCGATGCGCCTGAGCTGCCCGCGCTCCAGGGCTCCTTTCGGGCCGTCCAGGGCGAACCCAGCCCGCTGCAGCTCCGGGGCGTTGTCCAGGCTGAACTCCACGGCCTGGCACAGACACGGCACAGTCACACCTGGGCCTCGGAGGCTGCACTGCCCCTGCCCGAGCTGCCCTTTGAAACTCCAGCTATCCACTGTGGCGTTCGTTGTGTCACCTTGTCACAAAATACTCCATTAAAATAACAGGATCAGAACTGTAATTCAGTTCTGGGCTCCAACTTCTGTGTTTCAGGATTGGGGAAGCAAACCGCTAAATTTTGTGGCTAATTTCTTATATTAGCCCCTGAAAAATAATCTTTTCAAACACCGATGTTTTTATAATGTAAAATTTACCAGAAACCCTAAAAGCTATATTTTTTAATTTGTGAATTTTGGACAGAAAGAACGGGCAGCCCTTTACACACTGTCAGGATCCCCTACAGCACCTGGCACAAACCTGCAGGTTTTATTTCCCTCACCTTCTTGGCTGCCAGCAGAGGACTTTGCATGGCCCCAACGGTGAGCTCTGCCCTGGCTGGCTCTGCTGAGCCCTCCACATACTCCAGGAGCAGGAGAAGGGACTTCACTGCTTCTTGTGGCCCTAAACAAACAGCAACCAAGTCAACTTTGAGACAGTGAAAACTGAGCCTTTGGCAGTTTTGGAACCAACACAAATTGCACCAGGATGGGTCAAAACAAAGTGATGTGGCAAACTCAGGAGTTGGCACAGATAAAGAGATCCTTTTACAGAGTTAGTGAGGAATTAAGGAAAAGGAGGGTTTGGATAATTTGCAATTTTAAACTGTAATTGTTACTTGTTGATCAAGTTCCAGGCTTGTTTTCTAGCCTGTGGAACACACCTCTGTGTACTTTATTCCTGCGTCTGTGTGTGTGCTTGGAATTATTTACAGCTCAGGAGTTAGGAGCTGCTTGCATCATGTCTCTGAACACAGATCCTGTCCCAAGGAATTAAGGAAGAGTAACTTCAAACCCCTGAAAGTTTCATTACAGGAAAAACAGGAGATCCAGGATATGTGATTATATATGAAATAATTTCCTAAACATTTAATACACCTCAGAGAAGTGGCAGAAAGCAAATGTATCTTAATTCCTCATAGTAGTATTACATTATAATCATTTTTGCAGGGAAGTTGCAGAGGTGGAAGATCATCGTTAAGACAAAACTGCATTGAAATGAAGAGAAAAACTTTCCTTATGAGAAAGTTTCTTGCATTTTTTGTGTATTATGATTATATGCTGTACCATAACGCTTATTTTTTCTGATTCTGGAAAAATTGTCTTTAATTTCCTTTTTCTTAAAGGAAGAGGAACGTTCCCATATCTTATTCCTCCCTGTTCCATAATAAACAGTGGTGGCTTTTTACCTCTTTCCAGTGCTTTCTGTGATGCCACAGGTGAGGTCACAGCCAAGGACTCCACGGGCACATCCAGGGGCACTCCCCCCTCCACAAACATGGGGTGATCACGGGCTGCACCCTTCAGCTGGATCTCGTGGGCTGTTTGCTGGGTGAGACAGAAAGTCCTGGATGCAGATGACAGCTCAGGTCACCTGAATCCCACTGGCACCTGACCCAGCAGCACCAGGAAATCGTGGCATCACCTCCCATGTGAACGATCCCAACGATCCTGGGCTCTAATGCAGGAGTTCTGCATCTGCCCCTGGGCTTGCCCACTCTGGCACTTCTGTTTTAAACAACCTGGGAAATGTGCCTCAGAAGGGGACTGGACAAACTATTTATACAAAAGCCACTAAAAGAGGCAAAACTTCTCTGTTGCCAAACTTGGGTCAAGTGTCCATTCACCTTCAGCTTATCCCGATGTGCATTCCTAACTGCAATCCCAGAGCTGGCAAGGAGAGGAGCAGCTCTTGCTCAGCCCCAGCCCCGTTTGCAGTGCTGCTGCTGGGCATTAGTGGTCACCCTGCACCAACTTTTGGTGTCCTGGCAGGAGCCAGGGCTGCCCGTGGCGCGGCCACCTGTGCATCCGGCGGGAGCATCCCAGGGCAGCTCCACTGATGGAACCTGGCACTGAGTGGCTGCAGGAGCAGCTCCCTGGTGCTCCTGCTCCTGCCAGGCCGTGCTGGGCAGGTGGGGCTCCCCTCTCCCCTCTGCTCTGCCATTAAATGCTCCCTGCAGGAGCCCCCTTGGAGCTGTGCTCAGCTCCCGTCACCTCCCGAGCACGCCGTGGGAGAGGACAGGGATGGACCCCAAGTCACTGTTGTCATCAATTAATAACAATATCTAAACCTGAAGAAAGTCAGAAGGCCCCAAAGCTGCCCTCTCCTCCCTACTGCAGTTCATCCAATATTTACACTATTTTCATAATCCCGATTGTCTCACCTTGCCAAAGAGCAGAACCTTGAGACAGTCAGAGTAGTAGAGGCTTTCATGATCAGGGCTGAAAGTAACAACAAAATCCTGGCTCTCCCCAGCCTCAATTTTTCCTCCTGTTGGAGAGACGCTGAACACACTGAAGCCATTATAGTTCTGTGTTCCTGGTAAACAAAAATGAGGATACAGATAAAAAAGGAGGACAGCTCCGTTTTACTTCTTCATAAATTTTAAACCCATTTAATTTTTGTGGGAACAGCAAATAAATAAGAGCTGATACATGGCTTTGCTGCAAAACAGGGTGTTAGAACACCAGAGAAATCCATCCATCAGTTTGACGCATTCATCTGCAGAGGAACTAAAGCAACATCACCAAACCCTTCCTATATTCTTTAGAGAGATGGACATCTCTAAATGTAATATTTAATATGCAATTACAATGTGGGCTTATTTAGATTTAAACACTGATATCTCCTTACTTGTGGGTATTTGCTTGGGCTGCATAAATTTACAGCTCCCCATATTGAAAGAATTACTACAGCTCCTACTGGGGAGCAAAATGAGGTCTTTAATTTCAGGGCTGTGATGCCCCAGGTGTGACAGTTGTGTGGATCTAAGAGGACACAGCAGTGCTGCTTTACACCTCCTGAGTCTTCAGCACAGGAAAAAGAGGAAAGAATAAAAGAAAGTTTACCAACAATCTCTGTTCTCTGCACGGAGGATGTAAGAAAGGATGGAATTTTCTGCCGGTCTCTGTCCCGCGCTGGTGATAGCGACTCCAGTTGTACGGAGAACGGCAGGGTCAGGGTGGAAGTGTTCTCTATCTGGTGACATTCATTCACACAACAGCATTTGCATTAAGGAAATTGATTCTCAGGCCTGTAGGATCCATAGTTTGCAAAGTGGCTGAATTTATTTTGCTGCCTTAGTGCAGCTCTGTGTCCCCAGATGCCACCAAAGGCACAATTAGTGCTGCCCATAATGTGTCACACCAACCCCCGCCCTCCCCATCAAATACTGGACTTTGGTTATTGACACACTTGGACAAAATCTGGGAGGAGACAGTTTATGTTGTCTCCCTCCTTACAAGAACTCCTGCTGTGCTTTGCAGTTCTGCACAGAGGCCTTACCTTGACTGTGGAAGTCACCGTGTCCCTGGCCATGACAAATCCCATGTCCAGCACCTCTCCCACGGAGCACACAGTGCTTGGCATCACCCCGTGCCCGGAGAGGCGGAGGCTGAGGTTGGTTTTTGCCACCTGGATGTCCAGAGTTTCCAAGAACTGCCCAGAGGGTGCCTGGGTTAGTCCATCTGCTGAGGGAATCCCCACCCCTCCAGCTGACCCCTCCCAAACGACCATCCCAGAACTCCTGGGTTTAGGGCACAGATAAAATCCAAGTGTTGGGACAGGGAACAAAGGTTTTCTCCTTGTTCTCATTGTTATCTCCTTGATAACACGTGTGTGCTACACACCCCTCACATCTCTCCTCTTTTCCCCACTGCTGTTGTGTCTTTTACTCACCCATTTATCCTCCCTTGGACAAAAAGAGATGATGAGGGGTTTACTTTCACCTGGCTCAAGCATTCCAACTGCTCTGACCAACAGGAAGGGGCCATTGGGATTCAGAACTGAGAATCCCAGCTAAAACAGTGCAACTCAAGGAAAAAAGTTCATAAAGATTGAGAAAAAATATATGAGAACAGATTCTACGTATTGTTTATATGTCTTTGGTCTGAACTAACCATCTATAGCTTTTGAGAGATCAATAACTCAAGAGAGAAGATGAGCTGGTGCTTTGGTGTCCAGCAGTTCCTCCTGCATAGACAGAGTCTGATTAAGCAGAGGCTGAAGGAAGAGTTCACATGCTCCAAACAAGGATACTTCCAGCTTCCCTGGAGAGATGTTCTCTATCGTAATTCTCTTCATCATTCTTTGGCCTGCAAGGAATGAAAACACTTCCCAAAGTGAGGATGCTCATCCCTGCTCTCCCACTCCTCCCCTTTACTCCTGCTCCTGCCTGGGCCAGACACTCAGCCCAGGCCTATGGCTATGGCACCACTCAAAGCTCACCAAAATGCTTTCAGATTTGGACAGTCCCTTCTGGAGCTTCCAGGTCCATGTTTGGGGATCAGGTCTGCTCTTTATGGGCCTCAGCTGGCCAGAGAATCCTTGTTTTCCACCTAAATACCCACTAAGGGCTAATTTCTATCCTGACTTTTGAAAATGCAAAACTCTGCTCAGAAGAACTCACCATCAGAGAGAAACCACTCAAAATCAGAATTCAAATTCCATACCTACAGCAATGTCCCCAAAATTGGCCATGTTGTTCCCGGTGTCGGAAGTGATCAGAACAGGCGGGGCTACAGCGGGGCAGTGCAGCTCCAGGTACAAGGTGTTGTGAGGGCTGGAGAAGAGAGCAAAGGGGTTTGGGGAGTAAAAGGGCAGAGCTCTGGGATCACACAGAGATACCAACCATTGCCAGGGATCTGCTGTGTCACAGGGTGTCGCTGCTCTGGTGTGACAGCACAGCACAGGGCTCGGTGACTGAGTGACTGTGCCTGAGCAGAGATGAGCTACAGCTGCCTCAAAGTTTTCACACAATTATTCCTTCAGCTGCTTTGATATTCATGTGTTTGATTCTTATCCAACTGGTGGGCTGGGAGCATGAGTTTCTACCACTGAGCTATGAAGTAATTAAGATCAGAAAACAAATTTCTCCCCCAAATGAATAAATGAGCAAGCCCACCATTTCCCCCTCACATCTCTGGGTTATCCAGCTGCACCCACCTGCAGGTTAAGTTCCCAGAGCCCTCCTCTCCAGTGGCGTGGCCACTTGCAACAAAGCATGGGATGATGTATTTGTTAAAGCTCCCTCTGAAACTCCTCATCAGGGAAGCCTGGGCTGCCCTATAAGAATCAGAACTAGAGAATCCAGGAGTAAGAATTATCTCAGTGAGTGACAGAGCAAGAAAAAGATCAAATAAATATTTGCTGAGCTATTTGTGATAATTGTTTCTTAGTCACACATTCAAAATTGAATGTAACAGTGAAACTAAATAACTGTCAGTAGTGGACCCACCCTACAAAGTGGCTGGCTTTTGTTGCCAAAAGAGAATAAAAATGAAGAACCCAGTTAACAGATGTTACCCTAAAGATTGCAAAAACCTCAATACAATTTCCTTTGGTTGAATACATCAAGTACTCCTTTGGTTGAGTACATCAAGTGTCTTCCAATACTTCTACATCATGTCAGTGACATGTAAGTAAACACACAGGATCACATTGCTCTAATGCAATACTAGGTAATACTTCTAAAATAGGGATTTTATTTTTATGATCTCTACTGAAAGTATTTAAAAATTATAATTAATGGATTGCAATGAATATGGGATTTTAGTAAAAGATATCAAAACATCCAGTACAGCCAAATGCCTGGTCCTGAAGTATGTATTTACTTCCAAATACTTCCAAATTCCTGAGATTGGGCAGAAGTGTGGCTCTGAGAAGTTGAATTACCTGCTACACAAGGGCCCTCAAGTATCAGATTTTGCATGTGAGTCTCCCAACCTCCAGCCAGCAATGCTGTTGATGTTAACTCTCCCTGAGGGGCTCACACTGCACAGGGACTGCTTCAAATGCACATTTTCCAGCAGCATTTCACTGCCAGCACTGAGGCTGACCATGACTAATGTGCTGGACTGTGTAAGCCCTCAAATTAAAAACAGAAATTACTCCCTGCTGTGGATTTGGGCCATCAGCTGGTTCTCATACATCTGTTCAGAAAAGGTTTTTTGAGTAGTTTCTGTTGGTCCCCAAGTTGAGCTTTTCAGCTGCCCTTTCCATAAACCCCGTGCTGGCTCAGCCCCATCCGCCCGCACAGCCCCAGCTCCTGCTCCCTGACAGATTCTTTGAAGTCTTCAATCCTTCTGATGCATAAAGGGATTCTTTGCCTCACATGAGAGGGTACAGCTGTGTGGCTCACAAGCAGCACTAATTTTGGAAACAGCCTCTGCAACACAGCTGAAGCTGTTCCCTCTCCAGTTTGCTCTCTTGTCTACCTACAGCTTTAGTAGATTTATTAAACTACTTCTAAAGAGAATGTTGTCTGTGTAGTACAAGATGCTTCTGTTGACTTACTCAGGCTTTAACTCTTCGGGTTTTGGCTCTTTAGGGCTATTTACAGCAGTCAGGCTTTTCCTGCTTCCAGCCTTTCCTCCAGGAATGGAAACACTTGATTTATTTTGCTCTTTCTTTGCATCTTTCTTCTTTTTGCCCAGCGGAGACTGAGGGGGACCAAGACAGGAGTGAGCAAAGGCACAGCCCTGGCCCAAGGACACAGAGCAAGGAGGGGACACAGAGCGGGGGACAAGGGACAGCAGGATTATGGTGACAGCCCACAGACACAGTAGCTACTAAAGACAAATTTCCATTAATGTAAAATAAAAAAATTAAGTTGAAATGGACATATTTTACCACCTCTTAGAAGAAGAGGTCTCCTCTTGGAGCAGATGAGTAGAAGTCTGCATCTCATGGGAATTTATCTCATAATCAGAGACAACCACAGGTGCTCACATAAATTAACTGACCTGAGGGTTGCATATAAAGTCCATGGATGTTATAAATCTGCAGAAAGTGTAGAAGCTTTTTTTTTAAAGAGTATTGCAGTTGGAATTTGCAACAAAACCCTCTAGGAATACTTTGGAAATTGTGAGCATGCAATTAAATTATTGCTCAGTGAACAGGCCACACATTCAGTGCACCAGCACAGGCACACTCTCATCCTTTACAGGCAGGTCTTGCATGGACCATGAGCTTGGGCTTCATTAATATGCATATAATTTTATGATAAAAATACCATCCAGAGAAACAAATATCTGGAAGTGACAGACCAGCAGCATGTGCTGTTCTTAGCATTTCTTACTTGTACTCCTGCCTCTGGCACAGCTGCTGCGCTGAGCCTCCGCGCTGCCTCTTCCCCGATTTGCTGATCCGACAGCGCCGGGCTGAAGGACACTCGGATGGAGCTTTTCTGGGAATGTGAGAGCACACACAGGAGTGAGGGCACAGCTCAGCCCTCAGGCACGTGTGACACCTACAGAGCTCAACAGGAGCACAGGAGCAGCACAGAATCCACACATCCAGTACACTGCTGCTCTAAGTGAATCCAGCATCCTCGGGATAAGGGCACCCACAGCTTTTTTGGAAGTCCAGGATGTTACACTGGGCTGGGTTTACATGACCAATACTTTTGATATTTAAACATTCTTCAGTTAAATCACAGTGACAACACTGGGGACAGAACACTCCCATAAGGCATTAGCCAGATTTGGTGCTTAACCCTCCTGTCTGATCTAAAACATTCTTTCAAACAATACAAAATATTCCAGCTATTCTAACAACAACTGGTGTTTTGAGCTTTGTTTACAAGTGACAGCCTTTGTAAGGATGCAGATGATCAAAGATTCAGCAGAACACCCGACATTTAAAGTGAATTTACCTGCCCAGGCAGCACAGTTCCCACAGAAGGTGTAATAGTCACAGGACAGTCTCGGGGCACGTGGAACTCAAAGGAAGTGGGGCCAACTGGGACAGGGTCCCCACTGCCAATCCGTGGGACAGGGTGAGTGAGGGGGTTCCCATCCACGTGGGAATTGATCACATTCAGAGTGGCTGAAGACATGGAGTTCAGGGCTGTAGCAGCAAACTGAACCAAGGAATGAGACAATTCAAGAGGTGGGTGGACTCCAACTGCTTTGCATGACAGCTTGAATTGTCTAAAAATAAACACATGATAAATTGTCTCAGCATAAAATAGTGTCTTAATCAGCCCGGAAAATAGGGAGCTAATCCTGTAGTCCCTATTTAAGCAGAATTTCAAGCTTGCAATGGGAATTTTGCCTAAAGATGAACAATAATACTATCTATTTTTAATGCACAATTGGCCAGAGTCCCTGCTTGAATTCTTCCTCTGTGAACTTCTGGAAATACATCCAGTCAAATCAAAGTTTATGCCATCATTATTGCAGTAGCATTGGCTTAATGCATGGAGCATTTTTATAAAAAAGAATTCCTTCAGTAATTGTGCTGAAAAAGCAGCAGAGCACTGCAGGTTGAGGGCTTGGAGCTTGGCTGTGGGACAAGGATAAACTTGAGGAGGGGGGTGGGAAAAGTCATCTCAGTAAAGACAGACATGTAAACCAAGGATGAAACCAACAGGCACTGAGCAACTCTTGCAACTGGAGAATTCCCACCTTCCTCACGTGCTTATCCCAGCCTCACCTCCCCAAAGCAGGCAGGGATTTAATTTCTGATCTGGGTCAACAGTGGGAGCCCAATGTGATTCATGTTTTAGCTTCCCTGCTGTCCATCCATTAACACACCTGTTGATCTCTGTCCTGCATGTCAACTCAAAGCTGTACTCTTTTGCCTTGGTGGCTTTAAAGATTATGTCCAATGTCAGGCTTTCCAGGGGAAGAATAATTCCAAATCCATCGTTGGGTTGAACTTCAACAAACTTCAAAATGGCAGGATAAGAAATCATTAGTTAAATTATCAGTTTATTAATAAATTAAAATAAGACATTATTGGCAAGATTTAAAAAATTTGGTATCAAATGTGGAACTGTCAGGAAAACAAAAACCTTCCAGGGAGAAGTTTTTGTCTGAGTCAGTGCCCAGAGTCTGAGGGGCAGAGTTCTCATCTCAAAGTAACTCAAAAGGCATTAAATCCATTAACTCAGATTTCAGGAGAATCCCTTCCCCAACTGTGGAAATCACCTTGCTCTAAGGTTTATTTACTCTTCATAGACAACTGACTGAAATATGATAAAAATCTCAGCAGCTGCCCCATGTCTTTGAAGGCTGATTCCTGTCTGAGGCACGGACACCACAGGGACAGGAGCAGTTCCACATCCACAGCTGTACAGTGGCTTGTGCTTGAGTTGAAGATGATTCAAGAAAGTCTCCCCATCACACTTTAGGCTCCTCAGGAAACACATGCTGAGAAGTGAAACTTTCATGAAGCTGAAGTTAACAATTTCTTTTAGCGACTCTTTGATTTTAATCCCTAAACCAGCAGAGAACAGGACAATGCCTATTTACCTGCCAGGTTCCTCCAGCTCTGATGCCAGTCTGCCCCAACCATTTCACACTGTGATCACCCTGCTATTATGGAGCTTGAGGAACCAACTTTGTGCCAAAAGTTATTCAGGACACCCAGCCTACATGAACCCAGCAGCTCCTGTGATTAATTCTGTGCTTCCAAAAGTCACCCAGAAAGTGCCCAGGCATGGGTCGGGATGGTTCCCAAGGAGCATTTTAAAGACAAAGCCTTTGGGCACTTGGTGCAAAGTGGGCACATTCCTCAGCCTCAAGGCCACAGCCACAGCCCCAAGCCTGTTTTATTTAATGGTAAAAGTGTCCTTGGTGTTTTCTTAGGAGATCTCTCGGTATAAAAACCCAGGAATTCTAATAGGAAAAGGTGAGGAACAGGAAAATCTCCTCCCAGGTGTTTGCACTGCTTGGCAAATGCAGAGGGTGTCACCCAGTGAGATTCACACACTCCAGGACAGAACCAAGCCGGGTGCCTCCACAGGAGCAGGATTCCCATGGGCTGCAAGAACCAGTCATGGTTTATTTACACTCACACTGGAACACGTTCCCATGACACTGAAATCTATTTTGACAGCAGAGGGGGTGTGTGTGGGATAAGTCTGTACCTCTGGCAGTCCCACAAATCCAAACTCCTGTGGCAAGATGGATTTGTTTGTGAGGATGACATTTGCCTGCACAGCTTCATAGATCGTGCAGTATCCAAAGTTGATCTGTGCTGGGCTGATTTCCAAATCAGAAGTAGTAACAATGGCATGGACAGTAAAATTAACTTTTTTAGCCTGAAACAAATGCAAGAGCACAGGATAAAAACCTCCATCTGTGGGTTGTAAGGATAGGATTGAAATGAAATATCCTCCACAAGGAAAAGTGCAAGAAAAAGTTACTCTGTTCCTTGACAGTAACATGAGATCAGCACTGAGGAGAAAGGATTTGACTTTCTGTATTGCAAATGTGACAAGAAAAAATGATCAAATCTGTATTAGTAGTTTAAGCTTCTTTTACTATTATCACAGAACCTCAATTAGTCAAGAACTAATCTAAAATTAGGTATTATTAAGTGAACATTCACTAATATAATTTACATAAACTGTCAGTCTGATAATCAGCATCACAAAAATCTCTAACCTTGTCCACGAGCAGGATTGTCACTGGGACCTCCAGGATTCCTGTCTCTGCATTGAAATAGCTCCCTGCATCTTCTGGAAGGGACTGCCTGAAAATCCAAAAGTACAAATCCAAAGTACAGTCAGTGCCATTAAAACATTCTATTTTCTCACTAAGGGAAATAATAAACTTTTGATGGATTATTTCTGAACAGAAAGAACAACAAACTGAATTCTGTTACTTAAGGGCCAAAAGTTTTATTATTCACAGCTTTTAATCTTAATTTAATTCTCCTCAAATAAGAGGATTCACCTGGTTAAGCATCAACTCCAGTTCTTCACTGAAGGGAAGAATCATTAAAATTTTGCTTGCAAGACAAATGCAAGTATTAGAGAAAATGGAAAAAGAATGGTGGAAGAAAATGCCAATTAAAAATTATTGACCTGTGAAGTCCCGCCTCCTGACCAAGGGAAAGAAGATGCAGTCAGGTCAAGAATATTCTGGATTTGCCCCAGATTTCCTTCAGCCTGGCATCCCCAGGCAATGCTCTGAGCAGGAGGGCACGGGCTGCAAGTCAGTGATGTCAGAATGATTGACCTTGTACAGTTATATTGGATTTTTTTTGTTTGTTTTTAAAGACAGGATTTTGGACACGCAGGATTTTAAGGGAGGTCACAGAGGTCAGCATCCATTTATCCTTTTTAAAAAATGCCATCCAGTCATTTAAAATTCTGAAAAATTAAAAGCTTACTCTCTAATCAGAATATAAACCCTGTGCATCTTTGCTGCAGCCCCAGCACGTCACCAACCCAGCCCAGGCAGTGGCTCCCTTTGACCACTGAAGTTAATGATCAGCCTGAGGCAGAACCACTTTGCATCCCAAGGCAGAGACATGAAGTGAACAAACCTGGGGCCCAGCAGTGCCTGGTTACAGACCAGCTGAAGAATTTATAAGGAATATGCAGCTTTTCTGTAGGTGAAGCATCTTGCTGTCACAAGCTCCATTTCAGAGCTTCAAACCAAGACAATACAAACCTGGAGCATTTTTAGCTCTGCTGCACTATTTTTATCTCAGAGCACCACAGTGAGTTGCTTCCTGTTCTTGGGTCTCCACAGTGCTCATGTTCTACTACTACTCATGGAATTAATGCAACTCTTTAATGTATTGTTAAAGAATAAAAGTAACACCCACTCAGTCACCATGGTGATCCAATATCTTGCTGTTATTTTGCAACAAGGGTGATGTTCAAAGGTGTTGGGAAGTTCTTTACAGATAGAACTGGGGTTAAGTATAAGGGAGGAGTAGAGCATCAGCTTTCACTTTGTCACAGGACATCTGAATAGCAGAAGAAATTAATCTATTTCATAATAATCCAGAGGGGGAAGAAAATACTTGTAACTGTACGGACACAGGGATGGACTCTAAATTAGCTGCTGTGCCTCGGGGAAAAGGTCCTGGAATCCTTCAGAAAGTTCTCTGAAAATGGCACAATTAAAGAGAAGCACAAAAGACAAATCAGATTTAGACTGCCAGTACCTGCAGGACTAGTTCCAAATGCAGGGAACTACAGGATGTTGTGTTTGGGAATTCTGAAAGGCACCAGAGCAGAGAACTTGCCTTCAACTAAACAGGAAATGTTGGCTTCAAACTCCCAGCAGTTGGGTTTTGGAACACCTGCCCGAGCACATCCCTGTCCACAGAACACTCGGGAGAACTTCCCGAGCCTTCAGGGAGCTCCCTGCTCTCTTAGCACTGCTGAGTGGGGGGTTCTTTTCCCTTTGGTGTCACTATTAATTCCCTTTGGTGGAGCACTATTAATAGAGCTCCTCATGCCAGCTCACGGAGAGGCCCTCACGGAAATGTGTCACTGGCTCAGTGCTTCCCCGCAGCTCCCAGCTCGGCGCCGCACGCGCTCCCCCCGCCTTAGGTCTTTAAAACTGATCTGTACCTTCAAACAGCCAGATACTTATTTAGTGTGTCAGAAATGCCTTAATCTCATCAAATCTCCTTTCTAAAGCTTCCCTGTTTTTTAAAGGAAGATTAAGGTTCTAAATCCAAGCTCTGCTTCCATCCACTCGGAGAGGGTAACAGTGCTTCGCAGCAGCTGAAGCTGAGGAACTGAAATATGTCATCATGTTACTGTTGTTGTAATCTGATGGGATTTGAGATGCTGCAAGAACTGTAAATACTTTCAGTTCTTTGAATACTAACCTGGTGAAAATTTTGCCATCAGTGATTAGACTCTCAGGGTAGAATCCAGAGGTGCTGAGCACATCTGTGAGAACTCAAACATCCATAGGACTAAAAACCCACATCAAAGAAGCAGCAGGTTTGCAGCAGCAGTCAAAGCCAAAGCCATTGAAGTATTTGGCTGTACACCAAAATTAATTCCATATGTCATTAATTACTTTTTGAAAAGAAATATCCTGCTGAATTCCTTAGGATGGCAATGATGAGGTAAATAAAATTAACAGTGGTCGATGGGAGCTTTGGTATTTAAATTTTTATAAACTGGAATTGTTTCCTATCACTGAGCTATGTTTGTATTTGTAGATGTATCATAAAATGGAGAAGCAAAATTTGCTGGGATAAAGATTTTAGCATCATGAGATATTACATAAAACACCATGTGAAATTCAAGATCAATACCTTCATCATTTGGAGAAAAATGTACCTGGGGAGGAGAGATATGGACAGGAAGCCCAACCACTCTCATCGTAATTAGCAAGCACAGGAGTTCTTGTCAGAAATTATTCAATCAGTGATCCATGAAGCAGCCACCTGCCTCAATAACCTCCCTCCTGGACAAGAATAGAACGGGAGCAGCCTACCAGGAATGCGAGAGCTCGGATTGTCACAGCGCTGCTGCCACCACAGGGAGGGCATTGCCTCACAGCCCTGGCAGCCAAGCTCATTTCCTCCTGGAGCATCTGGCAGCTTCCAGGGGGACAGGGGGGAGACCAGACCTGCACTGCAGCAGCACTGCGAGGTCAAGCCTGGACAGCAGGAGGGAACAACAACCCTGCTCAGCTTTTCCACTGACACTGTCTGAAATCCTGAGAGATTAGAGTTGGATTAATGTTGGTTACCTGGGCAGGAACTTGAGCTGTGCACTGAAGGATGACTGAGCCTGGATGTAGCCTGTTTTTGGAAGCAGCTCCATGTGCTTCCTCAATTCTCTGCACACCTCAAACTTCAAACGCAGCGTGGTTGTTGCTCTGCAAACACATCAGATGTGCTCAGGTGCCTTTGAGGCCACTTCAGCGACTCTGGAGTCTGAGCCCTCCTGCCCCCACCCCTGCTTTGTAATCAGAACAATCCCAAGCTTCCTTTGAAAATGATGGGCATGGAAAGCTGCTACAGCAAGTTCACACAGTTGTGCTCTCTTTTAAGTACAGAAAACAAGACTTGGAAGTTCTGTAACAAACCCAGCTGCAGTACAAACAGTGCACAGACTGATCCAAACAGAACTGTCAGAGCTCAGCACAGTGCTAAGTCGGGTCGGGGCGAGTCAAGGCCAAGCTGTTGTGAAATATCAGCTGATTATTTGCTCCTAACATACACTGGCTCTGTCTGGATCAATAGGACGACTGAACCCTGGTGGCTTCCTTAAACAGATGTAACTTGTCCTCCACCAGCAGAGATTCTGCAGGGCTGGAAGTCACAGCGTGGCTGAGCTGGTCCTGCCAGCTCCTCTGCTAAACCTTGGGATCAGTTTGCCCTAGGAATGGCACACTGGAAGCCAGGGATCCTCTGCCTGTCTACTGAATTCTGGCCCCGTCATAGCACAGCAATAGCCATGGATCATCCCCTGCTTTGGAATTTTATGCCTAAGTGCAAAATTGCCGAGCAATTTACAAATATTTCAGCTTGTCATTCTGCTTCCCCTGGACTGGTTTCCAAGCTGTCAGGCCAGATGGTCTCCTCTAAATCAACAGCTACAGCAAGTGGGGTTGGGAGCCTGCAATGATTTCTGACTGTTGACAATCTAAGAGAATTATATACTTCTTCATTAAATCAGTGCAGATTATAACCTGCCAAAGAAATTACTTTTCAAAATGATTTCTATTGAACATGATTCTGATAAGACACTTTCACCCTTTATGCTGCTTATTTATGCTGCCTGATTACCAGGGTCTTCATGACCAGAAAAAAACCCAAACCAAAACCCAGAACAAAACCAGTATTAACAATATTTTACTATTCACCAGAGTTTGCTGGGACATTCCAGTGCCAGAAGTATCTGAATCACCTGGAAACTTTATCTTCCCCTTGTGCTACAGCCTACAAATCACAGCCAGTGGGACAAGGCAGGCTCCAGGAGGAATCCTCCTCCTGACACACCACAGGGAAGTGTCAGGAGCTCCTGGAGGGAGAAACTGCTCAGGCCACAACAGGATGAAATCAATCCACTTTTGCAGGATAAAGAGTTGACACATTATATTCCTGCACATGAAATACACTGAATTTCAGCCCGCCTGACTGTATAACAGGCAATTTTTCCTAATTATGGAAATTGTGTGATAAATCAAAGCCTTGACTTGCCAAGGTGCCAAGGACAGGCTACTACAGATTAAGTGCTCTTAATTTAGTGAAACTTGGCAAAGGATCAGCAGGATTTTTCCCTCAGTTAAGAAGTTTTGCCCTAAGCAATTTGACAGCTTCTATCTTTGGGATCCCCTTGAACTCTTAAGTTTTATTAGGAGACTTATTCTGCTTCTATACTTATAAGTTTTATCCCTGGGTTATCTAGACCAAGTAAAATCACTTACATAACAACTTGTGCTTGTCATATCTGTAAGCTGAATTTCTGAGATAACAGCTTTACTCATTTCTTTCCAACTGTGAAGAATCTCTGCAGTCTTTAATTCTGGTAAGAGGTTTAGAATGGATGCCTTCCGCAGAACCAATCTCTCCCCCACCCTCCCACAAACCCACCCCAATCCTATTGAAATAGCCTCTAAGAAATGCAAATTGTTAAAATAAGAATTCCATAGTGACTGCATTAGGTGGAGGGAAGACACCCAGCACCTGAAGACAATTAAATGTTCTCATAACTGCTTTTTAATAGCAGGAAATCTCCAGAAGCCAAGGAGCTGGAATATTCCCTTTATATCACAGTGCAAACAGAACCAGTCCGCAGACATGACTGACTTGGACTCTGAAACACCCCGATATTTTCCCCCTGTCAATCACTGTCTGGTCACTCTCTGGGTGATCAGAGGGATCTGTCCCTCCAGTGCAGTGCTTAAGGCCTACACAGGTCAGGAAAAGCTGCACCTTTCCCATTTTAGAGTGAATGCAATAGGACCGACATGATTTATCCAGCATCTAATCCCAGGTCTGGAAAGACTCTCAATAAAAAGCACAGCTGGCATGAAACTGGCTTGCACACCCTAAGTCCCCCCAGGACTTTAACTTTAAAAATGAATGCAAAATAGCTGAGAAACAACAAAATTTTCTTACATAAAATTTCCTGGCTGAATCAACCCAATGTGCACTTAATTTTAGACACATTTAATCTCCCTAAACGTTTAGTGTGCAAATTCCACATGAGGTGTGGGTTTGCTGTTCCCTAGGGGTTTCACAGCTCTCCCTAAGAACAGGAACAACACAGGGAATCTGGTAGGAGTGAGAAGGTGTGTGGATACTTCACAGCTCGGGCTGGTGTTGGGGGTCTGGGATTGCAGGATGCCCAAGCCCAATTTCCAGAGCCCAGAGGCCTTCCAGGATGTGCCCCTGGAGTGCCAAGGCCAGAGCCACCCCCAGGGCAGCTCACCTGCTCCGCACCTCGACGCTGTCCTGGTACAGCCGCTCGTACAGGCAGATCCTGAGGTCCACGCTGGGCTGGGGCACCCAGATGGGCACATCCACGGAAACTCCAATGGCACTGAAGTTCAGCTGGCAGAGCAGGAATGGCAGGGGATTAGTTCTGTTAGTCTCAGGCTCTCACTGACTTACAGCAAGAATTTCTGCTATAAATACAGCAGAATAAAATATTTTATTATTCATATTGCAACAGGTTCTTTAATTAGGCAGACCTAGGAAAATCATCTGCAAAGTAAACCCAAGATGTTACAGTGCCCCAGCAGAAAAACACAATTATACTTTGGTTTGGATTCTTTGACAGGGAACATGAAAGAAGAGCATCTGCCCATGATACTGAAAAGAAGTATTTGAAGTGCCTTTAGCTGAAGTGAATGGGCCCCAATCCAGGCTCCCCCGGGGCTGCAGCTCGTTCAGCCAGCACAGAAATGCAGTGAAGGCAGCACAGGGCTGTGCTTCCTGCAGTGACCCGGGTCTGGCACCAGGGCCCGCAGAGCTCAGCCCTGGAAAAGCTGATCCTGAAGGAGAAGGTGCCCACAGGAGCCTCAGCAGGTGTCTGCAGCTCCTTCTGCAGCCTGAGGGAGAGCCAAGACTGGCTACTGAGCTTCTGGGAAGTTTGTCTTTATTTTTTGGCAAGCTTCTATGAACTTTTCCAAGCAGAATTTGGCTTTCAATAAAATTTAGAATCACAATATGCTGAAGTGGTAACTAAAGTTGTCATCTCTTCCAGCTTTCACACATCAGCTTCACTACTGCCTGCTAAATAATTCCAATTCTGATAGATCAGAAAGAAAATAAACTATGTGGGTTGGGAATAAGGGAGAATACTTCCACATTTGTTTCTAGGACATGAGATGTTTTCCAATATGATGCCTGATAAAATGGGAATATCAGGATTATTTGCATAGAAATTTAAGAGAATGAACAGGTTTAATAAACATCCTGCAGCAGAAATAAGAGCTATGACTTAGAGAGTTACCTCGCATCAAACTACCTAATACATAATTCTTGAGAAAAGCACAAATCAGAAGATTTTAAACTATTTCACACATGTTTTGAAGCAGGTCACTCACTGGTTTGCAGTCTGGGTTGTCAAACACAATCACAAACTCTGCCCTCACATCTCCAGGGACAGCTGGGACAAACAGGACTGGAATTTTCACTGAGCTGAAGGGTCCAATCTCACCCTCAGTTACCTGAACAACAACAATGAAACTCTAGAAATTGCACTGAAATAAAGAAGCTGTGCATACTCACTAGACTCACTCTGCTACACCTGGTTTGTAACTAAATTGAACTCACTATGCACAGGAAAAATCAGAACATTAATATGGCTCAAATCTGACATTTCCCAGATATTCTTCCTGTGTTGTCACCAGACCTTGTTTAACCACAGAACCACATAGCAGAAAAAAAGAGTTGAACACTGGGAAATGGGAATGTGCACAGAATCTTTCAGCTCAGATATGTCTCTATAGATCAAAGGAAAGGAGAAAAGTGTACTGTGATTTCATTTTAAGAATTAACTGTGATACAGTGATGTACAGTGAGCTTGGAATGACCATGTACTTAAGCATTTCTCACCAGAGCAATTTATTTTATGTAGGCTCAACCTAGTGAAATCTTGTCTGGATCTCAGGATATTCATTACCTTTCCAAGCATAATTTCAACTGGTATTTCTTTGGGAGAAAGTTCCACTAAATTATCTGCATTGTCTGTGTCCAGATCTGATCTGGTATTTAATTCTCCTTGACCAAGTTGTTCTGAGGAAAGAAACAAACACAAAACACAACAAAATGCTGGATGTGTGTGATCAAAAAAAATCCGACAATGCACAAGTACATTAATTTGGGTCAATATTGCAAATCCAGGCACGTATAGCAGTGATGGGAAAACTGGAATGTCTGGAAGGAAATATTCTTTTGGCCATCCAGCTTTAGTCTAGTTTGGAATTCTACCTGAGGCACTTGAGCCTTCCACTACTGAGTAACAACATTAAAGGTTCATTGGGACAAGGTCTGTATTGGAGATTGGTACATCCAAAATGCAGACTCAGCTGGAAGTGGGGTTGGCCTTCAAGAGCAACTTCAGTGGGATAATGCAGCCAGAAGGACCTGTGAAAACCACTCACAACCTTTTCATGGAACTTTCAACTTCCTGAAATTGGAATGGTGAATATTGGGAAGAAATGTTAAAGAACATAGATAAGAAAGAAATTAAGAAAGTCTTTCTTCTGTAAGACTGGATTTTATTAAGCACATAGTAAACATTAGGAATGAGATGGAAAATGTCTGAGGAGGTTCATCTTTCTGCTTCCTTGTTCCTAGAATTACAGACTATAAAAATAAACCTGTCATGTGGATTGCTATTCTGAGAAGTGGGGATTCAGTTGCTGAGACAAGGATGATGTTAACAATTTTGCAATTTCTGAAGCTGGTTGGGTTCTGTGTTCTTCTGAGACTGAATTGTTGATCACTAATGAGCAGTGAGGTTCTCTGCTGCTTTTGATATAATGGTGTCAGGACATTATTTTTAGTCATTTTCTGTGAGGCAGCATACAAAGAAATATAACATTACTCCCAGAGTGATGAGCTACTTAATTTACTGAGTAACTTTGCAAACTGAATTGCACAGTTCATTACAGGAGACTACAGATGGATAAAACTTGGGGAAGTACAGGGCCATGTCCCAAAGCATCACCTCACCCATGGCACTGCTGCTCTTGGGCTCCTGGGCTGCACAGTCCTTGTTTTGATCCCCAGCTGCCACTGGACTCTTGCTGCTTTCCTCTTCAGGGTCACAGGCACTGGAATGTTGAGTGACCTATTAGGAAACACAGCAAAGGATTTTCTCCCATGGCTGTTCCTCTGCCTTGCACCAGCTCCAGTTCTTTCCAGCAAAAGTTTTATGCAAATCAGACTTGTGCTTTCTTGCAACAGTTCCACGTTATAAATGGAGAAATGTGTTGCATTTTCCAGGAAGTGCACATTCCACTAGACCTTTATCAATGAGCAGATTGAAGTTTTGCTGGTTGCCCCAAACAGGTAAATAATGTAACAGGAGCAATGCAGTGTAGTGCCAGTTACTTTACAATTAGCAGAACCAACATTTTTCTAGTGGAAACCCAGGCAGTTCTATGTCAAAACTAAGTCTGCTGCAACCAGCCCTCTCTTTATCACACCCCTCACTTTATTGCTAGTTTTGCACCAGTTCATATGTTTCTGACTTGCAGGAGTTGAGATTTTAACGACTCTGTCAGAATCTCCTCTTTTAACTGAAGTATTTTCTCCTAATTGTCATGAATGTGGAGAAAATAGGAATCATGGCATAAATAAAGTACTTTAAAAATCAGCATTGCTGGTTTCCCCACTCCTCACAAAACAATTGTTTTTATCTTCTAATATTTGGGTCTAACAGATTATATTTATAACAACCCAAATGTACTAAAGGTTGGACCAGAGGATCTTCTCAAGTCCTTTCTGACCTGACCTGCTCTGTGACTCTGCAACTCCACCACACTTCCCAAAGCAGAACATTTCTATTCCTTTAGGGAAGTGCTTTTGAACCCACCACTCTTGCAGGAGCAGATTTTACTGTTGCTCTGAGGGTACTTGTGGCACCTGCTGACGTCTGAACTTTGAATCTGGTTCCCAAAGCCCCGCTGTTTGTCAGGCTGATGGTCTGTGAAATTGTCTCTCCCACCACAAGGCTGCCAAAGTCAATGAGCTCTTTATCCAGAGCCAGCTGTGAGAAGATAAACCATTAATTACCACTGGCCTACATAGCACTAATGTCAATTAAATGAGCATCCGCTTTTTATAATAATAATTATATTCTCCACATGCTAAAGGAAGTCCCTTACAATGCACGTCTTGACTGCACATTTCAGTGGAACAGAAAAAGGACCTGTCTGGGCCATAAACATGACTTCTCCTTCCAGCCCTTCATTTATCTAGAAAACAAAAGAAAAAACCCCAATGAAAAATCTTTTCACTCATTCTTTGAGTGCCATATTAAAATGCATCTTTACTGATTCTATGTTTCTACTTTAAAACAGTCTTTGTGACAGCCTGGTTAACTTTAGCTGGGCAATATTATAAATATTTGGAAACTTGCTCTCATTTGGAGGCATTTTTCCAAACATGCCTTCAGAATTTGCCTTAATACAATTTATCAGAGCTTGAACATGCATACAGCTACAACAGTAGTTCTTCTAAAAACGTAATTAGTTTCCTTGTTAGCAGTTAAGAAATTTAATTATGATGTGTTTAATCAGTCTAGTGGCCTATACTAGGATCCTCCTCATTGTGCACTTACCATTGGCTTAAATGTTACCAGGAATTCACAGGACATCCCAGAAGACACTTTGCCAGGTGGGTCAAAACTATGGAGATAATTAACACAAAACTCCAAATTAAAGCTGTGGAGGGAACACCCAGCTCTTGCTCTGGTAACAATGGCATATTTTTTTTCCCCCTCACTTGGACTAATTATCAGAAAGTCAGAATGAGTGACAGATTAATGAAAGGCTACAGAACCCTGCTGCAACTGGGAAACAACAAAGGCTGATTCTTCATGAAGGTTTTATTCAGAAAGACTTCAAGTGCTTTTAAAAGGCAAGACAGGGACTGTAGCCAAGGAGGTGAAGCTGAGGTTCAAAATCAGCAAGAACAGGTTGAACTGCCCAGTCAGATAATTAGGAAGCAATTTCTCCCATTATCCATTTTAATGCTGCTCTGTAACATCTCCCCTGTCCAAACACAAAATGAAGAGGAAAAACCCAAGGAGGGAGCTGCAGATGATTAGAGAAAGTGCTGCTTGCTGCCAGCTGTATCAAAATTATCTTGAATAGAATCTGCCACTCATTTCATGGTCTGTGTGAGGCAAGGAAAATGCCCATCAGAAGACAAGACATCTCACAGCTGCACTGTAAATGAAATTATTGAGGCACTCCTGGAGATCTGCTCTGCCTGGCAGAGGAGCCAGAGGAGATAAGGAAGTGTTGTCAGCCATGGGAGCCCCGAAGCCAAGTGAGACACAGAACACACTCGCCCTTCACAGTTTTATCAAAACAAAATTAAACTCAAGCTAGAGCAACATGAAACATTTTCAAAAGGGGAAACACACTTCAGAATTCAGGAGCTTAAAATGTGGACAGGGAGTAAGCACCTCTGAACATATCCCTGGCATTTTCTCCTGAGAAAGACTTTAAGGAATGGTTCTTTATTTCAAATGTTACCTTGATACAATAGTTCTGATTTAGAGCACGAATTGCCAAGCACACAAACCCACACAGAACCACTCTGCTAAGCAGAGGCTCCCATTGCATGGGGTGTAATAATGCTCATTTTAACCACTAGAAGAAAGCTTTTTATCAGCAAATATGGTGCCTGTCACTGATAACAGCTCTCAAGTGTTATGTCTGTAAATACCTGGGCACTGATTTCGAGGACAGTGACACCATGACAGTGTAGACGTGCTGGGAGTTTTCAAAATACTTGGCAAAACTATTTTGTAACAAACAATTTATGTCTGGTTCTACCTGAGATAAGCTTTATACAGTGTAGGATCAGTGTCCACAGGTTTGTGCTCTGCTGGTCAAATTATTAATGATATGACAATGAAGAATAAAATCTTCGATTATTTTTGCTAGCTATCCAGCTGGCAAATGTATGGGTAACCAATTTATTTTTAAAAAGTTAATTAATTCATCAGACATTGAAAAATCATTCACAACTCTTGACGTTTCATTTCCATTTGGAAAGTACTTTGAAAGGCAATTATAGCAAGGAAAGACTTAGGCCTTTCAAAAAGCATTGTTTAATTTTTGGTCACAAACCAGAGGTGCTGATTTACCATATGCAATTGTCCAGCACACTAAATGAGAAAAAAAAAATCAATATTTGAGAGCAGGAAACCCTCATTTTGTCAGATTAGTAGCTTCAGGCTTTGTCACAGAAATTAAACATGTTTGTAAGTGGGTCAAAATTAAATCCATGCATGTGATTTTGAAACAACCACGAGCTACACATTGAGTCAAGCACCAGAGCAGGTTTAGGAGCTGAAGGGCTCTGTTGTGTCCTGGTCAATTACCCATCTCCATCAGTCTGGGAATGAAGTGCTCCACACCTTTCCCAATCCACCTACAGCAGCTGGATCCAGACTCACAGCTCTCCAGGGATGCTGTTCAGTCAAGAACTCTCTGCTCACATTCTGGTGGACTCTTGTGGGGACAGAGTGGGCAAGGAATGGCTTCACCTTGGACCATCCTGTCCTTATCAGACGATCCAGAAATTCCATGTGCGGTTTATCCCCACAAGCACAGTGGGCAGTGAGCTGGGAAAGGAGCTCTGGAGTAAGAAATCACTTAGAGTGGTGAAACAACTTGTTTGTTCACTGGGGTGTGCTTAAACTGTCCCACAGGTGGCTTCTCCAGGTCAGCCATAAGGGTTGAAAGCTGAACTTCCTCTGTAAGCCACAGGAATTCACTTCCATCTCTCCTATTTGTCCATAAGCTTCACTTACACGCAGGAGCTTTAGCATTTTTTCACTTTTAGGCTGGACTACAATAATTTTTTTGTTTGTTTCACAGAATTCCAGGTAAATAAATTCTTTTCATGACTTCGTTTTTTAGAGAAATACTACTTTTCAGACAAACTTGCCTTTTATATATTTAAAGGCTCAGACCAGTTCCAGAGAGAGCTGGTGTCTGAATTCTTAAAAAGAAATATTTGGTGGATACCTCCTTTTGTTTATTTATAAACAGTGAGATAAAATTATCAATATAGTTTAACTGAGATTAATTTTCAATCTCCCAGCTAGACACAGTGCTTCATTACATAACCTGTCAGCAGGATTATGGGAACAGATTGATGGGAAAGATCACAGGATTGCAATTTAAGTGCTCTTTGCTCTGCGATTGATTTCCTTTATTTCATTAGCTTTTTTCCCTTCCTTTTCTGTCAGATTATACTGTGTTTATCTCAACCCACAAGTTTGACTTTTTCCCCCCAGTTCTCTTCCCCATCCCACTGAGGAGGAAGTGAGGAGCTGCTCTGTGGAGTTTCTTTGCCTGCAGGGTTAACCCACAACAAGCAGGAATTTCAATTGCTGCAGAATTGGGTTCCAGCTCTTGTTGTGGTACAAAGGTAAAACAAGTCTGCAATTAATTTACTTACTGAACACTGATGAAGTCCTTGAGACATTCACTGATTCCCACCAGCCTGCAGTAATTAACACTGTAGGATGCATTTGTCAAAACTATCTTCTTTCTGTAGATTTGACCAACATCAAAATCCTTGGAATGCCAAACATACCAGGTGAATGTCAGAGAGATGATGTCATGTTCATGGTCCAATAGAGTTATTAACAGTCTTGTTAACGAACCGAAATTTAACTGCATGGGAGTCACCACTTCTTTAAGGACATTCTTTTACAGTAATAATGTATTTACAAACAATATACAAGTACCAGTCGTGCTGCCCTTTAAAAAACACACAACACAGTGCAACAGGAGGTTTCATCATCTGCTCACCTTTCTGACAGTATTTAAACTCCCCTACGTATAGGAAGTATTTTATAATTTACATAGTAAAACTGACTAGTTTATTTAATCTATCACTTAACTAAGAGATTGTTAGAGAAAAAGCCAAGAGCTGTTTCAAATTTCACTTCAGACTTATTAAAGACTGCAACAGAGTTTTGATCAAGACATTGGGATACACCTACAGCAGATCCATCTCTACAATTCCATGCAGAATGGCCACCGACCTTGAAATGAATGCAGCTGGGTTTGCTGTGGAAAGCACAGCCCTTATGTCCCCGACCAGGCACAGTTGGCTTGTGAAGAATTCCAGTTTGGAGTTCCTCCATTTTTTTCTCAGCCATTCTTTTTCTCATTGCCCTTATAGCCAACCGTGTTGGATCTTCTGCTTTGGGTACCTGATAAGGAACGTGCAGAAAGACCACCAGGGCCCTGTGTGATCACAGAATCTGCAGCTCCAGTAGAAAAATCTGCAAAAGGAATATTCCAGCACCCGGCCAGCCTTTTCCTGGCTCTCTCCAGTCAAACTCAGCCTCCCAACCTCAACATGAAGAATTTCATGGATTCTCAGCTGTCTGTTCTGCAGCTTATCATCACTCAACACTATGACATCATGTTTTTCATGGCAGAATTAGCTTTTCTGCACTTTAAGGGGTTTTTTCCCCCTCAACTTCTTAAACACTGAGAAAAAAATCAGCTGACTTCACTGGAATGTTTCAGTCATGGTCCACTGCTTCTTATAGGAATTTGTACCGACACGGTTTCTTTTTGATCGATTCTGAAGTTTTTTTAAACTCAAACATTAAACATAATATGATTTATGTCTTTACAGATTTCTGAACTAAACCTGAAGTGTTGTTTTCTCTTTGAGAGAACTAACTCCTCCAGAACAGTGTAAAACAGCCATGACTGATGATATTCTCACATCTGAATTTCTGTATCTATGTAATAACATAAAGGCTGCATTTTAACTGCAAAAGACACAATTACTGGTTTTAAGCAAGGTTCTTTTCTAACAAGAGATATCACAACATTTACCTTGTGCAAATCATATTGTTGACTCCAAAGTCCTGGGAACTCCGGTACTAGGAGGGTCTGGTCCCTCTCTGTGTCCTCATCATCACTTTCCCAGAGCACATCCTGGGGTCTGTTCTCAGAACTCTCTCCCTGAGGAGCAGTTCTCTCCCCAGCCAAGGAACAAAGTGACGGAGAGCGCCACGACTTTGGTGAAAGAACACAAGTTTTGAAGATGCAGCTAAAAATTACTAGAGAACAGTTACTTCAACAGTTACCAGTTTCTGAGGAGATCTTGTAATACAAAAATGACAGGTTTTAGAGTTCAGAGGTCAAAGATGACAACTTAGATCAATTCCCTCTTAAAACATTAAATATAGACAAATTCTTATGTTAAAAGTTACTATATTTCCTTCAAGAAAAAGGAAACTAGCAGACATTAAGAGATCTGATGGGGGAATTATTCTCTACTTGTTCTGTACTGTCTCATGTTTGGTTGCATCCTGTGCTATTTTTAAACAGAATTCAGTGACCTGCACCTTTAACAAAACAAAATGAAAAAATCTAAAGAGAGTTCATTCCCAGGCCTTTGATTACCTGTGATATTTCTCCATCTGCATGTTTGCAGGTCTCCTCACTTTGCCAGGCTTCCCGTCTCTGCAGTAAAGGACCCTCAAGTTTACCACGAACCTTAATTGCCTTAGTAGGGGACTGACTTTTTTTCTGCTTGTGAATAGAAGCTTTTTCTTGCAAAATTCGAGACACAATCTCCATTTTTCTTGATTTCTGCAGTTCTCTAAAAGCTCTGTAATCCAAAGTTGTAAGAAATATTAACCCAACCATGGTTGTTTACCAACACTATTAACTACAACGCAGTTCCCTTGGAGCCTTTAAGCTAAACAGCAAGTCTTTAAGCTGGGTTCAGTGATAATTTGTGCCAAGACACCAAATGATTCAGAGGCTGTTTATACATTTTTGCAGACTAAATATACTCAGTTACAGGGTTTTAGAAGGCTGATACAGACTTTCACAGTGTTCAGGGGAGGAAGAAGGACAGTTACTTCAGGGTTCAAGTTCAGGGTCACTGAACTTCCCTCCTGGAGGAGTTGATCGTGGAACACCCACAGAGCTCTGGTGCTCTGAACGCCCCAAGGCAGGAGTTCAGGGCACCAAGAACAGACTGTGCAAGTGTCACACACAGAGTGGGAGAGGGAGTTCACTCCCTCCAGGCACCATCAGAGATGCTCTGCCTTCAGGATCTGTCTGAGCTCCAGTACATTCCTGCATAAGCACCAGGGAGCAGGGAGAGTTTGATATGGATATGACACTTACTCTTTCTTTTTTTCATGCTCTTGCTGTCGTTTATGGAGAAAAATTTCCCTGATAACATTGCCTCCTTCTGCTAGGATGGCTTCCTTCATTTTCATCTCCTCCTTCTTTGCCTCCAAGGCCTTTGCTTTGTTCAAAATCTGGAGAGTTTGGAGCCTTTCCTATGAAAGTCACACAAACCAGTTACATATTTGATGCACCTGTTAAAGAATATAAACCAGAGATCTAATGTTGGTCCCCTTATCCATTTGTAGTGGATGTCTCTGAAGTAGAAGGTATTGTTTGTAATATTCTCTGTAGTCATGGGGGGCTGAGAGGCAGAAAGCTCTGACTAGGTCCAGGCTACTTCTCTACCCTTCCAGCCTGCCCCTGCAATGCTGTTCAGTGAAGGAATGTGAAAAGATAACAGTTCTAAACAAATCAGGATTAAATTAAGATCATTCCCTCAGATTCTACAGAACATAAATAGAAGAGCAAAGCAGCATAGCTCAGAAATTCCTAATTTATACTATTTAAATTCTTAAATAACTGTTTTTCTTCCATATGTTTTCTCCATGTGGAATATTTCTGCATTGGGATCCAAATAACTGGAAATCCTTCTGGCTGAACTTCCAGAGAACTTATTTTAGTATGCATTATTTCCCAGAGACTTCCCCTCCCAGAACAACTAGACTGTTGACAGAATAAACTGCATCAGCAGAAGTGTCAAAACCTGCCCACACAGATCTCATGCCATCCCTCCAAGAGCTAAACTCCCCCCAGTTTCAAGAGATTTGGTCAGTGATCTGCTCAAAAATCACCACACAGTTCTGCAAGGAAAACTGACATGACTTGCATTAGAACCCAACAGTCTCCCAAGTCAGTGACTTCATTCCCATCCCAGCTCAGCAGCAGTACCCTGTTGGAAGTGATGCTGGTTTTCAGGGAAAGCACAGCTTGTATCCTTCTCTCCATATGCTCCTGAGCTTTCACTTCTTCCTTTGCATTTTTTTCATGAATTCTGTAAGCAAAGTAAAATCTTTCAGGCTCACATCCTGGAAAGCTCTTGGTATTAGAACGTCTGAGCTGACAAGGAGTGATTGCCAATGTCCCCAGGCATTGCTGCTGTGAACCCCAGTTGGGTGGGCACTGGCTGTGGGCACAGGGGAACAGTTGGAGGCTCTTCCAAACACGGCACTGCTTGAGCTCCAAGTGCCAACAGGTTTTCAAATATTTTGCTCAACAACTTTAATTTTTAAAAGTTTTGGATATGAAGAATGTGTTTCATGTTATGACATATGACTGGCTGCTAAAATAAAGAATTCAGGTGTTGCTCATGTAACCAATACCAAAACATTATGTAGCAAACTTTTCAAGCCAAGCACATGTACCGACACTAAAAATAAACCCTAAAAACTCTACAAATTGGAAATACGTGGGTAGGAATCAAACCTGGGAATATGCCAGATAATACAGTGGGAAACTAGGAAAAAATTAAGATTGATAGGTTTGTCAAGAAAAAAAAACCTATTTGATTTCATTTTTCTTAATTATCATCAGTTTGTACATACCATCTAATAAAAATAAACCAGCACAGAAACAGTACAATTACTTCCATCATTTTATAATTAAGTCCTAATATTTGTATATTAGCATATATTTGTATATCTGTAAAAATAAGTAACAAATGTTCCGTTTCTTCAGCAGCAAAATAATTCAACTCCAGAGTAAAAACATAAACATAAACTTATGAAAGAATGTTTAATTTAAAATCAACCAGAGCATGAGCACAAAGAAATGGCCCATCAACCCATTTACCTGACTGATGGTTTTTTGCCACGTTTCTGAGGGGACATTGAATGGCACAGGGCAGGTTTCAAACCTGGATTTTAGTTACACTACTTCAGTTAATGGCACACACATACACAAAATGCTTCATTACTGACGCCTCAAGGGTCGGAGCCCTCATTACAAAGACCATCCCTTCAGCTCCAGGGATCTGGAGGCCATGCTAGGACAGTGAGTGGATTTTCTTCTTTCCATGTCCTTTTGTGCCCTCTAAGATCTCAATGCTACATTGTACCTGTCACAAGATTTCCAGGTGCAACAGAAGACACACCTTGCAGAAAAATCATTATTTTTCAAAGACTGGGGGATAAAGTCTTGCCCAGCAGAGGATGTACAATAGGAAATGAGTGAAGCCCCACCTTGCCATGCTTTGCCTCAGGAAGCAGACTGCTTTCTCATGGTTCCTTTTGGCATCCTCGAGGATTTTTTTATTTCTTTCTTCACATTCTCTCTGGGCTTCCTCCTCTCTTCTGCAAAACACGGACAAACCAACAGTTGCAGCAGGACTAAGGAAAACTTGATTGCAACACAATGAGACCTCAGGGTGGGGTTGGGGAGTTTATTAATATGTGCTGAAATGAGGACATTTGTCTGCTCTCCACATCCCCCATATTACAGACAAAGTGATGAACTTCACAAAAGCCACAAACTGACACCCTGGTGTCTGCTTTCTCTCCAGGAAATCTCAATAGACTTGGCTGTAAGTCCAGAAGGTCCTCATGGCCAACAGCACTGCAGACATATGCAGTTAGTCTGACCCAATAAACTTCATTTCCTATGACAAAAACCTCTGCATTTGTAGGTTTTTTTCATTAACAAGTTTATTCCCATAGATCAGAAATCTTTACCTGCATAGCTGCAAGGCAGTGGCCAATTCTTATTTTAATTCCATTTCCTCATCAGACATTCGTGAAGCACACCCAGCTGAGACACACAGTAGCACCAGTATTTGAACTACCTGCAGTAGTGAATTGGCTGCCAATAAAACAAGAAAGGCAGCAGGCTCTGACTTAGAGGCTCTTACTTCTCTTGAGTCCGACGTCTCCCTTCTGCTTGCAGGGCTGTTATTTTTTCCTTCCAAATCCTCATTTCTCTTTCCTCCTGGTATTGCATCTGTAGCTCCTCCTCGTCTTTTTGAAGTTGTTCACGGAGGATGTCGTATTTTCCCTGCTTAGTTTTTATCTGCCACATCTCAACCCTTTAAAACAAAGCGTGAGTTGTTTTCACTGAAATACTGATATTCTTTCACTTTAAGGTAATAGATTGAGTAGGGAACGCTCAATGGGGAAAATAAACATGTAGCCATGCTTTCTTTTATTATTTTAAAACACATTTTGAATCAAACCCTTTTACTGACACGGGTGTTCCAGACTAAGGCTCATATCTAATAGCATATCCCTTTTAAAGACATTAAAAATATTGGTCAAAAAAAAAGGTAAAAAAAACTAACCCCAAGGTTGTGTTTCTCCCATTTACCCAGAAGAAAATATGAAAAACCAAGAAAAATTCTAAAAATAGCTTTTCCTTCAACAGTAAATAACTTCACGGACAGGCCATAGCTTTTATTCTTCTGTGCTTTGCTGAAGGAACCAGATATGATAGGGCTGAGTACATTAATCTGTTCTGTGTATTGCTAATCACACAATAAACAAGTCAAGCATTTTAAAGCTATTACACAACACTGCAGCAGAACACACTGTATCCTGGTGAACCACTTGGCTAATCACAGCTAGAAGCTCGTGCCTGCGTTCCTCCTTTGATGTACTGTGATGTACCTGTGGTACCAAAACATAAACACACTCACCTGTTGCCTTCTGCAAAAGACAGTTTTACTCTGTCTGGTATAAAGAAGTAATTTATTATGTGTGAACAATCAATTACAAGCAGCTATATCAGCTTGGCATAAAAATACACAGTACTGCTACAAAGTCTCCATCATGCTCATTTTCTATCCTTTCCTGTATGCCCTATAAAAACACTAAAAGGCATAAATTACAAGTATTTATGCTCATGCACAGACAGATTTACTTTAGTCCAGCTCATTTTACATTTCAAATGAGACCTGCTCAGGTCACAATTTATGCACCTCTCATAATAAAATCAAAACTTTATTTACATGTGCAAAACTAACTTGGGGTCTGATCCACAGCACCCAGCTTTGTAAGGAATGAACAGTGCAGGCTAAAAGTTGCTCTCAAATTATTTACTTCAGTATTTACAAACAATTTCTGTATTGATTAACTTTTGAATCCATCCAACAGCATATGAAGAATGTAATAAAGATTGATTCGCTTCACACTTTTTTCATTCCCTCACTTACAAGTTTTGTTTTAGTGTCAAAGCAATTCTCAACTCCAGCTCCTTCTCCCTCTCCAGCTCAGTGCACAATCGGCTGCTCAGGGCCTGCAGGCGGGACACGGCTGCGCTGGTAACGTTAGAGAGAAACAATCAGAAAGAAACGTGAACAAAGCCCCCCTTGCAAGATCAGCAAGAATAAAGCATAGCTCTAAGGCTCAAATTTATTCATTAGAATCCCAGCAATTTATGCAGCCTCTTGTTTAACCTTCTACGTGTCCATTCTTGAGGCAGAGCTTTCTTTAAACTCTTACATGCTGGTTGAAAGGACCAGATGAGAATTTCAAAAGCACTGACCAGTAGCTTAATGCAACTATTCATTTCTCAGACTGATAAAAGTAGTATTATTCATGAAGATAAGCGTAGGTGAACCTAGAGAACCTAGACCGATTTTGCTTTTAAAATGGTATTACAATATTCCATACACTGAGCCTACAACTGCAGCATTCCCACACAGTTATTTTCCTTCTCTCCCCAGGAAAACTAGTAGACAGTGTACTACAGGATCCACAGACAGTGGCCTGACTATACTCAACATAAACTCCCATCCTCTAAATGAAAATTGGATCTTCTACCTGCAGTTATTCCTCTAACTTCAACATTTCTGTATTGGCATTGGTAGTGCTAATGGCAGCCAGGATTTGCGTTATTGCTAAAACACAATGACTTTGAACTTCATAAGCCAAAAATCTATCAAGTCTTCTCACTCCTCTAGGCACTTGCTAAATGTAAGAGATTGGGAGAATTGCTATTTCTTACATATCTAGACCTCTCCATGTGATAAGGATAAACACTACACTGCTTTTCTGTCTTTGCTGGGTTTTGCTACTGTCTCCAAGATCCCACTTGCACCACCTCAGGAGGCTCATTTGCATCAACTCATCAGTTTTGTTTAAGCAGCTCTCCCATTCTGGCAGTTAACCTGCCTTCCTCTCTCTCATTCATCGCTGCTCTAACCTGGAGATTAGCACAGGTTAGAAATGCAGCTGCGAAGTTTGTTCACAAGCCTCTGGCTCCTGGTACACAAGCCACCCACTGCTTTCTATTTAAACCAAATGTGAAGAGTACAGTAAATTGCCTCCCACTTGATAGCACAAGTGTTTCAGAGCAGCTCCTGTATGCAGAGCTACTCCTGAAAGGCATTCCTGCATTCCAGAACAACACAAGAAAGAAATGGCTCATGTATGTGCGTATTTATAAAAATATGTGCACACACATATATATAAATCCTGACTGAGTAATCACCAGAAGCAAAGCCATGACCTCCAGGAGTGCCACAGCACCTTGATTCATCAGACTGAATAGAAGACTGAGACCCTGACAGACATAATTGACAGCAGTGGGCTAGGCTGATTTAATACCTGTTGTTACATTTTAAAATATATGCCTCTTTCCTACCCATTCCCAAGTTTCCACCTCTTTCTGCTCTTATCTCATTAATTACACACAGATGAACACAGTGGATGCCTGTAATCCTTGGTATCCAGAAATACTCTCTACCTACACATTGCCAGCCTCCTCCTCTCTCTCTATTTCCATGTCTACATGATCCAGCTGCTTTGCCAGCATCCTGCTCCGCAGCCGACAGGCACTCAGCGTGTCACTGCAAGAAACAAACACATCATTTATATTTTGTAGGTTCTTTTCTCTCCCCAGTGAAACTCTTCTTTTGGGGGGCAAGATTCACAGCCAGGATTCCTGTCAGATATACAGTTCTATAAACTCAAGTATTTATGACTGGCACAGTATCTCAGTATTTGCTGGTGATTTGTACTGATGGATTATGTTTGATTAAACGCCAACCTGGTTTTTTGGACCACCAGTTCCTTTTCCCAGATCATGTCATCGAGCAATTGGAGGTTCCTCTGTGAGGCTGATATGCGAATTTTGTCTGCAGACTTCAGAGGCTGAATGTTACCAACATTGCCCAAACCGTGTTCTGAGCTTTGCCTTTGAATTGGAACACACAATCAACAAAGAAACATAATGAGAAATTGTAGTTATGTGAAGTTTGTATGACATCCTTACATCCTTGCTTTCTGTTTTATTCTAGCAGAACTGTTACAAATAAGACCATTATAAATAAGGATAAACACGAACACAAACTGCACAGGAAGTTTGCATGCATGGACTTATGCCAGGATTTTCAAACCTGGATATCTAATGTTGAAAATTTATACCCTCATTTAATGCACTAATGATGTGTCTTTGTTTTTGAAATGCCTGTGGCTCCTCTTGATCCCACCTTGGGTTTGCAATTTTAGCGTTCCTGAACAATAGTTTACAATTTTAACAGGAACATTTTAAACTAGTTTAAGACATCATACACAGCTGGTCACTCAACACCACAGAGGAAATTCCTGTTTGAACTGGAACAAGGTATTTACATGCTAGAATCAGACTGGTCTCCGACATCTTCAGAAGTGTCCTTGTTTTCCATCTTGCCACCACCAGCCAATTCTTCTTCCAGCTCATATTCTAGCAGATATTGAAACAACAGCTTAATAAAGACACTGTGAATTTTAAAATGCAAAGCTTTCTATACTTGCTGTCAAGTCACAGCGTGGAGAATCAGAGATGACATTTTATAGCATTAGTGCAGCATACATTAAAAAATTCATATGGCAAAACACGCAGGACTGTTGTACACCTGCAAATGAACAGGAGAATGTTCTCTGCCTTCATGTGGAAGTGTCACCAAGAATCCCACTTACATGGGAAAACCCCAGAAAGAACAGGGAGGGGGACAAGGGAGGATAATGCATTGTCAGGTTCTGGACAACAATCTAACATGTTTATCTTACATTAAGTTTACATTCATGTCAGTTTTTTGTGAGTTATCAAAATAATTCATTTTCACCTTCCCAGTGTTCTTCCACGCCAGGGAGCTGACCAGCTGCATCTTCTTTTTCTTCCTCTTCCTCTTCTTGCCTTTCTTCTTCTTCCTCTTCTCTTTCTTCTTCCTCCTCTTCACTTTCTTCTTCCTCCTCTTCTCCTCTTTCTTCTTCTTCCTCTAGAAACACTAGAGGAGATATTTGCTGTTCTCCCTCACTATAACTGGTCTCATGATCTTCCATGCTGGCAGCTCTTTCCAGATGACCAGGCTGATAAAAAGAAGGATATGTTTTACACATCAAATCTCCAACAACTTGCAGTAGTGGTGACTATCTCTGGAGGTGAATTCACAACATTCAGTACATACTTAATGCATGTGAAATAACTGGATACAACCACACACCTCTGTGCTAGTTACACATTTTGGGTATCAACTACAATAAATCTCTTAGCAAAAAGCAAGGACTCTGCCATTTTTCTTCTTTTTTAGTAACAATCAGCTCAGTAATAAAACAAACCTTCTGTATGTAATTTACCCACTTAGACAATGACTTCATCCCAAATGACTTAGGCACAACTCCAACAAACACTATTTGCTCTTGAATCTTGTGGAGCTCTCCAATATAAAGTAAACTGTTTCCAACTGTTGTTACCATTTATTAGAATTCAGTAAATTCTGCATGTCATCTAGAATGAGTTATTACCACATGGCTGAGCATTTCACATCTTACTCACAGAGAGACTTGGACATATGATTAATTTTAACGAAGGTGGCTCAGCTTTGAGTGCGTTTATGTAAATCCTTCTGCAGAACTTAAGAGCATCAACTAGAAGAGAGTATCTATTTTCTCCAGTTAAGGAGCAGAGAAAACACACCCCAGGATTTGAAGTATGGAGGAATGAGTAAATGATAGGAACCACCTTAAAGCCGAGCAGGATTCCTGCGCTGGCCTACAGCTGATTTAGGGATGTTGGTGGCACAAGAAGTGGCACAAACATCAAACGAGCTGCCAATGCAGCAGTGGTTGCAACGCTTTTAGCCAAACCACTGCGTTGTGAGGTTGTGTGGCTCCAGCTCCCAAATAACAAAGTTTTAGGTAAATTAGGCCGAGATGCACAGCACGGCGGAAGGCCCCGGCCCTCCCACAGGACGCCCCGGGGCGGGCTCGGTGCTCCCAGCGCTGTCCCCTCACGGCTCACCGCGCTCAGCCCCCGGCCGGCTCCTCACGGCCCCGGGCCCGCCTCGCCGCGCCGGCCGCGCTGCCACGGCAACGGCGCCAACCACGCGCGCGGGGGCGCCGCGCACGGACGGCCGCGAACCGCCCCCAACCAGCGCGGGCGCGGGGCAGCGCGGCTCGCTCGGCCCCCCCCGCGGGGTGGTGCGGGCCGGGCGCCGCGGGCCGGTGGCCGGTGTCCCTGGGCCGCGGTCCCTGGGTCGGGGTCCGGTGTCCCTGGGCCGGTGTCCGGTGTCCCCGGGCCGGTGGCCGGTGTCCCTGGGCCGGTGGCCGGTGTCCGCGGGCCGGTGGCCGGTGTCCCTGGGCCGCGGTCCCTGGGTCGGGGTCCGGTGTCCCTGGGCCGGTGGCCGGTGGCCGCGGGCCGGTGACTGGTGGCCCCGGGCCGGTGGCCGGTGTCCCTGGGCCGGTGGCCGGTGGCTCCGGGCCGGTGTCCGGTGTCCCTGGGCCGGTGGCCGGTGGCCCTGGGCCGCGGTCCCTGGGTCGGGGTCCGGTGGCCCTGGGCCGGTGGCCGGTGGCCGCGGGCCGGTGGCCGGTGTCCCTGGGCCGGTGGCCGGTGGCTCCGGGCCGGTGGCCGGTGGCCCTGGGCCGGTGGCCCTGGGCCGGTGGCCGGTGGCCGCGGGCCGGTGGCCGGTGTCCCTGGGCCGGTGTCCCTGGGCCGGTTGTCCCTGGGCCGGTGTCCCTGGGCCGGTGGCCGGTGTCCCTGGGCCGCGGTCCCTGGGTCGGGGTCCGGTGGCCCTGGGCGGGGTCCGCGGTGTTGTTCAGGCTACTGAGTAGTTCCTGAGGTTTGAGCCATCTGAGCAGCTCACTGTGGTGTTTTCCTACTTGACGACTGTTTACATTGTTTATTCTCAGAAGGTAGATTAAAATATGAACCACTGACACGGCGCCTGCCCGAGTGTGGTGGCAAGTGAGCTTTTGACACGTTCTCTGAAAGAATTATTTACGCTTTGGAAATACAGTGGCATTAACAATTCCATCGTATTAGTTACCGTCAGTAATTACCCGGGTGGAAGCACCTCTGACACCTGTGCTGCCTGTCTGGGGCATCTGGTTCAGGTCAGAGTCCTGAGAGTCAGAGACATTCTCAGTGAACTTTTGGCTTGGTGTTTATTTACATACATTTATAAATTTTAAGCAAGGTGCTGACATGATTAAAGCCTTTTTTTGTGAATTCAGATGACTTGCTGCGATGTGAAGTCCTGTGGATTTGGGGCTGGAGTACCCATGTTTGAATACTGAAGGTTTTCAAGTTTCAATCCAAAATGAAGCTGCCTTAAATGTCTTTTCAGAAGTAAGCCTGTACTATCCTGACAAAAGGATCTCACCACTATTTACTAATTAAAGGTTATTACAGCAGAAATCATGTACTGCTCATGCTGCCCATTTATTATGTCACATTCTGAACAGTTCCGCTGGCTTCAGCAGCAACTGCAGCTCTAGAGATTCCATATGACACTTCCATAATTGTTATAAATATGCACAAAATCACTACATGAAAAGTCTTTAGATAATATTTCCATGATTTACATAGTGAATGTCTGTCTTCATGAAGTGAATCAGTTGGAATAGTCTGTTCTTCAGTGGAATCTCCTGAGCCTGTGTGTTTGATATCAAATGTTCAGGTACCAGATTTAGGGTGCCCAGAGAAGCTGTGGCTGTCCCATCCCTGGCAGTGTCCAAGGCCAGGTTGGATGGGGCTTGGAGCAACCTGGGATAGTGGAAGGTGTCCCTGCCCATGGCAGGGGGAGGAAGAGGATGAGTTTTAAGTTCCCTTCCAACCCAGGCCGTTCTGTGATTCTGTGATTTTGGCTCTAAATTGGTAATTAACTGGGTTTCCTTTCTGTTCTATTCCTTGTATTACCTTGACAAAGTCAAGGACCAGTGCAGCTGGATCCACAGCAAAGCAGATCCCTGTTCCCTCGCTCCTGGCACTAGGCCTCAATGATG
Source organism: Corvus cornix cornix (assembly GCF_000738735.6). Lineage (NCBI taxonomy): Eukaryota > Metazoa > Chordata > Aves > Passeriformes > Corvidae > Corvus > Corvus cornix. The sequence goes on along the minus strand of NC_046350.1, from coordinate 4,429,141 downwards.
TGCTAGAGAAACCCAGCTATTCAAAGATTCACAGGGATTCAGTTATTAAAATACTGAGACATCATCCGCACCAAAATACACCCTGATCTGTACACAGACAGATGAATTCTCAGATTTATTTAGTTGGAAATGTTCCTTAATTGTAAGCAATATTTCTGTAATTGTTATAGTTGCTATGAGAGTAAGGTCTAGGTTTTGATCCCAGGAGCACAAGCACATGCTGCTGATCTGAGCATTTATTTCCACTGGCACACACAGTATGGAGTATAAATTACTCACAGTGACCAGTTCATTGTCACACATTTATGGTATAGGTCCTCAATCTTAAGAAATATACGGACATTCTTAGCTCTATAAATGGTGGAATCTCGATTTTATGGCATCTATTCATATTACATAAAACAAATTACATACAGACATTTGCAGGATTAAAGCTACAAGATGTAGGCTAAAAATATGCAGTGATTAACTGTATAGCTCTCTCTGCAGATCTGGAATAGTTATAACTGTGTTAACTCTGAACCTGCCAGTTCCCGCACTCCTCGAGTCGGGATGCAAAAGATCCAAGCATGGATTTTCCCCTCAAGAAAACACTCAGAAGAACACCTGGAAATATCACTGATTGCCAGTTTCGTGTGATATTTTTATTCAGGGTATTTTTTCTGTTCCAGTTTACAACTGTTTGAATTATTTTCATAACAACAACAACAACAAAGGGTCATGATTTTGTGTCAGGTGAATAATGTGTTTCTAGGGAAAGACAATGTAGATTTTTATCTCTCATATAGATGGGAGAAGAGAGAAGATATCTGCAGTTCCTCTGAGGGAAATCAAGGTTCCTCAGCCAAGTTCTTATCTCCCAATCTACAATTTATGTCTATCAACTTAAAGCCAGTGAATCTTTAAGATTTAAGCTCCAAGAAATGTACAAAAAAGGCTTTGGTTGATGCAGCTCTTCTAGATTTTGTGGGCTCTGGACCTCAGTGATCCATCTTGGAGAAACTGGGAAACAGAGTGAGCAGATACAAATCAGACTCCTGCTGTTTTGTTCCCATGAGGTTAAATTCAGAGGCATTTCTGTGAAGTTCCTTCAGTACCACCTCAGGACCAGCGGGAAACACAGCAGAGCTGGCCAGTTCATTTTGCTGTATGGCTGCATACTGTGCTTCCACAGGCAGTTGGCATTTCCCTTCCGAACGTTTCCAAGGTGACAGGAGCTCATATATGGAGCTTTCTGGCGTTTAGGCAGGAAGACGTGCCAATAATGGAATCTGCATTTTGGCAGGGTGGTTCATATCAATTACATAACACAACTTGTCTGCCCCTGTTGTTTGATAGGGATCGCTGTTGGCCTGTAAACAATGGCAAACATTGATTTGTTGGACTGTAAATAATGGCAAACATTGATAAGCATCTTCCCAATGACTCATCCTTACAGATGTATGGACAAAGAATGAGAGGGGCATTTGCTATCAGACCACTTCATGGAGGAATGACCTGGGATAGCACCAGCTGGGTGTGCACCCCTGAGAGCAACACATCTGGGGTAAAACAATCATCCTGGTCCTGGAATTAGCCCTGGCTCGGGGGCAAAGTGGGAAATTTCATCCCAAATCTGTTGCATAAAGAAAAGAAAAGGAGGGCAAAGTGTCTGGCTGCAGTACGCTTCATGATTATAAAAAAAATTATGCAGACTGAGGGAGGAACTAGATGTTCTACAGAACATTTGGAAACAGATAAAAACTATATTCCTAGCACTTAAGGTGAAAGGGAAATTAATATTGTGGTTATCCAGATACTGATTAAATACAGACACGTTTGTGTTGGGGCTGTGGGATGTTCATACAGTGCAAGTACAGTACAACCTCTGAAACGAGCTAAATATTCCCACCATGCAATTGCTACTGATATTCCCAAATCTCATTTGCAAAAATAGGCATATGTGTGTAATTTATATATCTAGAGACATTTGGTGATGTTGCCACAACAGTCTTTCACGAGCTGCTTAGGTGGAATCATGGGAGGGTGAGACTAATTATTCCTGTGGTACATTTTTTGCCTCTAAAAATTATATGACAATATGACATCTTTATTTTGCTGGCAGTAAAACCACCTGTTCTATTTAGAAAATGATCTATTAAGAATACCAGGTAATGCAGTGCAACTGTAAAATATATTGAAATAGTATCCTTTGATATTGTCTCAAAATCCTGAGTAGTAAATGACTGAAAACTTGGGTTTTGGCCCAAATCACTGAGCATGCTTCCCCTCAATCCCATCAAATTACACCATCCAATAAATGATTGTATGGTAGCAGTTACAGACATATGGATGACTGTGATCAGGGAAAATTCATACCTGTTACACGTTCCAGAAGAAAAATACTTGACAGATACTAAAATGTGGGTTTCTGGTTTCAGTGTAGTAAAATACACTTCACAGTTGTGACCTTTATTACTACTTGAGTCAGGTAAATACTTCAAGAACTAGTAATTGTTGATATAGTAATAATAACAACTAATGATTTAATAAATAGTAGTGATTAAATGTCATTAGAAAATTGTCCAGATGTGGGTGGAGCCTGTTAGCATTTGACCTGGCATGGTCAGATACGACTGAAACGCTGATTTAAGGCCCACTCTGTTGCTTTCACAGATCTACTACAGCTTTACTACAGCAAAGATCAAAGCTTGTTCCAAGCTGTGTAACTCTGGCCTGACGTCCTGGTCCTGCTGGAGCAGGGAGTGATCCCACACAGTCCACAAGGCCTCTGCTGAGCCCCACGTGCAAGGTGGGATCATAGGATGGGCATTTCCATGAAAGCTGCTGCCTGCAGCCATAGGGATTGAGGAGAAGCAGCAGTTTATTAGAGTGACAAAAAGGCTTAGGAAACATTTAGTATCATGGGCCATCTTTTTAAGACTATTTGACAGTTCCCAGCCAGTAGCTAAAGCTAAAGGAAATCTTTAATTATTTTCAAGAGGATTAGATGAGAAAGATTTGGAGAGCTTATTTATTTTGTTTTGTTTTGATGTTTTAATGGCAATTTTAATAGTTTCTTAATCTATGTTTTAGCATTTTTAATCTGTCATTGACTGTAATGAGTTTGGGATCTTTAGCTAGAATTGTGGGAAATTAAATGTACTGTTGATCTTTATTATTTTATCTCCTCTATTCCCCTTGGCAATAGGAGTTATTTATTTTGAGTGGGGTGTGCATATATATGTGTATATATATATATATATGTGCCAGTCTATTTTAAATATGTATTGTATACAAAACCAACTAAATCCAAGGCTGAATGACCAAACATTTATCCTTCTTCTGTATAATAGGAGGATATAATCAAGGCCCTTATAGATAAAACGTCATTTATTTATCTGAGAGAACTTACATATATCTTTTAGGATTGCCATTGTATTTTTACTTGTGTCAGTGGTCAATTTTGTAGCAAGGTTTGTCCCTTCAGAGCATGGGTTGCCATGGTGTGCTTATACCAACACACAAATTTACACACCTACATATGTGTCACCCACACATGAAATCCACACAGACACACTCAATCCAAATGTACAAAGCGCCTCTGTGGATTTTTTGCTATTTTTATGATGAAGACATAGAAAACTGTTCTTTTTGACTAGTAAATTAGGTGACAGCTGTCCAGCCAGAGGACAGCACCACTGAGGAATTCTCAGCATAGGTACATAGCCCACCGGACCATCAGCCTTAAGAGTAGGAAAAATATGGAAAAATCTCAACTGAAAATATCCCAAAAGGTGTGAATGTGTTCTGTTATACAGAGAGACAAAGTCATTCTGTTCTGTGTGTCACCAGGTAAATTCTGTTAAAAGTCTTTTAGTTTCCCTCCTCAAAAAACCCCAATTTTCATGCAACAATCCAACTCCCTGAGCTAAAATTTTTGTCTTTTCCTCCTTTTTGGATGTTAGCTGCAGGATTGCCATTGAAATGGGCAGAGGGAGGAAAAGATGAGAAAGAAAAGAACACCTTACATCATTCTCACAGGTTTACGATATGCTTATATTTGTTGTATTACATTTGTGTGTGTACTGTGAACATCTGTTCTCCTGGATCTCACGGGGCTGTTATTCCCCTCACCCACCACCCCTCAGTAGCCATTTGAAATGCTGGTACTAAATAACAATACAGAACTAAGAAGACAAAAAGATGAATCCAACACTTTATCCCAGGTGCCTCCTTTCATTAGCTTAAGGTACCTGCACAATCATTTTTGGTTTATGATTTAATTTCTTGAAAATGTCTCCTTCACACTGTTTCCTTTGTGGGTTGGTTTTAAAATTGTCATTCGAGATTGAACAGCACCAAAAAGCCGAGGAGGCGGAGGAGGAAGAGAAGGAAAGAGCGAATATGGAGGAGAAAACCGAGTTTGACCTGCAAGTCAAGATGAACCCGAGGTCCCGAGGAGCCCCGTGGCCGGGTCCCCGCTGGCCCCGTGCCGGGAGCCGCCGTGCCCGGGAGCCAGCGGAGGTCCCGGGAGTTCGCGAGGCACAAGAGGTGGAAGCTGGACGATGGCAGCGCGAGCAGCCCGGGATGGAGCTGTGAACTGCTCCGAGCGTTTCACTGTAGAGAAGCCCCTCAGGAGCCCGAGAGCGGCGAGGCAGAAGTTTGTGTTGCCGGCTCTGCCCCTCTCGGTGGTACCGCCGGGCCGGGACAGCGCGCAGACAGCGGAGAGGCGGCAGTTTCCCTCGGCACGGTCCCCGGCTCCATTGCCGGCGCGCTCGGAGCGATGCTGGAAGCCGGGCTGCAGCTGCGGTGCCCGGGTGCCGCCGGGATTTTCCAGGAGCTCGGGGGGCGGCGGGGGGCGGCGGCAGCGGCGGTGCCTGCGGTTCACATGCCCCGTGGGGAGCGGGCACAGCGGCTCCGCGCCCCCGAGCGCCCCGGGACCGGCCGCCCCTGCCCTCGGCTCGGGCTGCAGCTCCTCCTGCTCCTCCCCGGCACGATGCGCGCAGGACATTAGTGGCTCCGGAGCACTTTGAGTTGCTCCCACCCCGCTCCGTGGGATTAATCTATCCTTTTGGAGGTTATTTTCGGCAAGCAGCCTCGCAGGCGGGCAGAGCGGCCGGAGGAAGAGCCCGCGGCAGGGGAGGGATGCGGGAGCAGGGCAGCAGAGCCGGGCGGGACTGAGCCACCCGCAGAGGAGCGGAGGAGAGGGAAGGAGAAGAGAGGAGAAGAGAAGAGAGGAGAGGAGAGGAGAGCTGCCCTGCTCCCTGCTCCCGTGCCGGGCTGCCTGCATGGCTCCCGGGCACTGTGGAGATTGTGGGGGCTGCTGCTGCTGAGCAACCATCCATCGCTTTAAACTCAGCCTCAACTTAGCGCAGCAGGCAAGGATGGCAACGCCACTGGAGCTTTGGAGCTGCCAGGAGAGCCAGGGAACCTGGGTTTTGGTCGCTGCTGTCTAATAAATGGGAGTAAAATGGAATTTCTTACCTGGGTTTTTCCTGCCTTGATTCTACTGTGCACCCAACAGCACAGGTGTATCAGGTAAGAAAACATCTTATCATTCTTTCTTTGACTGGCCTCAGGCAGCCGTTCTCTTGGTGTAGCTGGAGTGAGTGATGCCAGCTCTGGCTGGGGCTCCCACTTTTGCCCAGGGATGCTTGCTGCACTTACGGGCCAGGACTGCTTTGAGTGAATGTTCAGGAGAAAAAGGGCCCTTGACTGAAGAGTTTCCTTAATGTGCTTCATCTGTTTCAGTTTTTTCTTTCTTCATTCCCTAGCTGAGGATGCACTTCTGCCAGTTGAGCAGCAGTTTCTTGGCGTAGTCAAGGGCTGTGTTTTTAACAGGATGCTCCTGGAAGCCTTTTCCCGAGGGCACTTACTCTAAATTGGGGGCAATCACTTCTTGTAAGGCACTGCATATCCCAGCTCAGCCTCAGCCCCTCCAGCAGCTCTGTAGGGGCCTGCTTGAACATGAAACTCTTCCATAAACCCCAGCACAACCAGTGGGGTACGAGCTGAATAGCTTTGCTTAGGGCCTCCATAGGTATCATTAAAACCTCAAAATACAACCATTCCTTTCTAATGCATTCATTAAGTCTCCTGAACTTGGGTTAACAGGAAGAGAGTGTCAGAGATCTTAGGGCAAAAAATGTTTGGAGGACGCAAACCATTTCTTTAAATAATAAATTGTAAAGAAAGATATACATTTGCAGCTCTCAGTCACATTCCCTCCGAAGGTGTTAGCTAGGCAACCAGCGATGGTCTCGGTATATTCTTATTCTCTCCAGATCTGGAGGCTGGATGTGGAGAAAGCTTTGCCATGATTACGCAATGAAAATAGAGGGGGGAGTAAAAAAGAACTTGCTGCATGTAAAAACGTGCCTACACCCCCCAGAGCAGGGGTGGTTGTGGCATCAAAAGGGTCTTACATCTGCTTCATAGACGTCCGTAATAGCTTCAGAGGAGTGGAAGAGGCAAAGTGGTAACTGTAGTAAAACACAACATTGTTAGAGGTTTTGGAATTAATCAGGGAGATCTGGTTTTTTTCACTGGGAAGGAAAAAAATCTTGCTTAGAGAAAGTGTCAAGTCAACTGCTCTTAGTCAGGATTGATTTATCACAGAATGATTTATCCTGTGACCTTGAATCTGTTATCCAGGGTCAGATCCTGACATCCTCAGACTCTGAAGCAATCCAGTATTACAGTGAAGGCAGAGGAAATACTGCTTATTGCCTTAAGGGCACCCTGATCTTGCCCATAATTTCAATGATCCTGTTTCTTCCTCTGCACTTGGATTAGCATTGAGGCTGTGGGTTCAAAAGTGATGTTTGAGTACATAAGACCCAAAAAAAGAGATTTTTAAGGAAGAGTCAGTCTTCTCAGCCTCTGTCTTCAAGGTCTGCTCCTAGGCACAGCAACTGTCAGGATATGTGTTTGTTGGATACATTATTTATTTTATCATTAATTGCCTAATTGACTTTCTTTCTCCAGTTACACAATAGTGATGAGTTGTTTGTTAGGAATACATCTACTCATGGCAGACTCAGGCAAGGCAAATTCTAACTTCTGAAATTCCAACTGTTCAGTTTGTACTTTTCCAAATATGCCAAAGTGTGAGACATTCCATGGTCAAGGAAAGCTGCTCTGTTTGGATTCAGGATTTAGGGTGGCTATGGCAGGACACTGTTTAATCTTGTAAAAAGGGAGTAGCCTTGCTTACATGTGTACTTTGGATCAGTCAAACAGAACTCAAGTTCAATTTTATGCTTGCATTAGTAAAAATATTTTTGGTATGAGATGCTTTTATGAATGGCAGCATATTAATGGGCAAAACTGCCAATAGCTTCATTTTAAGGCTCTAATTTTGTTTTCTAAAAGCAATGTGATTCCCAATTATGATGATAGAGGCCATCCAACCCCCCTAAATTCTCTGCTCCTGAGTTCTGTGCACTGTATATGACAGGTATAAGAAAAACATATTCTAAAAAGAAAGAACATTTTGGTCATTTCGAAATGCATCAATAAGATGCAAGAGAGGCAAAAGACTTCCCAAAGGCCAAACTACCAATGAAAATAATGTTGCAGTTTGGCAGAGGAGGGAAGTGGGGGATATATGCAGGCTGCTTCCTCATAGCATTTCTGAATACCCTTCCAGGGTGTTTTAGCTGTGTGTGAAGCAATTTCTCTGTCATGTGTGCTATTTGACTGAAGTGAATGAGCCAAATTCAATCTGAGTCAGCACATTTTTGTCAGGTAAACATTTTTTTAAAATAGTGGTTTTTGATCTGCTTGAGACAGTGATTAGTGGCAAGGAATTTGGCATTTAAATGATTGACAGGTCCCTGGGACAAAGACTGTGGCTTCCACTATTCTATCAGGGTTTGAGATGCTGTGGATGCTGCAATAATAAATGTGCCACAGTGAAGCAGATCATCTGCAGAAAGATGCTTGGGGAAATATTTCTTCATTTGTGTGGGGAAAGAGCACTTCTGATAGGAGTTTTGGGGTGTGTGTCTGTACTTCATAATTCCTTACTTCTCTAATTAAAATAGGTGTATATTTTGTATTTAAGTTTCTGCTCTGTTAAGTGACTTTTAACTCTTGCATTTAATTATCATTCTGCTGTGTGTTTTCCTAAGCCCTTTACTTCTATTTGTGGAAACAGAGCAGCTTTAACACGTGAATGTATGCAAAGAGTGGTCCATTTTCTGTAGCTTAAAACTGCCAGAGAGGCTTTGATGTTCTAAAGGTTGCCATGAATTAAGCCTAATGCTTTTTCAATTGCATTTCAAAATACAAAACATATTTACAGTGAGCTTCCCTAACAGTCAGAAATGGCAGATGGGAAGGATACACGTACTGCTCTGGATAATCCTGGAGTTTGGCAGAGGTCAGATTGTTCACTGACCTTGCAGGATATTCCTTGTCTTTTTCCCAAGGAAAAGTTTTCTTCAGTGGTGAGGACATCTGGGACATTTGTCCCAAATGCTTATCAAAATGAAATGTACTCCATCCCAGTCCTCCAGTCAAATTGGTTTTTTCCATCTACCAGGTTAAAAGATTCATATAACAACGATGTCACAATCCCCAAAAGAATCAGGTTAGCAGATCTAAAGAAGAAACAGAAGATGCAAAACACGATTTTCTACATCTTACTGCTCTATGAATTTGTCAGGTCAGTGCACCCTCCTGACAAGTGTGGCCTCAAATCAGTGTCCCACTGGCCACTGACTTAAAGATGCTGAGGTTTTTGCACAGCTCCCAGAGATTTTGGCACTCCTGTGCAAAAATGAAATTGCTAATACTATCCCTTGCTCAGCTGCTGTGGTGCTCTCATTCACATGAAACTTACAGATTGCCTCTTGCCTTGCTGTGATTTAAATGCCAGATATTTTCTAGTAATATGATAAACTTCTAGCAACTGTTTTCAAGCAGTGTCCTGGAAGAGAGCTAATGCCTCACTTGTCTGACAAGCCCTTTAAAGATGTGCTGTCCAAGTTGACTGATGTTTCTCCCCCAGATCACTCCACATTAGTAGACCCTCCCTGGTCCTGCAGCAGCTGGGAGGGAGATGTCAGCTCGGATAGGAAGGATTTTGGGAGATGTGTACTTTTTATTCTAGAACTGCTAGTACTTAGCTCTGAAATAGATGCATTTCTTTGCTCTGTCATGTGACATTCATTGCTTGGAGTTGCTTTCCCTAACCTGTGTCAGTATTAGGGAAAGAAGAACTCCACAGGTTTGTGCAGTTTATCAGCGGGGATTTCCTTTACCGTCACTATTGCTTTCATGGTTTAGACAGCAGCAATCTATTTTCGATGAGCTCAGTTGAAGTCCTCCCAATGCTCCAGATATGGACAGATGCAAATATATTCTCAAAAATATCTGCTTGAAATGAGATGTGTACAGAGTGTGGATCATCTTCTTCAACCTTAGATTTGGGAATGACTTCCAGATGGATGGAAGTCCACAGGACTGTTGCCTTTCAGCCAGCAAGGCCCCCTACGCTGGCCTGGTGCAAACTGAAGAGAAGCTTTTGAGGAGCTCTTTTACCCCTTGGATTTGACAAATCAATACCTTAATTTTACAAAGTCCTTTTTCTTACTAAAACAAGCTTTACAGCAGCTTGCATTGGGAAGTTGCTGAATCAACTAATAGTAGTTGCCTTTCTTTTCATCCTTACTGCTTACACTATGAAAAGTTAATCCCTTCCAATGCGTCTTTTCTATGCTGGTCTTCCTTTTTCAGGTACAACAATGAATAATATTTTAGGCCATATATAATCCCAACTGCTTATCGAGGATGAATGAAATTATCCCACCATCCTTCATGTAACTTTAAAGCACTGGATGTGATGTGCAGAAGTCAAGGGGAATGACTCAAAGGAGTTATCACCACATGGTAAATCTAGCCATAAAATTATTTCAGCTGTAATACTTTAATAACCCCCCTGGTATGAAGTGCATATAGCTCCACTAACTTCAGCACATTTGTTACACTGATGATCTGACCCTAAGGCTTTATTAATAATAGAAACAAGATTTATTTTAATTGTGCCATGGATATTTAAGTAAAACTCCCTCTAGATTGTAATCTGCTTAAAACACATGCCAGGCTACAGCCCTCAGTCTTTAACACAACTCTCATCATTTTAACTTCCCTTGAGCTCCACGGCTTTCCTTAATGCCATTAAAATAGAATCCTGACACCGGAGAACTGCTGCACTCTAAGTGCTTTGTCAAAACATGATCAGGCACACGAGATACATCACTCCAGTGCTGTCACCTTCTGACTTGAATTCTGTTTTCAAAACACTTTACTGAACTTGGTTGCTGTTTTAGCAACAGAAGCTGAAAAGCAACACCTTCTATTGAAAAGGCAAGCATATTTTAAGCAGATATATTCATTCAATTGTGTTGTAGTTATTTACTCTAATTAGGGAAAGATATAGAGTACCATTCTTTACATATAAAAGGAACTCTGACATTTTACTGATTAGAAACACCATTCCACGTCTATGACTGTGACTTGTAAGTATACAAAAGTATGTTTTTAAACAAACTTATTATAAAGCTATAATTCAATTAAAGTAAATAATGATGATTGGATGATTGAAAGATCAGCTGTCTGATAGAAAGAAGTGTTATATAGTTCATGAGACCCAATAAAGAAGGACAAAACCTCTGTCAACATCTGTTATAAATCTTCAAAGCCCTTGTCTAAGTCTGTTACAGTGGGGATACTGTAACACGGAGGAGACCCCAACATAAGTCAATTATGTTATTCCAATTTATGTAGCTGAAAACATGTCTTGGAGTGGTCCAAGATCCTTCCTCAGAAGAGACAGAAGGACCTGAGAAATAGCTGGGACAGTAATTTGAGATGATCATACAACAGTGTGCTCGTGGCATGGAAATCTCGTAAATGCAGTTTAACATAACATTTCACTGGGAACTAATAACTTGGAGCAGTGTTCCTGTGCTGTGAGGTCCCATAAGCTTTGACAGCACTGCTAATGCAAACCTTCAGTGTCTCTGCTGCTCAAAACTTGCATTTACACATTGTAATCCCAGAACTCCTTCCTTATATAATTGGGTCCAGACAAGAATTTTAAGACCAGGGCAATCAAAGGTTTTTCTTTCAGTCTTCTGTGAGAAGAAGAGTTGGTTACTGTAGGATGCTCTGTTCCTGTGCTGGCAATAATTGCTCGTGCTGAGCTGAATGCCCAGGCTGGCATATTTTGGAGAGAAAAACCATGTGCTTTATGTGGGTCAATGTCACATGAACACTCTAAGAAAGTTATGTAAGTACCAAGGCAGAATGTATTTGTGGTGTATTACTCTGCAGCCTTCCATGGATATTTAACCATTTCTCTTCTGTTACAAGGCATAGGTACCTCTCAAATGCCACATTTATAGCTGGGCTTAGTGGAAGATGCTAAACCAGTGCTCAGGCAGCTTTGATCCAGTACTTGCTTCAGTCACAGGCCCTCTCAAACCACTGGCAATTCTTCTCTTTGCAAATAGGGGTGGCAGACATTGTCCCAGCCCCTCATTTGTCTCTTCCTTCCCTGTCAATCACAGTGCAGTGAGAGGAACAATGTGAGCAGGCACAGATCTTCAACTGGAGTCTGCTAGGCTTAACAGATCATGAAGAAAACACAACCTTGTCTTTGTTTGCAAGAGATGGTGGAATATCCACATCACTGCTTGTGCCAGGGTTGAGGGGCTGGCAGCTGCCAGGTGCTGGCAAATGGTAACAAGACTCTGGGCTAAAGTTTTCAGAGAGCATCACTGGGCAAGCAAGAAGAGACAACTGAGAGAGGGAGCCTTACTGCTGGGAGGGGCTGAATCATGAGCACAAACCCCACATTTTCTCCCAACCAAAACCTGCTGCCTGCTCTCCAAATTCCAGATGTGCAGTTTTTCCTGTTTTCCCCTCACATTTGACAATACACCAGCCTTCTTGATCTCAGCTGTTCCCTAGTAAGAAGCTGTCACAGCTGCATTTCAGTGCTCACAGATGCATTTTAGGCAGTATACAAAGTATCTTGGTTTCCCTCATGCTTTTTCTAAGTTTCTAAATCTATTTTTCCTACTTTTTTTTGGAAAGAAAGAAACTTTTAAAAGTATGTGCTTGTACTTAAAGAGGCCATAGTCTTGCCTGAAATTTGTTTTGATTTAAACAGAAATATCTGAAAGGGTTTTCCTACCTATAAAAATCTCCAAAATAGCTGATTCTACTGTACATGGTCTCTGGTGTAAAATAAGTCAATAACTTCCATTTTCTGTCATTTTTCTGTTTGTAAACATGGGAAATTTTAAGATACTTATTCTCTTTACCCAGAGCTATGAGTGACATCGGAGATTACATAGGTTCCAACATTGAAATCTCCTGGTTGCCCAACCTGGATGATTTGATGAAAGGGTACGCACGAAATTTCAGGCCTGGGATTGGAGGTGAGATTTGGAGAATAAATAATGTCTCTTTGGTTCTTGCAATCCTTCTGATGTTTATGTGAACTTCATACTTTAAATGATTAAAAAGTTATGATTATCTTTTACTTGGATGATGGAAAAAGATAATAAGCAACAATATGCTTGATTTTGACAAGAGACAGACTGTGCAACAGCAACACAGGCTTCTGATGCAGTTCTTAAATTGTTGACATCTAAGTTGAAGGAATTTTATATTTCGTTACATGGTGATAATTTCTGCATCTGCTTGAAGTCATGCTGTCTTAAACTAGATAATGTAATTTCCAGAAAGGATTCTATAATTTTCAGTAGTTGTGATTTTATCTTGTATTCCTTATCACTGAAGTGAAGTGTGCTGTTGGAAATTGAGGGCACAATTGGTAAAAGATTGAAAACTCTTGCTTTAAGAGTGTACTTTCTAATGGAAAACACTTTCGTGAACTCACTCTATCTGAAAGAATTAACAGTCTGTGGTCATTGATATTTTTATGGGTACTATGATGATGTAAATCACCCCATTCAAACATTTTTTCCCAGGTCCTCCTGTTAACGTTGCTCTCGCAATCGAAGTAGCCAGCATTGACCACATCTCAGAAGTGAACATGGTACGGTATCAGATTTTTTAGTTTTGCTTTAGAAAAAGCAAAGGTTCAAAACCAACAGTTGTATTTATTGAGATTTATAAACTGATTTCCTTCATTAAGACCTATGCAACTCTTGCAATGTGTTCTATATAATATTGATATTGAATCACTTTTTATATCTTGTGCTTATCCATGGTAAGAGTGTATGACCGAAATTCAAATGCTTGGGGCAGCTCCCTGGTTGACTAAGTATAAAAATATGTATTTGCACGTAATCTTTGTTCAAAGTTTCAAAGTTCAAAACTTTGAAAGCAAGTAATATATTTCTAGGCTGAGACAATGATTTTTGGCCAAGTTCCAAAACATTATCATTGTCAGCATCACTTCTTAACTGGGAATTCTCTTGTCATAGGAATACACCATGACAGTATTTTTGCACCAGAGCTGGCGAGACGACCGTCTGTCTTACAACCACACTAACGAAACTCTGGGCTTGGACAGCAGGTTTGTGGACAAGCTCTGGTTGCCAGATACTTTCATAGTCAATGCCAAGTCTGCCTGGTTCCATGATGTGACTGTGGAAAACAAACTTATCAGGCTCCAGCCAGATGGAGTCATTTTGTACAGCATCAGGTGAGTGACAAACAGTACAAGTATACTCTGTTGTGTGTTAACTTTTTGAACATTCTATAATCACTCAGCTCTCCTGAGGTGATTTCCTAAAATAATTATTAATTAAAAATGGAAGAAAAGCTCCCATCTCCTATCCTTTTCTTTATAAGGAGAAGTCAGGAAGGTCTCTTTGGCAACACTGATCATGTCCAGAATGCCCTCAATGGGAGAGAAGCCTCTCATGGCTTTGGTCACCAGACAAGGAGGTGCTGAATACAGAGCAAAGACTCTGTTCTCCACTCTCTCACTATTTTCCAAGGGAATTGTGAGCCTGACTTAGGCTCAGCTTCCCTGTCTTTCACACAGACAAAATAGCATTTCTCACTTTGAAAGAGGGCTGTGGCTGGAAATCAGTAACTATATTGAAAGTTAATTGTGTAATGTTCTAAAAAATAATGAATGTGTACCTTTGAAACTGTGAGCCCAACGTCCCCCTTAAGGTATTGGTAGTGATCTTGGGGACAGTGAAAGGGAGGAGATTGAATCAGAAAATTCCTTTTTATCATCATCAGTAGCTGCAGAATCCTCTGACGTTAGACAAGTCATTTGACCTTTCTTCAATTCCCTCTGCCTTTGGGTTTCCCACAGACTCAGGCAACAGCCATAAGGACTTTGAAAACAGTTCCCTTTGTTAGTATTAAGGTTTCAAAGTTTTCCACTCAGTCTTTTGAGTTCTGAGGAAAAGGCTCTGTCTGAATGTAACTATCTGATGTTCGTGTTGCTCTGAACAGGATTACCTCAACAGTGGCCTGTGACATGGACCTTTCCAAGTACCCAATGGATGAGCAGGAATGCATGTTGGATTTGGAGAGCTGTAAGGGCTGAGTACATCTGTGTTTTGTGTAAAGCCTGCCTTTATGGTACTGAGATAGATGGAGCTGCTTCTTTAGTCAATGGAATGTAAGGGGTGCCTTGGGGTTTAGAGTGAACAGAAATTCTACATTGCCTGTGTTGGGCATTAGACTATGGACTTTTCAATACCAGTTCAACCCCAGTCCAATCCAAAACTCTAGGATTTCATTTAGGGATGATGAACAATGTACAGTCCTGCTGACAAATGTCTGGAACTTTGTGCTTCATGTGAAACCTTGTGCAGTTGTGACAGTCGCTGGCATTACTGAGATTTGTATCGAATCCAGTGAGAACAAGTAGAAAAGCCCACAGGCAAAATGTGATGTGCTATTTTTAATTTATGAAAAAATAGGAAAAAGAAAGGATTCCCTGCTTTTAATGAATGCCATTGTGACTAACCTTCACATAGCTCTTTAACTTGCCTTGGCATTCCTGTATCTGTTACACAGAAATCCATCAGAATACTGCATGGATGGGCTTCATTCATTTGTAATCACAGAGGAGGGTTATAAAATTTATATTTTATCCAACTTGTATTTAATCTATGATCAGCATGTAATTCCCATGAGCATTAATACTTCTGAATGAAAATCACCACTGACACAAGCAGGGACCACCCAGTCAGGGAAAATTAATCTGGTTTTTAGATCAAGGAGCCTACAGGTCCTGAGGTTTCCAGAGATCTGGGAATAGCAGATCCTGAGCAGATCCCTTGGCCTGTTGATGCAAGTTTTTAATTTTCTTTTTTGTCACTGACTTTGTTTTCTAGGCAGTTAACCACAATACCATTTTATCCTGTCAAAAATAGCAATCTACAGTTTTACTTATGTAATCACCAAATGCAGAGGCAGCAGACATTGCCCCAGCAATTCATTCTCTCTCCCAGCAAGTTCTGCAGGGAGTTTTGGTGGGGGTTGAATATTTTAATTGAATTTGAGGGTTTTAATTTCAGTGAAACAAGCAGAAATAAAGTCTCTTTAAACAAATGGATGCTTTAGTAGCAAGTTGTCAATGAACAGCAAAACTAGGAAAGATTGATTTCCTGTGGATTTGCATATTACGTAAATCCCCTCATTCATATCTCCCCTTTCTGTTGTGTTCCTAGTGCCCTGCAGCTCTCCAAAGCAGAGAGTTATCCAGACTGAATCTCAGCACGTTTGCATCGTGTCTGGTGGAAATCAGCATAGGAGAGGAATTAGAGAACTTCCACTATGAGTTCTCTAAGCTCTTAATTTCTCCTTTGAACTCTGTGTTCACTCAGCTTTCTTTTGGCAGATGGCTACTCTTCAGAGGACATTGTCTACCACTGGTCAGAAAACCAGGAGGAGATCCATGGGCTGGATAAGCTGCAGCTTGCTCAATTCACAATTACCAACTACCAGTTCACAACAGAAATTATGAACTTCAAATCTGGTATCAGAATCTTTCTTCAATTCAGGGGCAGTATCTGACTTTTTCCTGCAGAGAGAAAATATCTATTTTCTATCTATAATAGAAAATCCTTCTTCTTAAGTAACTAATTTAAGAACTTGTCATGTTTCTGATAAGAGTTTTCTTCATCTTCCACTTGTAAGTAATGCCATTCTTTGCTGAGCCTCCAGGTAGCCGCTGTAGCATGCTCTGTCCTTTAGCTCTCTCTGCTTGACAAAATACTGCGTGGAGTAGCCAGACAGCCCTTGATAAAAAGCACTTGAGGTATAGTTCACATTTTGTTGACCTAATTTGCAACTTCAGATCGAGAAAAATTTCCATTAGCCCATGATGTTATGAAGCTTATGACGTACAGTCAGATCAGTCTAATTCTACCCCGTAGAAGTCAGTGGTGTGTATGTCTATCACTGGGCTTATTGCAATGTTTGTACAAGATTGGAGTCATTTCTTTCCTGCTGATTTTTCATCCTCTTTCATGTATTCAGATTCTCATTTATGCTGCACATCTCCTCTAAGCTCTTTTTTGAGTTTGAAATTAACTTGGCCTTTTAAAAAATCTAAATTTAGTATCTGGAGGACTTTCTACAGCAGATGATAAGACAGTACACATTTTGAAGCAATACTGTTATTTGAGAAGACTCATGATTTTATTTTCAGATCTGGCATTGATATGACCTGAGACAAATCATTTGACCTATTCTTAGCTGATGAAAGCTGCAGTACCTCGTGCAGGGTTTATGAAGCATCAATCGAACAGCATTCAAAAAGCTTTTTGTGATCCTTGTCCAGAAGATGTTAAAGAATGTAGCTCTGTGTCATTATAGGAAATGTCATTTTTAATATCAATTTAAATGTAATTCACGCAGCCAGTATCTTTTCTGCTTGCTCTCTTTTCCAGCAGGTCAGTTTCCCAGGCTCAGTCTCCACTTCCACCTTCGGAGAAATCGAGGAGTTTACATCATCCAGTCTTATGTCCCTTCCATCCTACTGGTGGCCATGTCGTGGGTGTCCTTCTGGATCAGCCAGTCAGCTGTGCCTGCCAGGGTGTCGCTAGGTAAAACAGATCTCTTGTGGGACTCACGGGGAAGGGAGTGCTCAGGTGGTGATTATGCTCTCTGATAATCCCCGTTAAGGTGTTTTTATGACCACCATGTTTACGTTTGCAGAAGAGATGGTCCTTTGAAAGATTTCTCTCCTGTTTTAATTTCTGTCGTTGTCAGGGCAGCTATCTCAGTAAGGAACAGCAGATAACCACCTAGGGAGGGTTAAAAGCAGTAATGACTGTGAGAGAAATGAAAGAATTGATTTGAAGGAACTGGGACAGTGAGAAAAAATGTGTTCCTGGAGCCTGTGGGTTTGTATGTCTGAATAAGTGTTGCCAGTGCAGATGTAAAAGTGTTTGAGGGTTAACTCTTTGGGTTTTGTTTCTCCTATCTAGGAAAAAAACAAGGATAACTTGTTCAAAACTGCCTTAGTCACACAAATGCATTTTTTTACAAATTCCCCTGTTTTGAAAATCAGAAGCCATGGTATTAAGGGGCTTTTGCTGTGAAAATAATCCTCAGCCTCATATTAATAAATATATTTATGTATGTTAGTGCATATATTTCTCTCTCATGCTACTCTGCAGGTATAACCACTGTTCTTACAATGACCACACTGATGGTCAGTGCCCGATCCTCGCTTCCACGAGCCTCTGCCATCAAGGCACTGGACGTTTACTTCTGGATCTGCTACGTGTTTGTCTTTGCTGCACTGGTGGAATATGCCTTTGCACATTTCAATGCTGACTACATGAAAAAGCAGAAGAACAAGATAAAGGCGAGAAGGCAGAGTGCAGAGGTCAGTAGGTGTGATACTGGGAATAACTTTGCCAAAGCAGTCACCCTGCATCATGACCTTTTTCTACAAGTTCTTCCTAAGAAGAAGGCTTTGAGAATGTTCTCGATGGTGCCTCAGTAATTCAGAGCATGTAAAGCCATAACCAGAGTTATAAGTGGTAGCACAGAGTCTTTCATCAGTTCTGCCAAAGCAAGGGCTAAATCCCATGCAGTGCTTAGGGACCCTGTAGGTGTTTCACCACATTTGTGCCGTGGATATCTTGGATGAATGACACTGCCTTTGCCCTATAAACTGCCGTTGTTCTCCTCTTTCCTTTGCAGATCAACGTGAAGAATGCCATTGTTCTGTTTTCCCTCTCCATAGCTGGTGTGAACCAGGAACTGGCCATTTCAAACAGGCAGCACCGAATTCCCAGAAGCCTGCCTGGATCATATGGCACAATAGAAATAGAAACTGGAGAGACAAAACAGCAGCAGGGAATGAAACTGGACAAAAAGACTGGCCTGAAGTCCCTCTTTAAGCCCATTGATGCTGACACCATTGACATTTACGCCAGAGCCGTGTTCCCAGCAGCCTTTGCAGCAGTCAATGTTATATACTGGGTTGCATACACAATGTAAAGACAACAAAAAAAGGAAAGTTCATCCGAAGACCTACAAACTGAACAATACCCACAGGCTAAAAAGCCCTCGCTCAAACTGAATTGAGGCATCTCTTCTCAAAATATTTTCCAACAAGCTCAAGACACTTCCAAAGTCAAGAAAGTCCTGCTATGAATTCCTACTAAAAGCAGCGATTTACTGCTGACCTGATTTGATACAGTAAGACTGCACTCTGCCAAACAATTCCAGCTCTTTCTTTCCTGTAATACCATGAGACAACTTTTCATATGTACATATTTGTAGCAAAAGTTTAAATCTTAAATTACCATGGTTTTCCTCCACTTCAAGGGTTGATCAGTAATGAAGATTTGGCTTTTCACACTCAGATAATTTCCTTTTTTTGTAATGAAAGAGCTAATTCCTCACTTCTGCACGAGTGGTTTTCTGCATCTGTGGGCTGGCCTAGGTTTAACAGTAGTGCTAAAGTTGGAGTTTTTAACCAGAAAAATCTCATGAACAAAGTAAAAGGAAATAGAGGGGAGTGGGGGTTTTTCTTAAAATATTATTTGTCTTGGATAAAATATTGAAAAATTTCAATGCTCTTAGTCACAGCATGAAATAAAATATACTACATAAAATTCTACTGAATTGTTAATAATGACTGCATTACATTTCAGATCTAAGCTAATGAAATTTTAAACACTTGAACACAAAAATGTTTACTAGTTTAATAGGCCCCAAAATAGATAAAAGTGATTTAGAACCACAGGGGAAGCTCAGGCTTCCTATGTTGGATTGGGAAAAATTTGAAAGGTGCTTGATAATGAAGGAAGTCAGACTCCATTTGCAGGAAGGACTTTAGAATTTGTTCTGTTAATTTTCAGTGAGAATCTACCATGTGTGCCTCTGAAAATATCCTTTCTGAATCTGTCCCTAAATAGCTGAGGGAAGTAAAACAAAAATTCATAACTGTCTTTAGTTATTCTGTTGCTTTGGATATTTCTGCTGTTTTTATTCAGAGGCTGACCTAATCTCTTAGGCCCTCTTCACTTCCATTATTCAACAGTGAAATTTATGGGTCCTCATACACACTGCTTAATTCAGGACTAGATCTCTCACCCAACTCGTGCAAAATAACACTTTGTTCTGTAAATAATCTCAGTAAACTCAGCAAGTGAACACAGTACTCACAACAAACTGGTTTCACAATTATTCTCTAAAATCTCCACAGTAAATATATTGGAATATGTATTAAAGCAACTGAAATAAAGTTAGTGTAGGAAGCCAATGTAAGACACTACAAAAGGGAAATTTATTCTGAGGATATTGTTGCCTTGAAAGTGAGAGGGTGTTTTAAAAATAGAAACTGACACAAAAGAAGAGGTGAAATGACAGAGAGGGAAAGAGGAGACAAAGCAAGAGGCTGAAAGCTACAATGGAAAGGAGCATGGAGAGGGACTAAGCTAGAAGCTGTAGATGAGAGAAGAGCTTTGCTGGCATTTAAGATGGGACTCTTGAACGTGTGGCTGACAATTAGTAGTTGCAATAAGGGTGAAAGGAGGATTTGATCCTGGTGGAGCATGTGCGCATTCCTCCTGCCTTAACTCAGCTGTGATTTATGGTTTGATTTCACATGACCAGCACTGAAAGATAAAACATTTCAGCACTGATTTATAATTTAAAATAAGATTTGTTCAATATCAGTGAAGTAAGAGAATGCTTTGAAGAAAAAATAATGACCTTGAACTGGGCTGTAAAAGAAAATATACTCCACTGTAAGTCAGGCTTAGGTTCACCTCAATCTTTAATTTCTGTTATAATGGAAAAACTATCAGCCAACAGTGTGCTGGAAAACCCCAACTGGCACCAAGCTGTAATTGTTCCACAGAGACCTCACCAATGCAACCCTGGACTGAGACACCTGGGTTCTGCTCCAACATCTCACCACTGAACTGCTGGGGAATCTTAGTCAAGACCTTTCACTGCATTATCTGAAACATTGCTATAATGATTTCTTTCCTATATCTTTGAGTTTTACAGAAGAAAAGCGCTTCAGGAGAGGCAGAAACTCTTATCCTCCAACTAGGTAAGTGCATCCAACCTGTACTTACGTGATGCGATTTCCCATAGTTTCTGAGGCTCACATACTGAATTAAAGCAAAGTATCACTCAGATTTCACCTTATCCAGAAAGCTAATGAAAATCTGCATCTTCTTCAATATATCCAGGTAATCAGGCTTCTTTTCTTTTCCTCCTGCTTCTCCTCTTTCTAATTTATTTTTCTTACTGTTTGTTCCTGATGCTGATGAAATGCTACATTTCAGAAATACACTATATATTTTTTTTTCTAAGTGTGTTTTTTGGTCATAATCACTCTCTCTCCAAAGAAACTCAACCTCTCCTTCCTTCTTCTGAATCATTCCTACTGTTCTATATAATGATTTCATGCAGAGTGGAATAAAAGCAGCAGAAGCATGACTTTACAATGCCTTCTCCTTACTAAGTTGTTGCTTTTTTCATGATCCTTCACCACAAAAATACAACATCCTTTAGAAGGAACACAGTGCCGCCGCCTTCTTTGTTACACTTGCAAAAATCAGAAATAATCCTTAGTTTAAAATCAGTAGATTAGTTTATTACATAGCCTGTCAATGTAGTATCTTCTTCTAAGAGTGAAATTATTGACTAAATCCAGCTGAAGGAATATTCACAGCAAGTTTCTGAGGAGTGCAAGTCATGATTTTGGAATTAAAGTTATTAAAGAGCAGAGAAGGAAGCACTGCCTAGTCCCTCTAGTGTACAGTTAGTGTACAGTGGCTGGTTATTGGAATAACTAGCAAGAAGGTGGCTGCAGATATTATAAAGGCAATGTCTAATCTAATTACTTCAGCAGTAATAGTTTGCAATTGTGCACCTGACATAACTCCTTACACTGCAGCCAACTGACTGATCACATGGGGTTATTGGACAAAATTAGTTGCTTCTCCATCTGGGAGACAGTCACAGACTGCATGTCCTGCTGACTGCTCCAGAAGATTTATTCAGTGAATTTTTTTCTGTAGTTTGACTGCAGATCTTCAAGGTGCACAGCTCAGCGTGGCTGATCAAAGTAAAATGTGGCAGCAATCTTCTCAAAAAACCCAAAGCCAGAATGCCAGACTACCTACAGTGATGTAGACAGAAGCATAAATAAAAGGAAAAAAATATCTCAGAATGTTGCAGGGAGTCAGAAAAGTGCCCTGTGAGCACACATATGGCAACGGGTTCATCCCAGGAGCAAGGGGAGCAGAGGGGAGAACAGGAATTTCAGCTGCTGTTGCTGCACTTGCATGAGTAGCACAAGACAAAACACCTCCATCAACAAGAGGGAGATTTTCTTAAATTGGTTTCCAGAGCCAGAAACAGAAAATTCAGATGCCATTCAAACTTTCAAGGAGACATTTCAGTACAGGAGTATGGTGAATTGATTGGAGTTTTGCATAAATTGGAATCTTTTATACTTTTGTGTGTGCTTCACTTTTTTTTTTTTCATTTGAAATCATCGTATTTGAAAATCCCCAGACATTACTACTTTAGACCTATTAACACCTGAAGACAATTTTCTATTCAACTCTAATTTCATTATACCCTTAATAAAGTGAAATAAGCCCGATTTGAAGTCAGTTGAATGCTGACTTTGGATGGGTTGTACTAGTGCCATAAAAAAACCTATGTGACAGATGAGAAGGCACTTTTTCTGTGCTGCACCTGA
Source organism: Corvus cornix cornix (assembly GCF_000738735.6). Classification (NCBI taxonomy): domain Eukaryota; kingdom Metazoa; phylum Chordata; class Aves; order Passeriformes; family Corvidae; genus Corvus; species Corvus cornix. The sequence continues at coordinate 4,406,952 of NC_046350.1, read as the reverse complement.
AAGCATTTGTGTTCCTTTCAGCAATTTATAGTACTGCTCTATGGACTGGCATGTCTGTGAGAAAAAGAGTGGGATATGTGTTAATGTAATCATTCTAAATGTGAAGTGTTAATAAAATGTAGATATACAGAAATCGGAGCTTCTATAAACGGACAAAATAGGCATTCCAACTATTGAACTGGAAGATAAAATGCGTTAGAAGGAAAATCAGAATGACCCTAGAGATTTCATCCCATAATGACATCCTGCCTTTTCAGTGCCCAAGGGTTTCCTAACTCTCCTTTGGCCTTGACAGCAGAAGAGGAAATGCCATTGTGTGTTCATGAGAGCTTTCTGGGGGGCACTTATGCACACTGCTGTACTGATGTGAAAAAATAGCTATTGCTGCCTCACGAGGTTGAAAAGAATCAGAAAGCACAAGATGAAAGATGAAGAAGAGCAAGATACTGCATTTGTTTGAAAGTAATGCTGGCATTAATAGTGACAGCACTATGAAGAGGTTAAAAACCAGAAATGTCTGTCCTGTTTCTGGGTAAAAATGAAAGCATTTATCCCAGTTAGAGTAGAAACTCTCACATCAGTTCCTAACTGGTTTGCTAATCCAATAGATAATGTAGCGAAACCAATTTAGCTCAATGAGGCTTCTGGTGTTGGGACAACAAAACACTTAATACGATTGCTCTGATTTTAAATACTCCCAGTCATTACCCTGGAAAAGCACTTCTCTTTAGGAGGAAAACAGCACCCTGTACATTTGTCTCTGAAGCAGAAAAGACAACAAAAAGTTTCTGAGAATATTTTTGTTAAAAAAAAATCTGAAGCAACTCCCTCCTGCCCTGTTTATTACAGCAGCTTAAACCACTTGCCATGGTTGAAAGCCTGTTTGATATTAAAATAATACTGCGTGCAATATATGTTACAAACATAGACAGCTGATTCTTCCTAATGAAAACGGAATAAAAACTTGGCAATGAATATGTATTTTTGGATGGATTTGGCAGATAGATGAGAAAGGCACTGTGTCTTAAATGGAATTAATTTGAGGATCTAAGCCCCTCATTACATAATGAATCAGGGATCTGCTCTCTCCTTATACCAGCTCTGTGCCACAGCTATTTCTTTTACTAAATCCTGCACAGTAAAAACAAATCTGAGAAGACAGTCAAGCCCAGACTGTCAGAAAATATAGCACCAACAGAACTAATCAGATGTTATTGGGAATTCACTGTTCCATGAAAAAATTGGTCAAAAAAAAAAAATCCAAATATCCCACATTTCTGAGACACTGGAAACCTCTGGAAACATATCCCTTCCTTTAACTCTTGCAATACCTCTATTTCACTTGATCCTCAGTTCTCTTTCCCTTTTTTTTTCTACTTGGAAAGGGGAAAAGAAGAGGAAATTTTCTTTCTCTTTGGCACAAGAACATATTAGGCAAAACTAATATAATCTCATCACCCAGGTATGAAAAACAGGGAGGCTGAAAGTCTCAATTTGCAAACCTTTGTACCTTCCAATGATTATTACATAAAAGGCAAGAAACTCAACCCTGTGATAATTAACCAGCACACTCCCACACAAACACACTCCCACACAAACACACTCTTTCTCCCTGTTTCACTCTCTTACACCGCACACTGCTAACCCCATATATGCAATAGAGAGAAAAAGATAGTTTAAGTCATGCCTCAAATTCTCCACACTCTTAAAAAGACTCTTCTTCCTAATTTTGGTCCAAACATCTTTAACACAGTTACTGGGTAACATAAGTTACTAACAAATACAGGCTGCATTAGTTGTTTATTGGGTAAGTAATCTCAAGGAGAGCAGCACAAATATCACAAAACTCAATTTTCATTCATGGAGTTACCAAGTGGGGTGGGGAGAACATTTTTCTTTCCACAGTAATAAATAATTGGCCAGCTTTGGCCAATTGGAACAGGCAGAGCTGGAAGTAGCAAAACAATATATAGGCCATTGAGCTATTCCTGTATTACAATTACTAGAGCCTTAAGATCAAATAAAGACTGAATGATGAAATACAGAGTAATCTGTGAAACATCTGGTATAATGTTCCATCCAGGCTGTTCTTCCTTTATTGCTACATTTCTTCCAGCTTTAGACAAATACAAAAGAACTATTTCTGTACATCTTAACCAACTACGTTTTTTACAGACATATTTAAGATTATCCTACCTTCATCTTTGTGGGTGAAACTTTTACATATACAAGCTTGTTTGTGCATATATATAAAGGACAGGAGGTCCTATATTTTCTTCAGAAGTGACAGTGCACACAGTACTGTAAAATTAAACAGGTTGTTTAAATATCCTGAAAAAGTAAATACAGAATCACGAAGGTTTGGGTTTGGTTGCTTTTAAAGATATGTAGTTTGGGCTACCCATAGAATTCTTTCTCCTCCTGGCTAATGAGGTGTCAACAAGGGAGTCAGCTTCTGGTTGCTTCTATCTTATATAAGACAGACAAGTAAGGGAGGTGTTGGCTTAAAATAGTCTTGAAACATTATTCATTTTGTCTATTTTAACACAGGCTAGAAAAACACTAATATTCAAGCCAGCAAGAAAATCTACAAAGAATTGCCATGGTGATTTCTGATATTATGTAGAATATCTGCTTTACTCCAGTTTATGTTCAAATATATTAATGCTTTGCCTTATTATTTTTATCCAAACTTTGTGGCATCTGGCCCAAATTCATTCCCACTGCACCCAACGATTTCACTGCCAGTTACTTCAATAGAAACAATATCTAGTCTCTTCCTTGGCAAAAGAAGAGAGTAAGTAGGCTGGAGAGCAGCCTGCACATGCTGCTGGTTTGATCTGCTAAAGACACATTCTATGGGGAGGCATTTTTATTCTAAAGTGATACAGAACTGGTTACTCACATTTCACATTCATTTGTAGATATGAGCTGTCTCTCTCAACTTCTTTGTTGTTTAGTTCACAGTCTGAAATCATCGTTCTAATCCCTACTAAATCTTTAAAACCTCGGAAACTTGAACGGTCCTAATATAGCTGAAGATTTTGAATCATGAATTCAAGTACTAATAGGATACCTGTCTTCTACCGAGGTGAAATTAGTACTGATTGCCCCTTTTTTGCAGCAATTGTCTTGAAGAAGTAGCTGCCATAGTGATATTTTCATTGGAGCGTTTAGGAGGGAGGAGTTTTTTGGTCAGCCTTGTCAGAAACAGACAAGTGCTTTGTGTCTGATGGCTCAAGCTGTACTTCAGATTAATGCAATCATTAACCCAAACATTTTTTTCCTTTAAAACTGATGTTTAAAGGACCGTTCTCAACACCCTGAAGCGCTAAATAAAGGCGTAGGACTCGTAAGCATCATCTACACAACGTATTTCCCAGAGAGTTGCCTGGGAATCTCTTGCCATCTGCTGGAAACGCGCGGATGTACATCCTTAAAGGAATTGTGAGACAAGAGTGCCAGGAAACAGTGGGGAATGTTCAGAAAGCAGCACTCTGAATGCTCACAACTTTAAGTTAAAAAGACAATTCAAGAAGGAGGTAACATCAGACTCCCAGGCTACAGCAGTTGGACTACCAACATTAGATTCTTTAATAAATCACGTCTTCACTGCTACAATTAATCTGTGGCACGATTGGATGCTGAGGTTGAATGTAGAATTTCAGAACTGAAATATTTGTAAAAAAACCCCTTTTTGTCTTTCTCAAACAGATAATTTCAGATCACTGCTCTTTGGAGTAAAATATCTGATATGAAAAGATTCTAATAGTGATTTTTAAAAGAGCTAAAATTTTAGCTATCTCATTTACACTTGCAATTAAATGAAATTAAATTAAATTACCTGTAGGAGCCTGTCAGCTCGTCAAATCTAGATGTAGTAGACAGAAATATTGCAATTTTTAAGGTGAGGATGGCTTGGTAGAAGACAAAAGTGCAATGCCTGCCATCTGGAAAAATAAAAGGGAAAAAAAAAGGTCAAGAATCCACTCTAAATTTACAACTTGTTGTGTTTCAAACCAGTTACAACCTTGTCAGCTAATGCACAGAGCAAAGCCCAGGTCCTCTCCAAAAAATGCCATCTTCCCAGAAGTGGGAAGCATGTATTGAGAAATGCAACTGTTTAAACAGCCTTGTATTATATGAAAATAAAACCCAACCCAAAACAAGACATCTAAAACAACAGCATGGATACTAAGTGAGCAAATACAAAATATCTCTGTGAGATGTAAAAATATTGTGGTTGAGATTTTTTTCATCAAGCACTGAAAATATACCTGAGCTTTTCTCCTTGGTAAAGTTGTGCTGGAAGAAAATAACAGCAATAAACCACATAAAACTTCAGATCGCAGTTCTGAAGAACCTTTTATCTCCCAACCCAACAGCTCAAGGAGCTGAATCATTTAATTGACATGACATGGAGATCAAAGTCTACCTTGACCTGAAAGAATTATGTTTGTAGACCTATCTTACATAATGCTCTCCATTTTAAGCAGAGAAATTTGGAACATGTAAAGCTTTAAGGGCCCACTCTGAAACCAGATTGACAATTCCCACTAAAATAAAATTAGCAGTGGACACACAAATAATTCAGATTAAAGACTGATAAATGAAGCCATTTGGTGCATTTCATGGGTGTCAGAGAAAACATCTCGACTGATGGGAATAAATTTTTCAATTTTACTGCTAATTAAACTAGTGTCAATTATTATTTATTTGAGTTTTGGGAGATTGTAGAAACACCAAAAGAAGCCTCAGAGCTACACTGCTGCAAACTCTCCAACACACAAACCCCAAAAGCCCCACAAAAGTGCTGAGAAAGTGCTAAATGTGCCTGAAAAAACTTGATGTAGGTGTACGCATGGAACAGCAGGAGGCTAAGTATTCCATTTCAAAATACAAATCATGACCACTGAACTCCAGGTAGCCAAAAAAACCCCCAAAACAAACAAACAACCAACCAAACAAACTACCTAACAGTTGTGTCTCCTCGTTTTGGTTCATTTTTCAAACTGGTTGGGTTATGTTGCCCAGTGGTAGATATAAATACATCAAGAAAAGCCCCAAAGCAATCCTTTTGCTTGGAGAGCTTATTTTCTTGGAAAAGTTTTAAAATACACAAGGAAACCAGGTGTTTGGGCAGGATGAGCAGCATTCCACTAGAGGACTCTCTGAGTTCACCATCCCAGCTTTTTCCAAGGAAAACACAGGAGATCCTGATTCAATCACAGAGGATTAAAAGTTTGGAAGCAAAATATCAAAGTATCATTAGGGAAAACCATCCAAACCCAACTTTACAAAGCGAAAGTCATTAACCATATCACAGACTGGCTCTTGTGGAACTCTGGTTGCTCCACCACTAACATACTATTTTTCTCTCTGGTCTGGCCAGTCTGATATTATTCCCTCTTTACTATCTCAGCTGTGATTTTCCTGCTTTAGCCACTTTGAGTGGTCCCTCCCCAGGCTGGAGGCTGGATTGACACTCACGGGACATCACTGCTGGGGTTTTCTGCTGAGATTTCCCAGGAAGCAGCTCTGGGGGAGGCAGACAGGGCCTGTCCCCTCACACCCGTCCCTTCAGAACCTGTCCTCTGTCCCCTCAGCACCTCTCCCCTCAGAACATACCCGCTGTCCCGTCAGCATTGTCTCCCCTAACTCTGTCCCCTCACACTATCCCCTGTCCACCGTCCCCTCACCTGTCCCATCTGCTCAGCACTGTCCCCTGTTCCTTCACACCAGTCCCCTCTCATATCTGTCTCCTCACACTTGTCCCTTCAGCACCTGTCCCCTCCCAACAATGGGGATCGTTACATCAGTCTCCTGTCACACCTGTCCCCTATCCCCTCACACCTGTCCTCCCTTACACGTCCCCTATCCCCTCACACCTGTCCCCTCAGCACAGTCCCCTCACACCTGTCCTCCCTTACACGTTCCCTATCCCCTCAGCACTGTCCCCTCACACCTATCCCCTCAGCACTGTCCCCTCAGCACTCTCCCCTCAGCACTCTCCCCTCACACCTGTCCTCCCTTACACGTTCCCTATCCCCTCAGCACTGTCCCCTCAGCACTCTCCCCTCAGCACTGTCCCCTCACACCTGTCGCCTCAGCACTGTCCCCTCAGCACTCTCCCCTCACACCTGTCCTCCCTTACACGTTCCCTATCCCCTCAGCACTGTCCCCTCAGCACTCTCCCCTCAGCACTGTCCCCTCACACCTATCCCCTCAGCACTGTCCCCTCAGCACTGTCCCCTCAGCACTCTCCCCTCAGCACTCTCCCCTCACACCTGTCCTCCCTTACACGTTCCCTATCCCCTCAGCACTGTCCCCTCAGCACTCTCCCCTCACACCTGCGCCCCTCCCCGCTCCCTCAGCCGCCCCTCCCCGCCGCGCCGCGCTCCCATTGGCTGCAGGTGTTCCCCGCCGCCCCCCCGCTCGCTCTGGTTGGCCGGGACGCTCCGGCTCCCCAGGTAACGGTTTCCGCGCTGCGATTGGCGGCGGGTGGGCGGGATCCGGGTGCGGATTGGCTCCCCATTGGCTGCGGCTCCCGCCCTCAGGCCGCCATGTTGCCGCGGGCGCGGGGCGCTGAGCCGGGACAGCGGCTGAGGGGCGCCAGGGGCGCCTGAGGCGGGACTTGAGGGGGTACCTGAGGGACACCGCGGCTCTTCCGCCGCCTGCTGTCGCTGCTCCCCGCCAGGGCACCGCTGGCAGCGAGGCAAAGTCCACTGCGAAACTTCCTTGCGGGACTTTGAGCAACTTGAGGCCGCGGAGGTGTAGCCGAGCACGGCGCAGAGAGCGGCCCCTGGTCGCCGCGGGGCCCCGCTCTGTGGAGTGGGGCCGCGGTCGGAGCAGGTAGGAGTCCGGGCGGTCCCGGTGGGGAGGCTGGGCAGAGCCCGCTCCGTCCGGGGAAGTGCCGGCGCCACCTCGTCCCGAGTGACGGTGTCGCGTCCCGGCCGCTCCCCGCGGGCCGGGACTGAGGGGGGACCCCGGGTGAGCCGGAGGGGCCGCGTGTTCCCCTGAGCCCCCCGGAAGGGTCGGGTCGAGAGTTCTGGGGTCTTCGCTGCCCCGGTACTTGTGGTCCGGCTTGCCCGGACAGCGGGGTTAGGGAGGTGTCTGGATACACGCGTTCATATGTGAGGTGGTAATTTGGAATAAACAGGATGTTTGTCAGCCTCCAATCATAAAGGTATGCTAAATTGCCTCGTGGAGTTCCTCTTCTGCTTCTCTTGGGTAAATGTGTAACCGATAGTAATTGACTGTAGTGTTTTATATACATAAAAACTATTTTTAGTTACTCGATCCTTTGGGAGAAAGGAGTAAGATGCTGTGTTGATGAATAAGTAAAAACTTCAGTGGAGTATTTTCAGCCAAGAGGGAGCTGTTGGATGATTTTTTAAGAAAACATTCTCAAATGCTTGGGATATTTCTGTAAAGCTAAATTGGACAGGGTATTTTTAACCAATCTTATTTAGTTTCTGTGCAGGTCAATGGTCTTACACATTTTCCTATTGATTTTTTGCTGTTCCATGTAAAGCTATTTGTCTTTCTAAAATTTGACACAACTCATTTGTTTAGCAGTGTGTGTATAGTCATAAATATTCTGTTTTTTTTATTGAGGCAGCTGGATTGAGAATCATCTGGAGCAGAAACACTTTTCACATGTGCAACTCTTCACTTCAGAATCTGTTATCTGTCTTGAATCAACTTATTTCTGCATACTTCTAATTTTATTTAGCTGCTAAATACAGACCATGCCTAGCAGAATGGGCTCAAAAATTGATCTGAACAAAGACTTCATCAGAGTAAAAACACACTACAGTGGGTAAGTCAGTGTGTCCTTTCCTCTGTGTTGTGACCTGTTTATTTTTGAAGCATATTGAGCCGGAGTTTATGGTCTGACCTAGTGATAGAGTAACCAGGGCTTTGGTGGATTTGTAATTAATGTCAGATCAGGCAGGTAAACTTCTGAGCTATTAAAATACCAGTCAGACTCCTGCAGCATGCTGATCAAGAAGAAGAGTTAATTTATACTTTTCTCAAAAGGGGAGAAAATGCGCATAACTGACAGCCCACAGTTACTATGGGTTGATGGATTATTGATTCCCATGGTCACAGCCAGGTCTAGATCCATCTCCTGCATCCAGATGCAGTTATTACATTTTATCCTGTCTGTAATCAAAATGTCATGGTCCTTTATGACTTCACTCAGTTGTCAGTAGAAACAGGAAGGTTTTATTGCGGCAACATGAAATCTGAATTTTCAGGTATGTTGAATCTAATTGGTTTGCCACTCTGAGGACCTTGTAAAATAATGTTGCTTTGGTTTCTCCTGTCTTCCTTCAAGGCCTGAGTTTAAGGCATTTGAGGAGTTAAGTATTTGGCCCAAGTAGATCCTTAAACTCGATTGGAAGTATTTAGATTGAAGTTGTTGGCATTTAAAAAGTGACTTGAGTGATCTTTTCTGAAGTTTTACTGCTAAATAAGTAAATGTAGCTACTACTGTGATTGTTCTTACATTATGGTGTAGAAAAATGCTGTTTTGAATGTAGTTATGAAAATCACTTCACAAATTTTATTGAAAACAAAATGCTTGCTTTTTAAACTCATCTGCTTATCAATGCCGTGTAGTTTGAGGTCCTGAGTTTAGAATTCTAGAGCAATTGAATTAATGTGGTAATGCAGTAGGAGAGCTGCCTCAGCTACTTAAGGGAAGGCACTATAAACACCAGTAGAACTGGGTGTAAATAATTTGGGGTGCCTTGCTGGCAGGTAGTGCTGATATAAAGTGAAAGGAGTGTGTCTGTGGAACTTGTCTGTGCAGAATTGGGGGAGGTGATAATAATTGTGTCAATGTTAGAAGTCAAGTAATTATTACCATGTTTTACAATAAACTACTGTAGTTTTTCCTGCAACACTACATTCAGTCTTTTGCATTAGCTGTGAAGTCTGTAGAAGTCAATTTACAAACAAGAGTTCCAAGCTCTATGAATTTTGTTTTTGTTCTGCTGATCAAATTGTGTGAGTTAAAACTGACTCTTTTTAGCGTTATAGCCTCTATAACTGATCATCTCAGTATCTCCATTGCAGTACTACGCTCAGCTTTTGAACAAGTTTGACAGACTTCAGGAAATCATTGATGCTGGGCAACTTCAGAATTTGGGACAAACCTGTTCAAGTAGCTGCTAAAATTAAAATAATAGTACAGATGCCATATTGTAATCTCAGTTAGAAATCTGAGCATGAGGAAATTTGAAACATGTGAATGTTGAGTGTATCTCTGGAGGCCCAGTATCTCAGGTATTTCTGTTTCTGGGTGTGACGGAGTTCCTAACATAGCACAGTGGAAAGAACTGCCAGATAGATTACAAAAGAAAACTAAGTAACTGCAATAATGAAACAAGAATTACACAAGTTGCCTCTCTAGTTTATACCTGGTTATTTGAAATCACTGAAACAGAGCAGTGGTGCAGCCTGGTTTGCTGTGTGTTATCTTGGTTCTAAGTGGTGACATGTTTGATCTGTCAATGGGAATGACTTTTCTTGCTGTAGCTGCTCATACAGAACTTACTGGTCATTAGCTCTTCATATTACTCTGTAGTGTCCAGTTTCAAGTATTTTTTTTTTTTAAAAAGCATGCCGTGGGATTATTTAGTGTTAAACAAGGAACGGCTTTCACTTCCCTGTGCCCTGATTGCCTGATGTGGCTGCAGAGAGGTTAAGATTAAATACAGTAAATCTCAAAGGAACGTGGGCATCATGGCTATGAAGTTCGTTAATTTACCTGTAGAATGACGTCTGTTATAATAATTTTAACAATTCAAGGTTGATTAGTAGTTTCTGGCTGTATTTGGAGTTTGTAGTGTGCATAGTTAGAATGTTGTCTTACAGTGTATTTTCAGTCCTTGAATATTATGTAGATACTTGTGAAAGTGTGATTGTCCATGGTTACCACAGATCTACAGCTGCTTGATTTCATGAGTGGCTCATGGTGGCATGCATTAAATAACGAGCTGTGTTTGTTGGTGACCTTGTCTTGGGGCAAGGCATTGCACCAGCCCTCAAACATTGCTGTGAGAACTAGTTTGGTCTCTTACGTTTATAAATGCATAAAACATGACTTCTTTGATAGGGAAATGTCCTTAAACTCAACCTCACCTGGCAGCTCTCAGTGTTGTGGATGATGGATTTACAGGTTAGCAAGTAGCATACATACTTCTTTTGCTATTGCTGTTATGAAGAATTATTAAGCTGCTGTTCTTTGAGAGCTTTACGAAGTGTAAATTAAAGATACACTTGAACAGGTAGCAGTGCTTTTAATCTGAATTTGAAACAGTGCAGTTCTTTAAGATGACTGTTTTAGAGCTTTGCTTATAGTAATTTTTCTCAGCAAAGGCAAAATGGCAATGCATTAATGCATATAATTTAAAATGTAAGTTGTAGAATTCAAGTTTCTTATTTTAGTGTAGTAGGATTCAACTGCTGGCTGAAAAACACAAGTAGGCAGAATATGTTGTATAACGTTTTTTCTAAAATGACTTGTCCCACAGTAAGGAAATAGGAAAATTATCTCAGTCATATTGGACAACTCCTGATATGTTTGCTGGGCTAAACTAAGAGGGGAAAGAATTATACATGCATGTAGCCATTAACTACAAAACTGCTTTCTAATTGTCCTCTGGAAGGTTTTGAAGGCAGTGAAATGACTGAAGTTCATCTCCTGTTTCTTTTTGCACTTGTTTATTAGTTGATTTCCCAGAGTCAGTTATTTGAAAAATATTTTTTAAATAGTAGAAATTCTTGTTTGTATTATCAGATTTTGTTTTGTGTAATCTTTTTTCCTTTCTTCAATATTTGACCTGCTTTGACAGGACTTGTGGACTCTCATTATATCAGAAGTTATTGTCACAAATTTCTGAGATAATGTATAGTTTACATAGAGAGTTCAGTTTTGGGGTCATGTTCTCTAAACACTACAAAGGTAGAGTGCAAGATGCAGAATTTGAGTAAGATTTTTATCTGAATTTTCCTGTAATTACATCTTTTAAGAATTCACCCAATCAAAGCTTCATCTCTAACAATAGAGAGGATGTGAGGAAAAGCCTACAGTTTAAAAGGATTTTCCAATAATTGAGACTTTATTTATCTTCTGATGGAAGAAGTACCTGGATAAAAAACATCTAATTATTATGAAAGCTTCTGGTTTGTTTTTTAACCACGCTTCAGACACTGATAATTATAATAAGGGAGCTTGGCTCACCCAAGTAAACACGCATTAAAGATGGGTAATTAACACATTTATTTCCTCCATACTGAAGTATTTAACTTAAGCACTGTGGCATGTAATCCTGCTGGTACAGTGGGAGCATTTTCTATGAGGAGTGCTCATTCTGTATGATTCTGCAGCTTCGTGTCCATAGATGGAACCAAGTATATGCATGGAATGTGCAGGTGTTTTCTGATAAAACCTGATGTTTTCATCTTCTGCAGGGACATCCTGATAACAAATTTGGATGCATCAATGAGCTATGCTGAACTTTGTGATGAAGTGCACGAGATGTGTAACTTGCAACAGGAACAGCCAATTACCCTCAAGTGGATTGATGATGAAGGTATTGGACTAAAATACTTCTTAGGATTTGTTGTTCACTGTGGTACAGAGAAGGGGCATTGAGGAACTTGTATAAACAAATGTCACACTGTGGAGTTTTTTTGTTTCTAAGTACCTAGCTACAGAACTGTCATAGAGCAGGAAGCTTGGAGAAATGAGACTCAAGACATCAGGGTTGGTTGCAGTAGCACTTGAATTCACTTCTGTAGAAATGAGGCTTTGTACAACCCCTCTGCAGCATGTCAAAGCCATGGCTGCAGAACTAGAACTGAGTGCAGAAAGGTGGGCAAATACTAAACTGGTTTGGCCAATATTTGTAATGGTGTGTTTTGGTTTTTCTAATAGCTCTCTTAGCTGATAGTGTTGTTTGAGTGAATGGAATTTCAAAGTAATGACCTTGGAAGGAGGTAGCTGGTAGTCAAAGAAGACTCAGCCCTTTTTAAGACACCAAGGAGTAGTATTAAGATTTTTAAATTTTACTCTTTATCTTTTGAATACTAAGAAGGACAGAGGCAACTGTACCAACCTCAGTTTAATGGTGGTGTAATAAAAAGTAACCTGATCAGAAGGACATGGAAGATAATTACATTGCTGGTGCTTAGCAGGTTGAACTGCATGCCTGCTAATAAAGGAAGATTATTGCAGGGAAGAAGAAAACCCCATGAGTTTCGAGTTGGAGGATTCCAAGACATGAGTCCTGTTAAGTGTTTCTTGGTTGGGCTCTCTTTTGCATTGGCTTTTTGAAGCTTACTTAAACTAAAACAACAAATTTATTTATTCTCCATTCTACTAACTGTTTTCCTCTTGGAAATGCATTGGTTAAATGCATACCTGTACAACCTTTTTCTGATTCCTGGGTCTGAGCTGTTAAGTTTCAGCCAATCTGCTGTGTTGGCTGTCCTCAATCCTCCCGGGTTTTGTGAGTTATCCTATTTCTGCATTTGAGTGTTTCCACTTACTGCCACATGGAATTTAAGTTCATTGGACTGATTGCACAAACAGATGTTCTCTTTGAACTAACTAAAAGCAAACAATTGCCGATGGCTTAATGAATAAACAAAACATACCAACAGATGAAGAAAATAGATTTTCTGTTGGGCTTTTATAGTGTATCTTTGTTTTTGACAAGATCCAAAAGGTTTGAACTATGAATAGCTCACTCATGATAAAATCCCATAAACTTATTAGGAATATGGATTGTTGATTTGCAGCATAAATAATTATTTTGTCTTTCATATTGTATTATTGCTACATTTATAAGTCATCAACAGCAGTGGCCTTCAAACAGGGATAGCTGGGCCCTGGATTCATCTTTTTACAAAAGGAGAACGTTTTTTGAAAATAAGAAATTAAAGTTTAATATGTGGCTTGACACTGGTGTCATCACTTGGCCTGGATATCATAAGGTCACGTGTCACCCAAGGTGTGCTGCAGGAAGGTGGCTGTTCCACAAGGGGACAGGGGTTCAGAGTGACACCCTTGCTTCTTTGCGTGCTCTCAGTGCATGGTGACGTACTGTACTTTACGTGTATCTGGTTAAGTGGATTTATGGATTAATTATCCAGTTTTAACAAAAATAACCCTTCCAAGGTAATGCTGATAATGTGACTGCAAGCAGACAACAAGAAAATGGGGGGGATCTTTAAGCATATCTATTCACTTATTTTTTTGTTATCCTATAGGATAGTTCTGTCTACTCAATTTTGGTAAAATTGTAAGGAATAATTGTGTTGCTCCATTTTGGCTTTGATCAAAATGCCCGCTTAATATCAAGTGGTTGAAAGAAAGGCAATACTTGAAGCTGCTACATTTTTTTACTGGTTGAAATTCTCCACTGAATTCTTCAGTGGTAAATTTGCCTGTGTGTTGCTTTTTTTTGTTAGGTGACCCCTGTACCATCTCATCTCAGATGGAGCTGGAGGAAGCCTTCCGTTTGTATTGTCAGAACAGAGGTGAAGGGCTGATTATTCATGGCAAGTATTGCACAGTTCAGGAACCCCTGTGTGTCTGATAATCCCAACAGCTGCTTAAGTGTGAGGTTGGAGTGACTCCCTTGCCTGTCAAGTATCCTTCTTTGTGTAGCTGCTGCCCTGTAGTTTGATGCTGAAGAAGGAGCTGGAGCCCAGAGCTGAAACTGTGCAGGAGGCTTTGAGTTCTGCACTGCACAGATTTGTTAATGCTTTGCTCCAGTATAAGCTCCTGCCAGTCTGGAACCAAATTTTGATTGCATCATTTCTCATGTAGAATTATTTAAAGGCTTCCAAAAACTGTCTGTGTGTAAATATATTCAAGAATTAAGGAAAAAGTACTACTGAGAATCTTTTATCTTAAAAATCTAATGTTTTTGTTTTAGTTTTCCCAAGTACTCCAGAGAAACCCGGCATGCCTTGTCCAGGAGAAGATCGTGAGTACTAAAATGTTATCAAATTCTAGCTAAATTTCTTTTTGGTTACATGGAAAAGAAATAAATTAAAAGATTTTCGTAATCTGGTGCTACATGTGTGTATATCTGGGTTTTTTTCTTAAAAGAATGCAAAATATTTTACATTTTGTCAACAGAGACATTGCATAAATCAATGTTGGAGCAGTGTTTTAATGTTTCTGAGGATTAATGCTGGTTTTTGTAGTTGATATATTGGGAGGAAGAGACAACAGGATTTTAGATGCATATAACGTAGGCCTTTGCTTTTTTTGTGGTTCTTTTGGCTTTGTAACTTTGAGGGAAAAGAAATGATGTACTGAAGAGGGAGATACAGCCATTTTAATAAAAAGGTTATTAATCTCTATAAAAATAATCCTGTGAGAGGTAGATAAACCCCCAGAGGAAGGACACATAATTGATATGGTTTACGTGTATTTCAATGGCCTGAACTGCACAGGGATAAAAGGACTAAATAGCTGTATAGTCAGTTTTCATTACAGAGGGATGGCATCAGGACATTAGTTCATATCTTGGTAAATGTTAAGGAAAAGAATGGGAATAATTGGGTGCCAAAGGTACCAGATGATGCTTGGCTGCTCACAGGAGTATAAAGAAAACCTGACTGAAGAATTTCAAGGACCTTTGCTCTTCTCTTTGAGAAATATAAGAGGAGATAAAATTAATTGCTGATAAAAGCAAGTAATGAATACTAGGAGAAAAGTTGATCAGGATTTACACTGACACAGACTGGCTAAAGATGAGTAGTGCAGTGATAATAGTTGTGAATAATATTTTTAATCAGAGAAATAATACTAATATACTAGTAATTGCTCTATTGAGAACTTCTATGAAGATGGAGAGAGGTGAAACAAATACCAAAAAGTTGAAGTTCAAATATGATTTTCTACATTTAAACTACAGTAGATGAAAGGTTAAATGTGAAACCCAGGTAAGCTGTTGTGTTGACTAGGTTATTAAAATTGTCTTTTAGAAAGGGAAAAAAAAAGTAAATGTGCAACATTATTTTCTGTAATTTGCTGAACAAGGACAACAGATAAAAACTGTCTTCTACTCTGATTAGAAGAGTTAAAAAAATTATCCCTGAGACATTTAATTTAATGAACTCATTAAAAGGGTAGATATTCTAGTAGGAAAGTTTTTTGTGTTAATTTGTTAGAAGTTTTAGTTCTCTCAAGCCACGAGACGAACTACAGAAAGCACAGCTGAGTGTGGCTCAGATGACCTGGTTATTGTGTCTGTAGGGTATTTCTCCCTATGTGGTTTTACAGGTCACGTTGAATCACACTCAGATTGTTTAAAAAGCCTGTTTAGTTGGGTGTGCTTGATAAGGGATCTCTGGTCAGGTTTCTCATGGGTTCATGAATTAATTTGATGCACATTACCTCTCTGCATCTGTGAGGTCTGCATGGAAATTGGGTCTTGTGGCCTAGGTATAACTTTTTTTTGCAGTAGAGCTGTTAAATTGTATTTAAATGGTAACTTAGCATAGACTAATACATTCAGTACTGTTGCTTGTTAGCCAAAGGCCCACGACAAACATCTGCACTGCACTTGGACTGTATGGAAGTGTTACTGGTATTGGTGAGACAGTTGATTTAAGGGACTGTTTATTTTGTCAGGATTGAAATATTGTCCTTGCTTCAGAATTTATTAATCATATTTCAAATTCTTATTTTGTGTCTTTATGCTGTAGTTATGTTCATAGAAAATCCTTTTAAAAGTGAGAATGTTATGTAATTTATGTATATGTTTTCTGGAGCATCATGTTTGCACTATAAAGGAGCTTATGAGTTTGCCTCAGGTTTTTTCCAGAGACAAATAAACAGTGAGCTAGTTGGTCTATCCAAAATGAGCTTCTACTTAAATTAGCAGTTCTAAGTGTGGATTGCTGGTTTGTTGCAGAACTACAGACAGTTTGAAATGGAGCTTTTAAATAAAACTATTCAATTGTGAAATAATTGCATTTCCAATCTATTGCTCAGATGTGTCCATGTTAGGTCACGGAGTGGCTCTTTCCAATAGTTTGTGATCTTCTGAAGTGCAAATCTGTATTTCTGTAGGATTGTAGGGTTTTTCTTTCCAGCTCCTTCAGAACAATAATACTTTGGAAGAAGAGTGGAGGAATACAGACTGAAGGGTTTGCATTTACCTTGAAATTTAATGGTAGAGTTGCTATCTATCCTCACCTTTGTTAAATTGATATGGTCTTGAGATTGTACCAGCCAGCAAAGCTTGAAATAAGAGCCTGTAATCCAGTAATGAAATAAACCACATAACTAATATTTCAATTCTTTTTGCATGACTTAAGGAAAGTTATTTCTGTGCTTGAAGAACCTTTGTTCTTATATTGATGTGGTGCTGTCTGAGACAAAATATGCAGTCTCCAGCATCTGCACTTGTATTGTCTCTGTATTCCTTTGCTCCTGAATTTCTGTGCTTTTTGTTGGAGCCAGCCCCAGCTCCCAGCGTAGGTGCACAGCTGTGGTGTACAAACAGCCCCTTTTCCCTGAGCTAACCTGTGCTGGCAGTGCTGCTGTATGGCTGAGCTGACAGCATGGCTGAAACATCTCCCATCCCTTCCCAGACACTGAATGTGACCTCTCGGAGGCGTTCCCAGCATCTGCTGGACTGGAGCCTTGGGTGCTTGATCGGTGTTTCCTGATAAAGATGGCAGACTTCTAGACCAGTCTTGCATTTAACTTTTATTTTTTCAGTAGATGAGCTGTCCTTTCAGAATTGAATGAAACAAGGTTGTTTCAGAGGTGTTTGGTGTGTTCTCTCCTGTGCCCCGAAGTGCCAGCGCTCCTGATAGTGTGTGTGGATCCCAGCAGCTGATTGGCAGTTTTATAACTTAGTTATTGAAGTCTCAGCTTATTTATGCTGACAGAGCTTGATCTGATTTATCACTCTTGGTGCTGCAGTGCATTGTGTAACACAGCACGTCCAGCTGAACAATTTCCATCGATTTGCAGGACTTCCCTGACGGAATTGCCGGGTTTATCAGAGAAATACTTGTTTTGGTGACATCAGCTCCTTGACATCCATGCCATGTTTTAGTTGTGCCTCAGCTGCTAGCTACAGCCTCTCAAGGGAGCCAGTACCACCCGTGCCTGGATACATGAGGCAGAGATGTGAAAGGGAGAGACGGGAGTAACCAGTCTTCCATTAAATATTTGCTCTTAATGTTCGAGCTGATCCTGCCTATTGTCCTTGGTGTCTAATGGTATTCACACAGCGGCATCTGTGGAATAAAGAGAAAATGTTTCATTTCATACCTACTACATTGTAAAGAATTACATGCTGAAGAGGCTAAAGAATAAAACCCAGTGAGTAATGCATGCTTTTTCTGTAGATTTTGTGTCATCATTGTGGTTGCTGTTGTGAGCGGCGGGCACTGACGCGGGCTGTGTGTACGTGTGCTGCAGGAGAGAAGAGAACTCAGCATTTTGGTTATGGTACAGTCGCTGTGCCTGCCACCCTCCTTTGCAGCCATGGATTGTTACAAATGCAGAGATTGCCGCTGCCTCTGTGCGTAGGGATGTGGCTGAGAGACCTCCTGGAAATGCTGATAAAATTGCATTGAAAGGACTCCTGGGGAATGTATTTTAGGAGGAAAGGAATGGAAGAGTGAGTGATGCTGCTGCCGCTAATATTGGAGATTAATGAAAGAAATGTATCCCAAAAACCCTGACGGTATGTGCTCAGGGCCTGTTTATTGTAGGATTGCTGATCTAAAGACTAACCATTTAGGAGCATCCTTTTCTGAGGCCTATTTGTTGAATTCTGCTTAGTGGATTGTTATAGATGGCTGTTTTTAAATTGTGAAATACTTGTTTTGAATTAAGGGGTAGTTAGTTTCTAATATTGTCAGAACAAACTGTGCTAGTTCACTTCTGCTTAACAAATAGATCTGTGTATTTAATATTAAAATTCATGTTGGATTTGGGTAGCTAGTGCCAGCAAATTTTAGGGTTGTTTTGCTGTTGGCTTCATTAAATAGAAGAATGCAGACTAGGAAACCTTTAAATTAATTAACAAAAAGGAATTAATATGTTTTTAATGTTTTAGTAATTATGACATTAGTGTGATAGTTTTCATTCTCTAATATTTTTGGCTGATTTTGCTGCCTTGTTTTTTGGTAATGATTACACTGTGTTGTGCATGTCTCCTATGCTCTTTGTTTATCTGCTCAGTATTTTAGCATTAGGTGTTTGGGCTTCATTTTCCCCCCAAGCCATCTTTCTTGAAAATTTCATCATAGGCTCGAGTAAAGGTATCTTAGTAACCTAATTGTTGTCGTGAGCTTTTTATTTTAGGTATAGATATTTGATTTTGCTTTGTGTTCTGCCTGATACTATGAAATAGCTCTAAAAGGCTTCTTGCTGGAGTAGTGTGGCCTGTAAATATTTTTCTAGCTCATAAGGCAGGTTTTTCCCTTCATTTGTTACTGTATTGGCAGCAGTGATTAGGTTATTCAGAGCACGTGAACCAATTTAATCCCCCAATGAAGAAAGGAACTATTGCCACCACAGAGACTGTTCTGAAGACGTAGATTGGATTGCACTGGATAATTAGGCAATTTTGAAACTGCTAGTAACCCTCTCCTGGTTTTTAGTAATTGAACTGAGGGGGAGGGGGGGACTGTACTATTTTAATGTAAGATATTCTTGTTTAGGATTTGAAAATAGCTGTGTCATAGTTTCTCAAGAATACCTGAAATCTCTTCCTCTGTCTTAACTGCACCACATTTGTGTCATACGTGACTTATTTGAAAAAGAGACAGATTGTGAGGCAGCATAAGTTACTGAGAACAGAATTGTAGTTAAAGGTCTGGTTTGCTTATAATCATTTCATGATTTTTAATTCTAAAATAATTTCAACAGTTTTCTTAGCTATGTAATGTCCAGTGAAGAATAAAGGGCTGGACCTCCCTTTTTTTAATTGAGGCGTAAAATTATAAAGCACAAGTCTGATTGTGGGATTTGAAATCTGCCCTTATTTAAAGGTACTGGGTGTCTTAGCAGATGTTTGTATTCCAATTTATAAACCATAGCCTAAGAATACAATGGACTAAGGAATGCTTGAGCTTGTTTTTAAGGTGTCATAGCAAATAATCTGTGTTCTTTTTTTATTTATTCCGCTTCCCCGTTCTCCTAACTGTTACTCAGAATGTAGTATATTAAATGCAGAAAGGATGTCAGCTAGTTTCAGAAAGCTTCTCCTTGATGTAATGTCTAGTTCCTCTCCCTGTGTTATGTCTCATCTTCTTATAAGGTGGTAAATCCACTCTTGATATTCCGGCACTTGGGTAACCAAATGGGCAAGGAGGTGATGAAGCTTTTTGGTTTTGCTGGAATTAGTGAACACCTGTGGGCCTGTTAAACCTCAGTTAGGCCTGTGTGTTTCAGTAGCTTGGAAGAGCTGTTTAATACGTAACCTCCTCATTTATATGGTCATAGTTAATTATGTATTATTATACTTGGGTTCTGTGTAATACTTTTGGAAATTAGTTGCTCTATGCAAGTTATGGTTTTTTATGTTGAACTGAGCCACAGAATTAACAGCAGAGGCCTGCAGGGCAGGTAAATGGGCTCTTCAGCATTCATCTCCTGGATTTTGGAGTTGCTCTGTGAGAAACCAGAGTGTGTGTGAGATTCCAGGTGCTGCTCATTTGGAATGGAGAGCACCAGGAGCAAACCTTGGGAGGCTGTGATAGCAGTTGTTGTAGCCACTGAGGGCTTGCAGTAGTACAAATCTGGGTGGTAAATAAAGGAAAAAGCAGCTGACTTGAGGCTTGCTGACAGGGTGGCTCCCAGGAGAGGCACAGGAGAGCCCTGATAAGTCAGGGAGAGAAGGGGTGAGCAGACTGTGCAGTTCATCCTGAAACCACATGGGGAAGGTGCTGCCTTGGGGAGTGGAAAAAGGACAAACTGATCATCTTAATATTGACCAGAAAGTGCCTCATTTGTAACTCGAGTTCCATTGCTATTTCTTCTGCATCTGTTAGGGCTTGTCCTTGAATTGCCAGCTGGGGACATGTTTAAAAGGAAACCAGAAACTATTTGAAGGCAATACTGTAGGATTTTAGTATGGCCTTTACTTTTACAATAAGTTACTACTACTAATAATGCTGTTCTATGCTTCTTCCAATAATTTAGGTTCTCATCTAGGGCTCTTCAGCAAAGCAGTACAGAAGCCCTGTGACTGGCACAAGACTCCCTGTTCTTTACTTTGTCAACTCTGATAAAAAGTTACCAAACCTTCATTTCAGTTTCATTCCAAGCACATGTTCTGGAAACTTTTGGTAGTTCTGTGATGATCAGCTTCATGTGCAATAGCAGTTTGCAATACAAGTAGAATTGCCCAGGTAACTGTGAAATGAGGGGGAAATTGGGTGTACGGGACAGGCCACAGCCAGTGGAATGTTTCAATGCAAGGAGAGAAGACTAGGACTTCAACTTAGACAAAGACATTGATGCAATATGCTAAAATTAATTTAAAAATCATGTTTGGCATAGGATAAGAGAAATTAGTTTACCATTTTCTAAAGGACAAGAAGCCCTGGGAAAATGGGACTCTTACAACAAAGTCTTCTAAAATGTTTTCTCAGTGATTTGTCAGTAGTTAGCTTTTTGTTTTTCCTTTGACCTTTTCAATAGACATTTCATAATTTGCTTTATAAGATAAAAAAATAGGACTAGGTGAAAACTAGATCTGACCAAGTTTTAACTGATGATACTTGAACAATCTGGATTTGGTTCCTTCTGATTGCTCTCAGTCACGAGAACTGGACTTCTCCCCGCTTTCAATTATATGAATTACATGTTATCAAAGGATGAACATTTTCTAGAAAATGTGTGCTGTCAGGTCCCAGCCAGTCTTAAATCATGCAGGCTGCTGATGAGGTACAGCAGAACCAAATTCCTGCAGCAAATGTCATTGGGTTGATCCTGACTTTTTTGGTAGCTTTCTTCAGTGACTCCAGGGTGTATACAAGACAGAGACTTTCTGTTATCAGGCTTTTATTTATAATAGAAAGTTCCATGCATGTACTAAGAGTAGAGGTTTGTTTAAGAACAAAACAGTGGTCTGAAAGTGGATGCAGATGCTACAGATTGCATATTATGTTCAGAACTTCATTTTGGTCTACTTCAGTCCTAAGTTAGCTAAATTAAAGAATTAAATCATTTAAATAAGTACTGGCTCAGTACTCTTTCAGCTTGATCAAACATTTTAATGCAGCTTTTAAATGATGCTAATAGAACATTAAATTCACTTTTCATTGTAGTAAATATTTTAATGGAAGTGATTTTTATTTTGGGAGAATAAATGATGCAATCATCAAAAGAAGCCTTTGGACTTACTATTAACCATGCAATGCAAGTTTGGTTTTGGGGTTCATGTGACCACTGTCTTTGTAACCAGAGGAGCCAACTGCACATCAGGAAAGGGTGTGTGTGAATTGAAAATTGCTTAGAGGGCCCAGTTAGAAAAGGGAAAATATGAACCTTTTTTCTTTCCTAAACAAAAATGTTAATCACCTTCAGAAGCAAGGATCCACCACCAGCTCTCTTGTGGCCCTTTCATAACATTCTTTCAAATTAGAGCAGCATTTTATCCTGTGTCTGGGACAGCCTTGCAAACAGCAGATGTGTCAGCACAAGAGTCTCAGGAGGGAAGGACATCAGCAAGTTGTGGTCACTGATGTGCCCAGAAATGCTCAGAACCAGGATATGGTCGCTGCAGCCACTGACTGGACTTAGCGATGATTTCTTGAGTAACACTTGGTATACTTTGTTGTTTTCAAGTACATCTGATAAATTGCACATTAAATCACAGACTTACGAGTCAGAGACTCGCTCTAAATGAGCTGTTAGTGCTGTTTTATTTGTGGCATTGTCTTTGGAGATGTGACTTTGTCACCTTGCAGTGCCACGGAGCCATTTTGGCAGCAGGATTTGAAGGTGAGCATCCAAGAGCTCAGGCATGAGGGAGCACTGGGTGTGTGTGTGTGCAGTGCAGGTGTAGGACTCAGCTGCCCCTTCTAAGGCAGTGGGGAGGGATATTCACCCAGCTGTGCTGCAATAAATGCTGGGTAGATAGTGCTGGTCTGTGGGACATTTGTTTCCTTGTTGGTTCTCCACTGATCCTACATTTCCTCGGTCATTGTTGCTGTCTTAACTGTGCCTTTTCTTCACAGAGGTTGCTCTGACTTTGTAGTTAATTTTAGTGTCTGTTGGAAAAGAAAAGGATGGGTAGATGGTTTCCCAAGTGCTAATCAGCCTTAAATTAAATTTTAAAAAGCCATCTTCTGGCCATTTAATATTTTGCAATAACTGCAAGAGGTCAAAGCACTTAATACCTCCATCTTGTTAAGGATACTCTTTTCATTTTCCAACTTCAATTGTACATAGCAGCTTATTCATAATAAAAAGAAGGGCCAGATAACATCCAATGTATGTCTTAAAATTGCTTTCTGAAGCATGTAAATTGTTTCAATGTAACTATTTGTAGGAAATTAAATAACAGATGTCAGGCAATGTACTATCAAAGCGTACTTTGGAATTTAGTGTCCTCAAAAATGTGTTCTACCTTGATACGCAATTTCTTGATCAAGTCCAGTCTATCTGAAATGCCAGTATCAATTTCCCCCTTGTAATTCATGAGTTGGTTTTGAAAGAATGCTCACTTGTGTGCTCAGCACAACATTAAAAGAACAAAACAAAAACTGGGCATTCTGGTAGTGTCCAGCTGGCAGGCCGGGTAATTGGCCTGTAAACAAGTTGTATTAATCTCTGAGAAGTGATTTGCAGCAATAGCAAATTACCTCTGTGCTCAGGATAGGAACAGATTTCATTAGAATTGGATCGCATAAAAGCCGACTTTGGAATTGCATTTGGAAATCCAGATGAAGAGGGAATAATTTTTGTGGCCATCTTACTGCCACTCATTGGTGTAAACCAACTGTGTTGTCATTTGGAAAATAATTGTGCTTCTTCTATCTGTCCCTGCTTTTCCAAGTTGCATTTTTAGAGGCAAGGTTCCCATCCTTTCTGTGAAGTTCTGCAGACGTCATTATGGAATTGGGGAGTATCTTCTGTAGATAAGTTCATTTGGAATTAACACTGAACAGTGGACGTTGCTTGTCCATTTATATCCACAGTTAAATTTTATTTGTGTGTTCATGTTGTTCCTTAGAACTTTTTTCTTCAATATTTTTTAAAAGATGAGGAAAATAACCCCAACCCAGCCCTAGAAAATGTCATTGGAAAGGCAATATTAAATCTATTTCCAGGGTTTCCTGTGCATCACTGTTAGTGATGTAGTTGCACAGTTTGACAACAGAGGGAAGAATTGCACAGCAGCAACAGCCAGTTGTTCCCCACTGCTTTTTAGGTAGAGGCAGCTGGTTAATTTTATTTTGATTTGAGTATTTTTATTTCCCTTGAACTCTTAGTCTGAAAAAGCCTGTGGTGTTTTGGTTTTTTTTTTTTTTTTTTTCAGTTTTCCAATCTTGGAAGTGGATAAAGTTCTGTACCTTCATTGTATTTAAAATATGTATTTGTGTTCCCCAATTAAAAATTGTTATCCCTGCTAAGAGCTTAAAATATATTTTGATTTTTTTTCTCTAAACCTGTTCAGATACAAAATGAGGGTTCAAAAGATTTTTTTTTTCATTAGGCAATGTCTTGTGCTAAATATTAATCATCAAGAAAAGATTACTTTGTTTAATTAGGGATAGATCATCTCCTTCAGCCTAAAGCAGCCAACTCAAACTCCTTAATGAGTTAACTGATGTGTACTGTGAAATAAATGAAAAAGTAGCCCTTTTAATTAAGCTCAGTAATTAAGTAGTCAGACTTTTGTGGTGGCATTCCTCTTTCTAGGTAGCTGGTATCAATCCTGTAAAAATTTGTTTTAGTTCTTGGTTATGAGGAATCATGGAATCCGTTCCTTGTTTTATTCTGAAGTGCTCTAGAAACATGTACCTGAAAATTTTGTTTGGGTTCATTTTGCCGTGTGAAGTGTAGGGATGAGATGCAAAGTCAGATTAGAGCTTTGTTCACACAACGCTGACAATAAATTGTTTCTTAATTCAAGGTATGCACTTACTGCCATTTTATGAATCTGATTATTGTTCAAGGTGGTTTCTTTGATCTAGTAGAGCTCTAGTTAGGACTTGTAGCTGATAATGCTTCAAAATAACAATGATCTTGAAAACACAAACTGCTTTTTATAGCCTGTCATTTTCCTTGGGAGAGTTTCTGGGTAGGATGTCCCCTTCCATAACGTTCCTGCCTGCTCAGTTTTCCAGGGGTTGAGGTCTCTGGCAGCCCAACCGTGTGGTGTATCAGCCACTTGTCCCAGTTTTGGATCCTCAGTGAACAAGAGTGTTTTATTCTGTCATAGCAATTTCATCTTAATGTGTAATAATAATAGAACGTGTGCTATAAAGGTGTGTCTTGCAGGGATCGGTGTTTTCTCATTTTTTACCTTGGCCCCTTTTGGAGCCAGGGAATTGATTTGCCTCAGCCCCTGTGCTGAGCCACTGGCAGTCCCAGGGGTAAATTGTAGGGGTTCCTACTTTTTAAAGTTAGTCTATATTAAGCTCAGTTTTTGTTAGACTGTTGCTTCACAAGTACGTGATATAAAATCCTGCCTTTGATTTAATATTTATCATTAATTAGGGAGGTGACTTGCTCCTCTATTTACAGACTTCATCAGTGCAAGCTGCTCGTTAACTTATCATTCACTTAATATTCCTCATGTCAGTGATAAGCTAATGTTCAGATCACAGATGTATTACGTTGTCTCCATATGGTGCTTTGTCTCATGAATTAATTAACTATTTTGGAAAAAAAAATCCTTGTGGAGATTTTTTCCTCTTGGTGAAAAGTCACCCTAGAAATGGTGGAAGGGTTCTTCATTGGTGTTTGTGTTTGAGCATATTTTAGTTAAAAACTTTGCAGTCATTTTGCCAGGTTCTCATTTCAATTTTCTTTGCAAGAAAAGTTTGCTTTAAAGTTGATATTTGTCAGATTTTGAATTGGTGTTTGAGTCAAATGACCGTATCCAGTTCACACCTCTGTTCTAGAAACTATCTTTGCCACTTTTGGTGTGCAGTCTTTTAGCTGCTTTGAGAAGCTGGTGGGTTTTCTTTTTCCAAATTGTTAACAATTAGTGTAATAGTGCGGTATCTGTTTCAAATGCTTGCACAGTAAACATTTGCACATGCAAATAGAGTAGGTATGAATGTTTGGGGATTTGGCACTGTAGATACGTGGAATCACAGAAACTTCAATGCTTCCTTTGGAAGGACAAAAATAGAGTGTCTAAAATCAGACCCAGTATTGCAGCCAGTGTTCACACATTGCGTGTCAGTAGCCTGTGAGTTTTGGCTTGCTCAATATAATGTTAAAATAATTTCTTGACAAAGAAACTTTTTACCACTTGCATTATCATTTGACACAGAAAATACCTGTGTGCTTTTCTATTAAAAAATCTTCCTCTTTGATAAAGTGTGGATGTTTGAAACTTGAAAGTAACATTAAAGACGAAAATGTAAGATGCTTTGCATTAATTTCTGAGGATTATAAATGTACAGTCTGCTTCATTCTGACAAAGTGTCAATTATAAATAGGTCTGTCAGAGTCTTTATACCGCCCTGTACCCCACAGTGTCCACCTGTATCAGCTGTGGGAGGCTGCTGACGCTGGTTGTGTGCAGGGCTTGGCTGTGTCACCCTTACACCTGTGAGCAACTCTAAAAGGGACCCCTGTGGCACAACATTTAGTATTAAATATAAAACTCTAATTAGCCAGTCACGCAGAAACTGCTCATCTGTATGTATACAGCGACAACAAAAGTAACTTGGAGTACATGCTGGGTTTGGCTTAAACAGATTTAAATGATTTCTTGTTATGTTTAGAATATATTAAAAATAATTGTGGACCTGCACTTGAACTGCCCAAACAGAAGAAATATTTTGGGTAATGTTTACTGTTAAGGTAAAAATGAAGTCAAATAATGTAACTCTTGAGACTTCTAACATGTTCACTGTTGCATGTGTGAGGTGTTATCAGTACCAAACACGTCTCACGCTATCGGTACCAGACATCCTTTGTGCGTGTCCATGGAAGGTGACAGGGCGAGAGCAGCAGTGCCATTTCCCCGAGGGAGCTGTTCCTTTAACAGCTCTGTCCCTCTCACCTGAGCCGGAGCAGGCACGGAATTGTAACGGGATTATGATCATGTGAGGGAAAAGAGACAGGGCTGGAGGCAAGGGAGAGGCAGTGGTGAAAGCACATCCTGCCCCAGCCGCCACTCACGGCCGCCTTAAAAAAAATCCAAATCCCCAGGGATTGTGGCTGTGCGTTGATATTTAGGAAAGCAAGATTGTTCTGAATCACAACTTGCTTACCCTGCTGTGTGTGGTGCTGCTGGGCTGCCATGCTGCTGCTTTACACCTTTCTGGTTTCTTCCCTAGAATCCATCTACCGCCGGGGAGCCCGAAGATGGAGGAAGCTGTACCGAGTGAATGGGCATTTGTTTCAAGCCAAACGTTTTAACAGAGTGAGTACTGTTGCATGAAACGTTGGGGTTTGCTCATGTTCTGTGCTCATTGTTTGGCTCAGTCTGTGCTTTTTCTGTGCTGGAGTGTTGGAAAGAAAGGAAAAGCAGGATGCTTGTTGATGTGTCATTTCGGTCTCTGCAGTGTTATTCGAGTCATAACGATCAGGAAAAACTTGGCAGTGTTTTAATTTGAGTTAATACAGGATTGGTGGAAATTATTTATTTTTAAAGTCTCTAAAAAACTGGGTTTGTGACTATTTAAGCTGATACCTCCTTGGAGCAGCTTCTCCCTTCTCCACTCCTTCTGTGATTTTTTTGATTGCTTGTTAGCAAAATCTTTTGCCTTCAGAACAGTTTGCCATCCTTAAAAGTTACAGCTGCTGATGTGAGCTTTAACTGTTTAGAATCTGGGGTACTACACAATCAAAGAATTTTAAGAAGATTTTTTTTATTGAGCTAAAATACAGCTGCATTTTGAGAGTCTGGTTTAATCCACATAAGCAAGTGAATGTGGCTTTAAGGCTGAGACACCTCCTTCACTTATCCCATTATGCCTAAGTATTGCAGCATATATACAAATGTACTTGGGGGAATTCCACACAAAACTGAGTGCCCTCAGAAGAGTTAACTCTTTCATTCAGCAGGGACACTTTTTCTAAAAATGGAATCTAGCATTTTTTCCTAAAATTCCTCACCCCAAAAATGCACTGAAAGAGGGAAAAGCCTCTTAAAACTCAGCATTTTATCACTAAATATATTAAAAATGTCATATTTGTGAATTACCATATGGATTTGTATAATATGCTATACCAGCTCAATTTTAGAATTTATAGTATAAAAGTGTATTTTTGTGTTTATTTGTTACGTAGTTAAAACATGTTTCTTTGAAACCCTGTGAATGCATACTGCCACATTAATAATCCATAATACTCTAAATAATGATGTTTTAATTGCAATGAGGTGAATAGTGAATATACACAGTGAGATTTTGATACCTTATTAGGATGCCCACATTAGGATGTCACAATCCTAAACAAGACTGCTTTTATACCTGCATACAAATGACATCATACAAAGCCAGAACACAAACCACATCCAACTGAAGTTAGTAAGCAGGTTGACATAAACTGTAAAATGTGACATTAAAATGGATAAATTAATGAGAAATTATGGTCATATCTGTATTACTGAATTTGATACCGGATTTTAGTGTTGATTGAATTTTTAAGACTGGAGTACTGCCTTAAGAATTCATTCCTACTTCAAAGTAACCTTTTGCAAGTTTTTCAGATCATTCAGATAAATGAACACATGCAAAAATTTAAACTTTAATCTTGTTGAACATAACATAAAGGTCAGCTCTTTGATATGGCTTTGACTGCATGTGTTTTGGAGAGGTATGAAAGGGTTACCTGGATTTCTGATGGAATCTGGGACCTGTCCCTGCTTCCAGCACCTGACAGATTTTATTTAGTCTTAATACTACTGCTGCAAAACCTATAACAGGGCACTGAAGGAAGCCTGATGGGCCAGGAATTTTGGAAGAGGTGGCAATAGATGTCCCAGGCTTCCTCTCATCAGGCAGTTTTTGGGTTGTTTTTCTTTCCTCTGGGCAGTGCAGTTTGGGTTTCTCCTGATCAAGGAGGACTGGCTGCACAGATGAGGCGGGGATGGCATTAAGTCTTGTCTACAACTACCAGAATACAACAGGAGCAGTATAAAAATGCTTTTGTGAAGAAATGCTCCGTTCTTTGGTCACTAGTTTTTAACTATTCCAGCACTCCTGGCAGGGATTTTTAGGAACTGAACACCGTTGGCCAGGAGCGTGTGTGACTCACCGGTGTGGGCATCTGAGGGACCGCAGTGTAATGGGCAGTGCCTGGGAGGAGCAGACTGGCACTGTGGCTTTGGGACAGTGGCTTTGGGAGTTCTGTCTGAGCTGGGGTGAGAGCAGCAGGGCTCCTTGCAGCCTGCAGGATGATGGGCAATACCTCAGCCTGCTACAGGAATTACTGGAGAATGTTGGCAGCCAGGGAATAATGAGTGAGTTTTATATTGCAGCCTGTGCAGTGTGAGGAGGGTTCACTGGGCCTGGGTGACTTTTTGGTGTGTAAGAATCTCAGATTGTTTGGCACTTTGGGTAGAGTGGATAAAGTGACCATAGCAACATACACTGGAACATTATTTAAAAGCCTCTCCTGTTAAAGTCAGCAGCAGGATGTCTGGCTTCCTCATTTACCCTCATTTTGGTTTAACTCATTTACATGCTCTTTTGTTACATGTGTGAAAACACCATAGATTTTTGATGTTCAGTGCAACACAGGGGTTTGATATCAGATGTGATAGATGCATTTTAATTATGCAAGGTTTCTACCATTGTTAAAATGTATAGGTGCAGATACAGAACACTTTTTATACGTTGTCTGCTTAACATTTTGTGCCAGTGTTCTCCAGTACAGTCACTTTGGGTGCTTTTTATACGTAATTGTGTAGTACAAACTTCTGGCAGTTTTGTTTGGGTGACCTCTGTCAAAACCTGAGTTTCTAAATAGACTTATTCTCTAAAAATGATTTGCTAATGTCACACTGTAATGGATCCCATATGCTTGAGGTATTTGTTTTCCTAACATTCATTAAACAGGGCTGCGTTTAGCGGAATTCTGGGTGTGAAGTGTAACCTTCAGCTATTATTATAATTCTGGATATTCTAAAATTATTACTGAACATCTGTTAGGTGGCTAGGATGGGCTCTTGCTGCTAGAGAACTGCTCACTTCCAGCAGGGAATGATCGTGGGACTGATTAATGTGCATTGTGGCTTGCAGAGAGCGTACTGTGGCCAGTGCAGTGAAAGGATATGGGGGCTCGCAAGGCAAGGCTACAAGTGTATCAACTGCAAGCTGTTGGTCCATAAACGCTGTCACATCCTTGTCCCACTGACCTGCAAAAGGCATATGGTAAGTGTGCATTCTGGCCAGGGCTGAGCGGTGCCACTCGGGCCTGTGCTGCTCTTGGTAGATGCGTCCTAAGTAACGAAATGTGTGCGTGGCTGTGGATTTGGAACACTTGGGAGCATCTGGGTTTCTGTTTCTGTGGAGGACAAGCCTTTGGATTGGGAGCGGAGACAAATGAGAAAAGAAAGCTTGTGATGTGACTTCAGTGTGCTCAAGCTTGAATTTGACTTCTCCATTAGACACTGACAATCTCAGAAGTTACTCCTTTTAGCCAGTGGGAATGTTTTAAGAACTAAGGCACTGATGTGATTTTTGCACTGCTCTTTTTAGAAAGGCTTATTGCTTTCCTGTTCCTGTCATCTCAGTTTCTCCAGTACTGTTCTCTTCCTCTCCATGACCCTCATCCCACTGCCAATGCTGGTGTCCTTCCTAGGCTTTAAAAATCAAAACATTCAAACTTCTGGGTATCTGAATTTTAGTCCTTTCCAATATTCATCCCCAGTATTTCAGTGGTGGTTGTATCATGTTTGGTCTGACTCAAAACTTAAACCAGTATTTTTCTTCAGTGATATTGCATGGGACTTGCCTTGACATTACCAATTCTTTGGCAATTAATTTCTGCATGTTGCTGTACTTCCTGGAATAGTCCTACATGTCTTGGGGATGAGACCAGTGTCCAAATGCAATATAAAATATCTGGTATTGTGATCTATACTAATTTATGCACTACCCTTGCATAATGAGCAGCAATTTGTGGTTTTATTAAGCAGGAAAAGAATATGCCAGTGCTCTGAAGGGAGTGTGTAATATCATGCTGAAGTGTTTACTTTGTTGTAGTTCCATGTGGAACACTCAGAGGTCTTTAAACAGAATAAAAGTTTGAACTTTGCTGTAAAATACACCACTCTTACTTTTAGAAGACAGCCAAGCATCTGTTGTAGCTGCAGAGAATGGCTGATATAGCATTTAGTTTTTGGTAGGCCGGTTTTATCATGCATTACAAAATGTTAATATTTGTACACACTGTCTGCAAAATCCAGTTTTCACTCTGAAAGATGTGAGGTTCTCATGGAGCTGTAGTTTAGGGCAGGGTGCTCAGAGGGGGCTGTATACCCAGTGTGGTTTGTTTGTGTGACCTGTGTGTTTGCCAGGATTCGGTCATGCCTTCCCAGGAACCTCGCTTAGATGACAAAAACGACGAGGCTGATCTCCCTTCAGAAGACACTGATGGAAGTGAGTATTGTTACTTTGGAATCTCTCTTTCCCTCGTTTTTTCCTCTTCCTGTTTATGAAAGTAGAAAAATTTGGTCAACTGTCCAGTAATAGTTGAAGCAAACTGGCCATAAACCACCATAAATATCTTTCTGTTTATTGATTTTTAAAATTATTTCCAATGAAGGCCTTTATAACCACACTACTTTGATTTCTTTTCTAGTTCCCTACATTCCTTCAAACCGGAAACATGACACCATTAAAGACGACTCTGAGGTATGTTTAAAAAATATTTTTACAATTCATATTTATGTACAATAACTGATTATTTATGTAAAATAGCTGATTATTTCTTCTGGGCTTTCTACTGCCCTTTTCAAAAGTCTGTGGTTTTTTTTCTGGACATTGATAATGTTTTTTTAAGCATTTTTATTGGATTTTTTTAATATTTCTTCTGTGTTCAGCTGTTGTCATTCTGCTCATGATCCAGGATACCTTTTAACATTTTTGTTTTCTCCTTTCCATTTGTTGGAATAACAGTGATTTAGCAGAGGGTTTGACTTTTATGGTCCTTGCAACAAATGGTGGCTTTGCCACTGCCTTGTCTGCTGTCCCTAATGGATGCTCACCCTTTGTCACCCTCAGGCTACTGCTGTGGAACTTGGTTCAGTCTGGTAATCCATTCACTACCCAGCTCTCAGAGAGGGTTCATATAAATAATACCTAATCATTCATAGACAGCTCCTGTGGAAATACAAGTAGAATAACATGCACTTAAACTCTTTTTTCAGGTCTTTTGTGGAACATCTGACTCAATCTCTGCACATCAACAATGTTATTCCCTTAAAGCAGTCTGAAAAATCTGAATATGCTTCAATTCTAAAGGGCTTAAAGACATTTCTTTTAAAAATGCTTCTGGCATGTTTAAAATAAATAGGATGCACTCTGCAGAGCACTGGTAGTTGGTCTGATATTCCCCTCTGAGCAAGGCTGCACCTTTTTCCTTTGCCTCCACTACAATGCTTGTCACTACCATTCCTTTCACACTTGAGTAGCTCCTGCTTGTGGGTGACTGCCTTATTTTCAGTCATGTATCTACAGATTTTTATCTCAAATTCAGAAAGGGAAGGGTATAAATTATAAGCACATCAGAGAATTTTAATTGCTCACTTCTGCTGTGTTTAGTGCTCAGGTTTGTGTTTAAATTTGGTAGGTGCTGTTTGCTCAACTGTCCTGAATTATGCTGCTCTGATTGTCCCACCTTGCCTTTGAGCTATACTGAAATAATTTAAGGTATCCTACAGAAAGGAATTGGTGTTCTGGGAGCTTTGTCTAGAATCTTTAAGCTTAGAGCAATCTCTTCTAATAGCAGTCAATCCTAGATCAAGATTCTTTATATAAACACTTTCCACAGTTCTGCAGAATGCTGATCTGTCTGCAAGTACAGTAGTGTGAGGTCAGATAAAAATAGGCCACAGAAGTGTGTCAAAGCCTTGGATATATTGGTAAAACGTGGAAGTCCAAGTACCTGCTGCATCTGTCTAGTTCAGCTGCTCCATCTTCAGTCCCATGTTTTCACATCTAATTCTAGCTAATGGTCAAGATTATAATTTTTTTTTTTTAAATAATGATTTTAAAAATAACATTGCTCATAGTGGAATATTTCCTGTAAATTCTCAGACTTGAGAAATTGAGATCTGCTTCTGTATGTTCCCAGGAACCTGTTAGAAATCTTCATTATCATTAAAACTATAGTGAGCTGAGCACAGACAGTTGTTGCCTAAACTGAAACCAAGACAGGTATATTCATTAGCAAATGTGTGTCTCCTTATTCATCTTATATTTAGATATTCTTTATTAATTTGTGCTGCAGTATCTGTCAGAATATGAAAGATGCTCCTCGCTTTGTACAAGGGATACAATGTACATGGCTTGAAGTTCAAGAATTTGGATCAAACCTCATTTCTCAAGACACTGCCTTCTGCTTCCCTGCAGGGAGTATGAAAACGATTAGTTGGATGAACTACTGCCTTGAAAAAAACCAGTAACTTTTAGTAAGAGCAAACCCAATGGAAACCAAATATTTCTAAACAAATGTATTCCACTCAGCATCCAGCCCTGGGTGCCAGTGCCAAGCAAAGTCAGCAAATTCTGTCCAGTGCTTAAAGATCTCTCTGCTTTAATAGTTGCTTGCTATAGAAATGTCTTCAGTTTCTAGCATCTGTTTCTTTTTATACAGGATCTCAAACCAGTCATTGATGGAATGGATGGAATTAAGATTTCTCAGGGGCTTGGACTCCAGGACTTTGATTTAATCCGAGTTATCGGCCGTGGAAGTTATGCCAAAGTTCTTCTAGTTCGGTTAAAAAAGAATGATCAGATTTATGCTATGAAAGTCGTGAAAAAAGAACTGGTCCATGATGATGAGGTAAAAGTCTGTGTTAATTGCATTCTGTTACATATTATAAAAACTTAGTATGCTTTAACAAAAACCATTCAACTAAGCATGAAGCTCATGTTTCAGGCAACTTCTCTGGCAGAGTTGTTTTTCTGACTTTAGAACTTATTTGTCATCAACTCTGCATGAAGCACCAGGGTGAAATCTGAGAGAAATGTCTCTTATTTTAATAACAATTACTAATAGTCTTGGTAGAAATCATGTATTAAACATTCCAACCTGGATGTGCTAATCTGTAAGTGATGAGATAAATGGGGTGGAATTCGTGCACTTAACTTTGAAAGAAAGCAAATATGTTTTCCAAGGCAAAAGCATTGTCTGTGTATCAGAAAAGGAGCTGAAATTTTGTTCTTAAACTCGTGTTGGTAGAGCCTATGTGCAAGTGACTCAGTATTCTGGAATATTTTTTCCATGAGTTCAAAAATTAGGCTACTGCCATTTGAGATCCCTGTGGTTTTTGTCTGCCACAGAAATCTGCTGCATGTCTCCATTATTTTCAAAAGCCTTTAGATTTTTTTTTTTTTTTTTTTTTTGATACAAGACCTGAAATGCACCAGTTTGGGGAAAAAATGAAAAAGGGGAAAAAAAAAAAAACCCCAAACCCTTCATCTTTTTCCTATAATACACTTTTTTGAAAGTAGGATGTTTTGGGCAAAAACTACCAGAACACTATTTTAAGTGCTCTTTGTGTTGGTAGTTTCAATCAGTTGCTCTGGCTGTCATCTTTGTCACTATTCCAGAGGCTGGGCTTAGTTCTCCTAAAATACTTTGGCTTTCTCATTTATTTGATGTTTCTTTTTATGAATCAACATTAGGCTGTTGTGTGGTTTATTTACTGTTTCCTTTTTAACATGTGTTTTTCCAAGAAGGTGGGAGCTAAAGCCAAGTCCTGTTTAATGAGTTGTGCAGCTGTTTGAGAACCAGAGGTAGATGAGGAAAGGCTTTCTGGAATTGTGGCTCTCATAATTACACAGAAGATAGAGCTAATTGGTTTTTCTTTTCTCTAAGATAGGCTGTATAATGAAATTCTGGGAACTGATAGGAAATTCACTGAATTCTGTGAGTGCATGAGATATTGCAAGTAATGGAAATTTCACCTTAGAAGTGTTCCACAAAGAAAGAAAATCAATTACATAGCAAGTGTCAGCATGTTTAAATTAGCTGGTGCTTTCCAGGGAATGGCTGGTAGCGGAGAGAAGTGAGATGGAGGGAAATCAAATACCTGGGCTTCTGTTCAGTTTTGCTAAGCTTAGGTTTGTTAAGTGGAGTGCTGGTATAATCCTAATGCACAAGTACACAAGTGCACTGATGAAGGGTTAATTTTAAGACTCTTAAAGAGAAGCTCGTTCAGTTAAACCAAGAAGCAGTGGACATATTTATTACTTTATTGAAAACTGGATTTTTGGCTCGTGTCTGGAGTCAAGTTTACCCTTCCAAGGTGCTGTATCTTCATGAATGTCCACACACAAAACCTAGCAGATTTATTTAATTTGATGGTGACAGTTCTTGCTTTCCTCTGAGACTTGGTTTCCTCAGTGTCACCATCCATCCCTGACAGGAAGGCCTGGTTTCTCAGTCTCTGTATTTGTCTCCAGATTGGTTGGGAAGCTGAGAATATCTGTGGCAAATGGAGAATTTTTAGAACAATTACAATTCTGGTGTATTGGCAGGGTCCAGAGTGTTTGCAGGATGGCACATGATCAGTGCATTGCATGAAGGGTGAGTATCTGCTGCTAAACCCAGCTGTCTGTGAGGTTTAAATTGAGCATGGTTATGTGAAGTAAAGCTTAAAGGATTTGTTTAACAACAGCTCTGAATTTTGCAGCACTGTGCCTGTATCATGCAAACTTTGGTAGGTTTTTATGATGGTTTTGCACTGGGTTTTCAGGACTTCTCCCTGTTGAAGGATTAAAGGTATCTGTGATGCTTTTAATGATTTTGCCTGGACCAACTAAGCAGGTTTTGGTAGTTTCATTGAATTAAATTTGAATTTCAGATGAAGAGATGAAGTTCAGTTCACTTGAACCTTTTAAAAGCTGGAGATTCACATTGCTTGTTTTATTGGCATGAGCTGCTTCAGCAGCTTTGGGATCATTTATCTAAGAACTGAATTTATTTCCATCCAGCAGTGTGAGCAGTTTATCAAATATTGCAGATGGATGTTATTTACAACGGCTTAGATTTTGTGCAGGCCTTTCTTAAATGGTTAAGTATATATAACTGAATTACAGTGTTTTATAATTTCCTCTAGATTTTGAAGGGTCTTTGCCTTTCTGAAGAACAATGTAACAATGACAGTGTGTAAGGCAGCACTGTGATGTTCACAGGATTTTTTCTGGGAATACCCACAGTGCTTATCCAGCAGGAGTTCTGATTGTTCAATTACTCTATTTCAGGATATTGATTGGGTACAGACAGAGAAACATGTGTTTGAACAGGCATCCAGTAACCCATTCCTAGTTGGTTTACATTCATGCTTTCAAACAACAAGTCGGTAAGAAAGATCTGAAATTCTTTTTTTTGTTGTTGTTTTTAATCTTGATCATTGTGCTAAGCTGGTTCTCCTAAAGCAAATGTAACCACTGTCATCACACAGCCAGGAATTTTTGGAAGGAAGCATTAGCACTGTCAGGGATTCACTGCTGCAACACAGTCAGTTCTAGGGGGGTAGCTCAGGCAGGGGTGTGGAGAAAAGTGTGGTGGTCTGGGTCAGACCTGAAGGGAGAGGGCGAAATAGGAAGAGGAGGAGCTGTCCTGTCTTCCTGAGCACAGCCCTGTGACATGGGTAACGCAGAGCTTCCTAACAGTTTACAGCACCTTCTGCTGAGGAGGCCAGATCAGTTCTCAGTAGTTCATTGTTCCTAAAGAGCCTGAGAATTGGGCTGCCCAGTAATAACCTTTTAATGATAATATTAAACCCTACCTGCGTATTGGTATTGTTACCTAGGAGGCTCAAAAGCCTTTAACACATACCAAAGCAGTGTGGGATTTTGAGAAAGTGCTTATTTAACTCTTTACTACTGAAAATACTAATTCTTTGTCCTTGTTTGCACAATCCAAACTGGATTATTTGCTGATTATTTTGCAATTGGAATATGAAGAAAACAAGGACTTTCATGTCCATGCTTGAGTATGTCACTGGGGAATTGGGATGTGGTTTGGGATTTTTTGTTTTTACAGGCACCTGTTTGCTGTTTCACTTTATAATGCCTCATGCCTTATGTGTCATAATCAGAAAATTGTCATTCTATCCAACTTACTTGCAGTGTAGAGTGAAAAGTCTGAAAAAATTTTCATGGATTATCCAGTCATTTATCTTTAAGAATAATCACCTGTTTGTTGCAATATGTATTGCCAATTTTTAAAACACAAAGCCATGCACTGTACCTTTTCTTCAGTCCCCAAACTTTCACCTCCCTAATGGTTAGAGCCAGAGGAAATCTTCCTAGCAGGAAAAACAGAGATGGAGGAAGTAAAGAAGCTGTATCAGTATTCTGGAGGTACATGGACCAAGGAGTGTTTGGAAGCAGGAAGGAAGGAAGGAAGAATGATCTCCAAAGGCCACTGAGCGAGGATTTGACCAAAAGAAACTTGTCAGAAAAAAATAAGTAAACCTTTAGACAACTGACAAACTGTTGGGAAAGGTTCTTTAGTTAAACCAACATTCCCAAACACTTTCTCACCAAACGCAAAGTAGAATTGAACACCTGATATAAAAATTCAAGTGGTCAGGCAGGGTGAGGGATTGAGAATGAGGTTTCTTGTGAGTATTGAAACCCAGGAAAAGGCTGAGTCAGCAGCAGGATCCTGTGCATTCCTCTTTGGCAGCTACACTGATGGAGCTGAGGAGCAGAAACAGGAAAAAAATCCCCCTGCTGAACATAATCAAAGCTTTCTGTATTCCTGATGTATCTTTATGAGTCCTGCTTTTCCAGCCCAGCTGCTTCTTGCAGTGAAACTCTAGTTTTTCCTTGGTAACTTCAGCCATTTGCCATGGATATAACCATAAAGTCATGAATTCACAATTTGATTATAGCTGTAATGTTATAAAATGATAATTGTGACCTCATTGCATCAGGCGGGAAAAGCACAAAACTGATTTTGAGTGAATAAATTCATCAACATCAGATTGTGTTAAGTGGCCCAAAGAAAATGAGTCGTAATAGGAGAACAGGTTGTGACAAGGGTACTAATGGGGGGAAAGTTGCAAAAAACCTTCTTTCTCTTGAATATAGTTTCAAATAAATGTTTAACATAAATGTGTACCTAAATGTGAGGTGAATTGGTGCTGTATGTAGCTGTTTACATTGTTTCAGATACTAATGATGCTTTTTCATTATTATAATAAAATACGTGCCTTGGACTTGCCCAGAATTGGCAGATAAGTGTCTTCCAAGGATGGCAACAACCTGAAATCTCCATACTGCAAAACTTCTGGTGTTTGAGCAAATCCTTCCAAACCCAGCAAGTCCTGCCACTACTGACACACTTGAATATGACTTGACAAGGAATTTGAAATTGCAGGTTCTGAATGGTGATAAAACATTGGGGACTTCAAAACAGGATAGGAAAGCTGGAAGCAAAAAACATCAGGAATGCTGTGATAAAATACTCATGGCATTGTTACGTATTTTGTTTATTGCTTATTTAATTTCAGCTTAGCATTTATCTTCTTGTGGGGAGGCCACTGAGAGACCTGCCAGCTGGATTTTGTCCAATAGTTTTTATTGGTTTAAGTTTTAACACTTTATAAGTGTTTCAAATGAAGAATCCTTTTCGAAGGAACAAAAACATCACCACTCTAGAGTGATCTGAGAGACTGGAGCATGTGTTCTCCAAATGGAATGTTTTCCAGTGTGTGGATGTGTGGAAAGGAGTTTGCAGCTCATGGGGAATGAGGTGTACAAGGAAATGCTGCTCCCTGGGTCAGCCCAACCTCTCCCAGAAGCTCTCCCTCAGCATGTTTCTGTCCCGAGCTCTCTCTGACCTTGGCAGCTTTGCCTGGATCATATTTTCCCAAGGATAGAAGCTTTTCTGCAGACTGTAATAGAAATCTTCCTATCTGGCTGATTCCACCTGGATTTCTGTCCCCTGCTGACTTTTCCCTTGTTTTGAGCAGACTGTTTCAAACACTCATTCTCCAGAGAAACAAATGAGCCCAGAGCGTCCATCTGGTGACTGTGTTGTGTACAGTGTCACACTTGTAATTCGTATAATGATAACTTATAATTAATTCATTTAATTAATTTATACAGAGAAAGGTGATAGTATTTAAATAAAGGGTGTGTTCCTACATAATATGCATCAAATAAGTGCTCTCTCTTTTTCCCTCTTAAGTAGCTTCTGTAACTATAAGAAACCTAGAAGTCTAAATCAAGAGTGGAAGTGAAAATGGCTCAGATGGGAAGAATAAAAACAGCTTTTCTGGAGTGTTTCCTTGGGATGCATTAATTGTGTTCTATAATTTCAGATTGTTCCTTGTCATAGAGTATGTGAATGGGGGAGACCTCATGTTCCATATGCAACGGCAGAGAAAACTTCCTGAGGAACATGCAAGGTATTTCCTGACACTGAGCACGTGTTTGCTTCTGTTCTGGTGCTTTAATGGACTTGTATTCTTAAGTTTAGAATGTCCAGGCCTGGGAAGAAATGTAAACTTTATCTTTTGAAGGATGTGAATATTTTTAAAGAGCAAGCAGTTCATCAGTAGTAGCAGTTATTCCAATTTACTCCTCTTTATTGCTTCATATTTAGGTGATGCCTCCTTGATCTGTTGATAGAACGTGGAACTATTCTACCTAATTTGGTCTGATATTGAAATAATATAGGGAGAAGGTTAAAAATCCATGCATGGCTCTACACTACACAAAGGCTCACTGTCACTCTTTATAAGCTGAAAACAAAGATCTTCCATCTCATATGTGGAATTTTCAGAAAAATATCTGTAGAATAAAGAATAAACACTTTCTTAATTAGTAGAATGAAAAAAAATCTCATTGTTATTTAGGGAATGGTCTTATGAATAAGGACACTGATCTCTTATAAATGTAGCTTGGTTTTGTTATACTATTGATACGTGAAAGTTGGTAGTAAGGTGATGTTTTAAGAACAGATATTTAAGTTGCACCAGCTCTTGTACCAACTTAATGCTAATATGAACTTTCTTCTTCTTCATTTCAGGTTTTATGCTGCTGAAATTTGTATTGCTCTAAACTTCCTACATGAAAGAGGCATCATCTACAGAGATTTAAAACTGGACAATGTTCTCTTAGATGCAGAGGGTCATATCAAGTTAACAGATTATGGCATGTGCAAGGTAGGATTTTCCTGACCTTTCTTCTGTCACTCTTAGAGAACACTAAGAAAATTTATCTTCATCTTAACACTGGTGTTGCTGAGCCCAGAATTTGGTTGTGGAATAGGAAGTTTATTCTGAAAAAATTGTTGAATAGAACCACATTTGGAACTGAATTGTAATAGAAGCTATTTTTTCCCCAACATCTGTTTGAAAAGTACTTCCAAATTGTTTAACTGATTTTTTTTTAAAAAAAAATGTATCTGTAATTAGTAAATAAAATATTGTTACATACGTGTTGTAACTCAGTTTTAATCAACTTTGCTGAAGAGGAGCGGTGAAGTCATAGGGCAGTTTTGAGCACTATGAGTATTTATTTTGTGAAAGGAAGCTCTTTAGACTTCCTGAGTAACTTGGAGTTTTAAGTCTAGTTAAAGAAAGTTCTCAGAAAAGGAGGTCAGCTTTTAATTTATGAAATGCTTTCTGCATGTAGGAAGGTTTGGGCCCAGGTGACACTACAAGCACTTTCTGTGGGACACCAAATTATATTGCACCAGAGATCCTCAGAGGAGAAGAATATGGTAAGTCATAACTAAATAACCTATAGTTATAATAAATATAGAAGTTGCTTGGTTCAAATACAATTAATTTTTTCACTTACACATTTGTGTTATTATATATTAAGAATTAATTGAGTGTATATTGTACAGGTTAATTTTTTCCTGAAATAAGGTTTTTTTTTTCCTCTTCCAGTCACTCATTTCAGCTTCTTTTAAATCATACTTGGCCTGAAAAGTATTTATTAAATGACACTATAGGAAAACATTGTCACTGCAGCTTTGCTGCCTGCAGACACCTCTGAGCTCCCCTACGTTTGTCATCCCAGTTGAGAAAACTCACACTCATCCAGTGATGGTGTAAATCATGTCAGTGATTTCAGTACTAAAACCAGGCCATCAATCTTGATCTGTGTGAGGGAGAACACGAAAATCCAAGGAGTCCTGGCTGAGAAACCTCTGGGTGCCCATTTGCAGGGTTCAGTGTGGACTGGTGGGCGCTGGGGGTGCTGATGTTCGAGATGATGGCAGGAAGGTCCCCGTTCGACATCATCACTGACAATCCAGACATGAACACTGAAGATTACCTCTTCCAAGGTACAGCCCTTTGGGGTTTGGGTTGTTTTGGGGGAATACAATCAAAATGGACAGCTTGCATCGCAGAGTTAGGGTTTCCTTTCCCAGTGTTACCCCAACAGCTGCTGTAATTGGGCAATTGTGAAGCTGCCAACTCCATAACAGGCAAAAGTTCTTTAAAGCAGTTTCTGTAACAGAATCTGTCATGCTCTTGTTGAAGGCCCCAATATTAAATCAATTTCTGTTTAAAATCACACTTTGCCATATACTGAGGACTGAAAGTTTTATTTCCTGTTTACACAACACATAATAGCAAAAGGTAACGAAGATAGCATGTCCCTTAGGAAATCTTGCAATGTCAATAGAACATTGCCTTGAATTCCTGTAGCTCCTTTTGTTTGCATGATTTTAAATAATTACTTTATCTTCCATTTTCTAACTGATACCATGCTGAAATAATAAGTGTTTGTATTGAAATCATGGTCAATGTCACAAACCAAAACCCAATACTGCTGTTTTTAAACCTGTAACAGTTATTCTGGAGAAGCCAATCCGGATTCCAAGGTTTCTTTCTGTCAAGGCTTCCCATGTGTTAAAAGGATTTTTAAACAAGGTAAATAACATTCTCTTATTTTTAGCATCTGAAAGCTGGAAGTCAGAGCTTCCTGTTGAAAGTGATACAGTTAAGAAGTTAATCTGCTTACTATTAAGAAAATCTATAAAACCTTGGTATCGTCTATGTTAAAAACCCCACTTAGTTGCAAATTTACTGAGGGAATTCCACAGCACAGGCTTGATTTTCAGCTAGGTGTAGGCTTTCAAAAAGTAACTATAGCTTTGTTTATAAACTCTTTTCTGTAATACTTACTACTCATTTAATTAAGCTGATTGAAATCTCTAGAACCACTATCATGAATGGCAAAAAGAACATGAATTGTACATTTCTAAATAAATCCCATGTTTTAAGAAGTTGTAAAATATAATTTAAAAATTAAATTTCAAATAAACTTTATTTAAAGAAAAAAAAAATTAAAATCCCCTGCTAGCCATAGTGTGTTTATTCCAGCAGAGTTTGCACAGTCATAGGAATGCTGGAGTCATCTCTGTGGGCTTTTTGGCAAACGTGGGCTGTAAGTGGCTTGGAGTGTGTAATTCCAGTGTCTTGTGTTTTCCACAGGATCCCAAAGAAAGGCTTGGCTGTCAGCCCCAGACAGGATTTGCTGATATCAAGTCTCACACGTTTTTCCGCAGCATAGACTGGGATCTGGTAAAAATCAGTCGTTGTGTTTCTGGGTTTTCAAAAGGAATAATTCATTAATTTATTAGTTGTGTGCATATGGACAGCTCCAGTGCAGACAGGGAAAATGCATTCTAGAAATGTAAAAGTAGTATTCATAGTGCATTAAAAGCCAGCTGAATTTATCAACTCTGACTCCTAAAATCAGCTGGATTATTCAGGTGGGTGCCAGGGTTTAGTGACCTGAGGAAGAGTGAGCAGGATCAGTCCCTTTTGTTAAGGATGTGGCTGGAGGGCAGTGGGGTTATTTATAAAGGGGCTCTGATTACAGTTTGCAGGTTTTCTTTAGTACTGGTGGTGTGAGGGAGGTTTCTGGTTCGTGGTGAAGATGATGACTTGCATTTCAGTGGGTTTTCAAGCATAAAATTGTATCAAAATTGAGTTTTTAAATCTTCTGCTACTTGGTAATTGTGTTGCCTTCTGTCTTCAGTGTGGAAACATCCCAGAAATGACATGGTAACATTTATTGAGCTTCAGCAATAAAGCTGTGAAGTCTGGAGCACCTCCCTGTCAGCCTTACATTTTTAATAGCTATTTAACAATTGAAAAGTGTGTCTGTAGTATTTTCATAGTCTGGGAAGGCTGCAGGAAGTGTAGGAAGAGGCAGCACTAACATGAAAGAGTTCAGATGAGAGAAAGCTGCACAATTTCATTTTCCCTTTGAAGCTGCTGCTCTGAATTTCATTGTAACGTTCTTCAGAGAACACATTCAGTGAGTAAAGTGCCTGTGCTTTAAAAGATCTGGTGTTTACAAAATTATCCCTGTAATGAGGGCTGGCTTTAATTTTGCCAGACATCCCTTGCTTGGAGTCCTCCCTCCAGCCTGAGTGTTATTATTTTTCTTTTTTTGCTACCTTGTGGTGCTACAGTGCAGTTCACCTGGGGGTGTGGAGCAGAACATCATGTCCTGCAGTTTGTTCTGCTTTGCAGTTTTTTGAGAGAGAGAAGACAACAACTGTCGGATTTGTATTTTATTTGTAGAAAAAACCTCTTCATTGAAATCGGTACTTCTTGGTCAACATTTATGCTGATTGAATTTTTGTGTTTTCTAACATATTTTCATGGCTGAAAGCTTTAATACAAATATCTATTTTTTTAAAAAGTGGAAAGATTTAGGAGATCTGTTTTGTGATATGGTTAGGACAGTGCTACTCAGGAGGATCAATGTTAAATAAACTTGAAGCTAAATTTCTAATAAGTTCTGGCAAATATACTCAGGAAAAAATGAGAAAATATTTGGAAAGCTTTTTTAGTTATTAGAATCTCCTACTCACCACCTGCATGCATTTCAAAGAAAACATTTGGACTTGAAAAGATTTGGAAAAGCTTTTAAGTTGGAACCCAAGGAAACAACTTAAAACTTGTTCTGTGTGAACCTTGAGCTAAATGGAAAAATAAATACAGGGAAAATGAACACACAGCCCAGGAACATTTTTCCTGGTGTTAGTCATCCAAAGTGTGTGTGGCACAGCCTAGAACACTTCAGATTGCTCACTCTGGTGTAGGATGGCTCAGCAGCATCCAGGGCCGTTCTTTTTTAGATTGTTTTGATACATTCAGTCTGTTCTTATCTCAGTGCCTGTTTTTATGGTGTTTAACCATTATATGCCAGAGCAAGAACTACAAAGCCATAGCTACTGTTTGCAGTGAGGTATTTTTTAGAGCTTCACCACCTATTTTTGATGAGTGAATTTTCTCAAGTTAAAGGCTGCAAGTTCTGTCTATGGCTTATTTAAGAGGGCTTTTATGCTTTACTGAGTATAACAAAAGAGGAAGTCTGATGTTTAACCCCTTGTGGAATAATGTCTGTCTGTTGGATGTGAGTGTGTGGCAACAACTTCACAGGGATGGTCCTGCTGCCCTACTTCAGTTTTTAAATATTCATTTTGCTAATTCTTTCATGCTGCCATTCTTGTTTGGGAGGAGCTAATTACTTCTTCCTTAAAACTTTGATTTCATGGTGCTTTCCCAGACCTGATCACTGATGGGATGTTGATGTGTTAATTCACCACCCTGTGACAGTTTCACAATTTCCTCCTATCTCCA
This sequence comes from Corvus cornix cornix, assembly GCF_000738735.6. NCBI lineage: Eukaryota > Metazoa > Chordata > Aves > Passeriformes > Corvidae > Corvus > Corvus cornix. The sequence continues at coordinate 4,362,934 of NC_046350.1, read as the reverse complement.
TCTGTGCTTCCTGTGCTCTTGTCTGAAACCTGAAATCCAAGATCTTTCTGTAATTTATTCCCTGTTTTGTTTGCTCTGTACTAACCATCATGAGAGATCCTGGCCCTAAAATCAAGTTTGCTCCCCATGTTGGTAATACAAGTCATCATTTTCGTCAGTGGTAACTACTACTCACATCCTGCTTACCTGTCCTAAGTTAGATTATGGAGATTTGTAGCCTAGACAGTTTTTTAACTGACTATAAATGTTAGAATTAGAATGTTGGTGTCTGTGCTACTATAAATTGGACTATGTGACAGATTGCACACAAGTGCAGGAAGAAAAGTAGGTCGATTTCTCAGGAACAAAAGTAAATATATTGTGCTAACTGCTGTATTGCAGCACTGTGGGAATTTATCAGTCCTGAGTGTGATCTACCAATTTAGAGAAAACATAAATGGTTGAATTATTTGTGGATTTTTATTTTCAAATGCAGAGCACTAATTGTGTTGGTGTCTGTTGCCTGGCTTGTAGGGTGTACTACTTGGTATTTTGCTGTTCCTCTCCAATAGCACTTACTGCAGTTGGATTTGAGTTTCCTGAGGGGTGTTGTAACTCTTCCACACTGTAATTTCTCCTTTCCCCCATATTTTGGGTAGCTGGAGAAGAAGCAGACGACGCCCCCGTTCCAGCCGCAGATCACGGATGATTATGGGTTGGATAACTTCGACACGCAGTTCACCAGCGAGCCCGTGCAGCTCACCCCAGATGATGAGTATGTGCTGCTTTCCCCCAATCCAGCTGCATATTAAGAAATTAATTGATAAATTATCTGAAAATCACTAAGAGACTGTGTACTTGCCATTAGAACATAGTCGTGTTACAGTAAATTTGAAATCTTTGTATCCTACATATCTTGCATAACTTATTATATATGATACAAGACTGCCCAGTGTTCTGATAAACTAAACACTGCTCTCATTTGTTTTTCAGAGATATAATAAAGCGAATAGATCAGTCAGAATTTGAAGGATTTGAATATATTAATCCATTGTTGCTGTCAACAGAAGAAACAGTATGAAGAAATGACCTCGTTGGGGACAGTGTGAATGACATTAATTTATCCTTAACTACAGTATATGCATGCGAGGCTGGGGACTGGTCACTTTGGATGGAGACCAATGATCTAAAAACAAATTTGCTGCTGAAAATCAAAGAAGAGAATAATGATTTTGGTGGGTGTCCTCTGCCACTTAGTGATTCTTAAGTTCTGGGCACTGACACAACTGGCTTCATTAATGAAGGAATTTGCATTTTGTGCCTGTTTCATGAAGGATTGAAACGTTCATTGCATCCCTGCAAAAGGAGATCATGAGAAACTTTGGGATCCACACACTTTCTACAAACATTTGATGCAATGAGCTCCCAGTTGAAGAGTATTACAGTGTAACATCCTGAAGAATAAAATATATTATGGTGGTGTTGAAGCTTATTTTTGATGCCTTTTTTCACAAGTGGTACCTGTCTAAACATCTCAGATATATTTAAAAGGAGTTGTGTTTTATTAGCAATCAAAACATAAATTTGGGTACAAGATTTAAGTGCCTAAATGGATAAAACTGCATTGAAGGATTATTGCGTATTTGGGACGTTCTTACACCTGGTAAGTTCTGCTCGTTAATATTAAGTAACATTTCCATCTGAAACATACAGTTCACAGCTGCAGCCTGATGTTTAGTTGCATTTTTACAGAATTTGGAATGCCGAGTGACTCAGTGAGATTAATTCCAAATTAGAATTTACAGTATCAATTTCAAAATCTGTTGTCTTAAACTCCAAATTTACCAAAATGTAGAGATTGAAGAAAACTAAATTTGCACACAAAGGGTTTCTAAACATACTTAAGCAGTGCCTACACCTACAATGATATTGTGTTGTATATTAGATTTTTGAAAAGTATTTTTATCAACAATACAAATATTCAGATGTAGAGCAAAAGCATAGTAAAGCATAGCCTTAAAGTTTTAAGTAGTAAATCTAGAATAACCATAAGATAAAATCCACTTTCCTGATAAAGCACACCTCCTACTTATGATAAACTGTCTGCTTACAGTTACTCAGTGTATGTTAATAACTAATCATTCTGCAGCAGAGAATGGGATCTTTCAGCGAAATGATTTTGCATCAAAGTAGTACAATTTTTTTAATGGAAGAAAAATGAATACCTAAGAAATTGGAAAAAGCAAAAGACAACTATGGAATCCCTTCTGGTGGGAACTGGGGGGGTGCCAGGGGAGCCAGGGCATCCGAAAGGGGAGAGCTCAGGAGCTGGCAAAGCTGTGCTGGAGGTGCCGGAGCCGCGGCCGAGCCGCCGGGTTCGCTGCCCTGGGACAGCAGCGAGGCTCTGCTGCCTCGGGCTGGGCTGCGGCTCCAGGGCTTGTGTGGGAAGGAAGAGAGGAGAAACCCTGTGCTGTGGCATCTCACCTGGTTGGGTGTAAAACAGGATAAATTGCGACACTTTCACTTTCTTTACATTAACCTATGGTTTTTCTCAGGGTACAGCATTGCATTAGGTGCTGAACATGACATCTTTGGGATTCACATCCAAGTCATGAGGTGCTAGGACCAGACTGCCAAAACATTGTTTGAAATATTCAATTAATCATTGATAACAATCTAGGTTTTGTATCCCCTCTTTAGCCACAATTATGCAGACCTGTGGTTGTTTAGTTCTATGAATCCCATTCAGGTTTCAGTTGTGGGTTTCTCTGTTGGACTGTAGCTTTTCATATTCAGCAAAATGTGTTTTAATCAGCACTAAATAATTTAACCAGTAAAAAGTACTTGCCTCAAATGCCTGGACTTTAGATACTTTATTATCTACTAAAGGCAACATTACCTTTTAAATGTAATCTGACATTTTTTTAATTGCTCCTTTTCCCTCTTATTTTATTTACCCTGAATAACTTCCTTTTCAGTGTTTTCAACTCCCCTGGTACTAAAGCTAATCAGTAGTGATCAGAGTGACTGCAGGCAGCTCATGAATGGAACTGTGACAGGTTAAGCTGTCCTTTGACATGCCAGGGCATGGAACTTTAAACTGGAAATATTAGAAATGTGGGTTGGGGTTTTTTTTAACCTTTTTTCTAGGTTTCAGAACAACATTTTGGGAGGGAGGGAAGGAAGAGTAGAAAGACACATTTTGCTAAACAAACATTGTAAAGACTATTTGATTTTTATTTAAGAATTTACAGGCATTTACAATGTTGCTGTGTTGCCAAATAGTTTGCTGGGTACAAGTTTGGTTGCTCATGTGCAAGTGTTTGAATAATGTTCTGTTCATGATGAAGGGGAAATTTTTTATATAAAGTACTTGTTTTATAAATAAAAGAAAATGAAGGATGTAATTAAATGTGTGGTTTGGAAAAAAAATCCTAATATATTACAAATGGATCTGGTAATGATATATAGTTGTCTTATTTGAAATAGTAAATGAAAATTCTAGCTAATTTAATGATTGTAAAACAGTAAATATGTTCTTGTAGTTTTGTATAATTAATTAGTTGGGATCTTTGCTGACCAGTTTTACTTGTGCAGAAGATGGTATACTAATCCATAACAGCTGAGATCATTTATATTCTTGCACATCTATTAAAGACTTTAATGAAAAAGTTAATAGACTGTTATTATTTATCAGTAAACTGGGCTATGCCCAACCTCTGAAACAGACAAAAAATGCTAAGTTCAAATGACTTTTTAACTCAGTTTATTTTCATAGATTACTGGTATTTTTTTCTAAACAGGTAAACTTTTGAATTAGAGTAAGTAACAGTTGTCTTTTGCTCAGCTGCTTTCTTCTGTCCTGAGAAATTCTGAACTGTGCATCAGACAAAGCTCCAGGGATTTCCAATAGTGCCTTTTTTTCAGGAGTACCAAGCCTGATTTCCCTGGGGATCTCTAGGACATCCCAGAGCACCATTTTCAGAACTAGAACTACTTTACATGTATTTGAGAGGCTTTAAAATAAAAAAAAACAAACAGGCAGGTGGCACTTGACCTTCTACTGAGTTACTGGCTTGTGATCCTTAAGCAAGGCAGAGGTGAGGAGGTGCTTCCTTGACACATTTTTCCTTTTCCTTTGAGAAAGCTTCATCCTTGGCCTTGCTCCTTTGCTCTCCACTCTTCTGGCTCTACCACATGACATCATCTGCACTTTCAGACAAGCACCTGGCAAGGTGGCCATCGATATCCAGCTGTGAGAGTCTGCAAACACAGTGTTTGTGCAGTGAGAAACAGTCGAATCCTTCTACTTTACTCTCTCCCAGAAGTGTTCTGGTACCTTAGGGGAGGAGTCACTGCTGTGCCTAGCAACTCTACACAAATCTACCCAAACCTCCCACCCTTGCTGTTACTGCTGCACATCTGGAGCTAAGTAGCACAGACCTGAATATAGAGATCTGATTCATTTTAAGCCTGTCTCGATAGAATGACCAAAATTGTATAAATATTAATGCAGCCACTCTTTTGTCTTCCTGTTCAGCCTCCTAACAACAGGAAAAGTTGCACCCAACAGAGCTTGCAGGGTTAGGGGACCTGTTGATATGCACATTTTCAGCAACTCTGACAGCCTACGTATTATGAAATCGTGTTAACAGCTCTTACTAAAGAGCAGATACTCAACTTGTAAATGGGATTAAAGTAGGTAATTCTGACAGCTAAAAAGGACCTCACAGTAGAAGTTTTGTCTGCTTTTGTTATTTTGTATATAGAGGATGGGGTTAACTTATGGGAAAGTTATGAAAAAAACCAAAACAAACTTACCTTCCACTAAACTTAATCAGACACATTGGACAACTGTCAAGAGCTGAAGCTGCTTCACTCTGGCTTTCCATCTTCTCTTCGCAGCTCTCAGCCCCAGGAGCACTCCCGAGCCGAGGCTTCTCCGCAGGCCCCCCTCTGGTCTTCCCCACGGGAACATCCCCCTGATGTGTTTGGATTTGAGGTTCTTCCTCACCCTTTTCTTTCCCCTCTGCCCTGCTGTTCTGTACAGTCCCTGTGCGGTGCTGCTGAGGGCTCAAAGCTTCTGTGGGGCTTTGTGCCAGTGCCGAGGGCTGTGCAGAGCTGCTGTGTCCAGGGAGTTCACATGACTTAAGACTCACATCCAGCTTTGAAACACCTTTTGTGTCTTCCCCAGATGCGGTTTTGGCTTGATCTGTACTGATTCCCCAGCAGGTTTTCTCAGCTGTAGATGATAAACTTTTCGGTTTATCTGCTTGGCCCTGTCCTTTATGTAACTCATTGCTCTGGCTCTGTGTTGGCTGCTGGGAGCTCAGATCCTTGGGCTTCAGACGTTTTTCTTTGTGAAAAGATGGGAATGATACCCACTGAAAGTCTTTCGTTCCGACTGTAAAGACTTCCTGGTGTTCTGGACTCTTTTCCTCAGCCTTGTAAAACACACACACACAGAGAATGTCTTAAGCAAATGTGGCTCAATCAATACTTAAACCCCAGGCTTTGGGAACACATTGCAAATACTGAGAAAGCTGAGCTACTGTGAAGAAAAGAACATTTTATTTATGTCCCTTTTCCAGCACCCATAAAGCAATCAGGAGCTTCCTGGAGCTGATGGAATATGGGTCTTCCCTGAACGTTTCTAAATGGATACAATGGGTACTCATGTTCCAGAGAGACTAAGGATGAAAACAACAACCTGCTGCTGTTCAGGGGAGGAAAAAAGTACTTTATAAGGACTGATTTTTACGTTGTGATCTTGCCTAATGCCACTGGAACGATGTCAGGGTGCGTTCTGTGTAACTAACCCCTCCATTACAGTTTGCCTTTTCCAGTTTCACTCCTTCGGGCGATGCTGCTGTTTATGGCAGTCAGCATCCTTACACAGGCTCCCTCTTCCCAGCAAAATGTTGGAAAGAATTTGCTGTACTGCAAAAAAAGCCTCTTGTAGCTGTCCTTATATTCCCTGCCACACCATGCTTGGCCACACCACTGCACATAAAGAGCTGAAACCCACATCTCTAAAAGCTATTTCAGGTTGTTTCCCATTAACCAGGCTGTCGCTATTGGAAGCAGGACACGAAGTGCAAAAACAAGGATACAGCACGCTACCTTTTCCAAGAACTCTGGAAAGCTGGGCACTGTGTCCCAGTTTGTGCAGTGTGAATTTTGACTGATGTCTTTCAGTAACAAAATCCAGGTTTTTTCACACTCATTTAATTCTTCCTTTTCAAACCAGGAACACCTGTCAGTCGATGCCCTGTAAAGACAGTCCAATAGTTTGAAGGGGGGAGAGAGGAAAGAAAATACTCTTACACTGATACTAGTTTGCCTCTTTTTTCTGGAACACAAAGACATTATTTAGCATACAAACATTTTTTTACAGCTTGCTATGACATGTACTTTGTACAGCTAGCAAAAAATTAATGTCTAAATGCTTTCTTTTCTGCTTCTAACAAATGAGCCGTAGGTATCTATCACTATTTTCGCTTCCAAGTGAAACAGTTAGGTGTAGCCACTGTTTTATATTCTCAAATACCAAACTTAACACCTGCTGAGCACAGAAATCATGGAAGTGTTTGCACTGAGGGTGGCAATTGCATCAGTTCCCATGTATGTCTGGGCATTTCCACACTGCCATTTGAAATTACTGACTATCTTCCCAAACAACTTGATTTAACTGATCCTAGGAACTATAAGCACTAAAAGGTAATGCTGTATAAAGACAATTCCAAGGGGAAGATGGAATGTTAATGTCACAGTGGTATTTCCAGCATTCTTCCTGACGCGTTTTCTTGGGTCGCTGTCCAGGAATAAAGCCGCGTGGTGAAGAAATTAGAAGCAACACGCCCTCAAAGAGCAGAGTGATGAACCTCTCATAGGCCGTGGTGGAAGGGACACGGCCGAGCCCCCCGGGCTCGAACACGAACCGAGCCACGCATTGCCTTCAGTCCTCCCCAACTCCAGGGCTGGAAAAAACAGGAATTATTTCTGCGTTCCTGTGAGCCGTGTTCTGGAAGAAAAAATACTGAGCTTTCATACATTAGCATTTTTCAGGCCCTGTCCTCGCCAGTGCTGTTCTGCGCCGAGGAACGCGCGCAACGCGCAGGGCCCGGTGTGCTTTACCCTGCAGTTTTGTCTCTAATTTTTTTTAAAGGCGCTACGGGCGGTGTTTTATGAAATAACCTTTCACAGCCATAGACATGGATCTGGCCGCGAAACGCTGCGGGTCGCTGGGGCCGATCCGGTCCCCCAGGACCGATCCGATCCCCCCGGTGCCGACTCACGGGGGCCGCGGCGGGGGCTCGGGGCCGGGGCTGCGCTCCCGGCCGCGGGCGGACGGCGCCGTCCGGGGCTTCAGGCGCAGCTTGGCTGCTCCTTCCTCACACATGGCCGAGCCTCCCCGCACCTCGTCAAGGGACGGCGCTGGCGGCCACGGGAGGGCGGGGAGAGAGGGCGACCGGGGCTTCCTCCTCCTCCTCTTCCTCTTCCTCCTACCCCGGGAGCGTTGCCGGGGCTGTGACTTGCCGCGCGGGGCTGTGACTTGCCGCCCTTAGAGCCGCCCTCACGGCGCGGGTCGGTGGGGGCGGGCGAGCAGCTCTGAGGGCGCCCTGAGAGGAGCCCTCCGTTCCCCAGCCCCTGCACCCTTCAGCCGCCGGGGGCTGGGCTGCCTCGAAAACAGCCCTTTTTGTGTTGCTTTTACCGCTCAAACTTTATGGTTTTGTAGGGTTTTGGTGTGTCGGGAAGGGCAGGGTCAGGGGCTGCGCTGGGTGGTCCCCGTGGCTGAGGGGGATAAGATGGCGGCAGGTCGGGCCTGGCCGGTCCCGCCCTGGGTCTGCGGCTGCCGCGCGGGGCCAAACCCAAAGGCTGTTGTTGCAAAAATTAAAATGGATTGGGAGCGCACGTCTGACCTAATTTCGCTTTTAGAGAAGAATCTGAACTGATGCAGTTTGACGTTTTTGGCGGGAATGTCGCCGTGTGGCTTGAAATAAAGTGCTAGAGAGGGTTTAAACACTCCCCAGGCTGCAGCCTCCTCAAAAACAGACACCAGAGGAATGGTGACAGACGCTTCATCCTCCAACAGTATATGAAAGGATCAGAAAGTAACTCTGCTGTTTAAATTCTTTGCAATTGATGCAAGAAATAATTGTACAAGGAAGTAAATCCAGTTGGGTAACAGGTGTTTATGAGGGCGCACCAGTACTGACAACTCTTTGCATAAAACAAAATTTTTATTGGTGAAACATGAATCCCAGTTAACTTTTTTTTCCCTGTAACTGTATTTTTGTGTTGCTAGATGTCTGTGGACCGCTCCATCCTTGTATTTTTCAGAGTGGAAAGGAGGCATCAATATTGACTGTATTAAAAGTTACACCTGTGAATCACTGTGTTGGCCACAGAGCCCAGCAAAAATTTATTAAGTGACAGTTGACATGCCTTAATATGTGCTTTGAGTGGATCTGAACCTTGAAAATGGGTATCAGAGTTCAGAGATTCACATTTCACATAAATTAAACCTGGGCAGGTCTGGGCAACCCCATCCAGAGGTGTTTCAGCTGAGGATGATTCTGTCTATGCAGAGATCTGGGAGGCTCTGCCCAGCCTTCACCTTCCCTGTGTTAACTCAGTTATTTTCTGTTTCTGTGGCACCACAATGTCTTTTACTCTATGTAATAGCTAATTTCTTAACATTAAAGCAGCATTAATAGGTTTCCTTTTGCAGATAAAAATCCTGGAAGTGCAAAGTGTTTGGTTGCTGCTGGGATCTTTGTCAGTTTATACAATAGATAGCCCAGCTGAAAAATAAAAATAATAACAAAATGGTCACGCTAGAGGGCCTGCATTTCAGCTGTGTGATGGGCAGAGTAAAACGAGAATGAAATTCAGGAAGAAAGAAACTACAGTGGAAAAGCCAACCCCTGTCACACAGACTAACCTTTTCCCACATTAATGTCTGTTGCAGCTATGCAGTGCCCAGGGAACACCCAAGGGATAGTCACAGTGTTCTGCCTGTCATTTTTGCTGCCATTTAGAAGCTGCTTCCCAGTGTGCTGAAAGGAGATCCCAGGAAACAGGCCCTCCTTTCCTTCTTTGTCGGGAAAGGCATTCCTCCAAAAGCTGCAGGTGGAACAAGGTAAGTGGAACAGAGGTGAGGGGTGAATTTGGATCTGAAGGTCTTAGGCTGCTGTGGAGAGGAAGGTGGTGGTGGAAGCAGAGACAAAGCAAAGAACAGCAGGAGAAAGGGGGTGTAAATAAAGCAAAAGTGTGGATTGAAGAGAGGTTTGGCTGTGGAAGTGGTGGGAAATGAGATGACAGAGGAGGGGTAGAAGTTTGATTTCACAACTAGCTGAAGAAGTGTTCCTTGGGGGATTTTACTCAGGATCACTGGGAATTGGGGCCCAGCGCTGACTGTCACCACATGGAGGCAGCAAACTATGCAAAACCAGGGATTTAACAGAATCCGAGGGACTGTGAAAGCACTCCGAACATACTCCTGGGTGTATCTATGCTAATGATCAGTTACGCCACGGGGTTTCTTTTATTCCTGTGATGTTTGGGTTAGTATTTTATGCTTTATGACCCCTTGGGTACTCCTTGGACAATCCTCTGCTGCTAAATCATGTGTTGTACCCATGGATTTATGTTGTTAAGTATGACTTCTCCCAGAACAACCATCAGGAGTGCAGCCTGTTCTTCATGCTGGAGGTGTTGCTGTGTGGTGCTGTGAGCACTTAGAGCATTTGCAAAAGCTTTATTATGGGGGAACATAAAAATTGGTTATTGTGCAGTAAGGGCCACAAATGAAAGAATATAATAAAAAGAATAGGGAAAATTATTACTGCAGCTTCTGCTTGTAAAGAGCAAAAGGGGAAAACCTTGCTTCTGTAGCAACTGTACATTGTAGGTGGGTTTGGATTTTGTAGATTTAACTGAAAATTCTAAGGTTTTTTTGATTGTTGTCTGTTTAATGATACCCACTTTAATGATACCCACTCTAACTATGTCATGTTTCCATTCTTGCTCTATCTGCTTCTGTAACTACCTGCAGATTTCAAACTAGAAATCTTTGTCCATTAAGGGTACGTAGTAATTTTCATCTGCATCTTTCCAGAATTAATAATGTACTAAGAAAAGGAAGGAAAAGTGAAGAATAGGACCTGTTCTTGGGTTTGCACAAGATTGTATCTTCTGTTTCCTCCACTGCATGGAAATCCTATTACTTCTTGCTTGATTTTGGGTCTTGCTAATTTAATAATGAGAGTGTTTAGTGGTCTTAGGAAAAAAGTTCTCCTAGAAATGCGGAGAGTGGTCTTCATCATAATCAGCCTTGACTGGATTTGAGCCAGTGGTCAAGGGATCTGAGCTTGTGGAAGCCAGAATGCTCCTACAGATTATCTGCAGGTATTTCCTTGTAAATGGGGTGCCAGCATGTGTAGTTATCTCTTCCCTGTTGAGTCTCATCAAGCTGCACATGCTTAATCTTTACTTACATGGTTCCTGATTCTTGCTGCAAAATGGGCCTCAGTTTTAACTTTTGCTCTCAGGAAGAAGGGGCTATTATAACAAATTCTAATCCCTTGCAGTTCCACAATCACTAAAGCCTATAAATTGCCTGCCAAACAAACCAAGTGATCTTTTCCTGGGCTGAGGGAAAGAGGAGAGTGTAAAACGCAGGTGCCAGCATTTGCTGGGGAAGAACTGGTACATTATCAACTAATCCGCCTTCTGCTATTTCTGATTTCCTCCCCAACAGCTGCAGCATTGAATGAGAGCTTCTGCATTTGGGAAGAATTAGAAAGCCTGGTAGTGCAGGGTCTCTATTACAGATACAACAGCTCACAGACAGGGAGGAGATTTTTGCTGCCGGTGTAGAATTTGGAGTGCTAGGCATTTTATAGCCTGGAAAAATTGTAATTTTCAGCTGTTGTTATGGAGTAATCAATGAAGAAGAGATGCCACAGTTTCAGCTGGGTTTCTCTCAGAGCCTGATGTCATTGCATGCAGAAGCTATTATTTTTTTTAATGTGCCACTTTGAGCCTGAAGCACATGCAGTTTTTATTAAAACTTTTTTTTTTTATGATGACTGATGCTCGCTGATAGCTTTAGTCCTTCTGAAATATCTTTGCTTCTGTAGTGATAGCTCCTATATCAGATGAAAATGTTCAGAAGAAATTGTTCCTTGCTAGACCATTGAAATATTATTATATTTTAATTATTTTATCTAATCAATGCTTAGCTTAGGAGTACGTGTTGATAACTTTTTGTCCTTGTCAAATAGTCTGTGACTTCACTCAAGGATGAGCTTGTCCATTCTGCTCAATGTAATAAAGGACAATGTCCCCAAAGAGACCACAGTCTGCAGAGCAGCAGGGAAAGCTGCTGCAGCAAATGTCCCACAGCTGAAATGCTGGCACTCTAATGTCACAGTGTGTCCCCTGAACATCCCAGTGGCAGCAAATGCAGCCCTGGAAAGAGAAACTCAGCCACACTAACCCACTCAGTCCAGTGCTAATCACTGGCTGTGGTGAAATGGGGAAGTCTGACTCTTTTCATTAATGTGATGTGTTACAGTTAGACCACAAAATGAGGAGAACAGGGTAAGACTGGCTTAGTCAGGAGAATAAAAATGACATGCATTTCAGTTAGAGAAGTGCAGGCTCATTGCTGCTTCCAGAGAAAGTCAGTTGAGTGGAGACAGTTTTGTGGGCTCTCCTTAATTTTAGTTGCAGGAGACATTCTCTTTCCCACAAGAAGTCACTGCCTTTGAAAGCAGCTCACCAAAGCTGAATTTACCAATGTGCAGCATCCAGTGCACGACTCATCTCTTCAATTCAGCCTTTCCAGTGCAAGGACAGATCAGTACCTGTGTGGCTGGAGATGGAAAACCCAGCCTTGTGACATTTATATGCCAAGATGGGAAGACCTAAAAAGAGGACTAGGGAGACTAGCATGGCATTTGCGGGTACCAGGTTGCCAAGGAGGCATATTGTATTGAAACAGTTGCCTGGGAAACATTTAAAAATACATTGAATGGAAAAGCATATGTGATGTGCCCACAAGTGTTCTGTGTGAATGAAATGCCATGGCTGATGATGGCACCAAGAGACTGTTACTATTACATGTAAAAATGCTGCAAGTGATGTGTGGTTTTTTTTTTCCTTTTGTGGTGTTTTCCTACCCTGTTTGCAGGAGGGGCATTGAAGGAAGGTTGTTTTGCTCTTGGCTGATGGATCAAAGTGAATGTGGGGAAGGTGGAACACAGGCAGCAGCAGCAGCTGGAAATGGCAAGAGCAATTTGGCTTCATTTAGGCAACCTAAACCAATTGACAAGGAGCCTGCACAATTCCCCCTCATAAGTAATAACAGCACTGCTCAAACTCCTACAGTATAAAGATAAATGGTTCTCTGAGCACTGCCACTTTAATTGGTGCTAAAATGGTACTGGGAAGCTCTGAGGTCATTGCAATGGGACTTATATAGAATCGTCATGGAAAATGTGGGGGTCTTGATCAAATTGGACAATGTATGTGAAAAAGTGTCTCACTGACCTTGGTTTTTATTTGGGGTACTGGAATAGAGGGAGATGAAGGGAGAAAGTTGCAGAACTGTTCTAGCCCTTCCTCAAATCAGAGTCAATTACTGAGAGATGGTGCTGACAAAAAAGGAATGATGTCACTGGAACCAAAACAAACAATCATATCCACTCTTTGTCTCGCAGAAAAAAAACCCCTTTTTTTCTATGCAGCCAAGAAACAAAGGAGCTAGGAACTGTTATCTTTGATATCCTACCTTGGACAAAGAGGTTCATCTGCTAGTAATTTCCAGATACTAAAAGGCATCTCTTCTTCACTAAGAATGAGTGGCAGGTGTGAGGCTGGTTAGGATTATGGTCACCCTGCCTAATCCTCCTTTGGAGATTTAGAAATAAATATCCTACTCTTGATTTGCTAGAGGCTTAAGAAGCCTGTTTGGGAGCCAGCAGATTTAGCTTGGTCCAGGATTTATGTGGTACAGTAAATTTTTTGGACAAGGGATGCAGTGGAGAGGAGCTCAGTTGAGTAAGAAGGAAGGCCTGGAGGCCTTCTTGTTGGTGGTAGCTCTGCAAAGAGTTGCCTTACAGGGGAGGGCACCTGGGCCTTGGCTCCTGGAAGATGTTGCCTGTTTGGGGCTGGGAGGTTGCTGCCTGTCTGGTGAGTGCAGCTTCCCAGGGAGGAGGAGACTCTGCTGGCTTTGCTGTCAGTTTGGCCAGCGAGGAGATGCTTTTTGGCATTCTGGTTATCTCCTCATTTTGGCACAATCTGCTCAGGGATCTGAGGTGATGCAATGATCACGTTGGAAAACCATGAATCAGATGAAGTCTCCTTGGTGTCAGTCAAGTCCCAGGATCACTCATCATTTTTCTGGCCCAGTGTGTGTTTGGTTAAATCAAGTCCTGCTGTTTCTAGGCCCCGGGGTTAGTGTAAGAGAGGAGGAGAATCTGCCTTTCATCCTCTTGGAATTTTGCAATGTGACTGAAAACTTGGAGAGAATGTGTCAGATCTCAAACAAAGATTAGGTTTGATGGCACGGAGACGTGGGTTCTGTGGCCCAGCCCATAATTCTGCTGAGGGAGTTATATCATCTCCCCTTACTTTAAAGGATTTAGAGTCTGAGTTTAGGATGAAATATGGCTTGAGGTTTTCATATTTATTTCTTGCTTGCTTTCTTCTTTTTGGGTTGGTTTTTTTTTGTTTTTTATTTAATTCTAAGTGTATCTCACAAATTGTAGCCAATAGAAGTCAGAGTTCCTCTTCTTTGCTGTGTATCATTCCTTCATTTGAAATCAACATATTAAAGAGCTTCACAAAAAAAAAAAAAAAAAATCCATAAATCACGTGTTTATGGGCATGAAACCACAAAACAGTGGGACAAAATTACCACTACTAGTTAATGTGGTGTGATTTTATCCATAACTACACTGGTGTATAAAATCAACATAAAATAGAATGTAATGTAATTCAACAGATGAGAATGTATTTATTGCTTCATCAAATGTGGGTAGTAGGTTTAGTTAGTTTTTCAATTTTTTAAGGCCTAACTAGTGTTTTAGAAAGAAAATAGGGTAAATCTGAAGGAATAATCAAAGCTGTGGAGGTTAGTGTAAGTCTTTTCACTGAGAAGGGTTTATTTTCATATTCATTCTCCCTTTGTCATTAATGCTTTGATAAAAGAAATACAAAATGGGATTAATTTAGAATCCTGACAGTAAAATACAGGAGAGCTCTAGTTTCTTTTTTTCCATGTGTCATTTATTTAACTGTGTCGTACATGGGCTGAGTTTGGTTTATTTATATTGTCTTAATACCCACTGAACTGAAACTCTGTTGAGACGTTGTCAGTGTGAGAGGTTGCTCTGCCTGGAAGGTCCCTTGTTGTGACAGAGCTGCAACACCCAGTCAGAGGTGCTGAACAGGGGTGTGCCTGCCTCTGCTGTCACTCTGCAGCTCCCAGCAGCTGTCAGTCAAACCCATTCAGTCAACTTCAGCAAAAGAAAGCTGATGCCTTCCTGCCACATCCCAAAACTGCTGTTAACAAAGGGTAACTTCATGCTACTGTTCCTTTCATGAGACAGTTTGGAATTGGACTGATTTTGGAGGATTTTCCCCAACAAATCCTCTCCTGCTCTCCAAATCCATTTTGCTGTTCCTTCAATCCAACTGTCCTGCTCTCGTAGAAATTTTTGGTTGTTCCCTTTTGATCAGTGGGAAGTGCTCTGAGGGAGATGTGTGGTAGCTAAACCAAGATGTTGTGGTGCTGGCTGAGGACAGGAAGCATGTTCAGTTAGCTGAAGTGCTTGCTCTGGTTTGTACCACAGTCTGGTTCCATCATTAGCCTGTTTTTATGAGTCTATCCTCCCATACTGGAATCAGATGTTTTATCAGAGCACTCTGAGGAAAAGCAGCAGCCTCACAGCTCTCCGTGACTGTGCTGTACCCTGCAGAAAATGAGTTGTTTAACTTAAAGCCACATCCCACCAGGCAAGAGGCAACATCACACAGAGCTGCAAAAATATTGGCACCATCAAACCTCAGTATCAAGGGATGAGATGAATCCAGGTCCTTCCAAGAAGCTGTTTGGGCCTAATTGGGTTGGCTGGACATGATGAGATGCAATCTATGACCAGTGCAGCTTTGTAGGCAGAAATGTCAAATATAGATGCATTTAAGTGAGAGCTGCCTCCTATTACCTCTCCAGCCAAATGAGATTTGGAGGAGCCTGCTCGCTGCAGGGTTCAAAGGACAGCAGGGATCAGCAGGGAATTGTCGTCAGTGTTTCTGGGAGTGGGGTTTGGGTTTTGCAATTACAGAGGAAACTAGAATTGACATCCTCATTTGCTGGTCTCATTATTTAGTAAGGGATGGTTGTTTTTCTGAAACGTTTACCTGTTCAGTGATGATTTAATTTAGGAATTAATTCAGGGAATTTCTACTGCCTGTAGTGTGGTGCAGTAAGTCAGAATACTAAATTATGACATGCCCTCTGCCTTAAAGTAGCCCTTTCTTGCCTAATTTCATACTGATACCTGTTTATGAGATGGAACACAGGTGCACAAAAATTAGGGATATTGCCTGTGATAACACAAGCCCTGGGAGCTGAACTCTGGCCTGTTCACTGGGTCTTTGCATAGACATAAGACTGATCTTCCTTTCAAGCCCTGTTTTACTCCCGAGGGCTTCCAACACAGTGTCTTTCATCAGCTTTGAGTTCACTAGAAAGAAATAAAAAGCTGGGGCATCTTTCTGAAAGTCTCTGCCTAATGGCTTGTGTTTTCCAGAGTATTGATAAACTCCAGTGCAAATCCTGAGCCTCCCCTGCCCCAGGGACGTGCTCTGGCTTCAGTACCACACTTAATGACAAACAGTCACCTAGTTTACCATATGCATTCTTTTATCTTAGCTGCTCTCCGTGCATGCTAGGAGATTTATTTCTCCTCATAATGCATTTCATGTGTGTTAGTTGTAAATATTGTGCTCATAAATCAGCCTGGAGCATCCAGCCCCAAGGATGGAGACAGCTCACAATAGGTCTGTCTGCTTCACATTGTGAGGCTGAGCTCGCTCTCTGCTTTTTCCATTGCTGGGCTCTGCGAGTGGCGTGTTGCCAGTCTCCTGCCTCACATTAACAGGAATACTACATATTACTGAATTCAAAGTGTTTTTCCTTCAGGACTAGAAGAATGTAATGGAGCATGCATCTGGCAGCAGGACACTGTGGCTGTGGGGAATCACCCCCGGGGCTCCCCGCTCCAGTCACCCGGGCTGGGGACACCTTATGGCAGGGTCTGCATGCAGATAGACACAATGTGTCATGAAAAACTGATTCTTCTCCCTTCCCTTCACCAGATTCTCTAAATTCAATACCACAAAAGTAGCAAGTCTGGAGCGCAACCCCTAGAACTCCATTTTTTTTCATGCCACTTCTAGAGCCAGCTCCATCTGTATTCACACCTACTGACCTCACTTTTTTTCATCTGGGAGATGGAAACTTATTTTCCTTGCCTCATAAGATTTTTTTTTTGAGAATTAAATAGTTCATAATGTATATGCATGAGGACATGGCAATGCCAGAGAAGTACGTACCAAACTGCCCCAAAACTGGGGTTGTTACTCCCCGTTTTTGGGTAGTGTCATTTGGCTTCCTCTCCATTTGTCCTTTTGTTGGGAAGCTTGTCCGCCTAGTGGGAACTGCGAGTACTTTCTGCAGTGCCCCTGATAATTACTGCCCTTTTACTGATTTTAAGGATGTTGTGCTCTCAAAATTCCTGTGTTTACACGAATCAAGGCTGCATTAAATTGCGTGGTCTAAAACAATCAATATTCAATAAGCTTTTGGTGTTTTAGAGGACTTGTTTTTGGAAGTCTGAAATGGGCTGAGCTGCAGGACTAAAACTAAACAGAGTCTGTCACACCAAAAATACTCTGAAGGAGTGTATTTCTTCATGGTAGTGCAGCTGAAAACACCCCGTTTATTGTAATTAGTTCATCTCACTCTTGTGACTAGGCTTCCCACCTAATTTATACATATTCAAACAAGTTTCTAGGTATCTGATTCTTGGAGACCATGTTAAACCAGTGCCTTCTGTTGGTTATTCTGGTCTGGTAAGATTTTGATTTGCCTCACGCGGTACATCCCAAAACGATAACCCTTGATTTGCCTCACACAGTACATCCCCAAACTCTGGCCCTACATGAAGAAACTGTTCCCCAGAACAGTCTGTAACCATGATGCTCACGATACATTTCAGGAGAGCTGGAGAGGAGAATGGTGTCATCACCTGAGGGGAAACACAAAGCAGAAAGAAACGAGGAGGGGAAATTTCGGTGCTTATTTTTAGACTCCGTGGGTGAGTATTATTTTCAGCCTTATCTCTATTAATTTCTGCAGAACACAGTGTTAACATGTGATTAGGCTACTTACGAAGAAAGTATTGTAGTTTCTAGCTCAGGCTAAAGTAATCCCTCCCTGGCAGTCCCTGGAGAGTCAATACACCCCTTTGTACCAGGGTAAGGCAGCAAAGACATGGCTACAGACGTGGATGTGTCTGAGACAGTGCTAAGCTGTTGAGAAATAAACCTTACACGTGCATTTATGCTTAGTGAGTTCACAAAAACTGTCCCTGTCACTGGGTCAGTCCTCCCTGTAGCTGAAGACACTCTCTTAGTGAGTTGGTTTAGAGCTAAATTTCAATATGTTGACGGGGAGCTGTTCTCACACTCATCATCACATACCTTCAGCATCTTCTGTATTTAGCACAAGACTACACATTCATACGTTTCATTGAAGAACATGCTGCCTGTTAATCAGCACTTTATTGTCTCAGTATGCTTAAAATAAGCATTTTGTCACATTCAAGAAGAAGGAACTTTATTGGTTTGCATTCTGGCATCGTGCTCCATGTTGTCAAGTGCTGTCAGTTGGCTTCTTTCTGTAACTTATGAGATTGAAACATTCTGGTAACAATTTTCATCAGATACATATTGGATGTGTTAGAGAAGTATCTCTAATGTTTCAGAGAAAAGAGATTTAGTGGGTAACAGTCTGGTCTGGAGTGCCAGAGGGCCCCTTTAGAGCCTCTGATTGCTCTATGGGACAGGGAAGACAAAACTTAAATTCCCCTGTTGAACAGTGAATACAGTGAGAGGAAGGAAAGAAGATAACATCTTATCAAGGGATCTTCTGGTTTCCTTTATGAACAGCTAAGAAGCAGCATTAGCCCTTTCCTCCCTCAGTATTAAGCAGAGGACCTTTGAGGGAACAGTGGCTGCCAGGCTACCAAAATTCAGCTTGACTGTCTGAGACTGTGTCTGGAGTCTGAGGAGCAGTAAAAGCTCATACTGCCCTCAAGCCAGATGTTTTGAGTTAGGCTGCAATGCTGTCTCTTAACTTGATGTGGAGGCAGAAAAGTACGATGAAGTCTGATCTTTGCTTTGAGAGACCTGTCAGTCGCCCTGAGCCTTTCACCCAGCCCTGAGTCGTTTCAGCCCTGCAGCACTCCCAGTTCATCGGCACCAGGACGAGGGGCAGGGCTGTTCTCGAGACAATAAAGGCCTGATCTTGTTGGACAAGATTAGATATCACTGTCATTAAATGTAATAATTTGCAGAAATGTCCATTGCTAGTTTATGTGCTAAGTGGAGCATCAGAAAAGGCAGCAGAGGAGACCTGAGTGGAGACAGGGAGAGCCAAACCCTGAAGTGATAAACTCATAATGCCCAAACCAGGCTGTGGTATCATAAAGCATGCTAATTCCTGAATTCCAATAATGTGTGAAAACTTTTGAGGCTTGACTGTGGCAAAATAGCCCAGAAGTTTGGGAAGAATTGAGCAATGTCATCTGCAGAAGGCCACAAGTAGCTTTAGAAAAAGACTTGTGTAAGCCTATTAAATCTGCTTAGGTTCTTGGGTATTTCCTGTTGTAAATAGATATGGTTGGGGCCCTTATTCAAGGCTATGAGTAAGAGAATTTAATTATGGGTATATCTTTTAGCTTGTTACAGAACACATCCCTTTGCAGCTCTTTTTGAGAAAAAAACCCCAAAAACAAAGCAAAGCAAAGTTTCTTAGGGCAGGCGAACATAAAATAAATGCATGAGATTTTTGTTTTGGAAAATGTAGCTAACCTTGAACTCTCTTATTAGAAAAGAAAGCTGTGAGAAGTTAACAAAATGCTACAATTATCCGTGTTTCTAATGGGATTTCTGGGTTATTCATTGAGTTTTATTGTGCAAAAGCTTTTCCAGAAATCATGGGGGCCAGGAGCATACCATTAAGTCTTGTTTTGAATCACCCAACTGAGAAAAAGAAATCTAGAAAAAATAAGTTTTTTGGATTACAAAATGTCAGAAGCATATTGATATAATTATCCTTAAAAGGAGATACTGTAGGAAATAGGATGGATTAAGTTATTACAAACATTCATGGAGTAAAAACACTACTAAAGCATTACAAGAGTCAAACAACCAGTGAACCAAAAGTGTAAAAACAACGCTTTGGAAATGGATATTTTCCCAAGAAATGTTTCCAGTAAGAACCTGGGAAACTGCACTTTTTCTTGTGGGTGAAAAAAAGTCACATTCTGACTTTAAAGGGACAGTGCTTCTGGACAGTTTAGACATTCAGGATGTTCTCTGTCTCCATAAAAACTGTGAAAAAAAGAAGTTTAAGGGCGTCATCTGGGTTTTTTTCCCAGTGTATGCCTGTCAGTCTTTTTGTGTGTTTTTCCATGTGGATGGTAAAAGTAGACAGGACAATTTCACAACTGCTTCCATTTCTTTTTCTGACTCCTGGGTATTTGTGGCATTGCTGCAAGTGGAAAATACTAATAAAATCCCTCTGGGGAGTGGAGTGCCCAGCATATTTTGGTGACATTTATGGTGCACGGGGTAACCCTTTCCTTCCCCCAGCTCTGTGAGCTTGCTCGTGGGGGGGCTGCTGTGCTTTGCTCACAGACTCTGCTAAGGAAACCAGAAACTTTGATTGCATTTCAAATCCAGTCCGTGCCAATAGCAACTCACTGGTTGTTTTCCATAGGGTTATTTTCAAGTGGCCCATAAACAAACAGGGACGTGGTCCCCGATGTGTTCCGGCCGAAATGACGAACGCAATTGATCTTAATTGGTTTCCTTGGTAGTTCTCAGAAAGAGCTCTCAGAAGGAGAGAACCTTGACTGGCTAGTTAGCCTCAATATTGCTCATTCCTGACTTTTGCTGGTGATTCCTGGAAGTTTCTCAAGGCATTGTTGATTGAAATATACTGCTGAAAGAGTGTCCCAATGAAGTCCCACTCTCCCACTGTCAGAACTGGACCTTTTGTGGAGACAAAGGACTGCAGACTCCAGGGCTGTCATGTCTGATATCCTTCACTGGCAACAGACGCACAGGGAAAAGGAGAGAGCAGAGGCAGACCCTGCTTCAGCTCTTTTCTGTGTGGAGGCACAGACTTGAGCTTGTAACATGTACCGTGAAGCATAAATACATATATTTATATCTATATTTTTAACTCTGTACTGCTGGCTGTGCAGCTGAGAGTGTGGAAGGATTCAGGAATGATGGGATACTTGTATGGCTCCAAACCCCCCGGATTTGTTACAGTAATGATCTTTAAAATGAAATACAGCAGAGAGGAAACAAGAGAACCCTTTTAACTCTTGGTGGTGAAGGACAGACTTCTTTTTTTTGGATTGGTTCCTCTTGAAGTGTCTTAAAGTTTTGTGGGAAGCAGCTTTTTGTGGCCAGTGTCAGGGAAAGGACCGCGGGCACTGCATGGGATCCATTGCAGCAATTCCAGGGCCGAAAATAACACCAACAGCACTTGGTGTCAAGAAACAAAGGCTTGGTCCCAAAATTATTACGGATCAGAGGAATAAGCTTTTGAGAATGGAATGAAAAAGAGGAAAAAAAAGGAAAATAAGGCCTGATCGAAGACTTTTAAAAATGCTTCTTCCTGGGGGATTTTTAACAGTGTCATTCTATCAGCATAAGTTAATTCTAATCCAGCAGTGGCCATCCTCCTCGCCGCCTCTTTTCTTTTTTTTTTTTCTGTTTTTTTGGCTTAGCTAACTGTACAAATTACTCCATTTTCCTGTGTGGAAATTCAAACAGAGAAAAAATAATCCAATCCCTGGATTTCTAAATTCAAGCAGCTTTCAAATCAGAAATAGTTTTGAGGCAAGAACAATAATCTTTCTGGTAGTGGGTGGCATAAAGAGACTGGTTTTTTTCCATTCAAGGCTTTTTCTTTTAAATGTATTTGATTTAGATTGATTTAGCTTGGTGTGGGAATTGAAAGTCTGACTGAAGCTTCCTGTTCTGAGTTGTGGCTTGAGTGAGCTGCTGGGTGAAGGTGTCGGAGCAGCCTTGTATCCTCTGTCTTGCCTAATGATCCTTGGTTCTGATGAGTTTCCATCACCTGCGTGGGCTTGATGAGGCAGAGCCCTCATGACTGGTTAAAAGCACAGGAAATTGGTGCTTCTCTCCAGACCTCCTCTGTTTTTTGAGAGAATCGCTTCATTCCTTTCTCTTGCCTCAGTTTGTCAGTACAGTGTAACTTTTCTAAAGGCTCTGAAACCCTGTGGAGGACTTGTTGAAGCCCTTGGGTGGAGGTTACACGGGATATTCTACAGGTACTTCTTTACTGAGGTGCTAAATAACCTCAGTACTGTTGGTGGAAATGGTCCAACTTGCCTTTCCTTCTTAGAACCCCCTTCACTGTTCTTTCAGTGAATTGGCACTTTTCCTGTTTCCAACACTTAAACAATTTTATGGAATATTGTAGGATGTCTGTGGCGGCTCAGACCTCATCCTCCACTAAGAGCTGAGCAGGTTGGCACCAGAGGTTTCCGCTGATTTAAGGCACATGGGAAGCAGTTCTGTCTTTCCAGGCTGTGCAGGGAAAGCCTTTAAGTTACAGCAACGCCTACAGATGTTTCCCCTCTCCTGCCTACTCCTGTCAACAGGAAATGGCCAATAAGCAGAGTGGCTTCCAAACTGCAAACTCCTGCAAGAGGGACAGAAAGAGATGGGAGTGCTGGTACTCTCCATCTCAGGGAGAGGTTCCTGGGCTCTGCAGCTTCGTGGTGCATGGACACACCACTGACCTTGTGCAGAGTTCTGGTGGTGTGAGCCACAGCCCATTCCCACAGGGCATTTTGTGCTCAGCCATCCTGATCTAGAGGTGGGTCACTTGATGCTGTGCACTTGTGTTGGAGCCATGTGGCATGAAACACTCACCCAGAACAGCTCAGACCTTTTGGACTGGTGACACAGACCTGTGCTCAGGATCTGGAATATAGGGGAAAACAGGTAGTTTGTGTTGATTGTATGATCTCATTCACAACAGATTGTATGTTGAAGCCCATGTCCTAAACACTTCTAGATTTTTTTTAAATGCTCAACTGATTCCTTACTTACACTGAACAGTTGCTACTTTCTTATGTTTTTTGGAAATTTTCCCCTTCTTTCCCTGCATCAATTAATATAAACTAGAGGTCAGAGCAGCTCTTCATTATGAAAATGTGCTAGTTTTTATCTGTTCTGTGACTCATTTTTTGTGAAGAAAATAAAGAAGGAAAGAGTCTTTGAATCTCTTTAGTGTGATGAAAAGTATATAAAAATGATTCCTTTATGTGCTTGAGTGTATGATGTTTTCAAGGTTCTGTTTTTGAAGAAAATTCTCAGAATCTTACTGATCATACTGACCTGCTGGATTTCTTTCTGCACTTCACATTTCTAGTGAGTGATACGTGGGAGCACTAAGTTGAAATCATCTGAGGCAAATCTTCATGCTTTTCAAAGAGCATAGCTTGCTATCCAAATCCAGTGTCTGTGAAACACCATCTTAAAAATTCAAATGTTGGTGAAGACAATTGGCATGGGTTTAGTGAGTACAGAACTGAACTTTGGAAGATAAAGTAGGTAACCTTTGGCTTACTACAGAGCATCAGCCACAGAGCCTCTGCTGAGATGCTGAGTTCTGAGTGCTCAGGCACTAACACAAATCCTGAGGATAACTCTGTGTGGTTGGCTGTTCTGTGTCCAGTTTAGCAATCCCTTGGAGTTAGCTGACCAGCATGCCTGTGCAGTGCCACCTTTCCAGAGCCTGTACATCCCCTCTGAGTATGTGGTGCCCAACGAGTCAATTGTTTTGCTCCTTAGCTCCCCTTCCATGGCTGTGAAATATTTGCAGGGCCTGTATTTCATGACTGGCCCAGTTACTGATTTATCTGCTGTACTGTTTATCCCACTGGGATCATGTTATTTTTTTCAGAGCTGACCTCCCTTGCTCACAAACCACAGCTAATTTAGGTTTATTTCCCTCCCTGCCCCCTCCTTCGGGCATGCTAACAGTGATTCCAACTGGCTGTTAACTTCCACTGAGGAATTGTCACCAGATCTTTCCAAGTTAAATCTTGCAATGAAAATCACAATGTGCTTGGCACTGTCTTCACTTGGAGGTGCAGTCTGCCCTTAGGAGGTGATGGTCATTACCAAATGTCAGCTTTGGGGAGATCCAACAGATGGGAATGCTCTGGTTTGGATTAACTGCCCATGTATTTGTTTAGACAGATTCAGGGGCACTTCTGATGCCTTTGGAAGCCAGGATTCCAGTGCACAGCACTGGAAAGGAAGGGAAACACGGAGGTGGAAGGAAGTGCCTTGAGGTGCACATGAAATGCTTTCAAGTAAGATGTTGAAATTGCACAAACAGTGCATGCTCCTATTTGCTTAAAGAGTGTGGCAGCAAAATCCATTAAAAATAAATCTGGATGGGCATTCCCTCAGGTGGCTGAGACCAGTGCACGGAGCTCAGCTTGTGGCCTACCTCTGGACACCAGGAACAACCTCCTGGGCACCAGGAACAGACCTCCTGGACACCCCATTATTGACAGATGTCTGTGGGAACCAAGTGTCAGCAATAGTAGCTGAAGCTCTTTAGAAGCAATCTTTTCTTGCTTGCTTTTCCTGGAACTAAAATAAAATGAGAACAGGGTCTGTGGCCTGGCCTATCTCCAGAGAAATTTCATGGACTTTATTAATCAATTATATAAGGAAAATCATTGGGCAATGAGCAGAAATGACAAAGCATCTCTGTGAACTTGCTGAGTTTTTCTAAGCAGCCCTTTTAAGGACCTCATTGTTTTTTCTGCTGAGGGAGAAGAGTCTCTCTTCACAGAGGCAATTTAAGGCAGTAGCTCCTTGTAATGAGAAGGAATGAAAACATGGCACGAAAACTTGGTTTGGTAGGTAACACAGTAGGTCATGACAAAATTGTCTTGTTCCTGGTGCTAAACATGACCCACTCCACTGTTCCCTCTTGTACCACACAGCTCTTGGTATGGCCCATGTACAGCTCTCATAAAGGAAGTCATGGTGATTTGACATGCTAAAAATGGCCTTTCCAACCTGGGCAAGAACTAGGGATCCAGTTCTGAAGTTTTACAAGTCCATCATTCCACACGCCTCTGTAATTGCAACTGATCAAAATGTCAATGATCTGTGTAGAGTAAGAAGGGAAGGAAGGCATGACAAAGATTAAATATGGATAAACTGCAGGTGAATTCTAAACATACACAGCTCCAGTGTGGGTAAGACTGAACATCTAAAAGAAACAGTATTATTGATATCGTTAGTCATGGAGCTCTTCTAGCTATGAGCAAAAATGAAAGGCAGCACCAATCTGTGTCGCACACCTCTCGTTTGCATGTCTTCTTTAACCTGTATGTGTTCCCCATGGAGCTTCTGTAGGCCAGCCCAAAATAATCTGCATGGATCCAAACAGACTTAATTTTCTGTGTGTAACGAGACTGAACTTGCCATTTCTGAATCGTACTAAGCTTTTCTTTTTAGGCTTAAACACAGGAAAGACTTCAAACCTAATTTCTCAGCTTATCGTGCAAATAATATTCTGAATCTTGCAGGATCATAACTTTTTGTATAAAGCTTTCCAGCTGTTTTCTGTTGATAAAAGACTTTAGCTGGGCACCAGGAGATAAGACTGTGGAACTGAGAAACTGCTGACTTAGTCTTGTAATCTTCCAGCACGGCATTCCCATAGGGAAGTTATGGATAGGTGTAACTCTGCACAAGTTAATGTTCTAATCCTTGAATCCCACTCAATGGCTCAGCCACGGAATTTGATGGAAATTTTGGGCACCTGACACATTTCAGGATTCAGTTTTATACAGAGACTTTCAATTCCTGGAAGATTGTCAGTGTGGAGCTCAAACTGATTCACTTGGGGCTGTTCCTCTGGATTTGAGAATGTCATGTTCTGAGAGCAAACCTGGCTGGGAACTTCAGTGACACCCTTTGGAAGGACTCTGAACTTCCAGGCTTCAGATCAGGAAAAACTGTCAGGATCAAACATGATTTATAGCATGAAGAACTTTATTTATTGCCAGCAGAGAATGGCAGTGGGGTCTGGAATAGCTTAGAGCTTATGTTCTTTGCTTCTGATAGCAAATAGACTGTCCATTCCTCTGCTGGGATAAGGACTTGTCTTGATGTTCCAGATAACTCTAATTATATAGACAGAGAGATAAAATTAAGACAAATATACTGAAAATGGAAAATTACTTAGACAAATGGAAAAAAGGCATGCAGATGGTTAGGAACACCTAAAATCCCACATGGTGCAGTGACTGCTAAGTCAGCCAGCAATTTTTTATGAATGAGAAATCTAATAAGGAGGGGAAACCAGTTAAAATTTGCCCTGGAGCAATTGTAACGTTTACACCTCTTTTTTTGGTTCATAAACACCTCTGTCGCCTGGAAAAATACTTGTGAAGATGCTTTTTAATATGGTTTGCTAAGTTTTGTTGCTTGACTTCATTGTTCCTGCAAATCAGCAAATGAATTCCATTCGCAGATTGATTTTTTCCCTAAGACAAGGAATGTTCATGCCAGATTGCTGTTCCTGCATTTACCCTCCAAGCTCACACAGCACTGGAGCTCTCTGCTGTGCAGGAATACACAAGTGTAGGATCCATGTGGAAAGAGCCAGACTATGACAGGTATTTTGCAGTGTTAATCCATTAAGTAACTTGAGACATACATTGAATGGCATTTTTATCTCACATTTAGTGGGTAAATACAGGCAGTGAAGTTATTGGCTGCGTGTCACAGTCCCTTTGTCTCAGCTTTACATGGCAATCATTCTCTTCATTTCACTTGAGCTGTCCTGCAGCTGATTTATCCCCACTCCAGCAGAGAAGACACTCACAGAGTGATTTGAGTCAAATCGTTCCAGTTTGATACTGATGCAAGACAAAGCTGTGTGTTTGAAGTCAGATTTTTCCTTAGAGTTGGGAAGAAGAGAAGGTGTTCTCCTCAGCTGAGGCAGCTTTGTTTGCTTGTTTATGCAGAAGTTTGTGACTTCTTAATATTCTACTCTATAGAGGACAATGCTGATGCAAAGTACATAAAGTAAATAAGAAGTCCAAAGTAGAGAAAGTCAAAAAAATCAGAGAAGGCTTTGGAGCTGATGAGAAAATGAGAGGTGACATGAGAACAGGAAGGAAAGGGGAAGGTTATGTCATTAGAGGCTGGAATTCAATGTTTTGATGAAACTCCATGGATACAGGAAGGAGCAGGGCGGGTAAAAATAGCTAAATGAAAATGGTATGAGTTCCAAGAATTCAGCTCTGAAAAGAAAAAAAGAAATATACGTTCTTGCTCAAAACCAGGTGGAAAAAGTTATGTGTTCTTGTGAAGCATTAGAAAGAATGAAGCAAAATTTGCTGTCTGCAATTTCTTTATTTTTTTCTCCAACCAAAACTTGAAATTTTGTGTTATTATACACATCTCATCCAAACCCTCAGTGGCCTGGTTCCCAGGAGAGGGAACACTTTGTCAGGAAAGTCGTCTCATCAGAAGCCCTTGGATGCTGTTCAGATCTGAGGAGCTTTTGGGGCTGAGCACATGCAAATGCTTACAGACACAAGAATTCTCTCCCTCCCTGACTGACAGGAACACTCCTGATCACTGTAGGAGGAAATGGCCATCACTGAGAGAACAGTTTACTTTGCAGGACGTCGATTTGCGCAAAGCCAGCGAACAATTACGCTGGAGTCTCTATTTTCTTGTACTGAACTCTATGTGCTCACAGTTCCCCTTGGAGATTCACTCTTATCTACAGAACAGAAAGCTCTTACTACAAGAAAAAGAAAGAAAGAAAATCAACCCATTTGCTTACTTTGATTTTGTTTTTGTTAATTTCTGAACAGATGGTAACATACCACAATGGAAGTTTTATAAAAATTTCCATCTTTTAACTGAGTGCAGGCCTGAAAATTTTCCCTGGTGAAAAAGCGGAGTGTGAGTCATTAAACAGGCTCTGTGCTATCTGCCTGGGATTTTCACTCTGCAGTCAGAAGAGTCAGAAAGCCCTTCCATTACAGAAACTACCTTTTTTTTCCCCCCTTCAGCTGGGCAAATGGCCAAGTCCATCATCTCAGGCTCAGTAGGAACAAGGAAGGTACAGTCTGAGGAGGGATATAATGCACAGACAAGGGGAGAGGTACTGCTACAGGCCAAGAGCAGGAGTCCAGTTCTAGAGCTCAAACAATTGTCAAAAGGAGTGGCCTGATTTATGATTTCTCCAGTCCAGTCTGAATTCAGTAATTGAAAAGTTATGGCCTGGGTTTACAAGTGAGACGTTCTGTTGCCTGCAGAGTGCTCAGCACCTACTGACTCTTGGCCCCAGATTATCATTATGGAGATAAAGAGTCTAAACTTAATCTTTGTTTGGACTCTGTTTGAAATTTGGCACAGATTGCTGTGGGACAAATAAGGCCCAGAGATGCTGAGTGTTCTTTTCTGCAGGTCCTCTGATGTGACCTTGGAGAGCTGGAGGAGTCCAAGCTCTCTGGTCTCCAGTACTGTTCATCTTAGTGAAGTTATAGAAGTTTGCTGGAGGGGCTTGGAAATAAAAAGGGATTTTTACATTGAGGCTTCAGGGCATTTGTAAAATCCTTTGTGTCTCCCCAGGGCCCTGAGTGCAGGCTCTGGTGCCCAGTCCTCACACACAGCATCTCCCTGAGCAGTGCAGTCCTCACCAGTCTGTTCCTTGTCTAGGCCTTTGTAACACCTGTAGAGCAAAATTACCTTGGAAAAATCAAATTGGGGTCTGAAATTTGCATTTTGGAATTTCCTCCGTATCACCTCGAGGTGATGTCTTCAGCTTTGGAGTGGAGACGTGACAAAGTTGCTGACAATTAATGGGTGTGTTAGAAATGCAGAAGGATGGATGGATGGATGGATGGATGGATGGATGGATGGATATATCAACTTTCAAGGTCTCTCATTCAGGAAAAGATGAGTTAATCCTTCTCAGTCTTAGTGACACTTAATGACATGTACAAGAGAGGTGAATGGCATCTTGTTGCATAGCAAGGGTAATATAGAACACAATTTCCCCTGAAGAAATAGCTCACATACCTTATATAATGAATGAGCTCATTTTGCCTGTGTTTGCCAGAAACAATAAAAGTTAGAAAATGTCCCAGTAATTAAAATAAAGTGTTACCCAGATTTATGGTGAGAAATGTGAAATGTCAGGCAATTGAGTGCAGCTCCACACTCACAAATAAGCTTCACATTCGCTAGAACAGGTTGCATTCATTAGGAGGAACAGTGTGGGTCCAGTGCTGGCCCCAGAAGGCAAGGAATGGCTTCTCCTGCACAGGGAAAGAAAGCAGAGGGGAGGGAAGGGTGCCAGCTGGCACATTCCCTGATGGATCCTGGTCCTAGTGGTGATGCTGCAGCAGGCACGGGACAGACAGGATCATTGCTTCAAGATGGGCCTTGGATTACATGATGGATGGCAGGGGGAGAAGAGAGAGAGTCCCCTTGTCAGCCTGCCACGTGCAGGAAAGAAATCCAGTAAAAGTTTTTGAAGGGTGGAGATGAAAAAGGGAATCTAAGCACAGCCAGCCTTTCCTGCAGTTCTTCCTCTCACAGTCACTGTTCATTATTTTAATATAAATGCTGTACCCAGGAATAGTTTAGAAGTTTACTAGATATGAGCTCATCTCTTGCTTAAAATAATCTTAAACCCTAATTATTCTATGCACCATTCTTTGTCAGAGGGCCACGTAAGTGAAGTGGGTTTAATCTACATAAATACCATTCCTGTAGCCATAGGGAGCTCTGAAAGTGCAGAGCTGCTGGAAAGTGGAAGTGGAACTCTCTGAAAGTCTGGTGGAAGCTCATTTGAGCAGATCCTGCTGGAACATCCCCAGTGCCTCTGGGGCTGTGGAAATGTCCTGCTGGGACACAGGGACTGGAATACTGGGAACCTGCTGCCCCAACATTGCCTGTCACCAGCTTTTGTGCTCCTCTCTTCTGACACAGCTAATTAAATATTGAAGAGACTTGAAATGGAAATGCTTTACATAAAAGCTAGTCTGACAGTTGATGCTGTCTAGAAATGAAAATGTTCAGTGCCTTTTTCCTGAAAAAGAGAACAGGGCAGTGTCAAACCAGACACTTCAGTAAATACAAATCTAGTGGGGGACGTTCACTACCTGCTTCTACCAGACTGAAGTGTCTGGTTCAAAACACAGCCTGTCTTGCCTACTGAAGTATGGAACAGGTCTTATGGACAAAAAGAAAATAATTCAGACAACACCAGTCCTCTTTGTTTTTCAGTGTTGGATTCTGTTATTGCATAGTTTTGATTTGGGAGTAGTTCTAGGAATATTGTGGAGTTTTGTTAGGAAAAAACCCAGTCACGAAGTTAAAAGCAGTTGATTTTAACTTGGTAAAAGATTTGGATTGTGATAAAGATCTGCAGGGTGGCCTTAAGCCAGTTGTATATCCTCTCTGTTCTGCAGTTCCACATCTGTAAAATGACAGAATGAATTTGTTTCATTTTCATTACATGCTTGTAGGAAAAATCTCAT
The DNA here is from genome assembly GCF_000738735.6 of Corvus cornix cornix. NCBI lineage: Eukaryota > Metazoa > Chordata > Aves > Passeriformes > Corvidae > Corvus > Corvus cornix. The sequence continues at coordinate 4,333,001 of NC_046350.1, read as the reverse complement.
TATGCTAATGAGGTGTGCATGTGCTTTAATCACAGGTTCATTCAGAAAGGCCATAAATGAAATAAATATGAGATCAACGCATAAGAATTTGTGAGAAAGGAGTAGAAATCCAGGATTTTTAGGACAGCACGTTCTGAATGAGTGTGAAGTGATGATGCAAGCACTGATCTCCACAGAGAGCCTGGTGCTCTGTGTGTTATTTATAGGAGGCACAGGCCTCTACAATAAATTGCAGGTTCACCTGTCAGACCAGCAGACAGGGGATCACTTTACAACAAGAGGGAAGAGGTTGTAAATTTCAAGCAGATTCATTCCCTGCCATGATTTTGGATGTTGAGCTGTTGTAAAGGATGTACCAAAGGACATGAGGAGAGACACCAGGATCAGAAGCCGTGGTGATAAAAACCCAGCAAGCAGATCAGAAGGTCTGACAGAGTCTTTCTAGCAAAGGGGCATTAAGCTTATCAATATTATTTGCAAAATACAGATATCATGATGATGAGAAATGATCTCAAAGATGGAAGAGATTACGTAAGAGAGAGGTGAATTCCCTGGAGTCTGTGAGAGGCTGTGGAGGGAGGAATGTTTGGCCTGTGGGTTCTGGATGAGGGGGAGCGAGGCCGTGTCACTGCTGCTGTCACAGTCGGTCACACCAGTTGTGGAGCCCAGCTCTGCTGCCCTTTACTCATCCCAGCAGCTGCAGCAGATCCAGTCAGCATTCCCAGAGCTTCTCCTGATGGCAGAGCGTGTGGGGGAGGGCAGGGGAGGGCAGGTCACCCACCTTGTTTGGTGCAGCTCGGGTTTTGCTAATCCAGAGCTCCTGGAGGGCAAGGCTGGCACACTCATTTCCTTTGATATGGATTGCTTTGGGATAAGCTATGGGAGAGACCTGCTTAAATCCAGGCTGAACTTTGTCTGAAATGTGTTGATTTTTCTTCCCTAGAATGGTGATGGTGGCTCTGGGAGGAAATGCTGAGGGTGGGCAGCAGCAGTTCAGTTCATTCTTTGCAGGGACAAGGCTTTGGCTTGGTGTTCTTGTCCCTTCCTCTGCTGGATGTGGATGCTCTGCTTTGTTTGCTCATTGCTGGCTGTGCTGAGAAATGAAAGATTTGGTGTTCAGATAAGTGCCAAAAAGTCTGTGCAGCTCTGACTCCCCACAGGACTATTCTGTGAGCTCCTTTGGGAATCCCAAGAGTTCCAGCTTTATTCCCTTCTCTGACTCTGATTTTCCCAGTGAATTATTTTTTTTATTGGCAGTAGCTAGCATGTTTTTTGGATTTTTTTTTTTTTTGGTGAGGTGTTTGGCAGCATCCACTGGGGCATGTAGGTACAGAGTGTGTGAGGGAGGGAGGGGCAGCCCTGAGCAACATACCAGGCAACTTGGAACAAAAAAATTCCAAAAGATGGAGAACTCTTTCATGTGTTTGTAACAACCCCTCACCTCCCATACTTCCTGGGATGCCTGATGATTTCCTGCAAATTAAATATGAATTTTAGGTGAGAGCGAGTAGTGTTTTAAGCAGGTCATATGTTCATTACATGTATTCATCATGGATATATGGCCACCAAGAGGTTCTGTGCTTGGGAAGGAAATAAAAGATACAGGAGACAGGCTATGGAGCTGAGCTGGACAGAGCCAAGAACTGGGGAAAGGGTTAAGAAAATAACGATGAATTCTGAATCCATGGGTAGAAGCTGCTGTGAACATGGTAAAATAAAATCAGTTAGCTGGACCAAAGCCCTAAAACAAAGCCTTGCTGCCATTGCTGAAAAGTCACAGCCACCTCACTGAGCTCTTTGCCCTGAAAGGTGTGCTGTAAATAGTTGGTTTTTCCATTAATTAAAAAAAAAAGACTATTTTTGTTGTCACGAGTCTATTACTGATCTTCTCAGACAGTGAAAAGTTTTGTTTGGTTCATCTTAAGTATGACTGATTCTTGAAACTTTTTTTGGTGACTTTTTAGATGTCTTAAATTCACTTATTTCAGTGCATATCTCAGAGAAATATGTACAAAAAAGAAGTGCTGTCTTTAAAATAAATGTTTCAAAAAATTTTTTGGCAAAAAAATAGCTTAGTTCACATTTGTGAAATAATTTTCTGTAAACGGAATATGTGTGTTGATGAAAAATTGAAAGATTTGAATGCAAAAGACCACTTGACCCTCAGATAATCCTTTCCAATAGAGAATTTGAAACCTTATTCCACAGGTTCTGGCTAGTTTGGAATTCCCCAGTTTCGCTGTAACTGATCAGTGAAAATGACGACCTTGATAAATGATAATCTCTAAAGGAAAAAAGGGAAGGAAATATCCTGGCCATGCAGAAATTGTTTTACTTCTGTCACAATTAGCAATGAATATGTACAGTACAAGCATGGAGGAAGTGGAAATTGGCTGCTCCAAGGGCTGTGCTGTCTAATGTGAGCTGCAGCAGGAATTTTGACGTGTCGCATTCGCACCCACGCTCCCCCCCTTCCTTCTTCACAATCTTCACAATAGGCCCTTCCCAAACGTTTTTTCAAATAGCTGCAATATGCAGCACAGCCCTTGCTAATCCCCAGTTCTCCCCGAGCAGGCAGGCAGTGAGAACCAGAGGGGGCTGGGGGGAACCCTCTCGGAACACACTTCTCCTCTGTGTGTACAAACATAGGCACAAACATCCCCTCAGCCTGGGGGACGTGCAAAAGGTGGGACCCGGTGCTGGGGAGAGGCACCGGCTTCTGGGAGTGAAGGCGATGGGGAGGGAAGCGAACTGCCTGTTAAATATGGAAAATGGAGTCTGCTTTTTGTTCTGGGCCTTTGGAATCTGTGGGTGGATTGGAACTGGCAGGCAGGGAGCAAACACCCACCCACCATAGGGCTGTGTGGTTCAGAAGTTTACAAGAGTGTTTGTGTTCCAGGAGCTGTTGGCCTTGAAGCCAATGGAGAGGGGGAGGAGAAGAGGGAGAGAGTGAGAAAAACACTGTGGTGTTAGGGCCCTTCCTCGGAGATATTTTTCCCCTCTTCTTTCTCCAGCTCCAGGGCTTTGGAACTGGAGCAAGACAAACAGTTACTGTGGGACAGATTAATCTGATTTTAGGATGCGCAGCACTCACAGTCCGTCAGCGAGAGGCAGAGACGCCACTGTCACCTTCATGCCACATGACGGCTCCCTTTGCTCCCCCTTCTCCTGCCCTGCTGCTGTTCAGTTCTGCAGAGTCTGTGGGATGTAAAGACATGGAAGTTTTGCTGTGTTGTTACTGCAGGAGTTGAAGCTTGGTTTCTGTCCCGTCATGGCTTTCGGTTTGGAAGCTGCCACTCCAATTGCTCACTGTCTGGGTATTGCAGATACAGAAACTGAGGCACAGAGAGACTGAACAACTTGCCCAAGACAACAGGAAGTCTGTGGGAGATCTGGGAATAGACCCCAGATGTCCTGAGTTTTCTGTCTTAACCGCAAGACCATCCTTCCTGTCTCTTTGGTAGTCCCCTCTGCTTCAGGAATTCCATTTACAAATTCCACCCATAAACAATCTGTTGCATGATCCAGTGATTTACTTGCATTAAAAAGTCATTTGGAAGAGAAAATGGCACCTCTCTTAAAATGAACTGCAGCTACTGCTTGCTGTCCTTTTTTTCTAGGAGATCAAGGAGAGGGGAAAAAAACCCCCAGCTTCCAGAGCTGAGAAGCTTTTCCATTGCTATCCAAACTTCCTGCAGGCATTAGTTTGGTTCTTTAACAGAATCAGGAACTCCGTATGTGATGTTTGAGTATATCTGGCCATTTATATTTTAGTGGATTAAAAAAAATAATAATAAAAAAGCCTGAAACTGCGCTAAATCCATCTAGGGAATGATCCTGCTGCTGCTCCCCATTGTATCCGAGTGTCTCTGATGACAGTCTGGTCAACTGCCACAGCCCTGGGGGAATTCACTGTGTGTCTGGTGCTTCTCCCTTGTCACAGTCACAGTCAGAGCTTCTCCAAGAGGAGGCTGAATGCTGGGAGGGGTTCTCATTCTACCAAAGCACACCTTTTGGTTTGGAAATGATGGAGTGGATGGATGTCCTGCATATTATCAAAAGGTACCATACACACCTTCTGAAGAATATAATTAAAAATTTATTCTTAACTAAAACCTTTTATATACTCCTGTTACCCAGTGAAGAATATTCCTAGCCCTGCTTTCTCTGAAAGTGGTAACTTCTTTAGCATCAGGAATCAACAAGGACTGTATGGCCTAGATTGTTAAATCCCATCTTTAGACCTTGGTATTGTGGCAATATCTAAAAATCCCACTCGTGGATCACCAAATCCATGTGTGCTGGATTGTATAAACAGAAACTTCAAGGGTCGTTCTTGCCACCAATGGCTTTCTATTAAAGCAAATTGGTGAAGACCCTACAAGTGTCTTCTCTGAGCACATGAAGACAGCTGCTGACTTGGACCAATGTGTTTGGTTCCTGCCTTCTCTGAAGCCATGTAACACTTTAAGGGTTGATGTTGAAGTTGAGTATGTGAGAGTGCGTTCCTCTCTGGGGAATTGCTGACTTAGAGGCAGGGTTAAAGCTCTTACACAACTCTGACACCTTTTCCCTTTATTCTGAATGGGATTTCAGAATATAAAAGTACAAATAAAACACAAGAGCTTGGTGTGTGCCCTGCCCCATTACAGTGAGTATGAGTAAATCACAGTGGGTTTGTTTTTGCAATTGCTCTTTTAATCACTGTTTGGATATTTGTCTGTTTGCTCCTTCTTTTTTGTCCTGATGGGTTTTTTCTGCTGTTCCACTGCCATGGTGACCTCTTTCAGAGGAGACTGTCCAAAATTCAGTGTCTGTGTCACTCAGTCACACTCTGTGGATGAGCAGTGCTTAAAGTCCTTGTTGCATTACAAACACTATTAACAATTGCACTGGTGTGAAAGTGCTCCCCAGCCCTTTTTGGCACACACTGTTGACAGAGCAGTGAGATAACAGTGGAAACCTTTTCAGCTTGTTCCTTATGGTGGTGCTAAGTGGTGATTGAAATGTTTGTTAGAATTCTGGGTGTGCAGTCCATGGAAAATGGGAGAAGACACAGTTTTTTTTGCTTTGAAATTTGATATTAATAGAAAGTAAGAGCATCTCACTCCTGATTTGAATAATAAATCCATAATGGAGTTGGCAGTGCTGCTGGGTGCCCGTGCCTGGTCATTGGGTGTCCATGCTGTGGTCCATGGGTGTCCATGCCCTGGGCACTGTGTGTCCATGCCCTGGGCAGTGGTGTCTATGCCCTGGGCAGTGGTGTCCGTGCCCTGGGCACTGTGTGTCTATGCCCTGGGCACTGTGTGTCCGTGCCCTGGGCAGTGGTGTCTATGCCCTGGGCAGTGGTGTCCGTGCCCTGGACACTGTGTGTCCATGCCCTGGGCAGTGGGTGTCCGTGCCCTGGGCAGTGTGTGTCTATGCCCTGGGCAGTGTGTGTCTATGCCCTGGGCAGTGGGTGTCCATGCCCTGGGCAGTGTGTGTCCATGCCCTGGGCAGTGGGTGTCCGTGCCCTGGGCAGTGTGTGTCCATGCCCTGGGCAGTGTGTGTCCATGCCCTGGGCAGTGGTGTCTATGCCCTGGGCACTGTGTGTCTATGCCCTGGGCAGTGGGTGTCCGTGCCCTGGGCAGTGTGTGTCTATGCCCTGGGCAGTGGTGTCTGTGCCCTGGACAGTGGGTGTCCATGCCCTGGGCACTGTGTGTCCATGCCCTGGGCACTGTGTGTCTATGCCCTGGGGAGTGGTCAGTGGGTGTCTGTGCCCTGGGCAGCGGTCAGTGGTGTTCGTGCCCTGGGCAGTGGGTGTCCGTGCCCTGGTCATTGGTCAGTGGTGTCCGTGCCCTGGGCAGTGGTCAGTGGTGTCCGTGCCCTGGGCAGTGGTGTCCGTGCCCTGGGCAGTGGTCAGTGGTGTCCGTGCCCTGGGCAGTGGTGTCCGTGCCCTGGGCAGTGGTCAGTGGTGTCCGTGCCCTGGGCAGTGGTGTCCGTGCCCTGGGCAGTGGTCAGTGGTGTCCGTGCCCTGGGCAGTGGGTGTCGTGCCCCGGTCATTGGTCAGTGGTGTCCGTGCCCTGGGCAGCGGTCAGTGGTGTCCGTGCCCTGGGCAGTGGTGTCCGTGCCCTGGGCAGTGGTCAGTGGTGTCCGTGCCCTGGGCAGCGGTCAGTGGTGTCCGTGCCCTGGGCAGTGGTGTCCGTGCCCTGGGCAGCGGTCAGTGGGTGTCCGTGCCCTGGGCAGTGGTGTCCGTGCCCTGGGCAGTGGTCAGTGGTGTCCGTGCCCTGGGCAGCGGTCAGTGGTGTCTGTGCCCTGGGCAGTGGTGTCCGTGCCCTGGGCAGCGGTCAGTGGTGTCCGTGCCCTGGGCAGTGGTGTCCGTGCCCTGGGCAGTGGTCAGTGGTGTCCGTGCCCCGGCGGCGATTGCGCGGGGCGGTCGCGGTGATCTCTCGTCGGTCGGTAGAGGGCGCCCGTCCCCGGCGTGCGGGGGCGCTTGGCGCCCCCGGACAGCCCGGACACACCGGACAGCCCCGGACACACCGGACAGCCCCGGACACGCCGGACAGCCCCAGCCCCGCGGGTTGGGTGCGAGTCCAGGAGCCGACCCGCCCGTGTGCCACCAGCGTGGCCTTAGTGCTGCCTCTGCCTTCCTGCTCCAGCGAGGGCTCGGGCAGCCCCCAACCTCTGTCCACCCGCGCTGCGGTTGCGCCTCTCGCTCCTTCCCCGCGTTAAGCGTCGCCTGTGGATGGAAGGAGCGTGTGACGTGTGCCGGGAGCGGGGAACACATGTGTGTCGGGACAGGGAAGCACATGTATGTCGGAGCAAGGGAGCACACGTGCGCCGGGACAGGGGTGCACACGCGTGTCGCTCGCCTGTAGCGCTCGGTGGGTTCGGGGCTCCGGTGCCCCGTGGCGCCCCGAGGATGCGCTCTCGTCCCGCGCGGTTGTCGCCCATCAGTCGCGCTCTCACGCCTGTGATTGCTGTCGGCGCGGGGCGTGTGCCCGCAGTTGACGCCGGGCAGGGCGCTGTGAGTGCTCACACACGCTCCGTGCCCGTGCGAGCGCGACCAGCGCCGCTCCGTGAGCCTGCTCCATTTCACCGCTGCCAGAAATCCAGCGGCGAGAGGGAAAAAGCCCTCGCCCTACCGCCCCTCCTTGGCGGCGCGGCGGTCCGTGAACCCAGCAGTTTATCCTCCCCCCCCGCTCCCTCCCTCCCTCGCCGGCGCTGCCGCCGGGGCCGCGCCGCGCGCCCGCCCGTGCAGCAGTTCGGCTCGGCTCGGCTCGGCTCGGCTCGGCTCGGTTCGGCTGAGCTCGGCACGGCTCGGTTTGGCTCGGCATCATCAGCACAGCTCGGCTCGGCTTGGTTCGACTCGGTTCGGTTCTGTTCGGCACAGCTCGGTTCGGCTCGGCACGGTTCTGTTCGGCTGGACACGGCACATCCCAGCTCGGTTCGGCTGGACTCAGCTGGGCTCGGATCAGCTCGGTTGTGCTCAGCTCGGCCGGGCTCGGCTCGGCTCGGCCGATCCCGGCACATCCCGGCCGGTCTGGGCGCAGCGCGAGGGGGGAGGCGGGCGCTGTTCCTGGAAGAGCCCGGCCCGGGGAGTTGGTCACATTCTTGGCCGGGATTCAATGACTGAGGCAGACACCAACAAACAGAGGGGGGGAGGCGGAGGGCGGGAGGCTGAGCCCGCCTGCATTAGCTCAGCTCTCAGGCACTCTCAGTCACTGCTGGAAAGAGGAGCTGGGAGGATGTGTGCGCTCTCACCGCGGCTCCCCACGGCACAACGAGAGCACCGGCAGAAATAAGGGAAGGAAGGCGAACCGAGAGCCGAGGAGCCCTCCCAGGCCGAGCAGAGGGACCACGAGGGGCAGCGGAGCCGCTCTTCGCCCGTGCGGAGCCCCCGCGCCGCTTCGGCAGTGCCGGAGATTTGGGCCTTTTCTCCTGCGTTGTTCCTTCCACAGACCGAGCGTTCTGCCTCCTCCTGCTTTTTACTTTCCTCCCCCGCGCCTTCCCTCGGTGGATATGGACAGAAGGGAGATCACTGCAGAGAAGCAGCAGCCGCCAGAACATATTTGAGCCCCGGGTGCTCGGAGCGTGGCACAGACTTTTTGTGTTTCTGTGGGTGGTGTGTGTGTGTGTGAGTGAGTGTGTGTTGGAGGTGTGGGAGGAGGGATTGGTTTGCCTGGGGGTTGGCTGAGGGGGTGAGTGCTCGGATGAAGACCTCGTTTTGCCGTGATTCTGTGCTCCATCGGGGCAGCTTGGAGACTTGGAGGGTTTGAAATTGTAACGCGAACCAAGAGAAAAGAAAGAAGAGAGAGACACGCATACAAAAGGATTTATTTCCTCTCCGTTAGTGGATTGCTGAGTGAAAAGGAGGAAAAACACAAGGGTGGGTTGTTTTATTTTGTTCATATTTTTCCTTAAAAAAATCCCTTAAGTGGATTTGCACCAGGGTGGAAGATAATTGGGGATTTTTGCTGTTTGTTTTGGGAATAGAAACTAAAAAATGGAGACTGTAAGTAGAAGCAGCTTCCAGCCTCATCCAGGACTGCAGAAGACCTTGGAACAGTTTCATCTGAGCTCTATGAGCTCCCTGGGTGGCCCTGCTGCTTTCTCAGCACGATGGGCACAGGAGATGTATAAGAAAGACAATGGCAAAGACCCAGCGGAACCTGTACTGCATCTGCCCCCGATCCAGCCTCCTCCGGTCATGCCTGGTCCCTTCTTCATGCCCTCGGACAGATCCACAGAGAGGTGCGAGACCATCCTGGAAGGGGAAACCATCTCCTGCTTCGTGGTGGGCGGAGAGAAGCGGCTTTGCTTGCCCCAGATCCTGAACTCGGTGCTCAGGGACTTCTCCCTGCAGCAGATTAATTCGGTGTGTGATGAGCTACATATTTACTGCTCCAGATGCACTGCTGACCAGCTGGAAATCCTCAAAGTCATGGGCATCCTGCCCTTCTCCGCTCCTTCCTGCGGGCTCATCACGAAAACTGATGCTGAGAGGCTTTGTAACGCTTTGCTTTATGGTGGCACCTATCCTCCCCACTGCAAGAAGGAATTCTCTAGCACAATTGAGCTGGAGCTCACGGAGAAGAGCTTCAAGGTGTATCATGAGTGCTTTGGGAAGTGTAAGGGACTCCTGGTGCCAGAGCTTTACAGTAACCCCAGCGCAGCCTGCATCCAGTGCTTGGACTGCAGGCTCATGTACCCACCTCACAAATTTGTGGTTCACTCTCACAAATCGCTGGAAAACAGGACTTGCCACTGGGGCTTTGACTCTGCAAACTGGAGATCCTATATCCTCCTCAGCCAGGATTATACTGGGAAAGAGGAGAAAGCTAGACTGGGCCAGCTCTTAGATGAAATGAAAGAAAAATTTGACTATAACAACAAATACAAGAGGAAAGCCCCCCGGGTAAGTGGCGCCTGTAATTTTAAAGGGGGCGGGGGGGATTTCGGTAACATTTATCGATATACCCAAATTGTTGCCAGCTGCTTTTCCTTGGAGTCATTTAGCAATTTTAGTCGTGTTCTCCATTCTCCCCGTGTGTGTGTTGCTGTGAAGCAGCAGCGCTTGTGATGGCACATTTATTTCTCTGGTTGTGTTCTGAGCACGGTGTTTGGAGTTTGTTTAAATTACGTATGTGTATTTGTATATTTTACTATACGTGGACCCTGGTCTTTGAAGCCCATCACCCTGCCCCAGACTTTATCTGGAAGTGCGTGAGTTCGGCTCTTAAGGGCTTCTTCACTCAGGGGTCAAGACAAGGGAGAAGCCAGAAAAAAGGAGCAGGTACTGATGGCTCCAGACACAAGTCCGTGCACTCTTCTGGTCGATTGAGTGTCGCCAGGGATGGAGGTGGGGGTTAATGCTCTAAATGGTTGTATGGAAATAAAATGTGCCTGTTAAGAAAAAAATCGTGCCGGTAGTGCAGGTTACTGGTTTTCAGATGAAGAGTGCGGAACGTGAATGGAGAAGTCCCTGCTTTTAGAGTATCCCTGTGGAGCCTAAATTTCCCCAGCAGACAGGCTTTTGTATATTGGATTATGTCTACATCCAGCAAATGACTCTGTCTAGGGCCAGCTGCAGCAGCTCCTTAAGGTATTCCATGCCGTGCTGTGCTGAGCCAGACAGCTAAAGCACATTTTTTTTTTTTAGGTGTCGCTTGTTTTTCTTTCAGTCTGAGCTGCCTTTAGATCCCAGAATCCCTGGTGTGTGGGTGGGAGGCTGCCTTGGCATCTGGCACCGGTCCTGCTCCATGGGCAGCAGTGCCACAAGGCCTTGAGGACTCCCAGACAGCGGGATGTCTGTCTGGCTCCTGGCGATGGTGCAACTGGCTGGGGATGAGCAATTCTGCTTCCTGCTCCTTCCCCCCGGTGCAAGGGGAAAGCAAACTCCTGCCTCCCGAGTTTTCCCCTGCAGGTTTGTTGCTTGGGCTCTGCCTCATTGTCAGAGATTTCCAAACTTTGGGTTTTTATGTCTGGAGTGGAAGGGCAGTACACAAGCCTGGAAAAGAGAAGCGATATTTAAAGCCCACGGTGAAAAATCTCAATTAACTTACCAAATACCTGTTTAAAGGGTCAGCCACGCACTCTGACTAAGGTAGAGCTTTTATTTCTAAAAAATTGCAACAAAAATACCCAACCAAAACCCAGATTTTTTTTTTTAAATATGCTGTGCAAACAGTACAGTAATTCCACAACCAGCCTAGGAGGCCTAGTGAGCCCATCTGACTGGGCTCCACGCTTCTGGATTAGGGAGCAGAGTCTCACTTTTCCAGTTCCAGTTTCTCTCCTGGCCCCCGGCTCAGTCCTTGTCTTCACCCCTCCTTTTCCTCCCCGGAGTGTCAGGACGCTGTGACAAAGCTGGGCTGTAATGAGGCACATTATCCCCGTGGTTGGAGGTGGATGTGTTTTTAATGGCTTGTCTATTCTCCGTCAGTCATGTGCTGAGATGGAATGGTGGGATAGATCTACATGGATGTGAGAGGAGAATATGGCTCTCAAACTGGAAACATTTTTCATGCTGGGAAAGGAATTTTCTAGGGCATGCTTCGTTTGGGAAGTAAAAGTAAAAAACCTCCACATTCTTGTTGTAGAAAGGTCTTGTGCCCCTGACTTGGTCATTTCCAGAGTTTAATTAAAATGAATGTTAGTAGAGGAGTACTTTCCTTTTCTTGCAAGGCTTTTTCAGTGTTCTCTTCAGCTGCATCATTTATCCAACACCCTAGGCGAGGCTGCAGGACGAGAACAAGAAAAGGTTACTAAACCTTGGCTGTGCCTCAGTTTTTTTGGGGACCCTTTCATAGGTCCTAGTTCAGAATATGAGAAGCACTCTTCCCTCACCCTCCAAAATCTGCCTGGAGCACAGCACTTCTTGCAAGAGTGAGTTAAAGTTATCTAATAGTGAACGCCAAAAATTCTGTGAGGAAATGGTGGCCATCTATTTTTTGGAAAATTTTGCCAGAAATCCATCATGGTGAAATGCTAAGTCTCCTGCATAAATTCATTTGAAAGGTGGCAAGGGGTAAGGTGGGGAAGAATAGAGTGGTGTCTGCTCAGACGATGGGGTAGAGAAAACAGAATGTTTTATCTCATATTAAGTTTCAAGGCTTTTGAGCTGCCTTCAGGATGCTTCTATTGAACCAGTGCAGTCCTGAGGAGACCCTGACAGTGCTGGCAGTGTTTTGTACGCTTATCCTTCCTTTTCCTGAAGTCTTTTTCCATTGGGCTTAGCCAACGGATATCATATGCTAAGGTCATTTGTGTTGTAGCAGTGTGTGTGGATAATTATGGAGAGATTTAATCAGGCTCTAAGATTGGTAGGCTGTGGCCAGGGGCAAGTAACATTGGAGTAAAGTTTAGATGCCTAGTGAGGAAATGACAGGATGGTCCCATTCCATGTGTGTTAAATCCTGTGTGGGTTTTGTGTGTCTGTGGGGCTCTGGCTGTCTCTGGGGATGAAAGGGTGAAGCACATGTGTCTTTGTGGTGGGCTTCCTTTTTGATGTAGATCTCAGCTTTGCTTTGTTCTGTTTCATACAGAGGTGTTCCTGTGCGTGGCGTGCCATGAGCTGCTGTGTCAGATATTGGGTTTTCTGCTTTCAGGAGTGGCCTTATTTTTTTCAGTTTCTCAATTTATTTATTTCTCTCTGTGTGTACACGCATTGCGTTGTGTGGTGTGTTTGCCCTGGGGTTCTGGTAGTATGTTGGTAGCATGGGATGCATATGACCAATTTTATGGCTGTTTAAGCAGCAGTGAGTGTTTTGACCTTTTCATGTGTCTCCATGAGGTTTCTGTGATGAGGTCGGGAGATTTCTGCCAGCACAGCTCTGCCTTTTAAGGGTCTGACTTAAATGGAGGAGCTGGGTTGGCACAAGCCCCTGATGCAGATTCAGCGTAGTGGCAGAACTGCCTTTTTTTCCTCTCTTTTTTCTTGTTTCCCTTTTCCTTTTTTTTCCTTGGCGTGGTTTTAAAGCTTTGCTACAAGGTGTAGCTTTTCCTAGATATTTCATTCCCAGTGCATATTTCTCTGTACATCAAGTATCTGTAGTGCATATCCATCCGTCTGTACCAGGAGATGGATGTGTAGCTGCAGAGGTCTCATCTCTCGGTCAGCGGTGTTGGTTGAACAAGACTCCTGTTGCCTGGTCTTGCAACTTGCAGAAGAATCCTTTGTCTAGACCTGTGTGAAGCCAGCAAAGGGTCTTAACCAAAAGCTGGAGGGAGTTGTGACAGCTGGAGCCCCCCCACTAGAGCAGGGACCATAAAGGCCTCAGTCACTATCCTTTACCCTCTTTTAAAATTTTCGTTTTTATATCCTCCTTGTTCATGCTTGGATGAGTAATTGACTGTCCATAAGGTCTTTCACCTTCCTGCCACTTCCCAATGCTCTTTCTTTTCTTGAGCCCTATAACTTCTCCGTTTTACTTATTTTGTATCCTTCACTGGGTGTTCCACCTTCCCATGCAGGGTTTGTTGTGCTTTGCTTTCTCTCTGCACCAACACGGCTTTTACTTGTGTGGGTGTCCTGTTTCCCTACCTGTCTCATTTCATCCACCATTACTGGCATGCAGCACAACCATTACATTCTGGGGTATTTCTAGAAATTAAAAATGTGAATAACCTGATGGGGTTGCAAAACAGGGTCCTAGATATCCACCATCAGTGCCAAAGCCTTTTTCTTGGGCTCAACCTCTGGTGCCTGGTGCATGTTCTCCTGTGGGACTGATGTGGCTTCAGTGTGTCTGTGGCGCTGCTCTCCTCTCCCGTGTGACAGACAGCTCCCTGCTTGCCTTACATCAGGATGCTCCACTCGCACAGAATTAATTCAGACGCAGCCCTGAAGGCTTTGTTGGTTGCTATTTCCAGAAGAGGAGGGTGGGTTTGACTGTGTCTGTTTCTAACCTTTTTTCTCCAATGCTGAACCGAGCAACATTTCACAGCGCTTTGAGATTCCCCACCTGTGTGCCAGACATCTGTGCCCTGAGCAGGACTGGCTGTGAGCAGGGCGCAGGAGAGCCAGAGCTGTCCTTGCACGCGTGTGAGCACACCCACACACCCAGTGCTGCCGTGTTCCCACGGTTCAAGTCCCAGCAGCACTTCTATGAAGTCGCTGGAAGCCAGAAGCAGCATTCTGGGTACTGACACACAAATGAGCACATGAGGCCTCCCACTTTATTTCACAATGCCTCCCAACCCAGTGCTGCCACAACATGCAGCTCGCTCAGCTGGAGGAAGGTTTAGCCAGGTCAAGTGTGCAGCCGAATCAAAGAACCCAAATTGCTGCGAGTGGAGCGGCGCGGCGCTGGCGCGGCTGGAGGGAGGACGTGGGCTTTTAGGTGCTGCCCAGTGGTTGCTGTGCTGTGCTTTATGGCCACCTGAAAGGCTGCAGGAGTAGGGCTGGAATGTGTGTCTTATCCTAAAGTCCTGCCTCCTGGCAGTAGTAACCTTTATGTGTTAATAGGGTATATCCTATGGTGGGTGTAGCAGAGAGGTTCTGAGTTTATTCCCTGGCAGTGGTGTTCAGACTGCAGGATGGATTTATTCTTGATGCAAACTGACACAAGAAATACTGTTGGAAAATTTTTGCCTGAGAACTGAGGGTTCAGTTGTTTTCCCATAGAATATTGAAGTCCTGTTTTCTACTTGATGTCCAAGAATTGTTTTAGAGATGCTCCAGTAAAAATTTAGAAGTCCCTAAAACAAAAACATTGATGTCTTGGGGCAGTAGCTTGGTTAAGAAGCCTTTTACAGCTTAAAAGTTGGACTTCAAAAGTGACACCAGCCTGAATGAAATCCCATGTACCTGGGGAGATTGTCAGTGTTTAAGCAAACATCAGCAGTTTTTCTCAACCCTGCAAACAGTTTTACAGATGTTGTAGATCGAGAACAAAGCAGCAGGTACGTGCATGTGTGTTGGACAAAGAGTGTGCTGTGAATGATCTAATGGTGTTGAGTCAACCATGGCTCTCTCTTGCTGCAGAAGAGTTCCTAAGTTCCTCAAGTCAGTTCTCTTGAATTAGGGAGGGAATTATATGCAATCTCTGCTTTTGAAAATCGCTGCCTAAAATATTTAAACCTCTGCCTCTCCCTCCATTGTCTGGGCTGTCTCGCTTGCCTCTCCATTTCTGTGGTTTCAGGCTTGGGCGTGTGTTCTGCCCAAACAGTAGTGTGCTTTGAAGATGCGTGTAAACACCGCTTATTTTTTGGATGTGCTGGGAGCCCGACACCTGGTCCCTGGCAGGCTGAGAGCCCAGTTATCGCTGGCTGGGGCTGGCTGACCCGGGAGGGTGTGTTTGCACTTGCTGAGAGGCGCCTTTGGATCGGTGTTGTAAAAGCATCTGGAGGCGTCTGCGCCAGGCTGCTCCAAGCGTGTCCGGGCAGCGCAGCAGCCCTGGGCTGGAGCCTCTCGTTCCTTATCTGCACCCCCAGCACCAGCACTGCCAGAGCAGGGGGGCTCCAGAGCCACAGGCATTGGGTGTCTACAGAGAAGCAGTGTCTAGTCTCACTGAAAACTCACCTTAGGTTCATCTGCCGGCAGAGTAATTTCACCGAAGCGAAGGGTTTGAATGTCCCCAGTGCCGTAAGGAGTGGGCTGGCTCTTACTGGGGATCACTGGTGATTGAACTCACATTGCTGACTCAGCTGGCCAGACTGCTTTGCCATCACATGAGGAGCTGTGTCTCCATGTGTGAAGTATTAAGACAGAGGTTTTTTTTCTAAAAAATATTTGGCTTGGTTTGGTTGTTTTGGTTTTATTTTAAAGCACACTTTGGACTTGACACTGTAATTCTTACTTAAGAGGGAACTGTCGTGGAAGAGTTACAGCAAAACCAATAGGAGGATCTTGGAAAAAATAAGACAAAAATGACTTATACTGGATTGTGGAGAATCTACTGATAGAATCCCATCAATTACTAGGCTGATCTATTTTAGCTGAGTGGCCGTAGAGCACTTAATTCAAATTAATCTTCACATACAGGAAGCATTACTTTAAAATGTAGGAATATAGCATGTTTTTGTTTGAAGTCTGTCAATTAAAGCATGTGTGCTAATGACACATTTTATTAGATAATATCTACTTTGCATATGTTTTGTGTATCTGGGTAATGTGTATTATGAATTAATAAATCAGCACCAGTTTTTTAATGCCATTCCACTCTCTGTCTCTAATACAGGCAGTGTATATTCTTGGAAAATAATTTCAAAGAAGCAGGTTTGCTCTGAAAAGATGTGCTCTGGTCCCTTCCCTCCTCCTTTACACCTTGTGCAGTCTTGTATGCCTTACATTTCATTGTCAGCATAGAGATTCAGACTCAAATCGTTACTGAAATCACCTGCTCCGTATCTTCTGGAGCACCAGAGGTTAATCCGAAGGTTTGGGGCTTTGGAGCCGGTTCTACAGCTCCCACTGAAGCAATCAGCCCACAGTAATTGGAACCAGTTCACCCACAAACCACAGCAGACTCTGTGTAATAGACTCCTTCCTGTGTGTTGACTGGCAGTAGTGGCAGAGACCAGGGACAGACTCTGAACCAGAATGTCCCAGTGCTGAGGCAGAGTGGCTTCACCAAGTTAATGGCCTTAGCTGGTATTTACAGGACTGTGCTGACTCTGAGACCCTGTAGTTCTGCTACTTGAAGTATTTTCATTTTGCTCATTAATGAGGATTTGGTTTAGTAGACATTTGGTGCTCTGATCCTGGTGGACCTCACTGAATGGGGCAACTGAGAGCTGGCTTCAGACTGAAGGGGTTTTGTCTGTTGGTCACTACATGCAAGATTTGGTTTTAAGGTTGTGGTAG
The DNA here is from genome assembly GCF_000738735.6 of Corvus cornix cornix. Taxonomy (NCBI): domain Eukaryota; kingdom Metazoa; phylum Chordata; class Aves; order Passeriformes; family Corvidae; genus Corvus; species Corvus cornix. Next base: position 4,316,713 of record NC_046350.1, on the reverse strand, counting down.
AGATCTACCACAGAGATCTTCTCTTCCTGTATTGTCCTTTTTTGTTTGTTTGTTTTTTTAACAATGAAGAAATATGTCTAAGGTTGGGATAAGGATCAGCCTTTTTTGCTGATGCAAATTCAAGGACCGTAAGCTTGGCCTCAGAGTTAAATCTGACGCAGTTCATGGGGTGTGCAGCTTTCCTTGGCGTTGGGGACTCCTGCTGGCTGATAGAGACTGGCCCCTCTGCACTGAGATAACGATTTTACTTTGACTTTTGGTTGGATGAGGTGACGAAAACACTGATACTAATTCCAGCTCTGATCCTGTCAGTGTGTGATGGACAGAGCTCTTCTGGGAGCCAATGGGAATTCCCATGTGTGGAGCTCTTATCATCGCCTCCATCTATGGTTTGGTTGCTATCATGTAAGATTGGGCTTCTCCAAGCAGTGGATGCATATTAACACAGCCTGATAAGCTGCAGAGACATATGTGCTGTGAAATGAGGCAGGTCCTGCCATCCTAACTCAGGCAGTCTTGTTCTAACAGTCCTGTTTAAAGAGTCAGGGAAAATGTACCCGAGGCTGGAGATTCTATGGGTATGTAAAAATTGCAGCATCATTCTGTATGCTGGAGGTAAACAGCAAAGTAGCTAATCAATAACGTAGGCTCTGGCTTTGTTGTTTATTGATTTCTGTACAGTTACCTTTGCACATGCTTTGTAGAAAATGGGACTTTTATGTTTGGTTTTCTGTAGATTTTTTTTCTTTTTTCTTGAAGAAAAAATGGAAGCTGTTTCTGTTTTGGTATGAGAATCAGTGCCACTGGAAGCACAAGGACTGCTCAGGCTTTAAGGATTAAAAGACAGCAGCAATATCAACAAGATAAGGTAGAGCCTGGTGCTTGTCTTTTCCTGGGGAAGACTTCAGTGATGGATTTGGGGGCCGTGGTACCCTGTGCTTTGTTCCTCGCCCGCTGTTCACTCAGTGGTATCGTTTTATAGAATAAGGTCATTGACTTGGATTGCTTCTTGGTTTCTCAACTCTTTTCACCAGCCAGTTTGTGTAATGTCTGTCTGAAACATTGAGTAAGGGCATTGAAATAGCAGACAGGATATCAAGTGTTCGGAAGTCTGGGTTAAGTATAACAGACAGTTCTGGCTGGTGAAAGGGGAGCAGCCCCTGGAGCTCTCTCACAGCTCAGTCTCTGTGGAAACAGCAGACTCGGGGCTCTGCATCCCTGTTCCAGCTCTTCCCCTCTGTTCCCTCCACACCCATATAATTAATCGTGTGTGGGTGCACCTCTTTTCTAGATATGTCTTCCTTGTTTCTTAGTGGCACAGAATTGTATGTAATAATGTCTCTTTCTAAGGATTACATAAGTTGAAGATGATTTCTCCACTGGGAGAATTATGCAAGTTTAAACTGAAATGTATTTAGAAAGCTTTTATGTGTGTGTTTTCTGACTTGCAATGCAGAGGGTGATTTATTTGCATCCTTAATTGAACAACATCTGTTGGGGTTGGAAGAAAAACCATTTCATATCTTTTCACTGTCATATCCTGCATTTTTATTAAGTCCTCTACCCCCTCCACTTCCCACATTACCTGTGTTACAGGTGGTGATTTTTGTCCAGGTAGATCAGCCAGGCACTCATGTGGGACATCCTTCTGGACTCTGCAGCACTGTTGATGCATATCTGCTGTAGTGTTTTCTTTCAGTTGTTGGATTTCAGGGAATCATGCAATCATTGAGGCTGGAAAAGACCTCTGGGGTCCTGGAGTCCAGCCACTGATCGCCACCTTGTCTAGAGACACTTGAGTGCTGTGTAAGAAGTCGTTGCCTTTACTACCATTAAAAAGTCTGTAATGCCTCTGTAATGCTGCTCTTGGTATTCTTTGACCATTTATTAAGGAAGTTCCTGCTGCCCTTGAGCAAAATCAAAGTTTGTGTCCCAGGAGAAGAAAGCACTGCAGTCAAGAGTGTTTATTGAACTTGAAGAGGGTGAAACAACTTCTTGTTTCAGTGTGAATTTCTGTGGGAGGCTCTTTGTGTGACTGAGTCCTGGCACCTGTACCCATTCCAGAGGGTGCACAGGTCTGGAGAGCTGTTCCTGCAGTTCCACTGGCATTGGGAGAGTCATTCTCTTTCCATCCCTGTGGAATGCTGGAGTGCTGCACTCATGGTGCTGGGAGCTGCTGTTTCCAGGATCGAGCTCACAAAATTAATTCTGCTGAGTAGTAAAAAACACAGGTTGCACAGGCATCCTGCTGCTTACTGAGACAGAGGTTGCAGTAGTACCAGTTAGAAGCAGTGAATTACTTTCAATAATTAAAAAACTAACTATTAAATTTTTCTAGGTTCGATATTTTTTCACCCTACAAATTCCTCAAGATTGTTCAGGTTTACCTATTCATAGTAGTAAAATAAGTTTTATAGCTTTTATAAAGAGTAATGGACTAAAAAAGGCAGAAAATGCGCAATATTAAGGCTAAAGTATGGTTTGATTTTGGTAACCTTCATTGATGTAGTGGATTTCAGACTTAAACTTCTGTTATTGTGAATTATATGTCAAACAGGCTTTTCTGAAGCACCATCATTCCACAGTTGGAAAACTTATCTGAGTTGAAAGGATAACAGTCATCCAAAAAAAAAAAAATTGCCATTCTTAACTCCCCACTGGCAGTTCCAGTTTATTCAGTGAATTATCTCACCCATGCTGGTATAATTTAGAAATATTCCTTTGAAATAACTGTGTTTAGAGTGGTGCAGAGCTGCTGGGAGAAGTAAATCAGCCTCAGAGGAGCACAGACTGCAGCATCAGGTCCATCATTGATATTTCTTTGTTCCCATTCAGTCACTAATAAGAAACAGGGCATGCAATGAGTCCTTGCACTAATATAGCCAAAGATTTACTTTCATTTGGCTTTTTGCCCTTTTCTTACCACAACAGTGGAGTTTTTTGTAAAACCAGGGGAGCCAAATAACCTTTGGGCCATATTTAGTGACAGACAGGGATAAAAGTGGAGTAAAGTGCTCTCTTTTCCTATCAGTGAGTATGCAGAACTACTGCTCAAAGGTCTTGGCCCTCACAGCCTGCAAATTAGATACTCCTTTTCTAAAACCTTAATTTCTAAAAACATTTCTGTGACAATCTTTTTTTATAATGGATTCATTGATCTTTCTTTTGCCCTGCTGATTCTAGAGCAAAGGTATTGTATTGAAGACTACTGAGTTCTGAAGGAAAAAATTAAATTATATTTTTATTATTATATGGTTTTATACTTTTATTATATAAAATTGTGAATACAAAATAAAAGTAAATCAGTAATTTTGAGGGGAAAAAGGAGTAGGAGTTGGCAGTGCCTTAACTACTCTTTGCTTGTATTTGTTGTATGACTTTCTTGATTATTTGTAGCATTAACTTACTCATGTGTCTTTTAAGTAAATTTGGTCTTTTTGCAGTTTTTTGGCAATTAACCTAGCTGTGATGAGGCTTGAAAGAATATCATCTGCACACCTGTTTAATGTTAAAGATGAGGCATTCAGTGCTTTGTGGCTTTAGCTTGAAATTCAAGTTGCTTTGAGTCATCCCTTTAGTCTTTTGTTTGGGTGGAAAAAAGGAGTGGCAGCAAAGGGCCTGCAGCTAAGAAATGAAAGAGTTGAATTAGGTTTTAGAAATGTTAGTCTTGGCATTTGGGCCATTTGCATTTGTAGAGATCGTCACGCTTCGCTTTAGCTGGGGTTGAGCAGTTCGGAGCTGGGGATGGAGAATGTTCCACGTCTCTGTCCCAGTCACTCCGCAGAGGTACTGGGACAGTGGGGAGGAGCTGGAGTGGGAGCTGTGGGCTCACTTTCCACCACATTCCCTCATGGGGATTATTGCCTCACCTGTATTTCCATGCTGTGGTGCACAACTGACTCGTTTTTTTCCTGACAGCAGCTTCTAATTCTGTGACCCAGAGGACTCTCCACTCTCTAAATCACAAACTGAGTCCATGGGACACAAACTGCTACCAAAGAATCGCAGTGTTCTCTTTGTTTCCCTTGTTTTGGGTTGTTTTGTGAAGCTTCATGAGTTCCTGCAGCTCCAGGAGAAGCGACAGTGGCACAAGCAGAGGGGACAGCGTGTGGGGAGGTTCCCAGCAGGAACATCTTCCCTGGAATCATGGCTGAGAATTGTGTGAGCAGCCCAAGCTTGTGTGACATCACTGCACTGCTTAGTCCTGCACTTCCATTGGTGTACCCATGGTGAGCTTTAACTCCTGCCGTTAGAGAAAAGAGAGAATATTCTAAATGTCCCTGTGCTCCACACCTTGAGGGTCTTTACCCAGTTCTCTTGGCCTGGGATGCAGCCAGGATAATCCATGTGGCATCAGTGCTGTCAGGGAAACCCTGCCAGGGTTCGATGCAGGGAAAGGGAAGAAGTTGGAGCTTCCCTGCCCCAGACCCTGCCATGGAACCTGGACTGCCTCGCTCCAGCCTCTGTGGTTTGACTCCAGTGAGGTCACTGGACTTGGTCCAAATTTATTAAAATGTATCTCAAAGTGGAAATCACTCCCAAATGTGGCCAGGTTTTCCTCACTGGCAATAATCTGAGGGTCACATTCTGCTGAGATGTTACAAGTGAAAATTTTAGTAATTGATGGGATTTCAGTGGAGGTTTTCCTTTCAGATGTCTATTTCAACATTTGAATTCTGCTCTTACAAATTTACATGCAAATTTATAATTTAGGTTTCTAAAAATTTTATCAAATTTGTCCTTGTTAGCTGGACTAATTTATTGGTGCAGTTTTCTCGTATTATAACTTGATTTGATTTCAGTGGAGTCACACAAAACTCCATATATTCCTTTGTTTCTAAGAGGGATGCTCATTCATATGCTTGTAAAGGAGCAGCTGGATCCCATCTTAGCAGATGTGAAACCCTTACATTGAAATTGCTGTACTTCTTGTATGTGGGTTTTGTCCTTGAAAAAATCTCTTATTAATTAGATCCCCCTCACTTTTGAACTTTTTTGCTCCCTCAGCCAAAATCTTAATTCCCTGTGACATCAGAATTAACTGCTGTAGACAATTATGATGTCACAAAGTCTCAGGGAAGAGAAATATGGAGACACACAGATGCTGCTCAAACCAATTTCTTAACTAAGAAAAGGTTGCTTGGGTTTTGTTTTCATTTTAAAACCAAAACCAGTTTTTGCCTCAGATTATCATGTCAAAGTAACAGTTGAGTTGGTCCAAATTCACCCTCAGCCGTCGTGTAAAGGCTTCTCCAATCTGTGATTCCTCCTTGGGCAGGGGAGAGCTGCAGCTTTGGGCGGTGTCACCGTAGGGCCAAAAGTGAATTGCAGCCCTGGAAAATTTGGTAAAGACCAGCAGGGCAGAGCCATGTCCCGAAGGAGAAGTCTGCAGAAGTAAATTCGTAATTACCAGCTCCGTTGCTCCTCTTCCTGCTGGTTTGGACACACTTGGTAGCGCTTCTTTTCCTTCTTTTTTTTGGAGGGGGTGTGTGATGGTGTTTTTGTTGTTAGGTTTGTTGGTTTGGGTTTTTTTCTCCAAGCTCCTTCTCTAGGCTCTGTGCCCGAGTGCATCTCGGGATTTCCCTTTTGCTGAATGAGCTGCTTGTTTGAGAGGGAGGAAGTAAGGTCCCTTCTGGATTAGGAGGGAATGGGGGTGGAGGGTGGGGAAATGTCCTGTTTCATATGCAAAGCACACTGAACTGAAAAAACCCCACATGAAAACCTTTTAACAAAACCATCCATGTCACAGACTGGCAGAGCAGCTGCTGGCTTTGTTAGGGAGAATATTAATGTTTCAAAGACTTACAGAACCTTTTAAAATGAGATAAAGAATTGATTTTATTTTTTTTTTTAAGATACAAGATGAGGTAAAAAAATATCTCCTTATCAATATATCTGTGAATGGAATGTGCAAATCAACTGATGTGACACCAACTTCTACACCAAAGTGGTGAGATGTTGTTAGGATCTACACTCTTCTTTTGGAGACTGGAATGCCAGAATGGCCCTGATTCTCCAGGTGCTCATGTGTACATTGGTGTAAGAACTCTCACTTGAAAAGCAGATTATTGAGAGGAACTCCTAGAACCGGTTTTTACCATGTGGAGAGATTGTGTTCCTGACTCTGAGTCTTTACCCACTTTAAAAAAACCTCATCTGGCCTCCTTGGAGCAGAGCTTCTGCCAGGCTGGATTCATCCTGCACACCTTGGGTCATTTGGGGTGGGAATGGCAGATAGTTGTGCATTTTCCTTGACTGTAGTTGATCTTAAGAGTCAAAGTGTTTCTTTGCTGCTACAGGTCTGGAGGCTTGCTCAAACCTTCCTTAAATGCACACTAAGTTTAGTGGTAGAGAGGGACAGACACTGATACTTTTTATCCTATGGTTATTGAAATGAAGGTTATGGGAGTTTTCCAAGTAGAAATGGATTCTCTTGGTTGTAAACCCATTTTTTAGAGTAACTGGGAGCTGTATGGATGAGCAGTAAGTGATCATGGGTTAAATAGTAGGGAAATAGAACAGATATAAAACATTTGCTGTAGTTCTGAATATTACTATTGGGTAGTAACTGATTGCAGAGAGTTCTGTTCTAATGTTCCTCACAAAACCATGTTGAAAATCTCTGCTGAAAATTTCTATTTCATTCAGAAACTGGGCATTGTTTTTGTCTTATAACTTAGTTTATGTTACTGAGCTGCCTTCCTGTACAAGGAAGTGCTTGTGTAATGCCCAAGCCATTCCCATTCCTCACTGAATGATATGCAAATCTAGTCAATTAAGCAGGGGGGATTTAATTAGCAGTTTAAGTTCATGTGTGAAGTGTCTTGCCTTAATTACTTAACAGTTTTGTTGCAAATTTGCTAAGGTTTTTTTTTTTTCCCACAGAACTATCAAAACTGTGATTATATTTATTTATTTATTTAATTTTTTTGGTAACATTTTCCAATCCTGAGCATTGTCCAGTGCCTCTAACCTCTGTGTGCGTGTGTCCCCCTCTTTCTGCAGCTCTTTTCAAAACTGGAGGGACAAAGCAGAGCTATGGTTATTGTCTCAGAGCAGAACAACACATAGAGGAAAGGAAAGAAGGAACTTTGGAGTGAAAAGCCATTTATTTGTTGTTTTTTTGCAGCTAGGTGACACCATTATAGTATCAGTAGCAGCCTGAAGGAGCCCTCAGGACCATGTCGGGGGTGGATGCTGTGGCTTTCTGGCCCAAGGGTTTGACTGAAGCCTGATCCAGGCTGTGGGATGGAGCCATCCTGAACTCTGATCCCTTGAAGAGCCTTTCTTGATGGACTGAAGGTGTCCATCTGTTTGTCTCTCATGGCAATGTGCCAGTTGTGATCCTTTTCCTGCTCCCTGGCTCCAGTTTTGGATCTGTGAGGTGCATGCATGGAGGAGAGGCTGGTGAGGGACAAGAACATTTTCACATCCAAGGGCACTGCACCAGATTTACAGGTGTGATCCAGTGATTTTTTTAAAGGGTCCGTTCTTTAGGATTGACATAACTTTTTGATTTCCCTTCACTACCTTGTGGAATTTTGTCTTCCACAAAGCACGAACTGCCTTTAACTTCTCTGGGTAGTTGATGCTGTAGTGGTGACATCCTGGGTTTAGAACTTTCAGACTTGAAAATGGGGTTTCTGCTACACGGGAGTTTGAGACACATGGGTAGGAAAGTACTGCATTAGTTCTAGTGACTAATTCTCACATCTGGGCATCTTGTAGAGAACAGATTTTAAATAATTCAATGCACAGATTGAATTGTCTGCAGTAGGAGCGTTGTTAGAATCACTTCAGTCAGCAGACTTCCAGTCTGGGCAAAAGGCTGGGGTGCTCATGTTACCTTCAGGTCCTTGGGTTAAAGGATCCTGTTTAAAGATTTACTGTAGCACCCTGTGATGGGAAATTCACCCTTTTAATAATTCTCTTTATGAAGACAGGACTCCTCATTTCATGTAACTGCTCTTTATAAATTGCTTTTGTGAAACAAAGTGATCAAAAAAAAGAATAAAACCACTACACTTCTTACAGGCAGAGACTGAAATCCTGAGTTATCTCCACCACCCAACCCCCAATATTAGTGGAAATGCCAAAGAATACTGTAATACAAAGCACTTCTCCCTCTCCATGGCACGCAGCACATTTCATATCAGCCTGTTGAGGTCTTACTTCCTAAGTGCGATGTAAGGGGCTCAAGAAAGCAAAAGTTACCAAAGAGCATGGAGTGACCTGACCTGTTTGGTTTCCAGAGGTGTAAACGATGTGATTCAGAGTTTTCATTTTGCTTTTAAATTTCATACCACTTCTAAAAATAGAATAATAAAAAATACCCACTTTTAATTGGATGTGTTCATTCCTTCATTTTTTTCTTGTGCTTTCCCAAGCTACGTTCTGGAGGCATTTTCTGCAAATTTATTATTATTACTAATCTTACTAAGATCCTGCATTGGTACCAGGATATTTTTAAAGAGAATTTCTTTCCAGTTCAGCCAGGGCAACCCCTTTTGTTGAACCTTCTTTTGGATAGTGTTCCCATGTGCTGCAAAGGCGCTGACACATGACCTCGTTACACATAGAAAATCCTAAATGTCCTGCCCCTTGCCAAACCTATCACAAAACTACCCATCACCCCCTTTTCAGGATCCCAGATGGTAAATAGCAGCAGGAGGTGAAAGGGGAGCTTTGTCTCCATTCTGAGGCCTGTTTTAAGTATTCTGTGTCTGTCTGTATCCCTCTGCTTTTCCCACTCTGCCCATAAATTAGCAAGCCAGCTTTTCTGACGAGGGAAGACAAAATGTCCATAAGCTGCAGTAACATCACCTACTCAACAGAATGTTTTTGAACAGTTCCATTTATTTGCTTGTCATCTCTCTTCGTTTTGCTAGAACCTCTGCCTGCCCTGCCCACTGCAGCACTGAGGGAAAGGCGGCTTTCCCCAAATACCAGGCTGCAGTTTATAATCTCTGTGCCACATTGGAGTTTACCTACAAACGAAAAACCCGAACCCAAAAAAGAAAAACCCTACAACGATCTGCCTGTCTGGTTCCAGTGTTTTTATAAAGCCAAAGTGACAGGAGGAGCAGCAGTTCCTGCTGGATGGGGAGTGCTGGGAGCAGCTGGGAGCTGAGTTAGGAGGGGATTTCTCAGGCAGGCAGTGAGGGGAGCAGGGATATGGGCAGGGGATTCAGCAGCAAATCTGGGACCGTTTTGAGGAGCTGTGGGGATGCACCAAGCAGGATACTGTCTCTGCACACTTCCCATGGAGTTCCCCTTGCTGGCAACAATTTCCTGTCGCTTAGTGCAGGAAAGATGTTGTTGACTTTTGTGCAGGGGGGAATTGTGTGGTGTGAGCTGTGCTGCCCTCTGGACCAGCCCTGGCAGGGTCTGTATGGAGGCAATAGCTGGGTACTCGCTGTGGGTTTGTGCTGGCAGGGGTGAAGGACGTGTGGAATTCACACATGAGCATCTCTAAAAGCCAGATGTCAAACTGACCTAAACATGCAAGAATAGGAGACTTGGTGGTTTCTGTGCCCTGCTCTGTGCAGATTTCACACAGTGGCTCCAGTAGCACTGATTTGTGCTGCCCGAGTACATATCCTTGTTTGTTGGCACAGGTTGTTTGTTTTTCCTTAATTAAGATACTGCATTCTCCTTATTCTCCCTTATAATTCCCCAACCATCCTGCATTCATCCTGAACCTGGAATCTGGCAGCTTTGTCAGTCTGGTACTAGTCTTTCCTCTGACCTGGGCTGTAGCTGAAGTAATGACTTTCCAGTTTCAGCTGACTGGAAATCAGAGACTGGTGAACTGAAATACTGAAGGCTTAATGAATTCCCTGGATTCCCTGGTGGTTTTTTGGTACATCTTTATTTTAAACTGTTGAATATTAATAAGGAAAGGGGAGTGGGAGTGCAAGGCCTGTTTACTGTCTAGTACTTGAAAGGGATATTCTTTTTTATTTGTTTGTTTCATTTTATGTTACAAATATTGTTGTAGAAATCCTGTATGTTTGCCAAGTTCCTACCTAGCCTTTGGATGCCAAGTTGTTGTCAGCTGGGAAGCTGCTAGGAGGGATTTAAAGCAATATTACCTCTTTTGCAAATGTGGCTCTCAAACCAAGAGTGAGTCCACCTTTGACCATTTTTTAATGAGCTTTCATTTGTAAGTTATGAGGAGAACGATGAAGAAGAGAGAGAAGAGCTCATGTGTCATTTGCTCCTTTTTTCTGGGTGAGATTACTCTGCTTTTCACATTGTAAATTAATTAGCAAAGGTTTTTTCCTCCTCTGAGATCTTCTGTGTTTCTCCTGACCTGTAATTCTATGTATAGTCATCAAGTAAACTCGATCTGATGGGCTCAGTTCTGACATGTTGTGTTTTGACAGCACATTTTGTTCATACTGACTCAATACTTTTGAAGCTGTAGTTGCTTGGTCACTTTAATTTGACATATACTTAGTTGCTGCCAAAACTCCTTTTGGCTTCTGCCCTAACACCAGCCTACTGTTCCTGTCACCTTCTTTGACTGTCACTGGTGCTTTTATGGCTGCACAATGTGCAACAACTCACCAGGGAATCAATCTGCCTGAAAATTAGTTGTTATATAAGGGAGAGTCACAAAAATGAACTGAACAAATGTGCTGTTGAGTGCCCAGCAAAAGCACTTTGGGGTCGGCTGGTTTGTTTGCTGGGGTTGTGTGTTACTGTTTGAGATTGCCAAAGGTGTTAGAGTTTCACTTAAAAGTAGGGTGTGTTCATGTTGATGGTTTATCCTTTATCCTAAACCCAAAACCCATAAATAACAGCCCAACAATGGTGGGTGTGTGGGTTAGAATCAAATAGTACTTCTCTAAGTACATCTGTAATTTGTTAAACTTTTGTGTAGTAGATATGGCTGCTAAAGCTTAGGTCAATGTCTTAAACACCTTATTACGCTGTTGCTCTAAACCAGGAGCTTCTGGGAATGCATTTTTCAATTTTTTAGAAAGGCTTTTGATGGATGAAGCTGTAAAATGAATAGAAATAGTGTCTCCCTCTTCCTTTTTCCTCCTACTCAACGCTCACACACAGTCAGCCCTGGGGTCTTTTCTTTCTGTGTGGTTGGCAGAACAGAGGAAAAGAGAGAGAGCAGGAGACTGTCTGGGCCCCTGGTGCTGTCAGGAGAAGAATAGCCGTGCTGTTACCGCTAAATCCAAAGGGACAGCCTGGGAGATGTGTGCTGCAGCAGCCAGCGGGCTGAATTAGTGCCATTTAGGCACTGCTAAGAGGCTAATTGAGTCACTGGTACTTGCTGATTAAACCAGCAAATCCAATAATGTATGGATGTGCATGTTTGGGTTTGGTTCTGTGCTCCCTAGAAAATAAGCACGCTGGGTTTTCTGTAACCCCTTCCACTTTGGTCAGGTTACTCAGTAGCTTAAGGAATATCAAAATGTCAAAATGAATGTTTTGGGAAGAGCTGCCTGTATTTCTGTATTCGATTCTCCTCCTCCTTTTTGCAGTAGGATTGGATGAGAAAACATTTAAGCAGTTCCATTGCCAATGGCTGAACTCCACCAGTTTTAAAAACACTGCCTTAAGTGAGCCCTTGGTTTAATGTGGGATAATCTGAACTGGGAGGTGACAGAAGGTAAAGAACTGAAGCCATCTCTGGTGGGTGATACATCCGTGCCACGTGGGGATGACAAAGCCTGTGTTGGAATTTTGGTTGGCAGCTATCTCCAGCCACCCCACCTTCTCAGAGGTGTGTTAGTAATGCACAGGTGGTGCTGGCACTGTGTAATAATGAGGATTAGAATGTGGGTAAAGAGAATTCCTGTTTTCAGTGGGTTATAAGGGGAGTTCATTGAGAGTCTGTAAAGCTGACCTAAACTTTAATACACGCTTGCCGTGTATTTTCTACTCCATTGTCACTCCTGAAATGTGCCCACAGGCAGGCCCTGCTTCACTTTTGCTCACAGTGGTTGTTACAATGATTGTGGCTTGATTGACTTCAGCAGAATTATTCCTAATTTGCAGCACTCTGACTGGAGAGCAGAATTAGATTCTTGTGTTTTTCTTTGAAGTATGCAGAGCTCTCAGGGAGGCTGTTGTGCTGAGGGCATATTGCTTTCAGTGATTCTTTTTAATTTCGTTTTTAACATTTAAGAAGAATAAGACGCCTCTCAATCTAAAGCAGAAGGACTTGTATGAAAAAATAGTGAGACTCAGAGGCGAATGGTGGGTTCAGAACCTTGTGAGTCACTGCGGGGAGATTGACAGTTTGGGAACATGAACGCGGAGGAGTGAGGATGGGATGCTCAGGGGCTGATGAGATAAGGGAGTCTATGGAGTGGTAGCACAGGGGTCAGCAGCAGCGTGCATCTCATTCCAGAGTTAAACTCAGGCATTGGGAAATGGCATTCCTTGATGGCAAACACAATCTGACAGTTCTCAGCTAGCTACAGTATTCACCTCCTCCTCCTCCCCCCAACTGCGGAGCAGTGGGTGCTTGGGAGATCGTGTCTGTTCTTGCCTTCAAAGCAGCAACAAGAAAATATTTAAAGCCACAAGCACACCTTGGAGGCTGAGCAGGGTAAGTCAGGTTAGCGAGACATTTCTGCACTTTAAAACCCGTGTCCCTGTTGAGGCAGCTCTGTCCTTGGGGCAGTCAGTCTGGTTTAGCTCCTGCTCGGGGATTACGACGCTTTACTTGATATGGAGCACTTCACTTCTGTCTTTCTTCTTTGTCTTTCTTTCTTCTTTCTGTGTATGTGAAAGAATTTCCCTCTGTTCGTGGGCAGGCCTGAACTGGATCAGCCCCTGGAATTAACTACATAGGAGTTCATTCATCCCTCCTCTGGAATGACTTGGTGTTTGCTAGGTATAACTTGTTCATGGGTGGTGGTATTGTTATTACCAAAGGTGCAGGGAGGTAATGCTGCCTCAGTGGGTAGGGCAGAAGATTGAGGCAAGAGCAGGTTTTTATAGTCCCAGCTCCTGACACCACTTAACTGGGTGACCTTGGGCAAATTACTTCCCTGGCAAGTCACCTCACTTCTCTGTGAACAGGACTAACAATATTTACCTCCCTGCCCAACACGGCTCTTAAGAGGAATTTGGTGAAGCATTTTACATATAGACAGGAGTGTGTTACTGCTGAGAGTTGTTGTTTCTTTATGAATATGTATGAAAGGTGCCAAGACGTTACCTCACCTTGGCCTTCACACGTTACTCATTACAGGCTTGTGGTTGCTCTGAATTTAGGCAGTGGCAGAGACAGGGAGTGTTGTCCTCAGAAGCTGGTGACGTACTCAGAAGAGAAAGTGCCAAACAATTTCTCCTCTAATTAGCTCTGTGTTAAAAGAAAAATGTATTTATTGTGAACGTGCAGTCCTTCTGGTGACATTTTAGGGATGGGGCCTCGGAAGGCTCCTGTCAAACTAAGCCTGTATTGTTTTTCTGTAGACCTTTTTGTGAGATCCTACAGTGCAACTCATACTGCTGAGGGAGGAGAAATAATGGTGAAACACGTTGTGCTATAGTTTTATTTTTGATTCCTGACAACTGAGCTTTGACAGGGAAATCAAGAGCGCAGCCCCACGAGGAGGTTGCACAAGTGCCGTCTCCAGGGTGTCACTCCTCTGGTGGCAAGGAAAACTTCCTCTTTTAATCAATTCCTCAGTGCAGCTGCTCTGAAAGGGTGCTCAGAGCTGGGAGGGTTTCCAGTTTGTAACAGAGAGACGTGATCCTCATCTCATTGGATCTTTTAAGCAGGGTGGGGAAAGGGCAGGAGTGCTGTAAAGGAGATCATCATGGATCTGGGATGTGGAGGGGGAATGTTCTTAGGCAGAAGCTAAGGAACACAGCCTTGTGTAGTGGCACTGGTGCCCATACAGCCAAACCCTGCTTATTTTATCATAAATGTATGTTCCCAGCTGCCACACGAAGAATTTGTAAATTCATTTTTAAGATTTTATGGATGTTATTCTTGAGCTCTGCCAGTATTTAATTCCGTTTCTGTTGTGCTGTCTATGAAAAAAAAAAAAGGAAGGAAAATTTTTGATGGAGTTGCCGTAGGACTTTATGTTTTGGTTGCAGCTGTTGAAAGGCAGACAGACCTGAGTACCAAGTGCTTTGTAATAACATCCCAGCCCTGCAGTCCAGAGGTCTTCTCAGGTGATGTGACTCAGTGGTATAATGACAGCTCTCAGATAACATCTGTCCCTGCTCAGAGCCAGCAATCTTAGATTCAGTCTGCTGTGTTGGCAAGGCAGGTTTGGGTCAGAGAGAAACCTGTCAAAGCTCTGATCTGAATAGAGAACTGGGCTTCGTTCTCTTCTGACACCTTTGGGTTTGTGCTTTTTGGCCAGGGCGTTAACACTCGTCTCTAAAAGCTCATGGTGTTCATTCCACGTGGTGGATATGAGGAATTAAAAAGTGCATATGTGACATGAAGAAACATAAAAGGCTGTAGAGCGGGTTAAGCGTTGCTGTTGTTCTTATCAGTCTGTAAGAAGTTTCTGGAGTGCTGCAGTTCGCTCTTCCACGAGTCTTGTCAAGCTGAATGGTTCAAGAGATGCAGTGAATTTTCACACATTTTAGGGGAGGTCTGTGATGAATTAATTGGGGTTTATTCACTAGTAAAACATTTGGTGGTCAGTTTTCTCCCCAGTCCTTACGTGAGTGGATTTCTGTGCTGGCTGAGAGTGGGGCACACACAGTTCCTCAGCTCCCCATCCTTTTTCTGGGACTCGTTCTTCCAACTGCTTTTCACCTTCAGTTCATCTGGGACTTCCTGGAGGAGCTCTTTACTCAAGGTGTTTTAGTGCAGACTATGATAAAGGCTGATGGAGGAGGACAAATTGCTTGCTTTGGTCACAGAAATACTTTTGTTTCTAACTTACCACAGGATCTGTAAAGTAGAAGTGCTTCATATGATCAGACAATGTCCAGTCTTTGAATGAACCCCCTGACACCTTCCCAGCCAGCTCCTTGTGCACTTGGTGTCTGAGGTCTCTTATTTCCTTGTGCCATATTGGCCTTAGCTGAAATCTTTGAAAGAAACAATGGTATTTTTCCTGTATCCATGTGAATTCTGGGCAGATCTGTACCTTCATTTGCATACTTAGAGATTTCACGTGGGGTTTCTCAGTTTTGTGGGTGTTCACATTTGCAGATGCAGCTTCTGTAAGTGTGTGTGTGTGTTCTTATGAAATTCTGTATCGGTGTGGTTAAACTGAAAATGCTTTACCTGGTAAATGAATGAACATGTAAGGTCAACCGTTTGTTAAGGTTAAAAAATTCTTAATATAAATCATTATTTACAATTTCGGCCCCATATTCAGGTTATTGTTTGGAGAAAGAAAAGTTACTTTCAGTGGTGGAAGATGGAATGAAACTCAAACTTTTTGTTAATTTTTGGTTTTTGTTAATTGAGGACAGAACATAGCATTTCCAGATTGCAAGCAAGGTGCTACATACAAAAGTCTGGTCGATTTTCACTAGAGGCAGGAATTGCTTGCTGGATTCTGTCCATTTTAAGGTTTGGGAGGTTTTGTTGTTTGTCATGTCTCTGTGGGCTCTTCTACCCCTGACACAGCCTTGATCCTGGAAGGGCTGTGTGAGCACAGTGGGGTGACCTCTATTAAACAGCCAGGTGTTGTGGCTGGTGGGGACTGTTGGAAGGTTACAAAATTTGGTGTGACCCGTTCCTTTGTCCTCGCCTTCCTCCTGACCCTGACTTGCTAATAGTTTAAAAATCATAGGTTTGAAAAATTTTATTTTATTCATTTTAAAATTGCATTATCAGTAGGCATCAGGTAGAGGATTGGTGTAGATCAGAACTTTCCACAGTAGTAAAAAAGGTTCACATAGAGAAACACTTCATTTCGTGGTTTGAAACACAAGTGCACTGATTGATACTTCTTCCCTGTATTTGTGGCTGACTTCACCTTGTGACATTCGGGGAGATCTGTGTCACTTAGCACCTGATTCTGCTGTGCAAAGGTCAAGCAGCTTTCACAGAGGATCTTTTTGGGATGTATCAGGGATACTTTCTGATATGCTTACACTCATACACACTTAAACTCATGGCACCTGTGCATTCCCTTCTACTCAGGGAGTTGAGTGTAAGTGAGAAATAGTTTGTACACTTACTAGGAGTAGCATTGCCTGGAAAGCACCACTGGAACAGTGCAGATGCTTACGGGAAAGGTCTCCAGGTTTGAGGTTGGAATTCTTACCTTTGAAAGCAGGAGAGGAATTTGAATACGGGCAATTACTCTATATTAAATGTGCTTTCTTAAAGTGCTTGAAGATGTACTGACATGAATGGCTCTGTAAAAGGGTGAGTCTATGGCAGTAAAAAAGGAATTTTGCAGATTTCTGTTCTGTGTGAGGGCTGATTCGACTGGAATGGATTTGTTTAGTTGAAGTGGTTCTTGTTTGAGAAAATTAGAAGGGCTTCATTCCTGTCATAACAGAATTGGGTCACTGTCTTTAACTGGGTCATAGGAGTTTCCAGCAAGAGTTGCCTCTTACCATGTTTGATGAGGGTAAAGTATGAAGCAGCCCAGTCCTGTTAACTCTTAGAAGGTGGTGTGTTTTCTGCCTGAAGTAGTTGAGAGAAAACCGCATGCCCTCCGAAATGCCAGGTACTGCACTACCCGTGTTTTTGGTAACTGAACAGGGAGCCAGGTTTTGGCTTCTGTTGTGGCCCGAGGCTCTCCTGTATCTCGCCGAAGGAGAGGGAAAATGCAAATATGTAAGGAGCTGTGACCTGCGTGCTGTGGGCTCATCTATTCCGAAGAATCCTGCTCTAAAATTACTGCGTTAGTGAAGCACTGGGTGAGTGTGGGAAGGCTTTAGGAGTTACGGAGCAAACCCCCTCTCATTAGGGAGAGAGGGAGAGTCTCCCCATTTGTCTGCGTGCTGTGAAAAGAGGCAGTGTCTGAAAACCCAAACAAAACCCCTGAAGCACAACAACTGGCCCGGCTCCATGAGGCAGCCCTGCTCCCAGGCTGTCCCCGCTCCAGGAGGCAGCCCTGCTTCCAGCCTGTCCGGCAGTACCAGGGGCACGGGCTGGCAGGCAGAGCCTGCTCTTGTGTGTCCATAAAACCCTGGGATTTGTCTTGGAGCCGGGAGGCTCCTCGAGTTCAGCTCGGCTGGAACACAATGTTCAAGACAATACTGTGGGATCCAGCTGGAGCTTCAGCGTTAGTGCAGCGTCAGCCAGATGGAAATGAGGTGGAGAGGGCTGCGCAGCGGTGGGGGATGGGGAATCCCTTCCCTTTACAGGGAGGGGAAAACAACAGTAACTCTGAAATCCATATTCACATGTATCTGCAGAGTTCAATGCGAGCTCTGATGGGCATGTTGGCAGTCAGCTCGTGCCAGCGAGATGTCACTTGTGCTTTGTGTGGGATTGAGGAAACAGGGCAGAGACGGCGCAGGGAGAGCCTGTGCCACTGCACTGGGGCTGGATGGACACCACAGAACCAGAGCAGGATTTGCTCTTTGCCTGTGTGTTTCAGCAGCCCCCGTGAGTTTGTGTGTGCAGCTGCTGTTGACCTGCTTTTCAAAAAGTACCAGATGTACACATTCTAAAATTGCCAATATTGAAAGGTACAAGCAACTCTTTCAAAACTTTAGAATCATTCCTCGATGCACCATGCAGCTGGTAAGTGGTGATAGCCCAAATTTGTCCTTTCTGACACCTTCTATTTCTGCTGATGAAAATGGATGTGCTAATGGATAGCTGAGTACAGAGCAAGGTCCATCAAGTTTTTCCTCCTCGATTTACAGCATTGCTTTGTTCTTTGCAATGTCTATGATGGGGTAAGGCATCATCTGTTTGGATAAAATGATGGTGAAACGAAGCTCCCATCTCCTATTTGTGCATGTTGATGCAGTTGAAGTTTTAGATCTCTCTTTGCACTTGATGCCAAAATTTGATATGATGAAAGTAATTTCACGTTAGTAGTTGCTTTGAAGAAAAATCTGTTCTGTTTCATCTCTCACTTGCCATACAAGATTGAAAATTGTGAACTCTAGTGAGCTTCTGGAAAATCTGTGTGCCTATGGAGAAACTGGGAGTGTTGAGTTCATGTTTTCATGGAGAACACAAGGTAACTTTTTGCTACTTCGTTTCTCAGTCACACAGCCTTGTGCTGCTCTCCTGAGAGAAAGCATAAAATTCAGCAACCCATTGTCCTTCATATCTTGGTTTAAATGAACCAAAATCCACGGAGTTCACCTGAGGATGGTTGAAGGAGCTTGGTAGGTGGCTTTCCACTGGAGCCATGGAAGTTCTTCACATTGTTTGTCTCTCCATTTTCTGTTCATTTCCCATTTGAACTGTGCAAAAGCAAAACTACCTGAATGCAGATTGAAAGAGCCAGTTCTGTTTTTACAGAAATAGGGTTTTAACAAGAACGAATCTCTCCCTCTTCTGTTGGTTCATTTTGCTCTTTCCTCTTTAAGACTAGAGGTCAGCAGGTTCTAGTGAACTCTACTTGAAAAGATTGAGAGGTACCTCATGGTCCATTCCTGTAAGCAGGCTTGGTTCAGCAATGATTCTTAGAACATCTCTGAAAATGCTGTGGGGCTCTAAACCACGTTTCAGGGCCCTTTTGAGTAACATCAGGCATTAATTTAACATCACAGAGCCTGGATGGCTGCAGTTGGATGGGCAGTGGGGCAGCCAGAACATCTCTGGGGAGAAAACATTTCCTTCATGTAATAAAGGAAACACTTCTAAAGTAAGAAGAAGAACAAGGAGAGGAAGCACAGAGGTGTTGCACTTATTGGCCTCAGTAGGCAAGAGGAGGTGCATTCTCTCTCCTGGAATATTCTGAGGTCATTCTCCAAGGGGCTGAAGACTGGCAGTATCAGAGTTGGCTGCAGTTGTGTGTTGGATGCTGAACTGTTAATTAAATTATCCACAGCACAGGTCCCTGGCTAAAGCCTTTAAAAGTGTTCAGCACTCTTTGATCTGTGCCCGAGTATCTTCTGGGAGCAGCTTGCAATTACAGTCAGAACCTGATGAGAACTGTGGAGGCTCTCGAGCAGGGCAGTGTTAGTGGCAGTAAAAAGCCAGCAAACTCAATGATTTACTGGTGGCAGGTCAGTGCTGCAAAAGCCCCTGCCCCTTCTTTAAAAGTCACTTTTAAAGTTCTCCCAAACCTGCAGTTCCCAGGCTCCCATTCACGACTCAGAGAATGAATATGTCTCTGTCCTCCTCTCCTGCATGTTCCTGTGGTCCTGCGATCATAAGTTGTGTTGCTGTGTTCCATTTTCCCCTGCCTGTGGCTTCTGGGCTTTTGTGTGACTTCTTTAGAATTTCACAAGTACATCACAAGATGCTATTTTGAGTCTCTACAGGATAAAGAGTGTTTAAGATCTTCAGGATGCCCTTTGCCACTCCCCATTAAGACTGTGGAGATACTCAGAAAACAAAATGAATAAACCAAAACTCTTGGTAAATCTTGGTTCAGCCTGTTCACTTTTACTTGCATAGATGAGTTCAAAAGGTGTTACTTCTTTTTTTTTTTTTCCCCCTGGGTTTATTTTGATCCTGGCACACAGTTTTCCAAATGCCTGAGTCAGAGGCATATGCCTAATCAGCCACAGAACTGGAGCATGTCCCTCAGCCCCTCTGACACTTCTTACACACTGTCCTTGGGCAAAGGAGCTGGGCCCAGCATGAATAAACACACTGCAGGTATTAATGTTCTGTCTGGGGGCTTCTTATCCCTCAGCTGAGGGATCCTGGGATGTGTCTGAACATCCACCAGGCTGTATTTTGTTCAGGTGTAACTCCTCAGCTCTCTCATGCAGAAGAGGCTTCACTTCTCCATCAAACTTGTCCCTTCTTACATTTGTGGTGCCACCTACTCTTGAGGATAGGGTGCCCTGTGGGTCATGAGTGTTGCTGTTGAAGGACAGAGTCCCTGCCCTGCACAGAACGTTGGAGAAGCACCTGCCTGGAATCAGCTGAAGGAACCCGCTGGCCCCAGCGCTTCCTCCCTCCTGTGCCGCATTCCTGGCGGTTCCCACTCCGAGCTTATGTAACTGTCTGTGAGGCAGGAGAGGGGTCACTCCAGGTGGCTGTTTTGATCCGGTAGTGTCTCCTCTCCTCTCTAATGCTGTCTGGAAGGATTTGTTCGAGTCTTTTTTCAGCAGGAGAGGCCGGCCGTGCACTTTGGCACATGCACGCGGAGCTGCTGCGCTGGGATTTAAGGGCAAATGGAAGCCAGGGCTGTGACGGGAGGCGTGATTAGGAGCACAATCCTTTCACAGCGCTTTGCTTTTGCATTTAAAGAGACCTGTGTGTGCTCAGCGTTCAGATGGCTGCCCCAGTGACATCCCAGCCTGTCGGGACCCAGTTACAGCAACACCCCCAGCAGCGCTTTGCCTTCCCTGCTTAGTTTGCTGGAGACTGTTGGAACATTTACATATGTTAAACAACCATTGTGTGACTCCATGACAAAGAGTTTTATTTTATCCGCTCCTTCGAGGAGTAAACTGAGATAGAGAGCACCCCGTGGCTTGTCTGTGGCCACACAGGAAGTTTTCTGGTGGACCTGCAATTAGAACCCTCCGGTCCAGGCTCTGCTGTGTCCTGATGACCTGATGAGCTTTTCCTCCTGGCACACAGCCTTCGCCTCCAGTGTGATGTTCTGACCTCCCTGGATAAAAGCTGGGTGCCACAATTCCAGCCGTGAGTGCCTGGAGGAAGCCGTGTGGTCCATGGGGAGGATGCCCTGCCAGCTCCCAGGGATCCCGTGCAGCCTGGGATTAACTGAGGGGACATTGGTAGCTGCCTGTATGGAGAAAATCCGTGTGCTGCCTTTGGCCTGGTGAGCTCTTAGAAACACTTATTGTTGCCCTTTGTACACAGAAAAAAACTAAGCAGGATCCTGTTTGGTAACATGGTGCCTCTTTGAAGAAGTAGAAAATCCAGAAACCAACCTCAGTGCTGGAAAGATGAAAGTTTGGATGAATGTCAAAACGCCCTGAGCTGAATTCAAAGTAGAGTTTCTGACGAGTGTAAATAACGGGGGGGGATTGCACAGCACCAGATTGACACATCTCGGTGTCCTTCCCATACAGCGCTGCCTTGTCAAATGGAAATCGTGTTCAGCTCTGGTTTTCCCCTAAACTGTATTCCACTTTTTTGTGGGAGAAGTATCTGGATGGCACTGCGTGTTAGGAGAGCTTTCTGCAGAAACACGCTGTCCAAACCAGCATTTATATTAATGAAAGCTGCTGCTGGGATGTTACTCTCCAGAGAAGATGCTGAAGGAGATACTTAACTATTTACCCAAACCTCTTAATGATAACAACAATTGACTGTAAATAAGCTCAGACTTTACATATCTTGCTTTATAGTGAGCCTTGAATTCGTGTTCCTTTCCTCTGGCTCAGTTGTACATAGTTGGACTGGCTCATGTCCCTTCTGGGTTGGGCTGCTTTTGGGATGATTTGTCCCTTTGCTAAAGAAAAATAAGGGTTACATGGGTAAATTCCTAATTTTTTAAAGACAGTGAGTCCAGCTGTATTCAGGCGCCACTATAAAAGGTATCCACATTCCACATTCCCCTTTCTCAAAATGTTTCCCAGGCCTGTGTTAATTAATAAAAAAACCCCACTTTTTTTCCCCCTGGTGTTAACTCATTTATAGGCGAAGTGCATGTTAAATTCAGTAAATAACTTCCTGCATTTTTGTAAGTATTTTAAGAGTATCAGACTCTCTGGCAGTGTTGGAAGGATTCATGTGGTCTGTGTTTAGTGTTGGGATGTGAGTTACATGCATGCAGTAAAGAAGAGGGGTAGATCAGCCCTTCTGCTGACCAGATGTTGCATGAAAAGAAAAACAGAATACAAAATCCTAAACCAAAAACGGCAGAAAAAAAGGTGTGCAAAGAATTTACTTCTCAGTTCGGTGTAGGTTTTACAACAAATACCAAGAGAACTCAGTATGGCCAAAATAATGTATCCTTTGTCATAGGAGTGAGTAAGGAAAACTCCATCATGGGAACAGAATTGGAAACCCTTCCATTTTTTCTGGAAGTGGGAAAGAGGAAGAGCCAACAAAGACGAAGCTGAATTTCCCAAAGAAATTCTCCCTTCCAGCACAATATGTACTTGTAAAATAAGAGATTAAGTGAATTCATCCCCAAGTGGGACAATTGGGAAACTGCGTTCATATTTTTTGGTTCTGTTCATTATGGAATATTGGACTACATTGACCATTATATTAATTTCTTTTTGGGCCTCATTAGTGAGTTATTTATAGTTTTAATTCTGTTGTATCAAACCTACAGAAATGTGTTTGAAGCTGTCTGATGTGACATATACCATGCACCTCTCTGGGTTTGGTTTTGTTCTGTGATGGGATCTCATGGGTTACCCGAGGATCCCTGCAAGCATTTGCGCTTGTTATTTAGCAGGAGTCAGATCAGGACCACAGGGAAAAGAAAAATAATAAGCATTGCAAAGTCTTCTTGGTCTGTGTCTTTTTAGAAAATTCTATCAGAGCAGGATGAATCCATACAAGAAAAATAACGCTTAAGTAGTGATTGAGCCTGAACAATCCACATGTAAATGAGAAATTCTCCCTAAAACAACCCGAAGTCCTCATTTTGCATGTGTGACTGTGGCTTCCTCCCAGCGCTGGTGATTCTGTGCTGCTGTGGTGAGATCTTGTTCTGAACCACACTGACTAAAGACAGCACCTAAGGGAGAAGAGGGAGCAATAAAATCCAACTGAAGTATGTGAGAGGAGAATCAATCCCCTAATTAAATCTAGGTGATAAAAATTAAGATACCTTCTGAGTTCCTGCCTGTGCATATTCTAGTAAAGTTCAGCAGAAGTTAAAGTTGCGTGTAATTGAGAAGCACGGAGTTGAGGCTTTCTCTGGGTTTGAAAGGCTGAATTCTTTTCTTTTTCACTTTCTTTCTTTCTCCCCCTTCTCTGCTCATTAAAAAGGTGCTATTTGTGGTCATTAGGAGGCACCCAGAGCAATTAGGTCCGAGTGACCTTCGTGATAGCTATTCAAGACAGAAGCTGAAGCAGGATTGTATTGTAAACAACCCCAGAAAGGGGGTCACACTAAACTTTATGGCTTGTTGGTATGTCGGGGGGAGATTAGAGGATGATGCAGTCACCATCCCTGTAAATCTTATTTATCACTGCTGTGGGGGAGGATGCCATATCTGAGGGGAATCCTAGGACAGTGAGGTTGTGAACTTTGGGGTTTTATCAGTTAAAATGGCAGAGGGAGTAATGGGAGGAGGAGGGAATGAAAACAGAGTAAGGCCAAGTGACTCAGCTCTGAGTGTGAACTGCTTGAGGACTGGAGTTAGAAGGGAAAAAATGCCTTATCAGCTGTGATGTGTGAGGGTGACCATTCTGCTCATCCACCTACCCCAGTGCCCTGACTTGGAAAGTGGACAGCAGGGGACAAATGAAGGAAAGAGATTGGGCAGAGCATGCAGAGATGCTTTCCCCAATATATACCCCAGCCAAAGGTGGCTTAAGGGCTTCCTGAGTTGGGAAGTCTGTATTTAAGAGCCTTAAGGGACTTCCCTCCCTTAAGTTTGTCAGCTCTCCATTTCACCAGTGTTGTCTCCAAAGAAAAGCTAAATCTGATTGAGTACTGGAAAAGTGAAGCTATAGCCAAGCAGTCCCTGCCATTTGAACTGCCTCGTCCTCAGCTGGGTGGGATCAGCAGGTGGGTGTGCACACTCCCAGCCTGGGAGAAGTGGGTCTTAAAACATATTTGCTTGTATGGCCCTCCTGGCATTTGCAGTGGGACAGCAGAGTGCCCACCTGCTGCAGTGCAGATTAACTGGGGACAGGAGTGCCTTTAGCTTCATAATCCTGTGGGAAGAACCTGTGGTGTCCAGGCTTTTCTAGCAATAAAGATTTTTGCCCCTGAGTATATTGAAGGAGGTTGGTTTACACCAGCCCTTGAAGCAGAAGCAGCATGTGACACTGCTGAGGTGAGGAAATGGCCAGAGGAACGTGGTTAGGGTGTATCAATAACCAGATTCGTTAAAATGGAGTCGTGGGTGGATCTGCTGCCTCCCCAGTAGAAATTCCTACTTCTTTGGAAAATAAATCCATGAGATTTTTTTGGGTTTTGGTGAGAGGTTTTCTAATTTCTTTGGTGTCTGCTTGAGAGAGATGAAAAGGATCTCCGTAGTGCGTTCACAAGTTGGATGATTCTGGTGATGGGGTAGAGCACGAGGAAAACAGGATTCAGGGAAAAGGATCTGGACAGTTAAAGCCAAACAGGACAGTTGCCTGCAATTGAAGTAGAAATGGGAACTGTGTTCCCTCCCTGCTCTGGGCTCTGTGGTGTTGCTCAGTCTTAGCCAAAGCAGGGGGTGATGGAAGTCCAGAGCTTGTCCACGTGGGGAAACTGAAGGCGATCGGAAGAAAAATAAGAGTTCAGTCTCGCACAGCAACTCCCTGCCTGGGATTCTGCGGTGTAATAAAAGTTGACTGTACTCCGTAGCTCTGCTGTGGGAGCTCCCTGGGCACTATGGCATAAAATGCCTTTTATTTGGAGTAGTGTATCCACACACAGGAGCTGTTCTGGAATAAGTGTTGGGATTTTTTTTGTGTCCACAAGCCAGTATCCTTAAAATTGCAGTTTTGCTTTCCTTGTATGATTGTGTTCACTCATTGCACAGCAATCAAGAGAAACAGTTGTGAAATGCTCATCCCTAAGACCATCTCTACCTGTTGTGTGCAGGGCAGTACCGAGGTTTAAATCCCATTCTCAGGGTAAGGAGCTCATCTGGTGTCCCCCTCCTGGGCTTGCTGTGTACTTTCGGTGTAGTGTAATGTTTTACGAATGGCTGACCTGCTGCTGGTTCTAAATCTGGGTGTGAATTCCTTACACAGAATTGGAAACAATGTCGGTACAAATGGGGTCGGCTTCTTTAAGGTTTGGAGGTCTCGGCATCCTAGGTGGTGGGATGGGTAGGGAAAGGCTCGGCCCCTTCCAGTTTTATGTGGGGTCAGGCAGTCACGGGGATGAAGAAGGCTCTCAGTAGAGTCCACCATCTGGCAATCATAAAACAAGTAATCAACATTTTTCTGAGGAGGATGGTGAGGAAACAAGCTGCAGACGATTGTCGTGAGATCCCGGCCCTGCACAGACACCTTTATGGCTCTTCTCTGTTCTGGTTGGGTGTCTGTGCTGCAGGTCAAAAGTTCAGCCTGTCCTCTCCCCCTTCTTTTCTCTTCCAAAGATGGGAATTAGGCAGCGGGCTGGAATGCCGAGAGACTGTAAAATGGCTTGTCCTCGAGCCCCTCCTACCCCTTTCTCCGTGGTCTCCGTGCTGGGAGGAGGTTGGGCAGCGCAGGCTCACAGTGCTGGGGAAGGCAGGAATTAAACACGGCCTCAACTTTGTCAGGGAATGCAGGAATTAAACACGGCCTCAACTTCGTCAGGGAACACAGGAATTAAACACAGGCTCAACTTTGCCAGGCTGTGCTCAGATGGAGCGGGCAGGCAGCTCCCAAACAATGAGCTGGCAAGGGCATGCTGGCTGGTTACTATTTTTTTTTTTTTTTCTCCCTGAACACAATTAGTAGCTTATAAAAGTTGTTCTGCTGCAGCAGCAGACCTTGGAGGAAACCACGAACATGAAGGTTTTGGAGTCTGCTGTTCAGAACAAGACATGAAATCTTTTTGAAAGGGATGAGGTGTTGTCACTGGAGCAGTTCTGGGCAATGCTGACAAAAGAGCACATGACATTAAGGGGGCAAACATGTCAATGATTCAGCAGATCTGATATTTCTTTGAATTACACCAAAAGAAAGTAAAACTTGGAATAACTATATAAGGCTTTCTCTTCTGCTGACTTGCATGTTGTGTACAGTCGCAGCTCCTCCCACTGAGCTCCTTACCCAGTGCCGTGGCCATCCCTCCCTTCCAGGGTGAAAGTTCCAGCTGCCCAGATGTGACAGGAGTAACATCTGACAGATGCACTTTGTGCATTGCCCGAATGCCATGATGGTTTCATGCTGAAAACAAAGAGCAGGAGGCACTGCTGGGCAGGCAGCTCCATCCATGGCAGGGCAGGAGGGGGCTCAAGGTGTTCAAACAACTACAACACAAGTCAAAGAGCAGTGTCTGAAACCAGCAGCGAGAATGAAATACAAGGGAGGTTCAGCTGTGAACATGGAATGTTTTTAAAGTGATGGGTGGTAAAAGAACTGATCTCTTTTTTTCTAAAGAGGAGAACCTGATTAAGTTCTGTTTCTGAATAATAAAGAGCATTTTAAACCAGCCATACCTGGTTAATATGAATCATTCTAGAGACTGTTTTTTCCTCCCACACAGCACAGAACCTCCAGATTAACAAATATGCTGGAATGCAGAAGGCACATCTGGTCTGCATTACTGTGGACCCGGCTGTAATCACATGAGAAAGCTACCTTGGGTTTTTATGTAGAAATGTTTGTATTATACAAACCCCTGTTGCCAAGCAATTTTTATTAAAACAGCCAGTTTATGCTCAATATAGTGTCCTGCTGAGGAGCTTGGAATGCCATGAAAATCTACACACAGCTTCACTCCCAGTGCTCGAGTTCCAGGGGCTGAGCATCACCAGAGGAGGAGGTGATAGCCTGAGCTTTGTCTGCACCAACAATTTCCCTTTGGAATCTCCAGTTGTTGCTGCCATCCCAACAGCCTTGCCTTGTCACAGTCACAGTGGATTGCTAAGGAAGCTGGAATTGTAGCCACCATTTTGCCTGGTTCTAATGACATGGAAATTAAAATATCACTACCTAGGCTAAGCTAGTGCTCCAGGTGGGCCTGGATTCCAAAAGTGGGGAATTAAACCAAAGCTCATTGTAGCCAAGGGGAGCATGGCAGGGTTAGTTTTGAGGGCCGGAGGGTTTCTAATGATGCATGGAAGATTAGAAATGCTTACTTTGAAATCCCAATTCTCAGGACATAATTTTAGAAGTTGCTTAGGATAATTCTCTTAGGGACTTAAAATGATTAAGATTTACCATGTGCTTTAAAGATGCTTCACATTAGAATACTGATCTGACCTGACTAGCAGTGCTTCCCAGAACTTGAGTCTAAAAGTGTAACTGTAAATCCAGAAGTTTGGCTGAGTGAAATTTAGGTAACTAAGTATCTGTGAAACTTCTCACACTCAAGGCATGTTCATCTAGACATACTGGGGAGGTGCCTAGGATTAGAAAGTTGGAAATAAATACTACAAAATTATTCTCCTTTTATCCTGCAAGAGTCAGAACAGTTTGTACTTGTGGTAGATTAGGAAAACTTCCCCAGCATTTTTCAAGATTTGACTCTCCTGAGTTAAGAATGTTGTTTTTTTGCCTTTCCAACTCAGAGTGTGCTTCAGAAATTGTTACACACAGTAAACCTGAACAAGTGATACTAAAGGTCATGAGACAGGAAGGGGAAGGAGGAGGTTTTTTTGGTTGTGTCAGTCACAACTGTCTGCAGGAAACCACAGAAACCTGCCCCAGTCTGGGGGACGTCCAGTCACAACACACGTCGTTGGCCAAGTGGTTCCTTCCTGTCCAACAATTCTGCATGTCCTCAAACAAGGAACTTTCTTCTCTTCCCCAGCCAGTCCAGGGGGAGAGCTGGGAGCTCTCACAGAGTGTGTGCAAATTTATATCCTGCCCTGGCATAGATTGTCTTGCTTTAGTTTGTTTTAAAATGCTGTTGCTGGACAAGCAAGGACTGAGGATAGAGGGACTGCAGGTGCTGCATCCCCTTCCGGTGCCCTTTCCTGCATTCCACAGTGGGGACATGGCTCTTCCTGTCCAGACTGGCTGGAAATTGAATGTGCTCTTTCAAATAAATGTGACAATCCTCGATGGTTTTTGCCTCCACAAAGTGGTGAGGAGTTTGTTGAATTGGGCCCTAAGATTTTACACATCTGGGATCCACTACATGCTGTGTCCACATGGAAAATCTGCATAATATTTAACCTAATGGGTGAATTTAAACTCCTGCAGCTAAGTCAGTGCAGCTGTACTTGGAATGTGTGCAAACAGATCTGATAAGAATAGTCTTTTTGTTTAGATTTGTCAGTTAGGAACATCTTTATTTTAAGTACAACACGAAAAAATACGAGCCTATTGCTGTTGACACCAGTTTAGTTTGAAACGGGTGCGACTTTTCAGTGTAGGAATGATGTTGGTGTTCCTTTCCTCATGAACAGTTTAATTGCTCTCCTTTAAAGAGAAGTTTAAATCTCCAAGGGAGTGTGTGCCAGACTCCTGACACGCATGACAATTGAACTGTGTCTTTTCCTGCCTGCTATTTAACAACACTATTGGCATATAAAATCACTTAAATGGAATGACTTGGCCTAGCTGAAAGTGGTGTAAGGTGCAGAGATAAAACTAAGGTAATGAAGTTGCCTTGTTAGCATAAAACTGAATTTTGCCTTGATACTCTTATTACAGTGATGATTAAAAAAAACCCCAACCCACCATGCCTGTCCTGTAGCAGGACTTGTACAGCTTATTAAATCCATACACAGTCATGCAGTGAAGTGCCACTTTCCCTTATTTGTACTGAACATGCTCATTATATTTAATTTTTTAGTGCAGGAGCCCTGTTAGAGCTATAGATGTACCACCTTTTTTGAACACATTTTCTTGGCACAAATTGGTGTGTTTTGTTGGTCTGTCACATCAAGCAATATCCTTGTCAGTGCCAACTAATTGCTATCAATCAACTGCTGAGCATGAAAGGCTGGTCTGAACGTTTATTAAAGCACGTTAAAAAGCACAGGACACACGATTCCTCCTCAAATAGGAGGCTGGGAGGGTGGTTCTGTAGGAAATAGGCTGACACATCCCCGTTTTGTGTGGCGGGTGGGTAGATGAAGCAGGCGTGAGTGATTTATGTCAGGATTTAGTGCCTGTCACTTGAGAGCGGGTGTGAAAGTGGTCAGGAGGAAACCATTCCTCCCTGATTGCTGCAGGGACCATCAGGGACCATCTGCCTGCTCACACACGGCTGGCAGAGCTGCTGCTGGTGGGGTGGTGGTGTAGGGCAGCGAGGAGTGCAGGTGATGCTGCATGGAACAGGGCTGAAATAATCCACCAGCATCCAACTCGGGTAATTTAGGGCATAATTGACTCGAGTCTGAATTTCTCCCTCTTGTTAATTCATCTGTTTGCAGGCTGTTTATTTCAGTGTGTGCTGCCTCTTGGATTGTCTTGGCATCCAACCTGATGTTTAAATTGCATATAATTTATTAAGATAGCAGTAGTCTGTAGCCTGGTTTTCCGGAGGAAAAAAAACAGGGAGGAATGGTTGCTTCTCCTGCCTCCCTTGTTCCTGGGTTCAGACCCAGGATCCCTCTGAAGGCTTTGCAAGCCCTGAGTGAGGAGCTGCCTCTGCAGCTCCCAGGTGTCCTTCCCATGGAACAGTTGTGTCCAGCACCTCCGTGTGGATCCAAGCCCAAAAGGTCAGAGCTCTCGTGTGTGCAAGTGTTTATTACCTTCCCTTGGGTTCTCAGGAGTCCCATTTCATGACCATCATCAGTCCTGGCCAGGGCACCAGGTGGGTCAGGGCTGTTGCCTCTTTTTTTATGGCTCCTGATGTTTTTTTTTAGGGGAAGCAGTCACTCCTTCTCTTTCTCACCAGCTCGATTGAAAGTTCTAGAAATAACGTTGGCTATCAGTGTTTGAAACGTTTTTATTCTCTAGGAGAAGCTGAGTGTTCACCTTAATTTTAAAACAAGACATAAACTTCAAAACCTAAAGCAATTGCAAGACTTCACAGCTGTCTGGAATAACAGCCTGAGTGTAGGAAAACGGGCAGGGTTGGAAATAAGGAACAAACAGCTGTGCCTCGTTTTGGCCTCTCTTTCCTAACAGCAGGAACCCTTTTCCCAGTGAAGGACTTGTAGACTACAGTTTGCTGGTGCCCAGTACACTCATAAACAATTTCAAGGGCCCTTAGGATTTTTTTTTCCCTTGAAAATGTGAAACATAATTCTGGAAAATGTGACTTGCTGTGACAGGAGGCACAAAAAAAATACACTTAAATTCTGAGGAGAAGTGAACAGGTTTGGGGAGAAGGAGGAAGAATCACACTCCCCCTCCCCCTTTTTTTAATCTGTGCTGGATGGTGGAGTTGGGTAAGTAATACCTATTTTGTGTCTTGTATTCATTTAAATTGTGGTGATGGGTTTGGAAGATTTTTCCCAGATAAATATCTTGCATTCTGACCAGAAGATGTGTTTTGTCCTTACTGTTCTATTCTGGCATTCTGTTACCTATCTTCTGTTGTTTCACAAGGGATTCCTTGTGCTTTGGGAACTTTTTATGTAGTAGTAGTTTAGTTCTCCCCCTCCCCTTATTTATTTAAAATAAGCAAACAAACAGAAAGTGGACAAATTATCATCAAAACACTTGAACACCAGAGCAGTGTATTGCTCCTTCTTGTTAGAAGATATTTGTCTTACCATTCATATGCATTGTCATTAAATTACATTTTAATTTCCTTGTGAATGGTATAGGAAAATATTTTCCAAATGGATTTCTCGAGAGCTTTGCTGATAACAGGCAGTAATGGGGCATTTTTCTGCAAAAGCACAGCAGAGCTGCTGTTCTGTATCACAGAATTTGAATGTATCTTTGGAGAAATATCCAAGAGCGCTGATTGCTTTGCCCAGGTGGACTGTTAGAGAAGTGCACGTTCCCCAACTGCAGATCAGCTTTCATCATTCACAGGGGTCTTTCCTAATCCATCACAGGCGCCTTCGAAGAAAACCCCAGAGAAGCCTGCAGGAGACCTGGGCTTTTGCTGGGGTAGCCTAAGTAACAGAACGTAGTCAAAATATAGAAAGAGGACTTTAAATTTCATATGCTGCTTTATAAATGGGCTAATGTTTCAGGATAATGTTGTTGTTTGGGTTTTTCTTCCTTTAAAATTAGGCAGTACAAGGCCCAAAAAGAAATATTTGCTCATCGAAAATGAGGGCTATGAATAGGTAAAAAAAATGAAGATGTGTTTAATTAAGATAAGGATCTTCACAGGAAAAGCAGAGAGATTATAATGCACTTAAGGTCTTAATTTTTGTGTTCTCATACTTCCAGGGAGGCCTCAGTTGTCTTGACTGGAAGTGTTGGGTTTCTTTTCCAGTGAAGCTGGGCTTTGCAGACGGTGTTGGATGAGAAGCTTTGCTGAGATGCTGTTTGGAAAGCAGTGCCAGGAGAGGAGAGGCACAGGCTGTGTTAGTCCAGGGTCTCTGTTGTGTATTTGGGTTTGCCTTTGGAACCCATTTCTTTCAGGCCTGTGGACTTCAGGCCATGGGACTTTGCTGGGGTTTGCCAGGTGAAGCTTTGTTTGCTGCAGGCTTAAATTGCATTTTTCAATACATTAATTCAGAAGTATTTCAAGTATGTGTTTTCCCCTTTCCCCCCCAGTTAAAATAAGATCAACCTAAAGTCTGTCAGCTCTCGACTTCCCTCTTGAAGCCTGAGCTGGACCTGTCCTGGAACTTCCCAAATGCAGCTTGGTGGTGTTTCAGTGCAATGAGTTGTTTGCAAAGTTCAGCATCTGGCTGCTACTGAACTTTTCCCTTTTTGTCACAAAATATTGAAAGTGAGGAAGTGAGTATTTGTTTTTGGTTGTCCAAACCAAAACCACCTCAAAAGGGTTCAGGTTCTGGGAAGCAGTGAGGCTTGTGTTGGTTTGTAGGTTTGTCATAGAGTGTTCCACAAAGTGTTATTCAATCACTGCCTGTATTTTTAGTCACAGTTTATTTGTATTATGGTAGGAATTGGAGATAGTAAAAACACAATAGATGTTCCCACCACTGGGAAGTTTAGTACATAAACCCAGAGAAAACTCACTGCATGCAGTGGGAGAGTGGAGGAAGAAAACCAAACCCCACAATGTGCAGTGGTAGATGTGTCCTAAAACCAACCCCAAATCCTTGCCAGATTCCATTGGCTTGGTTATCAGGCCAGAGCAATTTCTGAACTGCAAAAAGCAGGAGTGCCATTATGTCCCAGGGAATGTTGCAGGATCATTATTCACATCACACCAAATCTGCCTGTCACTGTTTGAATGTGGAATAGATCTGATTCCCAGCTGCACTTCCAGAGGGAATCTGAAAAAGGCAGGGTCACAGGGAGGTGTCCTTTTTGGCTGTAGAACTGGTTACAAGATTATTTGCTTTTTTTTTTTGGTGTATCCAGCAACAAGAGCCTGGTCTGTATGTGTACGCAACTTGAAAGCAGAATGATTTGCATTCGATGGCACAGACACAAAAACGGACATATGGATTGTTTTGAAGGAAGTGAAAGTTGTTTTGTTTCTGCAAACTGGAGCAGTTAAAAATACATTGTCAAAAAATTTCCAAACCCTCTTTCCCTTCAGGCAGTTCGGTGAGAGAGCTTGTTTAGGGGTTAATATTGCAGGCTTGAGTGACTTGAAGTTGTAAGAACCCTTGGAATGTGTAAAGAGGGGAAGGATTCTGCAGATAAGGCTGAACTCTGAACTCGGGGCACAATCCAGTTTACAGTTAATCTCCCCCCATAAAAGCAGCATCAGCTGTCAGACTGAGCCAGGACACCGCTCCTCCTCTTCACCTTGTCCAAATAAAGAAAGTAGGCTATTGCACCTGAGAGGAGGGCAGGGAAGGTGGATTGTGTGATTGCTGAGCTTTGAAGCACACAGAGCAGTAGTAGAAAAAGAAGGAAAAGAGGAAGTGTTGTTCTGAGGTGGCTGGGTCTGTTCAGTCTCATGGAAACTGAGTCCTCTTGCAGGGGAGTTGTTTCTTGTGGGTTGGTTTGGTTTTTTTTAAATACTAAGCCCATTGCTCTGACACCCCGTGATCCCCCCAGCCCATTTCCATTCCTGGATGTCATTGGGAGCTCTTGGGGACTGCATTGTGCAGCTGTGGAAGCAACAAATTCGGAGTTACCTGTTTGTGTGCAAGCAGGGAAGAGGGGGGAAAAGAGACACCCACTGCAGCTGTGCTGTCATTTCAAAATGATAAAAATCTGATGAAGATGTGACTCGAAGTCCAATATTTTATCAGTAGAAGCCTGTTACTTAGTTTGCATATTAATGTGCTTTATTTTTTTGGATTGTTATTCTGTCCTAAACTTCACCCCTCAGTGAAGTTCTGAAGAAGTTGCCCATGTTGGAAAACATGGGAGTGAGTAGGTTTGTGTGCGTCTTACTTTCTCAGACACAAAACTTTGATTCTGTAGCCCCCAGTGTTGTTCATGTGTTTAATCTTACATATTTTATGTGAGAGTAACCTCTTTGAGTTTATTCTAGAACACAGAAAAATAGTTTGTGATTATAAACAGAAGTAGGACGAGATTATTGTTGGCTCATACCTGCATCTTGATGATAACGGTCAGCTCGAGGCTATTTGAAATGTGGACTTAACAGTTGCTGAAAAATCTGCAAGGGAAAAAAAATACATCAACTTTAAATCCAGGAATTTGCATTCTTTGCCAAAAGCTGATTGTGAATTTCCATGGACTGCCCAAGTAATGACTGGGCAGCTGGTGACAATTAGATCTCTTTATCTTGATTTTAGCACCTGATGTGCGTTGACCTTCTCTCTTGCTCCTCCAGAAATGAAGGGATGAGAAATCATAATTTGTTCCCAAAATCTTAAACCAGTCCCACAGGCAGAACAAACTCATATTTGGTCATTGTACCTGGAGCAACAATTTGTGACCTTACTAAAATCAGGAGGTTGCTGTGTCATTCTGACTCTCATTCCCTCAATATCTTTTCTTTTTACATCATTCCAGCTGATTTTCTGACCTAGGCCATCATTAATTTTCTTACAGAGTATATGGGGGTATTAAGAACTGGGCACAGGCATGAAGGTCGGGCAGTTGGTTTCTATTTTGGACTGTTGCTGAGTGATGGACTCGAAATCCTTGTCTCTGTTAACCTGCCTGCAAAAATGGAGATAATGCTGCTTATAGACTTATATGAAGCACTTAGAGGGTTATCTTTTTTGATAGGCTGCTTGTTAGAGAAGGATAAAATGGCTTGAGAGCTTGTGCCAAAACTAGACTGCACTGAACATTTGGAGAAATAGATTTTAATTTAAATTTTCACTCTCGCTGCTGGTGGAAGCCAGAAGGGAAGGAGCACTTCAAAAAGCAAGTCTCACTGGCTTTTTTTTTTTTTTTTTCCTTTTTGGACTCTTTTTGGAAGACAGGAGTGCAGCAGTTCCCACAGAAGAGGTGCAACCCATGTTTTTAATGACTGAGGCTGGGGGATCACTGATGAGGCTGAGTTCTTACTTAAACTAAGTTTCAAACCCAGCTACTTGTGCTGAAGAACAGAGTCCTGTGAGGTGCAGAAAATACCCTGTTCTGCCATTCCTTTTCAAATAGGGCCCTGCTAATATGAGCAGAGGCTCTTGCTTAGGAGATTCCCAAGGACACGGTTGGACTTTGAAATAGAGACAATACCAGAAAAAACACCCACAGGACTTGAAATGGTACCTTTAAAGTCTGTAGGGCAGGGATGGCAAAGCTTGCTGCTGTCAGCTGGAAAATTTATGATTAAGAGATCATTATTAGGAATGCCAGCTTCTTTTCAGTGCCAGACTTGGTGGTGGTGTCAAGGACTCACTATTCCCACTGCAAATACATATTTGAGAGAAGCCTCCTGTATCCCATTGGGATTGCAATTCCTGTATCCCACTGGGATTGCTGGTGGAGCCAGGGTGTTACAAGAGGCTGTTTGGCTCTTGCTGTGCCCTTTGGAGCTCCTGCAGCCACCCGGGCTTGGAGAGGGGCACAGGAGAGGTGAGGGAGTGTCTGCTTGGCTGGCCCTTATCACCTGCCACCACTTCTTCAAAGGTTGCTCAAGGTTTAAAG
The DNA here is from genome assembly GCF_000738735.6 of Corvus cornix cornix. Lineage (NCBI taxonomy): Eukaryota > Metazoa > Chordata > Aves > Passeriformes > Corvidae > Corvus > Corvus cornix. The sequence goes on along the minus strand of NC_046350.1, from coordinate 4,281,828 downwards.
TTCTGGGTTTCAGTAATCGGCCCAGGAGGACCTTACAGAGGGAAACAAAGGCTGAATGCAGAGCTGTAAACGCCGTCACTAAGGAAGTGACTGGGTTTGTCTGAATTTACAACCTTCTGAGACAACCCAAAATGCTCTTCTTACATTCTGCCTTTGAAAGAAAAGTGTCCTCTTGGCTATATTTTTCAGCCCAATTTCTGCTCCTTTCCCCCCTTATTTTTTTAAGCCACCATTTTCTTCTATGCTTGTTCTCTAGGGTTTTTTTTTTTGTCATTATATCATGTTTCTCAGTGGAGATGCTTTTTTTTCTTAAAAAAAAAAAAAAAGAAAGAAAAGCAGCCTCTCATCAGAGGAATGTGCAAGCAGAGTACATTTAAGAGCCACATTCTGTGCTGCCATGGCAACCAGAGTTTTAAAAATGATACCGTCGGTGTTCCAAAATGATGCAACCTACAATGAACATCAGGAATAATTAAGAAAAGTCGTGTGTGCTCTATGCTCAGGAGAAGAAATGATGGGGGGACCGTTTCTCTATTGATTTTTTCCCCCTCCAAGTGACATGTGCTGCTGTTTGGGGTGGGTTTTTGCACTGGCAGTACTCTCACAGGGGTCAGTGGTGTGTTTGTGAGGGACCTCCTCGTTTTTTCCTGAGGGGTTTTCTAAGGTTTTCCCCTGCTGAATCTATTTATTTATTTATTTCAATAACTGCAGAGCTGGGATGTAGCTCTGGGATGAAGGTCCTGCCCCAGTGTCCCATGTTTGCCTTCTTCCAGGGCCTTCCCACCCTTGCTGGTATCCACAGCCAGGAATTCTTGTCACAATGTACAGGCTGTGGCATAATATAAAGGCTCTGCATTTATTATTGTCCCTTTTTAAGCTTCCTTTCCATCTTTCATTCTACTGCCAGTACTAGAGAGGGGGCAGTAAAACCTGGAAGTCCCAGGGGTGGATGCTGGTGCGTGGAGGAGTCAGGAGGGCTTGCAAATGGTAAAGGTCACAGGTTAAGACCCTTCACTGAGGAGCACAGAAGTCTGAACTTGTTAATGAAATGACTGGGATTTTTAGCTGGGTTGGGAGAGTGAGGAGATTGGAAAAGAATAGCAGCCCCAGCTTTTGGGAAGTCTCATGAAGCTTAATTGTGAATATTGCTGCTAATCCCATGAACTGGATACCTTCTCCTACCTCATTTTTTTTTCCAAACCAAAAATTAGCTTTTTTCCAAAGAAACTGTTCAGTCTATTTAGGAGAATAAGACTGAATCCTGCTGTTTGCCAGACATCTTAAGTAGAAATTATATCTGCTAATTAAATTACTATGAACCAAATAGCCATGCAAGTTCCAAACAGGATTGCTACTCTGGGGGAATTTAGTGCCTTTGCAGTTGGAAGAGAAACATTCCTTTAGTGGACATGGAAGGTTGTGCTCTTTTGCTGGTTCCTCAGGTCTTCATTACCAGCCAAACGAAGTATTTCAGACATAGGTTTGTGCATGAAGGTAGTGTAAAACACCAAAATTACTTCCACTTCCTGAAAAGCTGTTAAGTTTGTCTTTCCTTTTCCTGCTCTGCATTGTGTCTATTTTTTGTGCCCGAACACAGACAAGCCTTGAGAAACAGGTTCTGTATCCCTTCAAGGTTGTTTCACGAGGCTCCTAAACAACAACGATAATAAAAGAAAAAACCCTAACCAATACCCAGAGCAGCCAGAAGTGAATGGTCCAAGGCCAGCTCACTCCCATCTGTTCCAGAAGGGTGAGATTGCACATCCCAGCAGTGTAATTGCCACCCACAGCTGTACCTCCACACCCCCACGCTCCCTTCCCTCTCCTTCCAGCATCCCCACCCGGAAAGCGAGAAAGAAACAGTTCTGTGGTAACGTGGAGTTTCTTGTTGTTAATTGTTCTGGGTGAATCTGTAAAAGAACACGGAGTTCATGCCCCAACCACTTCCCTAGAGTCTGGTATTATAAGAATCTGATTTCTTTCCTCCTTTGCTGACGAGACAGATTGAAAGTGTATTTTACGGGCACACCCTTTCAGGTTTCTCTATCTCCTCTCTTGCATTAATTTTTAATCACTTCCTCCAGTTGACATGCAACAACGCCTCTGAGGACTGGCTGGATTTATTCTCAGGCAGGCACTGCTCAGCCTTTATCAAAAAATCTAAGGTGACATGACCTTAAAAACTTCAGAAAACTGATTCTGTTTTCAGATAGGCTGGTGTGCATTGGCTTCAGGGGAGCAACACGAGGCTCCAGGAGATGGGAATCACAAAAACACCCCTTGCATAGGAGAGCAAATTCAGGCTTCTGGGTTTCCTGGGCTATCACGTGTGCCTGTTAGCAGAGGATTCCTTGTGCAGTTATGGAATTATGGAAGTGCTGCCCAGTTTTCAGGCAAGAGAGAAAGGTCCTGCTGGTTCATTAACCCTCTTGTTCTGAAGTTTTACACTCAGCAAGGGAAGTGAATACTTGGGAGGATGCGAATGTCTGTGTATGAATATGTATTCAAAGGCTCTGTATGAAATACTCCACAGATGATTAAAGATGCAGTTTCATTTCCCAGGTGATGTGCCAAATTCATTCCAATTAACTAGAAAACCAACACGGGGGGAGGGGGTTTATATACTTAGTGTGAGTAACCTTTTCACATTTTGAAAAGTAGCCAGCACTGCGTCCGTGGGATCCCAACACTCTTTACTACTCAGTTTACTGGCACAATGGGGGCAGATTTTAGTGCTGGACCCTTGGTCTCTGTCTAGCAGCCTCTGCTGCTCGTTCATGGGCTGAGAATCTGGGTCGGAAACCCGAAAGTAGCTGCAGGGGAGTTCGGGGGGGAGCCCCTGGACACCTGCGCACACCGAAATCCCGAGAGCAGCAGCTCTGCCCATGCAGGTGCTCCTTTAAGCCACTGCTGGGGGTTGCCTGTCCTGGAGGCACGAGAGGAAGTCATGCGGTGCTGCTGAATGGATTTGCCTTGGACACAGTCCCAGCCAGGGAAATTGTGTGACAATTTTAGGGCAAAGGTTCCCCTTGGGTGACATTCGACAGTATTTCAAATATCCCATGTGTTTTCCCCGGCCCGGCCCTACTCCGCCCCGAGACAAATCAGACCGCGGAGAATTAATGAGCTGCTGGCTGGGGATGCCCTGAGCGTCCCGGGGTGACAAAGGGTGACAAAGGGTGACAAAGGGTGACAAGGGGTGACAAAGGAGCGGCGGGTGCGGGCCGGGCTGGGCAGGCGCCTTTGCGGAGCCCGTGCGCTGTACCCGCACGGAGCAGAACGCCTGGGAAAGGACACGGCACATCCCCCCGGCGGGATGTCGTGCCGGAAAAGCAGCCAGGGCTGCAGAGGCCGGCAGGGAGCCCAGGCTCCCCCGGCTCCTCCAGGGATGCCTGCGGGATGCGTCAGCGGCGGCAGCCGGGGCGGGCGGGCGCGGGGCGGAACAGCCGCAGTCTGGGCTCCAGCCTCCTGGCTAGACTGGAGAAACTTCTAATTGAGTTCCTGAGCCTCCCCTCCCCTCCCTGCAGCTCGGCTGAAAAACACCCTGGCTCCCAGCCATGCCCTTTCGCAGTGACCTTGCCTGCAAATAGCGCGCAGGAATTTTTACAGGCGCTGTGCACTTGGAAAAAGGGCTGGGGGGGGGGTGACAGCAGGGAGCTGGGGAGGGGGTGCTGGTCCCTCGGCTTTAAAAGTCAAATCCATCAGCTTCCCTTGTCAACCTCCTCCCCTTCCCTCCCCCCAAAAAAACCCACTGAGCCCATGAATTGCAAATTTCGATTCATTGTGCTTTCTCCTTTTTTACAATGCTATAGATTAATTTCTCTCTCTGATGGTATGACAAATTTTAAGACTCTAAAGATTGATGGAACTGATTGGTTTAAAGGGAATTGTTTTGTGTAGTGGCAGGATGATACACTGTGTGCTGAGTTTCCTTGCACATAGAATTACTCTTTGACATGTATGTAAAAAAGACATACTTAAAATGTAGGGAGAGTGTGTGTGTATGGATGTATAAAAATGTTCCTACATCTAGTTATGCATGAACATAATGTAAAATGATCCTGGTAATGGCTGTCTCCTTAGTGTATATACATAAAAAGCAGCAGCAACCACTGGCTAAAAATAACCCCAAATTCTTCTCTCAGATTACATCAATTAAACTTAGAACATTTGATGCAAAAAGTTGGGCTGTTAAATTCTGGTTAAGAATTCCTGGTTCTGGGATACTGGGATGCAGGCTGTGGAAATCCCCGGGGCAGGGACACAGGAGCCACCCGTGGCTGTGCCTCTGCCCAGGCGTGTGACGGTTCCTCCACCTCCTGTCAGCAGCACTAAGTCAAATTACGAGCTTTTCTGGGAGGGACGAGTATGACCCGTGTCAGCAGAGGTGTCAGAAGGGATATTCCTGCTGGAGCTGCATCGTGCAGTCTCTTGGATCTGGGGATGTTCAGCACTTTGCAGGATCCTGCTGTTCACACGTTGCCACCTTGTTCTCAGTCCCCAATCGCCTCGTGTAACGTGTCGCTGGTATCACACTCTTCAGGCGTATGTTCGAACTTCGTGGTACAAAAGGGAAAATTGATAATCTAGAAGTGGCTTTAATTAAAACTTGTTTTTCTTGTTCCTTCTCCCGTGTTTGTCTGGGGCAGCCCCACTCCCTGTAGTCAGCAAGCTGCTTTTCCCTGCTCTCAGAAGTTCAACTGTTGCAATCAAAGGTAATTTTGTTTGTGCAAGATACTCATCTCCAAAGGAAGGGCCAAGAATAGGGGTGAAAGAGAGGACAGCAGGCTGATGACTTAAGTGTTCCTGTCAGGCCTTTCTGACAACCCCAATAATTCTTTAATGGCTTCCTAATAAAGGGTAACATCATTATGTCTGAGAGGTTTTTTGGATCGCTTTTCTACTCATTTGCTAAAGAGGGTGAATAAGAAGTGGTCAAAACCAGCAGACCTCTGTTTGTGCCTCCACGCTGTGTTGAGAAGATGCTTCAACAGTGTCCAAGTTCTTTTTAGCTTTTCTACAAAAAAAAGGAGTAATAGACTAAATTTCATTGCACATAAATTCAACTGCAAGATTCACCAGTACACATTATGCTCCTGGCACTTTTTGCATAAGCACCCCAGAGTCTCCCGAGGGTTCTGATACCTGAGGGATCCAAAAGGGAAAAAAAAAAAAAAAAAAAAAAAAAAAGAAGGATTCTTCTGTTGCAAGATAGAATTTGCTTAGTGTGACTTTCTCTGAGACATATGGTGCAGCAGCACCTGTTTTGTAAGTATGATCTCAGTGCAGAGAGAGCAGATCCTCGAGAATAGAGGAAATTTCTGCTTTCCTTCCCATAATTCCACCTGGCTGCCACCTGCTCCCACATTTAATTGGCCTTAGTCCCTTGGCTTCCCACTCCGACCGCAGGGTAGGCAGGAGGAAGCAGAGACAGACAGTGAGTGTGCAAAGTGTTGTGGGGAAACAAAAGGGACTTGGAAAGAGCAGCTCAGGGAGAAGCTGGGCTGCTTTGTGTGAGCCTCATCATCGCTGGGAACACAGCATGGCTTCTTGTCCACCTGGGCCAAATAACTTCAGCGCTTCTACACCATCCTCTGCTCCTGGGTACTGGACTGCTGGTTCTGAAATTCCCATCTTTCCAGTTCTGTAGCACAAGATAGTGGTGATAACAGCTGGGAGTATCCAAGTGTAGCTGGCAGTGATGGAGCCACACACCAGGGATAAACATCCTGACAAAATTGAAGTGTTTATTTGCATGTGCATGTCACTGCTTGGTAAATCCCAACACATCTGGTTACCACCACTGAGATTTGCCAGTAAAAAGGAGGGTGTTTTGCCTCGTTTTTCCCAGAACAAAGTGAGCATGGCTGCTCATGGAGAGGAGCTTGGAGGAGCTGATACTTAACAGATTTCATTCCTCCTTGGCTGTGTTCACCACACCCCTACAGAGTTCAACCACCTTTTTTCACTTAGTATGACCACAGATATTTAACCACGGATTCTTAACTTGATCTAACCACACTGGTAGCCGTGGTGAAGACAAGCAGCTTCGGAAGGAAAAGGTGGTAGTGACACATGAACCTGTGGGGATCTGTCTGCAGAGCTGAGCGCTTGCTTGAAACACTTTTTGTCTCTCTACTTCTCTTTTACACGTGTGCCCTGGACAGCAGGCTGGAGTTAGAGGCTCAGAACACTTGAAGTAAGGGCTTTTTATGAGATAGGCCCTGAGTTACAGGCAGAGCTGGGATGGATCAAAGCAGTTCTTGGTAAAGCCAGGATTCCGATCAGTATTGTGCTGTAAAGTCAGCGAGCTTTCCCGTTCTGAGTGAGGCTTGCAGTTGCTTAGTGTCTTACAGCGCATTCTGAAGTGTTCTCCATCCATTTTCTGCTGCTGAAAATACTCAGGTCTGAACTATTCTGAGTTCCTGAAGCCCAGAATTTCACTGACACGTGTTAGGAGATGCTTCTCAAATAGCTCCGGGAAGCCTTTTTCCATCCTAAGGTTTTGCTTTTGCTGTGCAGTGGAGCTTGGGATTTCATTTCAGCACCTGGCTGGGGGTTAGTGGATGGACACCTTCTCCCTCTCAGCGTGCAGGAAGAGGGAGGAGAAGGACATCCGGAGGAACAAAGTGGCTTAGGAGGTGTCCAGACTGTCTGCAAAGGGTGTGCTGGATAATCTGGGGCCACTCCCAGGCAGTGTGAGGTGGCTCTTGCTGATCTGCAGCATTAATTTAAGGTTCTTTCTATGTTAGTGCACTTTCACTTCCTTTTCTAGAAAAATAGCAAACTGTAGCTGAACGCTCCTGGTACTGCCCTGTAGGCCCCTTATGCAGCACTGGGGAGAGTCTGTGGAGGGAGGAGATAAGAAAACCACCTCACTTGAATGAGAACTAATTACTTTTGTCTTGGTTCTGGAACATTCCTAAGTGTAAGGCTGTAGTGGTTACTTTAATATATACAGCAATATATGAAATTGTCTTTTTTCTCTGGGAGCCTTTGAATTTTCTTTAACTTCTGCCTACACGAGAGGTCAGAAAGCGCAGGAAGCAGGGCTGACTGAACTTTCCGCTACTTACATGAAGGAATAGGTGCACTCTTCTTCAAGTCCAGTGCCCACTTTTCAGTGCTTGGGTCACTGTTGGATTTAGCAGAGGAAGGAAGAGGCCAAGATGACCCTTGTTTAGCTCTCCCTCAGTGATCTGGCTTATAGCTTTTGCCTCTCACCCCTCAGTTCTTAATGGATTTTAAAACATTTTAAGGAGTTGGAAGATGATGGATGTGGGGGCTCACATGTCTGCACGTGTGGAGAAGTGGACATCTGCAGGCAGTGTCCATAGCAGACATTCCAAGGTGAGCTGTCTTTTTTGGTCAATTAGAACTTGAGACCAGCCTCAGGCCTGCTCTGTCTCGCAGTTCCTGGGTAGAGACATGACCTGGACGGGTGCAAATACACACAGAGTGCATTGTTACACCTGTGCTGGGGCTGAAACAGAACTTGTACCCTTACACAAACCATTGGTATAAAATCTGTTCTTACAGGGCCTTTTTGTTTACTTTGAGGCTGCTTTATGCTGCTGTAAAGAGGGTTTAAGGCAGTTCAGAATGCGCTGCATGCAGTCTGTCACCAGCCTCCGAGCACGCAAATGGGAACATTCACAGCTGGTTCCCAGTGAAGCTGATTTCCCCAGGCCCACCTCTGCCCCTGTCACAGAGCACAGAGGTGAGAGTGAAATGCAGTAGCAGAGCAGCAGGAGCTGCCCCTCTAAATCATCTCTCAGTCAAGCAGCACCGAGCAGTGCCGGTGCCAAGTGCGCGTTATCGGCGCGGCTCCGGAGGGCAGATAAGGGAAGGTCAGTGCCCTCGGAGCGGTGTTTGCAGAGGTGTCTGCACAGTCAACACAGCATCTGCTCCTCTGCCTTCACTTCATATTTAAGGCCCAGGTAGAACATGTCTGACTCGGCACAGAGGCAGCCAGGCAGTGTTCTGAGGATCTAGAGTTCCATGCGCTCCATGGAATATCGTAGTGAGGAGTCTCGCAGCCGCTCCAGTGGAAGCTGGGACTAAGGATATGTAAATTTAATTCCTTTGCCACATAAATCCTCTGTAAGTATGATCTAAATCGTGTTAATCCAGATCTGCAAAAAGGGGCCTTTCTTTTCCTTTTCTTTGGGTTTAAACTCTTTGGAATAGGAATTGCTTGTAAATGTGTGTGCTCGCAGCACTGTGCTCTTGTTAGAGGTCTGTAAAAACTTCTGCAGGGTCCCTCCTGAAAGAATGGGATCCATTGGAAGTTTTTAGAGAGAGAGCAAGGTCTTAGTGAACTGAGAATTCTTCCGTCTGCCAAGGAGGAAGCGAGGGCAGAGATAGCCTGGTGCTGTTTGATTGCAGAACAAAGAAGGAAGTCATTAGGCCACACCCTTTCTGTGTTCCCTTCCCCTGCACGGATGTGAATTTCGGACTGAGACTTAAAGAATCCTAAAGGTAGGGGTGTACTTGTGCCCTAGAAAAACCAGCCTGAGTGGTACAGAGTCCTCACGAGCTGCTGTGCACCCACCGAATCTGGGTTTGCTGCCAGCTGAAACAAGAAGTTACGTATGATTCTGTTTTTCTCCTTTCCATATTTCTTTTTTCCATTAGCTTTAGAGTCAGTTAATGTTTATACAGACTGAGTCACTCATCCCTACCCAGCCACCAAAGAATGCATTTAATTCACAGCTCAAGAAGCAAACTGAATGTTTAAATTGACTCAACCTTTGTGGAGGCTTTGATCCATTCTGGAGCAGAGTGACTAAGTGAAACCAGGGGAAGTCAGATTGCAGTACCCAGCTCACGACTGTTGCTGCGGGATCATTTTTACAAAGAACCCTGAATGTTACAGCACTTTGGGAGTGGCATCGGGGGTTCTGGGCTGGGACAATGGCTGCTTTCTGCAGGGCACCACAGTGCAAAATGACTGGGCAGCAGCCAGCGGCACAGACCTTTGGGGCTCTGCAGACTGCTTTTAGAAATGCCAGCCCCTTCCAGGGCTTGGATTTGGATACCTTGGAGGGATTTAATTTTCACAAAGTGCTGAATACACACGCTCTGAAAAACAGGGCACTGGAAACTTGTCCTGAGCAAAGCCTTGCTTGGTGCCTTTTTCAGAGTGTGATGTTGTCAGTCAAAAGTGGCCAAAGACCAAAGCATTAAAAGAAGCCTTTTCTCTGTCGTCCCTGTCTCATCTGTCTGTCCTCAATCCCTCTCCCCCATTATTCCTTAAACTTCTGGAGCACTGCAGGATTTTAATGCAGCTGGATTTAAGGTGTAAATAGCTAAGCTGTGTGTGGCTGGCTGTGGGAAGTATCCTGGATCTCTCCTCCAGGGACTCTGCAGTATCTGGAACGTGTCCTGTCCAGGCTGTAGTGCCATGCTCCTGTCTCTGACCACCATTCCATACTGAACCAAGGGCTCCAGAGCCTTGGAGAAAGGGGGTAAATTGTCTCTTTTGAGCTGTGCAATTCCTGTTGTACGTTTTCTGGGGAGCAGCCAGAAATCCCTGCACACTGCCTCTCTCTTCTCCCTCTTATGCACACTCTGTCTCTCTAGCTTTTCCCTTGCCTTTTGTGCCAAGAATGTGGTGGGGGAAGGGGGAACCGCACAGGAAATGCCTCTTCTTTTCTCTAACGACATTTCCAGCTGCATTTGGATGGGAGAATTCGAGGAGGGGGAAAGCATCAAATCAGTGGAAAGTTGTTCAGCTGCCAAGTCAAACTGGTACATTTTAGCTCTGGAGACAGTAGAGCCTTTTCTCCTGAAATTTGGCCCATTTTTAAAGTTCCGTTTTTGGAAAAGCAGGGGGAAAAGAAGTTAGTGACATCAGTGCTCCTGGTTTTTATTTATATGTGTATTTTTTTTCAGCAAAAATGAAGCTAAATTGTAGCTTTACTTTTAAAGGTTGAAAGTGCAATAGGAAGGGGTTTAGGAAAGCTTTGACCAGGGTGATGCCTTTTTCTTTCACAGCAAGGAGTGCCTGCCTGCCTCTCCATCTTTTATCATCTTTTATCCATCCAGCCACCCACGTGCAGAGCCAGAACCTCCTGCTCTCATTCTTCTTGGTGTTGTTGTTCAGTAACTCTCCTGTCACACCTGGGGCATGGGCTGAAGCAACACCCTGCAATGCAGGATCAGCCCTTTTCCAGCAGCTGTGGATTGATCCCTGCAAGGGTGGCCTCGCAATTTATGAGGTGCCAAGGACGCAGAGGGGGTAGTTGCAAAGTGAAGATGTAGATAGGACAGGAGATGAAAGGTGTTCCAGCCAGACAACAGGATTTCTTCTCTTCATCTCTGTCCAACGAGGAGGAGGAGTTCTCCCTGAGTTGTCTGAAGTGTTGCAGGAGATGGGCTTTGCCTGTGACAGGCTAAATTTGGAGTTTATCTCTCTCCTTGGTTCAGTGCCCAGCATCCTGAGATGTTTTGTTCAACTCATGCTCAAACAGTATTCTTTTTTTGTGGCCCGTGAGAGTAAAACTTGTGGTGGACCAACAGAAGTGGCAGGCGAACACCAGGATCATTCCAGTGGTGCCTGTTACACTTTTAACAGCTCGAGTGCTGTGGATTTTGCAATTGTTTGCCATATAAGCTGTGTTTCTTTGAGTAAGGTGCAGTGAGACATCAAAGCTCTGCAGCAGTTTTACCTTGCGAAAAAAAAATACAAAAGGAGGAGGAAAGAAAAGGGGAAAAAAAAGCAGCTTGTTATTAGCAGCCTGGTTGTCTGCATTTAGAAAACCTATTAAAAATGCATCATGCTGAGGAGACAGTCTGCACAGTGTGTAAAAAAGATGGGTTGCAATAATTCTGTCTCGGTGTTTTGAACCACAGCCTCAGACAACATACACAGGATGGGGAAGGGGGGTTGGGAATAGAATTCTAAGAAAAGTTGTTTATTGCAGTGCAGTCGTATCCTGGACTGGAACCAAATGCGTGACTGTGCCAGGGTCACAGAGGAGCTGCACCAGCAGAGAGGAAAAGGGGAGCAGGATGGTGGGGGGCAGGAGGAGAGCTCTCCCCTGAGCTGGGATGATACTCTGGGGAAGGTACAGGAGAGCTGGAGTTGAGCTCATCTGGATTGATCCCAATGTCTCTTGAGCTGGGGTAAATCAAAGCTGGATTTCTGGAAGTCACATGGCAGTACATTGATGGGAATCTCCAATATGACTTAACTGAAACACAGGAGTTGTTTGATTCTTCTCTCTGTGTTTGTTCGGGTTAACAGGAGTGCACAGAGGGAGCAGAATGGAGGAAGCGGGGGAGAATGGAAAGTCCAGTCTGTGAACTCTCTGTGAGGGAGTGTGCTCTGCTCTGGATGCTGGTGAATGCCCTGGCACAGAGTTTCAGGTCACCACCAGCAGAGAAGGGGAATCAGTCACCTGCATAGGCCTTGTCTTCATGCCCATGGGGGCTCTGGTGCTGCCAGGAGCGCGTTGTGTGTTCAGGGTGTGCCACGGGCCCGGCTGGGTCACAGGCACGGTGTGCAGCATCCCACACAACCCAGCTGCTGTCCCGGGGCTTTTCCCCCCAAATCTGCAGTTGCTGGTAAGTTTATTCTTTCTCTGGCAGCACAGATGAGCAGATGGGTCATGAAGCAATGCCAACTTCTCTGGAGATGCTCTGCAGCCTCCTGTCTCTGTGCTTAGAGAGAGGAGAGGAGGGAGGGGGAGTTGGAGCTTCCTCCTTTCCAGGGGTGAATCCCCATTTGCCCACAAAAGCCAGAGTCACCGAATTTGCGTGGCACAGACTGTTTTCACAGCCTTGAGGGTGATGTCCTTGCTGTGAGCAGTCTCTGCCCTTTTCCTTCTCCTCTCCAAAAATGCTGGGTTCCTTTATCTCTCTGCTCCCAAGCCTCTGTGGCCGTGTTGTCCCTTTCTGCTTTCCAAGTGCACAGGGGAGGCCAGTGAGTGCCCAGGGTGGGCTGGGCTGGTGTTTCCTGCAGATTGGGAGGGAAGGAGCAGCAAGGGAGCTTGGAGCCTGCCCCTGCTGATAGCAGGAATTGTTTTCACTTGGCTTTTCCATATTGTAGCAGTTTTTCTTCCCTAACATTGCAGAAGAATAACTGTAATGTAGCAGGTCTGGGAGTGCACTTTCTCTGGCCTCTTTGAAACCTTTTTATTCAAAATTCTTGTGTTGAAAGGCAACAGAAACATTGCAGAAAGCCCTACATACCATAATTTCTCCCATTTATTACTTTGTAACTCTCTCTTTGCTTCAGTTTTTTGTGCTAAGATCTTTCTTTATGAAAATGCACTAATGGAGCACATCAGTGTCCAGCAAGGTGTTTTCTCCCAGCCTCTCCACTCAAAACTTCAGTTTAACATTGGAAACAGTCTCCTGCTCTTGCAAGCATAAATTCCTTTATTAAGGAATAAAAGAATTTATTTGTGCTTAGATAGGGGGGAACTGTCTAATGGCTACACATGGCCTTGGACACACAGCTGAGCTGTTCTGCTCCTGCTCAACAGGTTAGGGCACAGATCCGAATTGTAGAAGAATTGGGGTTTGTTCTTGTATTTGCTTTTCATGGCAAATTATTGTGTCCTCTTATGTCTGTTTCTCCAGCTGCAGAAAGTCACTTATAACCATGTTTAATTTGTGTGCATTTTGGTATCTGCACAGTCATACACGAGTGAGGTGTGTGGTGATATTGTCACCTGTTGTGACAAACTGCTGCTTCTTTAGTGCCATTCTGGGCACATTATTCCTTCTGCTGTGCTTGATTAATTATCTGTGATGGGCACTGTTTCATAATTTCATTATTTTATATATGCTGGAGGAGTTGGTGTGGAGGAGGGGGGCACAACGTTGTGTTGCTGTGCTGGACAGACCTCACTGGACAGATGGGACTGTGCCTTTTTCCTGAGCAGTTCAGAGCAATACCTTGAAGGATCAGATGTGCTTGGCAGCCTGTTGGTATCCTGGACATTTCTTTCCATGTCTCTGTGTTTCTCTTGAGTCTGCCCTGGGCCAGGCTGTGTTTGTGGAGCTGGAGCCTGGCTCAAACTCGCTGTTATGTCGGTTTCTATGGAGGAAAAAAAACCACATGGGTTGCCAGACCTGGAAGAGTATTAAAAAAAGGAGAAAAAGGAAGTGTAGGGAGGGTGGTGAGGGGACTGTGGGGTGGAAAAGAAATGTGATCCTCTTGTGCTCTGAAGGTGGAATCTTGATTTCACCCCTTTCTCCCCATTTTTGAATTCTGAGGGGTGGGTTTTGCCTTCCCAGGCGTGCAAAGCCATACTGAAATCTGTGTGTCTTTGACTGAGGGGTTTTTCCAGCAGGGAGGGATTGTGGCCCTGAACCCAGCTGGTGTGGGGAACACATTGGGGTTCACCAGCACGGAGGTGATTTCTGCCAGAGCCTCTGGGTGAGCTGCAGAATCGGCGCTTAATGGAGCGAGTGTTTTCATGCACGTGCTTCCAAACCCTCCCTTGCCTCCCTCAGGTTTTTCAGTCAGTCTCGACAAGCTCTGTGCTCTGCTTTTCTAGGAGTAGTTTCAAACTGCTCCCCCTCTCTTCCCATCCACACTGTGGGTTACATTTCAGTAGGTGCATTTCAAGTGGCTCAGGAGCAACCTCTGGCATCAGATAAAAGCCCCTGCACTGTTCCTGTTAATGGCAGTGAGTGGGTTTTATCATCTCCTCTCCATCTGCCTGGTGCAGAAGACATCTCTTAAGATCCTGACTCTAGGGAGTTGTTGGAGGTTCCTGTAAAGCAGCGAGGCCTGACGTGTGCTGGGCGGGCTGCAGGGGAACCACAGCACATCAACAAGAAATTACCTGCCCCCACATTCATCCCTGGCCTCCAGCCTCTTGACACATGTCCATTTTTAAATACCTTCATAGCTGTGTTCTGGGATGATGCCTGAAATTGTTTTGGATGGGTTTGTAGCTTTGTGTTGCTCTATCCCTAAAGGAGAGACATCCCCCTCCCCCCCAACCTCATTTCACTCATCAAAACAGCCCTAAACAAGAGCTGGTGGTGTCTCTGCAGGGTCCCAAACCTCAGACTAGAAGGAAATTCTGGGGTATTCAGGTGTCATTATAATAATTGAAACTTGGGCTGAGGTGGTTGAGATTTGGAAGCTTGTTTTGTGACCAGGCTTGAAGCTGGCTTCCAGGGAAGCTGGGAGCAATTTATGGTTTTGTGCACAAACCAGACAGAATTTCTGTGGGTTTTTTCCCCCTGAGTTTTGGTTTTATTGGCTTCAGAAATAGTCACAGGACATATACAGGCATCTATAGCTGAAGTGAAAAAACCCTCAGTGCAGTTTCTCACGGTAGAATATTCAGTTGTTCCTCATTATAGGGAATATTCCCTCCTTTAAGACCTAAAGGTACATCTCTCAGAAGTGCTGAGTCACAGAACTTTGGTATCTTTTCTTTAAAAGAAATCCCCAGCTCTCATTTGTGTGAACTTTCCTGTGCTGATAAAAGTGTGTCACATTTGGGGCTCTTCTTGCTTCCACATTTTACATTCAAAATCAAGATAAATCAAGGAACAAACTCTGTACTCTGTGGACATAATTATTTGCACCTTAGGGCTCAGTATAATTGCTTTTACAGGTAGATCATATTCTCAGAAATATTCAAAAAACATGCTCTATTTGATATATTGCTTTTACAGGTAGAAGATTATTTTTTTAAAAAAGAAAAGGAATCCATCAGAATCTTGCACATTAGTGACAGTCTTAAGATAAATGTATATTTGCTCCAAGCAGCCCAGTGTGTCTTTTCCTTTTCACCAAAGAGAGGTAATTTTATTTTCAAACAGTGTTTGCATCTGCTTGTTGAATGTTATTTTCATATGAATGTGGTTTTTGGTATTTTTACCTGGGGAAAAGATGGGTGAAAGCACAGGAAAGGCACAGACACAGCCAGGGGATCCTCACCAGCCTGGGAGCAGGAGGGAGTTTTGTGCTGAGATAAAGGTGGATGAGCTCACATGGGATTGTGTTGGTGTTGTTTGAGGGGTCCACACATCTAATTTAGAATCTGGCTGTTCCCGTTGGGTGTCCCGGTGTCATGTAGGATGTCCTGACATTGCTGAACAGTGTCATTGTGAGCAGCATTGTAACTGCAGCCCAGAGGTCAGCCTTGAGAAGATCCTGGGAAATGTGCAGCTCCTCCATATAATAGCTGGTTTTAGAACAAAGCCTGGAACACTTAACCACATTTCCCCTTTTATTTTGACAGTTCAGGCACTGACCACAGGAAAGGCAGTTCCAACCATCTTAATTGCAGCCTGGGCTGGAGGAAGAGACATTTCTGTTGAAATCCTCCTCATTCCAGCAGCGTGGCCCTGGACTAGCAGGGGAAGGTGTGGTGGTCTCATTCCATCACCCGTGAGGGATGGGGTGGGATGTTTGGAGCTGTGGTGTGGGACCCAAAAAGAGCTCAGAGGCTGTTCAATGCACCCTTGTGTGTGACCACAGTGAATATGATATTTGTAAAAACTCTGCTAATAACCAGCTAATAAGCTGGAAAAGTTTGATAAGGAAGGGAAAAGCAGCAGTGGGTCCAGGCTGCCACAGAAATATTGTATGGGGTAGGGGGGCACAGCCCCTGAGGTTGCTGGAACTCCTCCACCCAAAAATCTCTGTGGTTCTGAGCATTCCCCTCGGCAAACATTGGCCTCAGCTGGCAGCTAAAGCAGGGCAAGAGTTTATTTTTATTTCTTGGAATTCGGTAGACCTGAAATCTCTGTTAAATGTTAACTTTCAAAAGGCACATGCATCAGCATTCTGAGCCACCGCTGGTAGGAAAAAAGAACAGATTATAGAGAACATAAATTAAGGCAGATTTTGGCCTTTCTCAGCCTGCTGTCTTCCCTCTCCTCTCCGTGCACGTCTGCATGACCTGAAGAACAACCTGCAGACAACTGTTCACCATCTAATAACTACTATGGTTTGCTTTTAATTTGATCACAGAAGAAACTGTGCTGGCAAGGATCTAATCCCATTCCCTCTCTTCTTTTTTTTTCAGAATGTTTTCATTTAAGTGAGTATGGTGGTTGCCATAGGAAAAACCCAGCAGTTCAGAGTCAGTTGCTGGAGTGTTGACTCATAGATCGAGTGCTAAAGAGGTGTTTGAGTCTGCAGAACTGTTATCAGAAATGGCACAAAATGTCTCTCTTGACTCAGTTTGTAAACTGCATATGCATATATAACGAACAAAGAGACCTTGTTAAATAGACAGTTTTGACCTCAGAAAGGAAAAAAAAAAACCTATCTGGAATTTTAGCTTAAGTTTAAGCAGTTTCTCATTCACATTAAGCTTCATTCTGTAAAGACCCCAGAGAAGAAATGTCTCTCTGTTGCATTAATTTGGTACTTTTAGGGATTTCATCTGGTCATTTTAAGTTTTTTTTCCCACTTTTTCTTCCCAACAGCGATTTGAAATTATTCCAGATTTATGTCAAACTAGATGACAATTGAAAGAATTGTAGATGTATTGAATCTTCTCCCACTTCTGAGTATTTGTGGCTAAGGACAATAATCTGTGCAAGGAAACAGTCTGAATTATTCCCCCCCCCCCCCACCAAGTTTCAGGTTTGATTTTCTACAACAGTTGTGTAAATCTGGACTGACTCCAATTGACATCATCTTGGCATTCATTTGTTGACTTTTGTTTCTCTCTATGCTAATAGTAGTACGTCCCTCTCTGATCTCACGCTGTGATTACAGGCTCCATTTCACTGTAACACCAACACCAGATTCATTATTATTCCTGCTGTAGTAGAGGCTGGAAAGCAGAGTCATGACCTTCTGTGCTTCATGCTCTGTAAATGCATCGAGAGGGACCGACTTCCTTCTTGAAATCTAATTTAGCAGAAAATGAAGCAAATGAATGAGAGTGTTGAGAAGAGGACAAAGGTAATGAGTAGGTGTAGCAGAGTCGAGGTGGCTGTTGTGCAACCTGATTGTTTTATCATAATACTAAATATATGGATATAAATGTAATCCACACCAACTCCCTTCACCCAGCACAGCCTTTCAGTGTGCCTGAAATCAGAATAGGTATGAGAGCAGGGAAGTGTTCTAAATAGAGGAGTGTAGGGGTTTCAGGGGTAAGCTCAGGCAGGAGGATTCCATCCAGTGAACGCTTCCAGGGAAAGATGGCACGTGCCAGTCCCTCAGCTTCTGCAGAGGTCCTTCCTCAGGCTGGGAGACTGTGCCCCAAATGTTTTCCGTAACAGGTACTTTGTGAAATGAAGTTGTTCCTATTTGGGAAAGAAGTGAGAGAGAATCAGAGTTTTTGGAGTTTGGCTTTTTTGCTGCCGTTTGTTTTAAGGATGAATTCCAAAGCACCTCAGCTATGTAGTAAAAATAATAATATCTACTTTGCCCTCTCCCACTTCCCATGTGAGCTGTGCACTCCTTCGTTCCAGCTGTTCTCATCGAAGTGGGGCAAAAACATTTGCTTCTCCCAAAGCTTGTTTATCCTAAAGGCATTTGCTACCTTACTGTAATTCCGAAGGGCGATGGGAAACCATTGACAGAATCTAACTGGTCCCAGCTGTGTGGGGTGAGCACGAGCTCTGGGGCTCTGCTGGGATGTTTATAGTGCATCCTGGAATCTCAAGTGAGGCTCCTCTGGCTCCAAGTATCCTTTTAATTTACACAGATGTTTCTTCATCATCTATTCTTTTCGGGCTGTTGGAATGATCAACAATTTAGTCTAATTGTGCTGGCTGTTTGGGTTGTGGGGCTGTTTATTTTGTCTGTGTGTCTGGAATAGTCACTCTTTCAAGGACTCTGCTCCCCAGACCGCACATGATTTAGAGAGGAATGGGTTGTGTTGGCTAAAACCTTGGAGATGATGTGCCCAAGCCTTGTTCCAGGCTCGGTTCTGTTCCTGGCCCTGCTCCATGGCAAATTGCTTCACTCATCTTCGTGCTGCAGGTGGGAAGGGGCAGCGATGGTCATGATTCCCTGGCTTGGGATCAAGGGATAGGAAAGGGCTGTTATGCTGCTCACAGAGAATCATTTCCCTTTTCTGGAGATGCCTGTAGTCAATCCCTACACTACTGTGTCTTATTTTAGCATCTAGAATTATCTGTGTGGCCTTAGAACAGCGCTGGCAAGGATTGTGTCAAAGCATCCAGCACCAGTACCCCCAGTCTGTGTGTCAGCCTGGGCTCCATGGCCATTCCAGTTCAGTAGCTGCAATTTCTCAGTCGAGTTTGTGTTGCCTGATAAATAAAAGAGGTGGTTTGTCTTTTAAAAAAATAAACTTTATATTATTGGTTGTGTGGTTTTTTTGTAATTAAGGTATTGGTTGTAAGTAGATGTTTATGACAGGTCCCAAGGCAGGGTGGTTGTTCTTGGGGAATTCATCCCAGCACACCTCAGTGACTGGAGTAAGTGCAGGAGATGCTGTGATCCCTGATAAAAATGGATGTTCCTGTAACTGAGGGAGGTGAAGAGAAACTAGAAAAGCAATAGAGTAATTGTTCCCTTTTTAACAAATCTGATGGATCTTTAATAGCTGTAGTCAAACAACCTTTCTTCACCTCCTGTGATCATGATAGATAATCAATTGTCTAGGACCACTGATGTGTAATAAAACACCAGTTAGTGCAAGAAAACCCAATGTGTGGAGAAAGAAAGAGCCTTTAATGATTATAAGACTATTATTTAATCCCAGGATGTTCCTTGGAGACTTCTTGAGTTTATAGAGGTGTCCCGGCCTACAATACATTAGGTTTGCAATTAATAGCTGGTTTTCACTGATGAAAAGTATTTATAAAGTGACTCAAGTATTGCTTTTTAACACAAGCAGTAAATTTAGATGTGCGTGGCATCAGGTGGTGTTCTTGCCATGGAGTTGTTGGTGTCTGGAGTGTGCACTCAGTTACACTGGGGGAGGTGAGCAAAATGTACTTTCTCTTTTTTAGTCTTGCACTTCTCCCTTAGCCACTGTGACTTTATTCAGAAAAAGTGTTAGTTTTCCTTATTAGCAAGAATAATAATTTGAAAGCTTGCAGACCACCTGATGGAGGCCGTTTATTAAGTAACATTTGAAATACATAAAGTTGATGGGTTGGTTTGTCACTTACTGCATTTTTCCACAGCCAGCTGTGGGACCTGGGGAGGTTTTGGGCAGACTGGGAATGTGTGTGTGTGTGTGTGTGTGTGTCTGTGCTTTCCACCCCACAGCTGGTCAGTGCTCGCGTGTTTTCCAAGTTATTTTCAGTGTGAATGCATTACCTTGGTTTGTGTTTTAGTCCTGACCAGCACTTAGATGGAATTTTCCTGGTGATACTGTGGTCGTGATTGATGGTTCTGCAGGTGTCAGTCAGCTCTGGTGGCTGGAGCACAAGGGGAGTTGTATATTCCATATTTACTGCTGGGACTTGGGCGGCTCGGAGCCAAGGTAAGCAGGGAACATCAAGAGTGACCAGAAATGAGACCTGGTCTTTTCAGGACTAAGCATTAGAGCCAAATATTGGGCCACTGATGATGGGAGTGTGTGTTCATGTTTCTGGGCAATAGTAGCCAATAATCACAGTGTGAGCAAGGCTTTTGTGGCATTCCAGTGACACAGCCCCCAGAACTATCAGTTGTGGATTTTGGGAACTGACAGCTGCTGTCATGAACTGTTCCATGAATTGATCTGCTTTTTAGGTAAAACTCCATTTGAACAAAAGCATGAAACCATTTTGAAGACAAACTGTAAAAATGGGATTGCCCCTTCACTGGTGCATTTTGTTCTTTCCTGGCGGTGAAGTGGACAAGACAACTCTTCACTGGAGTGTCAGAGCTGCCTTCTCAAAGTTCCTCTGGTTGGGTTAATGACCCATCTTAATGACCATGGTGACATTGCTGGGTGTTTCTTAATCTCTTCTTGCACGGATGGATCAAAACTCTCGTAGCTGGGGCACATTCCTTCGTTTCAGGGGCCGTTTACAGCAAACAGGTCCTGTGGAGAAAGAAAGAAATAAAGAAAGGGATGCTGAAATTGGGGCTTTTGTCTCATATTGCAGGTAACTTATATTTACAAATTGTGGTTTGGTCAGGAAGTCACCACAGGGACTTCCCAAGGGATGCACATGCTCCCCAAACCAATGGGATGGGATGGGATTTCTCCCTGTCACATTGGTCAGTAACTTGCAGGGCAGGCAAGGCTTGGGATGCATTTTGATGTCTTAACTGTGGGGGCTGGATTCTACGTCTGAAATATTTCATTCCCTATTCTGCTTTATTTAGCTTTTCTCCTAAAACTGTGAGCAGTAGCATGTCCTACCCTTTCCAAAAGTTCCTTGATTTCCCTTCCCTTTTCTTGTTGCTTTACCTGATGTTTTCTTCCTTCAATTCATCATTCTATGCCAAACCAAGAAAGAATCTTTTGCATGGGGAGAGGGGAGAAAGAAATTAGAGGAAATAAAAGGTTTTATTTTGCATGGAAACTTGGCAGAGTTTGGTGCCAGCTCCCAGACACAACCAGTACTGGGCCTACCTTGCAGAGGGGGTGATGTAAAGAAATCACCTCTTGCTGGACATCCTAGAACTTGTTTTCTTCTTGTGACTCCTCCTTTATCACCTTCAAAATGGTGTGCTTTGCAGCAGATTACTTTTCCTGACATTCCTCTCCCAAGTCTTTAAGGCTAATAGCCAGTGGAAAGAGCTCTTTCCTGTTGCTCTTTTTCCTGCGTGTGCAAATAGTGACGGTGCTTTGCAATTCTATCGGTGGATCTGGGGACGCTTGGCAAAGATGTGGTAATTACAGGCTCCCGGTGGGTGCTTCTCAATGGGTCGTTGCTGCAGTGAGCAGAGAAATTCATGACTCGATTTAAGCCCTGTCCCCCTGTGCTGGGACCCTCAGTGCAAGAGAGACATTGAGGAGCTGGGGAAGGGTTTGGAGCCCCAGGAGTGGCTGAGGGAGCTGGGAAAGGGGCTCAGCCTGGGGAAAAGGAGGCTCAGGGGGGACCTTGTGGCTCTGCACAACTCCCTGACAGGAGGGGCAGTGAGGGGGGCTCGGGCTCTGCTCCCAGGGAACAGGGACAGGAGTCAACCTGTGCCAGGCTGGACATCAGCAGGAATTTCTTCATGGAAAGGGTGGTCAGGCCTTGGAAGGAGCTGCCCAGGGAGGTTGGGAGACCTCATCCCTGGAGGTGTCCAAGGAAGGCCTGGATATGGCACTGAGTGCTCTGGGCTGGTGACAAGGTGGAGAGTGGGCACAGCTTGGACTCTGATCCTGGAGGTCTTTTCCAACCTAAATGATTCCATGATTCATCGTCCAGACTTCACCTAGGACTGGGCAGTACCCAGAATTTGCCCTCTTGCTGTTGTGAGTAGCTGCTGATGTCAGAAATGTCACTCCTGTCACAGCTGAATGTGGTACATCTGTATGGAGTCTGCAGCCTGTCAGTATTAGCATTCCATGGAAATGTGGCCAGCTGTCCTGAAGCACTATCAGCTCAGGAGGAATGGTGTTTTAACATGCATAATGTTACTTTTCTGATTCTTAAGGTGCTGTAGTAGAAAATCAACACCCCGGGGGTTTAGATCTTTCTGGTTTTCTCTGTTGGTCTCCCAGAACTCTGAACTGTCTGGGGTTAAAAATGTTTTGCAGGCCCCTTATGTGTTTAATTTCATCAAAGGTGGGAAAATGTCCAGCCAGTGATGGATGGGTTTTTGGAACTTGTTCAGACCTTTTACTTCACTGGGATGGAGAGGGTTCTTACACTGGAATTGGATCCAGCCTTCCCTGTGCTGCAAGGCTTCCCACTGACTTTTTGCTCTTAAATTTATAAAGAGAAGAGAGGGGAAAAGCAGCAAAAAGAGCAGACCTGAAGTATTTCAGTTGATTCTGTGTTGAGGATGAAATTTACAATTTCAGAACAGACAGGTCTGCACTTCCTGCTTCCTTTTTTCCCCTTGTCTTGTTGCCCTGCATGGGCTCCTGTGTTTTCTGAGATTTTCATCTGGAGCCAAAATCCAGCTGATCAGGTGAGTTAAATATGAGCAGTCAGTGTTAGAGGACGGTTCCTTCTGTGGAGTTTTCAGTGGAAGTTAGAAAACTTCCCAAGTTCGGGATTTTTGAGGACCCTGGTAAGTGTTAAATGCTGAGCCTGAATTGGGGCCTCATTCCAGGAAAAGGAGATGTGAGCATCCCTGAGGGAGCTTGGGACAGGTGTGTCCCAAAAGGAGCAGGTTTTGAACAGCGCAGCAGAAATGATGTCGAAACCCCTCCTGATCTCTGTGCAGAAAGGGGTTTGGAAAACTGACTTAGAAGGCAGGCCTGGTGCATCCTTAATGCTGGAGCAGCTTTCAAGCAGCTCTGTAATTTGGAATGTGAGTGACGTCAGTTCTTCTGGCCATCTGGTTAGAAAATCTAGTTGTAACTGAAAATATCCAGCCCTTTTTTCTCCATTGCTAGGTGGTGACTACACACTTATGTAATTTAACAGCTCAAATTCTTTTCCATTCTGGTGATCTCTTCACGAAGCCGTAACGGGGAGGATGCTGCGGGAAGGGCATCAGTGATTCCTCAGCTGAAGGGTCACTGCTCCGGGGGGAAGCACAGGGCTGGGGGTTAGAAAATGGGATCCTGTTTGTTCTGGGGCTGTTTGCTAGGTGACCTTGGACAAGAACGTTCTCTTTTTTCCCTACCTCAGTTTCCCCCACTTATTAAATAGTGATAATGACACTTCCTATCTCCCAGGCATTGTTAGGATCTAATGAGTCATGCTATGGAACACTTAGCAAGGCACAAGGTATTGTTATAATTACTGCCTGTGCTCTTCTGCTCAGTCCCTGCCTTTTCCCCCCCTTCTTTCCTGCTCGGCAGATCCAAACATCCCATTTTAATGCTGTTCTTTAAATACCTGTCGAGCTGCACCGTTCCTTCTGCACGGGTTGTAGACTGGGTTATAAAATTGTATTGATGGAAGACATGCATGAAAATGCACCCTGTGATACTGCCTGAAAAATAAAGGGAGCAGAGCTGTCGGCCATTTCCTAAACCCCTTCTAATGGCAAAAACTTGTAAGAGCCCAAGAACAAGTTGTAAACCTAAAAACTGTATGCATTGCCATACAAACTTAATGTTCATATAAAACATTTTTTTTTAATTGTTTACTCATTCCTAGTAAATCAATTTTCCAAGCAGAGTAATGACAACGCCCTGTGATTCATTTTTGTTTAGCATTTCCTCTAATTCTTGGTGAAAAAGTTAAATCTTTTGGTGTTACTGATCTTTAATGCCAGCAGAGTCCTGGAGCAAGGATCCCTTTAGTTTCCTCCCCTTCACCAGTGACCATGAAAGGAGAGCTGATACCCCTGGGGAGAAGAATGACAGAGAATTTGCCAGGGATGAGCTGAAGTTTTAGGATCTAGGGGGGAAAAAAAAGACTTTTTGCATATTCCTTATAGCTGCTCAGGTCATTCATGTTAAAATTAAACTTGGAACAGGAGGAACTACTCCAGTTTATTATTCCAAAGGAGTGCATGAAGGGGAAAAACTAATGATAAATAAAATAGAAACCAACTTGCTCAGTGAAGGTAAGAACTGATGAGAGTGTTCTGCCCCCTCCCCTTTTTTTAAAGCAAACACATTACTGCAGGTAAAATGGGGTTTGAATTTGCCTTACAGCAGCTACTTTGATAAAAGACTTTTAACTCCTGTAAATACATAAATAGTGGTGAAGGGGAAGCTGAATCACTGAATGCAGAGCTACCCTGGCCTTACAGGAATATATGTCTGGGCTGTATATTTGCTCCCTGACATATTTGCTTATGTGCCACCACTCCTGTGCTCTTAGGAAATAAATTAAGAAATAAATCAGTTGTCAGTGAATAAATAACAGTGAAAAAAAACCTCCCAGCCTTAAGGAAGGTTGTGATAGGCAGGAAATGCTCTCATTTGTATAATATCAGAACCAGCCACTATAAAATAATTTATTTTTTTTTCCCTGAAAGCTTTTCCACCTGTCATGCATAGCTGAAAACTTTAAATGACCGTTCAGCTGGCTCCAGCACCCGCTCCGGGAAACAGTAAATCTTTGTGTTGCATCTCCTGTTACAATGCACCATTTTGGTACAATAATTCTGACTTGGAGCTCTAGAGCTTACATTTATTTTCCTAAAGCACTAGAAAGAATGATTTCATATCAGGGGAAAAAAAAAAAAAAAAAAAAAGGAGTGGCAATTACTCAGTCGTTAGGTTTAATTGTTCCGAATCCTTCCAGTGCTCCATGAGAAAATGTACTGAGGAGATGTGCAATATAGTGGGAAATGTGATGGAAAGGTATAATTTGACCACCTACCAGTAGCAGCTGAAAAGCAATTCCAAGGGCTGCATGTCTATCAGGATTAATCACCGGCTCATTATTGAAAATCCCTTCGTGTTCGCTCCTGAATCCTCCTTCAGGACGGGCTCCAGCTCAGCTCTTCCCCTCGCTGGAGGGAGGCTGGAGTTCCAGCCCAGCTCTGTGCTGGGAGGTGCACAGGAGCGCCTTTGGTTTGGTGCAGTTTTGGAGCTTTTTGCTGTGGCAATTGCCTTGGTGGAAGGGCTGGGAGGGCAGGGCAGCCCCCCCGGAGCAGCAGCATCTCGAGACAGTTTATGGCCCCCCTGTCTGGTCATTTACCTCCAGCTGAACTCTGCCGGTGGACGTGGCCAAGTATTTCATTTGGACAAGAAAAAAAGAGCATTATTGAAAGGGACTGACCTTTCCGTCACCCTGTTCTGTCGTCATGGTGCTTTTATAGCATTTCTCTTGACCAACCCCTTCCCTTTTCTCAACCACAGTAATTCCCCTCCTCCTCTCCCGTCCATCCTCCCTGGAGACCTGGTGGTTTCTCTCTGTTTCCACAGACACCTGCCCTGCTGCCCTCATCCCTGAAAGTCCTGGGGGCTTCTGGCAGAAGCTGAAATCATCAGCTTTAGTCCGTCAGCAAAGCTGGGAGATGCTGGGTTTCCCTCTGTGCTGGTTTAGGAGAGAGCCCAGGACACAGGAGCCTTGGGAATGGATTTCCTCTTCTGCTCTGGGGAGAGGAGCTGAGGGATTTCATGGCACTTGTGCTCCTGGGGCATTTGTTTTCTAGAGAGAGTGGCTGTTCCTTTGTGGAGCAGGGACTTCAGTGCCTTTCCTCTGATGTGAAATCCATTTGGAAGTGGGAAATAATCTCGTGGAGCCCAGCAGTTGTGAGAACTGGGCTGTGGCTGTGCTGAGGCCCAGGGCTGTGACACTGAAGGGGTAATTTGGGCAGAGCAGATCCGTGCTGGACACGTGGGTGAGCGATGGAGAGAGAACCTGTGGCCATGGGAAATACGTGTCATTTTCAGTGAAAAGTCCAGCCTGAAAATGGGATTACTGATTTTCCCTGAGCATGTAGGAAACACCTACATTTGTGTCGGTACAGTGGTAACAGTGAAAATGGCAATTTATTATATTTCATTTTTATTTTCTTTACAGAAATTCCTGGCCAATCTAGAATTTTTTTAAAAAAACAGATTTACAAAATATCAGGGAAGGTGGGGTGTTTGCATGAATTTGTGTCCAAACTGCTCAAAGCCATTTTCAGGGGAGACTGAGATGGTTTTGGGGGTGATAATTTACACTAAAGAGTTTTGATTGCCACTGGATTCCTGGGATAATTTGATATTCTGCGTGGAAAAATTCTACCTGTCCTGCTTCAGTGTATTTTGCACAATTGGGACCTTTTTTTCTGACTGTAGTCACCTGGACTGTACCTACTGTACAGTTTCACATGGACCCTACAGGAATCTGTGCAAAATTCCAGGTGATCCCTTGTCTTGCTGCAGTTATTACTGGACACTTGGTGTTTACTGAGGGCATAACCTGAGTGGTCTTCTGGATACAACTCCCTTGCACTGATTCTTGAACCTCACATGATTGTAGGGTGGAATCCAAACTTGACATATCCCACAAGATTGAAGTCAAGCACAGCCTCAGAGAGGTGGATGTTTAAATACTGATCACATATTTCTGCTTCAAAACTTGGCAGAAAACCCGTGGTAAAGTAAAATTTCAATGAAAGCATCACACTTGCGCATTCCTTAATCAAAGATTCATCTCTGTGTGCTTGGACAGGTAAAAACCTGGATTTTGCTCCAATTTCTGATGGATGTTTTAATTCAGTAATATTCAGCTGACATGTACTTGGGCTGGGATAAACTGACTGTTCTGTACAGGGTCTCTTTGGCCAGTTGAAACATTTTTATTGAAAACCAAGTGTGATGCTGGAATCTTGAGGAGGGGTTAATGTAGTTCAGCCCCTCAGGTGAGACCTCGGCAGGTCAGACAGCCGAGGCCTCGCCTGGATTTTGTTCTTGCTACTTTTGTTTTGCACCTCTGCAAATTTTAATCTTTGTAGTGATCGCTCTGCCTGAGCATGAGGCTTGAGGGAGGAGCCAGGAGAAGGAAGAGAGAAGACAAAGTGCTGCTGGGTTGTTCCACCCGCCGTGTCGGTGGCTTATTGATGGAGCACGGGCCATGTGCCAGGATTCCCTGGCCTCTCCCAGATCTGGGGGGGATGGAGCAGGGGGGCCCTGGCACGGTGTGGGGGAGAGCCAGACAGAAACATTGATCGTCCCTTTAATGTGATCTGACATCAGAGAAAGTGGAAACAGAGGACACAGAGGAAAATCTGCAACCTCAACACTCCATTAGGAGACTTTATGGGATGGATTGGTGGCCTTGCTCTCCCGGAGATGAGTGTGTGGGATCCTTTCTAGGGAAAAACAAGGAGTGTGTGTAGTTCAGTTGCTCAGTGTCCCACTAGGGCTGTGTGTACATTAGTCAGACCCTTGATGATTCCTGCAGAATTGTAATCTCCTCTTAATAATGCTGTCAATAAACCCATCAGAAAGGGTAAAATCACAGTAAAATGATTCAGGCGTGTGTGGTTGGAGTGGTGAGAACCTTCCAAACAGTGTAACCTGTGTATGGTGGCTCAGCCACCTTGACACAAGGATGACTTGCTTTATTCTTAATCTTCATTTTGGGCACAGTTTCAGGTATTTGCAAGTAAAACATCTTTGCCCACAGGAAGGAGTTGCCTTTCACTCCCTCTTTCCTGCCCCGGGGCTTTCTGTATATGGCGACAAATGTACCTTGGTTTCCTTGTGGTTCTGAACCAGATCACTTTTGTTCTACTGAAAAATGTAATCATTAAAAGAGAGCCATTCATTAAAATAATCCTTTAGACTTGTTGTTTCGTGTGGAGGAGAAAACACCACAAAAATAAATCTGACTTATGCATGAGGCATAAAAGTGTTGTCTAAGATGTTAACAAATCTCAGTCAGCTGACGTGAGGGAGCTGGGAGAAAAGATGCTTAAATATTGCCCCTTTAGAGAGGGACCGGTCTTGTACAGGGGCTTTGAACAAGTTTTTGAGGATATTTAGACATTTATTTCTCTCTGCGGGGTCTTGTCAATGAACCTGGATAAACCCAGGACTAAGTTACTGGTTGGCTCCAGCGTAGGTGTCTAAGTCAGTGCTAACTGGTGGATTATCTGTAGTTTTTAAAGCATCTCCTTCAGGGTGAATTGCAGTCCAAAAGTGCCTTTCTGTTGCCTGCAAGGGAATCTGGACAACTGCCTCAAATACAGGCAACTCCATGCAAACATCCGTAAGCAGATGATAGCTATGGTAAGCCCAATTTTAAATAACCATATTCCACATATCAGTGCTTGGGCATGGGCACATGGACTTGGTGTTGGAGAACACAATGAGCAGGAGTTCACAGGGATGTGTGAGATGTGCCAGGAAAAGGAGCAAAATAAGAGCAACTCCTGTGGAGTGTCCAGTTTTGGAGAACTTTATCATAGACTAACTTAAATTTTCTTTTCCATTGAGCTCCATGCTTTTGTTCAGAAAGATGAACTGAGCCCTTGTGAGTTGTTGGGGGTTTCCACAACTACGTCCTGCAACAGTTTTCTGCAGCTATTGACAAGCTGCAGTAAAGGGTTTGAAAACTGAGTGTTCAACGTGCATGAGACAAAACTCATGAGCTGCATCTTGAATTGTTTCCCAGCTGGAATTAACAGCTTTTAACCCTATTAAAGAATCAGGAAAAGGAGGTTCTTTGGGGTTTGTTGGCTATGAAGACATCAGTCTTGTTTCTGTAGTGCCTTCTGCTGGAAAATACCAAACTCCTTCAGAAATTGTGATACTGTTCACATTTTTTAATGTTTACGTTTGATTTACCTAAAGCCATTCAGATAACGTCAGTGGCAGAGCCAGGAATAAAATCCAGTGCCGCTGACCTTCAGGCCTGTGTAATGCTCAGTCCTGCCCTAAAGCTGATGGACAAATCATTCTCCAAATGTCACAAGGGGGAGAAGGGGGGTGAGCTTTTCTTTTCTTTTATTTTAATTTTTTTTCCGGGAAAACAAGGAATAGTTATTGGAAATATCCATGAGAAGGGTACGTGCCCTTCATGTGGGCTACAGTGAGACGAATTAGGTAGAACCAGTGAGTTTTGCACAAACCCCAAGTCTGTGACCCTGGATTTAAAATATAGGTGCCTGCTTTAATTCAGTAGATCTTAGATTTGGGCTGTTGGCATTTATTCGTTCAATGTCCTCACTCCCAGGAGTGCTTGAGGACGACTTCATCTCCCCTTGTTTTGGGTTTAGACTGATACACAAGCTAAAGAAATTGGCTCCACGAAGAGTGAAGTTGAGGTTTGGGGATTTTGGTGGGATTTTTGTCCAGCTTTAATTCTATTTAAAAAGGGGAAGAAAGTGCAAACTGCTGCTTTCCCACCCATCTGAATCTGCCTCGACTTGCATTCCACGTGGGTCCTGCTGGCTCTACAATGTCTGCTGCTGACAGCACATGATTTTAGTATCTAATTCTATTAGTCATGACCCAAATCAGCTCTAAAATGGTTAAACACATAGAAGAGGAGTAGGAGTAGAGTGTCAAGAATAGCTTGGAAGAAGATGTTATCCCACATACCAAGGAGCTGGTATCTCAAAGGTGTCACAGTGATGGAAGTGAGGAGAGGGCTGAGCTGCCAAGTCGGTGTAACAAATAAATATTGACTCCCAATGGAACGTGCACTTCTGCAGTAATTCAGAATATCCCATGGCACTCCTGGGGCAGAGCTGCCACGGAGTTCAGGGGAAGCTGTTCTTGTGCTGCACCTTTGGGAACCATTCCCATCCAACCTGCCGGGGCTCAGGGAACAGGAGCAGGAGCCAGAACCCAGCAGCTTCATCCTCAGCTGCCGAGTGAGTCACTTGGCCTCTTTTTGTTGTGCAGGAGGAAGCTGGGATGGGGCTCATGGATCTGATGGCACAGCTCGTTGGCTCTTCATGCAGGTCATGATGTAAAATTAGGCCTCATTTCTGAGACCAATTGTCAATAAAAAGGCATTTTTTGCCTTAATGTTTGGGTTGCTCTGGTTTACTCTGTGTAGAGCTGTGGAAATGCTGCTCCATTTACATTTTTTATAATCCTATTTCTCACCACTCCCAACATGCTATCGTGCTGTCTTTGGATGGATGAAAGGAACCACAGACCTACAAAGCAGCAAGTGGAAAACTGTAGGAAAGAATGTCAGGAGCACTGACAGGGTCTGAGGGAGCTGTGCTGGAAGTTTACAGTGGATGTGTTGGAGCGAAGGGAGTGTCAACAAACCCACCTTCCAGGGTGTCTTGGTGGTGTTAATGCATTCACATCAACTGCAGCCCTTAATTCATTTGCATTTCTTCATTTCTTGGTACTTGCCAGGAGCTTCGCACCCTATCGAGAGGAAAGGTGACCCAGAAGCAGCAAAAATCCAAGATTCTTTAAAAGCATGCATTTGCCAGAGATAGATATTGCTTCTCCTTGGATTTTAAAGGGGGAGAGCTCATTTGGAGCTCTCCCTTTAAGGCTTGTGGTTATAGCCCATGTTTTAATCGCTACTTTGATCTGATTAAATCCTCAGCCACAGAGAAATCAGCTTAGAGAAACATGTCTCCTGTTGAACCTGAGAGCAGCAGCAGTTCAGAAAACCAAGCCAAGCCAAATACCATGAGAAAAAAAATGGAAGCTTCAGGTCTCAGCAAGAGTCTGTGACGTGGTGAATCACTGGCACTGCTTTCCAGCAGGGTGCTCGAGCCTGCTCCTGGGGATCTCCAGATTCCCCTGTGGCTTCGTGTCCTGTGCAAACACACCAGACCTGTCCCAGAAGTGAAACCTGGGTTTGGCTGGGTTTTCATTCTTGTGCCTTCTGCCTCTTAGCAGTGTCGGGATCAGGTGTGTGTAGGATGGAGGACAGGGAGGAGTTATTGTGCTTTGCCTGGGAGTTGGGGATCAAATGAGTTTTAATCTTCTTTCAATCTGTCTGTCACCTTATTACACTCAATCTCCTTTCAAGATGTTATTCAGATCCATATGTGGGTCTCTTTACGGAGATTATAACGGAAGAAGTATCCCATTAAACAATTCCGGTGGCACCCTACAACAGTCCTTAACCTCTGGATCAATATTAAAGTTGCATGGAGAAAAAGGGGGGCGGGGGGGGGAACACCACTTAAAACAAGAAATGTGTTTTCTCTGATCTCACAGTGCAGCTTTCAGCAGGCTCTGTGTTCATCCCTACTGGTACAGGCAAGGAATGTCTGTCATTGACTGCTAATCTTAAATTAAACTTTTTACGTTTCACCTGATCTTGTGAGCCAGCTGGACTACAACTGTTTCATCCTAGAGTGAAAATTAAGACCTGTTTCTCCCCAAACTCACACCAAGTAGGAGTCAGGATATGGGAGTCTTGGTTAGAAAACTTCTGCAAGAAAAGTCAGTGTCTTCTGGCTGTGCCTTCATCTGAAATTCCAAGGAAGCAGTGAAGTCCTTGTCTACACTCTCACTTCAGCTCTACTAAGCCTGACCAGTTAGACTCTACCACCGTGTAAGAATTGCCATTTTAAAGCTCTTCTGCAATGGAATCAGGTTTGCAGCATTCCTGGGGCACAGCAGCCATGGCTGGATGAGGGTTCAGTGCCTTGCCCAAGGTCGTGCAAGGCTGCAGTGAGAGGCAGGACAAGAATCGTGTTTTATTTACCATGGTGGCCAGAATCTTGGCAAGCCAATTTTTGGCCGTTTTTGTTCACTAAACTTTGTGAACTGTTAACAGACCCTGTTTTAGCCCTCTGGGTGCTACAAGCTCTCTTATACTCTGTACAAACACCAGTGTCTCCACTCCCCTTTCTCCCTGTTGTAAAGCTGCTCAGTGGTGACTGGAGCTCAGGAAAAGCTGGGATTCTGACAGGTTTGTCACAGTGTCCTGCAGCATGGCATTAACCTTGTCCTGGGAGAGAATTTCAGCTGAGGAGAGGGATCAGAGAAAATAAGTTTCATGGGACTGATTCTGTTTTGAGCTTTTTTTCTACCCCTTGCTGAAGCTTAAAGCTTCCACCTGCCTCCTTGGTCAGCTGAAGGTATTGCAGAGGTGCTTGGGAGCCAGGCACACAAATGGGGGGATGGAGGTGTCACTTTTCCTTTTAAATTGTGGAGCTGCAGGGGAGAAAAGGCCTGTCCAGACCCAACCCCTGAGCTGCCCCGAGTGTAGCCAGCTATTCTGGGAAGGCAGCAGCTAACAAAAGCCATGAGAAAGGCAAGAAGACAGAGGGCCCCAACCTATTGTTTCCCCTCTTCATTCCAAATAATCGTGACTCCCGTGACCTCCTGGCTCATTCCCTGCAATGAGGATCTGGGGACAGCTGCTGCCCTGGACAGCTGAGCCCGGTGTTATCCCGCAGCTCCTTCCTCCCACTCCAGCAGAGCAGCAGTGGCAATGATCACCTTCTCTCCCACAACATTAATCTGTACTCATTAATGAAGGTTTGGGATTCTGGTTGGTATTTCAAATGCTGCTTCTCTCCCTTCTCCTGAGATTTGCTGCTTTATCCCCATTCCCTGTTCCATTTGCAGTTGTTACAGTGCAGCTCTGCCTGTTTCTTAGGGAATTTCGCTGAACTTGGCCTTGTTGAGCAGGATTGTGATTTTGTCAGAGTTCAGCAGAGGTGGGGAATTTGCAGCCTGGTTCAGTTCTTCTCCCTCTTAAGCAGAAGTTTTCCTATCCTGGTTGGAGGAACCTGCCCGAATTTCTTGGACAATAATTCTCAAGCCATGTGTATGGAACAGCTTTGATGGTTGCAAGGGATTTTTGCCTTCACATATTTGAGGCCTTTTCAGCTTTTGGCTGTTGCACCACTTAAATTAGGTTTATATCCACCTAAAGGTGATAGGTTTTCTTTCCATTGGTGGCTGCTGGCAAAATTTTTCTTGAGGTGAGCTTTGATTTTCTCAGCCTCAGTTGTGTTTAGGTGAAATGTCAACTTCCCTCTGCTTCAGGCTAAATGTACACCACAGCCACTGTGTTTAAACCAGCAGGTTGTTGTGTTTTTCCTTGGGGAGACAAAAATTGACCCTGGCTGGAGTCATCCCTCCATCAAACCCATCTTGTCCCCTTCTCCTTGATTTCTGTGGTTCATCACCTCCTCCAGCCTCTTCTTGCCATGCATGGAGAGAGAAGGGATTTTCAGCCAGAGAGTGACACCTTGTCCCACTGGGATAGGGACCAGTGTGATCCTTCACTGCTCTCTTCAGTGCAGGCCTTGGGCTTCACCTGGCTTAGGTATATTCTGTTAAACCTTCAAGTTAACCTGCCTCAGTTTTTTTAGTACTCAATCTCAGAAAAATGGGGCAGAGAGATCTGTAATGTGAGGTAGGTATAGACTGAGGGGTTGGGATTGTTGGTAAAACAGGCAATAAATTAAATACAAAGCTTTAGTTGGAACACATCACTCCTGATGTCACCATGTAACAGTAACATCTGAGCCCTGACTTTGTCCAGGCTCTCCTTTTCTGTTGGGTTGCACAAGTGAACAAGGGGATCAGTCTAATTTCAGATTTTTCTTTCGTGCTTGACTTGTGCACTTTTTTCCTTTGGTGTTTCAGTGCAACGAGACACATCAGTGAAGGGTGATTTGTAACTACGTGAAATCCTTGCAGCAGTTTATTCTCAGAGTTTTGTGCTTCTTTAGACATCCTTTAAAGCAAGTAAAGCTGTGGCAGCGTAAGAATGGTTAAATTATCCTTATGGGGAACTCCAAAGATCAAAGCAAACCTTGGGATTACCCTTCTCCCAGGACTGCATTGTTGTTGGATTCTTCACTGGGATGTGACTGATTGTGCTGGCATGATGAGTGACACTGGCATGGATGCTTTGCTTGGGTTTCAGCTGGTCCTTTTGGGAAGATGTCAGGCCATTTTTCCACACAGTCGTCTTCCTGGTGTTCATTCCTGTTTCTCTGTAGCAAGTGCAGGCACCTGGCTGAGCGCCCTGGTCTGGAACATGTGGTGCACACCCAGATTGAGTGGCCCAGGAATACCCAATGTCCTGCAGAGAGCAGCAGCACAGGACCTTGTGCCAAATCTGTCCTCTGGAAAATGACTGGGAGTTCTCTTCTTCCTCCCAGGAGCATAGGAGTTTGTGTCTGACTGCAGATATCTGACATTTCTGTTGCCACCCCACAGATCTGAGCCCTTCATCCATGTTAACCACAGTTTCCTACAAACTCAGCCTATGGTTATTAAAGTCCCTTCTGTGCATGATCCACCCTCACTTCAGCTCCTGGCATTAGAGATTTCCTGTCCCTATTCTAGGTGGATACACACCACCTCCTTCCCTGATTTGTTATTTATTTATCATTCCTTGTGTGCTGGATGTATGAAAACAGCGCTGAAATGCAGAGCCTGAGAACCTTTTGTGTCACTGAGCAGTGACGTTCCTGCAGCTCCCACTGATGTGACAGCATTTGCTCTTGTGGAGTCAGGGTCTGAGTCAGGCTTCTCTTTGATCCAAGACTTTTAGGTCAGCCTTTTACTGGCAATTTATATCACTACTATGGCCAAAACATCACAGTTCTACTCTGCCCAGGGTATGGAACACCACAAACCTCTGCTTTCTGTAAGGTCTGGCTTCATTTGGTCTCAGCTTCTCATGATGGTTTTAGCCTCCTGTACTTCTCAAAGCCTTGTGTGTGTCAGTCCCTGCATTAGAGGCTGCCACAGAAAAGTTCAACCCAAGTGGGTTTGAGGCTTCCAAGTATCAGACAAAAGAAGAAAATTAAATGTGACACCTGGAATCCTGGAGTTCAGCTCTGTGTTGGTCCCCATGCTGGGTTTGGTGCAGTGTCAGTGTTGTGACAGCAGAACTCCACAAACAGAAGGACAGCAAGAAAGGCAGCCTCAGTCTGACACCTTGGGAATCTTGCTTACTTTGCAGTTTGGAAGTTGGTTGTGTTGACAATAATAAGAAAAAAAATCCGTCCCATGGTTCAAGCAAAGCAAAGTGGGGGAAGGGACGTTGGCATTTAGAGCTCCAAACTTTCCCTCAACTCCTTTCTTTGTGTTTCTGATCTCAGGCTGCAGTCCAGACTCTGTGGTGGTTTGTAATTAAACCCAAGGCTTGAAGGTTCTGTGGAGTTCTCGTTGCCTACCAGGTCAAACTGAATCTGGTTTCTATCATGGAATATTTCAGTTCAGTTACCCCTTGAGGAAGTCTGGGAACAGACAGGCCATTCATATTAAACAGATGACCCAGGCTTAAAAAAACCCTCTTTGTCTGTTAAGCTTATGGCTAAGATATTATGAAAACGGCTTAATAATGTGCCCTAACATTTATACCACACTATTTTCTTACTTTAATTTTCCAGGCAATTAAAAATAATTGAAAGTTACTGCCAAACCCCCTGAAGATATACTTTTTCTTTCAAATAAGCTTATTTTCATACTTGTGAGGTCACCAGATATTTATTTGACCATCTTTATAGGGGTCAGGCCCGTTACACACACAGAATGGGGGTGTGGAATAGAACTTGCATTGTAACAGCAAAGTGAGAAGTGAGAGCCAAGCCCAGCACACGTCGTGAGGGGCCGTGTTTATTGCTGGGGCACCACAAACAGGACTTGTACATCGACCAACCCAGGCCTAAATTCTGCAGTTCAGCACTAAAAATCCCTGTTTAAAGCCTGTTAATTCTGAATAGAGGCAAACAGAACTTTGAATGCTTGGTGAGGATGAGTTAGGGTCAAGCCTAACAGGGGGGCTTCTCAGTAGAAGGGTCTGGTTTGGGGTGGCAGTGGAGCCTTTTTGGGGGCTCTGGGCATTCTGAACCCCCACATGGTCACTGTGGCCATGAGAGGGGATGCAGTGGGGAGGGAAAGCGAGAGTTTTATTGGTGGATGTGGAGTGTGCACAGTCAAACCTCCCTGATCTGCTCTCCTATTAATAGAGTTGTAGCAGACACAACCCATGGCTGCACAGTCACGCTGCTCTCAGTGTTGCTCAGCCAGTTCTCCCCTAAAGGCTTAAAATCTATCATGTTATACAAGAACTGAAAGCCTTCTTGGAGTGTCCCAGATTTCCCCCTCCTGTCCATCCTATTCCCCTTCCATTTTTCCCTTCAAATTATCTTTTGCTGCCTCATCTGATGTTACACAAAGTAGCTTTTTTGAAATGTTGTGCCTTTCTCTCTCTGTATTCACATACATGGGGCATTTCCTCTTAGATCTCTTACCTGTAGTCAAAAGGTGAGTTTATGTTGGGAAAAAGGAGAGAAATGGGTGGGCTTTTTGTCAAAATTCTGTCTGTTGGATGAGACAATTTGCTAAAGGCTTCTTCCTCTGTGATGGTGTTCACGATGAACATCCCAGTGGAGGGGATGATATTTTCACAGAATATCCTGAGCTGGAAGGGACCCACAAAGATCATCCAAGTCCAACTGCTGGCCATGCACAGGACACCCCAACAATCCCACCGTGTGATTTTGCTCAGTTACTTCAATTTTTTGGTAACTGTTGGAAGTGTTTCTCTTTTCTCAAGGTGACCAGGCCTTCTGAAGGACAAAAATCCTTTTCTGAGTGCATCACCCCTGCATGTTGTGGCTAAAACTAATTCTGTTTAGACAAATCACTCACTGGAACATGGAAGGTTCCTCCAAAGCAAACCCTTCCTGACACAGCAGAGCTGCTTGGCTTTGGCACAAAGAGCAAACTCAAGGGCCCTCTCCTCTCCTTCATTCATCCTCCTCCTCCTCCTCCTTCCTCCCCTCTTAAACCACCCTTAACCCCCCCCTTAACTCGATGTCTGGTGGAAAGAGCATGTGATGCTTATTTCTAAAGGCAGCAAAATAAGCTTTGGTAGTCTAAGACTGTAATTGGTTGTCTGCCTTTATCCTGGGAGCTCTGGGGACGGTTCAGAAGTAATAATTGTTACTTAAAGTGGATGAGCTTCTTGTGGCTTTCTTAGAACTGCAGAGCACCATGGTTGTCGGGTGCTTAGGAAGCATCTGCCTGTCTGCAGCTTTCAAAACATTTTGTAAGCGAAGAATTTAGGTTTTTTCCTCTCTCCTGTGTATGGAGAAGTTACTCCTCAGTGTGTTCTTACAGCACTTGACGGAAAACTGAGTTCCTTGGAAGAATATTAAAATTGCTCAGTAACTTAAAGCCATTGGCTAAAATATCTGGAACTATATGGTTGCTCCTCCTTCAGTCATCTTCTGATACAAAGACTCAAGGTGTGAGTTTTTAGATATCTGAGGACTTGCTCTGGTTTTTTTTTCCCACTGGAACTGGGGGTTTTCCATGGCACTGCCTTGTAACCTTAATAGGATTTGTAACTATTAATCCATGGTCACTCTATTGACTTTCACTGATATTTATGTAAAGCAGTCTTGGGTTTAAAAACTGCACTGGGTGCTGAGTGGAGCAGAAAATCCAGACTCTGTGGTGATGTTACAGTGACTTTGTGAAGGTATTGGAGGTAAATGCAGTTGTGTCCCTACAGCTCATTGTACTTGGGCTCCAAAGCAGAGCCTGTCCAGGTCCTGTCATTCCACACACACTGCATCCTCCAGAATACTCTGAAGCATTTCCTGTGGTCATCTCCAGTAAATGAAATTCAGTGAAAACTAAATGTAGGGCAGTGCTGCCTTTCTGCAGCCTGAGGATCCCAATTGTTTCGTACAGTTTTTATTCTCTATGACCGAAAAAGGACCCTGCAGGCGGCTGGATGAGCTGATCAACTGCATTTCCCCGGAGTGGGAGGGTGGGGATGCAGAGCAGGAGCCCTGTAAATAATCCAGGTGAGTGTGAGGCACAGTGCAGACGATGGGGGCTGTGCTTGCTGTGCTCCGCTGCCTCTTCAGCCTTTGAAGTAATTCCCAGGGATGTCCTCAGGCTCTTGTCCCAGCTTAGGCTGACAAAAGGCTCTGTCCCTGCCCTCACCAGCAGTGTCACACGCTCACACACATGTGCCAGGCCAGGAGAGCCAGCCTGGCAGAAAGACTAGATTAGGTGCTGGGAGGATGAGTGGGGCGTGGGCTGACTGTATTGATTCTTCAGCTGAACTGGGGGAATTGTTAAATCAAGGCTGGTTACTGACTTGGCTGTTCTCTGCACTGTTTGCTTTTCCTCACAAAATTAAAAAGGCTGGGTGCTGGCAGCTCTTCAGTTGAGGCAGGGGCAGATTTCTGTGCCCCAGGGAGTTCTGCAGAGGAGCTGGGGGAGACCCAGATCAGGGCACTCTGGGGCTTGGCAGCTCCATGCCCAGGTACTGCAGAGGGGTTTGACAAAAGAGCATCAAAAGCCCATCAGTTTTATCAGTTTTAGAGCTCCCTCTCTCCTTTCTTGGCTTCCTAAACTGTGCTGGAGTTAGTGGAAGTCACAAGGGGAATACTTGTCCTTTTATATAACATTGGAGACTAAACTGAGGTTCTTGGCTGGCAGAGTGGACATGTCTCCACAATCCAGAACAGACTCCTGGGAGAGTTTGGAGCTGGAACTCGAGTGCAGTTACAGCAAGGGAGCCTGGTTGCATTGCAGAGAAAATGTGAGGAGAAAATTTTGTTCCCAAACATCTTTTTAATTACCAGAACTGTGACCCCACAAACAGCGACTGGGCAAAGCAAGTCTGTCCACAGGGGAAATTCTGCTCTTCCTTGACGAACCTGATGGCATCACTGCCCTCCCCTTGGTTCTTTCTCAGTGCCAGCAGTGCTCCCTGTGTTCCTGGGACACCCATGCCTGTGTGTGCAGCACAGATCCCTGTCCATGTTTCCCTCCCTTGGTCCTGACAGGGCATCCCAGAGTTCCCAGGCAGCTGCTGCCAATAAAAACAGCCAGAGGAAAAGGGGCCATTCTCTCTGCTGAGCCCCTCTGACCTGGTTTGTGCTGGGCTCCAGCACGGGCTCTGCTCAGCCAGGGGGAAGGGTGAGTTGAGCTGTTTTGTTTTGGTTTAAACTACAGGGCAGGGAATTCTTTTCAAGCTGTAACTTTTCGTTTTCACTGGAAGGGCAAAACAGACTCTTAGCCAGTGGAAAAGAGGCTTCCAGTTGCATCAGCCAAGAGGCAAAAGGCAAGCACGTCATGTAACAAATGATCAGCTCTTGCAGAGGCTTCTTTATCAGAAGAATCACGGGTGCTTCACTTGAGGGGTTTAACACTGAGGTTGAGGTAGCCACAGTCACACATGGCTTTTCCTTTTTTCTGGCTTATTTCAGTGTTCCCAACTGGGCAGAGGGTATCACCCCACGATGGGTTTGTGCTCTGCCCATGGCAGAGGGATTTCTGGCGGAATCAGAATCACTCTGAATGGGAAATACTGATTTTGTGAGCAACTACTAAAGATTCATAGAATTTTGAGAACGAGAGAATGGCTGTTAAGAAGTCATCATTTGTAGAAGACTTGGAGAGTTGTATGGATTTATAGATCCATATCTATATCAAAGAGTAATTTTACGTGATGGATGTACCAGGAGAACAGTGAATTAAAAGAATAATTGTAAAGATCAGCAATTAAACAGCCAGGTGAGCTGCCTGAGCATTTTTTATCAATGCAGGTTTCCAGGTAGAATCTTCATCATGGAACTTGGGAAAAAGTTCCTAAGTTGCAGTGAAGTCCCCAGTGGCCCAGCAGCTTTAGCAGTGTGTGGGAAATAGAAAAGATTTGCCTTTCCTCCCTGCATTTCAGACTGGAGTTTGTGGATCTGGGGTGTGCCTGGGAGGTGCTTGCTGGGTTTGCTGTAGCACAGCCTGCTAGAAATGCCTTGTGTTTGCTCCCAAGGATAAGTGCAATCAGCAGATGTCATCTGGCCTAATTTTTGTGCTAAAGGAATAAACGGAAAGAAAAGTTGAGACAGGAGAGAAAACGGGTTTTTTTCTTTCTTTTATGCTAGCCAAGAAGCTTTGAAAATGGATGATGAGTTGTGCCAGGGGCTATGTAGAGTGTTCTAGAAAATAATTTAAATTTGCCTTTACAAAATGAATTCATCAAAGGGTACTTGTAGGACTTTGCTTTAAACTGTGATAGTGCCTGAAATAAAATAGCCCAGTCCCTTTTCACTTTTGCTGTTGGAAATTCTGGATGTGTTTCCATAGAAATTAAAGATTTTTGCACAGGTGTGAGAAAAACTCAGTTCCCAGCTTTCTCAGATGAACCTCCCATGCTGCCAAATGACCAAACCATCTCCTCTTTACATCCAGTTCTCAGATGAACTTCCCATGCTGCCACATGACCAAACCATCTCCTCTTTACATCCAGTTCTTCCAGACCAGCTGGGAAGGTGCATTTGCATTGAAAAATCAGATTTTTGCACTGCCAGGAGCCCCCTCTGAGGAAGAGACAAAGCCCCCGAGGCTCATCCATGGGCAGGGAGAGCAGGTCAGTCCAGGAGGGATTTTTCCACAGCTCCTTCTCTGCCTGTGCCTGGCAATTGCTCCACGCTGTGGTTGGTGGAGATTCCCCCCGGGTCGCACTTGGGGGACACACTGGCAGCCAGCATGTGCTGTGAAGGCAGGAATAGAAAGCAAATACTTCCCGTAATCACACGTCCCAAAATGACAGGGGAAAATGAGTACTTGTGCTTCCACCAGAGCAGCGAGAAATGGGAAGATGGAAAGTCTGGATTCCTGCCCAATGAAACCAAAATTGTAAAAAAAAAAAAAATAGGAAAAAAAAAAAGAAAAATAAAACAAATGCTCCATATACTCCCTGGAACTGACACTGCAGTGTGGTCGGTTTTTTCTCTTTTAAATATCTACAGGAGACAAGCAGTAAATCTTCTTACAGCTCTGTGGCACAGCTTTATTTTTAGCTTTTTTTATTATGGAGACAACCCTCCCCAGCTTTCAATCTGTACCTGAATATATTTATTCCTCTAATCCACGTGAAAGTGCAGTCCTTACAAAGACCTCTAATACCTTATTAATCACTTCTGGACCACGTCACAAAGAGGCTTTAGGAAGAAATGTTCTGGCCATGGGCAACGTGCTCCTGGAGGCTTAAAGGATGTGGATAAAGGGCTCTTTTCCCACGTGGAAGAAGCCTCCACTGGGCAATTTTTAATTTGATTTTAACTGGGAATCTGAAAGAAATCTGAAGACAGAGCTCTCTCCCTTCTCGTGTGGTTCAGCCTGTTCTTAGAGAGACTCAGGCCTGTGATTCATGAAAGCAGCACATGGAGAATTCCAAGTTCAGTTCCCAGGTGTGGGAATTGTGGTCTCAGTAACCTCCAGAAGTGGATTTGAATCCTTGTCACTGGTCAAGGTACATTCCTTCTGAAATGCCATTTTACACAGCTGGGGAACTTCATACATCCCTGTGCCAGCAGGAGCCCGAAAATGGGTGCTCCTAGAGGAGGAGTGGCCCCACAGGGTCAGGACTTCACTGGGCTTAAAATAAAACCTTGCATCCATCTCTTCCAAGTAAAAGCAGCAGATAAATGTCATGGCACCCTTTAAAAATGGGTCAGTGGTGTTACCCATTTTCTCTCTGCTGCTCAGCTGGGTGTGACTGGTCTGTGGTCACACAAGTGAACCAGGAAAGCCACCTAGAATAGACCCTGGAAGTTCTCTCTCTCAGTTCCACTTGTATTTCTCAACGTGCCCTTCGTGGAGCAGGAACAGGGCTCAGACACTGATTGCTCAACCGTGGTTTATTTTCTGGAGTTCAGAGTACCATGAAATACAGAGATTGGCAGCTCCTTCGGGGGCACAGGGTGCTCCCTGTTGGCTCTTATCTCCTCTGCTGTGGTTTTTCCTGTACTGTCTGGCACGTCTGGGCCCCAGCAGAGCCTCCCTGGGTTTCTCTGGGTTTGCATCAGCCCAGCTCTGGTGGTTGCTGCCCTGCTGAGAAAGTGGCTGAGTTTTTGCACCCAGACGGGGAATCCGATGGGACAGGAAGCTCCACCCGTTCTCAGGGTGTAACTGAGCTCCCCGGGTGAGAATGAGCAGCGGCCTGAGCAGGATGAGAGGATGCTGTAGATTTGCAGCCCAGTTTTTATTTTCTCTGCTTAGCCCTGCTTTTCCAGCTGCGGGTTTTCCAGTGGAATCGTTTCTGATTTACACCTGCCTTAAGGATGCAAAATGGAATTCTTCAGCCTCGCAGTATTTTCCCTATTAATTTTTCAAGAGGTTGGAATACAGATTTCTCTGTGTTGGGATAGTTCAGTAGCTTTGGGGACAGTAAATCTTTAATTTCTAAAGATGCCACACGATGTGCCAGGATTCTGCTGGTCTGGGGCCCACATTTCCCACCCCTCT
Source organism: Corvus cornix cornix (assembly GCF_000738735.6). Lineage (NCBI taxonomy): Eukaryota > Metazoa > Chordata > Aves > Passeriformes > Corvidae > Corvus > Corvus cornix. Next base: position 4,240,231 of record NC_046350.1, on the reverse strand, counting down.
TCTAAAGGAGGGGTCGAGGCCAAGGGATGGATTCCCCAGTGAAAGCAGCACAGAAGTGCAGTCACCCCTGGCCTGGGAAAGGTGACCAGCACAGATAAATGTGTGCCACTGCCCTGTTTTACCAGATCTGTGTCTTCAATCAGGTTTTGGGATTTCTTGCCTAACTCGGACCCAGTTACAGGGAGATTTTATCAGCAGAGGGTAAATCAGGATTTGGAGCGTGGGCTGATTTTTGAAGGTACATTTCTAAGCTAAAAATTCCACAGGTATGGAGGCCTCATAAATCTTTTCCACTTGTTGATGTTTTCATTCTGAACAAGGCAAAAGCAGCCCAGTTTTCAGTACCACATGTTGTGGGTTTGGGGTAGAGGAGCAAAGGATGAGGAGAGAGGAAAAACCTTTTCTCAGGTGCCCGGCATTGGGATACAGCAGGGGACAAAAAGTGAATTATTCTGGAAATGTGTTTTGGTAGATACTCAGGCACCAAGAATCTTCATACCTGTGAGCACTCCCACATCTTAAAATAAAAGAATTCTTTTTTTGGCTTATTTTCCATTGCTGCTGTAGCAAAAAGTGTCGTTGAGGTGCCTGACCTGGAACTGCTGGTTCTGTTCCTGGTACCGAGCTCTGGGGCAGGTTTGTCTTCCTAAGAAGGAGAGAGTCAAAAATTTTTTCCACTGGTCTCATGGTTTGTTACTGTAATACTTAATTGAAGTAGAAAATTTGATCTGACATGTCAAATGTGGCCCTGGTTGGCTGCAGGCCAAGCTGAGCCACCTAATTTCGGTTTGCCTTAAAATGGCTGGCAAAGTTCACAGCCCAAATTTTCCTGTGGAATGTACCTCTGAAATCTTTTTTTAGTGACTTTATAAACCTTCCTGTATCTTTTTTCCCCTAAAATTTGCTTGCTTCAGAAACCAACAGTCCCAGAGCTTAAGTAAATGTTTCACGTAAGCATTTCTGGGCCCGCTTTGAATCCTGAAGTTTCTTCCATCTGTGGGTTGGAGAAAATGTCTATTAACGAGTGGCTGTGCCCAGCACAAAGCCCATTTGACAGCAGATGATTAAGTTGCCTCCAATGGAAATAAAAATGAATAGGAAATAAGGAAATATTTATTTCAGTCTTCTCGAGTTTTTGTTCAAATGTTTCATAAATCACTTATGAAGATGGCAAAAAAGTTACATCGGGTTTTCAGTGTTTCTTTTGCAACTTGGTGTGTTTCACTGTTTGGCAAAGAGGAAAAAATGAAATCAAATCATCCCCATTTGAAGCAGTACCGAGGTTTGCTGGCTGCTGTGGCTGGGCTGGAAGTGTCGGAGTGGGGTATCTCGGTGCCTGGAATCTGTCCTGGAGTGGGATGTAACGGCTGAGTCACATGGAGAGAAGATTTGGTGTTCAGTGTCTGTCTTCTTCCACATCTGAGTCTCTTCCTGTAGTAGAAACTACTGGAATTGTTGCATTTTTACATTGTTAAAGTGAAACCTAAATCCAAGGTGGGTTTTTTAAAGCATCTACAAAGAGGCAATTCCTGCCTCAACCAGCAGATGATCCATATAAACCAACCAAGTGGGATAGGGATGGAGAGATTGGAGGAGTCATCACAGCAGTTCCCAAACCACGTTGGCAGCAGCCCCTTCTTGAGTCGAGTGCTGCTCCACGTCGGGCAGCTCTGGGTTGTCAGGAGTGTCCAGGGGTGGGGGGATGACTTCAGGTTGGAAAAACCTGCAGGCTCTGCCCAGCAGCTCCTTCTCTGTGTCCTTTCCATCCCTTTGGGGGAGCACAGCCCTGTTTTCCCCTGTGTTTTCCTCCTTTGCTGCTTTTTTCCAGCTGCAGCCCACGTTTCCAGATCATCAGGGGCTCCTGGACAGGGAAGTGAAGGAGCATTCCCCAGGTTTTGGGCTCAGACCCTCCTGGTCCTTGGGATCAGCCTTGACTTGAAGGCGAAAGAAGGGGGACAGTGGAGAAGGCTGGAGATGATTCCTTAGAGAAGCAAACGAGATCATTCTGTTGGAACATCTCCCCCCAGCCTTTCTGGGCTGAGCCTCCTCCCCATTTCCAGAGCTGGCTGTGCTCGGGGTGCCGGCGGTGCCGGTCCCGCTCCGGTCCCATTCCCGGGCCCGTCCCATTCCTGCCTGGACAGAATGTTCAGGACGGACGGACGGACGGACGGACGGGGGGAGGGACGGGTTCCATGCTGAGTCTTGCCACCTGTTGCCTGTTTCATTCCAAGCCCCCCTTCCTCCCCACCCTGCAGCCCAAGCTCCCCTCCCTACACAGCTCCCCATCCCCAGTGGATAGGGCTGGGATCAGGAGCCACTTGCCAAATGCCTTTCTGATGCTGTCACTAATTCTGCACAGGCAGCATCTCTGAGAGCAAAACCAAATCTTTTCCAGTTCATTGTCCTGTGTTTTGTACAGAAAGGGCTCAGGAATGCCTTTTCCTAGTTGGGCACAAGGGGAGGGCCCGTGCCACGGGGGGGCAGGAGGCAGCCCCGGGGAAGCCTGAAGCTGTGCCCAAAGAATCCGCTGCAAATCCCATGGAGCTGGAATTTGGCACTGGCACGGGCTAATTTTGTCGTGGGGGTTGCACACACACACACACACACCCCCCCCTCCCATGTCATCCTCCTTCATCTGCTGCGTATGGAAAGCTGCCCCGAGCTCCGTGGTGCCAGGGAATGTTGTGCTGAGCCCTGCAGGCTTGGCTTGGTGACGGTGCTGGGCACACTGGGCTGTCGAGGGCAGCGAGGGGGTGCTGCCAGATGGGCTGGCATGGGCTGGAGAATCATCTGCCCTGCTCCCAGGGGAGCAGCAGGCTCTGCTGGGACATGAGGCTGTCATTTCCTCCTAAGCGAGGTGCTAATGGGGTTAGAGAGCTCTCAGGTAGGGAGTCCGGAGGAGGGCATTTGGACAATTCCGCGGGTTCTTTTCAGGTAAATCATTTAAATCACAGTGCTCAGGGTTCAGTAATCACCTGGAGAAGCAGCCTCTGAGTTCCCAACTGAAGATGCCTTGAGGGGACTGATTTTCAGGACACAGGACATTGGCAAGTAAGATCCTTTCTGTCACTGGGAAGGACACCTGAGCTGGAGCAGTTCAGGCTCCCAGGATGTTGCCATCCACAGGTTCTCCAGACACACCTGGATCAACACTTGTTTGCCCACAAAAATCATAGTGAGGTGTGAGGATGAAACAAGTGAATGCAAATATGAGCAATTATTAATTACTGCAGTGTGGTTCTGCCACCTTTCTGGGAACCAGGCAGAGTGGGAATGGGGAAAGGTGGAGAGTTAACTGCAAAAAGACAGAAAAAGGAATAGAAACGGGGGTGGGATGTTTCTTTTATTGTTTCTGGTCATGATGCAGCACAAGGTCCAGAACCCTCTCCCTCCCTGCTGTTAGAGGTGTTTGTACTGGCAGGGCTTCAAGCTGGTATCCCCAGTGCACCAGTTAAACCAGTAGTTACCAATTTTTTTGCAAGCCACGCTGGGACTATAGGAATTTTATTCCTTCACAGTGTTGAAGGAAAGGGATTTTGCTTGCCAAAGGGCTTTCTTATGCTTGAGGATGATTTATGGGCCAAACTGAGCCACTTGTGGAAAAGGCAAAGCAGCTCTTGGCAGCACCCCCAGAATCCACTGCAGCTGTGGGGTAGTGAAGTCATCGGCATAACAACCACTGCAAACAGAATAACAAAGTCTGTTCTGTTCTCGTTTAAAATAATCTTTCCAGTTCAGCAACCACATTAAACTTACCTTTCTGCATACAAAAATCATAAAAGGCCGATAGTTCTCTGCAGCTTGGAGCGAGTGTCTCACTTTGTTCACTGCCCATCTCTCCTGCGCCATCCACACTTGACCCGAGTGTCTCCCATGAAGGAGTGAAGTGTGTTATGTCACAGCCTGTGTCTGCCCCTTGTTTGCACTCCTTTGTTTGGCTTTACGTTTGAAAAAAGCAGAAAAACACCTGGTTTCTTCCTTTTAAATAACAAAATTTGCTTTTGCCTTGTAACTTGTTTCTAAGCTGATTGCAAAATGAGGAATTCTGACTTTGACTTTTTCCTGCCTGTTTTTGTTTCAGGTCTCATCAGATCCTCCTGCTTCCAAAAAGCCCAAAATAGATGACTCTGCTTCCCAATCTCCAGCTTCTACTGAGAAGGAAAAACAGTCCAGTTGGTTACGGTCCTTATCCAGTTCATCTAATAAGGTGATTGTTGAATCTTTTGTAATCAAGAGAGATCAAATTGGCACAAAGCATCACTCCGCTGAAACCAGAGGAGAAAGTGAGGGAAAGAACATGCCCAGGGTTTCTAACGTAGTAACATTTCTATAATTTTCCTGGTCAGCATTGAGCTACACAGTCCCCCCAGATTCCTTGCCACCTTCCAGTGCTCATTGACCTGAATTGTGACAGGGAAGTAAGGAATTCCCTCGTGCCTTTGAGGTACAGGAATCCTGCAAGGCTCAGGAGCTGTTTGTGATCCCTACAAACTACACTGAACTTGTTGAGTGCAGTTCCCCTCCGCCAGTGGAACCCCTGAGCGAGGAGGTCACGGCCAGTGCGGAGCAGTTGTGGGGATAACTGAGGGTGCCCTGGGAAGCCCGAGTTCCCCTCCGTGGTGATTTTATGGTTTCAAAGGTTGTTGGGAGTCACTCATTTCCTGCCCTGTCCCCAGAGCATCGGCTGTGTCCATCCCCGGCAGCGCCTCTCCGCCTTCCGGCCCTGGTCCCCCGCCGTGTCCGCCAGTGAGAAGGAGCTCTCCAGCCACCTGCCCGCCCTGATCCGGGACAGGTAAGGACACAGGGACAGGGACAGGGGGCTTGGGAATGGCAGGTGGCTCTGGGTTTGTCCCCGTGCTCAGTCAGAGCCTTTGCAGCTGCAGGGATTTAATTTGCAGAAAGGAAACACAAAAAAGTGTTGATGGTTTGTGAAGTGTGGGGTTTTAGGTGACACCTGCCATGAAAGTGCCAGGTGGAGGCTGCTGGGAAGGGGCGGTCACTTGGGGGCACAGTCATTGAAGTTCTTGGGCTTTGCTGCTTTAAAGGAAGACGGAGTCCCTGTCCTGGGGCGGTGGTCAGGGAACTCCAGCCACTCCCAGGCCCCTGTCCGTGGTACCTGCAGCAGCTCCTGGGGCTGGGCAGTGTTCCCAGCACAGCTCCATCCTCCCCCATCCCCGCAGTGCCAGGGAGGCCGAAGGACAGCAGAGACTTCCCCAAAGCCTCTGTGGGCCCTGGCCCTGGGGGGCCCTGGCTCCTGAGCCTGTCAGACCTGTCCAGACACCGAGGCCACGCTCTGCTCTTGGAGAGGAACAGCACTGAGTGAGTCACCCACAGCAGGTGGGACTGTGGTGTCACACTGAGAACAGAAAGTGTGGGGGCAATTCGACATCCCTGTGCCAGACTGGAACTGTGCAGTCTGAAAAACCTCCAAGCCAGATTTCTGCCTGAGGGTGATGATTTCTTTGGAAAGTTTGACTTAAGTGACCAGGTGTTTTTAGGGAGTATTATGGAGAACATACTGTGCTGCCCTAATGAACAAGTTTCTTAGAAACTGCGGGGATTGATTAAAAAAAAGAAAAATAGAAGGAAAAAAGCCTACCAGCATATCCTAATTTTTAAACTAGGTGGAGAGAGAAGTGGTATAAGAATGTGCCCTTGGTATCTCTGTGAGAAATTTGGCTGATTTCAGTATTGAATAAAACCCACCTTCAGCAGCTCCAGGAGAAATTTTAACTGATACCACATCATGTTGTAGGTGCTGATTTGAAGTTGCAAAGTCTTTGCTCTGCTTTTTGCAAAATTCCATGTGTTTGATGTTATGGTATTGCTGCCCTTTAACACCAAGGTTTAACCAAAGGTTTGTTGGGTGTTGTACCTTTGGTTTTACACACAGACGCTCAGGTGTGTGTCAGAATCACAGAGGCACAAGAAGATGCTTTTCCACTCCATGGTTTTCCTTGAGGAAGTGCTGTTTTGAGATGACAGAACATTTGTGGATAGACACAAGTCCAGCTGCGCAGCTGCATAAAACAGCAGTGCCATGAAGAGCAGGAGGAAACAGCTTTAGGACTTTTAGGCTCTGGGAGATCTCATCTCTTTGGTGCTCTTAGGATATGTGGCACTTGGGATGGGATCCCATCTCAGGGACAGCCATCATCCCCGGGTTTAATGAGGGCAAACCACTAAAAGGTACCATGGGCAGGTTGTCAGCTGGTGTAAATCAGTGGGATTCACTGCCATTCCCACGTGTGTTTGCAGCTGCAGTGTAACTCTGGATTGGGAAGCTCTCCAAAGGCAGGAATGTGACCATTTTCTCCTTCCTTTTGCCTCCCCTCCGAACCAGCTTTTACTCCTACAAGAGCTTTGAGAGCGCCGTGGCCCCCAACGTGGCCCTGGCCCCTCCAGCCCAACAGAAGATCGTGAGCAACCCTCCCTGTGCCACCGTGGTGTCCCGGAGCAGCGAGTCCCTGGGCTCTGCCCAGCCGAGGAAGAGGAAACACGGCACGGAGCACACGGCTGTCCCCGAGGCTGCGGCCACCGCGGCCACCGCGGCCACCGCGGCCACCGCCCCCGAGGAGGACAAGGAGTCAGAAGCAGAGATTGAAGTAGAAACCAGGGAAGAATGTAAGTGACACTTGTGGCTGCCTTTGTTTCGGTTTAGGTGGGCTGGGTTTTCTGCAGGAGTTCCTGTGCAGCTTCCATGGGATTGAAATGGAATTCTGGAAGCCCAGTGCCTCAATGGTACCTTTGTGACATGAGTTGCACAGTCACAATTCAAACTAATTGCAAGTCAGTCCCTTAAGTCAAGGTTGCATTTTCATCATATTTCAAGTATCAAAGTATAAAATGAGTAGTTTTTTAATTTTCTTTCCTTTTTTAAATTGATTATCAAGTGTCTCTGTACAGAAGGGCCTCAGCACATTTTGACCTATGTAAATATATAAAATACATATGCGTTGTATATAATTATGTACTAATTTTTGACATTTTCAAATTAATTTTTAATGTTTCTGTTTTCCAGTCACCTCCTCCTTATCCTCGCTCTCCTCCCCATCCTTCACCTCCTCCAGCTCTGCCAAGGACATGAGCTCCCCTGGGATGCAGCCCCCAGCCCCTGTGAACAGCTCCTACGAGGTGGCCGCACACCCTGACTCCCACAGCAGCGGGCTGGAGGCTGAGCTGGAGCACCTCAGACAGGCCCTGGACAGTGGCCTGGACACAAAAGAAGCCAAAGAGAAGTTCCTGCACGAGGTGGTGAAGATGAGGGTGAAGCAGGAGGAGAAGCTGAACGCGGCCCTGCAGGCCAAGCGCAGCCTGCACCAGGTAAGGCTGCCCTGCCCTGCCCTGCCCTGCCAGGTACAGCCCAGCAGGGAGCTCTGAAAAAGGAATTGCCTCATTTTTCCCAAATAGCAACAGCCTTTGCTGGGGCTCTGTTTGTAAATCCAGCTGGGAAACCAAAGCGCAGGAACCAGTCCTACATTTTAAGCTTGCCACCTGTTTTTCCTTGGGTTATAAATCCATGGTTACCAAAATCAACATCTTTTCATTACTGAAAAAATCTTCTCGTCCAGCAGAGTTTATTTTGTTTTCATTTCACTGAACAGGAAACATTTCTGGAGGCTTTAGCTGGAGTTTTAAAAGCTTTGTGAGGGAGGGTGTTCCTGGGACATGGCCACAGCTGAAGTAAGGGCTTTGTCAGGCATCCCACTGGCCTGCTGAGCTTCAGTCAGGGAGGCAGCTCCTTACTTCTGGACTTCCTGGATCCATCAGTTGTATCAGTGGTCAGACAGGGCTGCAGATCAGGACTGAGCACAGTGATGGGTGAACTGGCTTTTGTTTGAGCTGGGGTAAAAAAAGTGCAGAGAAATAGAAGATGGAGCCAACGTAGAAGATTTGTGTGTTGTCTTTGAATGTTTTGTGTGGAGCTGTTCCCAAGCTGGGGCTGGAATCCATGGGATGGAGTAAACAAGGGCCTGGTTTCATCGAGTATGGGACACACAAAACCAGCATTGGTTCTCCTTGTTTTTAGTTACCCTGAGCAAATTGCTGAATTCCTTTGTATTGCAGTAAATCTGTGTTTTATTTTATGTATTTAAAGTAAACATTTATGAGTAATACCTAAAACGTGTGTACTTAAGGCAGGAATTACATGAAGCAGTTGAGTGTTAAATCAAGCCCTGTGTCGGAGGCAGAGGGACTCTGGTGTCCAACCATTGTTTTCCATTTGGGAAGGTGTGGATTCCCAGTTCCACACACAGAAAGCTTGTGTGTGTGTGTGTGTGTGTGCGTATACTTCAGAGGCTGTGTTTGTACTTCCAGGGGCTGTGTTTGTACTTCCAGAGGCTCTCTGTACTTCCAGGGGCTGTGTGTGTATTTCCAGAGGCATGGCCAAGCTAACAATGGCCTGGCTGGGAAGTGAGATTGTCAAGAGAGTGAATTTCCCATGACCCTGCAGTGTTACTTCACAGCAACCAGGGCTGGAGGGTTTGACTCGGACAGGGAGGAAATGCTGCTTCTGGGGCAAAAAATAGATCTTTAGTTTCTAATTTAACCATTTAGGAAACGTGAGCCACATCTCTGTGCTTGCTGTGAACGTGTATTTGAACAACTTAAGAGTTTCTTCCTTTGTACTTTGAGGTGCCTTATCATTATCACCTCAATTAATGGCTCCCTCGTGGATTTGAGATTCCAAGGCAGCAGCTCCCAGCCTGGACAGGGGGAGTGGCAGCTCCCAGAGCAAAGTGTGGTTTCAATTCACCTTCAGGTTTTAGCCTGGAGTTTTCCAGCTTTTGTGACAGAGCAGCCCATGGGCTGGTTGTCAGGCGTCTTGGGGCTCACCCCAGTCACCTACAGCACCCCAGAGCCAGGAAAAAAACAGTTTGTGCTTTGTCCTTCCATTAAGTGGATTTTTTGGGGCTTGATAAAATGGAACTGATTTCTGCAGGAAGTAGAGAACTGTCCTGTCGAGCTTTGCCGTACACAAAGGACACTCAAACTGCACTTTCCACGTTGTGCATCTTCAGAGCCTTCAGCTCCAGCCCAGGCACTGCAGTCGAGTGGTTTGGAACGTGGAGCTGGTGCTGGAGCTCTCTCCAACTGCAGTTCATCTTTATTCAGGCCCAGATGGTCGCAGCTATTCTGCTTGACAAAGCAAAATGGGGCTGTAGCACCGAGCTTTTTGTTATGCTGGGCTTCAGGGTAGCTGGAGTGCAGGAACTCCACAGGATTTAAAGGCGAAGGGCTTGTACAAAGTTCAGAGTGGGGTTTAGCCATGGGCTGCCTTGGTCACAACCAGCAGGAGGTGGGAATGTGGTTTGGATGGCTTCCCTTGCAGCTCTGCTTCCTTGCACTCACTCCTTACCTGCTTCTGTGTCCCAGGAGCTGGAGTTCTTGAGAGTGGCCAAGAAAGAGAAGCTGAGGGAAGCAACAGAAGCCAAGCGCAACCTGCGGAAAGAGATCGAGCGTCTGCGAGCCGAGAACGAGAAGAAGATGAAGGAAGCCAACGAGTCCCGGATCCGGCTGAAGAGGGAGCTGGAGCAGGCCCGGCAGATCCGCGTGTGTGACAAGGGCTGCGAGGCCGGCAGGCTCCGGGCCAAGTACTCAGCACAGGTGAGACCCAGCAGGGGCTGGAACAGCTCCCTCCCCCTGCCTCTGCATCCCCTGCCAGGCACTGCTCCCAGCCCTGCTCCTGAGCTGGAAGCCTGGCTGGGAGAGGCATCAACAGAGGGCAGGGGCCAGCCAGGGCTCCAAAAAATGGGGCCTGAATTTAAACGCATTCCGTGCACCTGCCACAGAGGTGTGGGGGGCCTCCTGTGTTAAAGGGAGCCCTCAAACACAGCCCTCAAAAGCTACTGTTTAACATACTTCAGTATGTGTATATTTATATGTACTTCAAATACTTCACATAGTTTAACACAGCCCTGAAAAGGTCCTGGCAGAGGGAATTCCAGGAGTTGTGAGACATAGGTGCTCCTGGAGGTGTTGCCAGGCCTGAAGTGGGAGCTGCAGGTCCCTGGCGTGGTGGCTTTAAGGGTGCAGGGGAAGAGCAGAAGCAAAGCTCACACTCTCCAGGGCTCTGATAAGAGGAAGGGGAGTGGCCGCCTGTGCCCGCTGAGACACGTCTGGCCAGGAGCAGGAAATGATGTGGGGCTTCCTCCCAGCATCACAGGATGTCTCACTGATAAGGGGTGATAAGGGGTGTCCAGACTAAACAGAGCCGCCCTGGGGCTGCTGTGCTGGGCGTTCCCCCTGGGCCCTGGGGAGCAGCACCAGGGCAGGTGAACATGGGCAGGGCTGGGCTGGGGGGCTCAGGTGTGTCCTGACGGTCACTGGGGATTTTCAATCTCCTAATGCATTCCCTCCTTGGGAAGGAACAGATGAGGTTTCCTAAGTTTAAAGGCTAAAAATCACCTCAAAAAGAACTCAAGTAGCCAATTACTCCTCTTCTCTGAGGCCAGGCCTGGCAGGTTGGCAGTGTCCCCTGCAGCAGCCGCCTGTCACAGCCACTCCTGAGTTCCCCAGAGCTGTCCTTGGGCAAAGGGCACGTGGCAGCTCCTGTTTTGGGGCTGGCACAGCTGGTAACACAAAGCTCCTGTGAGAACTCACTCCCAAGGCTGAATTTTTTAGGATGTCATTATAACTTTAAGTTCTTAACTTGTGAGAAATTTTAAGATAAAGCTTTATACATCCTTGTAGCTACAGCTGAGGTGCAACAGGAAGTTGGTCACACATTATTTTTGAGGAAACCACGGTTCTCTAGACAGGCTCAGTCTGACAGAAATAGCATCAGGCCAGGAGGGAGAAGACAACAGAGTCAGGGTGGAAATGTCTCTGTGTAGGCTTAAAGTATTAATGCTTAATACTCATTGAGTAGCTGTGGTTTATGCCTTCTTTTTTCTTACCCTGAAATCTAAACATGGATGGGGGAGGTATACCTGCATTTTAGCCCAAACCATTGGAGGTTTCCTTTCCTTGTTAAATGGCCATCTCACTGCCGAAATCTCCTTTTTCCAAGGGTGCTGTTCTCTGGTACTTGCACCCTCCAGTCCTGGGAGTTTTCTCTGCCTTTGTTGTCAGAAAGTACCAAACAGAGAGATCAGGGAGGCCAAGGGCAGCTGCAGGTCCTGCTGTGAGCAAAGTGGGGACACTGCAGGGCTTTAATCCATAGCTGGGACAGGCCTGGCCCATCTGCAGCTGAGGCCCTTTCTGGTCCCTTCCATTAAAAATCATTGTGAAAGAGCTGAAAGTGAATCCCCTGTGCCAACACCTGGGGTTTGCTTTGCTGAGCTGCTGCCACTGCCTGAAGAAATAACAGCCATGCTTGAAGAAGTGACCAGAGTTCCGTGGCATTAAGGAATTCTTGAACTATTTCTTAACTCTTCTGGTTTTCACCTTCCTTTCTGGAGCTGGAGTCACTGGCCATATTTAGGTTTCAAAGATAAGCAGGCACTGTACTGCAGTAGTGTATGGAAAAAAGGAACAGGGAATTCCTTCCTTGCCTCAATCTTGATAATCCCATGCCTGGGTACACATTTTATTGCTTCCCTGACTCTGTGCAAGGTCTGTGGAGAGGTACAGGCTCCATCCTACCCCATGTCCTACACCCATGTCTGTCCTGTCCCCACAGATCGAGGACCTGCAGGTGAAGCTGCAGCACGCGGAGGCCGACCGGGAGCAGCTCCGCGCCGATCTCCTGCACGAGCGGGAGGCCCGGGAGCACCTGGAGAAGGTGGTCAAGGAACTTCAGGAACAACTGTGGCCTAAAGCCAGCAGCCAGCCCAGCAGTGAGAGCACCTCGAGCCCCATGGAGAACTGACCCTTTGTCCTCCAGCACAGGGAGGGAGAGAGTGGGACTGGGAGTGCACGTGTGAGTAGTGGTGTCCTGGCACACACTTTAGGAATATGGATTCTCAGTAGTTGGAAGGCAAATGTTGTTACTCTCTAGAACAGAAGCACTGAATTCCGCCTCTTTTTTTTCCCAATCCATATAGCACAACATCTTACTGTGCCTAGAAAACACAAAGTGTTTGTAAACAAAATACTTTTAAGTCCACAGCAAATTTTCTACTGGCAAACTCCAAGCAAAGCAGCGTGGTCCAGCTAAACCCGGAGTCCAAGGCGAGCACGGCAGTGGCTTTGTGTTCTCCTGCCTGTTGGAACATTTTGGAATTTAAAAACAAACCAACTTTTCTTATAAGCTATTTAAAATAATTCATTACACAGACTTGGTATTAAAAAAAAAAAAATTAACAAGATTTTTATAATGAACCTTTAAAAGCAAAACAAAAAAAAAGACAAAAAACAAACCTTCGATGCACAATTTTTAATGACTTTATAGGCTTTGGGATTCTTTGTGCAGAAGCCCCTCTGTGGTGATGATGCCATGTCAGGAGCAGTTTTCCAGCCATCTCGGAAGCCATTGCGGTTCCATCCCGTCACGTGGGTGTAGGAGAAGTTCAGAGTGCTTTTCCAAGTTGATTTTTTTTTTCCTTAGAATGAATTATGTCCATTTCCCGCCCTGGACACAGGAAGAAGGGAAGCTGCAGGAGTGTGCAGGGGGTGAGGGGAGGAGAAGGGGTTGGATTGAGAGCCCCAGCCCGGCCCCACAGACCCCCCTGTGTTCAGAGACTTCACCCAGGAGCACTTCAACCTTGGGAAAAGAAAGAGAAAAAAGGAAGAAAGGAAGGAAATGGATGATGAGTTGGTAGAGGAACAAAGCAGAGACATCTGTCATTCTGAAATCTTCAGCTTTCAGTTTTCTGGAAAACTCATCTTGTTGCACCATCTTACCATGAATTCAGTATTTCCCTGCTTCCATTCTGAACTGTCAGTCAGGATTTCTGTGCCCAAGGAGAGTCCAACGTCGCAGTGTCGGATACTACAGAACAGAAAACCAACCTTTTTGCTGCTGTGAATAAGCCTACATCTTTTTTTAAAAAACTTTTTTGTTTTTAAAAAGAGAAATTACTTTAATTTTGGGATCCAAGCCGCAGCCCCGGGATACAATGCAGCAAACCATCACTGCCTTGGGGGTAGTGCTGAGGCTTTTTATATGTTGTTGTTTTTTTTTTAAACCTGCACTTTGTCAGAATCTTACTCTGCATTTTATTCCCTATTTCTAAAATGTACATGTCGAGCATTTGAGATTGTGCCCTAAGAGCTGTGCAAACCATGAACCCAGTCTGCCACCACTGACACCTCCCATCAGCATCCATGTAAGCAAAGGAGGATGCAGCAGGCCCAGAATCCCCAGAGCAGGAATTCCCCCTGTGCTGCTGGTTCAGTTAGAACCTGGTTTCGTGGCTGTGTATCTGACCCGAGCTGAGGAGCAGCAGAGATGCTCCCAAAAGTGCTTAACAAATAAAGCTGGTGCTTTACTGATCATGAGAAAAGTTAATTTTCACCCATAAACACTCACCTCTGACACACTCAAGCAAGTGAAAATGTGATCTGGGGCTGCAGATGTGCCTTCCAGCTCATTTTTCCTCTCAGCATCTTCTCTAGGCAATGCTGACACTTTTTTTACCTTAAAAGAATAAAAAAAAAAAAAAAAAAAAAAAAGGGAAAAAAAAAGAGAACCCCCTATGCATCATCATACCCAGAAGTTATTCTAAAAGAAGAAACATATTTCCAGTAATCTTTATTTGCTTTTGGACATTGATGCAAACTATGTAAGCTTCAAAATTATTTCCCAGTAGACAGAAAGCGGCTTCCAATCCTAAAATTATGGTATTTACTTACCATACATTAGAGAGAGTTTTGTTTTTTTTTTTTTAAACAAGAGCTGTTTGCTTGAAACCATTATAATAACCATGATAATAACTGTGAGCATTAACAGAGAAGTTCATATATATGTTTTAGGTACAAAAAAGAAGAAATATGAAAGGAGTGGAATTACTGGGACAATGTAAAACTGTTGGGAGCAAGAAACAGTCACACCAAGTCAATGACCTGAACCTGTCTGTGGATACAGGGGTTGGCCCTTGTGTGTTTGGGATGCTGGAGACTGGCTCTAGGTGCAGATCTCCTTCTAAAGTGCAATGCAAAAGGAATTTTGATTATGCTTGAGCAGGTTGTTGTTTTGTTTTTTTTTTAATGTGGGGTTTTATTTTCTTTGTATGTTTTTTTCTGCGATTATTAAATCATATGCATGGATTAAACTCTGCCATATAGTCATTAATGGGCATTATTACTGTCTTATGTAAAGGGGTTCTTTTGTTATGCAGTATGCAGAAAAATGTTCTCAGCCTTATGATTTCCAGATCTGTATTATCCACTTATTTCTTCAAGGGAAACTAAACAACTGTAGCTGTAGCTGATCACTTTTGTGCATTTCAAGTCTCTCATGCTCTGCTTTACTGCCGTGTTGGGAACCACACAGAGAACAGACCCCGCTCCTGTGGCGGCTCATGGAAGCCTGGCTTTGGAAATTTTGCTTGTTTGGGTTTTTCCCCCTGATCTTTGATAGCTTCTCTCCCTTTATACCCAAGAAAAAATGGCAACATGTCCAAGTCCAGCTGGTTTTTCCCAGGAAAAGCCACTCACCTGAGCACACCATGAATTTTCCTTTTTGTGTTCAAGGAAACGCAGTCACTCACTGGGCATGAGGCTCCCCCGCTCCTGAAGGAGGGAAATCTGCAGGATTTTCAAAGGAAAAAACCAGAACAGTAAATAGTCAATCACCACCAAGCAGCCTCACCTGTGCTGCACAGGTAAAGGGTCACAGGGGCAGCAAAGAATCTCCAAACCAGAATTACAGCTGGGGCTTTCCTCTCTGCCCCACATCACAGTCACTCCATGCAGGGCAATACCTGCAGGTGAACTTGCCCCAAGACTGCCTAGAATTTGGTCCTTGGGAGTGAAAGGCCATTTCTCTCAATTAAGGTTTAAAAGCTCTAAGATAAATAAGGTGCAAGAAGAGCAGGAACAAACATTCTCCAGCAGCAGCCACTGCCCAGGAGGGGCTCACAGGAGTCTGGCTTAAACTACTGGGCATTTCCTAACCATGTTTAACAATCAGATTGTTCTTTCTGCAGAATAGATCAGTTATTTCTGCAGAGTGTATAATTTAGTTCTAATTCAGAGTAATTAGAAGTGTGTCTGTCCCAGCCCCAGAGGCCGATTCTCACCAGGGTGGGTCTGCAGAGCAGCCCCCCTGTGTGAAGGTGCTCAAGGCCAGGGAGCTCTGGGGTCATTCCTGTGTCTGCAACACCTCAGTAAAGCTGTGTGAGCCTGGTCCCATGGAATTCCTTCCTTCAGCCCCCACTCCCTGCTGCATTCCCAGGGAGAGGGGCTGCCCCTCCATCTCCCCCATCCTCTGTGCTTTAGTTTCCTTTAAGAAGTTCCAAGGGAGAAGAGGTGTTTCATACAGGCTGTTGACTCTCCCTGTACCTACAAATATATTACTACTTGTATATTCAGTTTAATTACTCCTTGTTTCTATTACTGAACGAAGACTTAACGAAGGGAAAAAAAAAAAACAACAGCAATAACATTCATATCTATGGAGCAGCTAACTCTATACATAATATTCTGCTTTTCAAACAGAACTAGCCAATGTAAAAAAACATTAAAAGTAAATTCAACATGTAAATACTTTTTTTCATTTTACACTGTTGTATTATAAGTGTATATGGTGTTTACTTTTTCAAAACTCTTTCTTACCTGGTAGTTGTCTTGTTTTATGAGTTGTGTTTTTAACTGAGAAGAACCTTTGCTGTCTGTTAGGAAAAAACAAAACAAAATCTTTTTGCAAGTTTTCAATGTGGGTTATAACCTTTCTCCATCATTTGCATTTTATTTGTCCTTATTTTCACTGTAAAGTATTTTATTACCAAAAGGTTGATTTTTGTTCCATTCTGCCCTCTCAGCAGTCCATGTGTTTTAGAGAGAAGTTTTTTGTTGGCTTGGTTGTTGTTTTGTTTTTTTGGTTTTGTTTTGTTTTTTTAAATCGAAAGAACTCACAGAAATGACATTTTTTCAATTGAAGAAAAATAAATCTTTACATTTATAATAGCCAATAGCATTTCAGCACATTTTTGTTATCCTGGTCTCTCCTATGCTGCTGCTAATGACAATATTATGACTTACTCTACTATTCTAGAACTATTTTTATGTAAGTAATGTATGCTTTCTTGTTTATAAATGCCTGATTTAAAAAAAAATAAGAAAAAAGCTTGGCATATTTATCTATTTCGCTGTGTACCTTGATAGTCCTTTTCCACCCCCTTTTCCACATCCCCTCCCCCCGATGCAGATAATATTGTAAAATAAAGGACTTTATGAGATTATGTATGAAAATAGCTATGCTTATATACCACAGTGACTGAATGTACAGTGTATAGACGCATTACCGAAAATAAAATTGTTTGTCCAGAAAAAAATAAAGAGCTCTGGGATGTTTTTGGAGTTCTCTGTGCTTTGCTGAGGTGCTGCTCCCCCTTTGATGTGCCAAGGCCACAATCCCACAGCACCTGGTTCGTGTCTTCCTGGCCAGCCCAGGAAAATGACCCTCCCCAAGGCATCATTTAACACTAAACCTCTGCAGGGCTGCACAGGACACTGCTGGAAGGAGACTGGAATTTAATTGGGGTCACTGCATTCCCCTGCATGGGGAAGCTCCAACACACAAGTGAAATTTCTTTGGAATAGTGAGAATTGTAAGCATAGAGAAGTTTGTTCTAGGTCAAAGAAAAAGAAACACAAGAGGGGAAAATGCAAAAACCAGGAGATGGAAACATATGTCAGAATAATTCTCTCATGGTTTTCTGAGAAGTGGCTGCAGAATTTCCACAGCTCTGGGACATTTCTGAAATGCCCTTGTAAAGCAGTGGAAAAGCTGGAGAATGAGCAAAGAGCTTAAAAAAATAAATCTCTTCTTCTTATTTGTGACTCACTCAGCTTTCCAATGGACGGGTTTGTGTCCTAAATGCAGCTCCACATCCTTGGGGAGGGATCTTGTGCCCCATATCTCACCCACATCTGTGTCCTTCCACCTGCATAGCCTTACTGTGACTCTGGGTCCTGAAATTAAAAGTTCAAATACCTTTCCTCCTGCTGATCCTTCTCGGAGAGACTTGTCATGGTATTCTTATTACAAACTAAATATCAAAGCAGATTTGGATTGATAAGGCTTAGTAGCAGAGGCCAAAAGAAATGATATATTCTGTCTCCAAGGACCTCTGAGTGCAGAAACACAGATTGGTAAAGCCCAGTCAAGCTGTCTTGTGTTTATGGCTAAGGGGTAATTAACTGGGTTTGAAAATTCTGGTTCTGCTGACAGAATAACTTTAATTTACTAGGAATGAGAAACATTGAGATCTGAACCTGCTCAGTAACAAAGTGAGCTGAAATGACCCAAACTCAAAGTAGCTGAAATAAATATAATAATCAGAAATAAAAATCCAATTTCCTGAGGCCTGGAGTAAAAACTTTCCATGTCTTATTCAACAGCTTGTGTTACCCAGCCATCAGGAAACACCACTAAAAACCCAAACACGGGATGTACGTGGCAAATCCAAACCTTGTGTGGGGCACAGATGAAAGAAACAGCCACAAAATCCCCCAAACCGGGTTAAACAGAGCACCTCAGTGGCTCCCACTGTCCTGTGAACAGCCCCCCCAATCCCAACCTGGCAGATGGAGCAGAGGGAAACTCAACACCCATGGAGCAGGGAGAGGCTGGAGGGATTTTGGGGAGAAATGAAGAGAGTCCTTGTTAGTGCCCAAGGGATCCAAACCCAACCTTTTAGGTGCTCCCCACCTTCATTTGCTGAAAAGACATTAAAGAAACACATCCTGCAGGGAAGGGATACAACGTGTGGAAAATGACAGGAATCTGGGAAGCAGCAGAAGCCCAGGAATGCCAGAGTTAATGGAGATCTGAGCTCCAAGGCACTGTCAGGAGGAAGAGCACAGCTCTAATAAAACCCAGCTGTGTGACGTACACACCACTGGAATTTTTATGAGATGGCTTATGTGCACTTTAAGTATTACCTGACTGCAATGCAAATTCCCACACACTTTTATTTGGGAGAAAAGAAAAGTTTCCACAGCTCTCTGGGCTGGACTGATTGAGCTGAATTGCTCGGCACAGCATCTGTGGGGTTTCTGGCTCATTGTTTTGGATTTACTTTTGTATTTGTTTTCTGTTGAGTCAGCTCCTCAAGCTAGAACCCTGAGAATTTCACCCTTCTAGCACCACCCCAGAGCCACCCTGGCCCAGCCATCCCAGTCCTCTGGTCCTTCCACCACTCACCCCCAGTGAATGCTCTTCCACCTCCCATACTTACAGACTGTTGAGGAAAACTCCAATGAATAAGAGGAAACCTGCACGGGTCAAAAGAAAATGAGGTTTCACTGCTTCAAAGGTCACATTTGCTCCAAAAACTCATTTCTGTAAATGCCATAAGGACCATGAGCTTGAGTGGCCATGATCTTGGGAAGAAAGTTTACAGAGAGCCCTTTATAAACCCTGTTTATAACACAGTGTTTTTGGGTTTCTCCATGTGCTCGGTTCCAGACCTGGAACAGAAATTCCTTTATTGTCTGGTTGTCAGAAAAGATCATTAAACCCTTCCCTTTATGGGGCCAAGGATCAAAGCAGGTACCACCCAGTGCATGAAGAGAGCTCTTGGCCACACAGCCCACGGGTGAAACCACTTCAGCCAGCACAGATGGATTCCCTTTGCAGCATCCCAAGTGACAGCGCTCTGCTGTGGCCCCTCTGCAGTTACATTCCTACTGCTCATGGTCCCAGCAGGAAGCACCCACCAAACATCTCCTTTGCAGTGCCAACTGCAGGCCCAGCAGGGCAAAGTGTCCCTTCCCAGGCTGCTGAGCATTCCCAAATCCAGCTCCTGGATTTCCAGCACTGCTTTGCAGGGTAAGTGACCAGTCAGACACAGAGAAGTCAAATTTCCTTCAGTTACCTTTCCAGCCCACAAGGTGAGTGGAGCAGCAGATGAAGGCACGGCACCAAACCTTCCATGTTCCATTTCCTGGCATGTTAAACTCCCCCACAAACCCTCTGCCCCAAATTCCAGCCCCCCTGCCTGGCAGCAGCTCCCAGCTCAGGATTACACTGCAGTGCCAAGGGATTCAACACACACAGCATTTTTAAGCAATAGAGGTTTCCTAGTCCTGGCTCTGCAGCCTGCAATTACTGCATCTTTGCTGATGTCAGCCCTGCTGCTTTCCCTACAACGCTCCGCATGGAAAAACTGGGATGGGACTTTGGCTACACCAAAAAAAGAACACGGGGTTGTACATCAGGACTGCAAACAGACACGAGGCTCCCACCTGGACCTGCTGCTGTGGGGTTGGAGGTTCTGCATGGGAAGTTCTGAACTCCTTGTGCCCACCTGAGCCCTGCTGGTGTCAGTGGATGCCCAGGAAGTTGCCAGGGAGCAGCAGCCCAGGGCAGCTGCCACCATCCCTGCCCAGCTCTGAGCACACCACATGCAGCTCCCGTGCAGGGATCCCGTGCTGCTTAATTCAATTTGGCAGATAACACTGGGGAAAGGCATTGATTTCCTCCCCTCACTCCCTCCTTCCCTTCCATCAATTTTCCCAGATAAGCAGCCTGTGGCTCAGGTCCTGCTGGTGACGGATGCCTTGTAATTGCTCTGAATGGATTATCCCCAGACATGGAGCAGGCATTTACAGTGCACAGCTGTAATCAGAAACACTTGCACCCAGGAGAGGGGCTCCGAGGAACAGACAGCTGGCTCTGGCCTCTGCCTTTTCTCTCTGCTCTTATATTAAGCCTAACTTTATGTATTTATATTTTTAATACAGTAATATCCAGGACATCCACTGAAATCAGGGTCCAGATGGGCTCAGTGCCATCCCAACCCTTAGAACTGATCTCAGCTTCTGAGAACAAACAGTACAACTCCGGCTACAAAGGGATTGTCCACCCTGCTCACATCTTTCTAAAGATCTTGCAAATTATTATTTGGCTAAGTAAGAATCCACCCACTTCAATGGGTAACATCACCCTAAACTTGGGAAATCCATGCAGACATATTCTGTCCTGGAAATTACTGGCTAAAAGGCATTAGATGAGCCAGTTCTCACCTCAGTTTATTGCTGCTTTTCTCCCTCTGCCTGGACTAATTGTCAGCAGTTTGTTTACCAACATCCCAGTGACTTTCTAATTTGTATGTCTGGGGGGAAAAACCCCTGAGTAACTACATGTGAGACAGACTGTTACATAGGAACAAAACACAGCAATGTCATCCAGTGTATTTTAATTTTGTGCAATTATCCACAGCGGCCCAATACCAAGGGGCAGCAGATCCATGACCAGGATGCTTAAACTGAAAATCTGATCAACATCAAAGTGTTTTGCCCTGCAAATTTCATTAGAGGTAACTCAAGGAATGAAGGAAAACAGCAGACCAGGACTCAGCAGAGCAAAGCTGATCCTGTTCCACATTCCCTGTCACTGGAAGGCCTCGTTCGCTGGAGTTTCCTCCTCCAGCACTGGTTTTTCTCTAGGATCCCTGCATTAAACAACAGAGCATGGATTGTGCTGGAGGAACCAGGACTCAGGTGCTCTCACCCCCTTTGGTTTGGGGCTTGTGCCACCCTGGTTTTCATTCTCTTCTCCTGCAGCACCAGTTTGGTCACCCTGTGCAGGACACGGGCAATGGCACCTCCACAGGAAAGGTTTTGTTTTCAGTATGAACAGTATTCCTCCAACCTTTAATTCTAACCAAAACCTAATCCTACTCTGAAACAAAGTCCATCTAACCCCACGTTCCAGCTCCCTCTGCTATCTGTGAAAGCAACAGGAATTCTTTCCTGGAGCAAATAACACGTTGCTGCTGGTTTGGTGCTGGAATTGGGAATCCTTCCCTGCACACCCCACCCCTCCCTGGCCAGCACAGCCCTGCAGGGCCTCGCCTGAAGCGGTGCCCATTTCCCAGAACTCCAGGGAGTGACACCTTAGAATGTTGCACACTGGTTTATTAAACGTGCAGAAATCAACTGCTCGAAAAAGCAGCTTTGTTAAAAAATCATACAGCACAAACCCCTTTCCCACTTTTGCCCCCCAGAAGCAGCCTGCAGGCAGGGGCAGAGGGGACAGTGGGTTTGGGACCACACGTGCACACCCTGGCTCGTGCAGCTGGGAGATAATGGGCTTTGCAGGTCACTGGCTCTTGAGCACTGTTATCTCTCTGTAACATACACCTTGTTGTGTCTTACTGCTTAATTACAGCTGATACACAGGCCATAATATTGCTTATCATTAGCCAGAGGATGACAATTACCATTTAAGATTAAACAGCTTGCTTTCTTCAGCCAAGTCTCCATGTGACACTTCCTTGCCCAAGAAAAGATTTGCACATGCAGAACAAATCCCCAGACCAACTGGGGATGTGCCCCTCACAAGGAGGTGGAATTTTGGAAGCACACATTGCAGATGAACACCACCAACAGTCACTGCAGGGCCTGGTTCAGCAGAACCCTGAACTTCATGTGAAAACAGTGTTTCACAGAATTTCTAAAGTCTCTTGGCTTTATCAAGGCCCTTGTTTCTGAAAAGGACACAGCGAACAGAGAGTTGGAAGCAGTTGGAAAGCCTGGACTATTAAAAGATCAGCAAAACTGCTGAGGCTGCACAAGCGGAGCTGTCATTAAGTAGCTTCGCCCTTTCCACAAAACACAGATGTGTTCCTGTGCACAAACATGTAATTGTGTTACTGTGCACAGACAACATGAAAACTGCTGGGAAATATTCTGCACTAAAACCGACCAAGGCCTGAGGGGAGATTTCACTACTGATCACCTACAAAAAAAGCATAAAGACTGAGTGAGAACCACGTTCCTGCACCTCTGCTGAGCATTTCTGAGATTGCCTCAGAGCAAAGCCTTTGCCTCCAGAACATAAATGTGATAACATACAGTCGTGGTGACTCGTAGTGTCACAGGTCAAGGGTTTAAATCTCGTGTCCTGTATTTTGTCAACTCCCATTTATCCCATCCAGCACAGCACAAGGGTACCGCACATAAATCTTCCAAAAATGTGCTCTGATCTTTCACCTACAGTAGATTAAAAATAGCCTGGAGCAAGAGCTTTTAGCATTTTGTCATAGCAATTTCACCTTCAAATAAGACGGATCGCCAGCTCCACGGGGAAGGAATGAACCCACCCCGAGATCAGAGCATGGAAAAGGCTGAGTTCCACCTCCAAGAAGCAGGAGTTGTGCCCTGGGTGGAAATCCCTGCTGAGCTCCCCCCGCTGAGCCCTGTTGCAGCACAGAACATCCAGGGAGGCTTTTCTTTCCTCCCTGCACACTTTTCATTTAAGCCTCATAACAGTTTGGGGAGCTCAGGCAAAAGTCTCAGGTCCTCGTTTGGATTTTGCAGTCCTCCAGCATGACTTTGGGCACAATGCCCATTTCAGGTTTTATTTTTAAAAAGTATTGTTTGAAGACAGGTGCTAATTTTGGCTATCCAATATAATTATTAGAGCTCCAGCCACTCAAATTTTCTGAAAACCTAAGGGCCAGAAAGTGAACATCCACAACAAAACATCCTCCCCTCATAATCCTGCTGTTATTATTCTGTTTTTAAGCCTTGTTGTTTCTTAGGGTCTTGTGGTGATCTTGCAGCATTGAGATGCACATCACTGTTACCAAGGCACAGAACATCTTTTCACTACCTGCACAAAGCAAATCTTGACAACAACCTCTCCTGATCCATTAATATCTGCTGGACATTAATGGTTCCCTTTCAAAACTTCAAGACCTAACTGCCTGAAAGTGAATCCACCTTTCTGTTCTTACCAGTTGGTTTGATAAAAGGTCCAGCCTATTGCTGCAACTGGGCTTTACTTGTATCTTTAGCTCCCCACAGCCACAGTTGCCAAAGTGGAATAGAGGTCCAAAGAATTTATTCAGGAAACTAAAGCTTCCAAAGCTGCAGCTGCTTCCATACGAATTGAGTGATCCATGGCTTCCCAGCAGCTCTCAGAGACTGGAACATCTGTTTACCAGACACCTTTATGACATTCTACCTCAGTGTGCTGAGGTCTCAAGAGTCATCATATTAAATCTTGCAGAGGTGCTAAATAAACTGCACCCCAAAAAACCCCAAAACCCACAGTCTTGCTCATAACCCAGAAAATCCTGAGAAATTGAGAATTTGTACTCTCTGCCACAATTCAGGGCCCAACTTTCAGGTTTTCCAGAGAGGTTGCCCTTTTATTTCAGGCTGATTGCAGATCCCATTGTCTCAGAACATAAGTAGACGTAATATCATATATTATAAATATATATACACAGAGAAACAGCAAACCAGTCTGGGAAGTCCCCAAAGCAGCACCTGTAACAGAGATGTGCAACTCTCACTCGTACAAGTTATCAATGAGCACTTTCAGCATCATATGAGATAAACTGGAGCACCACCTGTGAGTCAGAACTGGGTAAAGGCTACAGAATTTACCCAGTATTTCCCACTGGTTCCACTTTTCCAAAACACATTCTCATTTTGATCAGGTTTTACCTTTGCACCAGGGAAAGAGTCTCTGCTTTGCTCTCCACTGTCACAGCAGGAACAACCTCCCACAACGGAGACTTCCACACTTTTCTAATGGGATGCTCATCAAGAAAAGAGCCGTCACCTCGCTTCCTCTCAAGCCCACAGTGCAGCTCTTGGATTAGAGCAGAAAGCATGGGGAAAAATATATTTAGGGCTTGGACTAGATGATCTTTAAAGCTCCTTTCCAACACAAACCATTCTGTGATTCTATGACACTTCTGGTATTTGTGTTTATGTTTTTCCTCAGGTTTTTTTAACAGGCCTCAGGGAACCATTTGTGGGGCCAAAGTAATGTGGATTCACATGATCCCATCACATGTTCCTGTTGGTTTTGATGTCAGGATCAAGAGAAGAGATCCTGTGTTATTTTTATGCTTCTGTTACATTGATGTTATTTTAGCCTCATTAATGGACCTGTGGAAGAGGAAGGGCCCATGAAAAACACACATAAATGCCAGGACGTTGGGTTAATTCAGATTTAACTGAACATTGAAGTATCCTCAGAGCTCCCTTTGGGGAGTGGGGCAGGGGGGCACAGGCTCTTCAGTGACAACAGTGCAGATTCCATCTATTGGACACTGCAGCGTTCTCTGGCTACAGAAACTCTGCAATGCAAGAAACTCTGACACACAGAAATCTGCAATTTCACGTTCTGCAGCAGTGAGAGAAGAGAGAAAACAAAGGTACAGCTGCTAAACTTCCCACCAGAAGCCAATCCAAACGGAGGGAACAGGGGGAGTCAAGCCAGGGCCAACAGCATCATTAAAGGGAAGATGAGAAAATAAAGAAAAACATGTTTATCACAGTTATACTGAAAGATATTTGTGGTTTTTATCACTGATCTTTTGGTGTCCTGTTGATTATTTACATTTGAAGGATCGAGGTGAGTATGAGATTCAGCTGCAGCCCCATGTGATTTGTGACACCATAGATAAGGAAGGGCCTGACTCTTCCAACCCCAGTCAGGGATGGAAATGAACATCTCCCGGAGCCATCCAGTCCCTTTCAGCACTGAAACAGGCAGCATTTCCCATTTTCTTCCAGCTGCCAGTCATCATAATACCTTCTCATCTGTATCCTCAGGATAAATCCTTATGCATTAGAGCCCAAAGGACCCTGACAATTCCAGCTAATGCACCCTCAAAGGGGGACTTTCTCCTTCCTCTGCAGGGTCTCACACCCTTCCCGTGGCAGGAGGAACCTGGCGCTCAGGAACTGAGGCCCAACACTGCCCTCTCTGCCCCTGTCCTTGGTCTCACACCACACTAATTTTCCATTTATAAGCAGTTTATATGGAGGCAATAAACTATTCTCAGGTGTTATAAACATTTTACAGGCTGGGGCACTGCACACGCTGGGGTGAACAATTATTTACTAAAGCAGCCACTAATCATTTACAAAATGGGTATGAACTGAGGCTGGGTGTAATCCCCTGCTCTGTGCAGTGCCTCTTATCTTGGCTGCCCCACTGGGACTGGCCAAGGATCCCCACAGTTCAAAGATTAACCACACACCTCAGGGGAGGAGCAGCCAAGCTTCCCAACAAGGAGCTGTGCAGGCTCACACCTACCACAGGTTGGAGTAACAAAAGTACAATAAATACAGGAAAGTGCACTAAACCTCCTTATCAAATGACCCAAATTTCTCAGTCCTGATTTTTCATTATCTACAGTTTTACCACCTGTTTGTAGGGATATAAAGAATTGTGCCAAAGTTCCTGCATGTGGTGCTGCAATCTTTAAACCCACCTTTAAATTTTAGGTATCCTGATATGATGGGTGCTTTTCTTGACCACCTGGGAGTGTTTCCTGTCCACTCTGGAAGGATACAAAGGAATAGCTTTATTTCTTTTGCATTTTTAGTGGGATGAGTCAGAGAGTCGTGAGCTCAAACTGCTGAACATACTGGTATTTTCAGACACCTCAAATGCTTCTATGACACAGAAACATTATGAAATATAAAACATTTCTTTACTGTCAAACCAACACTGCCTTGTCCTGCCAACAACCTGCCCGCTGATTGTGTTTTCTGTGGATTTTTTTTCCTCAGCATGAATTCAAATCCTGTGCACTTCTGCCATATTTCAATTATCCATTACATAAGTGATCTTCTTGCATTAAATCTGATTTAGGATGAGTTCACAATACAGGGTATCTGCACACAGCACTCCCTTCAGCAAACCAGCTTCCTCTGGCAGTATTTTTCATGCTTCAAAACTACTTGTGAACCCCCAGAACTAAGAGTTCCTCTTCCAGCACCTCTTCCCGCAACAGGTGTGTGCTTTCCACGTGGAATTACGCAGCAGAACCTATTTCCCTCTTGATCATTACATCCTGCTCCTGCACAGAAGCTGACTTAGATGATAAATCAGCCACCCCCAAGCTCTAATCTGAGGAAATGTTTAAGCAGATCCCTGACAAAGCCAAAGGGAACTGCACAGCCACTAAATGGGGCTATTCACTTGCTCAAGCACGTGCTTGAGCACTTTCCTGAATGGAGACTGTGTGAAGCCAAGGGCAGCCCGGTGCACAGTGTAACCCTGGAGATACAAGAAGTGTCCAGGCTGTGTTTGTGAGCCTGATAAGCTCTAATCTGATAAAGACTTCACCAACCCA
Source organism: Corvus cornix cornix (assembly GCF_000738735.6). NCBI lineage: Eukaryota > Metazoa > Chordata > Aves > Passeriformes > Corvidae > Corvus > Corvus cornix. The sequence continues at coordinate 4,214,066 of NC_046350.1, read as the reverse complement.
GCTGCGTCAGAGCCATGCTGGAGCAAGTGGATATTACAAGGGTGCTGCTTATCTGGCTGAGAACAAATGGAAACTCATTCAAAGAGCTCAGTGCCTCAGAGATAAAGCTGGGGAGGCCTTGTAGGGCGGGCACGAGGAGATGAGGTTATCACAGAGACAGACAGGCCTGAAAAACCCCACCTCTTCATTACAGTGGCAATTAAAAGATAAAAGTCATAGACCTTCAAAAGCTGTAGAGGTGTCTCATTCCAATTTAAATCAGTGGATGTAAAGCACTTACGAGCTTTGAAAATCTCGATCCTAATGGCACTGATTTTAAAGGGCAATCAAATTTATATTACACTTTTTAAAAAGACCTGCCTGTCCCCATTCATTTTTCATGAGTCGTTAGAACAAACGAATCTACAAATTTAGGTTAAAAAGGGAAGAAACCATAAGGGAAGCATATTCTGTATTTCATACTGTCCCCTGTGATGGAATATCAGTTCCAAGCAGGATCCCAGCACCAGAAATGAGCCCTTCAGTTTGGTGCAGGACAACAATGAAGACATTTTTGTATGATGAACACCTGTGTACCTCTCCAGTTGACTCTGCGACAGCTACAGGGACACAATGCCTTCAAAAATAATGCTCAATAACTCCCTAAATTAAGCCACTGATGACTAGCACTGAAATTTCAAACAAAAGTATTTCTCCTCTCAAGATATGCCAGAGCTAAAGGAAGTTTAAAATAACTAAATAACTCTTTTTTTCTTCCTATTTCTTGAAAACCACTCTGTAACAAGTCCAAACCCTACGGCATGGGCTGTTTTCTCACCCAGTGAAACAGAGCACCGGCCAGTTTCATTTCCCCAGCACTGAAATGCTTAAATTCCCTGCTTTACTGAAGAATTGCAGCTCTGAGCTCCACTCCGTGCACTGTTTCAGTTCTCAGGAGGTTTGTTTCCCACAGCTGCTCTTCAGCCAAGCTGTGAATGAACCTGAAAATTCATTTGAAAACCCCTCTATGGTTTCTCATGCTTTCACAATTACAGTATAGCTTTTTCCTCAACATTTACACCACCCCCTGCAGGGAATTCACCCAGCACAGGGCTAAAATTTACCAGGAAGGCTTGTAAACCCTGATAAGCATTTCATCTCAAACAAGGCAAAAACTTAGTTTCAAGTGAGTCTGGGAAATTTTCTTTTGCAGACTCCGTGATTGTGTTATGGAAGTTTGGACTTTCAGAGCTCTGTGATCCGGCTCTGGAGCCCTCCGAGGCGACTGGGAGGACTCTCGTTAATGTGAGCGTTCAAAGTGCTCCTGTCTGTCACTTGGGCTGTGACTCAGTAGGAAAGTACGAGAGCTGCGGTTGGGGACAGCCCTCCCTGTGCTGATCAGAGGCTGAGGTAGAGCCTGGGGGACTTTGTGGGAAACGGCACAGGAGCCACTGCCCGGGGCTGGACTTTCTCCCGTTCCAGCAGACAAGAACAGGGTGTGCAGGCTCAGGGTGTGCAGCATGAGGCTGTGCAGGGATCAGGGTGACAGGTCAGAACCAACTCTTCACCAATTTCATTTGCATTAGTGATCACTGAGGTCACAGTTCGCACATCAGAGTGACAGTCACCATGGGAACCACTAAAAACATCTGCTTGATGTTTTAAAGAGCTGGGGAGCTGCTTGCATTGGACAGGAAAGTCTCCTGCCAGAGAGCAGCACCCAGCACTGGAGCATTGATCTCCTTCGTGGCTCAATCGCCCCCCCACTTCCCAGCCCCGTTCCTGGCACATCCCGGGCTCCAAACACACCGGGTGCTCCAGGCTCCTCGGGGCACTGCCACTGCTTTGGTCCTGGGGTAAGATTCTGCCACAACCTAACACAGAGTCAGCCCCCAAATTCACAACCTGGAACCCCAAGAGAAGCTCTCGTTTTTAATTCATACTGATAAATCCAAAACATTTCAAATTCTTCAGAATGTGTATACAAAATATTGATGGTCATCACCTTATTATAATATGCTATATATAAATTTATCTTGTCTCTAAATCTAGCTACTTAAAATCAAGGTAATAACTAAACAAAACCCTGCAAAATGAAAATCCACAGTATGGGTTAGTTTCTAATGAGCCCATACAGAAAAAGATGCCTCCATTCTATACATGAGCCCATATCTATTTTGTTTTTACAACTTACAAATGCCTGGATTTTACATTGGCTACTACCCCGCTTTTCCTAGACCTTTAAATAAACAAAGAGGTGAACCTAGGACACTTCTTCTGTGGATTAGCTCTCGAAACTGTGGTGTTTTGGGGACAGGAACTTCCTACAACGTACGAGCACAACTCTAGAGTAGTAAATCTTTGATCTTTCCTTACAGCCAGCACATCACAAAACAATTAATATTGTTCACAAGTGTCTTACATATTCAAAATGTGCTCCTGCATAAAGTTCATGCCCGTGAACCCCATTTTAAATCAGTACTTGTGACTGATCAAAGGAAATCACTGACACAGAGTCAGCTACAATGACACTCGCTGAAGCATTATTTAAATAAACACCATGTAAACAAGCTCCTGAGACACGTTCACGTTCTCTGAGAAGCAAAGGTGACATGAAAGGCAAAAGGGGGGAGGGGTTTAGGCAGATTTTCACTTCGTGTAAGAGACAGTGGTACGTTTACCAGTACAGTAAATGTGCACAGGAATGTGCCCAAACATTGAGGGCAGCTGACACAGAACAGCTCACGCCAGGACTGGAGACCTCTCAGCTCTCTGAATCCAGGTGACTGCATAAAAACCACTTCTTGGGAATGGTCTCCAACTTCAAACCCTACCTGGGAACAGTTGAGACAAATACCAGCCTGCACAGGCCAAAATTCTGCCAAGCGACATTCCGACACTTCAGTAGTACAGTATCATGTTCCACACTTGAGGAACATTCCTGGGAACATTCCCAGGCATCCTTGATTTTACTAGCATGGACACAGCCTAAGATTTCCAGATGCTCACTAGAATAAAGTTTTGTACTTGGACACTGTCATCTGAACAGAGAACCCAGGCAAACAAACAAAAAACCCCGGGCTTTATTATGGCAGATTGAGGATTAGGGTTACCAACATCTCCTAGGAGGGATTCCAGGTCCAGTTTGGAAGCAGCACCACGGAGCTCTTGCCAGCGAGCCATGCGCTCATCAGACCTTCACTCTACCCCCTCACTCCTCTCCTGCCCTGGAACAAACAGTCACTGCAGGTCTGGCAGATGCCACTCAAACCCCACTGGCTGATCTTCACTTTGGAATTAAAAAGGGGTCTTCAAGCAGAAATTCACCCCAGCTGTGACGTGAAATCACAAGTGTGAAAGCCCACACAAAACACAGGTTCCTGCCCACGAGCCTGAGGTTTCCATTCTCACCTCCTTCACCCTCCAAGTCCCCTTTGATGAGTACAACAGTGTCACCTTAACCCACAGAGACATTGCTGTGTGCCAGCTGCCATGCAGATGCACCTTCAGGCTGGGACAAAAAGTTCCAGGAAAACAGAGAAATACTCCAGGATGTTCAGAAAGGAAATCGGTGGGAAAAATCACTGGAAAGGGAAGAGAAAACAAAGAGCATTTCTTTGTTCCCAGGTAATCTAGGAGTATGCCCACATTTGGGTGCAGTACTGACCTTTTCCCCATTTCATAAAATGAAAATAGAGCTGGAAAAGGCACAGAAAATGGAGGGAAGGATTATAATAATTAGACTGGGGAACACATTTTCTATAGAAATATTTTTAAATGGCTTGAAAATTTTGAAAATTACTTGAAACAAAACCCAAAATTTTCATTAGCTTCCTTTGATTTCTAATTCCTGATGTTATTGGATCACATTTTCATGAGGTTTTTTCCCCCTAACTTCAAAAGCCACAGAAACCCAGCTTTTTAAACACAAAACCAACATTCCTATGGCATGAATCTAGAGGTGGGCTTGACAAAAACTCCCAAGTATCACAATGTTAAAAACCAAAGAATTGGCAAAATACCTCAAATTTGAGGAGGTGAAGAAAAATGAGTGGCACTAGATGGACTTGAACAGCTGTCCATATTTCAGCCCAAGATTTTAAAATTTCTGTCAAAATATTGCAGTGAAAAACCAACATTCTCCATGGAAAGCAGCTATTTTCAGTGAAAATGCTATTTTATCAAAACTCTATTTTCCATTAAACACAGTTTTGACAGAAATTTTTCAACTATCCTTATTCAGTGTTATGCTCTGTAGTTGGAAATGTTAGCAGTTTTTAGGCTGTCTCTACAACTGCAAAGACTTATAGGGACTTGGCAAAGATGGAAAATACAAAAAAAATCCGATTTAAGACTCATCTCTGTCCTTCCATATTACACACATGCCTGGAAATTATTTTACAGAGGCTTAATAGAATACACGACAGTGACACGGCACAGCAATGCTACTTCAAAGCTATTAATATTTTCCTGATTTTTGTTCCCCCCTAAAAATTATTGGCAAAGCATCTCTCCTCTTTTAGGCCTGGATAATTCCTTTTTGGCTTAACAAACTACAGGGGCATTTTCTCCCTAGGCAGGTGCTGGTACCATTGGTCAGTGTGTTGATTTTGGGATTCTGTAGGTGGAGCTGCTCCTTCCTATCCTTTGGGATTTGTGGACTGTGCAGACTTCCCCGCTGGAATTACACGGGGCTCCCAGGCTGGCTGCTGCTGTATCACATTACAGCCCAGTCTGAATTAAAACTGGGGGGAAACAGGGAATCAGAGGGTGCAAAACAGGTATTTGGATAATCAGAAATCCACTACTGGAGAGGAGGAAGCAGCCCAGAGAACGTTTGAGTACTGTGTGATAAGTAGCACTTTCTTTAAGCCTTCCAAATTGTATTTACAAGGGTTTGGGGCTCTGCAGCCTCCCCACTGTGTGCTGAACTTTGGCTAAACCAGCAAATCCTCGGGAACAGGATCCCACCGGTGAAGGAGAAGCCATGACCTTCACACAACCCAGTCCTGGCCTTTGCCTGAGCCTGCAAAGGGACAAGGAACTGCAGAGTCTGGAGCACTGTTACACTACCCCACCCTTCCTGCTGCTGGGGGGATGCCTGTCCCACAGGAATAGTGTGTTGGGATATCAGCTGGTGGGAAATCAGAGTGTTTCCATTTAAATCTGGGGCCACATTCAGAGCTGCCATGAACCAGGGAAACACTGGGGTCACACAACGTTACTGAAAACAGGACCTGGATTTTGTTGCCACTGTTAAAAGATGTTTCTCTTCCCCCTCCTTCCTCTTCATGTTGCTCAGAATTCACAGACTCACAATCATCAGCAAGGGTCCCTGAGCTTGCAGTCAGGGTTGTGGGATGAGAGGCAGTCTGTAAGAGCTTTTTAACCCACAATTACTCACACAGCCCATTTGCACACGCCAGCCAAAGTCAAGCATAACCCAGGCACAGAACACCTCGGACTTAAGGGAATGAAAGAGCAAAAAAGAAAACCAAGCCTGAAGCAGATCCAAGAGAAGGAATCTTCCATACAACATCCCCACCTGACTGACTAGAGAATGATGCAGGGAAACAACAGGCTGTTTCCAAATCAGAGATGTGTACACATGTACACTCAGAGTTTCTGCTAATTGTCTCTGTGGAACCCCTAAATATCCACAATATCATTATAAATCCTTCCTTCCTGCAAGCCAGCATTCCCCAGCCCGTTCCATCTCTCACTTCCCCCACAAAAATGACAGACTGACTCTAAGCTCCCACCTGCATAAATCTCCTACAGACAACCACAAATATTTTAGCTATGCTGATTTATGGAAGCACAAGCAAGACTAAACCAGGAGATCTATCCTCCATGCACGGTGACTGATGGCTCGCTGCAAATCTTTCCATTTAAAGCACTGTCACTTTTGCAGTTCCACAGAGAGAAAAAGAAAAGAGGAATAAAATAACCTGCAGTAATGCAACTTATGGCAGCTCCTGGGGGAAAAAACCTCAAACATTTGTGCAACCTGATTTCTTCCAAGTTTTCCTGCATAAGATCCTTGCTACTAATTGAAGAAATTCTATTTGAGAGAGGATGTGAAAACAGCTGCAAGACCCCTCAAGTCCTCCTTCTCTCTTCTTTCCCCATCCCATTTTCTGACTTTAACTGACCACAGCAGTCCCAATTTGCAGCCAGTGGGAAGTTGGCTTTGAGGCTGATGCTTTAGTATCCTTGGATTGAAGGAATGAACGAAGATGGAGATTCCCTACTCAGATTTAACTCTATCAGTAAACAAAACCAGGCTGCAGTTCCTGATTCCAGAGCCATTAACAGGAAACGGTGGAAGAAGCTTTGGAGGCCACTAGGCCCAGGCAACTCCCCCTGATCCTGGAGAACACCCACCAAAGATGGGATCAGTCTGACAAGAACAAGACCAGCATGGCTTAGTTTGCTCACGGGAGATAAACAAAACGAGACAAACTGTGCCCAACAAGAGCCCTGTCAGCATCTGCCTCGGTGTCTCTACACTGGGTAACAGCCCCACAGAGGCAAGAGATTGCAGAGGACACTGAGCCCATTTAGTTGTTTTAAGATTTGTGTTTTGCACAACGACATCAACAGGGACAAATAATGCTGTTGTGGCAACACTTTACTGCTCCTCTGCTGAGCAGTTTCAAGAGCTGGGCTGGGACCTGAAGTCACAGAGCAAATCAAGAGGTTTCTGCATCCCAGCTCCACTGACACCACACTCTCAGCACTGTTCCCTGCCCTGCACTTCCCTTGCACTGGGCTGAGAGGTCCCAGTGTCACCTGTTGTCACAAGCAGGCTGGTCCCTGGAGCAGCTGGGCTCTTGCTGCTCTGCTCTCTCTGAGTGGCACATGGAGCCCTATGGTAGCACCGTGTAGCAAATGCCTTTGGGGCAGCTCTGAAATTTGACTCACCCTCCAAACCTTGCTGGGCACAGGGCAGCTGCGTTTTCACATCCCAGCTCCAAGAAAGAAAGAGGGAGAGTTGGTTAAAGAGAGCAGCAACAGGTATTTTATGTTTTCGGAATGCAGAGCAGGACAGGCATAGATGAACTGCAGTGGGTGTTTCAGGGCATGTTGCATTGCCTACATGGTTATTATACAGAAGCCTGGGCTCAGTTTCCTCTCTAGGGTCTCTAAATAATCACTTCCTTTCTCTAGGCCTTAACTTCCTCAGTTAGTAAAACAGGGAAAGTTAAATCCACTCTCCTTAGAAATGCATTTAATGACAAACTTTTGTGCAATACCTAATTGTGCAATATCATTAATAAAGGAGAGGACCAGCTGCCAGGTACCTTGGGACATTCTTTTCCATATCAGTGACAAAGTTATACAAGTTTTTCTTTAAGTTTCTCATCTAATACTCACTAGTGAAACTTGAGAATACCTGTACTAACAGGAAATTTTGCCTCTTCTTGCTGTGATTAAAAAAAAAATGAAACAAAACAGTGGTAATATTCTGTACTTTTTTTTTTACCAGCCTGTAAATCCAACTCAAAGATGGGAAAAGAAAATCCCGATTTGAGAAGCAAATTAAAAAACCCCAGAACTCAGTGACAGACACTCCAGTAAGGCCCAGGTGACTCTCCTGGATCTGAGGGTTCCCCTGAAGCTGTGCACACTGAGACAGCACTAAGTAAAACCTGAATGTGGTTATGCAACTTGCAGCACCTTCAAACAGACAATACAACAGAAAACCAAAGAAAAGCCAAAGAACAGGGATGAAAAGAACCATTTGTAAACAACTGGATAGCAACCACTCCTTTAAAAGCCTGTCTTTGCAGATTATCCTCTTCAAGCTGCAGAAGGAGGCCAGGGAGAGCCTTTGTGATGCGGGCCCAGCACACACTCCCCGTGCTCTGTGCACCTGAGCCCCAGTGCTCACACAGGGTACAGGAGGAGAGCTCTACTCCGCATCCTGAGGCAGGAATGGTGGAATAAATGAGGGGTCCACGGAGTCTTCGCAGTTCACAGGCTTGACCTACTTCAAAGGAGGACCAGGGAGGGCAGTGGCAGGTTCATGCTGTGAAGAAATTGTTGCTGCTCCAACCCACCATGCCAGATTGCAGGATGCTGCTGTGAGGTCACCTGAACAGATTCACTACAGAATTCAAAGCCCCAGAGTGACCTATTTTACGTCTGATAGTGAAATAAGATGCTGGGAATCATTTCCAGAGAAGTACCTGGTCACTGACTGCAGTGAAATGTCAGTGTAGTCAGCACAGCCCTCTCTGGTACTGCCTGACCTCTCAAATAAAAAAATACAACCACTCTCACTTTTAACCCATTATTTGTTTACTTTACTTTTACATTTTGAGAGCCCTAAAAAGCACATGCAGTCAAAGACAAACCACACAAATGTGATGGAGTCACTTTCTAATCTCAGACTTCTGTAAGTCAAAAGTAACTTCTTAATGAGAACAATTTAAACCAGGGGGTTATACAGTTGAATAACTGATGAATGGCCATCTGAAAGAATTAAGAGACAGGAATTTAAAACCTGAAGCACTAATTTTTGTGCCACTCCTGTTCTTTCTGACTACTAACCCCTGCACAAAAAAGGTGGTACGTATTCACAGTTCACTAACAAACATTAAGACAAATTTCCCAAATGAGCTCAACTCCCAGTTTAGGTACTTAAATGATGGCTGAATTTCCAAAAACACGTGGGACAAGGTCAAGGCTAAAATGGTGTTTTGCTTTCTTTTGGTCCATAGAAAATGGAGTTTTGGCAAAATCCAAAGGTTTCACTTCAACAGAAAAGGGGAACTCGTTTGCCACAAACCAGGAAATCGGCACTTTCCAACTCCTTCTGCAACTCCAAGGAATTGTTTTTCATAAAAAATTCCCAGCAGAAGCCAACAGCCTCAAAGGACAAAAATGGGCCCCAGGAAAGGAACTGCTTGTCCCTCTACCCTGACATTCCCCAACAAAACAGACTTTCCCCTGCCCCGCTCTGACAGCGGAGAGCTTCGGAACACAAAACACGGAGCCCACGGATCACAGAATCACCACCTCAGTTCTCCTTGTTTCCTCCCAAAGCTGCATGACCTCACTGCTAAGGCATTGATCCTGGATCTGTGCAGGGAATAGGTGGGAAGTGGCTGGATCCTGGCTGAGTCGTTAGCTCATTGTGCTCATGCTTCCCGGTGCCCTTCTCACAGCATCCAGTATTTTTGGTTTTGCCTTTAAAACCCGCGCAGGGAATGAAGAGGCTGGGATTATTTTTTTGTGCAGAGGAGAGAAAAATGCATTTCAAACTGAGCAAGAAAGCTGCCTCTCCAAACACCGAGAGCGAAGGCTCAGGAAACCAAGTGCATGCAGGATTTTGCATATATAAAAACATTCTCACAAAATGAGGGAATCTGTAACTTTGCAGCCTGGATTTTTCCCTCTGCACAGGGACCAAAGACACTGCTGATGTGCTCCAGGTGCCTGGCACGCCAAGAGGGATGGATTTGTTGAGTATGAGCTGAGGATGCCTCTGCCTGCTCCTCTCGCCGCAGGTTGCAGGATTGATGTTATAACAGGAAGACTTCAAAACTGCAAAGAACATTCCTTTAAACACAAGGGTCAGATGGTTCTGATCAAAAGAAAATAAATCCAAAAAGCAAACAAATGCATTCAGGAGGACAAGTTTCACCATGAAAGACAAGAGGGTCTTTTTTCTTTGCCTGCTATCGCCGTTATCATCCCTAAAATAATGGTTTGGGAAGCAGGTTTCAATATATGCTGAACAAATATCTGTGGCCAGCCTGGAAGGAAGGGTGAACTATTCTGGATGTTATAACCAATGAAATTATTTAATAACATCAGCTAGTACAGCTTGCTTATAACTTTCATAAGCTTTCACACTGTATTTTACTTACTTGAGAATTCTTGACAGCTGTTAAGATGCTTTCCAGGCACCCAATTAGGGCAGAGAAATGGTACAATTCCAATAATTATTTTCAGAATTTGTCAGAAAATTAGAGTAAATGATCGTGACTTTTTTTTTTTCTCTTTCCAAGAAAAAGGAATGATAGCTGACATGAAAATGTTTCTGGAGGAGAAAATACTAAGGAAGTATTTGCACGTGGCAAACAGGCTGGAATCTGGGTAAGAACAAATCCACACCGGTTCACAGGGCTGAGGAAATCACTTCTCCAGACAGTCACAGACAGTCAGGAAGGTCTGTAGCAGGTTTTATTTTTGGCTTGGTTAAATGCGATGTATAAGATTATCAGATACACTGCAGGGAGATAAACCAGCATAGAACAGAGGCAAGATCTGGTCTATTTAATGAAACACCTTCTGGTAACAATTCAGCTACATGAAAGAGGTCTGAATCCTGCAAACCTCACCAGGCTGAGCAGAGGGTCTGACAGCAAAGCGGTGTTTGTGTTTATGGAGGAGTTCATCTGAGTACAAACCTCTTCCCACCTCTGGATGAGCAGGAGCACACACTACAGCAAAACCTGGACGCAACAGGGCCCAGCTCTGTCCTGCTCCTCAGGCTGTTTGTGACTTGGCTCAAACCTGACTGTCCCCCAGACCTGCTCAGCACAACCAATACCTGGCACCAGGCACACGGCCTGGGCTTAAAAACCTACCAAAAATAGATAGCTTGAACAAAATGGGATGTGTCCAGCCTTATACATAAATTTGGAAGTATCCACGCTCCACCCAAGGTAATGCTGTGTTATCTGCATTTCTGTTATTCATTTGGCTTCAGGATTTTTTTCAGGACAAGAACTTTACACAAAGTGGAAAAGAAAGCTCCTGAGCTCAGTTTATGGCTGACACCAGCTGCTTCTTGCAAAATCTGTCAGGTCACCCCACTTTCTGCATATAAAGTAGGTTTAAACAATAGTTTAAGATGCATTGGGTGAGCAAGATGAGCACACAGAGGTGAGCTGAAGTGTGCAAAGTGCTTCAAAATCCCTGAGCTGCAGACACCAAAGTAAATAATCATCATGTTAGAACAAGTACAGTGTTCAGAAAGCTTTATTCCATTATAACTGGGGAATTCACATGTCCAAAGGACACACTGTCCCTTTTCTTGAACCAGATAATTTGCTACTACTGCAATCACAAAGCCTGACATGGTGCTTACATCCCAGGTCCTGGTGTGTGTGTTGTGGTCACCAGGACAAAAGCAGGGTTTCTGTGCAGGGCAGGCCAAGTGCAGAGAGCTGTGAGTGCCTGGAATGGTGAGGGAACTGGGGCTGGGAAATGGGAATGCATCACTCCCCTGTGCAGGCACAGAGCTGTTGCAGCAGGGCAGGAGAGCCCAGCAAAGATCTCCCTGTAATCTCAGTGCCCCTGCACAGATCCTCATCCTACTAAAGCTCATGGAACTGGATGGTGGCAACAGCTCCTGTGCTCCTCCAGTGGGACACGAAACAAAAGGTTGGAGCAAAATGATCCTGGATGGAAGTTCTTGGTACTGTTTGTGTGGTGAGGTCAACCACTCTGACATCACAGCTGCTCTGTGTGGCCAAGAGAGTGACTGTCACAGTGAAAGGGGAAAAGGGGCATTCTGAAGGAAGACTGAAGAGATCTGAAGCCCAGATAGACATTTTCAAAGCTGGGCAGAGTGGCAGATGCCTGTCCGGTAATTCCTCCTGCCTTCGTCTTCTGAGCTGTGCAGTGGCTGTGACTAATATCAGTCCTCCCACTTCTCCAGCCTAGTCATTTCAGCTGATATTTTAGAGTGTACCACACTGTGCTGACATGCCTCCACCCTCTGCGAGCTTTCCTGTTCTAGAGAGAGACACAGAGAGAATGACTCATGCAGCTCTCCTACTATTTGAGCCTTTTAAGCAAATTCAAAGGAAAGTTTTAAAGGTGCTCTCTTGATTTGGGAATGCCTGGGTGGGGTTTTCTTTTTCTGCGCACGCTTGTTTTGTCAAATTACATGTAATTTTCCAACCTCTATGATGCTGAGACATTTTAATAATTCATGAACCTTCCTGACATCGTCAAATTGCAATTTGGAAATGTCAGAGGTACCCACTAGTATAGGCATTTGTGAATGCTACAGGAGAGGAAATGGAAAAGAAGAAGGATGGTAGAATTAGGTTGCTAAATGCCATGTCTGGTTTGTGCTCTGTTTGACAGCCATAATTAAGAGCTGAGGTGGTAGAAAGAGGAAACTGAAAAACCTGAAAGGAAATGGTATAAAAAAACCTGATACTGATGCTAATTGGTAACTTTGGAGCATTCTGAGGAAAAAGAAATACTGGAGACTGTTATTTAACAGAATATTTATGCCATTTTTAAATGCAAAGTATTTTATCACCAAACCTGGGGGCTTTGGGGTGACCTAATTGTGGTCTTCCATTACCTGAAGGAGCCTGGAAGAAAGGTCAAGAGGGACTACTTACAAGACCCTGGAGTAACAGGACAAGGAGGAATGGCTTCACACTGAAAGAGAGGAGGTTTAGATTGGATACTAGGAAGAAATTCCAGGCTGTGAGGGTGGGGAGGCCCTGGCACAGGTTGCCCAGAGAAGCTGTGGTTGCTCCATCCCTGGAAGTGTCCAAGGCCAGTCTGGATGGGGCTTGGAGCAACCTGGAATATTGGAAGGTGTCCCTGCCCATGGCAGGGGGTGGAACAGGTTGAGCTTGAAGGTCCCTTCCAACCCAAACCAGCCTGGGATTACAAAACCAAAGGTACAACAACAACTATTCCTGTCTGGAATACAAGCAAAGAAACAATAAAACCATCAGGAACTCAGAACTTGAAAGTACCTCTGTGGGTTTGACCAAACTTGAGATGTTTTGAAGGATCAGGCTGTGCTGCAAATCTTCATGAGGACACTGCAAATTCTGCTTGCAGCTTCACCCAAACACAGCGAATGATGACAGCAATGGGATCATACAAAAAAGAGGTGGATCACTACAAGGCAAATCCTCATCCATGGCAGGTGCACGCAGCCAGGACCTGTTATGGTCCTGTCACCATGAGGGACACTTTGTTTCTCTGTCATGTAAAAGTGTAACACTATTAAACCAGTGAGGGACACTCCACACTCTCTCTGGGGAGTCTGTTCCAGTGCTGGTAAGGAAGTTCTGCCTCATGTCCAGGTGGAACTTGCTGTGCATCAGTTCCTGCCCGTTCCTCTGGTGCCATTGCTGGGCCCCGGAGCAGAGCCTGGCCCTGCCCTGAGCTCTCCCTGCAGCCAGGGACACCCAGGGCTGAGGGCCCCTCTCAGCTGGGGCTCTTCTCGAGGCTCCCTCAGCGTTTCCTGGGCACGGAGATGCTCCAGGCTCTTCCTCAGCTCCGCAGCCTCTGCTGGTCCCGCTCCAGGAGCTCCCTGGCCCTGCTGTGCTGAGGAACCCAGAGCTGGACAACACCCCAGATGTGCCTGACAGGGCTGAGCACAGGGCCGGGATCGCTCCCTGTCCCGCCGGGAATGCCGTGTCTCAGAGGGCTGAGCACAGGGCCGGGATCGCTCCCTGTCCCGCCGGGAATGCCGTGTCTCAGAGGGCTGAGCACAGGGCCGGGATCGCTCCCTGTCCCGCCGGGAATGCCGTGTCTCAGAGGGCTGAGCACAGGGCCGGGATCGCTCCCTGTCCCGCCGGGAATGCCGTGTCTCAGAGGGCTGAGCACAGGGCCGGGATCGCTCCCTGTCCCGCCGGGAATGCCGTGTCTCAGAGGGCTGAGCACAGGGCCGGGATCGCTCCCTGTCCCGCCGGGAATTCCCGTCCCGATGTCCCCCGGCCCCGCTGAGCTGAGGGGGCCCACACGCGCCGGCGCCCCCTGGCGGCCGCAGCCCGCCCCGTCCCCCCTGCCGCCGTCGGGGCTCCCGGGGCGCCGCGGCCGCAGACGGGGCGGGAGCGCCGGGAAACGGCCCGGGAACGGCCCGAGGGACGGGAACGGCCCGGGAGCACCCTGGAAGGGGAGGCGGAACGGCCCGGGAGGGCCCCGGCGCCGGGGCCGAGCAGCAGCTGCCGCCTCCAGCGGGGCCGCCCGGGAAGAGCCGCCGTCGGGAGCGCTCCTTCCCTCTGGCTAGAGCTCTCCATCCCTCTGGCTAGAGCTCTCCATCCCTCCGGCCCGCAGCTGCCGGGGTGGATCCCCCGGTGATTTCTGACAGCCGTCGGGTCCAACCCGCGGATTTTGCCTCATTCAACCTCCCCGAGCCTGCACCGCGCCCCTGCCCGCTGCAAACCGAGCGGGTGCGGGAAAGATGGGTCGGTGTGTCCAGGGTAGGACAAAAACCCTGAGCAAAACTGAGCAGAGAAGTGGGGATAAGATTAAGGCTCTTCTGAAGACGTGCAACAAACTTCCCGCAAACCTCTTCACAGTTACGGCGGGTGAAACACTGGGAAAGCCTTTCCAATTCATCCACCGCCGCAGTCCCTTTGACGGGGTAAATTTTGCCATCCCACAGCCAGGCTAAGCCGTGAACACGCACGTCCTCCCAGGTCCGTGTCGGCAGCGCCCAGGAGCAGCGTCTGTCCCAGTGGGACTCCGAGCCGACATATGTCAGTGACTCACCCAGGCGCCTGCCGGATCATTAGACCATGAATACTTCGCAAAAAGACAAAAAAAAAAAAAAAAAGAAAGAAAAAAAAAAGAAAAAAAAGGCAGCCCAACAGCAGCTTCTGAAAAAAAAAAAGGGACAGCAACAACAGCATCAACACTCCCAGCCAGCTCAACCCCTCTCACAGCTGGACTGTTTGTCTGACCTGGGAGGCAGCATTTTATCACTTAGAGATTGCAAGTTCGATTGCAAAGCCTAGGCTGATGGCTGGCTGGATAATTTGTCTCTCAGCTCCGAGAGAAATGATGGAAGTCAATTTGACAGCTGCGAGGCTCCCTAAGGATTCCAGACCCAAAGTGCACGGAGCAGTGACAGACACGCCGATGCGCTGAATATCAATGAAGCTCTGCCTGGGAATAATGCTGAGGCAATACAAATTGCACATGTTCAGCTGGAAGGTTATCACTATCATTAGAGTTATTAATTATTGTTATTATTATTTCTATTATTAAGACATAACAGAAGCCAAAAACTCCTTATGGTCTCATAGAAAGCAGATGAGTTTCCAGCTCTGACCGACATGCTGCTCTGCAGGTCATGCAGCCACATTGATGGAATCACGGAATCACTGAGGTTGGAAAAGACCTCCAAGGCCATTGAGTCCAACCTTTGACCGATCCCCACCTTGTCCCCAGCCCAGAGCACTGAGTGCCACCTCCTGAGGCCTTCCCTGGACACCTCCAGGGATGGGGACTCCAAACCTCCCTGGGCAGCCCCTGCCAAGGCCTGACCATCCTTTCCATGGAGAAATTGCTCCTGATGTCCAACCTGAACCTCCCCTGGCACAGCTTGAGGCCATTTCCCTTTTTCCTGTCCTTTCTTCCCTGGGAGCAGAGCCTGACCCCCCACCTGCCTTACACCCTGCTGTCAGGGAGTTGTGGAGTGCAAGGAAGTGGAGCTACAGAGGGTTAAGAAGATCCTGCACCAGAAACAGCCACAGAGCTTTCCACTAGTTGGAGAAGCAATAGTCCTTGGTCTGGGGTCAGGGAAGAAATGGACTCATTTGGGCCCAACTTTCCTGGGAGTGGAAACTCCATGGCCTTCTCTTCTCATGGTGCAGGGAGCTGCCCTGTGGGTCTGGGAATGATCAGGCAGGATGCACAGCCAAAGTGAGAACCAAAGGGCGAGGTTCTGGTGCATGTTTAAACCAACAACACGAACCCACTGAGCTGGGAACTGCAGAACTTGACCATCAATACCTATCAGACTGCACTTTATAAGCTTAAAATAATAACTCAAGCTCCTATCGCTCGGTTTCTGGGATGGGTGGCAATAAAACCGAACATCCTTTGCTGTCACTTGCAAACACAGGTGTTCTCATGTGAAAGCCAACTTCGACTCTTTGCTTATTCCAACTTCTCAGGCTCCCTTGGCAAGCCCTGGGCAGTTGGCTTAAAGATCTTTAAATCTGAAGTCAAATGCAGCATTAAAATAAAAGGGGGAAACAAAAAGAACCCCCACCTCTAAGCAAAATGGCTTTTGTGCTCATATTCAAAACCATCCTTTTTTTTTTGCCACTAGAGGAAGAGGGGTCAATTAAAGCAATATACTATAACCTGCTTACATAGCAAATTTATTCCTGAAAAACAGATTTACAAGGGAAACTCAGCTCAGTGGCAACACCATCAATTCAGTCTGAAGCAGCACGATTGTTTGGCTAAAACTATGGCAACTGCACAGACACTAACATGCAATCCTGCTTTATTAAATCAAACCTCCAGTGAATCTGTTATCACCATAGTAACACTTAGTTATTACATGGAAACATGTGGAACTACAGTTGGATATTAGCATCTGGTTAGCATCTGCACAGTCTCTTATTCACATTACTAAAATTATAATCCAGGCAGTGAAAAACCTAAGTAAAACTATAGCTTTAAAGCCAAGTCCTGGTCTCAGGTGCATTATATTTAATGTACAGGTCCATGGTACATACCCTATATCTGGGTTTATAATTAGGGGCTTGGGGTGGTATTTAGAGGTTAGTTTATGTATCTCCTAGGATGTAAATGCACAGAGTGCTGGTTGTAATAACATCCATGCAAAAAATTGCAAAACCATATGATAATTGCAACTGACCTTCCCCCAAGCGCTCTCCCAAGCAGGTTTGCAGGGCCTGCTTGGAGCATTCCTGAGCTCTGAGTACTTCCAAGCAGAGCTTGTTTGAGTCTTATTTATTTTAAGCCACCTGCCACAACATTTTTCCTGTCTTCTTCCTCCCACATAAAGTGTGACACTTTGTATTCAGGCCAGTGCCATTTTGTGAATAAAGCTCAGAATTCTGCAGGCTGAGAGAAGGGGTAGGTTTAAGGCCCAAAGATCTACACACGGTCGGGATGAGAAGTGGCTGAGGTTTATCACTAGAAAGGGAAATTCCTGGGCTAAAAAAAATAGGAATAAAAAAAGAAAACTAGTGGTTTTCTTCTGGGCTAATAGTAGATTGTGATAAACTTTTTTCCTCCTCTGCCACTGAAGCCCACATACTTCAACTTTCAGTAACCAAGTTTCTAGATTTATAGAGAGAAGGTGGAAACTAGTAAATATTCTCTGTTATTTAAACATAATTTCTCTTTCTTTTTTTTTCAGGATGTAGCACATAGAAAACATAAGATGAAACAAAGCACTGCACACTTCAAAATATGCCTCTCCTTGCCTGAGCAAAGTTTGTCATGCCAAAGGAAGGAACAGTTTCAAGCACACTTAAATTTTAAGGGAGTCAGTAAATTGAGACATGCATATTCATGATGAGCATTTAACTGCTACCACGGAAAGTTTGAGGGAGGTTTTGGGTGGCAAAAAGACAGAAGAACACTTGAATCCATGAAATACTGAGCTTCCTGATCTTTCCAGGTGTCCACTTATCGACACAGCCTGCAAAAAACCTGCACAGCCCAAAGTGCTGTGGCAGCCCTAGAGAACTCAGAGAGGCCTTGTAGGTTCCCAGATGACCAACCCAGAGAGCCTCTTCAAGGGCATTTCCTCCTCTTTCCTCCACAACCCAGGTGGAGCAGCTCCCTCATTCATTAATTAGTGCCAATGGAGTAGAGACTCTCCCCAGCTGGGTGAGGGGAAACCAGCCAGGCTTGGTGGAAACCATATGGGGGAAGTCTAAATGGCAGCACTACCAGAGCAGGCGAACAATGCTGGCACAATTAGGGGATGAGATTAACATTACTGGTGTTTTACAAAAACTTACTTTCTTCAGTCCACAATAAAAAGCACTATTTTGGCTCAAAGTACTGCCAGGAGCTGGAACTCAGAGCAACAGGCCCTCCAAGAGCCAGGTGCAGGCAGAGAGCTGCACCCATTGCACCCTGCAACTGCATTTTGGTTAAATAAAAGTGCCAGTACACAATTAAACAGTAGCACAACACACACCACCACTGAGGGCAGACAGCAGGAACAACAATGACTGAGACAGGGATTAAATTAAAATCTGCAGCTTTTTTTATGCTTTTAGTCACGTGTCAGGTTCATAGATGCTTTTTGTCTTTTAACATAAGTTCTGTAACTCCCTCCTGACTCCCACATAAAGCAACAGGCTACAGACAGTTAAAGACATGATCCTTCTCTGGATAAGAAGCAGCTTTAACAACCCCAAAGTTGCACCAGGAAGAAGCAACTAAGAACAGTTGCACCAGTCAGAGCAGGTGAGACCCTGTGTGTAACTCAGAAGTCCTTGTGAAACTCAAGCCCCACTGAGCCAAGGCACACAAACTCTGCAGGGAGAACACAGGTAGCCCCCAGGGCTGCTCCTGCCTCCGTGGTAAAGCTCAGGTGCTGTGTGTTCCCTGGGTTTCCTCAGCACAGCTCTCACCCAAGACCATTTTAAAGTTACTTCTTGCTTGCTCTTTTTGGTTTTTCCCCCCTTTTTAAAGGACAAAAGAAGCCCAACAAGGACCCACACTGAGCAACCCCAGGCCCAAAAATAAAAACATACTTGGTACATACCCCCACTAAAGCCAAAAGCAGCACCACAGCAGGACTGATCCTCCTCTGGCTCTGATCTTTGGTGCTCCCTTTGCCACTATTCAGTTCACCTTCCAGGAGAACCTGCTGCTTCCAAATGGCAATTTTGTAAGCACCTGTGAGAGAACTTAATTGGAACTAATTATCTGTTGGTTGTCTGGGACCTGAGGAGTCACAGCAATTACTTCAGTCAAGAAACAACCTGGGGGAGGGCATTGCTTCTCTTCAGAAAAATGAACTCAGCTACTCCCTGAAGGAAAGTTCTTAAAGAGATGGAACCTGTCAAATGCAAGTTAAATACAAGTCAGTGAAACCACAGCAACCAATGATTTATTATTGCCATTAATAAACACATCCCTAACAGGAATCCGTATATACGCTCATCAAAAATAGGTTTATTCCTGCCAGTTTTGTTGTGATTACAGAATTGTTATCAAGGCCAACACTGCCATGAAGATACATAAACAAAGGGAAGAAGATGATGAGCAACCTGGCATATTCGGGCAATGGTCTAATTGGGACTTATTTATCTCCATAGAGAAGAAAGTAAAGGCAGAAGTGAGCAGTAAAGAAGGAAGGAAGCTTAGCAGAAAAGACTTGAGTTGGAAGAAACAGTTGTGAGCTTAAAGCAGAAAGAATTCAATGAAAACTGCAGAAAATTCTCTGGTGATTTATAACTGTAGAGTTCTCATTCTATGAAATAATGATAACTGAAATTAAGTCCTCTTTCAACACTACAGGACGTTTCCTTTGTGATGGAGATGAATCCCGTAAGAGCCCCAGTGAAATATTACAGTGTTGGCCGAGAGAGAGCAACAGCAACTCTGCAATATCTGTTTGCCTGTGTAGCACAGGTGCATTTTAACCAAGTCTCCCAGGAGATTTGCCTAAGGCCAGACTGTTGCTGTAGAAAATGACTAGAAAAGAAATATGTTTAAGTCAAAGCAAAGGTAAATTTGGCTGGACTGCTGCCTAATGGGAGGAAGAAGGAATAACACAACTCTTTAAAAGCAGCTCTCCAGTGGTTAGATTTCCCTGCAGCACATGTGCTTGGGAAGAGACAAGCCAGGTATTTACTTTCAATTTTGTTGAAATGCAAAAACAAAAAGAAGATGGCCCTCCTGGAAGCATAAATAACAAATTCAGGACAAAGAAAGAAAGTTTACAGAGTACCCATTTTTAGGAGCAGCCAAGGTGGAGGCTGTAAATGATATCAAGAAGCATTAATACAGTATTTACACATTCTTAAACCAGTTTAGCTCTTGACTTCAGCGTCTGTGGAATCAAGCAGAAGGTGACCAAAGAAGGAGACAATGATGGTATTCAGTGACGGAAAAGAAATGCCAGTGAAAGGATTAAAACTGTCGTTACATTTTTAGGGCAGGACTCATTTTGGTGGAGAGTGCCTGTGTCAGTGTTGGTTATGGCTGGATGACAATAGGCAAGATTCTCTTCAGGTGCAAAATATTATTAATTTTTCTCAGAAATCAGCAGGATCTCCTTGACAGCAACTCTGGGCAGTTCATGAGCTCTTACTCCCAGCACGTGATGTGAAGAAAGCAGAGGGTCTCACCTTCCCCCTTCCCTTCCTGGGGGAAGTCATTCTCCACCAGCCAACACTTCAGAAAACCTGGATTTTGCAGGTAGCTGGGAGAATCCTGCTGGATAAGACCCTACATGCTTGAAATCAAAAAGCACGGCTGTGTTTCATGGTCGGCTGCATCCGTAAAATTTTTTATCATGTCTCTGTCTGTTGGGTAATCTCCATTAAACTCGATAAAAACTTTTGATAAAATCCACACAGAGAGCAAAGAACAATGAGGAGGAGGAGAAGAGGCCAATTTTAACAGCTTCTATATGACTTTCCATAAAATCCATGGTTTTCCTTTCTGCATAATTTACACAAAGACCTTGAAGATGATAAATCAGGGGAGAGGGAATAAAAGTTTATTTGCATAAAATGGAAACAGAAGAAATAGAACTACACAGAATACATTATATTCTACTCCGAGGAAAGTCACAGACCTGTTTCTATAAGCTTGGGAAGGAAGCCAAAAAGCCTGGAAATATACAGAAAGCTTTAAACAATTGATCTTACTGGGAGGTTACACTGGTACCTTTTATCCTCCTGGTATCCAGATGTTTCAGAAAATACCCAGAAGTGAAACACTTGTAGGTTTCTAGGGAATAAATTGGAGAATCATGCCCTTCTCCCCTTCCCGGGCTCTCCCTGGCCTCCAGTGTGGCTTTCCTGGGCACTGCAGGCACCCTGCCCCAGGGGCTGTCTCTGCCCTTCCCAAAGATGGGTGGAGCTGGGAGTTGAAAGGAGCATCCCGAGGGAGAACTGGGAGTTCTGGGGGGCACAGGATGTGGCAGGGGCTGCTGGGCACTGCTGGGGGTTCAGAGAAGGGGAAAGAGAACATTTGCCAATCTGCCCCGTTATTTCTGTGATATTCCCTTGATGCACCTTTTAATTCAGAGCTGCTGGAAATGGCTGGACTTGAGTGAGGGCTGAGCTCGTGCCTTTACAGAGTTCAACCCCGGGCTTCAATTCCACGCGCGACATCCTTGCCCCCGCTTTGCCCTGGGAGGTGCATCTGCAGTGCCCCCAGTGCTGCAGCCCCCACTCCGGAGGGCTTCACACAACACCCCAAGATATCATTGAACTACAACTGCTGGGAGGTCAGAGGGAGTCTCCCCTATTAACCACAGCCTGATGTGCCTTCCCGAGACAGATTTCAAGGAAGAAAAATCCTCTGACAACCCCCACCCCCTGCCAACATGAAAACTGGAGCATGCCTCTTTAAAACTAGCCTATTTAGGCCACAGATGCTAAATGAATTCAGCAGACAGACGGAGTAATGGAATGTCAGTGTTCCAGTCTGCTGCCTTGAAGCAATAGGGGTTTTTTATTATTAATTTCTCCTCTCATTTTCCAGTGCTGCCTGTGGGCTCCATGCTTTAGATGCAGTATTCTTGTCAGTCTCGCTAACCCAATTTGGATATAATTAAATTTTAAAATATTAAAGCGATTATAAATACTTCCCACCCCACTTCCCCCGCCCCATTCCCTTTTATGCTGTCCCTCTAAAGCTGCTGAATTTTGCTTCAGGACTTAAAATGTGGTACTGCAGAATCTGATTTGTTACTGCAGTTTCCTTTGCAAAGGCTGGAGAATATCTGAAGGGAAAAAGCTCAGAGGTAATTCCAGTAAAAGGTGCCCAGGAGCTTTGTGAGATAAAGAGCTTTCTGCCACCCTGACATCTTGGAACTTGATCTCGCTCCCACTTAAATTAATGTTAAGGCTCTCAAATTCTTAGAAGGGAAGGATTTTTGAGTCACTATGAGTCCTCATAATGACACAAACAAGGATGGAGTTTATCACAGAATCATTGAGGTTCGGATCTCTTGGTCCAACGCCCTGCTTAGGCAGGGTCAGGACTTTGCTGAGTGCCGTGTCCAGTTGGATTTTGGACATATCCAAGGATGGAGACTCCACAGTCTGCCTGAGAAACCTATTCCAGTGTTTGACCAGCCTGCAGTAAAAAGCTGAATTTAACTAGGTGTCGTGAACTTTGGCATTTGGTGACGATGCCAACATTTTCAAGTTGGCTTAGCACCTACACCATGAAGCAGAATCCAAGCCTCTACTTTCTTTTTAACATCTGTGAGAAGCATCCAAATTTTCCAAAGTTCAAAACCAAGGATCTCTCATTGAGAAATACATGTGATATTCCCTCATTATACCCTCGTTTCCCTGTTTCTCTCCTGCTAATGGATGAAGGTTGGAGCTTCTGGCTGCTGAATATCTGGACACTTACAGAGGATTATTGATTTTTATGACTAGGAAGAACAGTGTCTCTTTTGAAGCCCATCTCAGATATTAACATCAGGTATTTTCTTCTTTTTATATGCCCCAGAAATAGATTATAAAGGTTTGTATTTATTAGTCCTGAAATGGCAGCTGAATTATTCTGGTAAGATGCCTCCAGGCCTGACTGTTTGGATCTTTAAAAGGCAATTCTCCAGCTTTAGGAAGACAAAGTCCCACCAGGAGTCTCAGAGTAGATGAAGGTTTCCTAACTCTCAGCCCTGTCCTTTTGTGGGTCCAACATGCTGCTGTTATTTTAAAGCTCCATCTGGAACAGAGCCTACAAAAGAAAAGATGAGGCCATCACCAACTCATCTCTGCCATCTTTGTCCCACATTTCCATCTTGAAAGGATTCTGTTTAGCTTCAGATCTTTCGGGGTCACCAGTGCTTTGTTTCAACAACTGTACTCCAGACCTCAGGGAGATTCAACCAGTCATTTTTGTTTATGGCTTCTATTTCCTGTATATTCTTCCCACTGATTGTGTTTCCCAGTTCACTCCACGTCTCAGATGGAAAATCAAAAGTTGGGGGAAACAAAGGGAATCCAGTGTGCCACACGTATCAGAGCTTAACCAGAGCACGAGAATGGCTGTTGAGGAACTTGGACTTGCTTTTGCCTGGGAAGGAGTCAGCAGAATCCAATCAAACCCAGGCTTGCCTTATGATTTAGATGCAAAATCCTGATGCCATTGAGAAAAAAAACCCAAGCAACAAACAAACAAGGTCCCTGGACAACTTCAAAGACTCTGGGGACACATTAAAGAGGGCAGATTTGTGGGTTTTCATATCCAGAAAATGAAGTTATAGAACGTGGAAATAGTTCTATATTGAACATGGACAGGGCATAGTGACTTGGGTGCTTCAGTCAAGATATCAGTCAAAATGTCCCTGGGAAATGGTACATGGAAAGATGTGTACAGGATAATTTTATCTGACCCCGAGTTACAGTGAATTACTGCTTGTAGTTTATACTGGAGCAAGACCTATTTGACTTTTTTCCTCTGTTTTACAACATTGAGGGAAGCAGTTTGTTTTGGGCACCAGAACTCAGAAGAAGCTAGTTCTGATCCTTATTCAAGTAAAATCAGAAGGTGCTATTGGACAAGTAACATTTTCCTGCACTGCTGGGAAAGCCAGACAGTGGTTTCCACCCCGTAATAGCTGGAAATGTCAATCCAGCTTTTCTGAAGATGGTGCCTCTCTAAGCCCGTTATCAAATCCCTGGTGCTTTGTGAGGGGACACAGAGATACTTTCCTTAGAATTCTTGAATTTCTCAGTTCCCATAGAATCAGTGACTGTATGAACCACTCACTATACTGAATATTTAGGTCAGACAAACACATGCAAAGTAGCAACATGGTCTGGAAAACTGGGGCCATTCTACCAATTTCCCTGTGGCAGGAAGACTACTCCTCATTCTCGTGGGATTATACAGTTGTAAAAGCATGAGTGAGTCTGCCTTGAACACAGGAACTCCCAGCTCCCAGTCCCTGGTTGGGCGGGTGAAAGGGACCCAGTTTTTCTGCATCAGGCAGAGAAGGGATCCATAACACACTGAGCTATACTTGGGCTGAAGAAAAAAGCTCTTAAAAGATAGCAAGTGATGCCATACGTTTTCATTATGGAGCATGCTATGCAAAGATCTGGGTAGTCAGCTCCCACCAACCATCTGGAGAGAGAAGTCACTCAAATCGAAGTGCTGAACCTGCTGTGGTAGACAATCGGTGCCAGTGAACCACTCACTACTCTCCCCCTGTCTGTTTTCCTGCCTTTTGCTGCAATAGAGCCTTAAAATAAAATAATCTGGCTACCACTTTCCAAACACCCGCTTCCAAACACCCCAGCTCCCATCTGCAGAGTGCACTTCATTCATTGGGCAAAGTGGGCCACTTCCACAGAAAAAGCTCTGCTGAAGCTCTGACCAAAAGGGAAATGCACAGAAGGGAAATAACACATGAAAAAATTGCCTCTTCTTTACTGAGCTCCCCACGGCCCTGTGTTAAACCCTAATTTCTGTTTTATGTCTCCCTGATTCCTCCCCAGTGCTTAATGTCTCTTTTGACTCCTCTTAAAGGCTTCCTGGGGCTGAGATCTTGGGAACCCACCAAGCTCACTGGGTTTGCCTTATGAAAAGTGACTTTAAGTGCCAGGGAGGGTTTAGCAGCTTTGAAATAAAAGGAACTTTCAGCCACGTTGCCATGAATTGCTTTGTTGCCTGTAGTCAGCAAGAATCAGTTTGAAGACTTCTGGAGCCTGAGGGTATCAATTGCTTTGTTTTTTGCCTCTATCAAATCTATCCTCCAGTGACTTGTGTTACACTGCATGCTGCTCTGGGACGCTCAGCAGATGCTAAATAGGGCACAAGAGACATATCAAGCCCCTTGGCATGTATATATTTTTAAATCAAATAGGCAGACATGGGCAAAAGAATCTGTGATGGTGAATCAAATGTTCCTGGCTTGCTCTGCTGTACACAGTCATCCCTCCTCCCTGTAGGACCAGACAGCAACTGAGTGACTAAAGTCTAAATAGCTTGGGATCAAGTGCTCTAAGCCTTATTCATGCAAGCACCAGTTCCAGTGGGCTCCCTGGGACAGCTGGTGTTATAGCAGGTCATTTCATGGTTGAAGACATATGAAGAATATTTGTGGGTGGGAATAATCTAATGAGAACAGAATACAGATTATCTCAATTACAGAAACAATTGGGTGCACATCAGCTGTGAAGAAAAGACAAGTAGGATATGGAGTGTTCTTTCCACAATGGCAGCTCCTAAACAGAAGAAGGAATACTGAGCATTTTAATAACACTGGGATGCCCCTGCAGACAAATCATCTGCCTAGAACTCCTCTGAAGTCTGAACAGCTTTAGGAAAAAGCTATGCTGAAAGACCAGTTCTTAGCAAATAAATTCCTGCTTGGAACAACTTCATGACAGTTGTTCCTTGTTCAGTTCCATCACATCCTCATCGCAGGGCAGCGAGCAGCCCGTGGTAAATCACTGCCTGACAGCAGCCAGGAGCCAGCCCCTGCAGTGTCTGCCTGGCTCCACGGCTCAGGAACATGTGCAGCTCCTATTAATAAAGCAGTGTGTACTGGTGGAACGATGCCAAATTGTTCCCATCTCCGTGCTTCCTAATTTCTCCTGTAGCCCTCGCCCTCCAAACAGGAACAAAGATCTCCCCTGTCTGGCATTGTTGGATGTGGAAAGGGGCTGTTAATTACTCAGCACGTCCCTCTGATGAAGGCAGCATGTTGGGAAGCCTCTTGCATGACCACTAACCCAGCCCTTCCTCTTCCTCCCTCTCCCTCTTCCCCCAGGCGCACACAGGATATTCCTGCAGGCAGTGTCTCCGGCACTGGGAACAGCCTTGGCTCTGGTATGCACCAAGAATGAGCCAAGGTGACAGCCACAGGTGCTGGTTTCCTGCAGACAGGTCTGGGGCAGCAGTTTCCCTTGGCCCCGGGAGCACAGGGCCAGATGGATGCTCAGGAAAAGGAGTTGCAGTTCCTCACGGGGATCTGTGCTGCTGTCACGTACCCAGTTCTGAATGCTGGACCTTGACTCTTTAGAACATGGAAAGTTTAAGTGGAAAGAGACACTCTGAAAAGTTTACAGGAAATGGGAGCATGGGGATGTTTAGTGATTAGGGAGGAATGAGCTGGGAAAGTCCAGAAACTGCAAGTCATGGGCAATTAAAACCCGATTTAGACTTCTCTCACTGTTTGCTCAGGCAAATGTCCCAGGGAGTCAAGGCAATTCTGCCTTAGTAAAGAAGAAAAAACTGTACTTTTGACAAATGGTGACACTACCCTTTTGCAGGGACTTTTCCTAGAGGAGAAAAACTAGCACAACAGTCAAATCAGGGCTTGCAGTTAATCTCGTTCTAGTAGCAGCCTTGGTGGCTCTGGCTTCCCACTCGCAGCAGTCAGACATGAGGATTCAATCCCAGTCACCTTCAGAGCCTTGGGGGCCACCCCTGGCGGTTCTGTGAGCAAAAAATGCACGGTGCAGCCGGTGTTCCAGTCTCATTTCCCCTCCTTCGCTCTCAGAAGCATCAAGTGCACTTGTGCTCTGAGGTCTGTGCTATATAAATATCCCCAGGAAATAAATAAATGCCAGTGCACTCGTGCATTTCCCTCAGATACTCTTCTCCCCAGCTGCTGTGCTGACAGTACTTACTAGGAATCAGGCATCTCATTCTGGCTTGCTCTTCTGCTGGAGAGAGATGGGAACAAGATGCTCCTGAGGCAGGGAAGGGGAGGGTACAATTCGGTTACCAGAATATTGGTTTGTTTATTTATAGCGGCACACACACACAGACCTATGCAGGAAACTAATTTCTCATCCTGCAACTGAAGGGGAGAGCTGAAAACTGAAATCTTGTGCAGGGGAAGAACTGGAGGAGAGTAGTGGGAGAGTTTAGGACCAGGGTTTTAATTAGCATCTAAATGGGTGCGGAGACTGGATACCTGTTGTGAGGGGTAAAATAGAAGGGCTTTGCCTCAGTGATAAATTTCCAGCAGTTCTGGCCACAGGCCATCTGGCAGGGACTGGCTTGGGTCCCCCAGGACATTGCAGATGACAGAGTGTCCCCAGGACAGGTGCCTGCAGAAACGGGAGCCAAGGCATTGGGGAGCTGAAGGATTGTAAGTGCTGAGCTCAGAGGCTGCTCTGCTTCCCAAAGCCAGGCTTAGAGACACCTTTAGTCCCCAACCACCCCGAGCCAACAGAATGCACAAGAGAAAAGAGGCAAACAAAAAGGAGGATTTGAGAGGGAAGCTGAGAAGCCGTGTGGTCCTGGCTGGACACCCAGGGAAGCCTGGTTCCATCTCCCTGGGGGCAGAGGTTGGAACATCTGTGTCTTCTCTACCCTCTGTCTCATCCTGTACATTTATTTCAGCTGCAAATCTGGTTGTTTTAGCACCTAGCAGCACAGTAGTCTTGATCTTTTTTGGATCCTTAGTTTATATTTTAGTATTGCTAACAATTATGTGAAACCTATAGAATGGAATTGACTCAATTATTTCAATCTATCAGTCCGTGCATTCATGTCTGTCACGTGTGATCTGCTGTGACACTGACTGTCATACCCAGAACTGTCCAGAACTAAATACGCAACATCTGCTTGGCTGTGTTAACCTGCCGAGTGGCCAAGTTCTTGGGGCCTGACCCAGAGCTCTACAAATGCCATTAAAATCATAATTAGTTATATAGGTATTTTTGAACCTCACCAGAAGACATAAATCAGGCTTCTATTCCATACTTTATGTCTTAGATAAACTGTGTCACCTCTGGATGCCCTGGTGACCTACCTAGAGAATAAGAATGCTCACCTACCCTTGTGGAGATTATGAATTAAATATTAAAATACAGTGGGTTCTTCTGAGTCCTTTGGAGCAGAGACACCGAGAACAGAAACGTCAGGATCACCAATCCAAGAGGAACTGTGTTCCTGTGCCAGAGCAGCCACTGGTGCTTGGTGCAGCACGAAGCCTTTTACCCTGGAAGCTCAGGGGAGCCTGTGGAGAGCTGAGCGTGCTGCAGGCTGGGAGCCCTGGCTGTGCCTGGCTTTGTGTCCACAGGTGGGGCTGAGCCAAGGAAAAGCCCAGCCAATATGCCTGTCCTGGCACTGCCTCTCTGTGTCAGTCACAAGTGACCTTGCAGTGCATATTGTCTGCTGGAACACCGGCATTCTGGCTCTGTCCCTCCAGACCCTGGCTGGGCACTCGTGTGGTCACATCTCACCAAGGTCTCCCATCAGTTTGGGGATTAAATGTTTGAGGATTCCAAGGCTCTCTCCTGTAGAGAGCGCAGGGTGCGGGCTCAGGGAGGAGAGCTGGGCTTTGGGGCTGGTTCTCCAAAGGGAGACAGACCCTCCTCCACTGAGCTCTCTATTCCTTATTGTCGGGTCAGCTGGTTCAATCCCTGATAACAGCAGACACACTGTTAATTTCTGTGGCAATCTGGATCCTGCTGTTCACATCCAGTTCACTTGCCATGCTGATCCCTCCCCATGGCCTCGGACTAGGCCGAAATGCCATTTTAGCTGGGATGTATTCAATGAATCCGAGTGGACGGAGCCTGTCCTGTGAAACAGCCCCCCATTGTCCGTCATTCTCATTCACAGCTGGGGTCTGCAGCACCTTCTATCCCCTGCACACCACCCTGCCTTGTGGCAGAACTTACCCAGACAGTTATTCATGGCAAATTAGTGCTGCATTCCATATTTTTTTTCTGTTTTGTCCATGAGACCCACCCAGAATTGTAATGAAGGGGTGCAGAGACATCAGATTATGGACGCAGGAGATTCTTGTACTTGCTCAGGACTTGATGGAACAAGCCCACACCTCCTGCATCGACCTTGTGCTGTCCATTCCACTCATAATCGCTCACGAAGCATTCAGATAGAGCACCAGGACCTCTTTGGATTTCTTTTCATATGTTGTCTTAAATGAATGAAAAATGTGGTATAAAATGCTTGGGAAGATCCTCTGTGATGTGGTACAAATCCACATGATTTCCTTGACCCGATATTAGGATTTTCACCAGACAATCCCACTCCAGCACCAGAACTGCAGCACAAGATTCTCTTCCCTTTTTTCCATGATCCTTCCCCCCCGAACCCAGCCCTGTCCTTCTCCCTTAAGAACTGACCCCGGCTCAAGGACCTGAGTGCTGTAATGAGCAAAGCCCTGGGCTGCTGACCTCTCCCTGAGCCTGAGCCTGGCTTTGCGCAGGGATCTGTGTGTTTTGTCTGGTGCTAATGAGCCGGCCTGTGTTATCTCTAATGTCATTTTAAAATTAAATTAACCCCAGACTGTGGGGGTGTGTTTGCATGGCGAGGGTGATACGCTGGGAAGGAGGATGCCTTGGGCGCACACACGGAACCTGCAAAGCTTCTCCGGCGGCTTTGGCTGCTGTGCTGGCTGGCACCACCCCAGGGGAGAGTGTGCCCATGCATCACAAATTTGCTTTTTGGTTCCCGTTCCACCCACCCCTGAGCTGAGCTCTCTGCCAACTCAGCTTCTGTATAAATCAAAGGGAAATATTCTACCCCTCCTGTTTTTTTCTTTTCCTGAACAGATTGGATGTCATTATGTGCAGCTGAGCTCGCTGAGGCTGGCGGGGGAGGAGGGACGGGAGGAGGGATGGAGAGAAGAGACGGTTTTAGACAAAATGCTCACAGTCCATCAGAGGGGGAAAACAGCCTCCAGCTACAAGTAACCAGCACTTCACACACACACTGATTTACTGGGGAAACCCAGAGAGCTTTAATATTTAAAAATAAAATAGGGAGTGAGGAAAAAAAAAGGACTAGAAGAGAAGGATGTTATCCCTGTCGATGGAGCGATGAGCCAGACATCACAGGGCTGGGATGGAGGAGCTGGATGGCACAACACCTTCTCCAGTGGGCATTTATAGCTCTTGGAATCCTGCAGACATCAGTCCACACACAGACTGCAGTGAATAGTCCTGACCACCCTGAAGAGAGGTTTCTAGCTCATCTTTCAGGGAGGGAAAAGCTCCCTCCTCCTCCTGCCAGCCAAGTTGTTCACTGTGCAGTGCAGTTTCCCATCAGTACTGGGGGGATCACTGGGTGAGAAAGAGGGAAAAGAAAGGGGAAGGGAGAGGGGTAGGGGAGGAAGAGAGAAGGAAAGAGGAAAAAGAGGGAAGGGGCAGGAAAAGGAGCAGGGGAAAAACGAAGAGTAAGTGGGGGAGAGAGAGGGAGAGAAAGAGCAGGGAAAGGGAGGGAAGGGAGGGGAAAAAGAGGAAGAGAGAGAGAGACAGACAGAAAGGAAAGGAGGAGTGTGAGCCAAACGCATGGCATTCAAAAGAAGCAGCTTTCAAAAGCTTTGGCTGGGATGCAGATTTGCAGAATCTCTGGACCCATAATTCCCTGGCACACAAAGCTTGCTGGAGGCATCAATGTGCCCAAAAGGGGCTTGCAGAATAAACAGCAGATAAAAAAAACTAACACCCACAACAAGCCTATGAATTAAAAATGAAGGCAAGGGGAACAGCTGTACTTCCAAGCTGCAGGTGACCTCATTGTGGAAGCTGCGCCTCAGTGAGGCACGTCCATGTCCAGTGGTTCTGAAATAATAGGTATGGACAATAATAGCTGGGAGGCAGAATGCATTCCCTGTCTGTATTAAAGAGTAGGTAATTGCCCATCTTTCCTGCCAGCTATATTTTGATCCAGAACTAAATTACTCTGAGCATTCTTATAAACTTTTATGTTACAGCATCTCCTAAAGCCTCTGTTGACACTACCAGGCCCTCACTTCTCCTTCTCCCTGATGTCTGCAATAAAAATTACACATGAACTGGAGGATCTAAACCAAAACATTTAAACTTTTCACTTAAAGGGCTCTGAGACATTTTACAAGTTGCTGAGCCCACCCTGGGAGACAGAAGGGGAAATGATATGGGAACTGCCACTTCTCCAGAGGTGTAGGTAACAGAAAGTTGTAGTAAATTCTAGTATTTGAAAACATAGGAAATGATTCCTCAATGAACTAACACGGATCAGGGATAGCAGCCTGCACCCTTGTGAGGTGGCTGCACTGCATGGAACTGTTGTGGAGATACAGTGATGGATGGTGGAAGGGAAGCAGACCTGTGGCAGTAAACTTCCAACTGTTCGTCCCAGCTGGGTTTTGGAGTGCCTCAAAATGCATCGGTGTTCAATAATCACCATCTTCCCAAACACATCCCATGCTATGACCAGCTCTGCAATGAAATAAAGCAGGTTTTTAGGAAGCTAGTTCCTTCACGATGCAGAGCAATGGAGGATCAAAGTCTGCTCGATTTTTAGAGAGGAAAACGACAAAGAATAAAAACCCCACATGGGAATATGAAACAAAAGCAGTCATTAAACATCGCTTCTGAATTGGCGGTTTTTTGTTAGAGAGAGATAATTCCAGAGCTATTTGAAATAAATCAATTCCAACTGCAGTTGGTGTTTGTTGTGCAGAGAATGGGAATGGTCTGGCTATAACAGGGGCCTGGGTTCCTTCCCAAAATGACCATACAAGTCCAGGGGAAGGCTCTGCAGCCACAGGGGCCTTAAAAATAGTCAGAGATCACGTACACCAAGTCACAGTAATTTGCTACTACCAAAATAGTTTACAGTATTTAAAAAAAGCTTAATCTAGAGATCGTTCTCTTGGCAGCAAAAATCTTCCTTGTGCCAAGAGAAAAATAATTTGCATCCTTGGTGTCAATGGTAATACTACCACGTTGCCTCAACGCCCCGGGAGAGGCAGCCAGCCCAGCACCGCTTTCAGAGAGAAAAATCTCTGAAAATAACATGGAGAAGAAAAGAAATTCACATTGCAACTGCACCAGAAATGAATGTGACATCAGCAGGTGGTGAATCATTCCTTAGTTGAAGCATTTATCTAATGAAACACAACGCTGGGTTTGGGATCGGGCTCTTTTCCCCTTTTGATCTGTTTTGATCTGTTGTGGACAGGCCCCAAAGAGTTAAGTTTTCAGGAATATGGTTGCCTTGGTATTATGCTCTCAGCTGTGATCAGCAATATGTAACAAAAAAACAGTACTTAAGTGGATTCTTTTAAAGTATTCCCCACTGCAAATGTGTAATTAATTAGCCTTCCCCTTCCCCCTTGCTCACACATCCAGCCCCGTGGGGACCCTCCCCTTTCCTTCCTATCAAATTCAGACAGTGACTGGGAGCTGAATTATTCATTCAGCTGTAGGTGTAACACAGCCATTTAAGTGATTTAAAGTTCAAGCAGTCTTGCTGCTGTTCAGCAACAACAGGAAAAAAAAAGTTTAAAGAGAAAAGTAGAGCCCGGGTTCTTTTTTCTTAACCCACTTGTTTGGTTACACAAACAGGGCACGGTTTTGTGAATCAACCTATTGAATGAAAAAGAGATCTGTGAGAATGTCACGTCAACCAGAGCACCTGTCACTCATTAAGAAAATACCACAATTATAAGCATCAGTTAAAGCTTTTGTTCCAATATGTCTCGTTGAATATTCTCTGCTGTGATAGTTAATTTTATGCACACTTTGCTGGAAATAGATGGCAAGTGAAGTTCATACCGACAATCACAGAAATCACATTAAGATCCCTGTTTAGTCCTCATTATCATTGTATCAGAGAACCTCATGCTAAAAATTATGTGCAGCCGGAGAACAAATTAACCATAATTAACGACACTTTGTAGCACTTCTGATTAGATCTCAAACTACTTCAAAGTCTAATTTTCTGAACATTTCTGGGATATAAGGCAGTGCTTTCTCTCCTATTTTAAAGCTGGGGCTGTGAAGAACAGTACCTGAATCTGTTTTATTCTGGGGAATTCGGTAAAGTTCCTTTCTGCCCCTGACAGGCAGGAGAGTGGGAGATAGAGCCCAGAGTGTCCATAACCCCGATCTAGAACCAGGATATTCCTCCCAGTGTTCTGCTGTGGAGGCTGAACATTGATTTTCCTCAAGGCAACACCAAAAGTCCGTGACAAAAAGAAAAGCCAGATCCGAACTGGAGCCTGGTGTCACCATCACTGAGTGGCCACCAGGTCCCAAACTGGCCTGTTTTAGATGTGCTGGATGCAGTGGGATGTGTCAGTCCAAAGGAATTCCTCTAGTGAGTAGAAATCCTGAGGACTGTGATTACATGAAGTACTGTGTTGCCAGTGCTTACAATTTTATTAGCAATACCCTAATATGTATCATTTCTCTTGAAGATGCAGCTGCTTGAATGTCATCTGAATACCTCAGCCTTTATGAAAAAGTGTTCTATTTTTACAGTCATAATTATGCCACTCAGGATTCTGAAGTACAGGCTTATGCCTTTATTAGTATAAGACTGGCAATACTGAACTTAAAAAAAGCCCAAATCCTGAAATACCTGGAGGTATTTTAAGCAAAGGGAAAGCTTGAAAGAAATGGGTGGCAGGATTCTTCCCCTGACTCTTGCACTGCAGAGTCCATCGCTCACAGATTCAGGAATGCAGCCACAGGCTCACAGGTGAGGGGATATTGAAATTAAACAACTATTCAAGGATACCCAAAGAAGTATTCTGGGTTGTAGAATGTAGGATGGATCAGAAAATTGATTTAAATGACTGTATTCCCTCCATTTTTTAAGAGCACTGGAGGTTGCAAAGTGCTAAACCACATCAGCCAGGAGCCCATAAACCTGTGCAAGGGCTGGCACTGGCAGCACAGCTCAGTTCTGGTTTAAATCACCTCCCTGCCTTTGGGATTCCGCCCTGGCACTGGTCCTACCCACACAAACTTCACTGTGGAACAAGTCTTTTATTTCTGTGACTCCTTTCTGATCTAGATTTGAGTGGCACCATCTCTTGATTAGAAGCCCCACTTGCTTAGAGCGGAGTTTTCCTGATAGTTTTCTTTCTATGAATTGCTCCATCACAGGACTGTCATAACAGACTGTTTGCCAATTTGAAATCCAACAGTTTGTCTGGTGTAAGTGTTAAAAATGTTGTCTTGGCAGTTGGGGTTTTTTTTTAGGTTTTTTTGGATTTTTTTCTTTTGCGTTAAGTGACTTGATTTTTTTTTTTCCTATTTGCTTCTACAGTATGTCAGGGAAATTGGATCATTTTGGTAGCCTGCTTTCTTTCTTTCACTTCAAATAAAACTCAACACTTAACCTATGAATTCAGAGAGTAATTTTATTTTAACTATATAAACTCTGCAAAACTCAGCATGTTTTTTTGCGTGAACTTATAGTCATAGCTGGCAAAATATAGTAAATTGCTTGAAAGTGGGATTAAAACCAAAAGCAAGATAGACACATGTTATATTTACTGAGAATGAAAGATTTGAGGCTAAGACTTCCCCATGACTTCAGTCTGTGGGATAAAGGTCCTCTCTGATGACTCAAGTTGGGTTCTTTTGAAATGTTCTTTTGCCAGTTTTCATTTTCACCCATTGCAATAACTAAATGACTAAAGCTTTACAATCTATTTATGATGCAGGAATACTCACATTGTGCTTGTGATCTAAACCCTCTAAAAACCACTGACCTGGCAGCCTCTGATGGCCCAGACTGTTCCTAACTATGAGTCATAATTTCAATGGCACATTCATCACTTCTGGTGGAAGAGCCCCATGAGGACAATGAGTATTTCTACAGAGTTTAACATGGTCTGAATTTTATGAAATTCACAATTTGTTCAGTGCCCGAGAAAGTTTCAGAAAAGCTGCAACAGAAATTCAAAATTAATAATTGGAATTAACCCCCTGCTAATAAAGAGGAAAAATGCTTTACAATCTCCTGCAAAGTCTGAGTAATTCAGCATCCAGGAGAAGGCATTGATGTGAGAAGAAAGCCAAAGGATCCCTGCCCAGGCTGCCATACTGGGAACAGGAACTCCAGGACGTACTTCAGGACAAAAAACAAAATCCAGAAACCCAGACTTTCAAGAACTTTGAATTCTTTCCTTAAGGGTACATGAAAGAATTAGCTTTTAATATCCTAAGGTTTCAAAAGAAGAGACTGACAGAAGCACTGATTTCAGTGACCCATTTTTATTAGGACTCACTCTTTCATCCAGCCCGGAGAACGATGACACACAATCATCTAAAGGCACCAGGAGAAAAACTCGCTGGTTCAAAACGAGGGCAATATGGGACAACAGCAATTCCTCTGAGAGCAAGCAGAGGAGAGAAGGGAAAGAGAAAACTACTGGCCCTGCATTGTCATAGGATCACAGAATATCCTGAGTTGCAGGGGACCCACTAGGATCGTCCAACTCCTGCACAGGACAGCCCCAAGGATCCCAACATGTGCCTGAGAGTGTTGTCCCAACACTTCTGGAATGATTATCAGCAAATACAAGTGCAGGGTGCAATGAGACCCCCGATTTTCAGTGCAAATCACTGAAGCCACACCAGGATAAAACTCATGAGAGTGAAGGAAGAATCAGGCCTCAGAGAAAATGCAAAGGAGAGACAAAACATTGCCAAAAGAGGGTTTTCTCCAGCTCCCAGGAGCACAGTGCGGGTGGCTCTGGCACAGGCCTGTGGCAGCAGAGCACTGCAACCCTCTGTGTCCATGGGTTGTACCTGTCCAATCCCCACATCCGTGAGGGGTGTGGGGAGAAATTAATCGAATATGTCATGGAAGCCCTAATTTCAATTTAGGAGGATGGGTTGTGAGAAAAGGTGCCCGTCTCAGCTTCCAAATGCAGGTGCCACCCCTCTGCCCCCACCCTGGGCCTGTCCCCTCTCCCGCTGGCAGCCCTCCCAGCGACACTCCCATCCCTCTCACAGTGGGCTCTGTGTGTGCTGTTTCTTTTTAAATGATTCATGACTCCCACTTCTCACTTCATCTGCCTTTGTTTTGCTCTGCAGTGAATGTGTCTGGTACATGGAAAAACGTGCTGTGCTCACGCCAGCACTGCGAGCGGCTCCACGAATGTCAAGGTAACGACGTCTGCAGACACAGCCCCGTGATGCAAATGGGCTGCACAGGGTTTGGGTTCCACTTCTTTGGCCTTGTAAAATTAAACAGAACAGAAATACAAGCACTCTCCCCACTGAATCATTTTTCTTAGGTGCACATTTTTTTCTTTCTCTACTGTCCTCCTGTACTCACCTTTAGCAAAAAACCCTTCCTAGTGCTTCCCCAAATGCCTCCTTCTTGTGACAGTAAAATCCAGATGTCAACCAGTATTTCTCTACATGAGCTCTCATATGTCTTTACAAAGAATCAGTGACACTCTGTAAGGATGGAAAAACTGAAGCACAGAATCAGAAAGTACCTTGGCTGAAAGCACTCAGCAGGCTGCTGGAAGAGCTAAGAATAAAATTATGATTTCCTGATGTTTAGTCTGATCCTCTGTGAATGGGACTGCTCACGCTGAGAAGGTGCTCAACGATTAACTTTATTTATATATTTACTATTCAAACATGCCATGTTCTCACATCTTTTTATTTTCATGTTAATCATGTTGTGGATCTTCTCCGCCCACCTCCCATTTCCTTTGGTACATTTGTTCTGTAGCTATTTGTGTAGAAACCAAGCAATTTCTGCTCCACCTGCTCATAAACACAATGAGAGAGAGAACACTGTGTTACAGCACAGCCACTGCCTTAGCAACAGATTACAGCATCCCTGGGAAGGAACAGGGACCTTCTGGAGAGGAGAAGTGCCCTTTAACTCCCTGAAAAGCTACCACAAGCAGGTTCTGCCTTTAATGATATTTCTAGTGAGCCCCTCCTCAGCTTTAAGCAATCAGTCATTGTTAAGAAAGAACACAAGAACTGAGCAGAGTTTGCTCCTCACACGTGGAAAAGCCAAAGTGGGGCTGGTGAAAGCTTGTGAGCAGACTGGCTCCAAGGGAACGTGCAGACACATATTTGAGCACTCAGTCATGGCTGGTGTAAATAATTCATTCTGCTTAGATCCCAGCCCCCTGGTAGCTCCATGTCTGGCAGGACGGCTCTCCTAGGGATGCACAAAAGGCAAGTACAGCACAGCCCACAGCCCTGTCAGACTACCAGCAGCTCTTATAGCTGGAATCAAAGTCAGGAACCCTCTATCCTATGAAAAGATGCTGAAAAGCATCAGGCCGAAGTTATTGGACATAATGGGACGTGCAAGGGCTGATCTGGCAGGGAATACCTGACATGCAGCTCACCCCTGATACATCCTGCCAGAAAATTAATCACAGCTTGACAGACCAG
This sequence comes from Corvus cornix cornix, assembly GCF_000738735.6. Classification (NCBI taxonomy): domain Eukaryota; kingdom Metazoa; phylum Chordata; class Aves; order Passeriformes; family Corvidae; genus Corvus; species Corvus cornix. Next base: position 4,177,011 of record NC_046350.1, on the reverse strand, counting down.
TGATCTTAGTGCCACCTGAAAGTATTTTTAGAAAGGCAAATATTTGTGTAAGAGCAAAGCTATTTGATTTTAGCCTTCTCCCAATCAATTTCAGTAGGTCACACATTTTACACTGAGAGCTGAGAGTGATGTTCCTGTGTTTGCATTAACACAGTCCTGATCCTGGAAGAGGTCTCTAGATGACATAATACAGCCTTATAGTAATAATTTACGGGTATAGGAGGAAAGTAGGGTCACCTACATTGGCACTGATTTGTTAAAAGGATGAGATTTGGGCCACTGGACCCATAAGGGAGACAAAAGTCAGAGAACCACATCTTCCACGTTGGATCCAGAGCTCTGAATGAACACACGAGAGCGATGATATAATGGTGAGTTATATAAAAGGTCAGTAGTGACATGTAACAAAAAAACAGACAAAAAATCTTCTTTTTCATTGTCTGAGGATTAGCTGTTTCATTAAGCTGTCTGCCCATATTAGAGAATTAAGCCTATTATCTGTTGAAGGATTTTGATGCCAAAGAAAAAGAGGTCTGGGCTTACAGCTCATCTAATCTTTTTATGACTGGAAATATGAAGCAAAATAAGGATTGAGGTAGGAGGTAATACAGAAAACCTCTGGCCTGAAGGCAAGAGTGAAGAGGTTGTGGGAGAGCAGTAAACTTGGAGTTGGTGTTTAATGCTCTCGTTTTATCTCTGACCCAACACAGTCCCTGAAGCTGCAAAATACCAAACCAAAGGCTTCAGGAGCTCTGGCCACACCATCTTTTACTGTCACTTGAAGATGCAGCCCCTTTACCCAACACACACAGCAGTGACAGGGACCCAGCTGGGATCCTTTGACCCGTCCCACCGTGTCCCACTGAGAGCTGTGGGACACACAGCTGCAGCAGGAAACATCCTTGTGAAGCTGCCATGGAAAACCTGCTTTTTGTGCAGCCCCTGCCGCCCGCTGCTCTCGCTGGGCTGCGAATGGCACCGTGCCGGCTCACAGGGACATCAGGGCTGTCTCACAAGGAGAGAGGTGTCACACGGGGAAGGATTTGCATGGGCAGCCCACAGAACTCAGCAAGTGCCATCTTTCTGGAGGAAGTCCCTCCTCTGACGCACTGACACCACCTGTCTCTTTACACTTGATGGCATCTGTTGGCATTTTTTATGTGCCAAGGCATTAATACCAGAGCAGAACAGGGAAGGAAGATACCGAGCTCTTGGGGACTTGGAGATGGCAAACACCTTGGCTGTGCTGCATCCGGGCATGGGGCTGTCCATGGGATCACCCATGGGTGCAAATCCCAGGGGACAGCAACTCAGGGGTTTGTCTCCGCTAAGCGCCACTCAAACAAGAATAAATGGCAGGGGATTAAAATGTTTTGCCATGGAGGAGTGGGGGAGGAAGACAAATTGTCTTAAAAATAATGAAGATTATAATGTCAGGATCAGGTGCCAGATGGTAGTAGAGAAATCCTTGACTTGTCCCCAAGAAAGGTAAAGCAGACAAGCTTTGCTGATATTGCTCAGTCAGCCATGAGGAACCACCAAGAAGAGGCAGATGGTCATCCCATCTCTGAAACTATCAGGTCCTTGGCCTCTGCTGGGAATATTTGTTGAGGTGCCAATTACCAGCACTTTGAATAGTGCCTTTTGTGAGCCAGCCATTAGTTTAATACTGTACCAAGATCATAAAACTCAAAGAATGGTAAAAAAGGCAAGAGACCAACAGGTTTTGATAAACATCCAAAATAAATAGCTACAAACCCAGCCAAAGACATCAAAAATAAATCAAGAAAAAAAAAGTGGAACAAATTGGTGCCATATAGCTGACAAGCAGTTCCAATGAAGATCATATGAGTCTCCTTTTAATAAGAGGAAACAGTTCAGAACCCCCTAATGAACCTCTAATCAGAGAAAATAATTTGAAGAGACAACTGCATTCTCACTCCCTCAAAACATCCTAGAGAAGACAGAATGCTTTTCAGTCAGGACAATTAGCAGGCAGGTAAGCACTGCCCCTTCCCTTGGGTATTTTACAGATAAATGCAAGAGTGCAGCATCTAGTGTTGTCAATATGGTTCCTTTCAAAATCCACTAAAGTTTGCAAAAGATTAATGAAAGAATCTGAAACAGACCTCACATTCTGGTGCCACCTGTCAAGCCTGTCCTTGTGTGAAACTGCTGAATAAGTCAACACTCCCTGGTTTTTCCTTTGACAGGGAGGCATATTGCAGTGTGCTGCGCTAGGGGCTGCACCCCAAATCTCCCTGTGAGCTGAGGCTGGTACAGAACAGGGCTGCCTGTGTGGGAACGGCTTCCCAGCCCTCCAAGATCCATGCTGGCACCCTGTGGATTTATACCTGGGGTTGGACTATTTGGTGTTGACCAAGAGTGTGCAGAAAATCCTCCTGGCCTTTCCCTGGAGAAATCCTGTCTCTTCCTATGGGGGTGTCACTCTCTGGGAGGAGCCATCCTCTCCCCAGGTCCAGGAATAAGCATTACATGATCTATCCTGCAATAGTAGACCAAGGTTTAGCTCATCATAAGGTGCAGCAGAGTGTAAGAGGAAGCAGCACTGCTGTGCCCTCACTGGTTTTCTGTGCTTTGGGGCTCAGAGGTGGAGGCACAGGAAAGGTTTATTAGCAGATACAACATGACTTCCCCGGTGGGATGTATTTCAAGAAACAGACAAGGATGATGTCTTTAGATAAAAGGAATCTAAATCCCAGTGCTCTGGGATTTTCATTGTCTATTTAAAGAACAAATAATGGCAAATAACAGCTTGTCTCCTGCTGGGTTTTCCAGGTAGTTTTACACCAGGTTCAATCTTGCAAGGATAAGCAGCAATACTTGGGAAGATGCAAACATTTCAGTTTCTGTGCAGAGTCACCATCTGACCACACCCTGGGGGTTCTGGTCAGGTTTTTACAGACCACACTCAAGTCTCTGTCACTGAATTCTCTCTGTGGTTGTTCTGTCCAGCTTGATTATTGCTGTTGTGGACTTGTGTAAAACTCAGTTTTACCTGCCATGACAAACACCTATTGATAATTAACTGAAAATGAATTGGTAATTCTGGTCTTTGTACAAGCTATTCTTCCACTGATGATAAAAAAGAAGAAAACAGATTTATTGGTCAAGATTTTCCTCTCACTCATTCTGGAAATTCAGGAAGTAATAATGTCATGATGGGAGAGTCTACTGTCATTAAGGGAGGAGTACAATCACATTAAAGTTCAGAGAGGCACAAAAATTCAGTAATACAGAGGGCACACTGGCAGCAAAACATTTGCAAGGAGAGTGGAGGAGAAAACCAACCTCATCTACCCTCAGTTATCAGACCCAGAGTGGCCATTAGCACTATAATAGGAAAATCAAGTTGCTTTGCAAAACAGCATAAATTCAGTCTGAACAGGACCCTGTAACTTCTGCAAAGACACAGGCAATATATTAATTAATGGCTTTAGTCATAGTACTGTTGTTGGTAGAAGATGTTGAGACAAATGTGTAAACAGAGGAGCCTTGGGAATGTCACAGTAATTTAAAGTACATAAACCTTCAAAGCACTGCCTTTGATAGAGTGATACATTGTCTTATAATTGGGCAATTGCTTTCATTCCATGATATAATTAGCACACAATTATGGTTATGTGAAAAATCGCTCCATCTCCCTCCCTTCCAATTTGTGCTGCTCAATCTAAGCAGAGAATGTCTCTTTTCTGCTGTGTTTCCAGCAGGTCGAGTCCATCCCCACTGCTCAGCTGCAGTGACAGGGCCTCTTGCCTGACCAAGGGGGTGATCAAATATTCAGGAGAGGAACTGAAATCAAGCTTTTTGTACAAAATATTTGCTCTTAATATTTTTTTTTCCCCATCCTAAAAATATAACTATGGCTGCAACAAGATGTAGTTCTGTCATTCACAGCACAAACCCCAGAACTGCAGCAGGATTTAGGTGCCCCCAAGGCACTGCCTGTGCTCTCTGTTCAAGGCTGGGCTATAAAGGCCACTTTTGGCTACAACACCTTTTCCGAGAGCTGCAGTTCAGCCAGCATCTCAGAATCATTGAGGTTGGAAAAGACCTCCAAGGCCATTGAATCCGATGTGTGACCGATCCCCACCTTGTCCCCAGCCCAGAGCCCTGAGTGCCACGTCCACGCCTTCCTTGGACACCTCCAGGGATGGGGACTCCAAACTTCCCTGGGCAGCCTCTTCCAGTGCTTGGTCACCCTTTCCGTGGAGAAATTCCTCCTGGTGTCCACCCTGAGCCTCCCCTGGCCCAGCCTGAGGCCGTTCCCTCTCCTCCTGTCCCTGTTCCCTGGGAGCAGAGCCCGATTTCCCCCCTGGCTGTCCCCTCCTGTCAGGGAGTTGTGCAGAGCCACAAGGTCCCCCCTGAGCCCCCTTTGTAGCATCGATGTGCTGTGAAGGAATGTGAAAAACTTCTGTGCTCTGAATGGCAGAAATGTCATTAAGGGGCTGATTTCACACTGGTACTGTGTTAGTGTGTGGAACACTGTCAAGAGCTGCTCCTCTCTTTCCATCACATCTTCCCTCTCTGGTGAATGAAATACAAGGACAAGCTGCATTGCTTCTGCAGCCTGATCCAGGACTAGAGGCAGCATGTGCCAGAACTGAAGTTGAAACTCAGAGCTCCTGGGTTCCAGGAAAGCACTTGACAAGGTTATCTTTCCTAAAAAATGCAAATGTTTCCACAAACCTTGTGAAAACCACGTTTTTAAATCACCACCTATGCCCAAGTTACGACTCAGGTGTTCTACCCATGCTTGTTCATAGATATATTCTGTTGGTACTCTTGACATAAGTTGTCCCTGCAAACTCTCACTTGATTCACTCCTTCAGAACATGTTCTGGTGTGAGGTTTCTGTGTTCCTGTGATCAGCACAGGATCAGGGCTCTCTGGACACCTTGGACAGCACATGGTGCAGAAAACAATCCTGAGCTTTAATGGAATTACCATCATTTCCTGCTGTCCACCGTGTGGAACTCACCTCTGCAACTCTTCAGGAGGAGTTTTTATCTTTAGCAGAACTGCCAGGATTACTCTTAATCAAATCTTCAAACCCCAAAATTCCTGGTGTGCCTGTTTATCCTGCAGAAGAGATTCATGCTGCCTTTACATTGCTCATAGACCCTGACAAGTCTTTCTCCACAGATATTCCCAAAACTATCCCTTGTCTCTGCAAACACATATGTACCTATCGCCAGATCCTCCTTTCTTCCTTCCCACATAGATCTATAAAGAGGGGGCAGGCACATACAGAAATTTAAGGGGGGGAAATGCATTGCAGATGGAAAAGAACAACAACAACAACAACCTCTCACACTCTCTACAGTCAGTCCTGTGGGAGATATTTATCCATGGGAAAAGCTTTACAAATTCTAAGTAAACGAAAAAAAAAAATGTATATTTTCATAACATTTGGGAGGAAATGCATCTTAATGGAAAATAGCTAGAGAAAAATAATAGCAGCTAGTGAGCTGAAGGAACTATATTCTCCCTAACATGCAACAACAATAGCAGCTAATGCGAGTCATTTGCAGAAGGAAAAGTGAATAGCTGTGGCATATTTGCAAAGAATATATGGCAGTTTACCAAAGGCAAAGCTCCAAGGAATACCAGCTGGGACATAAGAAGGGAGCTATCAAAGGAGGAGGGAGGTATAACGGCATCATGGGATGGTTGGCAGCAGCTCTTTGAAGCGTTTCGTGGAATGAGACAGAGCAGGGTTGGTAAATCAAGGTGGGGGTGTCACTCACAGGGGCCCGTGGCAGGGGGCCAAGGGGTGCACCAAAGCCATGCAGGGGCTTTTAGCATGTCTCAAGTTGGCAAATTTACCAGTTATTGAACCAAAGTCGTGAATTAGATTTTATTAATAACGAGTCTCCTATTTTGATCAGAAAACATTTTCTTCAAATAGTATTTAAAAATCAAATAATTCTAATTAGAACACATGTCATTTGTGGAAAATCACATCCTGCTGGCTTTGTACTTTGACCTTATTATCTGGAGACCAGGATGGCCCATTGCTTTGAGCATCAGCCTTGCATCTTAGCAACACAAAGCTTAGTAAATGAGAAGGCATCCAAAATGCCATAGTAACATACCATTTATCTGGATGCTTCCAAAAAGTTGATTTCCATGTTTGGATTTGTCTAACTAAGGAAGCTGCCTCTGCAATAAAAGAACAGTGCATCCTAAATTCTGGGGAAAAAAAAAAAAAAAAGGATTGATAAACTTATTTCTAGTTGAATGAAGGTTTTAAGCAGTGAAAAACAAATTGTGCATGATTTTCACATCCCAAATAGCATTAATTTCCAATTCCTCAGTATTTTGTTTTCTCCATGAGATAACTACTGCAGTTATTAATAATTTAGATTTTGAAAAGGGAGCTGTCTGGATTTGCAAGGGAAATGTCTTCATCATTTATGCACAAAGTAAAATTGGGAGAATATACTGGATAAGAGTTCACAGCCAGGTGATTTCAAGTTTAGCTTCTCTTTGAAATGAACAGGCTGTCCCAGCTATAGAGGAGCTCTTGGACTCCAGCCTCTATCCTTGGGGGCCACTTTGTTCAGATTTAATGCATCACCTGTGAAGAGAGAGGGTACTGGGGGACAGGTCTGAGGGGCTGGTGGTGAAGAGCCCCTGAATTAAATGTAGAGGCAGGAATGAGCTGTCTTGCAGCCAATCCACTGCTCTGTCCTTCATGGCTGCACCTTCACCACAGAGCAGCACAGAACCTGGCCCAGGGACAGCAGCTGCCAAAACTCAAATTATGACACACTCAAATCCACTCTCAGAAGTTCTGAGGGTCTGGATTTTATACTCCAGGATATTAGTGACAGTATATTTTGTCACTTCTTAAAGAACATTTGGCTACAGCTCCAGGATTCCTCTTTTTTAGCATTTCACCAAGGGGCTCAAAAATTGCAACAAATAGCTTCGAAGAGATAAAAAAGAATCCTGTCACTCTGCTGATTGTAGTTTCAGTGCAGTTCAGTGCAATGTGATAATTAGTCTCCTGGAAATCATTCCTCAAGTTCATACTGTGATATAGCATGAAATAAATCTGAGCCAACCATATAGTTGTAATTCCAGTGTGCTGCCATCAACTGGTACGTTAATTCCATTAAAATGAGCTTGTTGGTGAGAACAGAAGTTACACTGGTGGGAGGAAAAAGGAGGGGGTAAATTTCTAAGTATCAGTAGAATCCACTTCACACTCACATCTACAGCTCTCTAAATTACAGAGACAAGATCTTTGTTCAAATTACTGACAAGGTTACCAGCTGGAACTTTACACTCAATTCAATTATTTTATATTGTACCTTCAGGCTCCATTCCAAAGCGACTCTTAAAGAATAATCAGACTTATTCAATAGGCAATCAAAATGAAATTACTTTATGTAAGTACAACAAGGTTACACACTTGGTGCAGTCTGTAAGTTATGTGCTGCTAATTTTCAGTGCTCTAAAATTTTGACTCTGATTATCTGTGATGGGCAGGCAGCAGCCAGGACAGAATTTCCTCACAGTTTCGGTTTAATCTCTTTACCCTGCCACACCCTGGATAAATAGTTAGAAGCCAACAGTGCAAATAAATTACAAGCAGTTGAAAGAGATGCTTTATCTTGTAACTACTCATAGAAGCAGCCCTTGATGGACTGGTCTTCTCATGACAGGCATTACCCAAGCCTAACTCATACCTGCCATCTGCAAAAAAACCTCAGAGTTATTGTTCTTTAGGTTAAACTTCCAGATACTGCAATGATTTGAATAAAAATATAAAGTTATATTCATTATTTATACAAAATTAAGGTTCAAATCTTCACAGTTTGATTTTGAGCCTTTTGAATGGGTGCCTGTGGTAAAATTCCCAGAGAGACTGCGCAGGAGAACATCCAGGAGCGCACAGATTGTTATATCTTGGTTATAAAAAAAATCCTAACATGGTTGTATGCATTAAACCTCTTCTGCCTCTCTTTGAGACAATGGGAAGGCTTCAGATCGACAATGAATTTGTGACATTGAGAGAGAACAGGGACGTTCAGCCATGCTGAGAATACAGAATTCCCTGCATTTTCCTATCAAACACTTCCAACCACGGCCACCAGAGCTTCTGAAGGCACTTGAGATGTGCCAGTAACACATGTGAGGGATGAGACTGCTTTAAGTTCTCCCTACTGCACTTTGTAGCCCAGGAATCTGTCTCTTGGAAACACAACAATCCCTAACACTGAGTTTCATGGACTATTCTGAAGCATTCCTAGGCCCGGAAACTGAACACTGAGTTATATTTGGTACGAATGGCAAATACCTCCCAATTCTCTGCAGTGTGCACTCCTCCCATCTAAAATAGCATCTTTCACATGAAATAACAAACATAAAACCCACACTCTTTTCTCAGATCCAGCCCCATCAGACTTTTTGGATGCACACAGCTGATGACATAGATCTTCTCCTCTGTATAAACAGCACAGCCTGTAAAATCACCTCATGGCAGGCAGACACGGCCTCCATTAGCTTTTGTCGCAGGAATTTTCTTCCTGGCTTGGATGGCTCCACTTCCAGACGACACCAATCTAAACTCCACAGCCTGACTTGAGCCCCATAAAACTCCAGAAGTCGGGAAGGTATCCGGACTTTGCCAGTGGAGAGGGATGCTTGAGCTGAGAGCACCTGAGGAGCACAACAGCATCCCCGGCGACCGGGAATGGTTGGGAATTTCAGCCTTGTGGTATCACACTCAGTCAGTGGCCCTGCAGCTTTTCCTTACAGGAATGTAAACAGCTCTCCTTGCAATGTCTCTGTTATGTCTCTGCTCCCTTACAATTTCCTGAGCAGGGCTGCTGCCAAGAGCACGGGAGTGGAGCCATGGGAGGAGCGGCTCCATCCCTGGGATCTGGGATTGCTGATCCTGCAGGACTGGAGCCATTACTGGAGATACAACCGAGGTTATTTCCACTGCAATTTATGTAAAAAATTGTGAGGTTGGGTTCTCAGGCTGGTGATTCTTAAAGACATTCAGGAGCGTGTTCGGATGAGGCAGAGCATCCCTGCGGATGTACCCTGGCATCCCTGTTTATTCACCCTTCCCTGCCCACATCCCTCCCTGGCACTGGCCATGGACCAAAGCTGGGTGGAATGAGCAGATCTGCTCTGTTGGGCCAGCACAAATAGGTGCTTGCACAGTGCTTGGTTGCACACTTTGTTTCATTGTTTTTAATTGCATGAAAGGGATATAGGAAATTAATAACAAAAATGTGAATTCATATTAGAAGTGGTATTTTGCATTTATTTTGACTAAAAAATGGGACTACACAAGATATGCTATTAAAAGTGTTCTTCATTTTTGGATTAGTGGGATTAGAGGGCTGAATTTTTGAGAACTGAGTAGTTTAAATGCACTGTAAAATTACAACATAACATTTGATTAAATCCATGAAGCTTTACTAAAGCTCTCATAGTCTCTGAGATTCAGCTATTGCTTTTGAAGGCCACAGGATGTGCAAACTCAGAGCTTGATGCAGTTGTTACTTCCAACCAAACTATAAGGATAATGAAAAATTATCCTTTGAATTTTTAATCCTTATCTTTAAAATTATTAATTGTGTATAGTCTTGATAAAAATTTATTAATCTGACTTTGACAGTGGCCATAAATAGGCTGAACAGTTTTCAAAGAATTTGCCTGTCCTCCTACACAGTGCTTTCCTTCATGACAGCAGCTGAAAAAACCAAACTCATTTTCTTAATACATTTAGACTTTGGAAATGCATTTTCAATTAAGGAACTCGTTCTTCCTCTTAGTCCATTGGTAATCAGGTTTACTGGCAGTGAAGGATCCATTTTTCCATCCAAATGGTTGCCTGCAAAGCGATGGATGGAGCTGGGTCAATGAGCTGGAGAATGCGATCCTCAGTTTTAGGGGTAAAAAGAGCATTTGCACAGGGGCTGATGGTGCAGAGGAGATTTGGTTGAGGTAAGGCTCTCATGGTTTCACTGGTGGAAGGGGAAAGGAATAATGCAATGAGCTTTTCCCTCTGCCGTGGTCCAGAGCACAGCAACTGGGAATGAGCAGGGGGAAACCCACCTTAGGGCACTCGTTTTAATGGAAAGGAGAGAAAAGTGCACAATAATGAACAAAATTGGCTGAGATAAAACATCCTAGGGTCTTCATTCTCACCTCCAGCTTGCTGTGCCTTCCTTGGCCTCACAAGGTTTATTCCAGCTTTACATTGCTTGGAGAACTTGTTCAGGCTGTCCTTTTTTTGCATTTGATACAAATATAAATCAGTTCTTATATCCCTCTTGTACTAAATCACTTGGCTGCTTCTCCTGGTTAGAATCCTAACTAAAGATAGTTGGAACTAAAGAGCTAAAAGATAAGTTCTCCTTAAGTTCTCACTTCTCTCTTTTAACAGCTATGTCAGAATTCAGTCCTTTGCCATTTAGCTACCTCCACAAAACAAGAAGTTAATGGCAACAACTTTAAAAATTGTGGATTTTTTGGTTTTATGTATGCAAGCTGATTTAGCAGGAGAATAGCAACAAATGAGAAATGGCAATTAACACTCCTGGAGTAAAGCCTGTTATTTCTCCTGTTCCTCAGCCTTCCCTCACAAAATGCTTTCAGAAAGAAGGCAGCTGATTCTAGCAAGCAAGAATACACATTTCATAATTCCACTCCACTGCTTTTCCAAAAACAAAAATATGTAGGAAGAACATTTCAGTGTAACTAATTAGCAGGCTCTGTGTCCTCATCCTTGTTGATTCAAGGGACATCTCTAAAAGACTCCTCATCCAAGTCTACTTCAGGTAATAAAATGACAATGTTTAAAAGGTTAAATTGCAATTTTTTTTCACTAAATCAGAACGAAAATTATTCTGGAAAATGAGCGTGTGTAGGAAACGTGATTCTCTGAAACCATTTCCTTCCATAGAAGTCACAGAAATGATTACTGTTTCTTTATGTGCTAACTTGTTCCCCTCCTGCCCTGGCAGGGGGTTGAGGGCTCTCTTTGCTGTTTCAGTCATCTTTGGCTCCTGCTGCAGATCTCCCATGTACAGAGAGTTTTGATAAGATCCAAAGAAGCTTCAGTGTTGTGGGAGTTCCTCCAAATCAATTATTTGGAAATTTCAAACCTTTTGAAACTGGTCCATCATTAATCTCTGAGATAACATGGCATGGAATAATATCTGCTTCACATAGATCACACAAACAGGGGAAACATCTGTGGCCCTCTGCCTAAATAGTCTTTGTTCACTGCTACTTTGAAAAGAGCCACGGACACATTTGGGTATGGAAGAAGAGCTTAGCTTAAAAAAAAGGAAAATATTTGGTAATGCAGAGAATTTCTGTAAACTCCAAATCACTAGAGAGTTCTGGGGCCATTGCTGTTTACTATCAAGCAAGCCAAATACTCACTTCTGCGTGCAGCTTATCCATGCTATCATAGGCAGGCCAGCCACCAGATGCTCAGAAATACTCATTCCTCTGCAAATTAGTTCACCTCGTTTTGTGGCCAAATCACTCGCTTGTCAATTCCCCCTTTGGCCTTTGCAGTTAATGGGATCTGCTCTTCGTCGGTCTTGGGGGATTTCTTACTCCCATTATGAAAAAAACCCAAACCACTCTGAATTCAAATGGAATTCATTTTCCTAAATATACAACCACAAGTTGCTGCTTCAGACTCATAGATTTGGGAGTGTTTTACATTGATTATAAATGAAAGATGACTTTAAAACTCAGAATGAAAAATGTGCTGGGTTTCATTCAAGCATATCCTGAAATGAAACCCTTTCTGGCTTTTTCTCAATATTTTTGCTTTTACTTCTCTATCCAGGATTTAAAAGGTGGGTTTACCTCTGGGTATTTTACAGCTGGTAAATGCAAATGCAGGTTTGCAGTGTTTGTAGCAGGGCAAAGACAAACCTTAGCACTGGTGCAATGTGTCCTTATCCTTATCAAAACCAAATGTATCACGCTCCCCTGAGCTGGGTGCTGTAAGCCCAGAGCTCTGAGCCCCACACTTGGCACCATCAACACAAAGGACCTTGAGGGAGTTACTTCCAAAGTATTGAAAGAACCACTGACACAGGTTCCTTCTCGTCCACTCCACTGAGAAACTCTGCTACAAGCTGTGGCCAAGAGACCCCTCCACATTACACTTTAAATCTGTGCTTTTGAACCCTTCATGAATCAGGCCCAATGTTTCATGCCAGGCATCCTGCCATGTGTCTCATAGAGTTTATAGAAACCTCCAGGGCTGGCTTTAATCTGCTTTCCCAGAGTCCCTGGGTTTGGAAATGTATGTACCAGGAAGAAAGAGAAGGGAAGGAAAGAGAGACAAGAAATCAAAGCATAAAGTGAGTTCACTTAAAACCTCAGCCAGCCTTGATGTGAGGGCTCATTTTGCTTTCAGGCCTCACCCCTTTACCTCAGGTGCTGGGATTAAGGGGGGACCGTTTTCCCCTCTGGATTGCGTAAATGAGGAAGCTGTTGACTCGCGTGGTCCTGGAAAGACATATGTGCTTCATTATCTGGATTCCTTGTATTGTTTCAGCTTGTCGTTGCTGGCTGGGAACACGCAGCCTTGAGCTGTTCCCATTTTTAAAATGCACTTTTTTCTGCCGCAGATTCTTGCCAAGTGGAGATTTAAGTGCACTATTACTTTTATAGAGGACTATTAAGAGTTATTAGATCCCATTAGAGCAAACTATGCTCTTTAAAAAAAAGAATACTTTATTTTTGAACAACCATTTATATTCATTTAAATCTGACAGAATGTTTGTATCAATGCAAACACAGTTAATTATATCTCAGATCTATGAGAACCTTTCTTGTTTATTTTTTTTTAATGTTTTACTAGTCTCCCCCAAAGACTGTATTTTACTTGTCTCCCCTAAAGACTGTGTTTTACTTGTGTGGCTTTAAAGCAAGTCTGAACCATCATGGCTGCGAGGTGCACTGAGTGTTCTGGCAAGGATGGCATGAGAGCACTTGGAGAAAAGTGATGGAAACTGGATCACAGGATGATCTGCATCCATGTTTTCACCAGGTCTGGATGAAGTCCTCAGCTCACAGGCATTAAGACATCAAGGGGAATCTTCCTATGAGTAGAAGCAGGATCAGACCCTACATTACAGTAGGAATATGACCTGATTTTACTGGTAGAAGTCACTGCCTGTAAGAATTGCACACATCCCCCTTCCTGGGTGGTTTTGTTGTTGGGAAGACTGGATGAATGCTTGGATTAATTGCTAGCCCCTTCCAAGTTTACTTCATGCCTTCTCCTTTTTTCACAGTTTACATCCATTTCTCCAGATTTCTTGCATTACTACTTTGTCTCAAGTCAATTTCAAATAAAATGAGTAAAAATTGTCTCAGAGGAGTAAAGAATTAGATGTGCTGACACCGTGTTTTCTACAGAACGTCTGGGAGAGCAGCTCTGACGTTATCCCTTCCCTTATGGCAGCATTTGCTGTGTGGAACATTCTCAGCAGCCCAGCCCCATGGGTTTGAGCTGCTTAAACTCTAATTTGTATAACCCACTTTGGGAAGAATGATACGTCTTCCTGGAAAACATTCCATTTCCCTTCCCTTCTCGAAGACACACTGTGAGGAGATGACTAAATGCTGCCACAGGAGGGAGAAAAACAAACAGGAAAGAATTAAAAGGGCCTCGGATAGGGCATAAATTATTCAGCTTTTCCCCTCCCTGAACTCTGTTGCAGCCAGCACATGCACAGCACCTCCCCTCTGGATGAGGCTTTGGCATGAGCAGCAGATCACATCCACGCTCCATCGTTCCCGCTTGGCAATGATGCAGGATCCTCCCTCCAGAAAACTCTGCAGGAACACAGCTGGACAAGGTAGTGGAGGGCAGGGAGGGGGAGAAACACCCTGGTTCTCTGGGGAATCATGTTTGAAATGACTTCTTGGAGCTTCAAGCAAGTCTAGGATTAGAAGGAATGGTTTAAAGATGTATTTGCTCCAGGACAGCCACCTGTAGAGTTTGTGCGGGAATGAATGTGGTCCCTTTATTTTTATCTCCCTTTCAAAGGTTGGCTGAACAAACCAATCAGCCACACAAAATAGCAAAGCGCACAAGCCTCACATATGTTGTTTGATATTCTTCATTATTCTTAAGACAAGCAAGGCAGTTTAAAACAGGGTAGTTTTGTCTGAATCACAGCTGTCCTACCTTAACTTGGTCCTGTCTTAACTTGGTCCTGTCATGCTTGGGTTTTAAAGCCCTTTGGTTTTGTCTAGAGTAGGAAAATAGTGATTTTTTTCAAGAATTATAGCTGAATTGAACCTGTTTAACTAAAAAGCCAACACTAGAACAGCGTCAGGATCATGGTTTAGCAGCTTTAGCTCAGTTCTACATCTGGAGTAGAAACTAAATTAGGTCAAGACAGCAAACTCCCTCAACTTTGTCCTAATTAGATAGGCTTTAAAAGTGACAGACTGAACACTTTAGGAAAGCTCTGAGCACAGACCAGGCTGAGCTTACCAGCTTCATTCCACCTGGTTCCACCTGGAAGAACAGGAGAAGGGAATCTTGACTGTAGTGGACCACTCAGCCTTAATCTACCCTGCAATCTATTAAAAATTCGTTTTTTATCTGGTATTTGGGCATTGCCTGGCTGAAAAGCCATGGAGGAAGTGATGATATTTTTCTGGATTACAAAATACAGTGGTAACAGGGCTGAGACCCACTTGACTTCTGTTCTGCTGGAGCCCTGGATGAGTGAATCATTCCATTCTTCCCACAAGCAGGGACAGTGCCATAGGATTAGCCTTTCCTCCGCTGCTCATTTTTGTTTTGAAATCTTCTCTCAGAAAACGTACAAAGTAGATGATAAATTATTCTTCCTACGCCAGGAATTTTCCATTTTGAGTTTTATCTGTTGCTGGGTTTTGGCACCATTAAACTGTTAAGGGTAAATTTAAAAATAATTGAGAATCTGGCTCCCTGGATTGTAGTTTGGGGCTTTCCTGCAGAACAAGAGAAGTTTTTGATTCAGGAAAGCTCTTTGATTTTTGATGATGCTCACAAGACTGTGTTGTCCGTGCAGATAATTAACTCCACCTGGGTACTGATTGTCTTTCCTCTGCCTTTCCATCTCTGCATTCTGTGGATTTTCCAGTAAGACTGATTAGTTTCAGAAAGGCAGAGAAGAATTAAGACAATATGGAAAACAGTTTGAGGAGAAGGAAACAAGCAAGGAGCCTTCAGTATTGTGCTGAAAATCCTGAAATTCATGTTAGGGATGCCAGAAGAAGACATGGAGCACCCCAGAACAAGGATTTAACACAGAGGTAAAGAAATAGATTTGGGAGAGCCACAAGGCCTGGAAAGAATGTTGGATGAAGTGGAAAGCAATTAAAAAAATATTTATTTTGTATTCTAATGGAGTCTGGAAGTGAATATATCACTGTGTGTGATGGTGTGCATATATATGACCAGGAAATTGGTTTTGCTTCAAAAAAATTAAAGAATTATCATCTAATATCAGACCCAAGGGCGACAAAATAAGCTACAGTAGAAATCCAGCAGAAAATACCGTGGCTCTGAGGCAGGCCCCACTGCTTTCCTCTTCCCCCAGACTGTACAATATAGATTTTTAAAGAGCTTAAACTTCATGTCCTTTACTTTCCTGACTGCTCTGTGTGAGCTGAAAGGAACATCATCTGGACAGGTCAGTTGAGCAGGAGTGGTAATTTACAGAAACTGGTACAAATATTGGAATTATAGTTTGGGGTTTTTTTCCAAGGGAAAGAGAGGAATAGAAATGGAAAAAATGTCAGTGAAAAAAACCATGTAGGGTCCAAACTTCAGAGCTGAGGAAGTCTGCAATGGAGAATGTAGTTGAGACAGCTGTGCTGAGGCTTACCTAACCTAGGGCTGACCAAGTGACTTCCATGATGTCATTAAATGAGCTTGTTGCTCCAGTCCTTGCTCCTGACACCTATTAAATCTACAGCGTTTGAGTTTGGGGTTGTCAAGGTAGCCCTGCATGGGACACCAACAGAATCCATCTGGGGAATGAGACAGACCCTGCCCAGAGGCTCTTTGCTCTTTTCTTGGCTGCCTTTTCAGGATATTTTCTTCTCTGCATATCCTAGAATTGGTTTAGAGAACCAAAGGAATAATTCATTCTTTGTCCTCTGTATGTGCTGTTTAATGCAGGGCAGCTGGTTTCAGGGCTTGGGCCTAAATTTTTTTGTTTGTCTTGTAGGAAATATCCCCCTTGATTTCAAAAGAATAGAGAGAAAACCATTTCATTCTACAATGTTTATATTAGTAAAAGGCCACATAAAGGATTCATCCATGTTTACAATAGTCAGAAGACCTTGCAGGTATCTGGTGTCTTGTCCCAAAGGAACCCAAAGTTTCTTGCTCCACTGTAGATAACAAAGATCCTATACAATATTCCGAATTTCAAGCTACTTGCAAGCCATGGCACTTCCTGGATACAGATCCCACCTCCTTTTCTTGCAGCAGGCAATTGGAGGATCTACCAAAGGATGCCAGAACCCTCTCAATGACAGGTCCACACTGTCCTGTCAACTTCAAAGAAACTGTTCCCAGGGAACAGACGAGTCAAGAGAGTCAGTGATGCAACCATCCCTTTAAATGAATCCAAAATGGATAGTCAAATGCAGACTCCTGACTTTTATTTTGATTACCCTCAACAAAGTTTTCTTTGGGATGTCTTGTGAATGTCTCTGAATGTCTCTTGTTTCTATTCTCAAGAGAACAGCTTCCCACTCCCTTCTGTTTCTTGCCTCCCCCAAACCAGAGCTAAGGGTGGAGCATGTGTCCCCTACCTTTCTTCCTCTGCCACCAATCCTAAATTCCCAACAGCTGTTTCCAGTGGCACATCCAGAAAGTGGATCCTGCTCCTCTGTGTGGCTGGAGAGGCAGAGATGCAGTCTTGCAATGGTCATGCTTCTTGACAAACATCAATTATTTTGAGGAAGCCTTTTAATGGAATAAAAACTGACTAGCAGCTAGGAGACTGGCTAATAAGCTGCTTCTCACTTCCACCAGGAGCCTTGAAGTGCAGGACAGAATCCAGGAAAGATTTTCTGGAAAATGAAGAGAGGCCCAATAAAGTCTCTAAGCCTGGGCAAGTCAATAAACTGTCACAGTTGCCCAGAAGGAATTGGCTTGTCTTAGATAAACTTACAAAAGGCCCTGAAAAAACAGAACTTTTTTTAATGGCAGAGATTAATTTTCTGACTTCAAAGTAGTATTAATGCAGAGTTTGGCTGAGGTTTCCTGTGCAAGCAGTTTCCCCCCAAGCAGTGATTTCAGAATCCGCCTTGTTTTAAGGCTGGCATTTGCTGCAGCTGCAGACCTGGAGTATTTTCGATCCCCTCTGAGTGCTGGAACACCATCCAACAATTAAACCGCAACCCAAAAACAATCAAACATCTGTTTGGAGGCTGCTCAGTGACTGACGTTCTCCTGCCAGCATAAACACTGGAGCTGCTGAGTGATTCCTGTCTTGTGTGTGTGTGTATGTGCTGCTTGTGTGGGTTTTTGTTCTCCCAAGCAGGAAGATTCTGTGTGTGTAAATACACTGAGGAGCATTTCCACTGCAATGTATGAATGTGCCCAGATAGTTTATTTGTGGAAGTGTTTTTGTTGACATGAGCACACATATTTGAATATCAGCTTGAGATTGGTGTGCTGGAGGTGGCTTTGGAGGAAGCACAGGAGGATGTGGACTGTGAGCCTGGGATCAGGTATGGGGTTCTGCAGTGCTGTGGGTGTTGGTGTGTGCTTATTTATAGGTATTTGTTTTTGTTCAGGGGGAAAATTGGCATTATGGCTGCATGTTTTTAGGTAGAGACAACTATTTGAAGAGTGTGCATGTGTGTATGGAGTGTACGTGTGTGTGTATATGTACAACTGTAGGACTGTGCTTTTTGATGGATTCTCCATTTGACCTTTGAGTTCTGCCATGGAGTGGACCAGCTCCAGGGGCCAGAGGAGCTGATGTCCTTCTCTGCAGGCCCAGGAAGGGAGATAACAAACTGCTGGCAGCAGTTCAGATCTGGTTCAAGAGAGCAGCGAGGTCTGGCCCTGATGTGATCTCAGGCTCTCTAAATCAAACCCCCTGATTTCAAGAACTCTCTTGGTACTGTGGCAGAGAATCTGAGGATGAATTGACTCCAAGGCCTTGAGAACAGGGATGGGGTGATGAATACTGGTGTTAGGCCTGCCTGCCTAGAGGACAAATTACTCTCCTTCCTAAAAGCACTTACAGACTCCATGCAGGTTGCTGCTTTTGTTGTTTTTTATTTATAGCCTTCAAATAACCACGGGCTGTTGATGGCCAGGGGAAAACACCATGTGAATGGCATTCAATCCCAACAGGAACTCCCTCCCTATAAAACCAAGACCTGCTTTTGGAAAACACAATTGTTCCCACTCTGAGTCAAATGACAGCTTGTGCTACTCCTACCAGCTTTCCCCGAAGCCCCAGAGTCTCCAGGCTGCTCCCTGTCATTTGTGGTGTCCCTCTGTCCCTCACAAGCCCTGAGTCACCACAGTGGGACAAGGAGAACATCAGCACCACAAGTGACAGACTCTGGGCCACCCACTGCCTGTGCTCTGGGAGCATTCTGCTGGCTAGGACAGAGCAGCTGGAGATTTTTGCTTTAGCCCATTTCTCAAATATCCTATTGCTGAAGTATAAGAACAGGCTGTTACAGGAAAGAAGGATTTGATGATCTTCCCACTGTGAGCCCCACAGCTTAACTTATTGTTCTGATCACCTATTCTTTTGCAGCAGTATTATTTTTCTCTTTGCCAGTTTAATCTGAGAAAGTTCACTAGGAAATAGCTTTGCCTCAGAAAGTTCTATTGCTTCGAGGGGGCAGAGCACAGAGGGCAGCAGCAAAGCACAAGGAATCAGTAGTTTTCTGTTGTGGCTGCTGCCTGGTGCTGTAGAACACAAACCCCAATTTATCTTTGGTGAATAAAATTTTTGCATCTGTCAAATGGGGAAAGGATTTAGTGTGGTGGGAGACAGACTTGTGCAACATAATGTTTTCTACTTTGAGAGAGCTGAACTCAAAAAGCTACAGAAGAGCACTATTGCTATTACACACTGTCCTGCCTTCAGTGCATGTCTGTACATCTGGATCAGAGAAAGCAAGTGCTGACCACCACAGGACATGGAATCACAAAACTCCCAGGATTTGCCTCGACCTCTGACACCCCAATGAGTGGCCTCCATGCTTTAGACAGAACCATATAGACTCTTTCAAGTCTGGAACTTGAGGTTTCCCACAGTCTGGAACTGTGCCCCTGTGTGGTCCCTGCGTTGTGAAGCTCCTGCAGGTGAAGGTGTGACACTCTCAAGCCACCTCTGTAACATGTGATGGGATTCTCACTCCTCCTTTTTCCAACACAAGACTCCTCAACAGGGTATAAGATGATGATCATGACAAAAGGCCCCTCATCAACATTAGCAGCTGCTCAATTTCCAACTCTTGTTTTCCCACAAACTCCAACTCCAAAAAAATATGAAGTGCAACTTAAGGAAGCTCTCAGCTGTCTACCACTATGTTCATTTCCATAACAGATGTGAAATAAATTTTGGTCTCTTCTCTATTCCTATTTTGTCTGTCTCTAAATTTTGAGACCTTGGAACTTTGCACTGTTCCCTTAAAATTTATTCATTATTTGTTGCAAGAGTTTTGAGTGGTATTTGAAGCTCTTTTACTTTGTGGATTAACATAGTTACCCTTCCACTAATTAGTCCAAACCTCAGAAAGCCTCAAGTTTTAACTTTTTGACTCAATATTCCGCCAACCAATAAATAATGTGAGGATGTGAAAACAAACAGTACGACAAACTTACAAAGTGTGTGATGCCTTAAAAATTAAGGAGTGGTACTGCTCAGTAAAAAAATAACAGGATAAATTCAGGAGCAATGGAATGAAACAAAGCAATAGGAAATATCAGTGCGGGAATGATGTATTTGAAGCTTGTGGAATAGTCTCCCATTGGAAAGGACAAAGAACGAGTCACTTGCACAGCTATGGACAAACTAATACATGCTAGAAATGATGTAGTTATGTGCAGAAGTTACTTTCATAAGCACAGGCTGGACTTGCAGCTCCCACAGTCACAAAAATCAAGTAGAAATTCCATGTGCTGCCAGCCCTTTGCTTCTCAACTCCCTGGTCTGTGCACACATCCTCAGCCAAACTGTTGGCATTAACCTGTCCATGCTATATAAAATTCCTCTTGTTAGTCAATAACCTGGATGAAAACTCTGACATTTCTTTTGGGAATAACTTGTGTCATAGAGCACCTGACTACCTGCTGGAGAAAGTGCAGGTTATTCAGACCTGGAAAGGTATTTGCCCTATGCAGGCTCATCGAGGCTGAGAAAGCAGCTTCCCCTTCTGAGCGCTGGGGGAGCAGGGGGTGTCAGATCCTCACATCTGCCACCCTCGTGCACAGCTGTGAGTTGTTCAGGGAGGGCCATCCCTGCTGGCCCAGCTGCCCTCCCATTCACTGTCACTCAACAAGGAACTATTTCACAGTCCTTACTGGAAACAATAGGACCTTTCAGGAATGAAATCAGATCTTGACTCTGATAGGAAAGCAGCTGGGAGACACATGAAAGCTTCTGCTCACTGACTCTTCCTTGTCTCCCAAGGTTTGGATTCAAGGAATCCCAGCCCCCAGCCTCTTCAGAGAGGCCAGTGTTGCAAAGGAGCCTCTAAATGCGCAGTACCCTGCAGGAGGATGTGCAGCAGGCTGATAAACAGCTCACACTTCGGATGGGTAGAGGAGGGGGTGGGTGTGCATGGAAACAGATCATAGAATATAAAAGGAAAGAAATAGGCCAAGAAAGAGCATTGAATTTTGCTGCTTTTTGGATCCCTAAAATGATGCCTGCTTAAGGCTGTGAGCATCACTCTCCCATCACAGCCCTTCTTTCATTCACCAGGTACAGGTTTAGGTTTCCAGCTCCGAGCTCAGGAGCTCAGTCCCATTCATGACCCAAGGGAGGAGCTGCTGGATCCCACCCTTGACTCCTTGCATGGCCTTCTCACCACCAGCTATTTGACCTGTTTCACCCATAAATCCTATCTCCTCACACTAGAGAGCTCACAGTTCCTCACACCAGGAAAATAAATGTCCCCTGCTCAAACATTTGTTTGAAATGGGTTGGAAAACTGTATTACAGTGAGTGATTTCAATCTTTGTTCTGTCTGCTAAAGGCTTCATGCTGCCAGAAACATACAAACAGAACATTACTCCTGTTTACAGATGATACCAATCATTTTCTCCCTCAATAAGTATTGTACCTGGCATAGCGGAATTTTGAGGAATGAAAATAAATTTATTCAATAATAAAAAATGAATGGTGTTGGAATATTATTTGTTTCCATTTGTTTGGAGAAAATGAAGGCTGGATCAATAATTCACACACTTTCTGCTTTGAATGGACAATTTCACTATGACAAAAGGAATTATAGAACAAAAAAGCTTAGAGGAAATCAAGTAAAAATGTTAACAATAATTACAAGTTATATAACAGCATTTACTTATTGAGAAAAAAGGCAATCTCACTAACAGAATGTTAAGTTAGTTAAAACAAATAGAACCATTTATAAAACACCAGGGATGCAAAAGCAATCATAGAGCTAACTCTACAAAAAGCATGGATGAAATAAGAGAAACTGATAGCAACAACTATAAATTAGAGAGTATTAGAGAGTGTAGGGAATTTGTAACAAAACCAAAAGGAAACAAGGAGAGCAATGAACAGCACTTATTACCTGTAACAAGAATTGTTGTTCTGTGGGGTTTTTACAGAAAAAAATGTAGAACCTTCACTGGTCCATGATTTCTCATCATGACTTGCATGGTGGGATTTGGGCAATGGGACTTTACTGAGAGGTGAAACTGGACAGACCAAAACATTTTATTTCCAATCAAAGGCCAGAGAGGTGACATGAAAGTGAAATTCTTTGAATCTCATATAAAAGAAAAAAATCTCTTTAATTTGAGAAAACTGTTATAGACCATTTCCTTATGGCAGAGGAAAAAATATTCTTGGAAGATCCAAGTTGGTTTTTTCTTTTTTCAAAACCACAAACTTCCCAAAGTGCAGTGATTCCTAAACTTTTTAGCTTAACTCACAGAGCAAAACTGCCTTTCCCAAGAGCACAACCTCGTGCCTTGCTTGCAGTGAGCTCCTTTGGCCCTGAGTGCTGTGCTGAACAAGACATTGGTGAGGTTATAACACACCATCTTAGATTGTTTTATTGTGGAATAATACTGTGTTGTATATATTCTGGAAGCTTTCCAAGAGTACCAGGCAAGGAAATGAAATCTTCATCCCAAGGAAAAGATCCCTTTCCAAAACTGTTAATCTTTCCTTATGACATATTTTGGAATACAAACATATCCAGAGGGGGTTCACTCGGCAATGAGCTTGTTCATGTGAGTGATCAAATTGGGGTTGTTACACTGGTACATGTGTTAACAATAATTCAGACTTTTATTCGCCCTGTTTCACCACCACAGCTGCTCTTGGTTTTCCTGATGGCCCCACCCAGGGACACTTGGAACACAAGCAGACACACGTATGTATTACAGGGAGTGATGCTTTACATGGTTATTAAATCTAGGCTTCCCTTGGCATGCAACATTACCATAACAAACTCATGACTACACAGTTTCTATCACTGTATAAATTCCATTTCTGCTGCCATCAGCAGAATTAGAAAGCAGATTTGGTTTCTACATATCATTTCTGATTAATTTTTGCATTACAGGGACTGAAGACAATTCCAGAGCGTCTGCATGGTCCAGACTCCAGCCATTTGCAGGTCTGAACCAGCACGTTCAGTGAAGCCATTTCAGGGTTCTAAAGAAATGAATGCATAAAAAAGCAAAGACAACAGAGACTGATAAGTTTAATATTAAGTGGCTTTTAAGTGATGAGTATTTTCTGAAAAAAAAATCTAAAAAATTAGATACAACACAAAGAACAAACACAGGGTGAAATTATTTGAGGTCTGGAGAAAATTGCTTTTACTAAGACAATTATGTCCAAGGAAGTTATTTAATATCTCAAAAAGAAGATTGACAGGTGGCTTAAATGGATCATGGAAGATGGAAAGATATCATCTGACTCTTGATCTCAGGAAGAAGCAATGGCTTTAAGATGAAGCCAGAAAAATTCCAGATTGGAAATAGAATGTTTGGATTCAGCACCTCTTGCCCACAGAGATACACATTTCTCTCAAGGTGAGTGCTGAAATACAGGTGGTTACTTTCTCTAATCTTTAACCTGCTCTTTGAACCTGACAGAGTTTCCTACTGGGTGAGACCTTGGTTATAGTGAATAGTTCAGGATTCAGCACTGGATTGGTGGCTCCTGCTTGTTGTCTATCCAGGTTTTCATTCCAGCTCCTTCCCACTACCATTTCCTCAGCTGAAATCCCTGAAGAAACATGCAAGGAGGGAAATTTTGTTTTGTCTACTCAGAAAGAGAAAGCCTCAAATGGCCCTTGTTTTCTGCTTGGGAAGTCAAAGAACTGAAGCTCATCCCATGGCCAAACATCTCCTGAAGTGCTTTCTGTGGGCTCGTCACCGAATTTCTGCTCAATCCCTGCTCCTTCCCCAAGGCATGCGTCTTCAAACAAGTGAAATGCATTTGTTTGCATCCAGATAGTGCTGCCCCATCCCAAATGTCAGCAGCTCAGAAATGGAACCCAGGAACGAGGCAAGATTCCAGTGGCTGAGTCACCTCTGCTGCTCCTCCTGGGGTAACGGGGCTGCGCTGTGGGATGGTGGGAGCGTTCACAGGGAGGTGGACGTGTCAAGGGGGGCCTTTTCCACTCGATTCCACAAATCCTTGGGCAGTGCCCAGACAGAAGCACAGAGCTGAGGGGAAGCTGTGATAGGAATCCTCTGTGTCTCATCTCTTTTCCCTGTGCATTAAATAAAAGCACTGATTTAGCCCCAGATTGATGCTGCTTTGAACAGCTCCACTCTTTGTCCCTGCTTTGGAGCTCATTAGATGTTGTTTGGCCTTGGTGTAATTGCTGCTGTCTGCTGACAGGGCACTTCTGCCAACCAGATGGTTTTTATTTTGAGGCATGGCTATTTGATAAAACTGTTCTTAACTCATAAATAAAGGAGGAAGCTGTTGCAGGGGTTCTATTCTTCCCATTAGCAATTGAAATGACTGGATATAAGAAAAGGTCATGGATTGAATTTGACATTTATGTAAAAGAATCAACACAACACTCTATGCATCAGTTAAAACTTTTCTGTACTTTGGTGGGTCTTGCAGATCCCCTTAATAAGCACTAATTTCTTGCTAGATGATAAAATGGAAATATCTCATGGATCTTGGTGAAAAAATATTTGTTGGCAGCAGAAACTCTTTTTGTAATATGCAGTGTAGATACAGCTACATGAACTTGAAAAGATTTACAGGTTGAATCATTAGTGAAAACTCCAGAATCTTGATATTTCTCTCATTTTTCTTGACATCTGTCTTCTTCACTGTTATTTTCTGTATTTCCTGGGTTTGTCCTATGCTGGAAACACTGGATAGTGATCTTCGATAAGATATTCATTTTTAGCTTCTGGGACCATACCACTCCATATGTGGATACTTGTGTATGCTTCATGTCTTTCTCCATGACTTCATAAAGTCAACCAGAATATAAAAAAATATTTTCAAAATGACCAATATTGATTTGACAATTTGTCATTATTTAAATTTGAATGAAACAAGTTCTAATTTGGCACCAGGTGATGAAACTGAAGTTTATTATTTTACATTGCATTTGCCCATCAAAAATGTTTTTGTCACCCTGTTGCCACATGGAAAACTAATCAAATGAACACTGGAAAACAATACCCCAGAAGAAATGAGGGGTGGCTCTTCCTGAAATGTTGCTACCAGCAGAGGATAAAGTTTTTTCTACCTACACCCAAGTTTCTTTTTGCTCTAAGCCTTTTTGAAATGCTGCCTGACAAACTGACAGGTAAAAAGAACCTTAGGCAGTGGCTGGCTCTGCATTCAAACAGGAAGTGTTAAAAGCTCCCTAGCAGCTGGCTGTGGCAGTAGGAACTCTGAGAATACCACTAATTTTCCTTTTCTTCCCTCAGCCCAGAAATAAAAGACATTTTAAACCAGAACCTGGACTCTTTGCTGATGACTGAGTCCCTGACAGTTCAGGAAGGCACTTTAGAAACTTTAATTTCCAATAAAGCTAATATTCTAAATAAACAGGAAAGGAAACATGCCATGAAAGACAAAAAGAACTTCTTCAAACACCTTAAAACCCAGGCTTTTGGATGTGCATGAAACCTAAACTCCCAAATGCAGCCGCCTACTCTTCCTTTGCAACAAGGAGAAGCACCAAGCTGAGCAGTATTTGCAGGCCTTAATAATAAACATCAGTCCAGGCCATTTCCAAGTGTGTGAAACAGCAGTTGGTCAGTGAGTAAGCTGGTGATGGAAACCAGAGGATGGATCCACAGGGATAATGTGGAGGTGTTCAGCAGTGATAGAGGCTGTTGCTCTTCCTGGAGGGAAAGGTTTCAGGTGTCAGTGAGTCCCTGAGCATGTGAGCTTCCCATTCCTCCCCACGTGGCCAGGAGCAGCACAAGGACAATGCCATGGACACAGCAGGTATTTCCTCAGGCTTTCCAAGAGCTTAGAAAATGCTGAAAGAAGTTGGGATTGTGTCGTGTGTAAATAAATAACGGTGAGAGTCAGACATACCCTGGCTGGTTTATACATCGCACAAATAAAATTGTACATCCAGCACAGGTTAAGGAAGGTGATGCCCTAAATTCTGAAAAAAAACCAAGAAAAAGTCATCCAGTGTAACCTGGAGGAGTCAGGATACCTACTGGGTGCCCAGAAAGGTGCATTACCCCTGGTTTTTCTGCAAATATTTACTCATTATTCTAAGGGAATGTTATTTCACCAGAACCTCATTACACAATGTACAGTAGAGCCTGTGGAGCCACAAATGACACTTGATGCTACTTGGTTTATTCCAACTATGGTCTTCTCCAAATAAAAATGAATTATGCACTTGACTGGTTGGCTGTGCATTTTCCTTAAGTCATCTTACAGAAAATAATTCCAAGATGAGAGAAAATGAAAACTAATTAGACTTATGAATGATAATTGCTTTGGCAAAGGCGAAAGCTTATTGCCACAGACAGTGAGGAGGCAAAGACCCTGGAGTAGCCAACAGGGCAGATTTTACATTTTTGCTTCACAAGACACAGGACTTTCCTAGGAGACTACCAGCAGTGGCATTCCAACCAGACATCTTATTGACAACAGTCCTATTATAAATAGATTTGGATTTCTAAAAACTATTCTTCCACAAATTAAGTAATTTAACTTAAACCAAAGCAAAAAATAGACAAAAAATGTTTGCAAATGTTTTTTGCTTGGAAAAAAAGTACCCCTGAGGTTTCACAAAACTCCAAATATTCCCCAAATGGTGTAATTATTGCAATGAATTGTCTGTGGAATAAGCAGCTGCTCAGTAGGAATTAGTGAAGCACAGCATGGTGCAAAAGGTGGTTTCAAGTATGACTGAAACTTCCTGATGCCACCTTGGGGAGGTTTTGTAGGTGCCCAGGAGTGTTCCATGGCAGTGCCAAGCTGCTGTCCAGGCAGGTGACACATCCCTGTGTGCTGCAGGTCCTTGGGGACGGTCAAGCCATGGGAGGCAGGATACAGGATACACTGGCAGACACAGGGGCTGACAAATCCCAAGGAAAATTAACCAACAGCAACAGGACCTTTTCCTACTACACACCTGAACGTGGTAAGACAGCTTTGCACAAAGAACTATCAAATGAAATGGGTTGATCATAGGAAAATTCAGGTTTAGGATAAGGATGATCAGCTCCCGACTATCAAATCTTTTAGGCTATATAAGAACCATGCAGACAGTGTGATGGGCACAGTACTCTCACAGTGCTCTGCACTGCCCCCTCATACTAATCAATGCTTCAGTCCTACCATTCCCAAAGGCCACCCAAAAATCTATCAGCCCAACATCAGTATTTTCTACCTATAAATCAGAACTGCAAAACGACAAGTGACAAATGACCAGCTCTAGAATGGAATCTGATGAAAAGATCTACCCTCCTTGCCCAGTTTCCTATTCATCAAACATCTTCCTAATTAATTCTGACTTCAGTGTAAATCTCCAGTCTGTGCTTTGCAGAAATTCAGAGCAGATGATGATAAACTGGTCCTGTAGGTACTGATCTATAAATCTGAGTTTCAGAGCCACATTTGGCAAGGGACTAATTAATGGGCAGGGGGTAAACTATGCCAGTCTGCAATGTCTGAGTACTGCAACAGCCCAGGGACAGAGGCACAACCACCCCTTCCCATGAAGAAATTCTGAATATTAGCCTGAAGTCAGGAGCAGAGTTTGATGAGTGAGATGGAAGCAAGTTCATTTGAAGTCCTTCCAGAATGATCTACATAAAGCGTGTAGCCTGTCTAACAACATCTGAAGAGCTACAAAAACAGTCAATAGCTGCAACAGCTCCGAGACAGGAGTCCCACTGAGTCTGGACAAAATCATTACAAATGAGGAGAGCCATGTTTGTGGAGAGGAAAGGATGGAATTCATTAGAAGAGCAGTGACAGTTCATATTCCTGACAACAAGGAACCAGCAGAATGGGGGTTTTGTTTGCTCCTTTGTTTATTAGAAAGATCTTACTGCAAAACAAACACTGAAAATTGAAAAATGGTTTACAGTGATGAACTCTGGTAAATCCAACCTCTTTTACAAGGGAATACCAAAGCAGATTTTAAACATTTGGCAGCTTATCAGGAGCCAGAGGAAGATTAACTATGTGAGTGAAAAATCAGGCTGAGAAATCAAAAACAGCTTTTCACAATGAAGGAAAGCCAAGAAGGAACAGAATCTAAAAAGCATTTGGAAAGAAATGGTAAGATCATCACACTCTTAGGAAACAGATCATTGAAGCAAGAGGAATTTGAATTCCTTTTGGAAGTGTGCAGGTATTTTTTAAAGTAAGACTTAGGCTGTCTAATGGCACAGAAACAGAAACAATCACAGGTGTAGTGGTCCTCCCAGGAGTGCTGTGGCTGGTGCTATGCACAGACAGCACAGAGACATGGGGTAGTTTTCATAAAAGTCACCAAAATGGAATGCCTGGCACTCCCAGATTCCCTGCTGGACTTGGCAGATCTCTGCTGAAGCTCCAAATGCTCTCCCTAGCTGGGCTGTGTTGTGCTCATGAGACCTGGGGGTAGGAAAGGCTTCCTTCTGGGTGCAACAAAACACAAAATTCATAGCCACTTGATGTTATTAAAGAACAGCATGAAAAGTTTGGGTTTCCAGCTCAGTATTCAATTCCAAATACAACAAACATATTCCACTTCCTACATTCCCATGGAAATTCCAAAGCCTACAGACTCTTCACTCATTTTTAAACATTCGTGTTTGATGTTTAAAAGCTTTGCCGTCCCTTTCAGGGGTGGGTGATCCCTGCATACCTCTCTCACTCTTTCCTAGAGGAGTTGGGATTTGTAAGTGGAGCTCACAACACACTCAGTGCTTTTAGATCTGAATGGCTGCAGACACTAAACCACATCACTGTGTCCCTAGGCCCATGTGGTGTAATAGCTCAGAGAGTCCCAAAGATAAACAAAGGTTCCCAGGAAAACCTCCAACTTGCTGTATTCCTTTTAAGGAATTTTAGATTTTCCAGCGCAGTTAGACGAGGCATTACACACATTTCAGACAGACTTCTTCACATGGTGAAGAAAAAAGAGAGAGAAGGGAAGGAGAGCCAAAACCTCTCTGACTTTTCTCTGGCTGATCTCAACCATAGGAATTCCCCAATCATGAAAATGCTCGGCTCTAGCTAAGGAAATGCTGTTGATTAGGGAAAAACGTTCCAGATGTTAAGCGAAAGCAATTTCAAGGGGAAGGGAAAGTGGAAGAGGGAGGAGGGGTGTGAGGTGACCCCACCCTCGCAGGGAGCACAGCAGGGCCTTGTACCCTCTTGGGGCTGGGGAGCAGCCAAGTGGGAGAAGGTCTCACACACTCCCCCCAGTCTGTTCTTCCCCCTCTGGGCAGCAATTACAGTTCCACTTTAACCCCATCCATTCTTTAGATCCTTTCTGATTTGCATTATTAGGTGAACACATAAATAAATCAGAATTAAAGTTATATAGGAAGAAACAGAAGGACTAAATTTTCTTCGCAATTCCCACACAATTTCTTCCACACACCCTTACTAGCACTGTGTCCCTGACAGATCCAGAGGTATCTCCAAAGGTGTGGATAGAGTCAAAAGAGCAAGAGAAGACACTGCAGTCAGAGTGAAGACAAATGTCTTAGCTCTTTGTAAAGTTAGTTAATGTGACTTAACTCTTTGTGTGCTTAGGAAAACAGCCAAAGCAAAGCAGCTGCTCATTTCTCTGGGGTGAACTACCAGGGCTCACTGAGAACTCCTCGAGTCCTCATGCCTGTACTTTACTGCCTATCAGAGTAATGCTGCTCCAATCAGATATTTAGGGAAAAGGAAGACAAACGCAAATAATTAAATCACTCATCAGTCCCGAGGGCCTTCCTGGGACAGCAGTGGCTGGGACAGGGATAACTGAGGTTCACTGCAGCCCTGCATGGGCAGAGTCTGTTCCTGTTTTCTAGAAAGTTAAAGGAAACTTATGAAATCAAGCTCAGGAGTGGCAATGGCTCGTTCTCATGATGAGACTGAAGACTAAAAACAATATATTGAGAGTGTCATTCTATTGGAACTTCCAAATTTTAATGCAGGACTTAGCCACAGGATTTTTCAGAAATATAATCTGCACCTGTCACGTAAGGCTAAAAGCAGGCCATTGAAAGATGCCCACTGAGAATCCTGGGAAAGGCTTTGCAGTCCTTGCAGAGGAACTGTCCAGAACTGAGCTCAACAACTCCCTGGAGAACTTCCTGCAGGGAGGCAGAACGAGCTGGCAGAGGACATGGACAGGATGACCTAATAGGTTTTTTCCATCTCTGATGTCTGTGATTACATAATTCCCTCTTGATATGGGACCAGAGGAGTTGACAGTTACATCTGCAGCTTCTTTCAAAAAGTTACTGACTCTACCCATGAAACAGATCAAAAATTTAAGGGGAAAACGTCATAGGAGTATTAAGAATTGAGGGTGTGTATCAAATTTGGGTTAATAATACTTCTTAAAAGTCATAAATGGGAAAGAAGATGCAATGAAAGCAAAGATTGATCTTGGTTTAAAAGCCCAGTGAAGATGTGACCAGATGATATTAAGCAGAAAGATGCTTATTATGTAAAGTTTAGCACTGCTACAAAGCCATGAACAAAGGGTTTGAAATTTTGTGTTTTCTTCAGCATATAAAAGAAAATGTCTCTTTCCGAAGCAGAATTCACGTCCAAAATTTCAGAACCTTTCTGCTCCTGCAGGTGTCCTTGTGTAACGTATTTTCTAAAGCATTTTTAAAATGAAAAATAGTAAAAACTAATGGTGCTTTCTTGGCTATGGAAATCAGAGCAGTTATGAAAAGCAATAAAGCAGCCTTTCTCTTCTAGCTGCCAACAACTCCAGAAACATGTTTGCTGGAACTCTGACCCCTTACATAGAAAACATTAAAACAACTGCAACTTGATACAATTAACTGGTATTAGATTCAAAGTTTGTGAGGCCAACTGGCTTTTGTGATATATTTCTTGGTACTTACATACTAATGGAAAAACTCCAAACTTTTGAAAAATATATTCCAGATAGGCTGACTGTTAACTTATTTTTTAAAAGCAAATGCTTTAGCAGCTGCTCGTCCTGTCTGCAAAGAAGGAAAAGCAGAGACACAGAATTTCTACTGCTGTACACCCAAGGAGCTTTTCTATCTCGTTCAGCCCTCCCTCAGAATCCATTAACAATGGCAATATTTGAGGTGTTGTGGATAAAGCTTTCACTGCACTTTCAGAATGCCAGTATCAGGATTGTAACATTTCCCAATCCTTCCCTTCCTTCCCTGGCTTAATATTGAAAGAGGTAAATAAATCTCAATCTAAATCACTGAATGGGTTGGGTTGAAAGGAACCTTAAGGGTAATCTCATTCCACCCCCTACCATGGGCAGGGACACCTTCCACTGTCCCAGGCTGCTCCAAGCCCCGTCCAACCTGGCCTTGGACACTGCCAGGGATCCAGGGGCAGCCACAGCTTCTCTGGGCACCCTGTGCAAGAGCCTGCCCACCCTTGCAGGGAACAATTCCTTCCCAATATCCAATCTAAACCTACTCTCTATCCATGTGAAGCCATTCCCCCTCACCCTGTCACTACATGCTCTTGTAGATCAATCAATCAATCAATCAATCAATCAGAAAGCCTTCAGCTCTGGCCTTTCTCTGTGATCCTCTCGCCTGTGTGACAGAACAAGGGGGACATGGTCAGAGTGGCAACTGTGGCAGGATGATGATGTCACAGAACTGGAGACAGTCCTAGAACTGTAACTGCTCTGCATTCCTTCCACCTGTGTTAGGAAACAAGAAATAGTGCACCAGCTCTGAAAGAAATATTTTTAAGATACTGCATAGAAAAAAAAATCCTACAGTGCAGAACAATCAGTCTGCAACCCTGAAATCTCTTCCTATGCAAATCTTTAGTGAGACTTTAAAAGCTGCAGCTTTCGGTGCTGGTTCTGAATTATGAACAGAAAAGGCATTTTTTATGGAACCTGTGAATCTGTAGGGTGCCAAGAGAAACAATCCAACATCTCCTGAAACTCAGCTTTTCCTGCCTGTATTACGTGGTTCTTTGCTTCACTCTGTGCATGTAAAAAGGAGCAGAACACAGGGGATTTACTGTGCCCCTTATGGAAAATACCTGCCAGCTGCTCTATTTTGGGTGTGATTTATCCAGAGGAAAGTCCTGTTAAATATCTGTACACCATGTACAGGATAGAACTTGACCTACCATATAGTCTGGAGAGAAATCCCAAAGTTCACATTGTTTGTTCTCTGGTATTTTTACAGATAACAGTAATTTAACTTTTTTAATCTGCTTCTAATTGCAGGGTTGTTGTTTCCTTTGTTTGCCTGAGTGTTTGTTCATTTATTTGTGGGTTTTTTAAAGAGTGTAAAAGCTCCTATAACTGGAAAGCAGATAGAGAAAAAGAAATAAGGATGCCCCATGATCAGATAGAAACATTTCAAACCCTTAGAGAAGTCAAACTGAATGGAATTCATGAACAAATTACTCCAGCTCTTCGAGTAATCGATTCCAATCACTATTAATAATATAACTTTTCCTTCAAAGAATTACTTTCACCTTATAAAGTCAAAGCTTGAAACCTCCTTAATCTTTAATAGAGCCTGCAACAATTACTACAGGCAGAGAGGACCCACAAATTGGAAGCCCCGAGTGATTCTCTCCTTCTCCAACCAACTCTTCTGATGATCATAAATAACAGTAAAATTACCATAAAAATTAATAGTACTACAGTTAAAGAAAATCATTATGTAAAGGTTTATGAATTTTGCAGCCATTAATAGACATAAGTTAATGAGCCATAGGCCTTCCAGAATATGATATCAGATATTTTTCCACCAATGAAACTTTCAGAGTTCCAAATCCTTCAGAGGTCACCAACTTCAAAAATGGAACAGAAAGTTACTGTTTAATACTAATGTGAGTAAAAATGGAACAGAAGTATTAGAGCAAGTATCATCCATGGCAATTTGAAGAGTCTAAAAGAACAAGGTCAGGAAATCTACTGTGTCAACAACTTGGAATGAAGAAAGAAAAAACTAAAATATCCAAGATGAATAAGATGCATTTTGAACACTGTGCATTTTAAATTTACTTGTACACATCATCATTTTATTGTTGAAAAACTCTTGGCAATTAAAAGATTTTGATTCTAGAAGGGAAAGCCTCAAGACTGTTCTACATGAGATATGAGATATTATAAGAAAGGCATTAAAATAATGATAAATCTGTGTGAGATTCATATTAAATGCAGGTGGTAAGAATCATACACAAGTAAACATAAAATGGTTTATATGTCCTACTTATCTTATTACACTTTGTATTACAATTACAAAAAATCAGATACCACATCTTAAACATACTTACACATTCAAATTTTACATGTGCATTTTTTATGGTAAAACACAAAAGATAAAAACGGCTTCACTTTAAAGTGGAGGAAAAAAAAAACAACCCACCAAAAAACCCACCCCACATGTCCCAAGAGTCAAGTTAAAGATTCAGAAGTCAGGGCTAGGAGGGAAAAGGAAGATAAATAATTTAGCACTAAGCATAACTAAAGCCTGTCAGTCTGCCAGCTTTAAGAGAAATAAAAAGGTTTACAAGGATCCTGAGAGTTTTTACAGAACCTCTGGGGGTTTGAAAAAATAAATCCAGAACAAGAAAAGAGTTTTGAAGTATTCTGCATAAACAGATTCTAAAGACACTGATTAGACTGTGAGAATAATGGTAGGGAAAGATTCCTTTAGTTGGCAATCAGGTTGTTCCCTGGGGTTTGCCCTCCTGCACCATCACCAGCTGCTCCATCCATGGATTCTCCAGCTGCGGCGCCGTCGGGAGCTGGGAATGATGAGCTTCCAGGAGACCAAACACTCCAGCATCACAAACAACAGGGATGAGCCCAGGTGTGGCACCAAATGCACAGGCACTGCACAACAGAGACACAGTTACTCCTCTGCAGTGAAACACCTGCTCAAACTCCAGCTCTGAGTGCTCCTGAGTTGAGTCATTCCTGTGTTTTGGAGTGGCCATGGTTCAACCAAGACAGTGAAGGAAAAAAAACCTCAATAAGCCTTGGCCACTCACTCTTTTATGGGAGGTGGCAGTGCAAGGGATGAAAGGGGAAACTTCACATTATTCCCTTCGACTTTAATTTTTTCTTCTCTTGTTGTTTTTTGGTTTTTTTCCAAGAAGAATCTATAGCGAGGTCCTTTGAATTGCATAAACCCAGGAGTTAAACTGCAAAACCAGTATGTAAAAATGTGAATTCCATATCATGCTCATGTTTTACTTCAAATGGAGATGTAACCTTGTACTTCACTGCTCAGACAATGTTAACTGTAGGAGAATCACCGAAAGGAACCAAGTTCGTTTAAGACATAAAGCAATTTTAAATTGCATTGATTACAGTGATCAGTCTATCACTTTAATGTCATCTCAGCTGACATTTATTAAAAAGACATACATGTGACAACCCATTGATCCTTAACACTGCAGCTGAGATAAAAAGTCTATTTGCAAAGGAAAATTACTTCTTTAATTAGAAATGGAGTATCATTTTCTCTTTTCTTTGTTAAAACTTCAGCAGCCACGGATCCAATACAGCACAGGAGGGGCTGCAGAACCTGGCATCTGCTTTGACTTAAGAGTCTTTATAGTTAATCATTCAAGGTTTTGCAAATGAGCACTGAAGATGGGAAGGAAACAGGTTTATTCCACCTGTATTTGGGCATTCCAACCCAGTGTTTCTTGGGAAGGGTCTCAGATGGAGTAAAGCAGCAAACAAATTCATTACAAGGTTTTAATGAGTTAACTGTGCTTAGACATTACACCTCTCCTAATGACCAACTATTTGATGAAAAACAATCCAGCCAAGGAATGTGCTATAGAAATGACCAAATATTGTCAGTCATTTCATGTATATAAAAAAATAAATCTCAGTGTACCAGAAGATACTCCACAAGCAGAAAAAATGATAAATGTGTCTGATACACTGTGAATGAAATGCTGCTCTAGAAATTCCAGGAGCATTCCTTGCTGGTGAACAGAATTTTGGAGCCAAGTTATTTAGTCTGTGGACCTATGAAATCCTATTTTTAACATTGTTTTCTCTTTGTACAAATCCAAAATTACAGATTTGGACAATGTTACATTTCATATAGTGTCGCTTTTAGTTCTAGGGTTGGTCAGTCTGATTCTCTTTAGAGAATTGTCTTATTTTTATAAATTATATTAATGATTTCCCATCTCTCAGAAATGCAGGGGAACCTCCACATTCTACAAATGTAGATTCCACGCCTTCCACTCTTCTGTCAGTTGTATTTTATACTCTACTTGAAAAGCATGTAATTCAACAGATTCAACAGTTTAATTTTTATAAGTTTACAGCATGAAAATCACAATCTAATATTGAGGGGGACTAGACAAGTAAATCTCCACGTTCTTGTGTTTGTTGACTTTTTATATCAAGTGACATTAATTCTGGATAAACAACTCATATTCCATTTTCTCCAGTAATTAAAATCAGAAAAAAACAATGCACTGCTTATTCTTAGCTGAACATAGAGTCTATACGGCAAAAAATGTCCAGACTGAATGATTATTTACAACAAAAGTCTTCAGATTCTTCAGATTCTTTTGTACAGTATGTAACCATTCAGACTTACTTAAATTGCTGCCTACAAATAAACTAACAGTAACTTCTCATCTAGTCATAAAAATAAATTAATTGGATTGCTATTAGATATTTAATTGCCTTCTCAATGTTGGTACAGTATCTGCCTATAAAACTTCAGATAATATTGCCTTACTTCATCTGAGTAAACTATCAATTCCCTTACAACAATAGACAAAAATCTGCATTCCTCTTTTAACTTTCCCCTGGGTACAGATTAAAACTTTCAGGTGGCAGATCTTTATTTTGCTATAAGCTCTCCAAATACCTTAGAAGTATGAAAAAGTTTCTGTTCAGGAGAGTGGAATGACTTGAGTCAAGCGATTTTTATACCCTTAGTTTATAAAAGATAAATTATTCCTAGAAGCCTGGGACCATACAACAGAACAAGAGACACCAAGAGCCTCAGTGCTCTAAACACAGGACACAGTTGTGTACAGAAGGAATGTGTAAAGTTTTGTACAGAAAGAATGACTTACATGAAAAAATTAATGGATGGAATTCATACCTGCTCCAATTCCAGAGCCTTGTGTGGGATGATGCTAATATAATCTAATAATATCAGGATCAAAGATGAGTGGAATAAAACTTCCAATTTTAGATGCTCTTTATCTGCAGGTGTGAATGTATAATGAATTCTCACCACTGGCTCCTATTATAAATCCAATGATTTTGTACTCTGTGACAGCAGTTTCTACAATTTTCTTTTGGCACAACCTGCTTGGAAGATACGACAAACCCGCGGGGTGCCAAAACGCTTCTCTAAATGATCTACTTTGCAAGACAGCTTCCAAGTGTGACCCTGATGAATCTTATCAAACTCTCGGAATAGAATAAACATGAAGGAAAGAACCCACGTATCATTTACTTAAGTGGGTATTTAGTTGTTTTTTTTACATCCTACTGCGCAGCCATGCCAAAGGATTCATCCCAGCATTTGGAGCATTTTAAACCCAGGTTAAGTAGAAAACCATTACTGGGTAGGATAGAATTGCACTGTGGCTATTTTTGAATCCTGCTGCCTCAGACAAGTGCAATGAATCAGTTGATGTCACCTCAATTACCGTGTTAGCTCTAATCAACGGAACTGCTCTTCCCATCCATTTTGTGTAGGGAACTCTCTGAATTAGGTAGCAGATTTTCCAGTGGACACCCTCTGGCAGATTACAAGGGTCAGGATTTGACAGAGTAAGGCTGGATGGCTCTATTTTAATTGAATATCAGATAATTTTAATGGTGCAGGAGGCATTTCATTGCCATTCACAGTGACAGTTCAGCGTAATTGGGGAGAAGCATTTATGTGCAAAACCAACGCAAACGTGAGGAGGGGAACATTACACATCTGCCAAAATACTGCTTGGAATTAAGGTAGATTCCAGTTTGCAATACAGATTTCCAAAGGCTTCTCATTTTTTCATCTTAGTATGCCATGCCCTGCTGCAAACACCAAGGACTGGACAGTGAGGACCAGCAGAATGCACTGAGAGGGTTCCTGAGTACACAGGTACAGGGAAAAGTGAGTGTGAAGAGAATGAACTGGGGTTGTTCCCTCCTCCACTCTTGATCTAAGAACCCTTCCATATGCTGTGTTCTATTTATTATTTCTGCATTGCATCAGGGGGGAAATATTCACACTGAGCCACGGGGATTAAAGACTGAAGCTCTAGAGAAGTCGGATCACATCCGTCATATCCAGCTGTTTTCAATTCCAACACCTCACACCTGCTTTTATTTATTATTCCTGGGCTAGACAAGACAGGGCTCATTTTTCAGTCTTTACAAGCTTTCCTAGAAAAGACACAAATCAATGTATTCCTTCCCCTTTTGCCTCTTCGAGAGAACATTGAAGCAAACTTCTGGCACAGTGAGGACCTGACCTACAGGAGCCACTCACATCCCGAGGCTGGACAGCTCCCTCTCCTCTCCCAGCATGGGGACAATGGCCCAAAATGGAACAGAAACAACATCAACTACAGAAATCTGTGACAGCACAGACTCTTAACCCCACTTGCTCCCACAGATTTCAACTGCCCTGTCTTCATCTTACGCTGGAGATGGACTCAAGAGGTTTGGGTGGTGGTGAATGAACAAACTGATTCATGGAATACTTTAAGCAACGGGTTCCCCACTTTTACTCATTTCCAGCTTCCATTCCAGCAGCCTGTTTGCTGGCAATCCGTCTGAGTTGCTTGCCTGTTCTTTATCTGGAGATCACACTGCCTGAGCATTTGATTGTGCTTTTTATCAAGTACTTTTTCCAGATGGGGACTCACAAGTCATTCCTTTTACAACCCTCTCTCATGTCACAGGCTACTCTTACATTAGGATCTTTCTAATTAACTGTTCAACAGTAAAAATCCAGACACATTTAAAATGCAAGCCAAATGTCCCAGGCCTCCTTGTCCTTACTGCACAAACACTTTCCCAAATGCAGTTGCTCCTCTCACACATCTGGCACACCAGGTTATTACTTGATGGAGCAAACTTTTGTCTTGATTGCAATTCATCCACCTCATTTTTTGAATCAGCCAAACGCATAGGAAACCTTCCCACACCAAAGAAACAGGCCCTTAAGTTCTTAAAACATTTGAAATTCTTGCATGAAATTTAGCACTGAAACACAAAGTATTATCATCTGTAATGAAATGTGTTAGGACATGGTGAATACACTTGCTTTAAAAGGCAACCCTGCCACATTACTCATTAAAAAATCAAGGATACTCCATAACAAGAACAACTGTCAGTCTGAATTCAAAACCAAACTGATTCCCTAGAATTTGGACAGCCTGTAATAAAACATACCTATAGCTGCCATAACACTGATGTGCTGTAAATCTACCCAGTTTTGGGAAGAGCAATACACACTTACCAGACAGACATCAAGGCAATTGCCCATGATACAATGTTAAAAAAAAAATAGCTTGTACGTTTTGCAGTAGCATCAAGTCTCTATTCAAGTGTAAAAAAATTAATTGACTCCATCTGTATTGGCCTAATGACTGATTAAATGACTAATCACGGAAGTCTTAATTAAAATCATTTTTCTGTACAGAAGAGGATGGAGGGAGGAAGGCAATCATTAATGTGTTCTAATGTATGTCAGATTCCATTTGTGCCTTTTCCTAACAGCCACCAAATGAGTAATTACACACAAGGTCATTCTGTAAACTTTGTGCTCACATGCACTGATTGGATCTGGGTTCTGCACGGGGCTGCTTCTTCCCCATCACAGAGCAGGTAATTAATAGTGTTCAGCATAAATAATGAAGGAAGCTGACATTTCCTCTTCCATCACCAGCCAGCCCAGATTCACACACAGCTTTCATACACTGCTGGTGAAGTCCCACACCTCACACACTCCATCAAGCACATCCTCCTCAGCCATTCAATATTCTTCATGCATTGACAGGGATCCCCATCACACAGTGAAACTCCAGGAATTTTTCCTGCATGAATAAAATGAACATGCAATTAAAAGAATCCTTTTCAAGTAAAGCAGGATGGCAGTAGGAAACTTATTTTAAGTTTTATTTGCCAGCCACCTGACGATCTGATGCATAGTGACCTTTGCTATGGAAAAATAACAAGTGGCTTCCACCTCAACAGCTGAGAAGAATCTATTTAAAACAATGTATTAAAATGTGTAATGGAATAAAAAAGTGCATCTTGAGATTGAATAAACCAACTTTCCACTGGCATGTAACCCTTACACAGCACCTACACTTTTTGATGAAACTTTGCATATAAAATATTAAAGTCCAAAGTACAAATTGTAACACAAAATATTTTGTTTGCTGAATGCTGTCCTGAAATTCTAGAAATTGTTCTTTGCAACCACAGCAAATCTTCACGTCACCAGCTGCAACAATTTTCCATATCCCAGATGACAATACATTATAATGTATAAAAGAAGGGGTTTTATAAAACTAAAATAAAATGTTTTAATGGGAAAAAAAGAAGTTTTCACAGCCCTGTCACTATTATCAACAAATGTCCAATTCTACAACTTTACTTTCCTTCAAAATCCTGAATTCAAATGTGCAGCACTGGTGTGAGGCACAGCTGCAGAATTAGGGGCCAAGTTACCTCCAGTTCTTCTAAAGTAACTGAACCAACTTTTAATTCTGACTAAATTTCTTCAATTACCGTTTTTCCGAACCAGAAGTATTCTGACCCACAATCCTGATGAGGAAGATCTCTGCAGAGCCACTGGAAATGAACATCCTCCTGTGAACAGACAATGTGCTGCTTTAGAGTACCCAGCTGACTAAAAACACGGCTCAGAATATGGAGGGAGAAGCTAAAGGGACAAAAAATATGAAAAGAATCTTAAGTCATTACAGGACTCTATAATGTCCAATTACACATCTGGCATGATTAAGCACTACCCTGTCTAAACCATTCAAAATCATTGAAGTCACAAGAACAATGTAAGTAAAGCTACATCAAGCAGCTTCATCCAGATTTCAAGAAAATACGATTTTCAACGACTCTGAATTAATTATAACACAATCTTGACCCTACTTACCACATAACAGAAGAAAACAAAAATATGTGACAACAAATCTCTGCTTGCAATAACTGTCAGTGTCACATATGAAAGAAGTTCATTTTACTAATAAAGGAAATAGAATTGAGTGATAGATTTAAAATTAAATTCAGCTCTTCTATAAATGTCAATCAGAGTTTTAAGGTGGCTCTCAAGGCTTAAAACCAGCGCTGAGACTCAAACGTGCCACTCTCTGGGCTTCTAAGGAATTAATGAAGCTCAGTTTCATCTTCCTTTGAAGACACATACATTTAAAACAACCACAAAATCCATCACCACCACACCAGAACACTCCAAAATAAACAACATACAGATGGCACAGTAAATCTTTCAAAACCTGAAGATATTTTTATGGAATAATTCAACACAATCTGCACTACTTTGCTAATGCAAATGAAAACTTGCACAACTACCTAAATTACAGGGTGGTGTGCCATTCTTAATCTTCTCAGAAATGTAGGAGTTCCTGTTTCAATCATTTCTATTGTTTGAAATACACCCGGTGATAATGGAGTGGCTGCCACTGCAGGCAGAGAGCGACTTCTGGGTGAAGCTAATTAATAACTCAGTTCTTGCTGCTGGTTGGAAGGAATCAGTAGACAGAGGGGAGGATCGAGGTGTGAGAGAGCTGAGAGGACACTGCGTGCCCTGTCCGAAATTCAGCACTGTGCTCTTTTGGCATACATTGATTATTTAGTTTATTCCTGGTCTTTAATGGTGTAAAATATTTAAAAGTCAGGCATTTCAAGGGACCTCTCAGGTAGATCCCCTGAGCACACAAGGACAGACCCTTCACATCACAGTAGGAAAGGCCATCTGAGCTGGATGAACAACATCCTTTGTACTTCTTTGCATTTCTTCAAGTATTAAAAAGTAGTAAGAAATCTCATGTCCAAAGACAGACCACAGACAATGATGGTGTCTTGGGAAGGCACCTCCAGCTATTCTAGATCCATAAATATGGGAATGTGCAACTCTTTAAGCCACTTCATTGGATAAAGCAAATGGGTTCAGACTAAAGGGTTTGAGTTCATCCAAGTGATGCCATTTAAGGAAAAAAACCCCAACAGTCTACACTAAATTACCCGGTCACAAGGCAAAAATGAGGGACACAGTTGCTGCTTGTGGTAGATGAAGCTTTTTTGAATGTGCTTTAAATAGTTCATGGAATCATGGAACCTCAGAATGGTTTGGGTTGGAAGGGATCTTAAAGCCCATCCAGTTCCATCCCCTGCCATCAGCAGGGATTCCTTTCACTATTCCAGATTCCACACCTCTGATTTCTGTGATTTGCCAGTGCACATTGTCCCTTCTCTTGTGACCTAAACATGACTTCTCATGCTGGTTGAAGGTGAGAAAACATCTTGCCTGCTACGGAGAAACTATTGCACACCAGTGGGACCAGCCTGATTAGACACTGGGACCACCATGTCTGTACTGGGACCACTGTCTGCTCATGGCAGCCAGTCCCATTATCATTATTTGATGCTTTGCTGTTGGCTGAACTAGTGGCAAAGGTGGAGAATGTCATCAGGGCAGATCTGCTCAGGTATTTTAAGAGCCTGTAATCTACAGCAGAGAAATTAAAGCAAACATTGAAAAACTTACCAGTAGCAGGCTGGACTAAAAGTCACTTTCATCACAACCCAAATAATGGGAAAGGTAAACAATACCTTTCTCTGAACTGCTGCAACTTCCATCCATGTCAGAGGATTTCTATCTCCCTGCTCATTTTTTCAGCTAAGAAATGCAAATGAGCTCTGCCCTATTCTTCTGTTTGTTTTGTACAGTGAGCACAATTTCTGCCTGAACGTCCAACTGTATTTCCATCCTCTTTGTGTCACACAAACCTCATTTACCAGTCATTCTTCTCCACATGAAGAGATCTATAATGAGGAGTCTTTCTGTCATTGCCCTGCTCCTCTGAGTCAGGAATTTTCATTTCCCCCTAATACTTGCTGCTGTAGCTGCAATTTCATTTACTGTCATACCACAGCCTTAATGTGAGCACATCTGTGGCTGGAGCATGGAAAAGATTCAGGATTGCTCTCTGAGCTGCCTATCGATTAAACGGTTACAAGAAACCAGAGGGTTTATTTACCATGCTCTCACATGGTACTTATAAAAAGGAAGGTTTATTCACTGTACTTGAAATGACAGTTTACTCTTCCAGTTACTTAATTCTCCCCCATCGAGCAGAAAAATGTAACACTGGTATTGTTTTCAACCAGCAAAATGCACTGAAAATCTATAGCTCGGGTTAACTTCTGATCCATTAACACCACAAAGGCTCATTACATACTTTCCACACCAAATTCCATCCTAAATTTTCAGTAAAGTCAAACTAGTGGGTTTTGGTGGTGGTTTGGTTTGTTTTTTTCTGGAGATCAGGGATTTTCTGTGATTAAATAAACAATAATTTTAATATCAATTAAATAAACAATGAATATTGCCACAGTTCAAACCACCATTGCAAAAATTGACCAACTTAATAAGCAGAAGAGAAGGTTTTCTTCTCTATGTAATTATTTTCTTTTTAACTACCAACATCCCATGAAATGCAGTTTTGGGGGTTTGCTTCAACACACCAGTTTTCAAGTGGCAAAGTTAGATGGAATTACTCAAGTCTCATCAGAGCAGACTGTAAAACTTAGCTGAAAAGGTTTTCTCACTAAAAACCAGGTAAAGTAGATCTGATGACAGTTTTAAAGGCGTGGTGAAACCTCTTCCCCAACATACTTCATTTGAATGAAGGGGGAAAAAGCTCTACTAAAACAAGAAAAGCACTTGAAACCCCCACCCAAGCACCAAAAACCCCAACACTGAAACCTCTCCTAAGTGAAGGACTGAAAAATGTTATTGCAAGAACAAGCTCAGGCTATAAGGAAGTAAGAGGTGTGGTGGAGTAAAATGTGAAGGGCAGCGTGACCCTACAGAGCTCAGGTAACCAAAAACCAGGGCCTTGTCCGGGGGGAAAGCACCAGGGAGGGGAGGTGCCTTGCAGGGGGGGATAAAATGTGCTTTGGGCAGGCAGCAGCCTCCAGCTGAGCAGCAGCAATCCTGATTCACACGTACCTGCTGCCTTCCCTCTTCTCCTGCGAGACTGTCATCTTCTCAGCTTTCTCAGCAGATATCCTGCCACTTGGCTTTTTGCCTCCTTTCTGCAGGGAAAAAAAAAAAAGTATTTCTGTAGTGCTTCGGGGAAGTGCCAAAAATGGTGTAATTTATGATGTGCTAGTGTTTTCCTTTGCATTCTTAAGTTAAGAACAAATGCAAAATCATCAGCACT
Organism: Corvus cornix cornix; assembly: GCF_000738735.6. Classification (NCBI taxonomy): domain Eukaryota; kingdom Metazoa; phylum Chordata; class Aves; order Passeriformes; family Corvidae; genus Corvus; species Corvus cornix. The sequence goes on along the minus strand of NC_046350.1, from coordinate 4,133,653 downwards.
TGACTGTGGTGGATTTTGATTTACATACATTAAGATTCTCTTGTGATTTCCTATTATTTATTTCTGTAAACAAAATTGGATCCTGGTCACTAAACTATCAGCATCCCCTGCAGTGAAAAGACAAAAGCCAGAATGTACAACTCAACAGTCAAAAAAATTTGAAACCAGAAGTTGGAGCACATTATCTGATCTGAGACTCTCATCTGGTCTTCCTTTTTGGAACATTCTTACTGGGAGTGCAGTAAATAGTTCTCTATAAATAGTAAATAGTTATCTATACCTGAACTTTGGCAACTGGCACATCTTACTTTCTCAGTTTGAATAATAGGATCTAGGCTTTTCCCCTAGAATTTTCCCAATACAGCTTCAGTTATTTTTTGAACAAGTTATTTTCTGGACTGTTTCCTGGAACTAAATGCACCCACCATTGCTTTGCTCATTTTAGTGTATTGTATCCATGCAAACATAGTGTTTTGCACTAAGATTGGCACAGACAGAAGTTTAACAGCTTTTACTTTTCTTCCTTTCCTGAAATCTCTTCAGGATCCCACTGTAAGAGGTACTGCAAAGCCTGAGGAATTCTGTTGACAGAACTACACAAAATTGGGTTTTTTCCCCCTTTCCACTCAGGTGTAACAGAACAGATTCCACCTTGCATGGTTTTGTCACAACCAACACAGTGAACAATTATGGAACACTGAGACCCCTCCTGATAATTTTATACCTAAACACCCTGCAGGAATCAAAATTTCCCTATTAATTAACTTCTATTCCCTGTGAGACCAGCAGAGAGGCTGCTTTGGTCACATCCTTAATGGGTGGAACCTTGCAGAAGCATTTCACAACACAAACCAGAAGCCAGGAGAATGTCTGATGGGTCATCCCCCATCCTGGCAGGAATGTCTGGTGTTGGAAAGCTGTTGTTTAATATGAATCATTAATAGCACTGCTGGCCTCAAATTTTGTGGGGTGAAGTGGAAAGAAAGATCATGTTCTACTGCAATGCTTTATCTGAGCTAGAAGAGTTCTTAAATAAGAACTTTGCAGTTGGCAATGCGGCAGTTCCCTTCACAGCACCATAACTTTATCATTATATGGTGTGATAAAAGTTAAGTCTTTGCCTCTGCAAGGACATTAAATAACATCTTTCTCTCCATTAGCTTTTGCTGTAGTAGCAGTATTTATTCTCTGGGCAATGAGTGAGAACCACACTCCTTACAGAATAACTCCAGGTTCTTAATGCACTAACAGTTTCAGAAAGGTTCCCGTGTCGCTAAATTTAATGTGTTTTTAATATTATTATATTATTAATTGATAGCTCTTGTGCCACACAGTTTTAAAGGAAATGTTTAAGAGCCTCTTAAACATCAGTGAAGTCCTACATTTGGATAATCCATTTATTTAAAAAAAATTCTTCATGCCAATCTTTAGCTGAAATAATCTCAAAATAAGCAGCTGTTCAAAGAAAGGTGTTCAAGATCAATGGTTTCGAAGTCCTGACAGGATTTCACAGCAGTCCTCTCAAACCTTACATGCCTCTAGTGATAGTTCTGTGGTCCCACATTACATAGCACGAGAGTTTCAGACAGCAAATGAAAGTGTCTTATGCTGAGCATTAAAATAAATTCCAGTTTCACATGCTTTCAAGTGAAGCTAAAGCATCCAAATCAGAGAATCATTCCTTAAATACCCCCTTCATGTTAATTTTAATTACAACAATTATTACTATCAGCAAGACAAGGCTCATGTGCCACCTTTGAGGGCTAAGTGCCAGCAGAATGATTCCTTCCATAACAACCCTTCAAGATAGGGCAGCCTGACCTCTCTGGGAGTGAAATATCAATTAATTATCTTTTTACAGCCAATTCAATTACAGCACACTAATCACTTGTGTAGGACATCAAGCCAGAAGTTGAGGGTGCGTGGGTGGTTGGGGAGAGGAAGGAAAAAACATTGGCAGGGAAGGACCCTCAGTGAGGCTGATGGGGCAGTAACCGCACAGATGCAGCTGAAATGTTTGTTAACATCCCACAAAGAGTTATTATCTGTTTGTAGCAGAATAAATGCTGCAAAATCATCCTCATTTAACTGAGGGTTTTTAAAAAGAAAGAGTTATTGGTCCTATGGGTAATAGACGTTTCATTTAAAGGTGACCAGACACACTGCATTAGTCTTTAATGCTGGAGTCAATTCACCAAAGAGCTTTGTTCATTCAGGGGGGAAAAAAAAGATAAAAGATGATCTATTCAGCAGAAAGCAAAATATATTTAATTTTTGTTAAATGAACTAGTATTAACTCAAGTTACCCAGGACTATTTCACTACTGTACTGACGCCACAGAAAATTATTAAGTGTGATGTATCTACAGTAATGCACGCAGCAGAGGAGCAGTACCGAAGCAAACATGTTTTAATTTATGAGCCCATTAGCATTGCTACAGAGGCCAAACTTCTGAGAGCATGAATAAACACCTTAGTATATGCAAACAACTCCCAAACTTGACTCTATTTCATTGATAGCATTGGCAAAATAAAATGGGGAGGTGGGTGGGCGTCAGTAACAAGGGACAGGACAAGAGCAAACAGCCTCAAGTTGTACCAGGGGAGGCTTAGAAAAATTAGGAAAAGTTTCCTGGGGCTGGATGGACGAGGCACCTGGATGGAGTCCCCATCCCTCGAAATGTTCAAAAAACTGGCAGTTGAGGCCATGGTTCAGTGGTGAACACAGTGGTGGCGCTGGGTTCACAGCTGGTCTCGGTCTTTCCCAACCTCAACAAATTCTGTGACTTTGTGACTTCATCATGATTGTTCACTGCCTTTAAACTTTTTAACACAATCCTTAGAAATTAAAATTGAATTCAAGTGGTTTTAATTGAAAAAAATATTATCTTACAGTGAAGAATATGAGAATCTTCTATTTTTGATCCTAATTTTCCTTTTTTTCTCTGTATAGTAACTTCAGTTCACTAAAGATATTTTTTGTGAGAATGACTCTCATCAATATTAAAGCATTCTGTGGAAACAAAGACTTCACTCAGGGGGAGGGTTCATCAGACCCACTAAAATTATAATCATTTAATAAAAGTAATGACTAGTCTGTATTTAAAATATTTTCCCAGGCAGCACTTTAGCATATTGTGTACTCCAAACAAAGTGCTGTTGCATAATCATTAACTCTGCACCATGGAGATCCTACGAAGAAAATAATGAAGATTTTAGTAAAGTAAAGAATATTAAGTTTACTTATGGATAGAAGACACACACAAGTGCCCATAAAGATGATAGGAGAGAGCTTGCTGGAGCTCAGATTAGCCACAAGGGTTTGAGATGTTTAAAGGAAAAGCAATATGTTATTTTATCCCGAGAAAAGCAGGGCTAGAAGGAAGCAATATGTCCAGTGTCACTCAGAGGATCTGGGCTCAGAGCACAAACCCTCTCTTTGCCTGCCATTCCCATGTCATATCCACTGCATTATGATGTTACACCAAGCAGCCTTCAGGAACTACCCCAGAAAAATTCCTGCAAACATCCAAACCCACAGGGAAAGGTTAAATACGACACAATGGCTGATGGACCTGAGGGTCTGCCCTGTGAAGAGTGGTTTAAAACTGTAAGCATGGAAAACTGTCGTAGCAATTAGAGGAAAAATTTCTCCAACTCCTTTCTTTATTGTCAATATAATGTAAGGCTATCTTCAAATGCCGGATTTATTTTTTTAAAGTGCTCTCAAATCCAATTTGAAAAGAATTGTTTGAGACATACACGCTGCAGCCAGCAGACAATAACAGTCCTGCAATTACCAGCACCTGCATTCCAATTCAGTGGATTGACATTCCCGAGGGGCCGTGGCAGATTCCCTACTGACAACAATTAGCATCAAAATGTTCCCCAGTGTAAAGCTGTGGGTGGGAATTACAAAAGGTTAACAGACTAAATATAAAAATCTTTTTGAATATAAAATCAATGCGCTTTGTTACCGAAATCTGGGTACTGTAATTTAACCAAAATAGGGATTAGAGTCTCTGGCAATCTTCCATGTGTGTGAGCTCGGCTTTTCTTTAAGCGAAATGCTAAGCAGCCAATCTGAAAGTTTAAAACAAAACAAACCCAAGAGCCAAAGGAAAGCATTCTATAGTTTTGGAGTTTTTTTCATTTTCCTTAGCACCAAAAGGAACACCAGTCCTATCAAGGCTCACAATGATCCTGTTACATGGTCAGACTCAAAATCCCAAATTATTTTAGTGCATGATTTAGAGAGAGATATATGTCAAAAGTGGTCCAAAAAAAAAAAAAAACAACCAAAAGAGTGGTCAAATCAGCTAGAAGTTTCTTTACTCAACTGAGTTCTAACAACACACAGTTTTCTCCAAAGGTCATCACTACATCACAATATCCATATTTTCACAAGTGGCTTCTAATTCTCTGTAGCTAGCAGGGGCAATGAAAAAAAATTAAAATTATAAGTTTTTTATAATACTTGGGACCACAGCTTTGCTTTATTTAGACTGAAGTTACAAGCACAACAGATGAAAACAACAAAAAATTTGGTCCTTAAAAGTATTACATCAAAACATTGAATTTGATGAGAATATGGAATTATAACAGATATCAACAAGAAGGATGTTCAGTAAAAATACAGACTTGATAAGTTTAAATTTATCTAGGTTGTCCTTTGTGGTTTTGGTTGAGAGGATAAATGGCCACGCAGGAACTTTGGGTCTAGATAAATTCAAAGTAAGAGCTCTGACGTGAAAGCTTAATTCCTTTTACCAACAAATAAATCATCTTTTTTTAAAAATAGTTAACAATTCTCAGAATAACAACCTGGGAAATGTATCCTGGGCTGTGGAGGCTGCAGTAAAGCTGAGCAGGTACGAGATTTGTACAGTGAGAGTCTGACTCCAAATTGATGCCTCATTACACTGAGTTAACGTGGATGTGCTTGGCACATGCTGGGACCCCTCTTATCCCAATCAGTGCAGCAGCTCCTGCTCTCCTCACATCTCTGAGAGAATCAGCATGTTCAGGACCAGCCCAAGGTTTCTAATTGCTAAATCAGCAAACATGTTAATTATCACTTTGTTGTGAAATGAGATTACAGATGTGTACTAGAGATTATAGAGGGGAATCTGACAAATTGATTTAGCTGCTATTTCAACACAGGACAGCAAGGTGCTTTTCATAATTATATCTTTTCAGCTATAGTTCTTTAGGGCTTCCAGTGTGCAAGCAGGTGTCTGAAGGGTGAAATGCCATCTGAGGTCACTCTGCTGCTTTACAAGACACTAAACGAGCACAGCATACGCACACGTGTCTGTATGTACATGTTCATAACATATGTGTGGTGCATTGACCTGTCATGACAGGATCATTATTATTAATTATTTCAGATCTTGAGTAGAGAATAAATCATCTGTACAGACAGAGGGTTGCCCAGGGTGTTCATCACTCCACACACAATCTTTAGTCCTATATTGCCAAAGCCTCAAAGTACTTGGAATGAAGTAGAGGAAGATGCAAGCTGGGAGGGACTGAAAGGGACACAGTAAATTCCATCAATAGAAAGGCAACAATGGTTTCTGGTTTGGTTTTGCCAAAATACAATTTCTGGTTTTGCCAGAAAGTAATTATGGATAGAGATAATTATGGATAGGGGTGGTAGTTTTTATTTTATACCTCTTACAGACAAGTCTGAGCTGCTACAGAGAACCAAAGTCATTGCACCCTGGCCATGTGATTGTATCGGGTCTCTGGCCCTGACACGTCTCCTGGGAGGTAAACGTGTACATTTAAATTCACAGAACTTATGTACACTAAGACTAATTTGTTCTTTCAAGCAGCCACCGCATGGTGCTGAGAAATCCGTGGGAAGCAGTGCCTGGGGGAGGGCTGCATACACAGCCATGAAACGCCTGACCCTGGGCTCCAACAGGGTCTCATTATACCCAAATAAATGTCTTTCAGACCCTTAAGAGAACTAAAAGAGAAACTATTAAGAAAGTAAAGTTATTTTAGACACTTTAGATACCGAATTTACATATTGTTGCTAATGAAAAATGATTTCTTCTTAGAACACACTAATTTACATGAGTCCAAAATGTAGTATTTCTTCTTCCATGTCATTTGTGGAGAAGTCAGGTTTCTTTACTTTTGAAATATGGTAATTGCTACAGTGATGGGTTCGTGCAAAATTCCAGATACAATGATCAAAATTACAATAAATATCTATCAGCTAAAAGAAGCAGAACTGTTTGCTGAAATGCAGGTCAGATAAGAAAAAACGGAATAATATAATAGAGGGAAAACCTCATAACAGATGCAGTTATAATACATATGACAGACATGGCTCTCAGTGCTCTGGGCTGGGTGACAAGGTGGGGACTGGTCACAGGTTGGACTCAATGCTGTTGGAGGTCTTTTCCAACCTAAATGATTCTGTGATTCTGTGATTCTGTGATTCTGTGATTCCCTTTGCCCTCACCCAGGAGAATGTATGAAATGTCAGATTAAAAATAATCTGATTCTGCAGAAATTCTTTATTTATCACTGCCCGCAGGAAAGAGGGGGCAGAGTCAAAACCTTTTTTTCAGCAGAGTCTTTGTCTGTAGTGGAAATTACTATCAAGTGTTCAAAGTCTCTGATGATCCTCAGGCTACCTCTAGCGATGATGCCAAGAGCTTTGGCACTGAGGACTTCAGAGGAGATGCAGGAAACATGTCTGGGGAAGTGGCTTTGAAGTAGGCTCAGAGGGGCTGACACAAAATAGAAAATAAATCATGTCAAGCCTTGATCACGCAAACTCTGACGTCAACAGTAAAACTCCTTTTGACTTCAGACATGAGCAGGATCAGTTCTTCAACAATGAACCTCAGAAAAGTAAAATCAGTAATTCTAAAAGAAAAAAAGAGTGCTCCCTAATTTGATTAGAAATCCAGAGGTCAGGGTTGGGAGTTTTGGTTTTGTTTTTAAACATATTTTCTTGCACAGTTGTTTCAATGGAAAGGATCCTCTAAGAAGCACAATCTTATTTCTGAGATCAAATCCTTATTTGAGTAAGAAAAAAAAATCGTTCTTGCCACCCATGAAAAGTGTTCCTGCATGTTCGCTGACAGCACTAACACGCATGGACTGACCCATCACATTCTCTTTTAAGATATTCTCTCTCTTGGAAATACAAGTGGTGAGTCAGTTGTTATGGTAACTATTTTTCTTTTTATTTTTTTAACTAACATATGACAGCCTGTGTGTCATCTGATGCTGTTCCTGAATTCAGTTACACATTCATTTTTGTCAAATAGTCTAAAAAAGGGCTCCTTGGATGAAGAAATAGTGGGGACAAAACAGGATCTTTTTCCCCATGCACATGGTTTTAATCCATGAAACCAATGATTATGTGACTAAATTTATGCATCCAGTCAACTTTTTCTAGTTCACAGCTATGACACGATGACGTGAAGAGTAGCTCTCATTTGTTAGCTTTTTCATTAAACAAACTGCCGACAATTCCATGAGCTCCACTCTTGGAAATCCAGTCTTGTTTGCCCTGTCTCCTGATAAGTCAGTCATTTGAACATGGGCCTATCTGAGCTATGATGTGCTTCATTTACCAACTAAAATTATCAGTGATTACTTCACCTGAGTGGGTTTGGTTTCCCACTCAAGTCCAGTGTTATCAGTTATATACACTGATATTGCAATACATAATTGATACTGGAATGCTCACAACTGTAAAAGAAGGAGGGGATCTGTTCAGTCCTAATGGGCCTTCAGAAAAGGATCTCAATTAGATAAACTTTTAGTGGAATTCAGTGGAGATAGCGGGTGAAGGATGAAAAAGTATCCAATGCTGATAAGTTTGAAATAGATGACAGAATACTTAAGGACAATACTTGGACCTAAAAACAGTAGGAGCCAAAACTTGAACTTTTTACAGCTCCAACCTCCTGAACAATGACCCAGTGATGTGTTTGAGTTGGCTCCACACCCAGCTCTGTGCATTCCCAGCCCTGGTTTCAATTGAAAGCTTGTTACTCAGTCTTGTAAATTCCTATAAATTTAAGACACATCGGACCAGAACGTTCTTCAATCCAGAAAAATGAAAAATATTTTAGCTGATGCAGCAGAAATGTGATGATATGGAGCAAATGCAAACCAGAGGGATTACAGTGATCTGGACAAGCAGCAATATTATGTCACTGCTAGCAGTGCCTAGAAATTGTTTTCTTTATTACACTGTGATATCTTGTAATAACATCAAGAATCTGGAGGAGAACATTCCTTACCATGCACGCATTGCTTCCATCAGTGTGGCTAACTGAAATAACCAAGGAAAATTGCTGTTTTAAGTCCATTTAGCAATGTATCTCATCCTACTTCAAGCAGTCATTATTACCTTTTCTAAAAAGGCTTGGAAAATAATATCTTAACAAAAAATGCAAAAATACATCACCAGTAGAAAGAAAAAGAGGAAAAAAAAGGAAAAAAAAACCCAAAAAACCTAAAGAGCTTTAAGTGCAGCTCACTTTCTTGGCTAACACCATGATACTACCAGAAATTAATTTGTAAGCATTAAGACATGTGTTACTACGTAGTGACAAAAGAGGTTTTCCCATCAAATAACATCAAAAACATCTTCCATGGGCTTGGATCTCATTACCTATTTGTAATATGAAAACCATCCATATTTAAACTATAGCTACACAGATATTATTACTAAACAGCAAAGCCTCTTGGAACTCTTTCACTGACAGTTCATCAATAGTGGATGAAACTGGATGATTCTCCATCACTGAATGATTATATCCATACCACGGGCAGTGGTGCATGAATGCCTCGAGGATCTCATCATTTACCCATCAACAAAGAGGTTTTATTCCAAAGGTATTTTGAGAGTTAGCCAACATTTCTCTCCAAAAGCAGAAATGAGAAGAATCAGAAGGGAAATCAATAGAGCAATGCCCAGAGAAAAGAATCTTTGAATAGATCTTTGTGTTCGTTCTTCTTTTTCCATTTTCCTTCCCTCCTTTTCTTCAAGTCTCCCAGGTGTCTTCCCCACTCCTTCTGCCCCCTCTGCCTCTCTCACCTTACAGTGCCAATTATCCCAATGGCCAAACTGAAATCAGTGATTAGTGAGCTCTGAAAGGCCCAAAATTTGTCTGCCACGAACACTCAGAAAGGACAAAATACAATCACATGCACAGTAACACACCCCCGAGCAGTGACACCAACACCAGAAATAGTTGAGTGCCCGTAACAACAGGATGACTCCAATCCCCAAAACTATCTTTAGCTCAGTGAACTATGCAAAACAACGACTGGGTTTTGTTTTGAAGTCCTAATATTTAAAGCCAAACACATTTTCTACATTTTCTCTCCAATGTCATCTTTCCAAAAACACCAAACTGCCTCCTCCTGAAGAGCTCTTTTTCTGTTGCAACATATGGTGCCCCATCCAGAGAGTCACAAGATATTTTGTTTCTAATTGATTAAATTCATGAGTCACACACAGGATTTGCACAGAGGTTGCAAATCAACTGGTTGTTTTTCATGGCTTCCACTCAGTAACACAGGTGGGACAGTCACCTCTGCAGCCACAGCTACCAAAAACCTCCTCAAAAGCATCACATTTGAAACTTAAAATCAAAGTCACCAACTCTTCTGATTTTGTTTCATAGACAGGAGGATTTTGTGGTTTTGGTTTTTTTTTCCTCCCAAACTTTCTGTTGTAATTAGGGCATCAGGAGAAAGTGTAACGTATGGTTTGTGAATTCCAATGTTGCAAATCTCACAATATAAACACACAGAACCTAAATCCACCACCTTTAGAATCTTCATAGAATAAGCCAGATCAGGTGTTTCTGAAGGAAAAGTGGTTTTTTAACACTCAACTTCTCACTGCTTGGAGTGGCAGTGCTAGAACTTGTTACTCCAGCACCAAAGTAATTCCCAGGTAAAAGCAGCTGTTCAAGCACCACGAATTACAGATCAGACAGAACATTAAATCAGGGGAAAAATTAAACATTTCTGCCTCCACCATCTGCTTGAATACTTTGTAAAATGTGAAAATGGCTTTGCGTGGACATAAAAGCCTACGTGCCTGAATATTCCCGATTTTCCCTGAAAGTAGCACTCCCACAGTTTAAGATCCTGGAGCTGCTGTATTTATGGGACCATTTCACATGCCAAAGTTGTTACTGAAAGTATGCGAAGTACCAGCAGTGTTTCTGAGCATTAGTGAAGGGTATAAAGTCTGGGGTCCACATTTAAGTATCAGGCCCTATTTCATTCTTAGTAAATGAATTAGGACTGCAGAAATTATTAACGTGAACTCTTCTGATCTTATTGCACAGCACTGTGTTTTGCCTGAATAAAATAACTGAACAGAAACCCCAGGAGGGAAAGATTTCTCTTACAGAATGGAATCAATGTCAAAAATTTACATTGTTTGTATTTATTAGGAGGAATTCAGCACTCTGCTAAAAAAAATCCCTGCCTGTTTGTATTACAAAGGTTGTTTCTTATGCTCCCAAGTTATTTTACTGCAATGCAAAGATACATTTTCATTTTTCAGTTAACTAGAAAGCTGAGCAGTCAACTAATCCATTATCTTTACTCACCATGCTGGCTGCTCGAAGCATCTCCTGCTCTATATTGGGTGTCAGACCCAGATTCTGGCTCTATCTCCCTTAGGGAATGGCAAATCAGCCAGTGCAAATCCAGAATTGCTAATGACAGAAACAGGAGATTTCAGTTCCCAGCTTCCAGATGCAACATATGTCAAAAGATAGCTTATACACTCAGAGCCAGGGAGAGAAAACAGTTTTGACATTTTTGTTTGTTTGTGCTGATATGTTTTAAATCTTAATTAAGTCCAAATATAAGGAAAAAATTCACCATGACAGCGATTAGGTGCTCAATATATTAAATTTACAGCTGGCTATCCAGCAGAAAACAAACATTAAGCATCATATTGAGAACTACCTCTCTAACAACTTAAGTCTATTAGGTTGTGTCAGACTGGAGATGGAGTTGACAAATGCGAATTTAGAATTCATTTAGATTACTTCTTGTGTTTTTCAAGTCTTTTGAAATGCTGCACAAACTTAAAGCAGTGACTTTCCTAATAAACAAAGAATCAAGTTTCACAGCTTCAAAGAAATACTTCACTGTAGGGTCTATTTTATCTGGTTCTGTACTTCAAATAATTATTGTAGAGTATTTACAATTCTGACATCAGCTATTATCCTTGACAAGGAAAAAAAGAACAATGTTGCTATAAAATATAGAGAGAAACCTAATGCTGGGTAAGACTTTTGAAACAAGTTTTGATGGGATTTAAAGGTTCCTGGCTTCTTAAAAGTACTGATACATTCAGCAGTTTCCAGGGACTTAAATACTTTAGAAACCAATTATTAATTTAGGACCACAAGTCAGTGTTTAGAAGGATGATTTTTATGGTCCTGATTATTGAAGACAGAACTTGCTTGAGTAGAGAATCCTTCCTTGACCTGGAAACCACCACCTGGGGCCGCGGAGGGCAGTGAAAAACCTGAACTCTTTAAAGGCTGAAAATTATACTGTAAAAGTACATTTGACATCACAAAAACACCTCAGCATCTAAAAAAAGTATTTTCTACCATTTATTGTACACTTGTATGGTTGCTGTAATTTATGAAGTTGGCAAATTAAATACCTGGTTTTAGAATACTGCATTTATACATTAATCATGGGAAACACATAATGAAATTGGCTCTTCCCCACACCTTTTACATAGGATTTAACTGTTTTCCTCTGTTTCTTCCAAATAACTCAAAGCTGGTAGCAGAACTCGATGGGATTTGGTGGTTTTTGATGCCACCCTGGATTTCCAGACCATGACCATTCACAGCTGATCACCAAAAAAACAACAGATAAATAATCAGTTATAAACTATACAGTAACTATCTCTTACTGTTACTGTGGCACAATGTTACAAGCTCAGGCAAAGTTTTTAAGTCAGAATATAAAACACTCTTACTGTACTTCTTACTCAAAAGGCAACAGAACTCTCTGTTTTGGCCAAAATCATTAAATAGAGGAAGGTCAGTGACTGATGATGATGAAGGGTAAAATTAAGAAGGTTAAAAATTGTGACTCTGGTGAAAGAAAATCTCATCCAAATCCAAATCCATTGAATGGAATGACCCACTGAAGCTTTATTTGTTATATCAGTCATAGCATTTTTGGTGGGTTGCCCATGGCTGGCTGCCAGGTGCCCACCCGGCTGTGCTCTCATTCCCTCTTCTCAACAGCAGGGAGGAGAATAAGATGAAAAGGCTCATGGTCCAGATAAAGACATGGAGAACATTTACTGATTGCCACCACGGGCAAGACAGGCTCAGGGAAATAATTTATTGCAAATTAATTTATGCTTGGACAGTCTTCCTGCCCAACTCAGGCCCTTTTTTCCCAGCCTCAACCTCATTCCTTCATTCCCTCCCCACAGAGTGGTGCAGGGGGATGAGGAATGGGGGGTTGAGGCCAGCCCATGACATTCCCTCTCTGGTGCTCCCTCCTCCTCCTCACATGTTCCCTCACATGCTCCAGCAAAGGTCCTCCACAAGCCACGTTCCCATCAGGAGAACCTGCTCCTGTGTGGGCTTTCCCTGGCTGCATTTCCTTCAGGACACATCCCCCTGCTCTGGCGTGGGGGCTCCATGGTGTGAATCTGTTCCGCTGCAGTCCCTCTTCACAGGCAGCACACAAACGCCTGCTCCACCATGGCTTCTTCCAAAACTTCCACAGGCTGCTGGAGAAAGATCTACTTTCACACCTGGTGACCCTCCTTCCCCTCACCTCAGTCTCCACAGGTTTGTTTCTTGCACTTTTTTCCCCCCAGATCCTCCCTGCTGTGCAGTGGTAAAGCAAACCTGTCTTCCCAGAGGGATGGAAAGAAAACACACATTCATTCCCTTAAAGGCAGTTTCTTCACAAAAGCCAAGATATCTCTGCCTGAAATAATTATCTAGATGTTTAAACTGAAGTCCTGTGAATAACCTCAACTTCCACAAAAATGCATTTTAAAAAGATTCAAAAAAACAATTAAGTTTTTGCAATAAACAGGAATATCATGCTTTCTTAATGCAGAATGTAAATGATTGCACTGCTGAGAAAAGGGAAAATTAAGTCTTCTAAGTACCCAATGAACAGGAGTGGAACAAATTTTCTCTCTTCAAATATATCCTTATAGTAATCTGAAGAGAATACTCCCATGATTGTGTAGCGATTTCTTCAAGACCTATTCAATTCCTTATTGTTCAGCTTACAGTGCCAGAAAAAAGGGCCTGTTAAAGTTAACATCTGCTAACTAATCATGGAACAGACCATCCCAACATTCCACAGGGTTTGAACATTGCTATGAATTTTGATTACTATCAACTTTGGCTGGATTAAAGAAGCACTTTACTGTGAGACTTTTGAAACCTACAAAAACTTATTCCTTTAGAGGAAATGCTTCTAAAAAGCAGCATTTTCCTTCTGGGTTCAAAATATATGACCTAGCATTACAAGCATGTCTAGTATTAAAGGTAGAAATAAATTAATCTGGTGAGTTATATTCCCCTGATTTTTTTTTATTAAATATTTCATTTTGAGAGTGTTAACATGCCACAGTAGATTCTGACATGCAAATATTGATTGGGAGGGCTGCTGTACAGATTGGTTCTTCTGACTTCCATCCCATGTGTTTTGCTGCCTGACACTGAGAGTACACCCATATATGCTGGATTCCCAGGTATTGGGATCATTTCCTTTGAGGTGATACATTCACATCTGAGTGAGGCAATCCAAGATGTACTTCTGAGCACCTCTTGCCCAGCTGTGCTGGGGTTGGAGCTGTGTGTGCTGTGCAAACAGAACCCCCGTAGAGGTCAATTGGATTAGACAAGCTTTCTATGAAGCCATGGATTCCATATCTCTGCATTAGGATGGGATTCATTTGTGCTCTGTGCTTGACAAATTACAACCCACTGAGCAATTCTTTACTGTTTCCACCGTATAATGTGTAATTTACACTAACTGGGATTATTCTCTGACAAATATATAAACCATGCACGCACACGTGTTTTTTTCCTATTTTTCCAACTTTTAAATTCCAAAATACTTTCCTTTTAAAATTAAAAATCCACAGTATTAAACCCAAACAACACTCCCTCATTCCAAGAATAAAAACTCATTACAAGAACATTGGATGTCTCACTGTACTACTGCATTTAACTGGAATGAAGCTCCCTCCCTTCAGGAAAAGTCTCTGTCCCCCTTGCTCCAGAGAACCTTGTGTTCTGGAAGAGCTGAGCGCTCAGAGGATGCTAAACGCTACAGTCAGATCATATCCATCAAAAGAGGGACAGCCAAAGCATTATGTCAAAGTCCTGTTAGTAACTGGGGAGCACAATGAAGGGACGTCCCAGGCACTGGGCCTGTCACAGGTGTCACCACCACAATTGACCACAGCGTCCCGTCCATCCAACACGTCATTTCTCCCCTGCCCCTTTAACAGAAATACACATGGAACTTAAATTTCGACAACACCACAGCTAAATTATAAAGAAGGGATTATTTCAGCCAATTTTCAATAGCAGAGTGGGTGGTCCTCAAGGCTTTTTATAAATACCCTTCCAACATTTGTGTGAAAAGTTGAATAGGAGACCACACAACAACCAAGGATTATGTGGCACTGCTCTAAAGGGGAAAGGGAGGAGAATCAAACATTTCTTGCCCAAGGTTTGTTACTGTGGGATACTATTATGTGAAGCCCTTCAGTTCATATAGAACATCGCATTAAATTACATGGCAAGAATGAATAACTGCTTTGTCACATACAGAATCACACATTATTTTACTTTTTAAAGATTGTGAAAAGTGAAATAGTGTACCAGACTCCATTCCAAAAAGCTTTGGTTATTTAAATCCAGTCTGCATTTCACCCAAGGTATTCCCTTTGCATAAAAGTTTAAAGGTTCCTAAGGCTGCAAAGGCAAATACCACAGAAGTTTAGGTATGAGCCAATTAAGTTTCCAGCAATGTTAAAAATGGACACGTAACTGTGCAGCTCAGTCTGACGTCACAATGAACATGTGGTTTACAGCCACCATTTTAATGACATTAACTGACAGCAGAGCCAACCAAGACAGGAGAGGTCACGGCCAGGAATACTGGTTTCAGTTCCTGCTGGGAGAAGAAAGTATAGGATTGTATATTGTGGGACACAGTTCTGTTCCAAGATACATGTAAAAATCATC
Organism: Corvus cornix cornix; assembly: GCF_000738735.6. NCBI lineage: Eukaryota > Metazoa > Chordata > Aves > Passeriformes > Corvidae > Corvus > Corvus cornix. The sequence continues at coordinate 4,118,376 of NC_046350.1, read as the reverse complement.
TTGAAGCCCAGAGCTGGCACTGAAATTTAGTGTGAATTGTTCCATATCACTGGAAGACTTTAGAGTCACAGCTGACATGGAAATAACCAGGCAATGGTTAAAGTGCCGTCAAAAGTCCAGGTATGGGAAAGAAAACAGCTCAGTAACAAATCTCACTGGTTTTACATGCTACTAAATCCTGTTTAGCTATCAGGAAACATTCTTCCAATGTCAGAGTGCATAAGGAACTAGAGAATAAGAATATTTAAAATCTAAAGCGATCATTCTTCTATTAAGTTGGATATTTGGCTTTTTATGTGATAACAGCAGAGGTACCAAAAAAAGGGCTCCTACAACTCTCAAGTGTGTGTGAACCCAGCTGAAGCTCCAGATGGATTTAGTGGTCAAAGGTGTAGCTCTGTTTAACCTTTAGCAGTTACAGGTGTGCTGAAGATGACAACAAACACATGGCACTTCTTCAGAAACACACTTCTGACACCACATGCTCTGCTCTGTCCCTGCCATCCCCCCAAAACACAGGATGTTTTTTCCTCAGCAGTTAGCCCAGGATAGCGGGACTGATGGTAACTCCTGTGTACAAGTTCCAGGCTCCACTGGCAGTTCACAGCCTCGTCTGTAGGGGAAGGGACCTTTAAACAGCAGCCAGCCAGTCATACTGCTGGATGGACAGAACAACTGGAAGAAGGTCTAGAAAAGACTCATTGTCACTGGAACTGTATCTAATCCCAGGGGCCTTCATCTTGCACCATGGAGTGGGATGCAGCCAAGTTCTGCTTCCTGCAGGGAGGGAAGAGGCCAGGGGGTATAAAATATGCCACCTTTCCCAGAGCTTCCTTATCACTACCTGTGAAGCACTGTGCCTGCTTTCAATCACTTCTGCTGATTGCCTACTATTAATGTCACTCACTCTCTTAAGCAATTAAGCCACCTCTTTCTTAGATGTGCCTTTGTCTCTCCCTGGCATATTTCCTTGTCTAATCCTCTTTTCCAGATGGCATAAGGACGCGAGATAAGTGCTGCTAAAAGTTGCTTAGCAATGCAACACATGCAAGGTTTGGAACTGCTGACGTCCACATAAGCACTATCTCTACATCACACATTTCTGCAGAGAAACAAAGGCGTGAACACCCGCAGTGACATGGGGGCCTCCAGGAAAAGAGCCACCGGTGCCCAAAGGGAGCAGGGAGAGGGAAAAAGGGAAAGCTCCAAGCTCCCAGTGATGGGATGAGTTATACTGCAGGGGGTGTGTTTGTGTTCGGTTTGGTTTTTGAACCAGAACTGGAAATTCTGCTTTAAACTTATAAAAATCCTCGTGTTTCAGCAAGGCCCTGTATCTTTGGTCATTCAGAGACACAGGATGCCACAGACACAAAGCCACTGCAAGCTACTGGTAGAGACCAAACCAGAAATGGATGTCCCATCCCTGGAAGTGTCCAAGGCCAGGTTGGATGGGGCTTGGAGCAACCTGGGATAGTGGAAGGTGTCCCTGCCCATGGCAGGGGTGGGACTGGATGGGCTTTAAGGTCCCTCCCAACCCATTCTGGGATTCTGTGAAGAGTTCATGACAAAGAAGAACTGATAAAGGCAAAGCTGTTTATCATCAGCTTGGTATCAACCCTATAACTCCTCCTCTCCTAAGAATCACTGATAGGGAATTTATTCCTGCAACTGCACCATGTAATTGTGGATTGTTTCTAAACTCTGCAGTAAATGTGTTTATATGGAATTTACTTAAACTACAATTAAATGTTACGGGTAATAAATAAGAACATTTAGTACATGAACAGTAGTAATTTCACAGGGTCATATTATCATATTAATTCATTTCTGCAGCAGCCTACGAAAACAGGTTGGCATGACTCATTTTGTGTTTGAAAAACCTGAGATGTTACGAATTTATTCATCATGGGGAACAACTTTGAAACAGCTAGTTCTAAGCAAACAACCAAACAGTAGTAAATTAACTATGGAAATTCACATGTAGTTTTACTCAGGGTACTCTCTTACTAACCAGAATTTAGTGGTCCCTTCCAGAAGCCATTAAAATAGAGCTCAACACTTACTAGTGGGGAGATTCATTCATGGTCTTTAAATCAGAAATAGTTTTATTTATATTTTTATATCATATATCCTTACATTGTAATCATAATCATAATCAAGATTTGGGAAGATTTATTGTATCTTCAAATGTCATATTACCCACTCACACGCAGCCTGGTTCTAAATAACTGAAATTCCAGAAATTTAAATAATTTGCACTCAATTGAACTCATTCTGAGTGTTCTGAACAGGTACCTGAGATGGATTCGGGGGGAGCAGAGCCTGCGGGTGAGGAAGCCCAGAAGGCTGGGCACCTGTTTGTCTGTGTGGTTAACAGGTGTGTCAGACAGCAGGGCTTCCTCGGGGAAGGAGGACAAACCACACACAGCCAAAGCACACAAGGAAGCAGCCACGGGGACAGAATGGAATGAGGCATCTGCTTCCTGGGACCAAGGCAGCAGCCAGAGAGGAGAGATCACAGGGAGGAAATATTTTCATGACAAAAATGAGTGTTTTCCTTCATTAACCTCTGCAAACTTCATTCATGTGTCATTGTTTCCTTTCATTCTCAAACCTGTGCACATGCAAATGCATGAAAACCAGACAGGCCACCACAGGTCACTGGGGGCTTTATTGAATTATTTTAAAAACCAGCTTTTAAAGACTTCATTACATGTTCCCTATTAATTATAGTTTCTGTCTTGCACCTCTTCACAACATTTTTACTGCATGTGAAACTGGTTTTTCTGTTAAAAAGAAGATAAATCAGAGTTGTTTGCTATTACTGGTCTCCTCTGTTGATAGTTGTAATTATTGCTTGTTTACTGGACATTTCATCGACCTGAATCTCTGAAGGTTCCCAGACTGCAATGTGCTGTTAACTGACAGAATCCACTCACTAAAAAATTATCATTTGCCAGGGATTGATCTAAAAATCTGGGCCTGATGCTGCTGCAGCTGAAACTGAGGACAGATTAAACTTTCATACCATGATTCAATCCATTCTATACCCCACAGAAGTAATTCTGGAGTACCCTAGAGCTTGAAATATTTGCCCATGTTTTCTTGCTCCAGCAGATTGCTTCAGGATTTTCATGGTACTATTTCAGAAGAGGGAAAAAACCACCAGATTTTTCTCAAAATCCCTGCAGTTTTACACAATTTTCAGGCATAGAACTACCTGTGAAGTATCTGGGTGCACTGATCAGCAATAACATTTGGTGTTCACTGAGATAACCTCAGACCAAGGAAACAAACTTCAAAATCTGTGCAAAACCTTACGTGCACAAAGCAGGCAGATTTCCCAGACCCTTCCCTTAAAGATTTGCCCTTTTTTGGGCACTGAACCAAATTTTACCATTTGTGTTACGACCAGGTTTGTGCCCCCTGGGCTGCCCAGCCATGATTCCTCCAATGATGATCTTTAAGGTCCTTTCCAACCTAAATCATTCCAGGATTCTGATTCTTTCCCATATTTCCTGTTTGCTTTCCAGAAGGCTGGTTAGCTCTTCCATACATCTGTGATAATATGCTAAGTAAGTAAATATATAATTCCAAAAAGGTTCAAAAAAAAAAAAAAAAAAGAACTTTAACCTATTATTTTGCTTGAAAAACCGGCATTTATGTTCTTACTGTTTAATGTTAAGCTATATAATTTGAAAGCAATATGTGCTGAGGGATCACCTGTATTAAGGGGGTGTCTTTTAAGTAACACATAATAATATAGTTATATAAATGTACATTTATGTGTAATTATATATAAATAGTTAAAATAGATTTTATATATTATATATAAACATTCCCTATATATTTTGTATAAATGGTTCGATATATTATGTTATATTACATTATTTGTATATTGATATATTTAATTTTTAACCTATTTATTATATGTATGAAATAAATAAGTATACTCATATACTTGCATACTATAAATACTAAATCAATAGATTTTCAGGATTGTCAGGACTTTTTTTGGCATCTTGTCACTTTTGAGCACGTACTGAGTGTAAACTTTAGTACTAAATGCTGCAGCCACTGAACCTGAAGAATTTACTCATTCAACCCCAAAACAGATGCTGGAGAGACGCCCAGTGGTGCCCAAGGGCGGTACAGAACTGTTGGGAACAGCTTGGTGGCAGCGAATTCAGGGGAAAAAAATTAGGAACCCTGGGGTTCCTTTATCAGTGTTTCTGTTCCACTGAAACAAACGCACCTCAGCACGTGTAGGGATGTTTGTGTCTCCTCTTTTTCGAAGTAACGAGTATTTCTTGTCTTCTCCTACAGATTTTGATTCCCAAACGTTCACGTGCTCACAGAATAAAATACACTGAACTCGTTAAAACTTAAATCCTTCAACAGCTTTGGCCTCATCCTGTGAGGCGGCTCCGCTCGGCTCGGTTCGGTTCGACTCGGGCTCGGCTCGGCGCATCCCGGCTGGGCTCGGCTCAGCTCGGCTGGGCTTCGGTTCGGCTCGGGCTCGACTCGACCCATCTCGGTAGAGCCCGCTTCGGGCTCGGCCTATCCCGTCTCAGCTCGGCAGAGCTCGGTTCGGGCTCGGCTGAGTTCGGCTCGGCTCGGCTCGGTTCGGCCCTGCCCTCGGCCCCGCCTCCCCGCCCGTCGCTGTCCCGCCATTGGCCGCGCGCCCGCGCCGCCCTCAGCGGCTGCTCCCATTGGGTGCGCGGGCGGGGGGCGGGGCCGCGCGCCCCCCTCAGGGTAGCAGGGCGGGCCCGTCCAGCGGCTCGCGCCGTGTCCTGCCCTGCGCTCGGTCCCCGCCGGTACCGGCCTATCCCCGTCCCGCCCCACAGGCCACACACGCCCCTCCCTCCTCTCCATCTCTACCGTCCCGCCCGCTCCCCGTCCCCCTCACGAACGGCGCGCACCTCCCCCCGCCCCCGCCCGGCGCCGCGGCCCCTCCCGCTCCGCCGGGGCCAATAGCGGGGCAGCACCGGGGCTGTGCCCCGCCCCGGAGCCCCGGAAGCGGAAGTGGAGCCGGTGCTGTCGCCATATTGTCTGTGGAGGGGCGGGAGCGGAAGGCAGGACCGGTCCGGTCGCCTGTGAGTACCGGGACCGACCGGGGCCAGCGCGGGGTGGGAGCGGGAGCGGGCACTGCGCCTCCGGGCCGCCGGGCGCGGCGCTGACACCCGCGGGCGGGCGGGGGCCCGGCGCGAGCGGCTGCTCCGGGAACGCGGGGGCTGCTGCGGGCTCGGCGCTGCAGCCGGGGCCTCCCGGGGCTCGTGTGCCCCCTCAGCCGGCCCCGCCTCGCTCCGCTCCGTGCCGAGGCAGCGCAGCTCCTCCCCGTTCATTGTACCTGGTGTCCCGCCGCGCCGGGGCTGAGCAGTGCCCGGGCAAGGGGAAGTCCCCGCTTGCGGGCACAAACGAGAAGCGCAGGTGCTGCTCAGCTGCTGCTGCAATGGATAAAATTAAACACTGCCTTTTTTAGTGTAAACAGCCAGTCTGTGTGACCAGTGGTTTTTCCCCCTGTGGTTGTCCATTCACTTAGTTCTTAATAAGTCACCTTAGTGTGTTGCTCTTCAAAACCATTTCCTCTATGAGATAAGGTAATTTGAATGAATAATGTGTTCTTGCTAGTTACCTGCTTCACTTATATTTTACATTTAAGAAAAATCTGTGTCGTGAGCAGAGTTGTCCTCAAATTCTGTACCTCTGCGTGATGATGTGAGGCTTAAAGTAAATATTTACTGCCCGAGGTTCTGCTGTTCAGAATTCCGCGATCAGTGGTGTTTGTAATGAAATTACCGTAACAATTGCGGGGACAAACATAATTGTTAAGGCCATGCTTTTGCTTACGTGGTGTTTGCAGCAGAGAAAACTGCTGTAATATGGTTTGGTTTTAGTAGGACCCTTGGTTCTGCTGGTAGCGAACTGTTCCCTCGTTGGTTGTGTTAATCTGTGTGTGTCTGGCTGAGTGTTGGCCGTGGTGAAGTGGCTGGAGGGTGGGCACAGCTCCTTGTGCTGAACAGTGAATCTGATGTTACGTTTGGAAGACAGATGGAGAGAGACTTTTCACAAGGGCCTGGAGTCACAGGACAAGGGGGAATGGCTTAAAACGGCCAGAGGGCAGGGTTAGATGGGATATTGGGAAGGAATTGTTCTCTGTGAGGGTGGGGAGGCCCTGGATCCTTGGCAGTGTCCAAGGCCAGGTTGGACGGGGCTTGGAGCAGCCTGGGACAGTGGAAGGTGTCCCTGCCCATGGCAGGGGTGGGACTGGATGGGGCTTAAGGTCTCTCCCAACCCAAACTATTCTGTGGTTCCATGATTATGAAAGAGGGAATGCAACGGTCTAGGTTTAATTATTCCCTTAAACCAATACTGCCCAGGGTTCTTAACTGTAAACTGCCCCCAGAGCGGTGCCAAACACTCCTGCTCTTGGTAATTTTTCATTACGGATGTTCCTTCAGCAAAGTTTTAATGTGAGAGGAAATATTATCTTAAATTCTAGTCCGTGTCTTGTTATTAAACTGAGCCCCAGAAAGGTTTCTCCTCAGCAGAAGTGTTGTATTTCTTGGTCTGCTCTGGAAGAACTGCGTGCATGATAAAAAATCGTACGTAATCACATATAATGTAATGTTTTACACCAAGCAAGATCCCTGCTCCAACATAAAGCCTTCAATAGCCTCACACACATGATGTTCCACTTGCTCTGCACAGGTAATTCACAAGATTGTCATGTAAGGTCTGCCTGTAGCCCATATTTGCTGTGAATGTATCTGTAGAATTAATTTTGAGACTATGAGAGTTTTCATTGGTCTCTGGTAAGTTATTCTGTGATTCTAATTAGTTGAATAACTTTCTGTTACAGCTTTATACTTTGGGACATTTTAAAAAACCCCACAAAATAAAGCACAAAATTATGCTCAGCTGAGAATTCTGAATAATTTCTGCCCTGACAAGAATGGGGAGAAGAATAATTACTTCTTTTTGCCTGTAATTGTAAAGTCTGTGTATTGTATGACTTTCTACTCTATTCTTTTCTTTTAGCTATAGCTTGAATAAAGTGGACTCAGCTCCTGAAGCCTCCTAATGAGTCTCCTTGCCTTTTGAAGTGTAACAGGGCTCCTTTTTTCTACTTTCTGATTATTCAATAGGACATAGTTTTCAGATAGTTACAGAAAAAATGCACAGCTTTAAGTTTTTGTGCCTCCTCAAATTGTCCTTGGTCTTAAATTTTCTGCAGCAGTCACTGTATTGCAGCATCTAAGACTCTTTACTTTTTTATTTTTAATTTATGAATGTTTCATATAGATTTGTTATCCTCTGAGGCTCTTGAGTAGGGCTGAATGTACTCCCAGTATCCCAGAGTTACATAGTCCCACCCACAGATGAGGATTCCAGGAAGTAATGCCAGGGATTGCTCTTGGTGATGTGGCAAAATGTTTCTGCTTAGGATCCACTTTATTTGGCTTCTATCTTGAAGTGAGTTGTAAAACTCAGTTAAGCTTAACTGATAAGAAAAATAAAGCTCTGCAGCTGGTAGCAGAAGCATGAACTGAAAAATAACTCCCTTGGGTAATTTTTTAATTTGAGTTCAGGCTCTTGGCCCTTTGACTGTACAGTTTTGCTCTTGCATAAAACTTTTCTGTCACTGCTCAGCTCTTGGTGTTCAAGAGACAGAGAAACTCATTGAATGATTCCAGCGTGGGCAGCATTTTGGGTTTGGTGCTCTGGCAGAGTCTGAAACCACTGGTGTGCAGAGTCCTGAACTTACTTCTTTACTATGTAGTTACTCAGTATTTAAAATCCTAAGCAGCTTTTGAAAAAAATATATTTACTCTGGTTTTGTTCTTTCCTTTGGAGGCTGAGGTGGCAGGAGGGAGGTGCTGCAGTCTCACTGCTCAGGGGTTGTACCTCAGCCTGTGTCTTAGTAAGGTGACAGTGTTCAACTGGGCTCGTCTTGAATTTCTTTATGGACTTCTTTATTTCCTTCCCCAAAATGGACTGGATCCTGTCTCGTCTTTGTAAAATACCCTGTTCTTTGCTTTCTTGGACAAGGAATTTTCATTCATTTTGGCATAAATGTCCTCTCTTTGAGAATACTTCATTCAGAATAATTTGTTTCAAGCAGGATGAGCCAAAAGAATATTGTATGCAAATGGTGGCTCAGAGACTATGCTCTGAGCTTAGATTTTGGATTTCAATGTTCCCTTGTCCCATGTTTTGTTTCCACAGCCACCATGTCAGAAGGGGACAGCATCGGGGAGTCTGTGCATGGAAAACCTTCTGTGGTCTATAGATTTTTCTCAAGACTTGGACAGGTTGGTTTTGTGAAGGATTTTTCTGACTCCTTTAGAAGCAGATCTCACTGCAGCTTCTTGAACTCGCTGCTTGTTGGATGGGTTGTTGAAATGCTGAAATCTATACAAAAGATTTCTTTTGAAGCCTTTTAAAATAGATAAATATCTATAATGAATGGCTTACTGGAATATTTAAATGGCATATATATGACATTGAACAGTGGAAATAGATGTTGTTACTGTCAAAAATGAGGAGTTCAGATTTCATTTAAAGTTCATTATAAGGAAAACAACTTGCATAAAATACAGAACATTTAAATTGCTTTATAATGCCCCAAGCATTACATTTTTTTCTTGCCTTTGTAAAATATAGAAGCTTGTAAGTATAGTTCTGTGTAATTTATTTGTAGTAAAGAATACAAATGTTTCATGTCATTCTCTTCCCCAAAATATTCCTCCCAAGTGCTTCCTTTTGCCCATACTACCCTCAAAAAAGCTTTATCCATTGTGCATCAAGTATTTTACAGCTGTGCACTTTGTGTTTCCTCCTAGATCTACCAGTCCTGGTTAGACAAATCCACCCCCTACACCGCAGTGCGATGGATTGTAACGTTGGGGCTGAGCTTTATCTACATGATTAGAGTTTATTTACTGCAGGTGAGAGACCTGGATTTGGTGCTGAAGTAGTTCCAGGTATTATTGTTGGTCGAATTTTGATTTTAAGAGTGTTTCTGAAGTGTGCTGTTACTTTAGAAGCACGTGTGGTATCGTTCAGGACATGGCAGAAGGTAAATTGTGTAGTCTGAGGAGAGAACACATCCTGTGGGTGTAGAAATTCCTGCTGCAGAGAGAAAATATGTGTGAATACTCAAGGATATTCCTCTGATGGCAATCTGAAATCACAAAATAAATCTCTGAAAACTCTTGTAATTAAGTTTTTACTTTTATATTCGAGGTGTGTAACAACATGCACAGAGCCAGGGGTTCCTTTCTAAAATGCAAACCGTAAAGAATGGCTTTGTCAGCGTTTCTCTCCCTGCAGGCCTGGCAGACCATTTCCCCACTAATCAGATGTTTCTGCTCCATGCCAGTCTGCAGTTCAGTTAGGAACTTGGGAACTGTTATTCCCTAAACCTGAAGATTATAAAATGTGAAACCTTTACAGGTCATAGTACTAGGAAAGTTTCAGAGACTGAATGCTGCAAAGATGATTTAAAAAGGGATGGTTTTATGCTCTTTATTACTTTCTAAGCCCACATCTTGAACATAGAGAACCTGGATGCCAGACCAAGGTTTTGTGTTCAATCTGTCACTACACGAGGAATTTGCTCTCCTGTCATGTTCTAAGACTTGTTTTGATCAGTGAGAATTCCTGATACTTTTACAAGCCCAGAAACCTTTCAGTCAATGTGAGGACATAGAGAAGCTTCTCGCGGAAGCAATAAACCCAGATTGTTCAATCTTGTTAAAAAATCAGGATCAGAAAATGATTTTCAGGAGGATTTTACCCTTGTCTCTTCCTTCCTGTGCAGGGTTGGTACATTGTGACATATGCCTTGGGAATCTACCACCTCAACCTCTTCATAGCTTTCCTGTCGCCAAAGGTAGACCCCTCTCTAATGGAAGATTCAGGTATGAGGAAAAGTTCCTTTTTTCCATCATTTTAAAGTTGGTCAAACTTCCAGCTCCTTTTGTCTGATACAATAGTGTAAAGATAATGTGACTTTAGCATTATATTGTATTTCTTAGACCTGAAAAATATCTATGCAAGTTGAAATCAGAAGTTGCTATAAAATTTGTCCTTTTTTCATGGGACTTGAGTATAGTCCATATTGTATTAGTTTTCTGTGTTTTGAAAGGAGGTTTATGTGACTTAAGCTCTCCCCATGGTCACTCAAGTGACTTGGCATTCCTATTCCCTATTTTCTTTAAAGGAATCTGTGTTAAGTTCCTTTTAAAGAATCTATGTGCACTTACATTAAACCAGCAACTCTAACTGGGATCTGTGTGTAACAATGGAAATTGGGCGTGGTTTTGTTTTGTGATTTTTTTTTTTTTCTTAAAATAGAAAGTAAAAAGAATCTGGAATCTGAATAGTGTAAAAAAACTACTGTGAGGAGGTTTGTGGTTTGGTTTCTTTTCTGTTATTTTTAGATGATGGTCCTTCCTTACCTACAAGGCAAAATGAAGAATTTCGGCCTTTCATTAGAAGGCTCCCAGAATTCAAATTCTGGTGAGTGCATCCATCTGCCTGTGTTGTGTTTTTGAAAAATATAAATATCTGCATGACATTAGTGGTAGCTGGGCTTGAAGGATTAATTGTTACTATTGTTTTTCAGGCATTCTGCCACTAAAGGAATCCTGGTTGCTATGGCTTGTACATTCTTTGAGGCTTTCAACGTTCCTGTGTTTTGGCCAATCCTTGTGATGTACTTCATTATGCTATTTTGTATCACTATGAAGAGGCAAATCAAGGTGAGATCTTGGCAAGAACAGAGAGTAGCATTTGTGATGTCAGGATTTACAGCACTGCTCCAAACTGGCCATTCAGTGGAGCCCTTCAGAGGTTAAATGTGCTGCACACACTTGGTTTACTGGAGGAACTTCAGTAACTAATTCTTTGAACATTAGTTCTTCAAGTGGGGCATGTTTACGGTGTTGAGCAGATTTTACAAAACTTTATTCTTGCTTTCGAAAGGTTTTGACTTCAGAGTGCAGTATCAGGGTTTTATGCGGGTTCTCATCCACTTCCTGTGGCTATTTTGGATGCAGAGGTGTTGAACCATCTCTGGTGGGTGAAAAGGGAAGTTCTCACAAGGTGATGTGAGAAAGTAGATGGGGAAAAGGGAAAGAACACAGAGAATTGATTCAGACCATTTTAACAAATTACTTATGGTTTGTTGGCATTTTAAAAAAATAACTAATTTTTTTCCCAGACCTTCAGAATTTTGGACAGGTGTACTGTGATTTGAAGTGGTAAATTAAAGATGAAAGGGTAGTAAAGAATTAGTACCTCTGTGCTCTGGAAGTTTCCCGTGGTTCCCCAATCAGTAACCTTCCCTATAGTGTCCAAATTGTTGGGTAAAGCCAAATTTGATGTTTATAAAACTGCTCTCATAGTCCTATTTAGATTTAAACTGCTGTAGGATTAGCTATTTCATTACCTTTACTAAGAACTCCCTTTCTAGAGGACTTAGTAATTTTTCATGTGTATTTTAAAGCATTTTTCCTAAATACTACCTCAGTTTCTTGCCTCAACAACTGCTGTTTTCTCTTTGCAGCACATGATAAAGTACAGATATATACCCTTCACACATGGCAAGAGGAAATACAAAGGGAAAGAGGATGTGGGGAAGACCTTTGCTAGCTAGGAAGAAGCAATCAACCTGTTGACCAATTCTACTGCTCACTAAAGGAACGATTTTGAGCCATTGTAACAATGCCTTTTTTCTTCATAAAAATGATTAACAGAGTGGTGACAAAGCAGTTGAATTTTCATTTTATGAGGATCTCGCTATTTTTATCTGAAATATCAGTTTCTCGAGGAAACTGGCATTCTAACCAAATTGCATTGAGTTTATTCTCTTTTGTAAGAAGTTGGAGAAACTTTGGATAATCCCATGGATTTGGGATAATGTATTCCTTTCAAGATCCGTTGCACTGGAGAGGTTAATGGCCTAGAGTTGGATATTTTTACATAGTTCTCCTGCTCAACATCACCCTGAAGTGCTGTGCACATCTGTGGAGGAAAGTGTAAGCTGGCACACGTGATGCTGTTTTCTGCTTCATGGCCGTGTGCTGTTTTCATAGCAAAATTCAGTAGACCTAAATTAGATGCAGAATTTAAGCCAGTTTCCTAAATGCATGGTATTACTGAGTTATAACCAAACAAATATAGATAGGAATAAGAAATTACTAAATTATGGGGCTTGCAGTAGGGTAAAAATACTCATTTAGCTTCTAAAGCAACTCGTTTGTGTTGGGTTTTAATGCCAGTTTCACTGTTTCATCTCCCAGCAGATGCTAAAATTGGGCTCCTTCGTGTGATGACTCAGAACTTTGTTCAAACTCTATCACAATTTCCTTCAAGGACCTGGAATTATAAAAATATATATTTTAATTGTTATTAGTTGGAGTTTCTTTCATACTTAATGGTTTCTTGAGTAATTGAAGCTGACTTCATGCAGCCCCACGGGACGTACCCAAACTGGCCAGAACAGACAGTGGTGGGGGTTTTAACACAGATTTTCTTTTTTTATGGGGGGGAAAAAAAAAAGAGAGATAAATGACCTGCATGTAAATTTTTTCATGTGATACAACTGCAGTTTTATTAAGTGACTTTTTAATTCCAAAATTTATTAAAAGACAGTGTTCCCCTTTACTTGTTCTCTATCTTTATATACATCTCTTAATCTAACAGTATTTATGACTCCTTTTCAATAATGGTTGCCCTCAATTTACCTTCATGATATGCCTTTTTCAACTCTTCAGGGAGCATTCACTTGAAGAAGGTAGGAAAAGATTAGGTCTCGGAAGATTCTGAATGGAATTCAGCAGCTTCAGCAGACAACTAATTGGAAAATGTATGTAGGTACCTTTTCCTCTGATCTTGTCAAATGAAGGATTTGTGGAGCTCTGCAATTCGGTAATCCTGGGAAAATGACAGGTAGTTTTAGCTCACGTTGACCTGTGGCTTTTTGTTTGTTTGCATGTGTTTGTTTTATTAGCAGTGTGGAAACCAGGAGTGTAAGCACTTAAAATTAGGGAGACAGTGTCCAGAATGGGCATTATAAAAGTACCAGTCGTGGATGTTCGTGGTTTGTTGCCTCAAAATCTGAAAGCCTTGACTTGGAGAAGGTGTTTTTAGGCTTGCTGGAGTTTCTGAATATGGACGAATCAGGGAGAAAAATGTGTCATTAATACTAAAATTACCAACTGGGATGACTCCTACTAAAGAGAGTGTTAATGACATCCATTGCAAATCTGACATTTTTACCTAAACTTTATTTTGAGGTTTAGTTTAGGCAAGTTTAGATTCATGCCTTCCTTTTGGGAAGGCAGATGCCCTGCGTCCAGTGGGATTAAGTTTTCAAACATGGGTTGTAGGTGCTGCTTGGCCAACAGTGCAGTTCCCCAGTTGAATCTCAGCCTACCATGGCTGGGCAAGTCTGATGGCATTTTGTTAAACTTTGTTCTGCTGTATCACTTAAATGTTAAAAATTAATTCCACTTAAAGAATGCATGAAAAACTTGGCTTGACAGCTTCAAAAACACTTCCAGTCACCACCTCCTTCCTGTCTTTTTGTGCAACAAAATGTTTTTCCTTACTATTTTCTCAAGAAGGAGCTGAGGCAGTGATCTCATTAAGTAGTCCTGTTCTGATTTGTGATATGGGTTTTTTTTCTTCCACTGTTGCCTTGGCAGTTTTAAATAGGTGAGGGATTCCTGAAAATTTTCTGGTGTGAGAAGGGATGGTATCACTTCTGTAAATGATGATGAAGGGTTTACATAGTTACCAGCAGCTATTTTTGTTCCATTTATAGATACAGTGAACAGTTAAACTAAATTTACTGGGTTTTTATGATAAAAGTTGGAGATTTAATTATTAGCTGGATAACCAGGATCTCTGCAGCTCAAATACCCATGTTAAAAGTGCTTTTAGTGCAGCACACCCGGCCCTGCCCGAGTCCACATTCAGTGCCATTTGTGAAAGATTTGTGGAAACTGTAACTCATGATGCACAGGCTGGATCACCTGGGTTCTTCTCCCTACCTGTACTTGGAAAATAAAAATAAATCAATTTTCTGCATCTTCTATCGTTCAAGAATGACAAGGTATGTTAACAACTAACAGTCTTCTCCCGTGTGCTTCAGGGATATTGGTAACACCCCTGGGCTTTGGAAAATACCACTTGTTATGTAGCTACAGCCCTAATATCTGGAATACCTGCTGCAGTCTCCATTGCTAATAGTGATGGAAAAACCTGAATTTGGAAACTGAGTCTTCATTAGTGTGCACAATCTGCATTACTGGGGCTTTGCATTTATTGCTTCTGTTGATCTAAGCAGATTTCAGTTTGTCAAATCACAGAACCCTCCTTTATTGCTAACACAATGGCACATGGCATTTATAACCAGAACTTCCACTGCACTTAAACTCAGGCTTTGTGTATAGCTTCTGTTCTTTGCCACTGAAGTCCACAGCATGGACATTACTATGTTAAAAAGGAGAAAGGGACTCTTAAATCACAGAATTTTATTAATACCTTAAGGATGTTACAGAAGGGTGGAGGACTCATTATCTACATTTGTATTTTGAGAATGAGAATTTAAGTTTTCCATTGTCCAAAATGAAGAAAACTATTAAGCTTGTGTTAAACATGTTTTAGAAACCCATTTTTAATATGGTCAAGGGCTACAGAAGAGACAGAAGGGTAGAAGCAGAAATAGCTTTATTCCATCATACAGGAATGTAGTGCCACCTTGCACAGGCAGTTTCCAGTTTAATAAAGCCTCTTCTTGGACCAGCCCAAGCTGTAGGACAAGTATGAGAGTATGAGCTGAGGCCCTTGTCAGGAGCCAGGAGGTTTTTCCTTTACATTTGGTAGTGCCGTAGGTAGATCAGTTTCTGAGGATGAAACTTCTCTCTGCACAGTGGACATTCTGCCTACAGAAAGAAAAGGGACGTACTGAATAGTTCTGTTTAAAAGTTTAAAAAAATCCAAATACAACTGCTTAGCTACTTTCAGAAAAGAATTTTTCAGTCCCAACTGTGGTACAAGCTCACCTGAGCCGGCCCAGTTTAAATTGCTCACCTTACTGACCTCACCTGTGTAATGTCAGTTACTGTATTTCAACAACTGCATGGGTGCTGCTCAGCTCTGGGTGCCTTAGTGAGACACAGGTCATTAGCAGCCAGGCTCAGGGGCCCTTTGCAGTGTGCATGTGCTGTGTACTCACCCTGGTGTTGCACCAGGCAGTGATGCACTCCCAGCAGAACAGGTGCCCGCAGGGGGTGGCTGTGCTGTGCCTCCGCTCCTCCAGGCACAGCGTGCAGCGCGACTGGCGCCCGGGAGCTGGCTCCTTGCTCGTGCTCCTAATTAACACAGGCACAGTTGGGTTAATTGCACTTACCCTGGCTGTAAGAAATACTTGATAACACCATCCTGAAATAAACCCTGTGCTCAAGTATCAACCCTTTTCATGAAGATCTCAAAAACACCAAAGCATGAAATCCAAGAGATGCACAAACCAGTGAGGAATTAGTTTTGCTAATTAATTAAATGGTACATTACATCAGGTTGTAATCTAAATTACTCCTGTGTTGTCCCTGTTCATGACAGCTATGACATTCCCACCTCTTTCCTAGGAAGTAAGAACCACCTCTTACTTCTGGTGAGCGAGGTTGCGGTGCAGCCTCCACTCCTGCCTTGCTCTCTGCTTCTGTTTGAAGCTGTACATCTGAACTCCAATGGTCAGCAGAAGGTGGAAGAGTGAAATTATTCCAAGAAACTTGTAACTTGATCGGATACTCTGATCTTCTCCTTGCAGCCCTCCAAAATGCAGCTACAGAATTCACAGAAATATACATTTTGTTACTGCAGTTTTATGAAACTGTTCTCCCTCTCCCCGCCTTCAATAAACTTGATTTGGGATTATCACTGTGTGCAAAAAATTGACATTTTAGGACTTCTCGACCAGCTGCCTCTTGGGAGGTGTAACTATCTTGAGTCAGGCTGGACTTAGCTGCTCTCTGCCCATAAAAACTGCAGCTTTAATTGGTTTGGTTCCCTTACTAATTTCTGAGTAGATAGTCGGACACCTCTTTCCCACACTGATGTTTGGAATTGTTGAGGAACTCTGTGTCTACACAAATTTCTAGGCCAGTGACTGATGGTTTTTTTTAAAAATACAAAATTAAGCTCTTTATATAGAAAAGTGGTATCTAAATGTGTACTAGGTATTGTTCAAAACAGTATTTCCCATGGATTTATCAAGTCACCTTTCACTTCTAGTGTATTTGTGGCAGACAGGCTGAAGTTACACAGGGGTATTAACTTCTGACACTGCATTCATGTTTATTACCTGTAGCCTCTTGACTGCAGGGACTCATTACCTCTCACATAATGCAAAACCTTGCCTCTCACCCCTCTGCTTTGCTTGTATAATCGGCCACAGCCAAATTCCTTATCCCATTTACACATATGGCACCCCAGAAGAGGCCAAAATTCTGCAGTGGACACATCTTCAAACAAAATCACTTACGTATGAGATCCCTGTGATCCTTTTGGATAGGTGATAGAACATGCCCTGGATGTAGAACACTGCCAGGTGGAGCCGGTGCAGCAGAGGGATGGATTGTTTAAGGACATACACAGCTTGGGAGGCTGTTTTCTTTTGCTGCTCCGTGAGCTCCCCAACCTGCTTCCGAATCCAGCTGCGAATTAAGGTCCTGCTGGGAAAGCCAGGTGCAGGGGGGTTCTCTGGAGTCCTGGATTCCTCAGCCTCCATCTGCAGCTCGTGTTCCAGGTGCAGCAGTGCCTTTTCCAGGCAGTAAGGTACCACGGTGTGCAGGGAAATGAAGAGGGCCCGTCGAAGGAAAGAAGGCACCTTCTTCTTGCTTGGATCAACCTGAATGATGTTCACATACTCTTCTCCCAGAGTCTGATAACCTAAACAATATTTTCAACAGAAAACAGGGTCAGAGGGCAGCTGGAGGATCGTTCTGGATGTGGTGAGCAGTGGGGACAGGCTGTTCAGGCCACAACTCATCAGGCTTTGCAGTTTCAGAAATAGCCCATTTTTTTTGCATTGAATTAGGATGAGCACCATGGTGGCATCCAGTATCTGCTGCAACAGTTTCAGGCTTAAAGCAGGGGTACTTTTCATGATGTCATACATTCCTACTTTTTTTTAAAAATTGCTTTTAGAAGAACATCTATCTGTGTTGATAAAGTGCATTTGAACCCAACTCCGACACTTTCGTGGTTTCAGATTTACCAGAAGGCATTTATCCAAACCAAACCACCCTGCATGCTAAAGAGAACTGCTGTTGGGCAGTCTCAGGTGGTGATCACCAGCACAGCAGCCGCGGGACTGGCCTCTCAGCTTTCAGATGTTGGGAGAAATGATAAACAACGATTAAAAAATGACAGAGAAGTTTTCCGGGCGTTACCTGACAGCGTGGTCAGCACGAAATAGGCCACATCGGAGAGCAGCTCCACCTCCCTCCTCCACTCCAGCCACGGCCGGGCACCTGCGGGACGGGGGCGCGGCTGTCACGTTACACCAAATCCGTGCTCACCCGAGCCCTTCCCGGGGAATTCCTCCCGGACACGCCACCAGCCCCCTCGCCCCCTCCGACCCCCATGCAGAGCCGCGGGCCGGGGGGCCCCGCTGTGCCGGCGGATCCTGGAACACCCGGGAGGGCTCGGGGTGGATCCAACCCCCCCCGCAGGCATTACCCGCCAGCCCCCGCAGCGCGGTGCCGGCCCCGCTGCGCAGCCCGGCCCGGTACAGCTCGTCCTTCTGCCCGCAGCGCACTAGCCGCGCCGGGCCCGCCGCCGCCGCCATGGCGGGCGGACGGACATGGGCCCTGAGGAGCCGCGCGGAGGAGCTGCGGCCCCGGCAGCGGCGGAGCACCCGCCGCCCGCGCAGGGATACCCCGTCAGTGCGGGGCGGGGAAAGGGGCGGGGCCACGCGAAGGAGCCGGGAACGCCTCCCCCGCCCTGAGGGGGGAAAAAGGGCGGGAAAAGGGGCGGGAGGAGAGGGGAAGAGGCTGGGAAATGGGGCCGTGAGGGGCGGGAAGGGGAGGGGAAGAGGCTGGGAAATGGGGCCGTGAGGGGCGGGAAGGGGAGGGGAAGAGGTTGGGAAATGGGGCCGTGAGGGGCGGGAGGAGAGGGGAAGAGGCTGGGAAATGGGGCCGTGAGGGGCGGGAAGGGGAGGGGAAGAGGCTGGGAAATGGGGCCGTGAGGGGCGGGAAGGGGAGGGGAAGAGGTTGGGAAATGGGGCCGTGAGGGGCGGGAAGGGGAGGGGAAGAGGCTGGGAAATGGGGCCGTGAGGGGCGGGAAAAGGGGCGGGAAGGGGAGGGAAGGCGGTGTCGTGGGGAGGGAAAAGGGGCGGGAAGGGGATGTGAGGAGAGGGAAGCGGCTGTGAGGGGTGGGAAAAGGGGCGAGGAAAGGGACAGTGAGAGGCGTGGGAAGGGGCGGGAAGGGGCGTGGAAAGAGGAGGGAAAAGGAGCGGGATGGGGCAGCGGGATCACAGCTGAGGAGGTAAGAACAGTGAAAGTATGAGGTCTTGGATGTTTCAGAGCAGAGCACATTTCACGAGGAGCACACCAAATCGCACCTCCCCAGGCAGGTGCAGCGCTCCACAATCTTGTACAAATGCTCCAGCCCTTCCGCAGCTCAGGGATAATTTAGAAGGAAGGTGTATTCAGTGTCCTGTCATTGCTTCTTTAACATCTGTGAAAGCCTCGTTGCATCCCTTCAAAGATGAGCTGTTTACAAGGGGAAAGTGAACAAGCTGCCCTTTGTTTCCTGGCGAGCTGTACATGAGGCAAACAACAAAGGCCACCTCCACACGAAAGCTACAAACACATCAACATGTCAGTGCATCCATCTCCAAAATCCCAAAAGGGGATAAAGGCTGTAGGCTGCGGGGGTGTGACAGAACTGCTTTTTCAGTGCCAGAGTCCCCACATCAGTCCCTCAGTGCCTGCCGGAGGTTCCTTTGTGGCTGAACCACTGGGAACAGGTGGGATTTGGACTCTTATCAGAATTCCTGATAAATTCAAGGAATTGACTGGACTGCTGCCTGGTGACTCTTGTCGTAAAGCTCACTGGCCTCTCGATGGAGGGAGACAGCCAGAGTCCTGCTACCTGCCATGAGGCTCTTGCAGCTGTGCCTGAGGTTTAAATATAATGCTGTTTAAATAGAATATAATATAACTTCTGTAAATTCTTATTTTCTTAATTAAAAACAAATTAAATAATGATAATATTTTTAAAAAGGTAGCAGCATCCTGTAAATGTTTACAGCCTATACATGTTTGTGTGTGTGTGTTTATATATTTACACTCTGAGCTCGGGTACATTTGTTTTTGCCAAAACACTTTTTTTTTTCCTAGCAGATTTTAATGTCACATTGTTTTAAATTCAGTTTTGCAGCACGCTAAAGTGAAGGGGCAGTTAAACAGTTCTGCATTTAATTAATTTATTTGACAAAGCTACTTTCACAGTAATTAAAGTAGGTGTTTTCCTGAAGAATTTACAGACTGATATGGCAGGAACTCACTGGAAAGTGCTGTGAGAGCAAGAGCTTGGTGAGTTTTTTCCTCCCTGTGGTTCAGAAGCAAAGAAAGGCCTGTGGCCAAACATAACCACAAATAAACTGGATATTTGTAGTTCTTTCAGTAGCCTATTAGTGCACAGATTGTGGCATCAAAGTTCTAATTTAACTGCATCAGAAGTTGTGCGTGGTGAGTAAAGCTGTGATGAATCTTACAGATAAGCAAGCGTTCTTAATCACTCCGTCCCTGCTCCAGGCGCTGCTGAATTTTTATTTGCTGGGGTGTATCGCATCAGTGGAATTGCGGAGCGTTCCCTCTGTAGCTGTAAAATCAGTGGAATTAGGGAAAAAACCATTGGAACATTTTATGTCGCTCAGCAGTAGGGGGCGCACCTGCATAAGGAAATGTCCCGCGGGAAATGGGATCTGGAATGGGACATTTTCACGCTTAAATATTGGGGCTCTGCTATAAAATAAGAAACTTGAAGCTGCCACCCTAAATTGTAGCATTTAAAAAATATTAAGGATTAAAATTTATTGCCCAATCCTTGGATCATTTTGTTCAGAATTCCAATCCCATCTCTCGTGTTTTGATTTTTGTTTAAAAGCAGAGCTGTGATCTCACATGTCCCACAGCTCAATTGTCAATAAAAACACCACACATATTTGTCGCCATTTTATTGAGGTGGGTAAATATGATTTTCTTACTTTATGGGTCAAGGAACCAAAGAAGAGCTTGAGAGGTTTTTTTGCAAAGCTGAAATCCCAACTAATGACCACTTAATTATTAGATTGGAAACCATTTCTAAAGCTGAAGGTCGGACTCTGCCAACAAATGTTACAACACTTGAAGTGTGTAAGTTCTGTGCATATGCTCATTGTGACTTATTGTATGGATTTTATTATATTCTAAAAGTTGTTTTGTGTTATTTTGAAGGGTGGGGGTTCTGTCAGTGTGTTTTGAACTGAGGAGGTGCAGCATGCCAGAAACCTTTCCATTTTGTGTAGAAAACTTACTTTCATACGCTTTCATATATATATTCGTACATAGATATAAACAGACATGCATATAATGTTAGCTGTTACACTATGCTCTGCCAGAAAAATCTGTTTCTTCTACTTTGTATTCTGATTGATACTGGTGACTTCAGAAAACCGCCATTATCTCTTAAAACGTAGCTGCTGTGTTTTGATTAAGTTTTCGCCAGCCAGGTTTCTTGATTTCCATGCCATGCTTCTCTGCTTTTCCTTCTAACAGACCTGACAGGGGAGCGTGCTGCTTCACCGACATTACCACACGGAAGTCCAAAATGTAAAAACCCTCGGTGCTCAGCAATGATTAACTTTTCCTCCCACAGGCTACTTGTCTGTGCATCGTAAAATCTGATTTTACCTCTGCAGACCTGTTAGGAGACAAGAGGTTCGGAACGCAGCTTTCAAACAGGGCACCGGGCAGATGTTTCAGTTTCCAACCTGAAGAACAGGTTCTACGGATGCAAAAGGAGCGAAACGTCTGTTCGGGATTGTTACCACCCTCCGATTCCTTTTGCCTCCTCCCACTTTGAACTTGTTACCCTGGAGCTGAACTGTTTGAACACGGGCTGTAAAGCTGCTTTGTGATCAGAGAGCTGAGAGCCCTCAACATGTAAAAGCGGGGCGGGATTTCGCTGCGACTCCGCAGGTCCCTCCCTCCTGCCGGGTTTGTCCCGGGTATGAAGGTTGCACGCTCCGCGCCCAGAAGCCGGGACAGCCCGTCTGCACTGCCCGGCCGGGACACACAAAGGTGAGTGCGGCGTTTGCTTTGGGCTTGCTTTGCTACTTTCTCTTACAGCAGTCGTTTTGGTGTACTTTTAACACTTTTGCTCACTCTTGGGCATTCGAAACAAAATTTATAATACTTTATCCCAGGAGTGTGCACAGCCTTATTATGTCTGTAACTGAATTTGCTGCTACTTTTCCTCTTGTCTTTGTTAAGAAAGAGGGAGAATGGAAAGAACATCATGTCTAATGCTTGTTTTATCATACTTTCTCTTGTTCATAAAAATCAGGAACCTGGGAATTCTGTTAGTCCTAAATTTTTAGATTCTCTGAGCTTGTAGGGATGAAGAAAACCACATTTGTGATTCAAGTTTAGACTTTTCTAACTGGACAACTGCCTTTTTCAATATGAAAGATGACTGCATTCATTCTGAGCTGCTAACCTGAGCCTTGAGCTTTCCCGGGTGTACTGAGCCAAAATGAAAACTGACTTGGATAAGAGAGGTTGGATGTAAAATAAATTTCAGGTATTTAAATAAAATACCAGTTTAGCAATAGAATGTTGCTGATTCTGTGACTGAACAGCCAAGTCTTAATTTGAGAGGAAAGACATGCATGACCCTTTGAAAAGATATGCATGTTTGGGTTTTTTTTTTTTTTTTAATATTTTAATGTTTTAAAAAATTTTGCTTGTTCTTCTGGGCTATAGAGAAAGAATTTTCAATTCTTTCCTGGCATAAAAGTGTGGGTAATGCTTGCAGAGACGTGGCAAATAATAAGGATGGCTGGATTGCTAGGGCTGTGTATGCTCCAAATGCCTCAGGGTTCAGATGTAGGTCTTAAAAATACCCTGAATCCTCAGGGTGATAACTTCTAGAACCATGTTTTGTTTCATGGTAGAGGTAGGTTGCTTGTTATAAAATAAAACAGAAGTAGATTAAGATTTGTGGTTGATTTGAGATGCGAAATTGATGCCATGTTCAGAATGGAGCTCGAAGTTAAGTTATTGTTCAAAAGAATGTGGTGAAAGTTTTGTCTATTGAGAGAGCTTTTTTTGTCCTTACTGAGGGGGTAGAAACTGTGCTGGGGAGAATTACTTTTTGCCCAGTGAGATTAGCTATGAGAAACTGTTCAGTGCAAGTGAAGGACGGGGGTGTGAGGGAAGGCCGGTGAGTGCCGAGGACACAGTGAGTTATCTAAGTGTGGCCAAGGCTGAGTGGTGTCAGAGTTACTGTGTTCTGGTGGCCTCAGGACTGGCT
This sequence comes from Corvus cornix cornix, assembly GCF_000738735.6. Lineage (NCBI taxonomy): Eukaryota > Metazoa > Chordata > Aves > Passeriformes > Corvidae > Corvus > Corvus cornix. The sequence goes on along the minus strand of NC_046350.1, from coordinate 4,095,777 downwards.
GTGGGGGACAGGGAGAAACGTTAACTTGGCTCTGAGCTCTTCAGCAGGAGCACTGCTTGTTACAGGCTGTCTGCTTTGGGCACAGAGGATTTATCACACAGAGTAGAGTCCATGACCAGATACAGATATTTGTCATGGCACAGCAGTTAACAATAGGCTTTTTCTATTCAATAAGCAGTATTTTACCAGAACAGCTTCTGTCATGCCCAGTTTTATAATATAAACCTATGTAACTGAATCTTGAAACATTCAGGGCTCACTGAGTCTTATATTTAATGACTCTATTGGCAAGATGAACTCCTATAATGCAGCATATTTTGATCATTCTCAGCCAAAGAACAAGTTTGTTCTGGCTTTGCAAAAAGGGATAACATTCCAGTTTATAGCCAACTCCTTCTACATTATCTGAAAAGGCTTTTGTTTTCATTCATCATTTCTGTAATTTAGCTGAATTAAAAGCTATTCCATACTTACCCAAGGTGGCTGAGAGCATCTTAGTGAATGGTCCTGCAGGAACAACAAAGCAATAAAATATGTGGTGTGCAAGGTTCTTCTATGTACTCATAGTTTCAAAACGACACACTCTCACTTTGGTTTTGAAATAAATGGTACAGAGCCCTCAGTTCCTAAATATAGCACAAAGGGGACAACATACTTGTGAATATCACTGGAATTTTTTCTTGTTAATTTGTCCAGAGCTGAGAAAATGACTGCATAAATGAATTTGAGTGGGTTATAGGATGAGGCTGAAGAGACTTTTCAGCAAAGATAGTCTTGCAGTTTCCCAAGGATCATCTGAATTTACTGCAACACAATTTTCATCCACCCAGATATCTCAGTTCTGCATTAGTTATCTTTAAAATTACCCATTTCTTCCCATGAAAAGCTTACATTGACCTGATCTTACTACTGAAATAGATTCTCCAGTGTTATACCTGAATCTTCTTCCACTTCCACTGTCTTGACCTCATTTGTGAGTTCACCTCTGCTCCTGTTGGTCTTGCTGGATGATGCAAACCTTGTGTCCATCACTTGTGACAATTCCTGATGGCAGCTGTGACATGAGCAGTAGGTACAGACCCTGCATCCAGGCTCAGCTGGCAGAGAAGGAAGGCCCTGCATGACATGAGCCAAGCCCTGTTCCAATGGGACAGCTATCCATAGCCACTGTGTACGACTCCCCAGCCCAGTTTTTGCTGCAAGTCACTGTGGAATTCTGGTCTCCACATTACTGCTTAGGGCACAGACTCTAAATCTGTAGGGAATTTCCAAATTTTTTATTCATTGTTTAATCTGCCGTCATTTTGTGGGGGTGGAGCGCTTCCCCATAGCACACGTAGGTGCACAGCAGAGTCATTGGATAGGTACCTGCACAGTGCAGGCTGTGACAAACCTTTACACATGCTGAGACAAAGTTCTGAGCTTCCTTCCTGCTCTTTTTCTGTACTTTGCAGTCTCACAGACTGCACATGAGGCTGCTCAGTCCTGAGTGAAATTTTGGGTGCAGACATCAAGACAAGCATGACCTGAGTGAGGACTTCAGATCCATTTGCATCACAAATACAGCATGAAACCTGAGAGACTGATTTTGGTATACCTGGTTCTGATCTGGCCCTGCATTTTTTATTGTCCATCACAGCCTCACTTGTTTCCATTTAATTAGGGAATGGCTCCTGTAGAATCTTCTGACATCTTAATAGTTGCCAGGGAGCTCTGGGTTGCCTCAGACATGACAAGGGAAATCTGGTGGGAAGGTGAAGGAGCTTTCCATGTTAACATTCCTGGGAGAGATTGAAAGTGCTGCACAAGCTCTGTAGTTCCCATTCCCTGAGGTGTTGTTTGCCAAGGGCCATTATGTTGAAACTTGAAACTTGCAGTAGCACTTTTTGTGTTCAATCTGGTGTACAGAGGATGTCTCCTCTCAGCTCTCCTTGCAGGATTAGTTACTGTAAGATAACTTAAAAGAAGCTCCTCCCTTCCACTTCTCCCCTTCAACCTCCACCCCCCCCGCTTGTTATTCCGGATTTCCTACTGCCCTTAGATGCTGGAATGGACTTTCTGGAAGTTTTCTCTGCCTTTAACTGAAAACATGTAATTTGTGTTTTATTAATTTAAAAAACAACAACAAAATAAAAAGGAGTAAGGAATGGAGCCTGAGGAAACAATGGCAGCTGCAACTGAGGTGCCTGGAAGAAGTTCTATAGCCTGCAGAGGAGAATCTCAAAAACACAACTTTGGGATGAGTTATAATGGCATTATGAAGTGTGATTGCTGCAAGGACTATGGGAAATATTTTCTATTTAAACAACAGGTTTTTGTCTCCTACAGTATAAAATGACCTATCCCACTTCTTTCCCTCCTGTGAGTTTAGACTGAGATGAGGTTATTGAAGTAATGTTATTTATTGACTAACCAAGTACTAAAGTCCACGATAAGGTGGAGAGCGAAGCAGAGCTGTACTTTGATATTTATTGGATCAGGCCCTAAAGACTTACTGCCTTGTAGTTCCCATGTCTGCACGTCACTGCCCTCTGTTTGATAAAATGAGGATGGATTGAGTGGTTCCCAGACCCATTCCTGCTAATGAAGAAGGAGATTCACTCATTTAAGAAATTGGTTTGGATGTTTCGGAAAAAAAAAAATTAAAACTGCAGCGTTCTCTTGAAGTTGCCAAGCACAAGCGTGTTTTTCTTGTTTGCAATGTTCTCTTAGTGTCTGTCTGCCTGTGCTTGGGCTCTTGTGTTTGGCCCTACCAGGCATCCTCAGGAGCAAGCTGATTGTTTGCCACTGGCTTGTGAAAGGGGAACACAAGTTGCCACCTTCTCTGTAACTCCCCCAGCATAAATTATTCCTTAATATCCAAGAGATTAATCAGTGCAGCAATAAGCTGCTGTACAGAATTAAAGCAGTTTGATTAAAGGCATTATTCTTAAAAGAAATTCCTGTTCATTTAGATGAAATTGAAGAAAAAATTTTTAAAAAAATCAGACTTCTGGAGAGAGACCAAGTCTGCCAGCATGAGCATTATTAGAATTATAGATCTCCTGATTACAAGTGGCACTGGAGCCCATAGTCTATCTCCTCCTCAGTATGACTCACAAATTCCCAAGTGCAGCAGAACCTTTTCCAGCAGTCCTCACTTTCTGTCTGTCTCCTAACAAGGAGATCTTCCTCCCCTCATTTCTTCTCTGAGGCTTTTTGGTTTTGGTGGTCTAGAGTATGAAACTTTTATTTTCAAAGTTCTTTTGAGCCAAGCTATTGGATGAGATTTAGAGCTTTGCTTAATTAGTTCCCTTTGCTTCCTAATAGAAATTGCCTGTTCTCCCTTGCTAATACAAAATGCAAATGTTCTTCAGAAGCAAGAGGCTGTTGTGTTTCCATTGTCACTTCAGACAGGTCTGGGAACTGGCTGGGGACAAGTAATGATGGTGAAACCAAGAGGGGTTTTGGCAATTCAGGATAAATAGGGAAAGGGATTACAAACAAGTATATCCCTATAGATAGAAATTGTTTAAAATTTCACATTTTGTTTCATAAAGTGAATGCTAAAGTCATATGACATGGTCCATACAAACCTGAAATAAATAATTTGGCTTTAATAATAAGTCTCCTTACTTGCATAAGGAATATGCAGTTACATCATGCAACAAAAATGCAGGGCTCCTGCGTGTGCAGCTCCAGCTCAGGCTGTAAGGGGCGGGTGAGGAAAAGCTGACAAATATTAAGTGTTCCTTTTAAGTGGGATGACTCTGTTCTGGGTGAAGGTGAAAAAACACCAGGCTGCCAGAAAGGTATTCTGGTGTCCTCTTGATTGCCTTTTCTTCACTTTCTGCTTTTAACCGAGTTGTTTGCCAGGGGACTCTGTTGCATGGCAGAGTGTTGGCTGTGTGCTCTGTCCCTTGGGAAAAAGAATTCGGGATCACACCCTAAGGTGTGGGCTCACCCCCTCGTTCCATGGGGCTGGAGCAGCCTCCTCGCCTTTGGAGCTGCTCTGGCTGTGCACTGACGTGCCTGGGCGTGCAGATTATCTCCGTGCAATTGCCCACTGAATGGAGCTGCATTCCTTAAAATGAGCAGCGTGTCAGCTGGAACCACACTACAGCTTAAAAGCAAATCCCAGCTCTCACATTTAAATATTTTAAAGTATTAATTTTTTCCTCTCATTTGATGGCACTTTGATCTTTTATCCATTGATCTGCTTCCTGATCAAACTATTCAGGTTTAAGTGATGACTTAGTTTTTGTGTGTTTCATCCATGGTATCAGTGTATCTATTCTGGGAGGATATCAGAGCTTGTCTGAGTTCTGTGGCTGCCACACAAAACCTCCCTGAACAAAAGCAGGTCTTGTGGGGTTAAGCTTTGAATACTACAGTGATATAAAAATGGCTAGGGAATTGTTAATGGTGTACACAGCTTTTATTGTCTGTAAGTGATATGGATCCTGTCTCTAGGGTTTTAAGTCCTTTTTTTCAAGTGAATACAGAACCTCACACAATAATACTCAGGTAGGGCTCTTAGCCTGAGCAGACAGTTTAAATCTTGTTCATGTGGTCTGAACAGATCCAGTTGCTCTCTTTTGGCTGTTTAATGTCTTCTGCCAATGAGCAGTGCTGTTCTCAGAGCCACAGTGCTTTCTACTGTAACAGAGGTGAGGTATTTCCAGACAGTGCAACTGATATTTTCCATCATACAACCTTCACAATAGATTTTCCAGGAAAGCCAAAGCTTCTTTCATTTAGTTTAATAGGAAGTCTGGGCCCTGAATGTTGTTCTGAGACACCAATCTGTATTTTTAGGGATTCATTGTATACTTTCCTATCAGCTGTGTAGGATTTATGGGGATTCGTTTGGGAAGAGGGGCTGGGCTTTTATTTTTTACCAACACAGGTATGCTGAAGATAGGGAGGAGAAGAAGGGAACTCTGAAGACCTGTAGGAAGCTGTAAAAGGTGGGAGTGAGTGCAGGAGGAGTACCTTTTGCATGGAAAGTGAAGACATTCAGAGATAGCTGCCTCAAAGTAGCGTCACTTTCAGATCATAACAAAGCATAAAGAACATTAATTTGACATAACTCAAGACAATAAAATATTTAACGAGCCACATCAATGTAAAGCTCATCTGCTTTCACTGCAATGATGCTGGTCTGGCACCAGCAGGAGCACCCGTGCCCATTCAGTCTTCCTCGCCCTCATGGATATGTTCTTTGGTGTATAATGAGTCACAGTGATTGAACTTCCTACAGCGGAAATGGCCTTTCAAAAAAAACCCTGAAGCAAAGAGGTGAGAGAGTCTGCAGAGTAAATACCCACCAGTTCAGCTTTCTGCAAAGGAAATAATAGGCTGATCTTGTCTTGATGTTACAACAGTTTCATCTGTCCTGTGAGCTGTGGCTTCCTGGATTAATCCCAGGGTTAAACATTCAGTGCCCAGGTACCAGAAATGGCACTTTGTGGCTAGTGGCTATAAAATTGTGGTCAGGAGAGCTGCCCAGATGACCAGAGCAGATAACTGAGGCAGTGCCTGTCATCTGTAGAAGTGCCTGCCCAGAGCATGCAATTGAGCAGCTCCAGAAATGCTGTTGAGTGCAGTTTTGGCTTTTTCCCTGGACAAGTTCATTTAAATGCTGACATGCCTTCTAACGTCTACTTTGGGTTCTGTTCTAAAAAAATCAAGTCAGCTCTGTGTAAGTAAGTGTATTTTTGGTATCAGTTCAAGGATTAACCTGAAGAAAAAAAACATTTATTTTGGGATGCACAAAATGAATACATGAAATGTATTAAATGAATACATGGAAATGTGTGATGTGCTTTTATTCAGTCTAAAGCAGAATGTTTGCTCTGTATTCTTTTACCTAATTATGTACATGTCAGGGAATGACAAGGGATACAATTACAGGGACAGGTGACAGCATGTACAAGAATGAATATTTGGGGGGCACAGGATGTATCTTTGATAATCTATTACTTTCCTCCCCCCTCAATCCCGTCAATTTATGAAATATGCCCTAAGATTATAATTTTGGTTTTAGTTACTCCACCTGTGCTCTGTAATAAAGATATTCTTTGCCAAATGAATGTCACTCTTTGATATGCCCAAAACTATTTCAGAGCCACAGGATGCCCTTTGAGATATTTCCCATTTAAATGTGGAAACAAATGATTGTAATGATACTGATTTTTTACAGGATTAATATTGCCAAGCACTGCTGTCCCAAAGATGAAGTTGCCATGCATTTGGCTCCACGTAAGGCTGTTGCTTCACTGACTGATGCTCCCTCTGAACAGAGGAGTTTTTGACAGCACAGAGAATGGAGAAGGTGGGGCTTGGTGAAAAGATAATGGCAGGGAGGAAGTGACTTCCCAAAGAAGCTGAATGAGGGACTAAAGACAAGGAGAGAGGTACAGCTTCAAACAGGCAGATGTTCTATAAGGAAATTCTCTTACTCATTTTTTGCTACAGATGTCTCAAACCCCCTCCTCTATTTCTAATCACTGTAATTAATAGTGAGCTTCATTGCCCTCTCTCTTTAAAGTAATGTCAAACTGGATCTGTGCTTTCACAACAAAACATGTTAGGGCAATGTTTCAGAGCTCAACTTGTAATTACAAACTGAAGGAGACTCCCAGAGATTCAAACAGTTACCAGCACTAAGTAGGATCCCAGGTTTCTGCCTGGTGTGATTGCTGTTTTGGAGGGAGTCTTCTTTGACCTTCTTTCTCTGAGGAAGGTGTCCACTGAAAGTTTTGGAAAGGTGAGTCTTCTGTATCCAGTGGGCAGAAGATGGGTAAGAAGAGGGAAAGGGAATGCCAGACAATGACAAAGAGATACAGTATGGAGACAGCTGACAAAAGGTAAGAGGGACAAAGAGCTTTAAGGGTTAGAGATGGAAGCGAAGGTAGAAGCCAACATCAGGCAGAGTCCTTTGGGAATGTACCCGATACATTCACTGGATCTGCAGAATGACTGAGTTAAGTGTGTGTGTATATATTATATCTGTGTGTGTTTGTGTATAAAATAATTGATCCCAGCATGAGTACGTTGGTTTCTGGAGAAGTTGCTGCTGGTAGAAATGGAGCTTTGTCTGTTTGTGGAAAATCCTGGGGTGAGGGAAGGAAGAGTTGGTGCCTTCTGTCTGCTGAGGTCAGTCCATTGTACGTCACCTAACTATGTTCCTGTAGTAAATATCTCACAATAAACACTTAAAGTAACTTCCACTGTTTAAAAAAAATGTCTTCTCCAGGGTAGCCACATGCAAGAAACACTGGGAAGATACACGGAATGTTTGTGACTCCTGTGCTCCTGGGAAGGCCCCTCACATCCCTCCTGTCAAGACTGAGCTCCGTGGTTCTTTCTCCACACTGATACTACAAATTCTGTTGCTCAATGAGTGGAATATGTATCAGAAGAATTAAACCAGGACAGTCTCCTGAATGTGGAATTCCAGAGAAGGCACTCACTTGCACTTCCAAAGCAAGCAAACCAGCAACATCCTGAAATTGTTGCTTTTTCTTGGATATTTTCATTGCTTGACTGAAACTTTCTGCGGATATCTGCCCTGAAGTGCTTTGTTTGACTTGGAGCAAGCACTGTTGCTAGGCTGCTCTGAAAGCTTGAGATGGCTCTGACTTCTCCAAAATCTCTAGCAGGGGATTTGACACAAAGAGAAGAATCCATTCTCCATGAGGGAAACTGCTGCCATTTCCTCTCTGCAAACATCCTCACAGTAGGTGAGTGGAAGGGTACCATCCTTTCATGTCATAGTTTGGTATTGAAAATGCACTCTTTCTTCTCCAAATTTACTTTTATTGTATTGAGATTTCATATGGGACTGCTAGTTTTCCTTAAATTTGAAGGAACTGTGCTTGTGTGTTCCTTTTTCCTGTGTGGTTGGTATTGTGACTAGAGTTTGGGTAAAGTGTATTAAAAAATCCCCAAAACAACCATTGCCCCGTATGCTGAGGATAACTTTGAATCAATCTTTCTTCTGTCCTTGCTTGTACAGTCTGTGAGGTTTCAGTCATGTGAAGGCACCTTCATGTGTAAAACTTGTAAAAAATGTAAATGTAGTATCCTGGGATGAGACTGTCAAGAGATTGCAACTTTTTTCCTTGATTCTTTCCAGTGCTTCTGGAAAATCTTTCTTGAAGTTGATGAGACTGGGATTTATAGTGCCTCAGGTTGTGGCTGTGTGCCACGGAGTTGTCTGAACTGAGCTGGGAGGTGCAGAGCTCAAAGAATGACTATTGTTGGCTGTTGCTCTTTTTTCAGTGTTGACAGCTCGCGCAGGGGAAAATGAGCTCTTCTCTTAGGAAGCTCTGGAGATTACAGATGTGATTGTGCACATCAAGTGTAGACTGGAGATTGGGTAGGAGGGAGGGAATTGTGTAACTGATGTCTGTGGCAGATGAATTTGTGCTATGGGAGACATCTGAGGGAGGAGGGGCTGGGTTTTTTGCATTTAAAATAAATTAAAAAAAGATTATTTCACTTAATATTTAAATCAAAACTTCATTTATTCAACACAGGACTCATTTGCTTGAAATACATTTAATTTACTGCCTACAATCATGAAGTAGACAGCACTAAAAGTTTTGGCTGCGTTTTCATGGGACCTAATTTTGTAATTTTGGTTAAATATCCAGCAATTGTGAGATCAGTTTCGCTTTTTGTTGGCTTACAATTTGTGCTGATAAGTATTTTTTTTACCAGCTGAATATATTTATATTGTCGGATTATTAAAAATAGCCTGTCAATGTGATAATTAATCCATGATTGATTGTTCTTATCCTAGTTCTTATCGTTCTCACACATTTACTGATGTTACTTTTCCTAGTAGAGCCATCAAGCCATTATCATTGTCTAAGCGTGCTTCTTTCCTATTGATTTGCAAGGAGTTTGAAAAAGCAAAGTGCAGAAATTTAGATGTGAAATGGGTGTATTGCATCATTTGTGTGTTCTGGCACTACAGAAGTAAGATGATCTATTCCAGTTATTGCTATATCGTATAAACTGACTGTTAGGGAACTAGTTTTTTGTTTGTAGGGTGATGACTCCTGAATGTGCATTACATATTTCTGTACGTGAAGCTCTGTCAGTGTGCAAACATAGGACAAAGTGCAAAGAAAAGGCAGAAATAGATGGAGGGGAAGAAAGTCTGCATTGTGCCTGGGCAGCACTTCCAGCATTCCAATGCAAGTGGGTCTGGACCTAAACAAAAGCTGGTCTGGGCTCAGGAATCCCTTTGCAGGCTGGTTCAGAACACCCACTTGAGCCTGGCCTTGACTCCCTCATTAACTCTTTCCATGGCTCTGTTGAAATGCAGTGACAGCTCTGATCTGATTTTGCCTCTGCACTGTCATAGACACTGAGCCACCTGCACAGACGTGAGTGTGGCACTGCTGAGCTGCTGCCTGGAGCAGCCTGTGCCTTCAGAAATAACATTGCAGCTTTGTCAGGCCCAGGCTGTCAAATGCAACGCTTCCCTTTTCGTATTTGGGTGAGTTTGTCTGCCAGAAAACTTAGGAAAGGACGGAGCTGGAGAGTTAAACCACTTGCAATAAATCCAGGAAGTTAGTTAAGTGTCCCTCAATTGATCATTTGGCCCCACAGTATCGTAGTTACCTGCAATCTACTTCTGTGCTTACTCATCTTCAGTGGTTTGGAATTCTTGGCACTCTTGTGCAGCTTTCTGGTGTTTCATCAACTGAGATACTTTTCAAAACCTGTTGCTTTTTTTGCGGTGAAATCTCCGCTTTTCTGTGTAGGCTGTACATGGATGAGGAAGCAGATTGCTATGTGAAAAGGAAATCTGAGTGGAATGCAATTAACTTTTACATAATTTGGTTATACATAATGTCATTAGTCCTTATTACAGCAGCATTGGGAGAGTCCAAAATCAAGAAGGGATATGGCAAATTCAGTAATCCTCTATTTTTCAAATATGCTCTGGCATGTCTAGGCTCACTTTTCCCATGTAATCTGATGAAAGAGTGTTGTGCACAGACATGCAAAATCCTGTTTGCTTAGATATGTGGTACATCAGATTAGCCTGGAGAAGCACTCGAGCTGGCCTTCAGCTGGGGCTCCAACATCTGCCTGTCTGTGAGCAGCTGCTGTCATGGCAGGGCTTGGCCTGGGGCATCTCCACAGGTCCCTTCCAACCCAAACCACTCCATGGCACAAGCTGAGCTGAAGAACAGACACACAGGTGATATTTTGTGAATTGGCACCAGCTGGCTAACAGGAATTTCGATTAAAGTTAGATTTCTGTGAAACTGCCCATCAGCTAAAGATAAAATGTGACCTGATACTGCAGTTCTGCCTGTTCTGCATGTACAGGGGAATGAGTGAAGAACAGGACCTGGTTTGGGTTTGAATTTTGTTGGTGCAGTTTGATTCCAATCTGAACAGACACACTGTTATCCCTCTAATGCTTGAACTTAAACATGTCATACTCCTCAACTTGGTATGACATTGACAGTGGTGCTACAAAACTGTGACACCAAATCCTGAAGGTTTAGTACAGTCTCAACTGAGAATTATGTTTTCAAAACCTTTTTTCTTCCTGAATGGAGGACAAGGCTGTAGTGTAAAGAACACTGAGAGCTGCTGTTTGTCCTCCCTTTTGCTGCAGAGGCAGAAATGCACAAGTGAGGTTTGCAGAATGCACAATTGTTTCCTTTGTTGGCAATGTCAGCTTATACTAATTTATGTTAATGAGTCCACAGACTGATCTAATGAAGATGTGAATCTAAAGATACAATACTGGACTGCTCAGCAGATCCAGATTCTAGTTCTGATTGTGATATTGCCTTCTTGTTTGACTCTTTTTGTAACTTCATTTCATCCTTATGTTGTCTCTTATTCTGATTATAAATGGGAACTGCTATTCCTGCACGACAGACACTTCTCAGTCATGTCTGGGTCTTTTTTACGTGTTCTGAAATACAAATGATAATATTGTCCAACCTCAGCAATTCAGAACTGAAATTACTATGGTAAGATATAGAGAGTTACAATAGTGGCTGCTGATATCAGCTGCTTGGGATCTGTTCTGCAGCATGCAATCTGCAGACCACAAAGGAGTCTGAACCCTGGAGGTTTTTAATCCTGGGTGGTGGTGGCCTGGAATAGATCTGAGGACTGATGGAACAGTGAAATGGAATCAATTTTCAGTTTGTGAAAAAGGCTGGTTTCGGATGTCCACGGTCATGCAGAGTTCTTTAATATTGTTCAAGTCTTAGAAGGAAATTGTTTGAAAGCATTCAGTCTTTGAGCATTTTTATATCACATTAAGAGATGACAAACTTGTAAGAAATTGTCCCTTTCTGTGAAGCAGAGTGCATTGTAAAGGAAGAGGAATTGTCTTGAGGTCACTGCAGGCAGAGGTAACCTTGGCTGGGGCTCAGCACCCGAGGGCAGCGCTGCCTCAGCTCTGTCCATACATTCACACTCCATAAATACACCTCCTGCACCTGACGGAGGGCAGGGATTTGTGAATCATGTGTGGCACAAGGTACCTGGAGGACGTGTGGTTCAGCAGGCAGTCCTTGCTGCCAGCAAAGGGCTGAGCAGGAGGCTCAGGCTTAGGAGTCCAGAATGAACCCCTGGAGCCCAGGACCTTGAATTTCGTTATGACTGTGCTGAACGTCAGTATCTTGTCTTTCAGCTGATGTGACTCAGATTCCTTTTTCCTGTCTTTGAGGAATGTATCTTTGTTTCCTTAATGACTTCAGTTTGAATCAAATGAGCTTTTTGAGCCTTGCCATTTAGCCCAAATAGATTCAACAGGCAATGAAAATCTCTAAGGCTTTCTAGATTAATTTCTTTCATAGCTTTGTTTGGTTGGGGTTTTTGTTTGCCTGTTTTTTGATGAAGTGCGTTGTAATGTAGTTTCTGGAGACTCTGTGCCAAGATGCCTCAAGGTGTTTAGTCTCTAACTCCTATTCAGGCTCAGACATTCCTGCTGCAATCTCTTGGAAGGTAGGAGCCTAAATACCAATGAATTGACACCTGCAGTGGAGCAGGGAGGTATCTGCTTTGTCTCCAGCCCACACAGCTTCTGCCCTTGGATAGTGATTCTCGTTTAGAATCAGGAAATACTAATAGCCACCTGCCTTTGTCTCAGTGGAGGTTTGTTAGGATAAATGTGTGGAAGGTTGTGAATCTGACATGAAAAGCAATGGGCACCACAAAGGTGCTTCCGACAGAGCTCTGCTGTGTCGGTCCTTCTCTGTGGTCCATAGGAATCTTGCAGTTTGGCCTCACCTTTCTTTGCTCCGTGCTAGTGAATCATGAGGCTGTAATAAAAAGGGGATCGTTACCTGGATACTCAATTTATGTGGCAGGTCTGCTTCTCCTGTAAAAGTTAACTGGGGAAAACGAGATAAAAGGCACTGACTGAACTCTGTTGCAGAATCAGAGTATTTTTCTGGATTAGAAACTGAATCACCTGAATGTTACCATCTGTTTCTTTCTTCTCCTTCTGCCCCCTCAAGTGTTCCTGCCCTATCTCATCTATCTGCTGCTGCCTGTAAAGATTTTGGAAGTGTGTAGTGGGAAATGAGACAAATCCGGCAGAACGAACAGCATCGTTTGCAGCCCATTCCCGATTCAGGACCTTGCTCATACAATGGGCTGTATCGCGGTTGCCATCTACCGGGCGAACGTGTGCTCGTGGTCACACAGCCTCCAAACAGCCACTCCATCCTGCCAGAAACCAGGGCTGGGAAGTTTCAGCTGCCTCAGAACCAGCTGAGTACTGCTATTCCTGGAGCTTTTGTACCTGGCATCCCTTGAGGGATTAACCAGGGTAGCTGCTATGTAACCACCGCTACTTGCAAGGCAGAATAAAAGTTCTTGATAGATGTACCTGGTAGCAGGGAAGTTACCCCAGTGTGATCCTAGTAACAGTGAAATAGGTAAAAATCATGCTCAGTCAGATGGTTAGAATAAGTACAGTATGTTTAGAGGTAGTAAACCAACTTCTGGATTGTCTGAACCAGTGCTGGAGCAATTAAAAATAAGATCTTTATAATGCTGAGAGAGGAAAAAGATGTTCTTTTCATTCATTCATATGGGTGCTCAGCCTGTGTGTTGTCAGAGATGGGAGGGGAGGAAATCCAATATTCATTAACAAAGTACAACGATATTGGCATTATCTGTGGGAAGTTCTGGAGATACTGCCATTAGCTGTGAATAAGCCTGTCAATCAGAGCCACTCAGGGGGATGCTGCTCTGGGAGGCACTGTAAACAAAAGCTGAGTCTCTCCCTCTTATGCTTTCTCATAAGCAAATTATTTGTATCTGCTGATGGTTTAGGTAAATTTAATCCCCCTGAAAGCCACTGAATGCAGGTACAGCCAACTAACTCTTAGCCTGTGTGTCTTACAGCATGACTGGCTTCGGTTTGCATTTGGAGTTTGGCAAATAGTTTTTTAAAATCCAAGCAGTCCCTGACTGTGATACTGTGAAATCTCCCTGGTTTTTGGTATTACTCACCTCCTTAGACATTTCAATGCCCTTCATCTCCAAGCAGTTTTCTATTTATCTTCACATCAGAATCTTATCTGTCAGTTTGATCTGAGGTTAAATGCTTCATCAGAGAGAGGAATGCTTTGTTTCTTGAGAGAACAGATAACTACAGTTGTCTTCTGAAGCAAAGCATAGTGGTTTTCTACAGTTATCAAGCTATGAGGAACCACTTGATGCGTGGCTGCTGCCATCTCCCAGGCAAATCTACGATCCTTCAGCTGCATTGCTGGTTCTGTAGAGAAGAAATGAGATTATTCTTGAACTCATGATCTCAGAAGTACAAACCATGACTTAAACCTGTGTAGCCACTGTGAGGAGAAGATGTTCTATTATGAACCTTTTATGCTGAAAATGCTCTGCACAAAATAGAAGAGCTGTGAATAGTTTAGGGAAGAGTGACTGAAATTATTTTTGACAATATCAGAACCACTGATATTTCCCTGGAGTAATAATCTTTTTCCCTGCTGAAATGCTGAAGCTCCAAGCAATTGGCTCAGTGAAGAAGACAAAAGATTTTAAACCTGTTTAGACACTATTCTAATCCCCTTAACTGGTGTCTCTTACTGAACTGAAAGGCAGGATGTTGATTCCTAGTAGGCCAGCAGGATTTGTGATTGGATCTAGGGAAGAAAAAACTCGAGGTCTGTGTCGCAGTGAATGAACTGTGTGTTGACATATGCAGGTACTTAGAATGTGTGGGACCATCAGTGGAAGTCAGAAGAAAGTCATTCCAAGAGAGTGTGCTTCAGCACCAGGCAAGTCTTCTAACAGTGGCAGATGCAGGAGATGGGTTGCTGTCAAGATAATGCTTAAAAATCAAGAAATGAAGCTTAATGAAAGTTCAAAATGCTCATTTGCTAGAATTAAATATGAAAATAGAAATATCTTAGAAGCACTAGCATTCAGATCCATGATTGCAGAACAGGTTTTGTTCTCGTTTACCAGCAGAAAAAAGGAATAGATGGACTACAAAGTACTGTTTGAAGTAGGGGGGGAAAATGGTTTGTGCTTAATCCTGCATGCTGTTCTCTGGAGGAAAATGGTTAGTGAGGAAAATCTAGTTAATTTGACTCGTTTTTCTCATAGAGCTCTAAGTAAAAATTTGCATCAGAGAGGTTTTACTGTGGGCAGGGATTAGAAAGTTAAAACTCTCTCAAGAGATGCAAATATCTACAGAGTTTTATATGTACATACATACATATATACATGTATTTTTATATATATAATAGTTCTCCCAGAAAAACACTGAACTTGGGGAAACCTTTGCAGACCTGGATGAGTGTGGAACTGGCTATGGGTGATGTTACTAAACTGTGTTTCTTTTTTAGAACAGGTGGTTGAGAAAGTGAGGCAAGATCATCTGTTCTTACCTGACTGAAAATTCACTGCAGAGGAACAAACAGGATTATGTTCTTACCTTGAAAATTTAAGTGTTTGGGGATGAAGGTGGATACACAGGTGCATCCACATTTCATTCTTCTAGCAGCAGTGGATTTGGTTTCGTTGCAAACAATTCTATTCAGTTTTGGATGTTCAGGGTTAGAGGTTTTAAATGCTCTACCTGAAGAAGCAACAAGCATTAGTTGGTGGAGAATAAATCCCTATTAGAGACCTCTGTAAGTCCCTCTGTAGGGACTGGGGAACAAAGTAAACTTAAAAAGTTCATAGGATTTGTGACCCTTAGTCCCTCTGACATAATTGAAAAGGGGCACCTTGTGTGGTTGTAGGAAATCATGGCTGTGGTGGTGTCTGACTGTAGTTCCCAGTTAAGCAGTGGAAGAGAAAAGCAGAGGAAACCTTAAAGAAATGAGCATTAAACAGCTGTCAGAGAGAATCCCCTGTTGCCTTAGAAGGGCAGACATTTCAGTGTCAACTGAGATGCACCAGGAAGGAGATGTCAGTCAGTGAAGAGTTAATTGCTCCAGCAAAAAGTAGTTTAGATAAAATCCTACCTCTTCTCTCTCCCCCGCTTCCTTGGTGTTGTGTACAGGAAAGGAGCTTGTACATCACCAAACTGACAGTGATTCCTCAGTGACTGAGCTAATAAACGGGATGAAATTTAAACTGCTTTCTCACACGGACACAGAGAGAGACTTGCAGAAGAGGGAGCAAGACGGAGGGAAAATGCAGAGTATTTTTACTTCCTAACATAGGCAATTGAGAAAAACACTCTTATTTCTACAAGACAATGGATTTAGGAAGCCCATCGCAGAAACACAGTAGGTGGATTTATTCTTTTTACTGCATCCACTAGAATTTTAGCTAGAAGATAAATTGTACTCGTGCTTACGGGGGCAGTTGTTGTTTAGTAGTACTTTCATAACATCACATTACTCTTCCTTTTCCTCACTCGCTCAGAGATATTCAGCCGTTTGACCCTGTTTGTCAGAGGATAATATTTTTTAGATCTTACCAGCACATTGTCATTCCAAAAGATCTTTTATCTTTAAGAAGGCATGTTTTATTAATTATAGCCGTAGTACCTAGATGAATACAAAGACTGTTAAGTAAATGAAAATCCATTCCACTTACAGCAAATGAAACATGTACTCATTCAGAGAAACCGTAATGCCAAGGACAGAGCAATTCCCAGTTCTCTGAATGAATGTGTTTACTCCAGAGCAGTTGCAGTAGCTGTAGAAATTGCATTTGAGTGTGCCTTGCAAAGTTTGCTGATGGAGGGAAGGAAGGCTGGCTTTTAAACAAGAGAAACTCCACGACAATGCACTGTGCTAAACTCTGCCCATCATTTCTTAATGTCATTAATCACTGCTGTGTGTACAGAATCATTTCTGCTGCCACACACTGCTGATGTACCTGCAATCTCCCAGTGATTATACAGTAGTTCTCCTGGTGTAGATTATGCTGATCAGATTTGGTTGTGCAGTCACTCTTATCTTTGCCTGTGGGACATAGTTCATTAAAGCCATTACCATGTGCAGTTCTCAGATGGTTCTGCAGTGTTGTGTGTTCCTGTGGCTCTGCACATGCATTTGTCAGCTGCATGTCTCATGGCAAAGTGTGATTGTGCAGAGGGGGCTGTTCCTCGGGTCTGTGTCTGCTTGAGGATCACGCTACTGCATCTCTAATGATGGTTTTAACACTACAGGTACCTTGTGTGATGAGCCATTTCGAGGAAATAATTAATCAAGTAAATGACTGACAAGTAAATTACAGCCAGCACTCACTGTTAGAAGCACCTGCAGGCATTCAGGTGCTGTGCAAGCCAGGTCCTCAGTTCTATTCTGCATTTTCCTTCTCTCAGTGGGCTTTATATAACCTTCCCCGCTCATCTCACATGCATTTGCACAGTCCTACTGAGATGATTAATCCTCAGCTGGAAGAGCTTTTTAAATAGTACAAGTACCAGATATTAGATTCAAGCTTCTTACAGAGAGTGTAGGGATAAAGTCTGGATTCTCTGCACAGCGTATCGTGGTTGCGATGTCCTGTAAATGTAGTTGTGAAATCAGAGAGACTTTGCCAATGACTGTCTCCAGAGAATCTCTGCTGAGTTCTTCACTGTCTGGTTCAGAATCCGATTTGCTTTCCTGCCCTGAATTCAGGTGCTGGACAGGCTGTGCTGTGAGCAGTTTGCTGCTTGCTTCTCAGCAAAGTTGTGAACTGGCTGCAAGTATCACCCGAGGTGTGCAGATTTCCCACCTTGGCCAGAATAAAGTTTAAAGCAACAATAAAAGTTAGAATTGTGAGGGAGTTGTGAAGATTCCATGCTACTGTTTTGTTGTGAAAAGTGCAGCATAAGGAGGTAATTTAGGGACAAGAGACAATGCAGTGACAGACTGTGCCATTCATTTTTATAGCAGAGAAATAGCTGTCCTGTCAGTCCCCAGCACCTGAACAGGTGATGCTTATGCTCTCTACGGATGAGATGCCCTTACTTGTGAGAAGTGAGGAGGCTTGGTCAAGTCTCTGGAAGACACTACCTGGACTGGCACAGCTTTTTGTGTCTAAGACTTGTAGTTCGTGCAGTGCCCTGTGCACTGAATCCTTGTGTCCTTCTACCCAGTGGGATATTTGCAGGTCTGTTTGCAGTTTCTGTGAGGATTGAACAGCCGGTGGTTGTGCTGCTCTCGGTCTCCCTTCCTGCCCTGGGCAGTGGCTGTGCTGCTCCGGGCTGATTCCAGCGCTGCCGCATTGGACGGGAGAGCTTTTCCCGGTGCGGAGCGCGCTCCGTGCGCCCGCAGCGCATCCCGGTGGCAGCGAGGGATAACCGCGGCCGTGGGGGAGGCGATTGTCCCTCCTCAGCGCCACTTCTGAGGCCACACCGAGCGCTGCTTCCAGTTGTGGCTCCTCAGCACGCGGTGATGTTTCCAACTCGAGATCCAGCAGCGCTTGGTCGGGTGTTAAGGTTCTGGAGCATGTGATGCGCAAGCTTATTACAAACTTACAAACTTCTTCAGCAGCCCTTCTTCACCTTTTTTCTTATTTGCGGGCTTTGTATTTTCAAATGGCATCAGTTCCCATGACTAAGAACTCTGTTAGTGAGAATTAACAATGTATTTCTGGTGAGAATATCAAGTCACTTATGACCTTCACTCCCAGTTCAGACTGACACAAGATAGCGAAGACCTTTGATACCCACGTGCTTCTGGCGAGTTTTTCATTTGGGGTTTTGTTCTTTCCCCGTGTTTCTGGGCCAGCTTTCATGCCATGCCCCTGCTGTTCAGCCATTCATGTTCATAAGAGGCTAGTTCTAACCTTCTTAAAAAATAAAACCCAGCTGAGGTCAAACCTGGCAGCACAGCTTTGATGCTTGCTGCTGTGGCAGAGAATTCAAAGTTTAGTCCCCCACAGTTCTCTCCCCTCAGAGCAGTCTCTTCATTTATTCATACATTATTAACTGGTGATTTGAGTAACAGATGTGTATGGGGGGGCATCCATAATTTATTACAAGGATGAACAAACCGTGGCCTGTGGACAGTGAGGACAGGCTAAATTCCCTGGGCTGGTGGGGGCAGGGGTTTCCCTTAAAGAGAGACAGGAGGGTTTCATGCACTGGGGCCTTTGGGCACTTGGGGATAAGCTCAGCTGTGAGTGAAAATTCTGATCCTGGAAATTTCCAAGGGTTGTGCCTGAGAGGTCAGAGCAAACATAAAGTGGGCACAGGGTATCGCTAAGAACAGTGAAGCTGCTGCTTGCAGGTTATTTTTTTGCTGCTCAAACTGGCTAATCACATAAACTGCATTCTGTGCTTCCATTTAATAGCTAAAAGGGGTGACAGTAATTGTAATTTAGCGGTGACAGGCAGAGATGTGTGCAGAGAATTGACTTGCAGCAAGTTCCTGTGCTAAGGCAGGAACTGCAGCCCCTCTGTGCTGTTTGTAGGACGGCCCTGGTGCTTGGGATGTGACAGGGCCTAGACTTGTGTCTCTTGAACCCTCTTATTTGCTCTGCTGGATTTTGGGTTAGGTTTATGTGATTTTTCTGTCTCTAGTAAGGAAGTACTTGAAAAGCCCTTCTTTTAAGTGGAAGACTTCAGGAAAATTTTATAGTGAACATCTTAACTAGAAGTGGCTTCAGAAACTTGAATGAAATCACTTACTTTGATTTTATGGATTTCCACCAAATGGGAAATGCTCCATAAACCAGAATTTTTTTAGGCTTGTCATGTGCTTTATAAACCATTAACTATTTTGATGAACCAAAACATGTTGATTCAAAAGACATGTATTATTTTGGGACCATTCCTTTGTAGAAATCCTGAAAGAAAACCTTCCCAATTCTTGTCACAATTCTCTGCCGCAACACTGTCCACTGATGGTTCCAATACTTGAAAGAAATCTAAGCAAATATAGTTGTCGTAAGACATGAACTGTGACTAGTAATAGGAGTAGAATAAATATACTTGCTAAAAGAAGAAAAGGGACTTTTGGAACAAAGCCTTCCAGTCCCATATGTTTTAATTCCGCCTGTGCCAGTCTGCATTTGTGTCATGGCTGAGTCTTTGGTTCCTTCAGGAGGTAATCCAAAGGAAGACTTTGGCACCCTTAGTGGTTCTTGGAAAGAAACTTGAGTTTTATTCTTGAGTCTCTTCCATTTCTAACTTAAAGCCCATCTGTGAAAGCCCAATATTCTGAGTTAGGATTTTGCAGCACAGGTCTGTTATAATATTCTGATATCTTTGTGCTGAACAAATGGCACTGGTGGCATTGAAGGAACTGAGGCAGAGTCAGTTCTTTCACTGTTGGGTTTTATTAATAAACAGCAAAGATCAAAATGCCACTTTTAATGGTGTCCTCATGGCAGTGTGTGTGTTAAAACCAACATGTCTGTGCAGTTCAGCTCTGGAACTGGAGCAATCCTGGCTCTGTCCACACACAATGTGTGGCACAGCAGCTCACTGCAGCAGGCTCTGTGAGGAATGTTTACATCCTGGCCTGGAGAAGGACACAACACATTCTCTGAGCAGGGCATTACCTGGTACCTGGGCACCAACAAAATCTCAGCTGAGGGGAGAAAATCACTGAGCAGGGAATTGCAGCCCCCCCAGAGGCTGTGTGAGAGCCCAGCAGGAGTGACCTGTGACAGGGAACGAGTCTGTGACTCCACGGAGCAGCTCGGGCAGAAGATGTCGTGGAGCTGCCTGGGGATGACAGGGCAAATGAATGCAATTACCTTTTATAATAAAATGTACTAGGTATTTTTGTAATAGTCTCTGACTGACAGCTGGGAGAAGGGGCATGAAAGGGAAGGTAGGTGAACTAGCTTGCAGGTATGAAACAGAGCTCAGGATTTTAGCTGCGTAACGCAGTTTCAATTCCACATCTCTGCATCTTGCAGAGAAACCTAATTTTTTTAAATCTCCACAGGCTTCTCGGAGACAGAAGATGCTAATTTTAGATATGTGGCAGCTCGTCTTCTTCCCCACCCCCTTCCATTTGCTGCCAGAATGCTTAACAATCCAGTAAACAAGCTGTAGGAAAGAGGGGGAATAACCTCAAGAGCTGAGGTTGATGTTGGCCTCTTGTCCATGGCATTTTTGGGGAAGGATTTGCCCCCTGCCCGTGGGTCTTGAGTTTGAAACCGATTTAAAAATAGAAGAGTAACAGTTGAACTGACAGTGAAAAGAAGTATTTAAAGGTGCAGTAATCGTGGCTGGCAGCCCCTTCTCTGACCTGATTAATTCTGCACCAGTACTCAGGATAGTCTAAATTAAAGCATTGCATAAGGAGAGTGCTGGGAAGTAAAGGAACAAGCCTGAAAATTTCATGCAGAACTCGGATATCTCATTTTTGGTTGCTCTACACACCGAAAACGTGACACAGAAATCTCATGTATCTGCTTAGGGAGTTTGTTATAATTACAAAATACAAAGTACACTGTTAACAAGGTCTGATTTGAGATACCTTTTTCCTGTCCAAAAAGGTGTGTTAGTTCCTCTTAATGAGTACCCAGAGTCCTAATTAGTGCAGATAGTGAATGATAATTTCCACACTCTGTACTGATCTGCTTGTGTTGCTGCATCTTCATCCTCTGCTTCAATCTTGTGTGGGCAAACAAAATTTGGAAAATGTTTATCCAAACCCAAATGTATTAGATTTGCAACCATCTAATTATTAGGCTTTAGAGTGCAAATTGTTTTGTCCTCATTTTGGCAACAGGTAGAGTGATCTGAGTGTGTTAGGTAGAATTTTCACAATGAAACTTTTTTATTTAAGAATTTCTGATGCAAAGTTCCCCAAATTCCTTTGGCTTAAAAAGGCCCAGAACTTTCCAACTTTTATTGTAGAAGTCCTTTATTGTAACTGCTCTTGTGGGCACTTGAAGCTGTGTGTGCATAAATAGATAGGAAAATGTTTAAAATTAGGCATTAATTGCTGTATGACTAAAAGTTTTGTGTTAGACCTGCACATGACACACGTGTGTGTTCTGTCTAGAAAATCTGCTATTTTTAAAGTCGGAAATGTGAGGCAGTGAAGTGTTCATTACATTTGGAACACGTGGATAATAAATCTGCTTAAATTTAACATGCATCATAATTTCAAACACCCTCGAGTGTCTGGAAAGTTTAACAAAGCATGAATGCCTCATCTACTTTGTGCCTGAACAGAGCAATGCATTTATCTTTTCCAATTTATTTGGGACAATGGAGCAGAGTGCAGCACAGCTGTTTTCTATGGATGCAAGCATATGTGTCTTCTATTACTAATTAGTAATCGATTCCACCCCACTGTGCGTTTTTCATGGCTCAACTGTCTGAGAACTGTGTCTGTGCTCAGAAATCCATGTCAGAGTTGTGACTGAATGAATTGCAAGTTTTGATTTTGGGAGAGAATTAGCTCAGGAGATTTTGTCATATGTGTCAGGGTGCTGTCTGCTGAAAAATGAAATGATTAACTTATTTCTTTGCTCCATTCCTGTCTTGGGTATCTCGTACCTTGTCCTCAGCACACACCAAAGATGTGATTTACCCTGAAGCAGGTTATTATCTGTTCACAGGGACAATCCATGTAGTTCAGGCAGCCATTATTCTCTGCTGGTTGTGGTTGTTTTGTACCTTTTCCACATCTCTCCCACAGTGCTGACACTGGATTCTCAGAGGCAGCAGAGCTTTGCAGACAATGGGCTGTAGGCTAGAAATACGTCAAAAGCAGTAACAGGACCAGGAGCAGGGAGCTGTGGGCATGCTCCCTCTACTACCAACAGCAGAAACACGGAATAAAACAACTGTGCTGGGCTGCACTCAAGCAAGAATATGATTGCATTTCTATTTCTAAGGGGAGAAGAAAGATTGCATGGAGAAACAAAGGGATCTGAGGTAATTTAATATTAATCTCTGTGAGCTGTGTCTCTGTTGCTTGGATGCATCTGGAATAACCAGACCCGCTGGAGTAGCTGAGGTTTAGCACCTCACCAGAGGAGTTGACAAAACTAAGAAGAAAGGACAGGGGAAGTATTGGGTGGTAAGAACTGCAGTCACAGGGAAGGGAAATGACCTCCAGGATTGTACTTCAAACACAATTCCTTCCCAGGACGCCCAGAAGATCTGCCTGCCCTGAGGTGTCCAGCTGGCGAGGGCAGGTGGGTGTTTGCCTGACAGCTCTGGCTGTGCAGACTTCCTGCATTTGGGAATCGGCTCTGGCTGCAGGCGAGGCAGCGGCAGAGCCCCACACTCACTCTCCAAGGCAGCTTCTACTGGTGCCTCTGGGCTGCTTGTAGTTTGTCAGATATTTAATGATACTACAGTGAGAGCAGTTGTACAGCAAGATATAACACAGAGTTCGACTTCCCAGTTATAAAGCTTGGAGGGACAAAGAGAAGCAGCAAGCCAAAGGATCTTTACATTTTGCTTTTAGTGATCTTAAAAGAAGTAGTAGAAATTCCAGCAGCAAACACATCTGTCTGCATCTGTCACTGCAGCACCTCCAGACTTTATCACCTGCACACAATAGAAACTACATACTGAAGTGTTTTTGCTTAAACAAAGTGGTCCAGACAATCATCTTTCCCTCATTTTCAGATTGTTAGTCAGAAGTTTGAAAACATGTTGAAAACTTCTTATAAAAATCCACATGAAATGGAAGTGCTGCATAGAGGCTCATGGTGTGAGTGGGGCTGGGGTTGTGGTGCTGTGGACTGTTCTTGTCACTGAAGTGGTTGAGAACTCACAACTGGTTCATTGTGGTTGGTAGCTGAGCTTTACTTCTAGAGGCTTTCTAAGGCCCCAAGATCTGTTTGAAACTGTCTTTGCCTTCTTTCATTACTGCCTTTCCCCCTTCTCTACTAGACATAAGCATCTTCCCATCTTTTGTAACACAGATTTCCTTGGAAGAATGTGTGTTCGCTGAAAACCTCAAACAGCCAAGATGATTTATGGGTCTATGAGAAAATAGGCCACCAAAACACTTCAGTTCTTCCAATCTCCAAATTAGAGAAAGATCTAAGACTAAAATAATAGAGATTGCGAATGTTGTTTATTCTGAAACTCTGTGGTGAAAAAATCAGGTTAAACCAGCTCAGTTCAAACAACTTTCTCAGTGTTCTCTTTGCTTATGGTGTTCAATAGAAGTTTGGGAGAAGGGGGATGAAAGGGAGGGCAAAAGAATGGTTGGTATCTCGGAGAGCCAAAGGAATGGTTGTTATCTCTGTGTTATAAACAGGCTGGTGAGCCCCAGGGAGGTGAGCTGGTCAGTGGCAGAGGGTTTCAGGAGCAGGTAAAATTTAGTTGTTAGGTTTTGGTTCCTGTCCTGCTGTCAGACACATGTTACAGGACATGAGCCTGTGGCACTGGGCATGTGAAGGATGTTACCTTTCTTCCTCTGCCTGAAGAGAAACAGAAGGCAATGGACAGCACACAGCGCCACAGTGTCTGATTTTATTACAGAAAAAGTCACAAAACTTACTTATGGAAAGCATCTAATTGGTATTTACAGCACATTCAATGCCTGTCATTTTGCCCTCTATTCGAGTTGACAATGGAGAAGTTATTACTTGCAAGCTGTGAGAGTTTTGATAGCAGCTTTCAAGTCAATTGTTGTTTTAGTTGAACAGAATGTTGGTGGTTGTTTTCACTGTTTATATCCCACAAAGATAATTTTATTTGGAGAAATCTATCTTGTACACAGTGTGCTGGGCTTCTTCACCTTTTCTCTGCAGAAAGTACATGGGAAGGTATCAAGGGGACCTAGGGAGAATTTAAAATCACAAAGACAAAACTATTGCTGCACTAGATTGTGCAATCCCATGGCATCATCTGGTGCAGGGCTGGAAATCCATCATTCTACTGGATGTTGAATTTATTGTTGACTCAGGATTAAATGTATGGAAGGATCTTATAGTTTTCCAATCTGATAGTGTTTGTCTTGGTTACTGTCTGTAAACATTTGGCAAGAAAACCTTAATTTGAAACTTCCCAACTCTTCATATGTTAAAAGAATGGTGATTTTGTTCTATGTCTTGCCACCTGCTGTTCTCTTCTGTGGTAAAGTACATTGGTAACTATGGGAACAAAAACTTAAGAACAGACACCCACATGTGTTGAAGTTGATTTATACAAGGTCTTGAAGTGATGCCATGGATTGTGAGAGATGGAGCTCTCTGGATGGAGTTTGATGGCTTTCAACGAGGGCTCAGTGTTTGACTTTCATAAGTTATTTAGAATGTCCCTGGCATTGTGGATGTTCCATTCTCTACTTAACTGTGGTGTAACATGGTGGTGCTGCATTTCCCAGCTGTCTCATTCTGTCCCCAGCAGTGCTAACACCCCTCCCCTGCACTGGGCAACAAGATCTCTGTTATTTTTATCAGGAAATGGGTCTTAAGAATGTGATAAAATGTGGCAGCTGGAGCCTTGGGATGAGGGGTGTATGTGTAGGTGAATGTGTAGTCAAATTATAATGTAGCCTTATAGTGTGTGGCACTGTGACCTGACAAAGCTGTGCTTATCAGTCAAAGCTTGGGTGGTTTGTGCTGTTTCTCTGGAAGTGCCCTGTTCCTTTCCCAGCAAGCAGCCAGGATGGTGCTGTGGTTGTGTGGCAGAAGTCTGGGGTAGATAAGGATCCTCTGTGGACAGTGCAGCCATACAGCAAGGGCAGATCTTTGTCATGTCATGGCTCATCTCTTCTAACCGGGCTCGGCTGCTTGGTGCCATCACACTGGGCTTTCTCTGCATATCTTGGAAAGTAGCAACTGAGAGAATTCCTGGCCCCTTTTAGTCCCTTCTTAGGACTTAAACCTTTGTGATGTGACAGCACCACACCACAAGTCACTCTTTGCTCTGGTTGGTAGAGCTGGAGAGCTGGGAATGGAGGATGAAGGAATTAGGGCATGCTATGCTTTGTATAATATGGAACTGACAACGGTGTAAGTTTGCTCCATGCCAGAGCACTGTGCCAGAGCACTATGCTCTCCAAACTGGAGTGCTGCTGACCTTTCCCAGTCACTTATACACTTCTGGTGTGAATCAGAGTCCACGAAAGCCAGATCAAAGTCCATCATTGATTTCAAGAGTCAGCAGATTGTCTTTGCACAGAGGAATTTCCTGGTTTAGACTAGACATTACTTGGAATAAGATAATGTAAAATGCTTTGGTCTCGGTGATAGCACAGTCTGTGTTCTCTTTATTTCAAAAAATTTGCATGTGTTGTGAAGGCATTCAGGTTTTTTCTCTGACGATTGTTCTGTGACCCTGTTCTAACTGCACAGCAAAAAACTCCCAGAGAAACAAAACATTTCATTTTATGAAGTTGATACCATACAGTAATTAGGTACTGATTCTGAATCGCTAATGGTCTCAGATGGGAGTATATTTTTCTTTCTAAAGAAAGCATAACCTTGTAAAGCAAAAAGCTTTGCTCAGTTTGATGGAGTAATTAGTGAATTAGTTGATCATCCTTAGCTGTTATCTTTTAATTTGCTCTGTCTCTTGATCAAGTTGTGAGGAATAGGTGGTGTTGAATGGGAGGTTTGTCCCTAGCAGTGAATTGAGCCTACCCTGCAGTGTGAAGACTTCCTGCCCTGAGATTCCCCAGAGAAGTTGTCTGACAGGCATTTTCTGGGCCTCAGCACTTACCCATCTTCTCCCTTCTGATATGAGACAGAGATTTATTGATAACCTGCGCTTGCCTACAGGAAATAAGAAGAGAAATGAGAGTTACTTGCAGGATAAACATTCTCTGCAGTATTCACCCTGATAAGCCTGTGTTAAAGCACAGTGGCTGCAAGAGGAATTACCCAAATGTAATGTGGTGTAAATACATGAGGCCCCAGAGGCTCCTGCAGTAAGTGCTCCTCAAGTGCTCCTGGATGGGTTGCTCAGGAGATGAGACCCCAGGGGACACAGCTAATGCTGAAAACCACTAAGCAAATAGGATAATGTTTTATTGAAAGTAAACTTCAGCCAAGTCCTGGACTCATTCCTTAGATGGCAAGGACCATGGGATTCATGCCTAAATGAAAATTGTGGAGGGTTGTGCCAGATCTTGCAAAGATCTTGATCTTTCTGCAATGGCGACTGGTACCTAAAATGCAAAGACGATGTAGGATGAAGACAGCAGGACAATCCAGCTGCAACAGCTGGGAGCTGTGAAGGAGAGTCAGCATTCCCAGTTTGGAGAGCCTGAGTGGGGTGGGAGGAAGGTGACTCTGTGAGCATTTCACAGCACCTCATGTACTGAAGTAGGTCAGGATGAGGAGGTACAAGGCAGGAGGGCAACGTCAAACAGCACACACAGATTGGCTTCACTTGCTGCAGTCGGGTGGGGAGAGGATCCAGAGCAGCACTGCCTGCTGAACCCGTGTGGGGGGACTGCCTGCAGGGCTCCGTGGCGGAGATGCCCTGGGTGTTGAGCAGGGCACTGGGATCCTGCTTACCCTGCCCCCCAGCATCGGTGTTCCTTTCCTAGAGGGCAGAATAACTATTTACCAGTCCTTTATCATTCCTGTTTATTTAGATTTCAAGTCCTCAAAGGAACAAATTGTTTTATCCTGTGTATTTCAGTGGCATGTAGGAGGGGCAGGAGCTATTCCTGGTTGGAATTTTTAGGCAGCACCCTCATACGAAGATGCTGAAATTCTTCTCCAGGATTTAGACAGAACTCAAAGGTCTGTGTCTTTCTTCTCATGAGTTGTGCTTTGGGACACAGACTACAATAATGTGCATTTTTTCCCAGCCATATCCCATTAATTCTGCATTAATATTTCCTTGCAAGTTAAAAAGGAGGGAAATATATCGTCTTTGCCAAGAAAAGAAATTAGAAATAAATCTAAAGAGAACAGCTTGCCTATTTTTATCAGTAGCTGTAGACTTGCTTTCTAAACTAAAGTAAGTCTGGGAGGATCCCATAACAATGTGTAGGATGCTGAATGGACACAGGGGGGGAGGCATTAACATAAAAAAGAGGTTGGTTTTTTTCCCTTCTTAAATGAAGTAGCACCTCACTGATGTTTGCTGCCTACTGCAATACATCCCAGAGGAATTAAAACTGACTTCTCCTTTGTGCTTCTTTCCTGACATCCACAAGTCTTTCCTTCAGTTCTTTTCCGAAGGAGTATAGCAAAAGACATCCCTAGGTCCCGCCTGAGAGCAGGGAGGCAAAGAGTTAACGAACAGTTATCCCAGGTGGCTGAACACTTGAGTTGCAGGGAAAGGCTGGAAACATTCATTGAGATCCTGCGCTGGTTTCTACCTGCCAGCAGCTCCAGATCCACTCCTGCACAGGGAATAAAGGAGATGAGCCTGCTGAGAGCAGAGGCAGCAGGCATTCCTAGGAACCCTCGGATGCTGCAGTAAAGACCAACGGGCAGTGTTCTTCTCCTCATTCTTTAAAAGAGTCTTTCGAAAGATCAGGGATGTGCATATGGTCTTTACTGCTTCCTCTGGTGTTTTCACTTGAATCTCTCACTGGAATATGGATGATGCAAGCACAATTAAATGCCTCAGCCCAGAAAAAGGTAAGGGGAAAATGTTTATTTTAACCACCTTTCTGAGGGAGATTAGTTTTACTGTAGAGAAAAGTGTAGTTTACAAAGCTTCCTTGGACACTTCTTTTCTGTTATTCAAACTTAAATGCTTTAAACAAATACAGCAGGTTCTTAAGGGAGCTTTTGCTGTACCTTTGCCTCCTACTATCACTAAAGCTTAAATAATAAATGTATCTCTAATGGCTGCTCCTTCCTGCAATAAAGTGTGCAACGAAGGAGTGCACCAGGTATGTTCATGTTCCTTTTCTGCTCACTTAACTAGCTGCTGTCACCCAAAGAAAGGCTTTCTATTTTTAACCAGAGACCTTCTGCTACCCACATTAGAAGAGAGAAAAGAGGCTCCGGTACTGTTGTGAGTCAGCTGCATTGTTTTAATTTTTTAAAACAGGTGATTTGCTGCTCATTAGATGTAGATTCTTTACACCCATCCAACAAGAAGAGTGCACAGAATGAGTTGGGGTTGAAGTTGTCCCTGGCGGGATTAAACCAGGGATGAAGTCAGGGAAGTGCCTGGAGCTGGGAAAACTGTGCTGCAGTGTCCTGCATGCTGAACTTGGAGCTCATCCCTCCTGTACTGATGGCTGCTGAAGGAATCTATGAACTCCAGATCAATTCTCAAAAGCCCAGTTTTAATTTTTAAAGGCTTTATTTCCTCATCCATTTACTCAGGAAAAGCCTGGAGAGAGAAACCCTTCCCTGAGATGTATTTTAATTGACTCCAGTGCCCGGTTGCTTGTCTGTATGCATTTTGTATTTCATATCTGTTAGGCATTGTGGTTTTACAGGAGTTACGCAACAAGTAAAGAAGGATGTCTTGGGTTCTGTGTTCTCAGAAAAGATTCTCTGGACACTGCTCTCCCACTTTGGTGTCTTTGGGAAGGCAGAGCAGTATCCCTCACTCCCTGTGCTTTCAACTCATCAATGCTTAGTGCCACGTTCCTCAATCCCTTGCCATACCTTTTGAAGGAAGCACTCCTTAAAATTCTCTCTTCTTTTCTAAAAATCATTTCTAGATGAAAACTTTACCAAAGTGGAAAAGTGCTTGGCTCTAACTTGGTGTTTGGGTGTCAGAACCAAACCTCATATCCGTGAGCTCTGGTTTGGCTTCGCCTTGTCTTTGTTATTAAAATACTAAAAATAAGCTCCAGCAATGCCATTCACTGAGAAAGGGACAACAGGTAACTCAGACAGGTGTGGCTGTACCTGTGCACTCATCACTCCAGCAAATACTGTTCCAGTAACTGAAGGAGGATGTGGATGTGAAAATTACAGCAAATGGACTTTATAAGGTCCCATCCTAGAGCAGAATGGTAATTAAAAAGAGGGTGACCATAGAACATCACATGGGAAAAGCTTCTACTGTACACAGAAATGGCCATTGTTTTTTCCATAGTTTTATGACCATATTGGAAATTGTTTTATTTATTGACAAAATTAATATCAAGTCCATGAATACTTCTAGGCTGAGACAGATTTAATGAATCTGAGAAGTCTGCGAACAATTCAGGTAAGTAGTGAGAGAGTCTCAGTATGCATCACAACAACAGGCAAATGTTAACCAATATTTCCTTGGAGATTTGTTAAGAACGAAGCAGAGATGATGAGATGCATTTGAGCATTGTCAATATTTATGTTAAAAGCAAAAAAGCAGATTTTAAAACTTGGCATAAGAGTTTATTTATCTGTACCATACTGCTGGCATAGAGGCGGGAGATTTGGGAGCATGGAACTTTAATTGAACAGTGTGCTAAACAGGGAGAAAGTATTTCCTATATGCAAGAACTTTTCTTGTTCCAAGGAAAGAAGGTGGTTTTCTTAAATCTTCAGAACCTGTAAATCCCCAGGTTTTGGACTGAGTTGGCTGAAGTGGTACGTTTATCATAGAATCATGGAATGGTTTGGGTTGGAAGTGACCTGAAATATCATCTGGGCAGGGACACCTTCCACTATCCCAGGGTGCTCCAAGCTCTGCCCAGCCTGGTCTTAGACACTTCCAGGGATCCAGGGGCAGCCACAGCTTCTCTGGGCACCCTGTGCCAGCGCCTCCCCACCTTCCCAGGGAACAATTCCTTCCCAATATCCCATCCATCCCTGCCTTCTGGCAGTGGAGAGCCAGTAACATACTTTTAATGATTGCATTTTCTAACAGAAGTGTTTCAGGACTGAAAACAAGAATAGTTTGCTTTTGAAAATGTCATGATGGGACAGCCTGAGTATTCCTCCTCCAGTTACTGTTCTCTGAAACCTGATGCACCAGTGTGCATCCATTTGTACTTTCAACAGACAAGGTCCTCAGGGAAGGTGTGATGAAACAGGAATTGTGTCACCCAAAGTCCTTTTGGCTTCTTCCTACTGGGTGCAGCTTTCAGCTTCTGAAAACAGGAATGAGAGAGAGGGGCTCTCACCTGAGGATCTCCCTGGAGATCATCCAGGTAGCAGTTATTCAGGTTTATTCCTTGCTTGCAGTAGGGAGCTGCTGAGGCTGAGATTGAATCAGTGTTTGTGATTAAACCAGCTCGGTGTTTCTGCCAGATGGTGTCGTTCTAAGCCAGTGAGTGGAAACACCTGGAAAACAAATGGGGTAACTGAAAAGAGCAGAGGTTCCATGGGCAGAGGTTCCATGAGCTGGAGCTACAGGCAGGGGTTTGCACGAAGGTTCTTTTTAAAGCGTTCCACCTTCTTGCTGTCATCTGCAGCATTAAAAGGAAATGGGATTCTTCTCTCAGGTATAAAACCAGTCGTGATGCAACTGAAGCCAGTAGTTCCCAAGTGTTATGAAAGCCTCCAGAGGTCTTCATATGATGATCTGTTCAAGCATTCATAGTGAGAGGCACCAACATCCAGGCTCTCAAGACTTTGGTGTTCCAGTGACTTGCCACTCTCCTTTTTAAAGGGTTTCTGGCTGACTAGAGGCTGAGGAGTCATTGATGATGATCCAAAAAATTCCTTGCTCCCAGTAATTCTGAAGTGTTCAATTATCACTAAAGAAACAACTGATAGTGTCAGTGCTAGTGGGAGAAGGATGGGCTATGTCCTGAGAGAAGCATTGTGTCTGGGAAAATCCTTCAAAAATGTGGCAGCTGGCAAACATCTTCCAGTGGAACTGCTCATGAGATGTGACTGCAGAATTTCAGCCTCCTGAGCTACTCCAGACTCCCAGAAACTGCATTTGAACAATGTCTCTCACTGGGGAAGGCCAATATTCAGGTGTTCTCTGGTTCTCCAGCATCATCGGTCCTGATTTTGCCTTTTACTGAAGATGTTGTTTCTGCTGGTCTAGCCCTTAATTAGAGATGGTTTCCAGATGCCTCATCTTCAGTTTAATTAAAAAAAAAAAACCAGGGAAACATTGCAAAGAAAATGTCACGTTAATGCTAAGTGGACAACTTCAAATTAACTGGTACCATACGTGCAGTTTCCTGTGATTCATATCCCTTCTGTCCCTGACAATAATTTGTGTGGTGAATGTGAATTGAGTCCAACTAAATGGGAAAGCTTTCCCATTTCAGGGAATTACAGAGGGATAATCAATATTGGCCTCTGCACATTTAAAGACATTATGTGGCAGAGAGCAACTAAATTTTCTGGCGTGATGTGAGCTGACATGGAGTGAATGTGGACCTGCCAGTACTGAACAAAGTCCAGAACCGCTGTTAAAAGTGGATCTCTGCAAAATATTTTCCTGAAAGCCCATTTTTCCAGTTCAGCCAGCGAGCTGACACTTTCATCAGCCTTCAAATGCTTGCTTATCTTCTGGCTCTAAGCCCTGGAGAGAAATGAATCTGTCAGGATGCTTTGTTTCAAACTGAGGTGGATATTGGAGGCCATAGCAAAAGATAGAAACCCATTTCCTGTAAGAGCCCAGGGCAATTACTTTACTTCCTGTACGTTTACCTGAGCCCTACTCAATCCAGGACCAAATGAAACTGGGCAATAAGCTGTGAGACTTGCAGTCCCTGACCTTGCTGTGGGCTCCAGCTCAGCACCCTGCACTCTCTGTGCTGCTTTCTGCTGGTAATCTTCCCCTCAGGGATTAGAGCAGGTGTCTCCTGCTCGAAGGAAACCACAATTTTGGTCATCTTTCAAGCTTACAGAAAGACCTGCTGTTGGTTTCTAAGATTTACAGATGCTGGGTTCTGTTGAGTGATAAGTTTTTGAAAGAAAAATTTAAAGAACAGCCTCATAAGGCTGTCTCTTGGATGTCACAGAAGCTGAGAAAAGCACTGAATGAAGACAGAGACTGAGTTATTCCTAGAGCCATTGCAGCTCCTTTTTTTTTTCCCGTCTTTCATGAAACTGGTCTATATTTGAAGAAATAGGGAGTCTGTCACATATTTCAAAACGTACGTGGCACAAAAGGAAGGTCTAGAAGAGTTTTGAATTTTTACAGATAGAATACATTAAAATTCATCCCAAATACAGAAGTAAAATTTGTGAGTTAAAATCAGTTTGTGGTGAGGCATCTCAGTACCAGGTGTCTTTTCTGAACGTCTTTCAACCTGTCTTGCATTCCTGTGCCCATTTTGCCTTGGATTCTTGAATTCTTAGAGGCATTTTCCTAGAAGGAGTAATCATATTGATTGACTGCTTTCCTCCCAACCTGCCTTAATCTCCCTCTGTGGGTTTATGGCCCATGTCCCTGAACAGATGGTCAAGCACTGAAAGACCTTTAAAGGTAAAGGGTTTATGATCTTACTTCAATTAAGTGTGTAGGGACATTTTCTTCTACGAGTCAGTGGCTGGAGACAAGGTGACCTTAGAGCACCATTTATAGTCTTAAAATCTTTTATTTTATGCTGACATTTTCCTACAATTGACACAACTTGTTTGTGACAGCTTTATGACAGCAAGGAAAAGAGTTCGACAGCTCAAATCACAAAGCCTGTTCTCACTTAATTAAAATAATTGCGTCCTTTTTTTCCAGATGAGCCCAAGAGAACTAAACATCATGGCAGGAGGCAGAGTAATTGTCATTAAATTAGTGCTGTGGTTGCTAATGGGTCCTCGTTCCACAAACATTCCTTCAAGTGAATGAAGTAATTTAAGGGATTTCACTACTGGTTCATTTTAATAGTGTGACTTTCTAAACAGTTTTGGGGAGCCCTGAGAATGTTCATGGTTGTGGCTGCCTAAAAAAGCTGTCCCAGGGCTTGCCCACTGTGAATTGCAGCATGGAAAGGGTGCACCAGGAACATGTGATGTTACAGCTTCTCCCAGTGGAATCAGTGCCTTGTAAGTGGATGGATACTGAAGTCAGGTGTATTTCAGACACTAAAGCTAAATAACTCGATTAACATGCTCTGAGCCAGTGCACAAATGTTACACTTGGAAGCCTGGTGGGTGAGACACAGAGGCCATGGAATAACCTGAATTCCACTCGATACGGGCAAGATGTGCGGCATTAATCTCGAGGGGGGATTACTGTGCTTAGAGGTGCTGTCCAGATGGTCGGGCAGGCTCTGTCTGTGCCCATGGCAGAGGTCGGCAGGGTGGAGCTGGGCTAGAATTAGGGAAAAGGCAGCTTAGGCACAGTTGGAATAAGGTTGGGGCCCAGCAGGTGCTCAGGCCTTTCTGAGCCAAAACCATCTGAAAAAGATTGATTTAGTCAATTCTTAATAGAACTAATACTGAAGTTTTTAGTTGAAAGACAAAATTAGAAAATGTAACAGTGAATGTCTTTTCTTCATCAGCATCTGCTCCTGAAATCCCTCTCCTTAGGAAGAGCCCACACTGAAAACGTGGGCAGCTGTTGCATACAGACACAGCTGTGAAAAAGCAGAGAGGGCACTGGAAACACAGAGGCAAATGGCTCCAGCAGCAGAGAAACTGCAGCTGAGCTGGCTTCTCTGGCTGCCCAGTTCATGATGCTTTAGACCTCTTGGAAGCAGCATTTCTGGGGGAAAGGGAAGAAGCATAAATCACATGTTTAGAAGTAGTGAATGAGCATCATGGTTTTGGTTCATCAAGTTCATCAAGTCATGTCCTGCTGCTTGTGTCAGTGCCCATGTATGTTGGGTTTTGAACCTTTGCTGAAATTGAGAGTATTTCTAACTTGTATTTAGTGATGTGCACTTCAATGAGATGTGTTTGCTTTTGGTATTTCAGAAACATCTTTACATTTAGTGCTTCAGAAAGGCAGTACCAGGCTGACTAACTCCTGTGAAGGTCTTGGGCTGGGGTAGCTAAAGTGTAGCTGTAAATGGAGTTTCTGCAGGTTTTTATAGGGTTTTTTTTTGATTGGGGTTTAGAACTGAAAGTGCTATGGGGAGAGTAAGTGAGAGAGAGGTGTGCCAGAAGGCATTGACAGCTTCTGTTTCCTCCTTGTATTTTATGACTTGTGTTGTTGGTTGGCAATCATCTTCTTTTGATTCTACAGCCATTAGGAGCAAGATTTCCCTGGGTGGGAGGTGGGAAATAGGAATACCTGAATCAAAGCTCTTCTGTGTATCACTAATAGCTGCCCATGAGTTGTTCAATGTTTTAGATTCAGCCTCTTGAGACAAGGTCAGTTTGTTAATCTGGTAAACTGGGTCTGTAGTGTGTCCATGCAAAGGTAAAGGGAGTGCATGGCTGGGAAGTCACAGGTCTAATCCTGGTGGATTTGCAGGTCAAATACACTGCCAGCTCTGTAACATTTAATGTCTTTGGCAGTCAGGATACTGAAATTTCTGGGTTTGGTCTTTCTACTTTGAGGGCTGCAGCTGTTTCCCGATGTATTACATAACTGTTCACACTTTTTCCATCCCTCAGCAGTAAAGTGAATCCCTCCATCCCGAAGGATTGCATTAATGATAAACCCATTTGTCTCAGGAGGATCTCCATCCTGTTCCCTTTTTTCCATCTTCCAAACCATATGTGTGTTGTGCTCCTGTGTCTTCCTCAAGATGTTCTTTCTGTGGGATGGAGTCTGGCTCCTCTGGTACTCTCAAAGTGAATTTCTTCCTCTGCAAGACTTTGACATTCCAGCATTGTTCAAGTGTTCAGAGTTCCATTTTTAGCTAAGCCACAGGCCAGCCTGGAGACTCAGACTTTGTTGGTTTTTAAATCTATTTGGTGGCATGAAAAGCCTTTGTTACACTCAGACAATAATAATTTCCTGAAGTACTGTGGAAAGAAGTCTTTAATCTCCATGTTGTGTCAGGTGAGCAAGATTTCTCTGAGGATGTCAAGTGAGGCAAGAATAGAAACCCATTTCAGTAGGCTTAGATCCTAAGTCCTCAGCTCAGTGTGCTTAAGAGTTGGGAGAGGGATTGTGTCCAGTTTAACCCTTCGTTATTCCCTGTTGCTTTTCCACACTGTTATCCAGCATAATAAATCGAGGAGCCTTCTGAAAGATTTTATTTTTCTCAGTTTCCATGATGATGTTCTTAGGAGGCCTGAAGGGGTGGATGGATCGTGTCAACTAAAAGGATTTAAATTAACCTTCTCTGGGTGCTCTTAGGATTAAAAATCTAACTTTAACTTGAATATTGTAATAGTTCTTTTCCAGTGCTATAAATCACTGGCATTTCTCTCTACTTAAATGAAACCAAATGCACATTTGAAGCCCTGCTTGCGCAGAATTCTAATTCTGAACCGTGAAACCAATATCTGGAGCAATGCTGCAATGGGAGTTACATTTCACTCTTCTCCTCCCTTCCCCTTGTCCCCAGGTTGATAACACATAAATGGTTAATGCAGACTCTAGGATGTCCTGGCAGAATTGATATTTGAATTTTGAAGGGAATACCCTTAGTGTTCTGTGCCAGCCACTGATTTTGTTGCATGTACAGCCTGGAAAACTGCAAGGAATCCTGATTAAATACTGCGAGGGGAAAAAAGGAGCTACAGAGCTGCAATACTTTTGGTTTATGCAGAAGTTTGCCTTAAGTCTGTCTCCTTATAATTAAGACCCTCAAAGTTTAGTTCTCTCTCCTTCCCTGTGTGGTACAACAGTGTCATTCTCGCCATTTAAGGTGTAATTTCTATAGCGTGGACATTACACAAAGACGTTTATGGGCTTATTTAAGAAATTCAGAAAAGCAGGTGGTAGAGCAGGCAACGAAACTCCCAGGTCCCAGATCTCATCCTGGGCCAGGCTTCACCTGAAGAAAGGATTAGTATCTTTAGAACAAAGTTTCCTTTGTTCTTCCCTTCAGGGCAGAGTTTTCTGTGGGATGGATATATCCTTCTGAGCATTTTACAGGAGAAGTTGCTCTTCCCCTGATGACAGTTTGCAGTCATCTCACTAAATTGCTCTTGAAAGATGCCCTAGGAGGATGGAAGGCTGTGGTTGAAGTGTTTGAATTAATAGTGGCGAGAGTGTACATAGCATCACTACCACCCGTGGTGCAGACCCAGTTTGGTTCTAGTTTGGAATTAATCTGTGGTTAAACTCTTGAGTCAAGCTCAGTATAAGAACTCTGGGCATAGGTGGTGAAATAAACAACTTGTAATTGAGAGTGAATCATCTCCAGAATTAACTACTCCAAAGCCTTTTTCAAACTGTGAAAGGAAGAGTAGGAAGCACTTAATGAATGTGTTTTTAAACGGGCAATTTGTGTTTAGCTCATCAGGGTAGAAGCATATGAGGCTCCTTGTACAGATCACAGATGGCAGGAGAGATTGTCTATTGTACTTAAAACTTAATGTAGCTTAAGTGGTTGCGATAACCTAAATGACGGATTTCTGTATTTGGAGTTCAATGGGTGCATTTCAAATGGAATGAGGTAGTGACTTAGTGCTTTTTAAAAATTAATCCTTACCTGCTTTATCTGCCAGTTTTGGAGCCCCCTCAGTGCTCCTGGTTCTGTTACAGCAATTCTGTTCACAAGAGCTGCCTGGCTGTGCCCTAAGCAAGATCTTCTATGGATCTGTCAGCTTACAGAGTCACCCCTAAATAGGATGTGAGATGGAAAGATACTGGGGAAGAAGGAGAAGAAGGAAGAGGAGGAAGAGAGGAAGATGAAGAAGAAAGCACTTTTTTTAAACCTTTTTTTTTTTTTTTTTCAGCTGTAACATGTCATGTAAATCCCTTGACTGGATAGGGCAGGAGCACGGCTTTAGGATTAGTGCGTATGATGGATTTAGGATTTGAAGCAAACATGTGCTGTGTTTCCATCGTATCTAGTTTTTGCTGCCTAGAGAGAAATGTTCTTTCTTTTACCAGAAATGTCCACTAAAATAGTGAGGAGAACCTTTGGAGAAAAGAGGAAGGCTGGTACAATGATATTTTGAAGAGCTGTATGAGAAGAAAATGTGATTGTTCTTTTTTTTCCCTGTCCTGGAAAGAGACTGAAGAGCTTATGCACCTGGGCAGATCCACGGTGAAAGGCAAGGGTGGCTCAGGAGGGCAGAGAGGGGAATGGATTGTGCTGTTAACTGTGCATTATTTACTGCAGGGGATGTTGTTGGTTGGTTTTGAAGAGCGGGTAGACCCTCAGCAAGAGTGGGACCTGCAAATCTGTTGGTGACCAAAGAAAGGAAAGGGTTTTCTTGTTGTGGGAATCGCTGTCAGGAGGAGGAAGCGGTGGAGGAGCCAACAACTATAAATTGCTGTGATGTCTTGATGAGCAGTTGGGAAAGTACCAAAGGAAGAAGAATCAGCAGGAGGAAAAGAATATCATCAGGAGGCCTTGCTGTCCAGAAATGGATGCATCTTCATGCCAAATTGCCTCATGGTCCATCATGTGTCTTCTTTAAAATCTTGAACTGAAGCCCACCCAATCCTCCAAAGTAGTCACACAGGTACATCTGAATAGAAAGGATTTTATTGGGATTTTAATGTTCTAAATCTGGACTGTGAAGGAGGCCTAAATTTGCTGAGAAACTGTTCTGAAGCAACCTGAAAAATACCACTGGATTTTGTAAATTCACTGCTATTTTCTCTTTTTCTGATAATATTTTTGCTCTATTACATGGAAAATGTGTACTACAGAATCTTGACACCTCCTAAGGCCATCAGTGCTTGTTTTCAGTCCAGCTCAGATATGGATATCTCAAAATCTCCCTTGCTTCAAAATAAGTTCTCAGTGGCCCGTCTGGCCGAAGACTTTTTCTGGGTTGGTGGCAGCATTGTAGCTTCTCCAAGATGGAAAATCGGCCACTTTGGTAAGATGCTGAATCCCTGCATTGAATGAAATGGTGACATCTCAAAAGCTTTCATGTTGAAATCTTAGTGGCACCTTTGTGTAGCAGCAGTGTGAGGAGCAGAGAAGAAGGAAGGACTTGAGGCAGCCCTGGTCTGATGTTATGTTGCTTGGTTGGTAGTGTAGTTCTTTTTTTTTCAACAAGCCCTCACTTATAATTTCATTGTTTATTTATGTTCTTCAGGACAAGCTAGAGCAAATTTGTACATTTTGATACGTGCTGACCTTTTTTCATTTTCTGTTGCATAGCCTCTGTCTTCTTCTTACCCACAGCAAGTATTATACATGATATCTGCCAGTATTATACACCTCTTAACTCTTTAAATTTTATTTGTAGTTTGGAGTTTTAAAAACAAGCATTTAGAAGTATCTCTGCTGTCTTCATGCACAGTAGGTCACTGGACTGTTGGGAGGTTGTTTTCTGAATGCTGATACACAAAATTCTCAAGCTTCACTGGCTCGGTGAGAAGGATCCCCTTTGGGTGCTCCCAGCAGCCTTTCATTTAAATAGGTAATAAACCCAGCAAACCTAATTAGAGATGGCCAGAGAAAACAGATGTTCTAGTAAAAGCACTTTAGTAACAATCTTCTTGAGCCACTTCTGCATGTCCAGTGAGGAAATCTGCACAGCCTTGACCAGAACCGCCCGTTCCCTTGGAGCACTTTTTTGTCCTGCTTGTCTGTCAGCTTCATCGATCAAAGATATTTTTTTTTAGCAAGAAAATTGGACACATAGATAGCTCAGAAAGTACTGGGAATTTTTGCAGAGGTTGAGAAACACCATCCTACTCTGCTTCTGCATTTCCCTGGATGCAGGTGGCTGATGGAGGGATGGAGAGCTGACAGTCTGACCCCGAATCGAGCCCCCTAATTTCCATAGGATTAAGAGCATCTCTTCTCCCATTAACATCTTGTTTATTAGGGGTTGTGTGCTTTAAGGATGGGTTCAGTCTTCCATTATCCCTTGTACACAGTAAACACTGTCCCAATCATTGCTGGCAGAATTGCACAGAAATGTTCTTTTCCAAAGACACTTTCAGATTGTTTTGGCCAATGAGCAGAACCAAAGTCCTGGACTTCAGCAAAGCTTGAGCCACTGAGAGCCAACAAGGGGGAGAAAGTTGTGCTAGGAATAAGATGGTTGGTTTAAAAGGTGAGAGGGACCTGTTCATGAGGCTGGAGGGATGCAAAACAAAACAAATGAAGA
This sequence comes from Corvus cornix cornix, assembly GCF_000738735.6. NCBI lineage: Eukaryota > Metazoa > Chordata > Aves > Passeriformes > Corvidae > Corvus > Corvus cornix. Next base: position 4,056,468 of record NC_046350.1, on the reverse strand, counting down.
TTAATGAGTTTGGATGTGATCTGGTTTTTAACTGGACCCAGTGTAGCGATGCGAGTCAGCCTGGTGTACCTGGGCCATGAACACCACAGACACTTCTTAGGCAGGACTTGAAAAGTATCTTCTGGACTGCTCAGCTGGACAGAATTCCCAGCACACGCTGCTGGATGTATTATGTATTTGGATATATTACATATTTTATATCACTATATTGATATATTGACTCTAAATAAGATTTTATGCCTCCTGTCTAGAAAGAAAGTGACATTCCTGACAGGAATAGTTGGAGCCAGTCAGCTCTTTGGTTTACATGTTGATGAGCCACTTATAGCTGCGAAACCATTTCCAGTGAGACTTTAAAAAAATGGGGCAGTCATTATGTCTTCAATGGATTGGCAGTGCTGAATGTGTGACAAGTGTGGGAGTCCTCTGTTTGTGTGTGGGAAAGCTGTTTTGGTTTGGTGATATTTTAAGGGAACAACTTGCCCTTCTGGTGCACGTGTACTGGGGGGTTTCTCTGGGCTCACAAACATCTTCTGGAGGCCCTGGAGAGAAATAAGCTGCTGAAATCTCGTTTTCCTCTCCTGATGTTGTTTAGGAGGGTGGTTGTTGTGAGGCACACAATTAGGACTCATCCTTCCAGGATCTGCTCATGGGGCAGAACTCAGCAGAGGGGTTTGATGCTCCCTGCTCACTGTCCCTAAGCCTGACTGGGGCAAAGGTGTGCAACGCAACCTGGGGCATCCTTGAACCCTGGGACGTGAATCTTTTGACAAAGCTGGTCCATGTACAAAAATACTCAATGACTCAATCTCCTGACTTCTTTTCATCCCCACATGCTAAAATACTCCCACTCCTTCACACATTTACATCAAGCTCAGAGACTCCTAAAAGACAATAATCCTACTGAACCATAAATAATTAATTTGCAGACACTAGAACATCTTTCTAACAATAGACATGAAATTGGTCTCTTTTTTCCCCCTTTCTTCAGGACAAATTGTAGGGTTTATGGTTTGTGTAGTTTTGCTATTTATTGTTACTTTAACACTTAATATAGTAAATATAAATGTTATTAAGAAGCATGAAAAATGACTGTGAGTCTTTTTGCTGCATCAGTCCGGTGTGGAAATGGGTGTTCCACGTTTCTATTCCCTGCTCTGCTCTGGCAGTGCTCTGTGCTGCAGTACAGAGATCCATCTTCTCTCCACGATTTTTTTTGTCCAGATGCAAATTGAGGCAACTCATTAGATCAGAAGCAAGCTGAACATAAGCTGAATTCTGAAAAAAAAGGAACTAATGAAGTACAAAACAGAAAAGCTGTAGTTCAGCCTTAATTGAAGATAGTTAAGAGCCATTTCTTCAAAAACCTGGTTCATTGCAAGACTGGGGGATTTTTATTTGAAGTATAGAAATGAATCCTTAAAGAAGGAATCTGAACAATGGCAAGGAGAAGTAGTTCTGCTTCTCAGCAGTGTGCCCTTTTCACTTACATGCTGTGAAAGACTTCAGAAAAAAATATCTCATTTTCTGTTTGATGTAAGTACCACTAGGATATCTTTTTTTTTCCTTCCAGTCTCTGTAGTGCTCTAAACTTTCAGTCCCACAGGGGAGGGTGTGTGTGTCAGTGCAACACACAGGGACGGGTGTGGAGGTGTCCCTGCTCCATCTCCTGGCCCTTGCCTGGCTGCCCCCAGCAGACACCTCTGCATTCCCTTCGGGGTTTTCCTTCCCATTGCATTGGGAGGATCCAGGAAAGCTGCTGCTCTGACACAGGAAGAGATTTCTTGTGCCCTCCTTTCCCTCTGTCACCAACCCCAAAAAAGATGACAACAGACACTGAAATATTGGGGCTGGTCACGGATCACCCAAGCTCAGTCCAGATGAGCTGGAACTGCAGCAGGCGGTTGTGAGATGCTCAGGGTAGCTTTGGGTGAGAAATCCTGCAACAAAATAAACAGCTGCATTGAAAAAGCAATCCAAGGATGCTTATTAAAATTTTAACAGCAGGGAACATATTCATACTTCATGTGAAAGCAAAGTAAATGTGTGTTGCGGAAAGTGTGCGGTTTTATTTTGGTGCTTCTTCATTATGTTCTGCTTTGTAACAGGTATGATCTTTGATACTTTTCCCATTTCTACTCTTCTCATTTCTTCAAGTAAGACTATTTACTGCTATAACTCCCAAAGAGGAAGTTGGAAATGTAATGTGATTTGAAGTGTGTGTGATTAGAGTTAAGAGAAATTCTTTTATTAGCTATTTTGACCAATTTTTTTTCCAAAAAACCCTATAAGCCTTATGAAATTAAAATAAGTTCAAGCTTCCAATAATTATTATCTCAGTAAATCTGATAAATATTTATCTTCATCTGAAGTGGAATGAAAGCAGATATTGAAAAGATTGAGTGTCTGGGAGAGAGTTGGGATCTGATATTGCAGTGGATTCCAGTGATGTTTCTGGCACAGCACTTGCCTTTATGACTGGCACCTGCGGAATATTAATTTTTTCTAAAGGCATCTCTGACTGAAGCCAAGGGTCCAGCTTTAAGAAGTAAAATGTTACACGAGGGATTATCTTGTTCTCAATTCTGCACCTTCTCTCCATGAATATTTTATTAACATGGACAGTGATCTCTACAGAATTGTGCCTTTAAATTAAAATTTTCTTTTACTATAGCAGTCTGCTTTCAAATGAATCTATTTTGCTGAACCTTTTCCAGAGTAAATTAATTGACTTTTTCTGAACATAAGCTCAGGGACATCAAAGCTTTTTCCCATTTCTTTTTTACTTGCCTTGCCTTTGCCTGAGAGGTAGACTTGAATCACTCCAAAGTGCTGTGTCGGTGTTGATGCATTTTGGAATACATGGAATGAGTGTTTTTATTTGGGCACTGTTTCATCTTTAATCTTGATGGCAGAAGATTGATAAAAGAGAGCTGACCTCAGAATCTCCTTGCATTTATTTATAAACTAGAATGTGTATTGCATTAGTTTTCATTCTTCAATCCAGAATCTCAGCAGTAATTTTCACTTCTCATCTCTAGATCTGAAAAAAAAAAAAATGTTGAACATGGTAATAGTTTTAATTTTACTTCAACAGATCAGGCAGAAAGTCAAAGGAAAATCAGGTCACAGGCTCTGCTCTGTCATCATGGGAAATAAATGGGAGACTTGGCAGAAAATGTGAGTCTGCATTTATTCCTGGGGCAGAGCCAGTTGCTCACAGTTGGATTGAAGTTGTTGAGCTTAATCCTTGCAGCAGCTGGATTTCAGAAGAAGGCCCCAACCTGGCTCCCAGGGGCTTCCAATGCCAGAGCCCTGGTTTGGCAGCAGCTCCCCAGGAAAGGGCAGGATTCCCGCAGAGGCAGAGCAGACCAGCTTGCCTCCCTTGGAGAGAGCCTCTCCCAACACTGGTGGCTTTTAAGGCCACTGCCTGCACTGTTTGGGATGCTGCCAAACCCACAGGAATGGAACAGGTCCTGAGGCCCAGAGGCAGAGTACAACACAGGTGAGAGGCCTGCTGTTAGGAAGATGTGGGTTTGGGGGATTTGGAAGATGAAAAATCTGTGCTGTGAGGTTCTTGATAAGCAAATCTATAGGATCAGTGACTTAATCCATAGAAGCAGTGGGACCTTGCTGGCCAAGGATTCCAGTTCCCAGGGGAAATTTCATCCTGTGTCCAGCACAAGGTTTACATGTTGAAGGAGCTCAGATTCGAGGTGGTCTTGAGAAAGGTACATACCTTGTGCTGGTTCCAATGTATGTATATTTCATATAAATTAATATGGGAATGAAAACTTTCACATTTACAGGTAAGTCCACAGTTGCCAAGAATCTTTCTGACTTTTTGGTCTTAATACCTGACCTCTTATATCAGACACTACAGGAGACCTTGCCTTTTGACTTGAACTGTTCATTTGGCAGCTGCTCGATGTGTTTTCTTCCTGTAAAGGTGATTCCAAAGGAACCAAAGTCTGACTCACTGCTATCACTTCATTCCTCTCCTCAGTGGAAAGATGTATGAGCTCCATGCAAATGGGCACCCAGATGATCAAACTCCGAGGTGGTTCCAAGGGGCTGGTCCGCTTCTATTACTTGGATGACCACAGGTCGTGCATCCGCTGGAGACCTTCTCGGAAGAATGAGAAAGCCAAAAGTGAGTGTCAGCCCCAGAACCTCCCCTCTGACCCCTCCTGGGGCCTTGTCCTCTTGTAAACAAATGAAAATGAAGGATCTGGCTCAAGGACAGGTGTTGTACTTGACTTTAAAGGGCAGTAAATGATTTTATGATGGATAATTTATGAAGTTGAGGTTGCTGTTGTTGGCTGTGCAGGTTGCAGGGGTGTAGTGTGTTGTAGGCAACACCTGTGTGAACTGGGGCCTTGCAGTGAGGTTTGGGCTCTCCCTCTCTGGGATTTCTCTGTGGGATGAATGCATCTGCCCAGCCCAGGGCATGCACACAGCCATTAATGAGCTGCCTGCTTTTGTCATTGCAGTTTCCATCGACTCCATCCAGGAGGTGTGTGAGGGGAAGCAGTCGGAGATCTTCCAGCGCTATGCTGACGGCAGCTTCGACCCCAACTGCTGCTTCAGCATCTACTATGGGGACCACATGGAATCTCTGGACCTGGTGTCCTCCAGTGCTGAGGAAGCACGCACCTGGATCACAGGGCTGAAGTACCTGATGGCAGGGATCAGTGACGAGGACAGCCTCTCCAAACGCCAAAGGACCAGAGACCAATATCCTTCCCGTGCTGCCTGGGAGTGTTTCCCAGCAGTGGAGAGCTATGGATAAGCTCGGGATTCCTTACAGTATTTGCTTTGCTGCAAGTGAGCACAAGGCTCAGAGCTTCAAAGCAGTTCCCATTGTATTCCCTGTTTCCAGAGACAGAGAAGTTCCTGAAGAGGGTTGTTCTGGGCAAGATTTGGAGGTGAGTGACTGAGTGGACTGAAAAAACACACAGGTATTTTCTTTCATATCTTACTCCTGGTATAAAACCATCCATTTAATTTGGTGATGGAACACTGAGATTCACTCAGAAGCTTTTCTTCTGTGCTGTTAACTCGGCCCAGAGCATGTGTGGCATGTTGAGCACAGCAAGTCTCGAAGCTGTTACTGAACAGAGTAGAGTTAGATATTAGCTTGAATTTTCATTCCCAGTCTCATTTGCAGTGTTTCCTAATGTGAAAACAATCACATATCCATGATGTCCAGTAATACCCTTCAATATTCCTCACTGTTCCTTAACTCCTGTTCAATGTGGTTGAAGCAGACATTTGATGAAGCAGATAAAAATGGGGATGGCAGTCTGAGTATTAGTGAAGTGCTCCAGCTCATGCACAAACTGAATGTGAACCTACCCCGACAGAAAGTCAAGCAAATGTTTAAGGTAAGAAAAAATATTTATTTTTTTTCCTGAAAAAGCGAAGGTTTAACACAAAACCCAGTAGGAGAGATTGCAAATACTTCAGCAGCTGGTTTGTTTCCACTCTACTGAGAGATACTACACAGTCCATTTGGTAAATTGAAAAGAGCTCCAAAACCACGTCACAGATAAATTGTTATGCACAGAAAAAGGCAATACACCAGGTACCTTCTGGTGTTACATAACATGAAGACACACAGTACCAAGATTGCTCTTTTGCTATACCTTTTTATCAGAAACTCAGCCACGTTTCCTCCTCTGATTATGTTCTCTCTAATAAATATTATCTAATAAAGTATCCAGTATCCTATGATAGCTGGTAGTAATAAAATATCCAGCATGCAAACTTCTGTATCTGTCAGAAATTTGCACTGCTAAGAGCTGTTTGTTTGACATTAAATTCTGCTGACCTTGGCCCAATTTAGTGAGCAACAATGGAGATGTGTAGCTTTTGTTGTCACAATGTCCCTGCAGGGACCAGCAAGCCTTTATGTGAAATCCCTGATGATTTTTTTCTTTACTTGCAAAATTAGTATTCTTCCAGATCTTATTAGTTTATGGCCTTGGTTTAACAGATATCCTCTCAAATCCTGGATATAAAATTAATTTCAAGATGACTTGGGTTCCAGTGATCTTCTGAAGATGTGAGTGGGTAATTCTGCCAGACACATGCATGTTGTTGGAGGGTACCTTGTCTTTACTTCATTGCCATAGACAGAAGAAATCCTCCAGCAGGGTTCCCTGTGGAACAATTAAAACCTTCAAAGTTGTTTTTTGGCTCCTGCACTGATGTATCCATGGGAGAGGTTCAAAGCTGTGCAGAGCATCCCTGTGATAGATCAGTCTGTTCTAGCAGCCATGTCAGGCAGCTCCAACCTGCATTTAATTCCAGTGTTTCACTCTCATGCAGGGGTTTGTTTCTTTAAAATTGGTGCAGGCAGTTGGGTTCCTGACTGTCTCATTGCTGTGTGCTGCAGGAGGCTGACACAGATGCCAACCAGGGCACGCTGGACTTTGAGGAGTTCTGTGCCTTTTACAAGATGATGTCGACCCGGCGCGATCTGTACCTGCTGATGCTCACCTACAGCAACCACAAGGACTACCTGGACACCGATGACCTGAAACGCTTCCTGGAGACTGAACAGAAGGTAGGCCCAAGCCAGCAGCAGAATTCCAGCTGCATGCCTTCCTGCTTGGCTTTGGGGATGAATTGCCATTTAAAAGGCGTGGGGACTTTGATGCTCTGCATGTGAAAGACAGACAGATGTCTCTTGATTTTCACCTGTAGGCTGGCAGGACTATTTCTTGAATCTTCTTGTTCTCACTACGTTTTTTTTCCTGTAGGCTCTTTTGTTGTGCCCCTAAATATAATCTCTAGAATTGCTTTATTTTTTCATGTGTTCCCCTTGAGCAATTCCATCAGTATCTGTCTGTTCCCAGTATTCAGTACCTTGGAGCAAAGCTGGTGTTGCTGGCTCTGCTTGTGACCCAGTGCACAGCCCATGATGAGACACTGAATTACTTTGTCACACTATCTAAGTGTGTAAACTGGAAGATTATCTTTCAAAGAGCAGTTGAGAAGATGATTAATGTATAGGAGAGTTTTTGAAACACATTGTAGTACCTAAGAAATTGTCTCTGAGTATTTGACTCCAGTGCTGCAGGAACAAATGCATTGACTTATCTTTGCCCTTTTCCTCTCATGGTCTCCTCTGAAGCTTCATGCCTGCAAGTCATAAATGTCCATGAGTTTCAATCATTGCCCACGAAATGAATGAATAAAAAAGCCACCTCTCTGGCAGTTATCTTCTTAGATAAGTGGGATGTGTTTCCATTTCATTGGTCAATTGATCCTCCAGATGGTGAGAGCAAAATGAACACTCACCACAGGACGCAAATCAGCTCAGCTAATTACTGACATGGCCAAATCCTGCCTGGGAGGCTTCTCTCCCTTGCCACCCTTTCTCATTCAGCATGGACAGGGAAAACATCTTTACTCCATTCCAGGAAAACCTGGTGTTCCAGGGCTTTATCTTTTGAACCCAGAAAATGTATCATCGATGTTCAAATCCAGAGTTAGAGGGGTTTTTTCTTCTTCTTATTTTACTTTTATTTATTAGGTTTTAAATTACCCCCAGAAAAGGCATTGATCTTGTAGCAGATGTGCTGGTGGTTTCATTTTCCCCCAGGCAAAGGTTCTGTGTTGCCAAATTGTTGGTCACTTTATTGCACTCTGATGACAAGGGCTGTGTTTTCATGCCATGTACAGCATCTAATAGAAAGGATTTTTCTGGACCACTCAGGGCAGGAATATTAAATAGGGATAGTAGTTGGAGAATGCATCAACACTTAAAAACAGGAGTATTAATTGTGTTAAAATTAAGTTACTAAGACATTGCATTATGTAAAAAAAGTTACAGCTCAACATTAATAGCCCTGGTTTCATAAGTGACAACATTTACAGATATATTTTTCCCTTTGTAATCTTTTCTTTTTCAGTCGAGAATGCAAAGCAACCTTGAAGTTAGCAGATTTCCTGAGAACATTATGTCCCGATTCTCTGTTTCCCTGCTACTAACAGATTTTTCTGTCTGCTGCATAAAGATGAGCCATTTTCTTGTTTTATTTTAAAGTAAAAAACCCTTTGATAATGCAAACTAATCCTTTAATCCTACAAGGGAAGAAATCCCATTGGTTTGTGACAAAGCTCGTTCTGTTTGGATGCTCTGTGGTGCCTAACAACAGATCTGACCTACAAAGCAGAGCTCTGTCATCAGGCAGCTGCCAATAGCACAGAAACTTTTCACAGAGTGCTCCCCTTTTGATCTGACCTGACACTGATTGACAGGAGTGAGAATCCCACTGGGGAACTGGAAATCCTGAGTCCCACTATGGATAATCTGCCCAGCTGTTGGAGTGGAGACAGAGGAAGGAGCTAAGAGAAGCTGTGATTAATAGTTAACACTGCGTTCTTGCTGCTTTTACAGATGACAAATGTGACTAAAGAACATTGCCTGGAAATCATCAGCAAGTTTGAGCCATGCCCGGAGAACAAGAAGGAGGGAGCCCTGGGAATTGATGGTAAGCTGGCTGGTGCAGCTTTTGGAGGGAAAAGGGAACTGTCTCAATGCTCAGGAGAATATTGCTGCTGCTTGCAGAATATATACTTGTAGAATTTTGTCATGTTGTATAGAGAATGTTTCCAGTCTTTTTGCTTTTTTTTAAATATCTACCATTTGCTGAGAAACCTAAAGGGAAATCAGATCTCTTTGGAGGAATTTTGAAAGATACATATCATGATGAAGCAGCAGTCATTGAAAGTCAGCTGGAACTGGAGGTGTCTTTATTTGTGCTTTGGAAAATACAGTTGAATTTAGTTGCATCATTCCTGCAGGTATTTTTGGAAATCATTTAAGTCTTAATAAGAGGAGTGATGTGATCCAGAGTAAATGTCTGAGTGGGATGATAGATGAAATTGGTCCTGCCTTCCTGACCTTTGCTGCTGAAGCCTTCTCTCTAAATATGTCAATGCTGTACCACCAGGCTGGTAGCTGTTATTTTGGGGACTGACTGTAAGTCCTTTCCCCTAAATAGTAAATCTTCAGCCGGATCTTATTGACTCTGAGAAGAGAGTACATTCCTCAGGAATTAGATTCTGTGCAAAAGTTCTTGGACCTTTAGCAAATCAGTCTTGTCCATTTCTGTGGGTGTGTTGTCATCCTGAAAAGTGGCAGAACAGAAGTTGTTTGGTTTCCTGCAGGAAGAAGTGGGTAGTTTCTGGTACAGTGTGTAAGGTGCTTGCTTAGGATGGGTCAAGGTCTGTTCTACTTCCAGACTAAATTTTCAATTTATTTTAAAGCTTATGCTAATGCCAGTGAGGGAGCAGATGACATTCTTTTCATTTTCTGGTCTTTACAGGCAGTTGCAGTCACATAAATAATGAATAAGCAAGTTCAATATCTTGCCTTCCTCATATCTGTAAAAGTAAGAGTAGGCTTTTCAAACTTTTGTAGGTTTCCATAGAGGAAACTATTCTATAAAAAAATCTATACAATTGCTTTGCCTCAGAATGGATGATAAAACATTAGAGAGTTTATGGGTTAGGATAAGAGAGTCCAGCATGGTGACATTCTGCTGGTGTCTGCTACAGATCTCCTGACTGGGGGAAGCAGAAGGTGAGGTCCTTTGGAGACAATGGGAAAAAGCTTCGTGATCTTAACCCCTCCAGTAACTTGCTGGAAGTGCAGCAGAACAGAAGAGACCCAATCTAGAGCTTAATTAATGCAGGAGATTTCAGGTAACATCCAAACAGAGGTGACTGAGGAGCTGACAGGGACACAGTGCTGGGCTGGTGCTGACAAAGGAGGAAGAACTGCTTAAAAATCATAGATCTGTGTCTGCATGTACATCACGTATGAACGTGTGCACACACATACACATAGGAGTTATTCTTTTGTCTTTTGTGGAGTTGAGACCTTAGATGTCTCCTGTCTCCCAGAAAACAAGTCCAGTGTTGCCCTGGGGGCTGAAGTGCAACAGCCATGGAAGCTGAGGCTGCCTGTTTATTCCTCAAACTGGTACTGCCCAGACAGGAGCATCCTGCCCACACTTGGCTGCACTTCAATAGAGTGAAATAATAGTGCAGTGTTCTTTGTCCTTTTGTATTCATTCATGTGCCTGTACTGCCTTGTGTCCTCAGCTGTGCTGGCTTTTGCCGTGGAGCACCTTGGGCTGGCCTGTGACAATTGGCTCATTCACAGCCTTGCAAAGAAACCCTTTACCTTTGTCTGCTGATCAAAGTGACACCGTGCCAGTGCACCTTCCCTGAGTGTGAGCACTGGAGTCCTGTGGGACACACTGCTGACAGGATCTTCCTTCATTCCTGTTTCTTCCTTGTAGGACTGATAAATCCAATTGGTGTGAACTCATTACAGCAGTCGTGACATCATATTTTAACAAGAGCTTAAAGCAAACAATGGTGTTGTTGCAGCAGCTGGGTGGAATTAATCTTGCAGCAGCTGATTTGTTTGCAGGAAGAAGTGATTAACCTGCCACGAGTGGTTGGCTGTGTGTTTGCTGACACACTCTGCTCTATCCATTTTCCACGGTGGTTGCTCTGCCTTGGTTCATCTTTTGTTTTCACCCTGACTCTATCACTGATTTGCTCATTGATAATGATATGTGCTCCAAGAGACTCCAATATTCAGCTGGGCTGAGAATTCCCTGGCATTGTGTCCCATTGTATTGTTCAAAAAGTTCTGGCTGCTATATGTATTTATCAGCTCTTTTCCTTTAATAAAACTTTCATCAACACCAAATGTACAGCCTAGGAGAACCATCATAAAAGTGACATTTTATCTTGTCACAGTCAAAGTGTGTTAAGACCTTTAGAAGTTTGTCAGGATTTTTACATGGGCACTGAGTTATTTATGGAATGAGTGAAATGTCAGGAGAATCAGAGGTCTTGAAGCAGAAACCTATTGGCCAAAGGCATCATTGCTGTCAGCAAAGCCAGGGTGTGAATGGGAGTCTGAGTCTTTCCTCCGTGGTGAAAGGAAAATGTTTGGGGGATATTTGAAGTGCAAGTTACAGTGTTTCATGTCAGCCTGGATTGTGAAAATATCTGTGATATGTGCACAAATGTCTGCTGGAGGTCTGAGAGCAGCAATTTCACACAAAGATAAAATCATAACTTGCTAAAACTTTGCTTCTGAACAAGAGTGGTGATTGCCATACACAGAGGGCCCGGGCGATGATGCCTGCAGGATTTACAGGCATCCCACCGCTCCAGAAAATAAATTCTTCTGGTAGCATCACCGAAGGCCCCACAGATATTTAATTGAGTTGATATTTCAGTGTCAAGTCTGGAGTGAACGTCAGTCTCTGAGGCAACATTAGTGCAGTACTGCAGAGCACCCCACTTCGCAGGCATGTTTGTGGTGTCATATCCAAATTGGAGACTGTAGCTTGTACAAGCCAATGTGTGCTGTCATTCTTCTGGTATTTTTGGGGAAAATACTGAAAGATGAGAGGAGAGTATCTCCTGTTGGACCACCAAAAACTGTGTCTAGACAGCCCAATACTGTAAATCTTACAACATTTCACTGAGGAGCAACACTGGGATATGACTGCAGATCTCTGGAGGCTTTTGTATACCACATGACCTAATGTCCCAGCAGAATCTTTTGACACAAATTATAAGTCTAAAAGGTTTGGATTAAATAGATGTCTTTTTCTCAGGAAAGGCAGAGTGGGAAAATGTACAAAGCAATTAGAAAGGCAGTAATTGCACTTGGTCATGGTGACATTTGGGATGCAGTGGTGCTATTTCTTTATCTTAAGTGTGTTGGTGAACACAGGGATGCATTTTAGGCTGGTTTTAGGAAGGTTACAGCAACAAAAAGGATGAAACTGCATTATTTATTGTGGTGTTTGTTCCCAGGTTTCACCAACTACATGCGGAGTCCATCAGGGGACATATTCAACCCAGAACATTACCAAGTGAACCAGGACATGAGCTACCCTCTGAGTCACTATTTCATTACCTCTTCACACAACACCTACCTCATGGGAGATCAGCTGATGTCCCAGTCCAGGGTGGACATGTATGCATGGGTGCTACAGTCTGGCTGTCGCTGTGTGGAAGGTAAAGAGCTAAAAGGAGCTGTCAGTGGGCTCTGTAGTCTTGTTTCTCTTCTCTGAAGAAAGATTTGTGACTTCTGCAGAAGACATGATAATTGGGGAGAAGAAATAGCCTGGGAAAATGGTGTCTTCCCTTCATAAAGAGCAACAAAATAATGTGATAGAATGGACAAATTTTCCTGAGCATGGAAATAAGACAGACATTTGGGGGAGTGGTGGTGTTGGTACTGATGAAAAAGATTGTAAATCTCTTGTTGTAGAGAGGGTGCTGACATTGGGCAGAATGCATTGGTGCTTGTCCTGCCTAGCCAAGTGTGTGACAATCAGATGGCAAATATGGCAGAGTTCTTGGCACACCTGAGAGGAAAGTGGATGTGTCTCCTAAGGGAAGTAGGGAAGTATTCTGTGAAATGGTGACAGTCTCTGCAGTGACCAGGATCCCTTCTTGTGCAATCCCTTCTGATGCTTGTGCTGCCTTTCTGAGACATTGCCTGTTTCACAATCATCTTTAATGTTCTGACCATCAAAGTGTTTTCACAGTTTTTCAGAAGGCAAATATTATGGTTTGCTCAGGTTGGATGGTAGGTGTGCCATTGGGTGCTTCAGAGGAGTAAAACATTTCATGGAAAGATGATTATAGACAAGTATAAAGTCAGGCAAAATCCAAGGTGGGCTAGAGATGGCCAGGTCGTGGCTTGGCCTGTGCTGTGAGCAGCTTGGCTGAGAGCCTCTGCTTTCCTTTTCAGGTTCAGCAGTAGCACAGTGAAAGCAGTGCTCTGGTCTGTCATCTCTCTCCCTGTCATAACACTCCTCAGCACTTGTTTGAAGAGTTCCTTTGTTTGAAGAGTTCCTTTGCTTGGGGCTTTCTCAAACAATGGGAACAGTCACCTGGTCCCAGCAGAAAGTCAAGGCCAGGAAGTTCCTTCCAAGGGAGCCAAAGATGAAGGGTGGGAATGAACCTGTGCCTGCCTTTGGGGCACAGCTGGCTGGGCTGCTGAAGGGAATTTTAGGGTCTCGTGTTCCCCCCCAGATGGTGGCCCAGGTGTTCCTGGTCTGATGGCTGTCGTTGTTTGTGTCCTACAGTTGACTGCTGGGACGGGCCGGATGGTGAACCAATTGTCCACCATGGATACACCTTGACTTCCAAAATCCTCTTCAAAGATGTGATTGAAACTATCAACAAATATGCCTTTATCAAGAATGAGTATGTATCCAGCCTGCCAACCTTTGAGTCTCAGGGCTACGATTGGGAGTGTTCCCTGGCATCCTTGTACAGGGAGTGAAGATCTGACCTGTTCCTGCAGAGAACAGAATTCCAGACAGAATTTGGAGTTGTTTTCTGGGGGGAAATCCTTCAGATCCTTCAGAAAGAAACAGCAAGGCAAAGATGAGTAGGGACATTCTGCCTAGAGGTGTGGGGCTGGCTTTATTGAGCTTGTACAACGCCTGAGGAACAACAGGTTTTGCCAGTGAATGTTTTTATTGAAGGACTGACAGCTGAACCACTGTATCTCTCTGGATGTGCACTCTGGTGCTGCCAAGGATACACCTGGGTGCTCCAGGGATAGGAAACAAGTCAGGGAATAAAGAATCCAAAGAGACAGTAACCTGATTGTGGACAAAGCAGACTGTTCAGGGGAAAGAGGTTATTTTCCCTACAGGTACATCGCTCAAAAAATCAGTATTATTAATGGGAAGTTTCATATACCTTGGCAGTTACTGTTCTCTTCCTCCACACACAGTCAAAATGTGTGTGCCAACCTTTGGTTTTTTTTTAAAGAGAAATTACTTTATCTCTATAAAAATTTTCCAGTAGCTCCCCCAAAGCAGCCCATCCGCCTTTATAAATAGAGCTAAACTTGAGCTAAATTTTCAGGCAAGGTAAACTTCTTGTGAGCCTGAGATTTTTTGCAGTTTGCCTGAAGACATGGTAAACAAATCAAAGGAAAGCTGGCCAGAAGAATATAAGGCAATGCTTCTGAAATTGTTCAGTTTTTTAAACCTTTGCAAAAATGTTAACTGGGACCACATCCTTAACTGGGAAAGTTTTGTCCTGCAGGCATCGTCTGGCTGAAAGCTTTATTTTTTCTGATGAGGAGCTAATAAGGGCCAGATGTCAGGATAGAAATAACTGATTTTTAATTAATGAATACCTGATAGTTTAGTCCTGCAAAACTCCTTTATAGACTGGCTTTTGTGCTCATCTTAAAGTGCATCCTCTCTAAAGAGAAATCCCATCTTCAATGTGGTTTTGCACAGCACTGACCACACTGGAGTAGATGTTCCACAAGTCTTCCCTTCAACCAACCAGGCATCGTTGTTCCTTGGCCTCAGCCTGGAAAATCAACAATAAATGACAACAATAAAACTTAATCTAGAAGTAACACTTGCTGTCTTTGTAGGAGAGGCTTTGTCTGCAGGCTTATCTGCTCTGTTGTTAGTTGGAAAAGACTTCATGCTGTAAAAGCCAACTTTGCAGCTGATACTTGCTTGTCTCTGCAGGTACCCTGTGATCCTGTCGATTGAGAACCACTGCAGCATCGTGCAGCAGAAGAAGATGGCTCAGTATCTTACAGAGATCCTGGGAGACAAACTGGATCTGTCTTCTGTGCACAGCGATGACTCCACAAAGCTCCCTTCCCCAGCAAGTCTTAAAGGCAAGATCCTGGTTAAGGTAAACACCTGCTTCATGTGTCCTTTCCCGACTTCTGTTTGTGATGATGATGATTTCTGCCTGGTTGTCACTGTACCCGAACTTAAATCATTTCACAAAAAGCAGTCCTTAGGAAACTGCTACTTAAGGTTCTGAACAAGTGTCTTCTCATTTAGTAAGAACCTGGAAAGAACATGCTTTGAATAATTTGGGATTTTTTTCAAAGGTGTCATAGCAAGAGCTGCATGCTCCCCTGCCTCTGTAATAAATTTATCTTCTAGGGCAAGAAACTTCCAGCCAACATCAGTGATGATGCAGAGGAGGGAGAAGTTTCTGATGAGGACAGTGCTGATGAGATTGATGATGACTGTAAACTAATGAATGGAGATGTAAGTGAAGTGCCCATTTGAATGTAAATGTTTGTCAAGACTTCCCATCCCAGTGAGAGGAAACCTTGTAGGAGTTCTCTGGATTGTGGATGTGGTCTGATCTTTGGGATTCATCACAAGTGGTTTAGGTTCTAAATCTTCATGGGGGCAGATTGACAAAAGAGCACATGAAGCAGCAGCAGTTCTAGGGGTTATATTTCAAGTTTAGAGTTTTAAAGAGTAATATCTCATGATTCTTTATTACATTACAGTGTGTTTCCCCTCAAATGCAGAAAAAGAAAAGAAAATATTCTACTTATGTTAAACTGTGGACATTGTTACAGAGCATCCCTTTGCTTTGCTGAATGCTGGGCTTGGTTGATTTTTACTGTAAGGAAAATCTCTGCTTGCTTCAATCTGAAAATTCCTTATTTCTTCATCCTTTTTAAAAGTTCTATTTTTTGTCACTTTAATCTTCTTGCAAGTTCCATTGCACCTTGCAGAAACAATACAAAACACAGCAAAATCATTTAATGACATAAACCAGATTGCCCTGGAGAGAGTTTGCATTCTCAGTCCTCTCTCCCTCAGGCAATTTCCTCATTTTGTGTTACGGATTTGATCCTTTTCATCTAAAAGAGAAACTTCTTTGTGAATAAGACTACCAAAGGAGAAAAATAATTTCTTTGCTTTTTAAAGTTATGACATGTTAGCATATCACTTTGCAATATTTTACAGCACCTTCTCTGTTACTAACAGTTCACTTTGCTGAGGTTTACTGATGCTTTAAATCTGGGATTTGCTACACCTGGTTTGCTTTCCAAAATGAATTTTTGAAGAGTTCAGAAAATCAGAGCTTGTTTCATGACAAATGTAACTGGGAATTCTTGAGGCCTACTGAGAAAACACAATCTGTCATCCCTTAAAATGCCTGAGTAAAAAAAAAAAACCTCTAGATTTTTATTTTTAGTTTCATTTCCCCACTTCCCCCCATGGGTCATGGTGCCCACAAAGCAGGGAATGGGAATTCTCTTGCATTTTGCCTTTGATCTGCTGAAAAGAGGATTCTAAAGCATCTCCCATCCATTCCATCCAATAGATCTTGCACCTGTTGGAGCTGCAGGGTCAGCCTGGACACGGCATGGGACTCACATGAGACTTTTTAAATCACTGCCTTGTTTAATGATTTAATGTTTTGTTTGCAGGCATCTGCTAACAGGAAAAGAGTGGAGAATATAGCAAAGAAAAAACTTGACTCACTGATAAAAGAATCCAAAATCCGTGACTGTGAAGATCCAAACAATTTTACAGTTTCCACTCTACCATCTCCAGGAAAGGCTGGGCTGAAGTCTGATAGTAAGAAGGTGAATTTATGTTTGTATTGTACTTGTGATTCATTAGTTTACTAAATATATCTTATATTATTGACTTCAGCTTCATAGCTGATTTCATGCAGTTAATGATGATGCCAGGTGAACATCACTGTCAGATTCACAAACTATTTATCTTGCTCACACAGCAATTGGAGCATGAAATGTACTCTGAAATGACTTTTCAACAGAAAGAATTTGATTTTCCATTTTAAAAACTGCTTATGAAAGTTGGGCTCTTTTTGTTCCTCAGTTCTCTATGTTCTATGCATTTTCATTGTATTTTAATTTTATGTTAACTCTAATTTATAAAAATGTACTCAGCCCACAGACTACACTCCATGAAGTTAAGATATTTTCATTTTAGACTTTGTAATAAGCCACAAAAAGCTTGGGAAGATTGTTCCATGCAAATGAAAAACAGTGGAGATCTGCCAGTAATAAGCAGGTGTAATAACCAGGGGTTAAAACTAAATTAGGGATGAGAACTAAAAATCAGCTTCCCAAAACGTTCTGTGGGCTGAGTTTTGGATGTACTTTAACCCAATGCTTTACACAATGTATCAGAGAGTTCTTGTGAGAGCCACTACAAGGCCAAGTCTTGAAAAACCCTTTAGCAGAGGTGCTACCCAGAATAGTCAGTGTTAAAAACCCCTCCTGTTTGTGCTGATACCCAGATACTGTCTGAGCACTCTGTTTGAGCTCCTGTATTCTTCTCTCTTTGCTTGCTTCAGAGTAAACTTGAGGATGATGTGGAAACGGGGGAAGATTTCGGTGCCAGCAAAAGGCACAGCCGGTCACTCATGGGCAGCTTTTCCAAACGCAAGGTGAGGCCCTGGCAAGGTGAGGTCTGCACCAGATCGTGGATTCTTGGAGGGTTTTTTTTTGTTTGCACACAGTGGAGAGGAATTTCATAACTGCAACATCTGCAGCACCTTGCTCTGAGGCTGTTCACTGAATAGGCAGGCTGGGGAGCAGCTTATCATTGTGCATAACAACACAGATTCAATTTACATGAAGGTCTGAAGGCATCCAAGATCTAACTGAGAACCACGGAAATTAATTTACACCTTTTATCTGAGGATTTGTGCTTCCTTTATAACAAGGCTCAGACCCTGGGCTGAGTTTTCCCTGTGTGCAAATTCTGCTGCAGAACTGAGTGTTACGAAAGCTGTCATTTTCCATTTTCTCTAAGTAACACACTCATTGGCATAACAAAGCACAACTGTAGCCAGCTGCTCAAACTTTGATCATGCAGTTATGATACTATGGTTTTATTTCCTCCTGGCACAGAAAAAAGGAAGCAAATTGAAAAAGGCATCAAGTCTGGAAGAGGGTGAAGATGATTCGGATTCCCAAGGGAATTTAGCCAGGAGCTCTGTACATTACAGCAGGTTTGTTAACAAGTGATTGGACAACTTTGTTGCTAAAATATGCCTACATAAATGCACTCACTCAATTGGTTTGCTTCTGGTCCAGATGCCAGTTGTTGATGGCTGCAGGCATGTGACAGGAATATGGGGAGATGCAATGTCTGCCACAAAATCACCAGAATGATCTCTTGGTGCTGTTCAGACTAATTAGCAAAGCACAGTGGACCTTTTATGCATTTTGAGCTCTTACTGTCTCATATATTTCCTTACCCTGATTAATTTTTAAATATGAAAGATAAAAATTACCCCTTAATTAGCGGAAAGTTAATTTGTTTTGTCTTTTTAGGGTAAACCGGCAGAAGAAGACAATGAAGCTGTCCAGGGCCCTGTCTGACCTGGTGAAATACACAAAGTCTGTTGGCATCCATGATGTTGAAACTGAGCGTAAGTTGAACCAAAAGCTTGCTGAAAATAATTGCTACCCAAAAAAATGGAAAGGTTTATGTTCTTACATATCCTTTTATTAAAAGAAGACTTCTTAATGAAATTCAGGTCATCATCATATTCAACTTCATTTTCCCAACCATAACTGCTCCAACAAGCACAGTGTCTGCTGTAATTTTAGGGAAACATAGCTCCCTCTGAGTGGCATGTAACGAAATGATGCTTGATAGCTAAAAGGGACCAGTGCTATGTGCTTTTGAAAGCTTTATCTAGATAATAAATAAATGAACAAGGAGATTACTTCTAATCTCCTCCTCTCTGCCCTGTAGTCTCTTCCAGCTGGCAGGTTTCATCTTTCAGTGAAACCAAAGCCCACCAGATCCTGCAGCAGAAGCCAGCACAGTACCTACGCTTCAACCAGCACCAGCTGTCGCGCATCTACCCCTCCTCCTATCGAGTGGACTCCAGCAACTACAACCCCCAGCCTTTCTGGAATGCTGGCTGCCAGCTTGGTGAGCAGAAAGGAAACTTACTTATTTTTGTTCTCTTTCGGGAGGGATGTTTTAATAGGAGTGCTGGAACCACCCCTTAGGACACTCAGAGTTCTCTGCTTATCCAGGTTTGCTGACCACTGAGTCCTCCTTGTTACTGTCCCTGGATTGATTACCTTGAACATGTGTCTTACATGCTTGTAAATGGAAATAAATGAACTTCTCAAATGCAAAAGGGCTTCAGAGTTCAGCTCTTTTGGAGAGCTTCTCTCCCTGAAGCTGTAATATAAGAGTTATTTTCCATAAGATACCTGATTTTTTGCATCTAAGAAGTCAAATTTGAATCTGATTTTGTTTTTTAAATAGTTGCACTAAACTACCAGTCAGAGGGGAGAATGCTGCAACTCAACCGGGCCAAATTTAGTGCCAATGGGAACTGTGGCTATGTCCTCAAACCAAACTGCATGTGTCAAGGTAAGGAAAACCAGCAAAACCAGTGGATCACTGGTTGCATGACAGGATTGAGTGTGGGGCCTTGTTGCAGTTTGTTTAAAGATGCATTTCTGATGCTAGAAACAAACGAGCCAGAAGGTATCTGTAATTAAAGTCATGTTGCACTTCTTTCACATTATGTGGCTCTTCATTCTAACAGGTGTCTTTAATCCAAATTCTGAAGACCCCCTGCCTGGTCAATTGAAGAAACAGCTGGTTCTAAGAATTATCAGTGGTCAACAGCTTCCCAAACCCCGTGATTCCATGCTGGGAGACAGAGGAGAGGTATGGGACAGCTGGTGATCGTTCTTGTGTGTTGCAGAAGGTTTCTTTCCATACTGGCTGGGCTAAGGATGAGGATTTCACATCCTGCAGTTCTTTGTCAGGGGGCACAGAACATGAATAACTTAGGTCATGAGCATCCTACATCTTCAGGTGGTTTTCTTCACTTTTAAGCATCACAGAAGTGGTTTGATGATTTTCCTCCATTTGCCAACACAGTACTTCCAGGAGGAGCAAAAAAAGGGAAAGAGATCTTATCAATATAATAATCCACTCCACATGGCTCAGGACCAATAATTACTCAGACATTCACGTACAGTGCCCATATTGTAAAAGCCATTTGCTTGGATTTCATCTTTGTCACTCTTTCTTTCCAATATTTGTTGGTTTTTGTTTTTCAGATCATAGATCCATTTGTTGAAGTAGAAGTTATAGGCTTACCTGTTGATTGCTTCAAAGAACAAACTAGAGTAGTTGATGATAATGGTAAGATTATCTGGGATTTATGGTTTTTTATGGCTGAAACATCCTCTTTCAGGCAAGTTTTGCTCATAAGGATATGAGTAGATAAGATTTGGTGCCTATTATGACAAAGCATTGAAAATTGGATTTAAGCATTTTTAATGTTAATAAGACTTGAATCTTGAATTGTTTGACTGAGTTGGCATAAATGTGCTGAAGGTCTTGGTGTAAAACAAGACATTTGTCTTCTCAATGAGTGTGAGAGAAGGGTGTTTTGAGCTTGCTGTGGCCAAAAGGCAGATTGACCAAACCAAATTTAAGTAAGACCCAACTCTGTTGCTTGCAAATCCTTGTGCTGTTGTGTCTCCTGCGGGAGTACTGGATTTTCCAAGAACAATGATCAATCTATGAGGAAAACGAGAATGACACTGCACTTAAGCCATTCCTTATGCAGGCAGGCTTCTTGTTTCCTGTGAATGAGATACCTAAAGGCTGATTCCCTCCTTGCAAGGTTTTAACCCCATGTGGGAGGAGACGTTGGTGTTCACAGTCCACATGCCAGAGATTGCCCTGATCCGGTTCCTCGTGTGGGATCACGACCCCATTGGGAGGGATTTCATTGGGCAGAGGACAATAGCCTTCAGCAGTATGATGCCAGGTAAGAGAAAGGTGACATCCCAGATTAGTGGGCTGGGATTTTTCCTGTGATAAATGAAAATCAATATATCTGCTGCAGAAATTTCTAGTTAGAACAAGAGACTGGAGTGTGGGCCCTGAGTTGTCTGCCTTAGTCCACTGCTGACTTAAATGGTGATGAAGACTAAATCAATTAACTCTAGACTTTTGGGACTAGATTTGGAAAAAATGGGTAAGATTGTTACGCAGGATGGGTAAACACCGTGGGCTTGGCAGGCTACTATACAGAATCTTTACTCCTTTACTGCTTTTTCCTCCATTTCTTCACATCAGTTTCTGAAAAACCACTGTGTTTTGCTTACCCTTACGACTATGAGTAGTGGTTTGACACAGAACAGAAAGTTACCTATTCTAATGATGGGATCCACGTTATTAAATGCTGTTTTCCGACAGTTTCCCTTTTCTGTTTTCAGTTCAGTCTTCTTTTGCATTCAAGCTTCTTCTGTGTATGCTTTTCTTTCCTTTCAAAGTAAAGAAAAAAATTTTTGTTTAAGATTGAAAACAAACATCCAGTCTCAATAAACTCACCTTGGATGAAAGGATTGCAGTCCTAATAATGGACTGCAAGTCCAGAGGAGAGAATGTGGCCGAGTTTAAATCATGGATTGACAGCAGCAATAATGGATCCTGGACAAAACAGGACATGGCTGTTCTCTAAAATCATGACAAAAATGGGGGTGAAGTTTGTAAGTGGTGTGGCTCAGATACCTGAGTGTGGCAAGGTGATGCTTGAGCCTGGACACTTGCTGTGAGGAGGAGCTGGGAAAAACCTGCTTGATCCCCTCTGCTGCTCACAAAATGAAAGTCTCCAGCTGCTCCTTCTGTGACCTGTCCCAACCCCGTGCCAGCTCTGCTCCCTCTGTTTCAGGTTACAGACACGTGTACCTGGAAGGCATAGAAGAGGCTTCCATCTTTGTGCATGTGGCTATTAATGACATCTGTGGTAAGGTGAGTGTCTCTGTGGTGTGCAACACACCCACAGGAGCTGCCAGGATCTTGTATCAGCCCAGGGAAGCCCAGTGGGTGAAGGTCCAGGCTGGCATTTTTGTTCACTTAGAGTAAAATTTATCTCTGTGCTTGTCATGGTAGCCCGAGATCTTTCTGAATATCCACAGAGATAAAAGCAAATCATAGGGAAAGTTATAAAAGAGATTCTTGCAGTGCCTTTTCGAGGAAGCCATAGGGGAAGGTTTTCATTGCAGCACAGATTTATACAAATAATGTGCTTGTGTCCAGTGCTGTGAGTGCACCTTGCTGAACCAAAGGTTACACACCTTAACCCTGAGCACTTGCTCCCTGCAAAGCTGGTGCTGTAAAGGCTCTGCCTGATGTTTTGGCATTTAAAATTTAATTAAATTCTTCAAGCTTATTTGCTTTGGATTTTTTGCCATAATAGCACTCTAAAATGCAGAGGAAAGGTGATGCTGGTATCAGTTATTGGACATATTTACACTCCTCGTCTGTTGCTAAGAGTGTGTTTGCTTCACATGAGGGAAATAAACAGCTCTTGGGGTGCCACATCTCAATTTCCACGAAAGTAAAGCCCTAATTTCAAACTCTTCCTAGGCCAGCTAAAAACGAGACTCCTGCCCTCTCAGCGCACTGTTGTGTGCTGTTAATGTCAATGAAATTCAGGTACAAAGCACCGTGCAGAGCCTTGGCGATGTCCGTCTGTCCCGCAGAGAGGACGGAGCCTCCTGCAGTGGCGAGGTGCAATATCGGCATCGCGACAGCAGGAGGAGGCATCCAGCGGGCTGGGAATTCCCAGGTCCCCTCGGACGGGCAATTCGAGCAAATCCGGAGCAGGAAAACAGCTTTTTTTAACTGCTAGGCTTTAATCACCGCTTAGTTGTTTAACTCCATCAGCTTCCACGTCACTGCCCTTGCCAGCAGTGTTTGATGGAAAGGACAATGTTCATCCTTTGTGAATGTTTGAAGTATTTTCAATTCAAACTTCTTTTGGCAATATTCTTTCTCTGTTTAGCCTTAATTTCCGAGCCTTTCATAATTATTTGCTCTTACTAACTTCTTCATGAGTGACTGGCTGGTGATAGTTTGCAGAAGGGCAACCTGTCCGTTTAAACTTCGGCAGTTTTTTGAGGACAGAGATTTTCTTGGTGTTCCCTGATTGCTGCTCATTGTCACTGCAGTCTCTCTGGGTTTGCTGGTGTTAAGAAGTGTTTCTGTGCACTGACAAAATATAAGGATTTGGAAGGAAAGCCTGTGTGTGTTATGTTTTGTTTTTGGTTTGGTTTGGGTTTTTAATTTATAATTTTTAATAAAAAAACGGGTGAAAATGTGGAACAGATATTACATGTCCCTTTCTGGTTTGGTCTCTCTGAATTACTTTCTGCTTTGATTTTCTGTTAACAGAGTGCTGTCCAAACTAGAATTTTTTCTGTTTTCCCTCTCTTAATTTTGGGCAGAAAAATCACCCCAGTTATCAACCTTTTACCCATTCTTTATTAATCCAGAGATTCTAATGCAAACATAAACATTTTGGGACTTTTTTGTAAATGGAAACATTCCACCTGCTCAGTAGCTTGGTATTACTAAAACAGTCTTAGATTTAGTTTTTTTCACCTTAACTTGTGTGTGAAATCTCTTTCAGATTTCTCTGTTTCCTGGAAAGGCTTTTCTTTGTTTCTGTCTCTTCTGTGGTCTGCTCATGTATTGCAGAATTTCTTGTGGTTTTTCTAGATGTGCCTATCTCTGAGATCCTCCCTCACTGTTATTTTGCCTTTACTCTGTCTGTTTGTGATTTCAGTGGGCTTCTCTATGTCAAAAAAGTCTCCTTTTAGAAGCAGAGCGTTTTTAGACGCCTTGAAGGTACCCCTCCTGTCTCAGAGAGGTGCAGTGACACCACCACACACCTGCATGCCTTGAGCTGGTAGCTTCATTAGCATCAGTGTTTCTTTGTTAGCATTTTCGAGCTCTTCAACTCATGGAACATGAATTGTGACATTTGACTTGGTCACTCCTGTTGGGTCATCGACAGCCAGAGAGCCCTCCCCGTGTGAAGCAGATCCAGGATAAAAGTCCTGCCATTCTCCCCCTTCTCTGAGTGTCTCCCTCTCCTGCCTTTTCTCTTGAGGGCTATAATTCAAACCTCTTCTTTCATACAGAAGAGAACATTGACAGTGAATCATTTGCGAAATTGTGGGAAAGCCTCTTGTGCTGTTTTTCAAGTCTGCTTTAGAGAATGAAACATGCCTGTAAAGCTGGGCTGGAAGCTGAAAGCACAGTGTCCTGGATCTCCCTCAAAACTGCTCTCTTTTATTTTTTTCCTTCTTTTAAAACTTTTTTTTCCCCCCAAGTTGACCAAATCTGCCTTTGGGTTCTTGAATCACTCCATTGATTCAAGCAACAGTGTACAGCTTAACAAAGCTGCACCAAACAAGCCAGAATGACACCTGGGGCCCTGCACTGCGTGTCACCCATTCCATCAGTGCTTCCCTTTTCTTTTTGGTGGATATTATTTGTGTGTGTTGTTTGTATGACGAATTTTCCTGGGTTTTGCAAATATTTATATTGTCTGATTTTTACAGCAATAAACTCATGTACTTGCCAATTTGTCTCCCAGTACTCCAAGCAGATTGTTCAATAGTCTGGCTCTCACAGAATATTTACCAATATTTAATATTTGCCTTGCTTAGGGAAAATCCATCCCTACCATCTTTGTCTTATCCGAGAGGTAATTTTTGATACTGTCCTACTCACACTGGACGTGTGGTAACTAAACTTCAGTCAATTATAATTGACTAAACATTATATAAAAAATATAATATTGAGAGCACTTTTATTGGTCCTGGTGCCAGCCAAATAAACCTTGATGCCACATGGCAGCTTGGGCAGGACACTCGGGGTAAAAGCAGCTCTTAGCCCAGGCTCAGTGCACAGGGCAGCCAATATCTGCCCATTGAGTCCTGCACAGCAGAATTGGAAATGCATGAGCATGCACTCAAATATTTATTTGGAGGTGAAAGACCATTGTGATTTAAATGAGACACTTCTGTGCCGTTGTTTGGCACTGCAGAAATGTGACCTCACATGACATCACAGGGCAGAACTGGAACTGACAGCGAGTGCCAGCAAGCGTGGCTGCTGGTCAGGTTCTGTCACAGGCTTCTTAAGTGCACTTCAGTCGTGATGTGCCCTGGGTTTATTCATTCTTGATGCTGCAGCTGCTCAAGAGTCTGATTTCACTGGGAAATAAAGAGGACAAAGGGGGAGAAGTAGATTAAAAGAGAAATGCCTTTCTGTGCTTTAAGTAATCTGTGTTACAAGGCTCTGTGTACAGAGCAAATCAACGCTGTCTCGGGCATCAGCCTGCTGCTTAAAAAGTTGGCAAGTACACCTGGAATGTTTGCAGGAATGCTGGAACTCTGTTTCATTGAAATGTAAATCAGTTGTATGGTGGTGGGAGATTTATGATGGTGAATTTACGTGTTTAATGCTTAAATAACTACTGAAGACTATGGAGAACTGTATCATGACACTGACTAACTTCCCTTGTTTATAGTGTGTTTCCTCAGTGCTGAAAACATACACGAGTGTCTTGGGATAAGTGTTGTATGGTAGGAAAAATTACCAAAATGTAATCACACAGGTAGAAATTGAAATACTCAATGATCTTTTGTGTGTGTATAGTTAACTGCTATTCATGACAGTGCTCAATTCAATTAAAGTGTAGATCTCCCCTATACTGAAAAAATATTCTATTTTATGGCCAGTGTTTATTTCCCAGCAGTTCCTAGAGAATGCATTTACAACAAGGACTTAAAATACATCTGCTTTGGGTGAAACTGAGAAACTCTTCAGCTTCAGAATGGTATTCTTGTAGACAGAAGTATTTCTCTTTTTTCAATCTTTTCAATAGCTCTAATGTTTATGTAGATGTTGTAAGTAGCTACATGCTAGAAAGAAAATGATGACAAATACAGAGATAAGTGTGGCTGGAAAATGTTATCTAAAACCATAGCTGAGAAAAAAAAAAAAAAAGAGATGTGTTATTTTGCAAAGCTGCTGTTAGTGATTTTTTTCATTTTTAATGCCTGTCCTATTTCTGGGTTAGTTCTCATGCTAATGGTAGGAATATAGCAGGAGACTCTGTATGTGAATAATCACTTGTTCATGAATTCCTGTGCCCAGAGGAAGAGCCTTGTGTTTCCTGTTAGGAACTTTTTATATTATTTTTTTTTTTTTTTTTATTTCTTTTACAGGCCAAACAAGCTCTAGGTCTAAAAGGGCTGTTTCTCAGAAATCCAAAGCAGGCCTCTCTGGACAGTCATGCTGCTGGGCAGCTCCATCGCAAACATTCCTTTAGCAGCCACATCCTGAGACGGACAGCCAGTGCACCCACCAAGAGCCAGAAGAAGAACAAGAAGGGCTTTCCTGAGATTGCTTTTGACACAAAGGACAGCAGCTCTGCAGGGGCTGGAGAAGAGCAGGAAGTGGAAGCTGCCTCCCAGCCTCGCTTTGTGCAAGAGCCAGAAAGTGCTTCCCCAGCCCCAGCTCCCCGAGATGGTGCCGGTGGGGAGGCACCTGGCAAGGGCTTGAAAGGTAAGGCCCAGGGCTCTCCCAAAGGGCCACGGCAGAGCTGTGCCCACCCCGGGGCTCCTTTCAGCGAGCCCTTGCCCAGGGCACACAGGGTGAGGCTGCAGGAGCCCCAGGGCGAGAAGCAAAGCGTCTTTGCCCGCTGTGCCATCAACAGCTCGGGCAGGATCGGAGTGGCCACCAACTGCATGAAATGCATGATTGGCTCCAAAGAGAGCCCTGACCCAGAGGGCCCGTGGAGTGACCACCCTGGCAGGCCCATTGCTAGAGACCCCCTGCACCCTGAGCAGGGCAGCAGTGCAGAGGAGAGGGTAGAGCTCAGGACCTGGGTTGTCAGAGGGCAGCCCAGGCCACACTCAGATTTGCAGCCTTGCAGCAGCCCTGGAACTGCAGATGATCTGACAAGGAGCACTCAGTCTTTTGTGACCCCAGGGAAGAAAAGTGTTGACTCTAAGTGTCACGGAATAAAGGCTCATTCCCGGCAGCGGTGGCAGTGCCAATCAGGTGGCAAGTACGGAAGCACTGTCAACTTGGTTGCAGCCAGCAATGGCTCCATATCCTCCAACTCCAGCAGTCTAGAAAGCCTTGGAAGCCCAGAATTCCCCAAGCACTGGCCTGAACCTTCTCGAAGGCAAGTGGGCACCCTACAGAGGGAAATGAATGCCTTGTTCGTTCAAAAATTGGAGGAAATTCGAAGTAAATCCCCTATATTCTTTACTGGTAAGACCAGATTTTCTTCACCATTCTCCACTGTAGATCACATCATTGTCTCAGCTTCTGCGTAGCATCCTTACTTAGAAGCTCCTCTATGTTGTTTGGCTGTCAAGAGCTCTTTTTTTTTTTTTTTTTAATTTTTGCAATGACAGAAAAAAAATCTGCATAAATATTTTTATTTTCTTTTTTGTAGACGTGTCTGGTTTAGATTAGTCCTTGCCATGCCTAGTTAACCATCTGCAGTAGTGACACTGTCAGTAGTCCATGAATGTTTGGGTTGTTTGTTCAGGCTCTTTTGTTTCCTTGGTTTTCTTAGTGAATGTGGTATGATACTAAGTAAATTTTAAGATCCAAACCAGAGCATTAAGTGAGATTGAATATGGAAAACCCACATCAACAAACAATATTTCCATTATCAGCCTTTGTGTTTCGCTGAGGGATAACCACATCAGGGATGATGTCTAATGTGCTCTCTGGTATCAAATAAACCGGTTCCCTCCTCAAAGATCTTGCAAAGTCACTGCTGTCAGTCCAGGAATTACTGAATGGAATTCTCTGCTCTGGGGTGTTCAGGAGATCATATTTTATAAACACAGCAGCCCATTCTGGTCCTAAATGTGTATGCAAACATTTCTACTGTGCTGTAATGTTGCACACATGCTCTGGCTGTGGCCTGAGGGCAGAGCTGCACAGCACAGAGCAGCAGAGTGTGTGATCTGATGCTCCCTGACATCAGCCAGGCTGGGGCACTCCTGGCATTCCCCATTGCAAAGTAAAATGTGCCCACTTGGAGGAAAGCTGCTAAAGCTGCAGCATTTTGTGGTTGTTTCAAGCCAGAAACAGGCGTGTGGTCAGTGGGAGCGTGACTGCACCTTTACCGTGAACTGGGGGTTTGTAAAGATGGGAAACAGAAGCAGAGGCAATCAAAGGATATCTTTTAATATGAAAAATGGCATTTTTCCTCCTGATTTGGCAGGCATGGGAGAGAAGGAAAGTGGTTTTGACAAGAATTTTCTGTTTCACAGAATACTAAGGAGAGAGTATGAAATACAGCTTTTGGCTGTGATTGCAAGAGCTCCTCTTCAAATCCCTTGTTCTCTTCCTTAATTGTCAAAGGAATTTGGACACTGGTGGTTACATTTTCAGGAGCAGTGGAGTGACTTTGGTGCTTTTCTTAAGATCTTATTCAGTAATAGATTCTGACTGCCTATCTGTAGTGGGCTTCTTTGAAAGCTTCATACATAAATTTGAGATATTTTATTTGTTTGACCAGTTTCATCTGGTTGGGTGTCTGCAATTTACCTTCTATTTTTTATACCTTTTTTGGTTTTTTTTAATGTATTTTTCCAATCTCTGCTTTGGGTATTTAGGAAAATACCAGGACAATGGGAGGGGAGAAGTTTGCTGGTTTCCATGACTTGCAGTTAATCCAAAGCAACAGAACTCTTTCTATGCCTAAATTATTGGCACTGGGCTTTTCACAAACTCTCAGTACTGTGACATATGAAACCATTTCCCATTATCAGTGCCAGCTCCCCTGCCAGCCCCCCAAGTCACTAAACAAATATTGTGATATGCTTGAAATTTGATTAAATCCATCTGACTTCCCAAGCATGGAATCAGCAAACCCTTAAAATGGTGAAATGGTGCCTTGGACTGGCTGCTGCTGGTCTAGTGACAGCCCCTCTGTTTGCACAAATAGCTCCCTTTCCCATCCTCCTGCAAGGCCGTGCCTCGGGCCAGGAAACCAGGGAAACCAGCTCCATGGCTGCACTTGGGAACTGGCATTCTGCTGGGGGAAGTGCCCCCAGGATGAGACAGGAAACTATAGCCTCTAGCTGGCCCTTCATGGCACCAGCCTTACATTTTCCAGTGATTTTCCTTCGAAGTGTGCCCCAACCTGTGCTGGTGGATGGGGAGAAGGGAGGGCTCATTGGTCTCATCAGCTCTGGGCTCTTCCTGACACATCCTGCAGATACTGAGAGTCTGGGAATGTTGGATTTGGCTCATGGGCACATGTGCCTGTTTCCCTTCCGACACTCCCAGCTAATGCAGGACAGGCCAGGGAATGGCTGCTCCCATCCCTGAGCTCCTTCCCTGGGCTGGAATTCCTGGTGCCAAGGAAGGGCCTGGTATTCCCTGGGCAGGTTCTGGGGGTGCAGGTGATGTTTTCCATTAGGAGAGGGCTTTGAAGAAGAGGAGGCCTCTCCAGGTTGCTTCCTCTGAGCAACCTGCCTATGTCAGGGCAGTTGAAACTTGATGATTTTTAAGGTCCTTTCCATCACAAACCACTCTGTGATTCCATTCCCCTGTCCAGTGGACTCTGCTTCTTCAACACTAACAAATACTGCTTTTCATTCTTCTATGATAAAAAAAAGGAATTTAACATCTGTCCATGTGTGGATTCCATTGAGTGCTCTGGTTGGTCAGAAATTCTTAGGATCCTACAAGCATGTGTGAATATTCCTGTATGTCTCCCTTCCCTCCCTCAGCACTAATTTATCCTGTTATCTGCACCTGCCTTCCCTACATTAACTGGATTTTTCCTCTGTTCTGTCCTATTATTCTACATGCACACTCCCTCTCTCTAGTTAAGAACTGAAAGGACAAGCAAGTCAAAGGTAACTGTCTGCGGAGTGTCCCCGATTCGAGCACCCTGTTGCCTGTAGTCCTGGTTTTTGCTTGTTTGCTGCCCTATAATTACCTGCTCCTGTATCCTTAAGGTCGTGGTCTGGCTCAGTGGTGCTTTGTTAGTTCTGGAATGCATGTCTGCACTGTGCTTTGGAGATATGGGAAATAATCTTTTTGGCATGATTGCTTTGGCTCCCAGGGTGCAGGTGATAAACATTGCAGTGAATAGAACATTTTCTCCAGGTAATTGGTGGCTGCAGTGATTCTCCAGGGTTGTACTCTCAGCCTGCTGTTCATGACCCATCTCTCTGCAGAGATTTTTTGAAATAGAAATTACCAAGTTTTTTTAAGAAGAACAAAGTCTGTTTAAAGCTTTTGTTTTGTTTTTCAAAGTCCCATTGCCAGCATTCCACTGTCTGCGCCCAGATCATTTGTAATCTGCTCCACAAGTCCTGTGCTGCTTCTCTTCTGAGTGGTTGGTCATTGGGATCACATCTGCTGGTCAAACTGGTGTTTTGATTAGTGTACATGCTCTGGTTGTGCTCTGATACCCTGACCTGTCTGAGTGCTGGAAGGAAGGAAAACTGCAAATCAAGGGGTGCTGGATGGTGGAGAAAGCAAAGTTAGTTTACAAAAGGGGACACAAAGGGCACAAATTGCTGGGTACTGTTGTTGTTGTTTGATAAGAAAACCAGAATAGTCACATGGTGCTGCTGTGCATGGACTGAGGTTTCTTGAAGCAACAGGGCTTTGTGCAGCTAAAACTGAAAGTGCAAAATGTTTTGCTGCCTTTGGCCAGGCATTTGAAATCCCAAGTTATTTTTAAAATCATGATTGACATATGCAACTAGTACCTTGAGAACAAAATGATAACGCATGAGGAATGAATCTTAGTCTAAACTGTAATTTGTAAGAGATAACTAACCCTGTATCTCTGTTTTTCTTGTTTCTTTCTTTTTCTTTTCATGCCTCCCAAGCAGACGTCTGCCACTTCTCAATCCAGAGGTCAGTCACTTCTTTATGCAGCCTAGAAACGATCACAGAAGAGCCTGTCCCTGCCAGTGAGAACCATCACTGCAGCCTTTTCTTCCCTCTGCCTGTTACCCCTTACAGTGATTCTGAGGAAGGGTCTGGGTCTGACCACTCCACCGAAGCTCGATCAGAGGGAAGCAGCACACCCAACCAGCCTCAAGAGTCCCTACCCTCCAGAGAACAAAGAACTAATCTGGCTGCAGAAGACCAAGGGCAGGATGTCCCAAGAACAGCTGACACAAGTTTAGTAGCCCCAGAAGATGGGAGGACAAGCGTGGCAGGCTGTCTCAGGGAAGGAAATGGCTGGACACAGATGTGCAGTAAAGCTGAAGATCAGGGTGGATCAGCAGCACATCCCCAAAAAGCCAGGCTGGTAGAGGCAGCAGATCACAGGGCTGGCCAACCTATAGGAAGCTGCCAGAAGCAAAACAGCCAACTAGGTCAGGTATTAACAGACATGAAAAACACCTCTGAATCCAAAGGGCAAAATCTGGGTGCAGCAGCTGTTCCACCCCAGCAAAACAATGTCATTAACAGCACACAGGCGGATTGTCCCCAGAAAGCCCGGGCTGCACAGGCTCTCCCTGTCTCTGTTTCTCAGATGAGCTCTTACATGTTGGCAAGAAGGGCAAAGAGTGAAGGACTGAAGACGTCAGACTCCTCAGCCTTAACAAAGATTCCAAGCAGCCAGTCTCCAGCAGCAGAAGTGTACTTTGATGCCACTGTCAATGACCGGATCTGGAGCAAGCTAGACTGCAGCAGCCACCGTGACAGCATGTCCTCCTCGTCCAGCATGTCCTCCAACGACACCGTCATTGACCTCTCTCTCCCCAACCTGGCTCGCAAAAGCCTCCCGGACCTGGGCATCCGCCAGGACAGCCTGGAGCCCCTGGCCATCAGGAAGGGGATGCGGCCACGCTCCGCCACCACCTGCAGCAACGAGATGCCAATGGTCAGCAAGAGCAAGTCCAACCCCAACCTGAGGTCTGGCCAGCTGCCAGCTGATGAGCTGTGCCCCCGGCCTCTGGCCAGGAGCCCTCAGGACGCGTTCTCGTCCATCCCTAGAAGGCACACCTGGAGCAGGCTCTACATGGAGAGTCTCAGGCAGTCCTCCAACAAATCCAAAGCGCATGACACGGTTGCGAATAACCAGACAAAGTCCAAAAGCCTCGGGGACCTTACCTCTGACGACATTGTGTGCACTTTTGAAAGCAAATACCGCAGCATCAGCAGGAGCTTTGTCACCCGCTCCATGCGGGAGCAGCGCCGCTCCTCGGGCCTGAGGCCCTCGGCCAAATGCCGGGATGAACTGACTGAGCAGCTGAAGAAGCTGACAGCCTTTCAGCAGGAAAACGATATCACCTCCCCCATCAGCCTTGACCCCAGCGAGTCGGAGGAGGAGGGGGAGAGCATGGGGCTGCTGCGCCGGTCGTCGTCGCGCAGCCAGAGCCGCGTGCGCTACATCGCCAACAGGGCCCGGCAGGCCCAGGAGAGGCAGCGCCTGCAGGGCCGGGCACAGCTCGGGGGGAGCCCCATCGAGGAGAGGGGCAACCCCGAGGGGGCCTGCAGCGTGGGCAGGGCCGGCTGCACCGACCCTGCCGCCCACACCGCCCTGCCCTCCTCGCCCAAAGCCCAGACCGACTGCGGGGTGGACACTGAGGTGTTCTTCATGCTCAAGCTGTGACCCCGGCAGCACTGGGCACTGTTTACACTCCTGTCACAGCAAAACTCGGCGCCCTGAGAGGCACAAGACATCCTCCCACCACTCGGTGCTTCCTGGCCTTCCCTTGAGCCCAAGGGTGCTTAATATCAGGACTCCAAAAGAATAGATGAGGATTCGTTTTTAATTGCGCTTTGCCCAGCCTCCGATTTGGCCTCCTTTGTGTGTGACCACTTCTTGCATTTGCAGTTTGCTCTTGGTCTTTACTAATTTCAATAATTCTTCTGACAATAGGTAACCTTGATGTTTAATAGTTCAATGTGATGCTAACGACAGCTAAGGAAATTTTGCTCTTACAAATTGTGGATCCGTGTAAGGAGGCTGGACTTAAAATCACATTTTATTTTCTGGAAGAGTTTGAGGGTGTGAATTAATAATGCAGTAGGTACAGTCCATCTTCCATCGTGGACCTGCTTATTACAGTGAAAATCCATATTTTCTCTTTGAAGAAGAGCTCTCTTGTTCCAAAGCAATGCTTTTATAAACCCAGCCTGTTTATATATCTATATATATACATATATATGTATATACACCTGTGTGTATGCAAAGATATGTCTGCACATGTATGTACACATGCACTCCCTGAAACTGAGCTGTGACTGTTCCTTGTCTCAAGGCATTGTCTGAGGGAATTGAGACAGGAGAGGGAAGGGAATGGCTAAAAACAGACAGGAAATATCTTCTGACTTTACTTCAGAAATGGCTAAGAAGCATGTTAGTCTTTTCTTGAAAGAGCACTGTCCCTTCTTATGGTATTTTAACAATGCTGCTGTACATAGCACTTTTTGGATGAATTTTACTATTTCTGTATTGCACTGCCATGCAAAATTTTCAATGATATGTTTAAAAAAGAGAGATATTTAATTTTTTTAGATGGACATATTTAGAATTGAATAACAACCTAAACAGAGTAATAATTTTTCCTCCGCCCTTTTTTTTACTTTTTATTTTTAGGGATGTTGTCATGTGTCCCCCCAATTATGATGTCATTTATTATAGATGTACATTTTATCAGTGATGGAGAAGAATGTTTACTGAGATGCATTTTAAAGAGAAACAGAGGTTTAATTTTATTTCAGGCTGCATAGAGTCCCTATTATTGAGAGGATATTTTGCCTTTGTAATGATTCTTTTGTGTATATTGCAAAATTTAAGAATTTGTTTGTAAAACCACCTTACACTACTAAAATAAACATACTTAACCTTCCAGCTGGTGACTCTTTAGCTGTAACACAACACTGGGGTCTGTGATACACAAACATCGTTCATTCTGCTTTGTTTTTCAACTTCCTTTGTAGATAACATTTAATTTTACTCTTTTTCAGAGTGGTAGCCAGCGCAGACCCAGCTCAGATTTTCTCAGGTCCTCCAGAACATGTGCAAGCACTGGCAGAGACTGACATTCTGTGGTGTGAGACAGCTCAGGGACTGGGGCAGAGCCCTGGCTGGGAGGATGGAAATTCTGGGGGAACTGGTGTGATTAGTAGCCAAACAGACAGAAGGAGCTGATCCATTCTGGAGCAGCTGTACAAGTAACACAGATGGCCCTGTTTCATCACTGAGGGGGTTTAAAGTCTGGCTGAAAATGCTGCAGCACAATTTTGCTTTTCACCTGTCACTTGACTGAAAAATCACTTCTATTCCTGTCCCAGCAAAGTGCACAGTGAAAGTGCATCTTGCTTCCTTCACACTTCTCCTGGAAGGGTTGTCACTTGTGGAGCTGGGAGGGGGTTCTTGGTTCTAATTTTAGTATCACTTGGCCATGAGAATTTAAACTCTGAGATACCAAAACAGTAACAAAATTGAAACTCTGAGATATCAAAGTGTAAGGCTGACAGTGTTAGCACGGTAACGCTGGGGAGGGGGCTGGAGGGGTTAAATTTTCTGATTCATTCTTTTCAAATGCTCTTCAGTATGTTTTGTCTGAAAATATTCCCTCAGTTTCCCAGCCTGGCTCAGATCTTCACAGCTTGTCTGCAGGTTTCAGATCCTTCAGACCCCAGGAGAGCTTTGTGCAGCAAAGGTTTGGAATGTGCACTGAGGTGACCCGAGAGCATCACTGCAGCCTCTGAGGGAAAGGAGGTGAAGCTGCAGCAGAACGTGTGATCTGCCAAGAGGAGCCTCCCATTGTGTCCCAGCACAAAGCAAATTTCATTAACATTCTCTGGACGAAAAATCGTTCTTGTAATAACTTTAATTTCGGGCTGAAAAGCTGCAGGGAGCTGCTGCTTTTGTAACTTTAATGCTTTTTAAACTTTAATGTCAAGTACATGCGACTTGACAGCTTCGGAAAGTTAATGTTTAAAAGGCGTATTTGTGTCTTCTCAAAGACTGAGTCTCATAATCAGATTATTTTCATCTTTAATTGATTAAGCAGTACTTGCTAATGCACCTCACAGGAGGCAGCATCGTGTAGCACTTCAAAACATTTATCTTTGTTCAGATTTTTAACCAACAGTGTCCGGATTTAACTCATTAGGGTGCATGTGAATTTTGCCCTCTTCCTTCCAAATTAGTGGCAACCAGCTTTAGAGCTTGTTTCGTGACACTACGTAAGACCATTCATCATGTATTTATTAATTCCTATGAGTGGCATTTATTCCAGCGTTTAAGAATTATTTGGAATTTAAGTCAGCAGAAGGTCACAGTTTTGCTCTTCATTCATTTGCTCTTCCTATGCATCTGCAGACTCCTGTATGTGGGTTTCAGTTCATTAAGCTGTAAGATCCGAAATCCAGAGTCTCCAGATCACAGCGGTGTATCGGACACGGCTGGACATGGCATTTGTGGTCTGTATTCCTCCAGCCTGCCATTCGTTATGACACTGATAATGAACATTCGATTGTGTCTTTCTAAGCTGATTTTATCTGCGTGAGCAACAGGCAGGAAAATGGGCACAGCTGCCAGGGACAGTTCCAGAGGGAGGAATTTTACAGGAACACCACGGGCCAGTAATAGGATTTTGTGAGCCTTGATGTAGCACCCAGCTGCTGCACTCAGCAGCTTCCAAAGCCTGTCCTTTGGTGTGGTCTCCCCCTTCCGCAAAGCTCCAGGTGCCCCCGGCCCGAGCTGGCACGTTCAGAGGCCACTCCTCCTCCTCCCTCGGGTATTTAACCCGGCACTGGATGCCTGAGTCCGTGGGATTCCCACTCCTCCTGTGCCGGGCATCCCGAGCTGCTCCTGCACAGACGCCCGGACGGGACAGACGGGCCAAGGGAGTCGCTGTAAGTGAGGAACTGCTTTCAATTTGCGCTCTGGTTCTGGCAAGGGGCAAAGCCTGGTGTCACAGCCTCCTTGCTGGCTCTTTTACCCAGCTTTACACCCTATTTGTGCTCTTAGATAATCAAGCAGTGTGTTTAACAACTTTCTTTCCAAGGTGATGCCAGCAATGTATTACCAGCTCTGATTAGTTTGGGGTTTTTTTAAAGGAGGCCACTTGAAACTAAGATGATTTTGTTGCATTGGAAGGGAAAAGGAGCAGGAATTTACAGGTTAAACCTACCAGGAAAAGTGCAGCTCCTGTCTGGCTCAGCCTGAAGGCTGCTGCTTCTTTTCCTTTATTTTCCCCAGTGGGTGATGCAGCTGCTCTGGCAACAGCCAAGAGCAGCAGCCACTTTGTCTAAAAAGTGGTTGTAGAATAAAGTCAGTGTTGGTTGATCCATAGCTCAGATCTCCTCTGTCCCTTCACAACGATCAAAATATTCCCATTTGGAAGCATTTTTTAACAGCAGCACCAACAAAATCAGCTTTGAAATTTAACCCGGAAAGAATCTTCTGTGGAGGTTTCAGTTATTTCTCCCATTAGGTGAAAAACACAGGGAAAAGAAGTGAGGGAAAGTACTGAGCTGTAATGCCAAGAGTTTTCATGGGAGTGCAAGATTGGGGAGATTTCCTAAAAGCTGATGAGGTAAGATAAATAATCCAGTGTTTTCTGAGCATCAGTCAGCGGCAAGTAATGCCACGTGTAGAATATTTTTGCCTACACACTCTCATAAATGGTAAGTTTTCTTGGGCATTTTTAATTTGTTTTTTAAAGTTTCTGGTGTCATAATGGTGCCCTGAATCTTGTTTGACACTTGGACAACAAATACAATTAAAAATATTGCTGCTGCTTCCTCTCCCCCCCTTTCCCTGGGGAAGAACCCACAGGGAGAGAACCACCAGTGGGTAAATCCCCTTTTTTAGGTTTGTCACATCCTTTTTGCTGCAGTGGGGACTTCACCAGAGCCTTTCTTTAGTATTTGTTCTGGCTGAGCTCTGCAGTGACTGTTTTCAGCTGGAGACTTTGTTTGGAATTGTGGACCTACAGGAAAAGGTGCAGAAAATCCAGGACAAACTGATCTCACCCAGTGATGAGGAACTGTAAAACCAGGTTTAACTGCTTGCCTTTCACCTCCAGCAGGAAGGTTCCTTTAGAACAGCAGGAATCTCTGCTCCAATGGATAAAGGTCTTCACTTCACGATCTGTGTGGTTACAGCTGTGCTGCTCCTGAGGGAATCAAGCCAGGCAGGTGAGGAAAATGATCCCGAAGTGTTGGCTGCACCCAAATCTGGTTTTGTTCTTCAGAACATTAATTTGTTCAGTTTTTACCTGCCAGTGCTTGCAGGATTTTATCTTAATCTCAGAATTTGCTTTCAAATGGGTTATTAAGAGATTCCCCAGGGCTCACCTTG
Organism: Corvus cornix cornix; assembly: GCF_000738735.6. NCBI lineage: Eukaryota > Metazoa > Chordata > Aves > Passeriformes > Corvidae > Corvus > Corvus cornix. Next base: position 4,019,445 of record NC_046350.1, on the reverse strand, counting down.
TGACTGGCTTTGTGAGTGCTGCTACCAAGTGGCTTTGATGTCACCAAGTGGCTTTGCTGCTCCAGTTGAAAACCAGATGACAGAGACAGGGGAGATGAAAAAGCCAAGAAAAAGGGTGGGTTTAGGTGTGGTTATTGTGGTTAAAGCTGCACTTCTTTGAGTTTATGTTCCCTTGAGCTGCAGCAAGATGTGCTGAGGATGGGGGAGAAAACTGAGGTGAGGCGGCCAGTCCTGACCAGTGCCAGAAGCCTTTTCCCCAGGAGTTCAGCAGGAGCAAAGAAGGGCAAGCTCAGAGTAGCAGGAGCAAAGGAAAAGCTGATTTTTGCAGCCACAGTCGCTTCCTGCAGCCACCAACCTACAGGGAAGGGAGGGATGAGCCCTTCCCCTTGTCCCGTGCTCCTGCAGCCTCTCAGGAGGATTCCCAGGACGGGGCCTCGCTGCTGGGAAGTGTCACTGCCCTGAGCTGGGGTTGGTGCTGCAGCCCCATCGCCCCTGGGCCTTTCAGGAGGGCTCACAAAGGGGCTTTGAGCTGGGAGCTGGAGCCCTCAGAACGCTCTGCTGGCTTCCAAGGAACCCCACAGGCCCTCAGAAAGGGGCCTCCAAATCCTGCTGCTGGCTTTAAAGGGTTTCTAAAGGGAGACAAGAGAACTCCTTTGTGAAGGTTTCCAGCCCCCACGGAGAACTGTGGTGGAGAGGGAAAAAACAGGTTTTGTTTTACAATAATGTGGAGTTCAGCACAAGGCCAGAAGATGCAGCACCAAAGAAGGAATAATAAATACATAATGAATGAATATGCTGTTATATTTAGTGAAAAACTCACAGCTTTTGCTTGAAAGAGTGAAAACACCCTGCATTTTTTGGTTAACCTTGAGGGATTTTTGGCTTTTGCACTGTGAATTCTCTGATTCCAAGGAGCAGTGCTAAGCAGATTCTAGAAAAACTATTCTGGGAAATTAATGAGCCATATATTGACAAAATTGTGGTTTTAATTCTGCAGTAGGGGGGAAAGGAAGAGTAAGGAAAAACAGTGTCTGGGAAGTGGGTGGTGAGGAACTTTAGGCTGTTCAGGGGGCTTCTCCTCAGGGAAAATGGGGCTTGGCAGGGATGGGGGCAAATCTTGGCTGTGTGAGGAAGCAGCAGAGCTGGTGCTGCCCCTCCTCAGGGAGCGATTGGCTGTGCAGGACCCATCCCTCGGAGGGTGAGTGACATTAAGTGACATCATTGAGTGACATTAGAACCTCCTGCAGCCCCACTCCTGTCTCTGCCTCTCTTTGTGCTCCGGGGGAGGAAACAAAGGGAGTTTGGGAGTTGAGGGTGATCGTTCTGATTATTTCAGTGCACTGTGAAATGAGGGCATGAAATGCCACTTTTGAGGAGCTGTAAATACAAGCCCCCCACAAATCTGATATTTTTGTTGTATTTTTCCAGGAGCTGGGAGGAATGATGATGCTGTGAGTAAGGTATGTTTGAGTTCATTAGTGCATGAAGGCATAAGGCAGATGATCTTACATTTTAAATTCAGAAGCAGTGGTCAGAGTGCAATGATTTTAATCTGTGGAGAGTTATTCTTTTAAGTACACTGTTCATGGCTGACTGGGTTTTTGCTTGTTTGTTTGTTTTTGTGGTTTTTTTTAACTGAATTTTTTGTCCAGAGCTCAAAATTCAGTCGTGCCCCAGGGAAGAATCTGTCAGTAGCCCTCTCTTACGGCTGGTAGAGTTGGGGAACTTGTGATCGATCACAGCTTCCAAGACAAAGCTCATCCCTCAAACCCTTCCATTGCACAGAGAGAATTAAACCAAGATCATTTGGCTCCTGGAAGGACTGGAGCTTCTTTGGCAGATCTTGTACTGGATAAATATATCTATATATTCACACACACATGTACACATCCTCTCTCTCTATCTAGAAAAATCACCCTGTAATTTTACAATAAGCAGATACGTTTAAGACCAACAAACCTCATAGAATTTGACCTTTCACTGGCAAAAGCTTAAATTGCCTTGAAGTGGCTCTGATGAGGAATCCTCTCGAGCTGGGTGACTCTGTGAAATTGGAGGATGTATCTTTAATTCACAGAAGTGAATCCGCGTTTTCCTCTCCTCCTCCTCTCAGGTTTCCAACTGTTCTGTGTCTCCTGGAATTGCTCTCTAATGAGACCTTAATTGGCTGCTAATTCTTTTGTCTGCAGCACGAATTGGTCTCTTGGGAAGGCTGTGCACACCATCTGAGGAACTGCAGCAGCGTTTGAAGCGATTTTTGTTTGCACCAGGCAATAAAGTGAAAGGCTGTGATTCATTAATTAGTTAGCAAACAGCAGCAGTCACTGCAGCTCACGGGGCAGGTTTAGGGCTGGTTTAACACAGGCACACCCCCTGCACCTCCCAGGTAAGGCCCAGCCTGGTGGGGCCACGCCTGGGACTTTGAAATCCAACTGTTCCTTCATTTTCTGCTTTGCAGGGCACAGACTCACGGGGAGCAGCCGAGGGTCTTCCAACCCTGACTGTCACAACGATCCTGGTAAGGCCGTGACAGCGGCAGGGCACAGCTGGAGCTGCACTTTGCCTTTTATATCCCACCCATTTATGTGCAGGTGGTGTTTTGGACTGGCTTTGACAGTGATGGCCCCGTTCCTCGCAGTGCTTTGGGGCTGGCTCAGGGGTGGAGAGGTGCCAGCTGTGGGCAGTGGGAGGATTTGGGGGCTGTGGCTGGGGGCACAGGGCTGTGTCAGTGCTCTGGGGAGGCAGCCAGGCCTCTCTGCTGAGCTACACCTGAGGGGCTCAGCTCCCTGAGTGTTGTTTCTGCCCTGACTTGGGAACAATGTAAAGGTCACAAGGGACTAAACCAGGCTATAAAATCCCCCAAATGCATCACCAGGTGCCCCAGACAAGCAGGACTTTCAGGAGAAGCTGCAGCAGTGAATTTCCTGAACCTGATGTTGGGCCCTGCCCAGCCTGTGATGGGCCAAATGAGAAGTATTTGGCTTTTAGGCTGAGAAGAGGTTTTCACTCATTCCCGTGGTGCCTGCGGGATGCAGCTGCCCTGGTGGTGGTTCATGACTCCAGGGAATATCTTCCCAGTCTGGAAGTGTTACCCCTGCATTAACATGGAGAGGAGTAACGGGGAGGGTTTACCAGGGCCGGGTTTAACTCCCCTGGGTGTCAGTGCCCTGTGGGAGGCTGCAGCTGTGCCCGTGTCCCTCTGCCACAGGAGGATCCGTACGTGATGGTGCGGGGAGCGGAGCTGGAAGGATACTGCATGGACCTGCTGGGAGCCCTGGCGGGAATGCTGCGCTTCCAGTACCGCGTGAAGGTGGTGGGGGACGGCCAGTACGGAGCCGTGGCTGCTGGCGGCAACTGGACCGGGATGATCGGGGAAATCCTCCGGCGGGTAACTCCCAGTTTGTGTTCCTGACCAACTCTGCAGGGACAGGACAGCAGGAGCAGCTCTTGGGCTTCCTTAGGATTTGCTCAGGGACTGAGGAACTCGGGGTTCTCCTGCCTGGAGCGTAGAACTGATGAGCAGCAAGACTTGGAGTTGGGTTTGGCCTACAGAGATGGAAATAAGGCACAAGGAGACAGCAGCCACAGCAGGAAACCCCTGTTACAGCCAGGCACTCCCAGGGCAGCGCTTGTCTGTCTCAGTGTTTCTCTGTAGCTTGTGAGACTGTGCAGACACCTTGGCAAAATTTACCCTGAGCTTAACCTCTGGGTGAGACTCATTTCATTCAGAATGGCCATGCCCAGGCTCCTCAAGAGCTGCTCGAATGCACATTTCACCCCATCAGGTGCATTCCCTGGGGCTGATGTTCTGCCGTTTGTGGGGAACACTTCAGTTAAAGCTCTTTGCCCCTCTGAGCTCAGTCTGTGCCCAGCTCTCAGCCAGAGTCAGACAGGAGCAGCCTTTTGTTCTGGGTGAGCAAACCCAGCCCGGCTCCTGCTGCAGAAGGAAACCAGAAGCCCCAGATACCAACCAGCACCTCGCTGTGAAGGATTCCATTGGGTGGAATTCCATTCCAATGATTTCCATAGGAAACCTGTCCTGTTCCTTGGGGCTCACATCCCAAGGCTGTTGACTTGGGGAAGTGATGCCATTTCAACACCTGCCCACTCAGCCAGGGAAGCACCTGCTTGAGGGACAGAAATGTTTGAGGGACTGAAATGTTCCCTGGGCTGGGTGGTTGATTGGTTTTCATCTCCTTGGCAGGAAGCTGACATTGCAGTGGCTCCACTGACCGTCACCTCAGCCAGGGAAGAGGTGGTGTCCTTCACCACGCCCTTCCTGCAGACTGGGATTGGGATCCTGCTCCGGAAGGACACGGCCTCCCAGGACGTGTCTTTCTTCCACTTCCTGTCTCCTTTCAGCAAGGAGACCTGGACAGCCCTTTTATTCGCTTATCTGCTCACGTGCTTCTGCCTCTTTCTTGTTGCCAGGTACAAATGCATTTGTTTCACAGATTGTGTTCAAGTCAGTGGATTTCTCACCTATGAAGAGATTAGAAAGTCCCAGGGAGCATTTTGCTTTGAGGAACCCTCTGTACAGGTCCAGTACAAGGGCTAAGAAAGCTTAAGTCCTGTCAGGTTCAGCCAGCATCATGAGTCGGATCTCCCCATGAGGAACACCAGATCTCTTGATGAGGATTATTTTTGTTTTTTCCCTCTGAATGTCTGGTTTTATCCTGTCATTTTCCCACAGACTGAGCCCCTGTGAATGGAATGAGCCAAAGAATGAAGAGAACCACTTTACCTTCCTGAACAGCCTCTGGTTTGGAGCAGGAGCACTCGCCCTGCAAGGTGAGCTGGGAGGATGCACCAGAGCAGCGCCAGCAGGGTTTTTAAACTGCTGGTACACCCAGCTTCTTCTGTGACTTCTGCGATGTGCTCTTGGGGGGGAAAAGGTGTCTCAGTAGGGACACTTGGAGCACTAAACCAGTGTGGGGAGGTGTGATTAGAGACCTGCTGGGGTTGTACATGTGATTGCCTCCAGCTGGGAAATGTTTTCTGCTGTAACCACTGCTCTGGGCAATGCCCAGCTGACCAGGCCTGGCTGCTTTGAACAGAGGAGTTGTTTGTGTAGCTTTGGGCCGCTGCTGCTGCTCCAGCCCTGCACTGCGGCGTTGGTGCCACTCACCAGCACAGTGGGGCTCTCCAGGCTCAGGCTCTGCTGCAGGGCAGGGTCTGCAGTTTGCCTTTATTTAAAGGCAAGTCTCTCACTCAGGCTGGTGGATCTGCAGTTCTTGGTGTGTCTCTGGCCACACATCCCCTCCCCTGTGGTTTACTGTGATTTATTGTTTCCCCGTGGTGCAGGTGCCACCCCCCGGCCCCAGGCGCTCTCGGTGCGGGTCATCGCCGTGGTCTGGTGGCTCTTCACCCTGGCCCTGCTGGCCGCCTACATCGCCAACTTCACGGCCCTGCTGAGCTCTGGCAGCGAGCAGCTCCCCATCCAGACCTTTGAGGACCTGGTCAAGCAGAGGAATCTGGAGTTTGGGACACTGGAGGGCTCCTCAACTTTCTACTACTTCAAGGTGCAGAGAATCTTGTGGTCCCCACACACAGGGGCTGTAGAACTGCTGAGCTGGGGCTGAGTCACCCAGCTCAGGCCTTGTAACCCCTACAGCACCCTCATCATTGTTGACTCTCTCAGTTTTCCTATAATACTTCAAATAATATGGTTATTGTTCTGGTCACCCCTTCCTCCACCTCTTCTCACAGGAAGGCAGGCACAGAACTCTATTTTTATTCTGTATTCTTTAAAAATCTCTGTACTCTTCAGGGGCTGCCCTTGTGTACCTCGAGCAGCAGGTGCCATCTATGACACTTGTACCCCTGTGTGATGCCTGTCCCCGGTGTTGGGGACAATCTGTGCTTGCAGGGGTTCACACATGGTTTAAGTGCTCTTCTCCAAATGTTTTACAACCCTTGCACATACAGGCAGTTTTTTATTTTTTTGGTGTTGTCTCACACATGAGTTTGACACTTGGGATTTTTGGGCTGCAGAACTCCAAGAACCCCATCCACCAGATGATCTATGAGTACATGGAGAAGAGGCGGGAGCACGTTCTGGTCAAGACCTACCAGGAGGCTGTGCAGCGCGTGATGGACTCCAACTACGCCTTCATCGGCGAGTCCATCTCGCAGGACCTGGCGGCCGCCCGCCACTGCAACCTCATCAGGGCCCCCGAGGTCATCGGGGCCCGGGGCTTCGGCATCGCCACCACCCAGGGTGAGTCCCTGTGCTCCTCTTCTGTCCCACTCCTCCCTGGGATGGCAGGGGCTGCAGGAGCAGGGACAGAGCAACGGGCCAGAGCCAACACTGCTGTTGAGGGTGACCAGACTGAAAAAGCTGCAGGGTCCCTGTTCTGTGGGGAATTATCACTGGCACTTACTGGCTCTCACTTTGAACTCTAATCCACAAATATTCCATCTCCCAGGGGTGTCCCTGGCCCCAGGAATGCAGATCCCATAAGGCAATGAGCAGGGGACAGTTTGCTCGTGTCCTTCCCTAAGCACCCTTGCTCTGCCCTTATCCCACAGGTGTTACCCCCTCTGTGGGCAGGACAGGGGCGCTGTTAGCCAGGAAAAGCCCTTGGCAGGGGCTGTTGTGTTCAGTGACACCCGACCCCACACCCATTAACAATGTGCAACCAAACCATGGCTCCTCTCTCTCCCTCTCCCGCTGCCCAGCATCCCCCTGGACCAAGCCTCTGTCCATCGCCGTCCTCAAGCTGCGCGAGTCGGGCGACCTGGATTACCTGCGGAACAAGTGGTGGGAGAGCAGCTGCCTGCGGCAGAGCCGGGACCGCTGGGGGCCCCTGGAGCCGCCGGCGCTGGGGGGGCTCTTCCTCACCCTGGGCATCGGCCTCGCCCTCGGCATCCTCGCGGCCCTGGCCGAGCTCTCCAGCAGCAGCCGCCGCGTGGCTGCACACGCCAAGGTGGGCCCTGGCTCCTGTCCTGCCTCCCCTGTCCCTCCTTCCACCAAGGTGGGCCCTGGCTCCTGTCCTGCCTCCCCCTGTCCCTCCTTCCACCAAGGTGGGCCCTGGCTCCTGTCCTGCCTCCCCCTGTCCCTCCTTCCACCAAGGTGGGCCCTGGCTCCTGTCCTGCCTCCCCCTGTCCCTCCTTCCACCAAGGTGGGCCCCAGCTCCTGTCCTGCCTCCCCCTGTCCCTCCTTCCACCAAGGTGGGCCCTGTTCTGGCCCCAGCTCCTGTCCTGCCTCCCCGTGTCCCTCCTTCCACCAACATGGGCCCTGTTCTGGCTCCGGGTCCTGTCCTGCCTCCCTGTGTCCCTCCTGCACCAGCCAGGCCCCACCATTTCCACCCTGACCTTGGTTTTCCTAAGGAAAGCTGTGCAGTGGGGCAGGGCTGAGGGGAAGCTGTGCAGTTACTCCTTAAAGCAGCAAACTTTCACAGCTTGGGCATGTAGCCTGGACAGCAGAAAATGGGTTTGTAGCCTGAACAGCAGAAATACAATAAAATAAAGCCCTAGCACCCAGCCACCTCCCCCCAAAAAAAATTAAATAACATTCCCTGTAATCCCAAGGCAGCCAAACTGCATTCCACTAGTCTGGGTGTTAGAGAGGACAGTGAATGATCCATAACGAGTTTATTCTCAGTGGTGGCTGTTCTTCAGTCATTAGACAAGGGAAAGACACAATGAAACTGCACCAGTGCCCACCTGTGCCCCTTGGTGCTCCTGTTCTCCAGCCCTCCCAAGGCTGTGCACATGGAAAAGGTGGATCCACAGAACAACCCACCCCCAGCCTTCTCTCCCCCTTTCTCTTGCAGAAATCTTGCTGCTCTGTTTTCACAGAAGAAATCTGCACTCGTCTACGCATTAAAGGAACCGCCAGACAAAACCAGGAGACGTCAGGGAAAGCAAATGCTTAAGGAGTCTTTGCTGCAGGAATGGGCCTGGGTTAGGGTTGTACCACATCCTAGGAGCTGTATCAGTGTAGGAAGATGTTTTTCTACTAGGCTAGAGTGTTAGTTTGCTAATTACACACACACAGAGCACTTCTGGAGTGGTGGTGGAGCTGCAGACACAAGGAAATGAAGTGGCTTGGAAGAATTTAAATTGATAAGGGGTGGAGTGGAACTGTGGCAAATTGATAAACTGGAGCTGAGCTGGCCAGGATGATGGATCTGTGTTTAGAAGTTCACCCTGTAAGTCCATGAAGGCCTGTAGGAGGAAGTGACTGGGGACAGGTTTATGTGAAGCCTCTGCTACTAATTCCTGTGTGAGGAACAGGTGTGGAACATTAAAGCTCTTGTCTGTTTGTGGTAATCAGGAACAACAGCTTAAGCATTGCAGCTATAAATAGCCTCATCCTGCCCTGCCTGAGCAGGAGGTGCTGGTCCCTGGGAAGGTAAATCCTGAATCAGAACTGACAGTGCTGCTGTTTTACCCCAAACAGGCCCTCCCTGCCCCCCAAACCTGAGAAAGGGAGCCCCTGCCACCAAGGAACCACTGGAGCTAAGAAGTGCCAGGCAGGGCTTGGCCTTCGTCCCTTCCCATCACAGAATAATCCATCAACACTGTTTGGTGACAGAGAATGTTTTGTTCTTGTTGCCCAAGTGTTGAGGACTGACAGTGGAAATCTATCAGTACCAGAGCAGGGGATGAGTCAAACACAGCCCAGCCCCAGCTCCCCTGCAAGGGGAGATGTGAGGGAGTTTTGCATCACTCTCCTGCTCCCAAAGAATGCTGGAAGTTCAGGGGAACAGTTTTCTCAGCTGCATGTTAAACATTTTCCTCATTAAGCTGTTTTTCCTTTCAGAGCTGGATGACTGAGGCATGTAAATGTTAGGGCAAATTGCTGGTTAGATCACTCCACTTATGTACTCCACAGCTGAAGGAGGGAAAAAGCAAATTGGGTTCCTTGGGAATGGCTGTAATTGCACCGCAGGAACAAAGACTCCAATCCTTGTCAGTCCCAGCAGGGAGAACTGAAGGCAACAGAAACCAGGGGCCCTCAGGCTGGCAAGGTCCTGGGTGATCCTGAATCCAGCACTGCAACGTCCCTGTGAGGACAACTTAGTGGGACTCAGCTTCCAGCTGCTGTGAAGGAATTCGGTGTAGCTGCAGGACTCCTGCTAATGGGAACAAACATGGGGTAAGGGATTCCAAGGGTTGGGAAACCAGGCCTGGTCCTTATCTCAGACCGCAACAGCTCTGCTCAGACAGAGCCTGAGCAATGTTTGTGGGGTGAGAAGGTGGATCAGCCCTCCCATCAACTGAGCTGCACAGAGCAGGAGAGATGTAGGTAAGTTTAAAAGCTGAAAATGCAACATCAGGCTCACTTAGCACTTAAAAGCTATTTGGTACGTGCCGTGTCAGTGCTGGCAGAGTAGGCAGAGATGTATAAAAAAGGTTTCATTGACATTTAAATATATTTCTATATGAATGTCTCACAGAACAAAAAAATAAAGTCTTTTCATCACAAATACTGCAGCATTAAAATAAACACTTACCAAAATAAACAATGAGTGATATACATATATATATTTGAGTGTGTAGACTATAGAGTGAATCATATTGTCGCTTTTTAAGTCACAAAAGCACAATATAAATACGGAATTTCCTGTGAACTCTTTTCCCTGTTGTAATAAAAATACATTCTTTACAGTTAAAGTAAAACTAGTGCAAGTCCATCGGCCGTGCCAGCTCCATCATTTACAGGGCACTTCGTACTTGAAGATGACGCTGAAGATTTTACCCCCGAGGCGGTCAGCGAGCCACGAGTTCTTGATGACGGCCAGCTTGAGGCTCTCACACCTGAGCACGGCGTAGTAGTTGGTGTGGATGGCCCTGCCCATGCCCTCGATGACCACCAGGTCCGTCTGCCGCTCCCGCACCAGCACCGCCAGGCCCTGGTCCAGGCGGCTGCAACACAGCGCGGTCAGAGCGGCCACAGCTGCCCCTCCACCTGCAGCCACAGCTGCTGCCCTGAGCTGCCAGCTGGGATTCTGCACAAAGTTACTGGTGCCCACTGACAGGGGCACCTGAAAGCCAAGGAGATTGATTGAAACGTTGTTTTAAATGCACCCAGCGTGGGGTTTAAAGTTCTGTCCCCAAGAGCAGAACTGAGCAGAAGGAGATAGGTTAAATAAGGTGAAATGATGCTTCTATCCCAGGGGGTTTTGGCCACCTGCCAAAAACAGGATCTGCCATCAGCCATAACCTGACCTGCTCCTGACCCAGCTGTGTCCTGAACACAGACACCTCACTAAGAGCCAAAGGCTGTAAGGCCTGAGCAGTGTCACAGGTCTGTAAATCCACACGATGCAACTCCTGATGGGTGTGCAGATGTGATTTCCAGCAGGAAGGCTGGCTGGGATGCTCCACAGCCAAACCTTTGACCATGCTGCAGCTGAGGGGCACAAATAACAAAGTGGCACTTTGCCCACGTACCTCAGATCCAGGCATGGAGAACTGGAGCCCGTCTGAACCAACAGCAGCTTCTCATCCCTCAGTGCAGAGCTGTTCAAAAAGACAAAAATAATAAACAGCTGCTTCAGCAGGGCCTTGCACATCCGGGAATGAGCCAGAGAAGCAGGAATATTGAAGCCTCTTTCACAAAGGCTTTCTTTGCTGCAGGGACTTCAGCAGGAAACACAATGTTTCCTTGAGCACAAGGATTGCTCAGTCAGCCCTGCATCCTCTCTCAGGGACACTCTGTGTGTGACATACACAGATTTGCCTCTATTAGCATAGAAAATTCCTGGTGGAGCAGCTGGAGTGCTTGTCAGGGAAGACACAACATGAAATAGAACTATGGGTGTGCCAGAAAGACCCAATTTCTCTATTTTTCACTTGAATGAAAGTAAAGCTCTGCCTTGGGCTGAGGCTGCAGGTCACAGATGCTACTGAACAGTGCAATACAAAGGCAGGATCTGCTCTCCCCAGGGAGGTGTGACAGACTGGTGCTTACTGGATCACAGGGTCCATGGCCGCGATGCGCTCGGTCACGATCAGGGACTCGCTGTAGGTGACGTCGTTGAGGGCAGGGCCAGAGTTACAGGCCAAAATCACCTGGGGGAAGGTGCCAGGAGAGGTCACACAGTCAGGCTCCGGCATTCCAGGCGTTTGGATTATTCCCAGTTTGGCAGAGAAGTTCCTGCTGGTGGGCAGTGACACCTTCCAGCAGTTACCAAAACTCCACAGGAATGCACAAGGAAACCACTCACCTCTGTCCCTCTAGAAAGGAGCTCTCGGACAAAAGGAAAGACTCCTAAAATTATGTCTATCCCACTGTTATCTGCGAAAATTAAGGCACATTTATGAGGGGGACCCTCCTGCAAGAGAAAACCAATGCATTCAGGATGGAGCACCACTCACCTCAGGGAACAGTTTGTTATTCACAGCCACTCCTCCAAACCCCCACATTTTATACCATCGAACGCTTGAGCCTTTGGGTCTGGATTGCAGCAAATTCGCAGCACACACCAGTGACAAACAGGAGTTATGGGGCTCCCTGCTGGTATCTTTGCACAGGGGTTTAAAACAGCCTCGAGTTCCTGTGCTGTGTTTGAGACAGGGCTCTCAAACTCCAGCAATAAAACCTCCACCTGCCAACTCAAGCCAGGCCTAACCCCAGAGTCAGGCTGTGATCCTGAACGTGCTGGGTGCCAGCTGGACCTACCTTGGAGAGTGTTTTAAGCCAACCTGGTGCTGGCTGAACAGGACTCCCTTCTGCCAGAGAAGGGCAGGATGGACTGTGGGGGCAGGGACATCCTAAAATGAAAAGACAGTGCCTATTCTCCATTAACCTCCTCATTTGTTCTCAACCTGATGTTGTGACACTTAGTTCACTTCAGTTCATACCGGCAGAAGAAGTGAAAAATGCTTAATTCCTAATAAAAACTGTCAGGGCAGTGCCTGTAGTTCCCTAATTATCCCTGTTACCCAAGATTAGCTGGTGCTTTGTTTTAGGATGGAGCATGTAATGATTTGCCATAGTCTGCTCATCCCCAACCTTTAGGCTGCGATTTCCAACAGAGAGATTAACACAAAGACACAAAAGCTTTTCAATTAATCTTAATTAACTGGTAAAAGAGATTACATGGGAGAAAAAAAAAACAAACCCACAACTCTGCTAATTGATAAGTTAATTACTTCCAGCAAGCTCCTACATTAATACCAGTTTTAGTTGGCTACTCAGGGAGAGGAACAACTCAAAACACTACATTTTGGGTTTCTAAATTCAGGAGTCTGGGTGTATGGAAGTGCGTGCCCTGGTAAGGAGGGGAGGCTCTGGAGCACCTCTGAGAGCAGCTGGGCTCCAGTGGGAATTCAGGGAAGCAGCTTGGGAAGTAACCAAGTGTTAGACTAATTCCTTTATTCCTTTCTTTATGGTGAATTATTGGCGTTTGTTCTGGGCTGTCTGAACAGAGTTCTGTTCAAACCCCACGATTCCCAAGGTGGTTTGGTGATTAAGATGTTTAATTAGTGGGTTTAGGGCCACCCATGGTCGTACCTTCAGTCGCTCCAGCCACTGGCTGTAGGAATCTTCCAACCAGGGACGTTCTGTGGCACAGACAGAGCAGTGTCAGCATTTCTTATCAACAGCCACTAACTCTTATCAGCAGTCAGTCATTCTGCACATGGTACAAGCAGGAGGTTCATGCTACACACACTGAAGCATTTGAGCTCAGGTTTGGAATGTTAAATGTGTAGGTTCACAGAGTTCCCGAGCTCTCAGTTATGGGAATGGCTCCATGAGAGCAGGCCTGGAGTGGAATTTTCACACTAAAGCTCTGGAGTGGAGTGAGCTGGGCCCTGGGCTGGGGGTGCTGGACCCCCCAGGACGCTGTTTCCTGGCAGGGACACAACAGTGAGTGACCATCTCTGTGTTTAAGGAGAGAGTGTGCAGGTTTAATTCCTTTGGAGCATTCCACCCAAACTCTGGATCTGCATTTAGATGACTCTAACAAGCCCTAATGATTCCTTGTCATCATCTGGGGCAGCAGAACCCCCCCAAACATTCCCACTCCATTCCCTCATTAACATCCAGCTCCAACCACCAGCACGGATCTCCCCTTACCTTGGAGTTTTGACTTGGCTTCTTCAAACCCAAACTGTGGCTCAGACTCCAGGACACTGGAAAAGGAGAGAAACAAAGGGCAACACAGTTCAACACCTCCATCTCACCAAGTGGAATTCCAACATTTCTTTAGCTGGTGCCCAGCAATTTGACTGCACTGGTTATACTGGGGGTGTCTGTGGGTCCCAGGACTGGGAAATGTATTTTGTGCTCATGTTAAAAACAAAAGGCTCATCAGGACATTAAATCAGAGCTCTTATGCTAAGAAAAAACAGCCTCAGCAATGTACATGTTTGTAGATGTTTGCAGGCAGTAGGCTACAGGTAAAAAAGACATTTTTGGGTCTGCAAGGCACCATGAAATGTCATGACTTAAACCAGCTGCAGGGTGTAACAGCGCTGTACAAGGGTTGATGGGGAGATTGGGGAACTTTATTTTTTAGAAAAAAACCACAACTGGACATTCTGTAGCTTGAAGGGTGCTGTTAAAGGATGTAACACCTACTCTGAGACTGCCTTTGCTCCCCAGTCAAAGACATTCCCTGCCAGAAGTCCTTTCACCAGTGCAAACTGCCTCTCCTCCCAGCCCAGGGAGTCCAGGGACTCGATCACGCTCTGGAAACACTTTAAGGCTATTCCGTTTTCTTTCTGCTTTACCTGTAAGACAGTCAGGAAACATTGGATTTACAGACCAAAATTTCTTACCCATCCTTGGCTGTCTCAGTCCCAAGGCCACGTTCAAGCATCTCCTCTGTGTTCATGGTCTCTCATGGACCAACCAATTACCGTTGTCAGCGTGCTTAGGACCAAGAAAAATCTTTCCTGGATTCTAATAAAAAGCTTCATGAGTGCCAGGATATGATCTATAGCCCAAGAATTACTTTTCTTAGCAAGTTAGAGGTGCAACAGATCTTGAGCAGATTGGGAAACAGATCTCAAGCAAGCTGGGGAATGGGAGAGTGGACACACACAAACCTTGTAGCAGTAACATGATGCATCAACCCCAGGAAATCACCACCAGCAGTGCCACAAAATCTGAAGGGTGGTTTTGTTTTTGGGTTTTTTTGCATCATCCCAAATTCTCAGCAGCTCTCCCCTTTTTTTCTCTGCTCTGTCTTTGCTGAGATCAGTGTTACAGGGTGAGTTCTCTTAGGAAATTTAAAACGATTCTGGGTACCAAAATCTTGTCTTGGCAGTAACTCGTCTGAATTACCAGAGGGAAACATAAGCAAAGGGCATCTCACATGTGTTCTACCCCTTTTTCAGAGTGAAGACAGTGCAGCCACGGAGAACTTCCTCTGTATTTTGCAGAAATATGTCAATAGTCAGGAAAAAAGTCTCAGACCAACCACTGGCACTGTTATTATTTGTATGTCACATAAACCGGTGGTGAGGAAAGGACCTACAGAAAACTATTTTTGAGAAATACTGACTCAAATGTCCTCTCCCCAACCACTTCATGTCACAGAAGAAAATACAGAGAGAAAACAGCTGCACAGTGGCAATGAATGGTTTTAAGAGCAGGAGGTTGTGCATTGTGTCCACTCCAACCCAGTGCTGAGCATCTCACAAGTGACAAAGGCAGCCACAGAGGAGTGAATTAGAGCAGGGTCTGGTGACAGCCTGGTGACAGAGCCTGGTGACAGCCACCACACACTGCTCAGCAGGGCTGGCACCAACACTGGCTCCTCAGGGCTATCAGGCAACTGAAGCTGGGGATATTTTTGGTCATCATCCTCACCAGGAGCCTGTTCAGGTGAAGGGATTTATTCCCCAGTGCTCTTTCTCCTCCCCCAGCTGCTCACAGCCAGTGCAGGAACTGGTTCCTCATCCCTCCCCTCTGAGCCATCCATCACTTGTACAGTTTCAGAGTACTGGAAAAGTGTCTTGAACTCACCTTGGAATAGGGATCTGGAAAATTGAACTCATTCAAACAGTGTTCCCTTGTATCCAAGAGACTTCTGACCGTTAAGGTACCATATGCACTTTAAAAAGGGAGAAGGGGCAAAAAACAAATCAATTACTTCAAACAGAAAACGTTATTTTTGCCTCTGTCTCCTCCATAAGTCACAGCCCCTCACACAAGCACTACAGCTGAAAGTCACAGGTGCTAAACCCTGGCTCTAAGGGGTAAACCTACAATAAGATTATTTAAATACAGGGAGGGAGAATGTTCAGAATTAACCTGCTGCTATTTTTAATAACCATATACAAATTTTTAATAACAAATTTTCTGCCAAGATCTAATTTCTCTGTTCAACTCCAACACATGAAATCCAAAAGCTCTGTGCAGAGGATCTGATGTTTGGCACACCAGCTTGCTTGAGCCTTCAGCCTGCTTGGCTTTGTTTGCTCTGCTTCACAACCTGGTTAGCTTTTGGGTGGGCTTTCCCTGTGCTCTGCTCAACAGAAGCAGCAAGTGATGCAAAAGGGAAAATAAAAACACTTACAAGGGCTGCTGCCTGAGTGTCTGCAGCTTATTCCAGTACTTCTGGCGGAATTTCTCAGCTCTCTCCACTGCATCCACAGAGTCTGGCTGACTGGCTGCAGCTCGCTTTGCCACCTGGCACAGAAATGAGGCAACACTGGAGTTACCAAATTAACTCTTCCTCCTTGTAACTGATGTGAAGTTCAGTCTGAGCAATAACCCCTCCATCTGCCTTCCTGTTCTGTGCCTGCAGCCCGGCTGCTCCCTCCCACACAGCACCTCCCAACTTCCCTTCATTCCAAACAGTAAACAACAATTTTAATGTGCCTTTTCATCCCAGAAGATTTAAAGTTTGTTTTCCAGACTGTACTTTCAGAAATTAAGCACAAGTTCTAACTACTTAGAGGAGGGGAAAAAATAACTGCACATAGACCAAAGGAGAAACAGGCAGAAATTTAATGGTGCACATCGACCCCTTGTGTTCTCCTTTTGTTTACTCCAGTGAACTGCCTGAATCAGCTTCAGTGCAGAAAAAAATAACTTGTGTCTGATTCAATTGTGCTCTTCCCACGAAGACTGTCTGTGAGGCAGCAGGACTGCTCCCAGAGAAGGAACAACCCAAGGATCTCTGGCCTTTGGTTGTGTAACTGTCCTGCTTGAAGCTCTGTACAGAGAGGTCCAACTGCCATTCAATAGAGAAAATGCTTTGAAAACACCTTTCAGAAGCTAAAAAAAAGCATCACAGAAGAACATTTCTGCCTTTGAAGGGGCCAAACCCTTCCTTAAGAGACTGGGACAAAGTCAGGTGCCTCTGTTACAGGGAAAGAGGGGCTGCACTTCCAGAGGGGTGAAACAGCAGGAATGTTTTACAGGACAAACATGGTGCTTCACAGAAGATCTGTTTACTAAATACCTGTGTCACCCAAACAGGACTGTTTTGTGACACTCACCCCATCCAGTGCCTCCTCAAAGCAGGTGAGCCAGTATTTTCTGGCCATGGCATCATCTGTGAGGTCAACAGTGTCTGGGACATAGGTGGAGGGGTCTTTCAGCAGTGGCAGGTTAACAAGTGGTCTCTCCAATCTGTCCATTTCCAGCATATCAAACTAGAGGAAAATGGAAAGAGATGGATTAGAACTCACTCAGAAATTAATTCACAATGAATTAAACTAGCACAAGGGCTGCAGAAGTCCAGCCACAGTTAAGACTGACAGATTTGCAGACAATTATAGGTCACCATAAATAATCCAGTTCCCTCTGTGGATTATTTTATCCATGCCCACCCCATAGACAGAAATCATCCAGTGTGAAAATATTATCCACTGAGAAATCAGAATTGCTGCACTGTCAGTGAATTTAAGAGATGACTGGGCTTGTGCTCTTCTGTCCAATCTTGTATTTGTCCTCTCATAGGAAGCAAATTAACGCTGCTTAATGATGAACATGAAATTCCAAATTCTGAGGTATTTCAGCTGCAGCAAAATCCAGCTGCTCCAGAGTAAGAGACAAACATTCCCTCCACTTTGGTGAAGGAGAGTAAGACAAAGCAGCAGCCAGTCTGTTCGAGGAGACATTCCATCCAACACCACACCAGACACCAGACTGGTCACTTCTCTGGGCACACAGGAGTCCCAGGGGCAAGAAGCAACCAGCTGGAGAATAATGACCTATTTCCAGGTCACCACTGCTAAGAGAACACACACAGGTGTAGGAAAGACAGCACATACTGTACCACTCCGTGTTCTCTGCATGGGGTAAACATCAGGGGATGTGCTCATAAGCCCAGAACTCCCAGCATAATTCTCTCCCCAGCTGTACTGGTTTGGATCTAGAAAAGAGAAAGACACAGACACACATAATCTGAAAATAAAACTGAAAATACTCCTGTGAGTGAGTCTAGAGCCAGCATCCCTCTGAGCAGCTGCTGCACTACACAAGCCAGCTCCCCTTGTCTTTAAAAGCAAACAGAATTTTTCCCTCTAACCCCCAAAAGAGATGTTTCAACCACTCAGTGAATTACCTGCTCCAAAGAGCTTCAACCTGAATGAGACAAGAGACAATTTAAGTTCTAAAATAATTCTTTTTAACCCCCTTTCCTTGTCATTAATCAGCATGCCTTCAAAGCACTATTACTGAGCATTTCTTATTTCTAAATCTAGATCCATTATTAACAAAATAGAATTACAGAACTCTCAAAGCACAATGTAAGTTTCAGAGAAACACTAAAGTTATTTCTAGATTTGCCTTATTTGAGAGAAGTTTAATGAGCTCAGATGTACAGTACATGCTGCAGAAGCAATGTCTTTAATTCCTCAGTAGCTGGTTCCTTGCCCATCTCTATCAAATGGGCAGGAAAGGAATTCCAAATCCATTTTTTGGAGGTGTATTTGATACTTACTGAACTAAGTACCCTTAGCAGCCTGTGGCTGTGCCACCATAATCAATGTACCACCTGGCTTGCCAGTACATCAACAGGGGAAAAGGAAAACTAAATAGGCAGAATTCCACCAAAGCACCCTGGATCCAAGGGATCTGGACAGAAGGGTCTCCTCTGTGAGGCTTTTCACTCTCAAACAAACACAGTTTGGAGATGCTGGTCTTCTTCAGTACATTAAAAGAATTCAGAAGTGGCTTCTTAAAGAGGGGAAAACCAAACCCACGTTTCTGCATTTAGAGCTGTGACTGCTCTTGGCAGAAGTGCAGAGAAGAGAAGAGCCCAGTCCTGCTGCCTTCTCAAAGGTGAGCAGGAAATCCAGTGAGAAATTAAGATGTCCCTGCCAGAACGTATAAAACCAAAGCCCAGCATCTGTGTTTATTAGTGCCAAATGGATTTATTTAGGCAACAGCTTACATGCAGCCTCTTAAAGAGAAACTTGGACAGTACACTGACATTTCAGAACACAGCATATACAGAACAGAGCAGTGCTGTACTTACTGTCTTGTTCAGCTCCTTTTAAAAATGCCCCAATGGCTCCCAGGTAGCCTTCATGTCTCAGGAACAATGCCTGAACCTCTCCCTGCCACAATATGAAACATTGCAATTGGATGGTCCCTGAGGGCTAACAGGCACTTCTTTTGTCACTAGTTTCACACTTTAATTTAATAGAAACAACTAGAAGATGGTAATAGTCATTTGTGCTACATTCTCACACATTCAGCAACTTTAATGGTGCTTCTGGAACAGCTCGGGGAGGAACTGCTCACGCACATCATTCCCCAGTTATCAAACAGCTGGAAAACACCCATGCACCAGTGGTGTGTGCTCTAAGGCCTTCCCCGGAAAACACCACTGCATCATTCCATGAATATTCAACTCCTCTTGCTTCAACAGGCTGGAAATACAAGGTAATGTGATTCCCAAGTGAAGTGTGTGCCACTGCAGCCAACACGTTTGGAACACTGCTCATTGTCTTTATTTCATTCCACGGCTCTTCAACACCACTCAGACACTGCATTACCCACAGGCAAGCATTCCCCCACCCAAATAATTCAATTATTAATGTAAAATACAGGAGTGCTGGGGAGAAAAACCCTACATCCTCACAGCAGGGCCCCTCAGCTTTCCTAGGCTGGGTGAGACAAAGCCTTTTCCAAGGAAATCAGCAGTGACTGTGGGAACAGCTCACCCTGAGGGGAGCCACAGGGAAACAGCAGCTCCAGCTCACATTTGGATTTGAATCCCTGGCAAAGTGTCTCTTACAACAACCTAAAGCTGCAGTTTTGCAATAGCTTTCTTGGAACTCAACAAAGTTTTACAAAAAGGGACAACGATGGTGAAATAAAGAGGGGAAAACACAGCACACAGGAGCCTCTTGCACGAAGCACTGAGATGAGAAAAAATGGTGTCATCTACTCTATAAAGTTCCTAAAGTGCAGGATTAATCTACCTGTAACAACCATTAATGAGCTTGTGGACTGGACCTTTTTCCTAGTCAAAAATCTTCAGTATTTTCCACAGCTTCAAAACCTGCAAAGAACTTCAGCTTGGTTGATTTGGGGTTTGATTTTCTCTTTAATAACAAAACCCCACTGATGCCAACTGTCTCAGCAGAACAACCCCACACTGCGTGGCCTGGGGGTGGAAAGATGCAAATCAGCAAGAGGAATTGAATAATGATGGTGACTATCTAAGAACACAGTGAAAACTCATTACTTGGAGCTACAAGACAGACTGACAATCAAAAAATTATAATAAAGAAAGAGAGGGAGGGAGGTAGGGAGAGAGAAAAAGGGCCAGACACAACTCCCAGGCATTTCACATTGATTTCACCCCTCCCACAACACATCCCTGCCTTACCTACCTAAGGAGCAGCCTTCTAAGCTTACTTCATGAGCAAATTCTTTTATTAAGGTATCCCAATAGCCTAGAAAAATAACTAAAATGTGACTTTGCTGCAGGGAGCCCTGTGTTTTCCTTACCTTGGAGAAGAAGTTGATGCTGTAGGTTATTGTGCGCATGGTGACGGGGTGGCCCCGGATAAAGAACCCTCCAAAATAGATTTTATCCAGGTTGTGCAGTTTGGCATAGAGGCAGGCCAGCTGACCAATGTCATTGCTGATCATGTGGAGCAAACTTTTGGCCATATCTTCTTTGGAAAATTCTGAAAGGGAAGGAAGAGTAAAGAAAATTGCACACAGCTGAGGAAGCTGCAAGGGACCGTGCTTTTCTAACTGAACCTGCAGTAGGGGAAAGAGAAATCCAGGGTTTGAGCAGCTTTCTTTATGTGTGGAGATGAAAACTGTTACCCCCCTGCAAAAACCTCACATTTAAAATGTACTTCAAACAAGGAGGACTGTGATTTGATTGAAGATATCAGGAAAAAAAACCCTCACTAAGCCTATGTGAAACATTTATTGAAAAAAACTTCCTGGATGGCAGGAAGCCATTTCTTCTCTCTAGGAACCACGGGTGAGGGTTCATCCATCTCTCTTGGCCTGAGATGCACTGCAAGTATTTCACTAAGATACTGCAAATAAACTGCAAATTGTAGTAAAACACTGCCAAAAGGCCCTTCTGGAGCCCAGAAGGCCACATCTATTTCCCACAGGAATCAATTCACCCCGGGCTAACCAGACAGCTATTTTTTAATTTTCCCTAGGCTTAGGCAATCCCAAACTGAAAATTTAAATGTCTGCTTATAAAGCAGACTGGAAAATATTTTTAATCAATATTCTGCAGGCAAAACACAAGATCATGAAAGAAGCTGGTGATTATTTTAAGCTCTACTTGCTAGATCAGTATGAAGTTGATTCCCAAGGGCCAGAGGAGATGTTTGGGTAGATCCTTTCCATCCCAGTACCTTTATCTGCTGTGGTGGACTTCCCAAAGCTGCTGGCAATGAGATTCCCGCTGAGCCCCAGGGTCTGGTAGGCACCTCCATACACGTCCTTCACCAGCATGTCCACGTTGGTGTGCTGGCCCTTTGAGGCCAATTGCAGCAACTCATCAAATTTCTGAGGGTGAGAAGCACAGTTACTGCAGCTGACCTGGGCCAGAGTTCACTGACCAAAACCAGTCTTAGAATTAACCCTGCCAGCCAAAGACAGGTTATTTCTGATTACAAGGATGTATCCAGAGTCCCCATCAGATCAAACAGACAGATCTTAAGTGGACCTCCTTCAATGATGAACACCACAATCAACCTCTTTCTTATCTGCAGATATTTTGTTGAATTTCCCCTGAAAACTAGGGTGGGTCAGCATATATAAAACAGTCAGAAGCCTCATGGAATCCCTTATCTTGGAAGTCAGGAACACAGGAACTAAGAGAAAATAGAATTATGTCTTCCTGAAGCACAGTAAAAGAGAAGATTGAGAAAAAAGTCTCAGTGTGCCTTTACTGTTACAGGATGTGTCAACGTCCCTGAAGTTAAACTTGCAGGCAAGCTGCATTATCCCAATACTTAATTTCTAACTCTGCTAACCCAAATTTCTTCTACAAAACCAAGAGAGAATTAAGAGCAGGCACTGTCATGTTCCAAGATTTCTTCTTTAGGAGCATCAAACAAAAAGCACAACCCAGGTCGTGCCCTCCCTTTGACATTTTCTTAGCTGGGGCACATGTAACTGTAGCTTTTCCTACACTGCTGACATTTAGGACACTCATTTAAGCCACGTGGCTCTTTGGGAAGCCCAGCATGATGCAAGAGTCCTGCTCAGGCCAGCCCAGCTAAGTCAGGCCTTATTCTGGCAAATCATCAGCTCAGGATTTAGACTCACATTGGCAACCAAGAACCCAACCATGAGACAAAAATCCTCCTCTCTGCTCCCAGGCATTTTGCAGCAATTGTGTGCTCCCTGCCTTCTTCTGCAGACAATACTGCAGGAACTGGGCTGGCATTTGAAGTTGAAAAGAGAATAAAAAATTACCAGGCCACTTTGAGGAGGCCCTTGTCCATCCCTTGTCCTTGAGCCCCAAGCAGGATTGCTTTTGGTCACAATAAGCATCTTCTAATTCTTGTCCCTATATTCCATTAGTACCTTTTTGCATGTAAAGCTTCCTTTTATGCATCAGAAGAGTCAAAAATATGAACACAAGTCCAGGACTCAGCCTTGTTACCTAATATTCCAACATTTCAGGCTCCCTCCCAGCATTTGATTTAATTCCACCCCCCCTTAAAAGAGACATGTGGGTACCTTTGTTTTGGTGAGCAGAGCTCCAAGACCCCAGAAGGTTCCACCTCCAATTGAACTGCCCCCAATCCATTCGAATTTGTCTTCTGTTTCTACCTGTCAATCACACAAGGCAGATTTATTTACAAAGTCCTATTAGGATGTTTAACAGAGATTTAAATGTCACAGTGTGCAGGGTTTTGGAACACCGGAATCAGTGGAGGCGGAAAGCTTCCACTGTGGAAGTGGCAGGTGAGAAGGGCACGTTGCACACAGTCACACCACAAGAAGTGTTGGAAATCTTTGTATTTAATTCTTAGGCAATAATGCTAAATGTAGACATTACACTTGGTCTGTTCAACAGTGTGACAAAACAGACATCAAAAATCACTTTGATCTGACAGCCTTTGTCCTCATCAGGTAATGTAACCACTTCTCTAAACACCAAATTAAATGTGATTAAAAAGACGTTATTGTAGTGAATGGAAAAGCATTCATAACTCCGTAATAAAGAGAAATAAATTTGTTTAAAAGTACTATTTTCTTTTTAAACCTTGCATCAAGAAGAAACAAGTACAAATCTGAACCAGTGAGAGGTTTCAGATCACCTTTATTAAATCTCCAATAAAGCATTTTAGCCACCACTCACCTTCACTATGGAGACCCCCGAGCCAATGTTCACCAGCAAATAAGGGAAAATGTTGGGGTGGTTTGCCTGGAACCGGAATTCTGTGTCTGAATCCTTCTGGTACACAAACACCTCGTGAGGGATGTTCCTCAGCACAAAGTTGCACCCCTTAATTAGGCAGGTCATTACATCTTCCTTATCAACTCTGAGGGGGAGGAAAAAGCCTTAAATAACAGTGCCAGCCCTCCTGATAAGGCAGTTTGCTTTTGGAGCAGCAGTTTACACAGACTTTGCAGACCGGAATTTTCACACCACGTGGCACAAGCCCAGCTCCCTGGAAACATGAAACCTCCATCTGCACATGGTCTGCTGCTCCCCTCCCATGCCAGAACTGCAGTCTGGAGTTCTGTTACACAGTAACTGTAATCACGTTGTCATTACAAATAATCCTGTTTGCTTGTTTACACTGCTCTTTCCTGCCCTGCTCCTTTCATGGTCTGTGCACCCCTACCATAAAGTAGGTCAGGAAACTTAGCTGGAAATTAACCTCAGAAAACAATTTCCCAACATGGAATAATTGTCTGTTGTTCCACCCCTGCCTCCTAATAAAGCACAAAAGGCCCCCTCAACATTTCAGCACTACTTGTTTATGACAGATTCAAGGGACTGGGAGGAGCCTACAGCTGGGATTAGCAAACACAGAGAAAGAGACTTCTCACAAGAGTAGCAGGATTCACAACAGGACATATCCCCAGTGTGGAGTCTGGGAATGTGACACAAAACTTAGATAAGATGATTGATAAGTCAGCTAACACACACTGACTTCTGTGAGCTTCTGTGTCTCTGTACTGTTACTGATTTATGGAAATTCTTACAGGAAATATCCGGAGGCCTGTTGGAAACACATAAACACGGCACAAACTCATCTCAACTACTACAGGATGATTTGTGTGTGCAAGGATGGAGAAGCTCCTCTGGGTTGGACCTGGGGACCAACTGAGTACATCAGAACCAAATAAAAACCAAAACCAGGGGCACCAAATGAGATGAGAGTGGAAATTGCCTCCTTGTCTTGATCAATTGATCATTAGTAACAGCCAGTAAGGTACTAAAGGGGGCTGGTGTGAAAAACAGATAACAGAGTCCAGCTTATCAGGAGATGTAAGTAATTTGCAAAGACAGTGTTAAAGATGAGCACAGGCCCTCAGGGGTTGAGGAATGTACTGCACAGATCACAGCAGCAGAGGTGCCTTGAAGCTCTCCTCAGTGATGTTTAATACTGGGGTAAATTAATGTTTCTGTAAACTTGCAGCATAGAAGGTGTGAATTTATAGGCACCACCATCTGTGGCTTTGATGGCTTTTGTATCTGCATTGATAAGGTGGTCTTTGATGAAATCTAGGCAGCTTTCAGTGTAAGCTTTTTAGTATTTGGTGTTTGAACAGTAAATTTATGAGGCTGTAAATTCATGGGACTGCCCTTTGTTCTCCTGTAAGCCTTTGCATGAAGTTTAGGTAGGAGCTATACAATAAGTGACTGTCACACTAATTACCTGTGAGCATGCCCAAGAAATGATAAAAGCTTCTGGAGTAGGTGTAAGTTAATTCTTTACAGAAAAAAAAAGCAGTTCCACTTACTTCAACCCCAGTTTCTTCTCAATAAGGTCTTTGAATTTATAGGCACCACCACCCGTGGCTTTGATGACTTTTGTCTCTGTATTGACAAGATGGTCTTTGATGAAATCTAGGCAGGTTTCAATGTAAGTGTTTTCAAATTTAATGAAGTGAAGTCGAGCTGTAATCTCCTCCTGAACAGATATTTCATACAAAGGTTCATTTTCTATGTCCTTTAAAAGAGAAAAGGATTTCTTAGAGAACATTCTTGGAGATACAAGGTTAAATGTTGAACTACTGAACATCAATACTTGTGCTTTTTTTCCCCTTGAAACTGTGTTAATGCCATTAAACAGAACACCTCAAGCTATGTCAAAGAAGAATAGAGTTTCACAGGTCTTAATTCTCCTTAAGCTGAGATAATCAATTCTCCCATGCAGCAGACATGCAGGAAATCCCTCTGTGTGAGCAAAGTTCTGTCTGCATGGGAGCAGAGTTTTTTTACTAAAGTACCACACCTACTGTTTGAAAAAAAAATATTTCAAACACTACCTGGCAATAAAAACACTTCCCAAGAAGTTTTATATAGAACAAGTTATTAGAAGGGTTTGGATACAATTTCTGTTCTACACAGTCCAGAACCTCACTCCTGTGAGTCAATCACATGCAGATGATCCCTGATGGAATTCTCACCTTTCCAGAATGATCAAAGGATCTCACTCTTGCCACTTTGTGCTGTACAGTTGAGTAATAAGCCAACTTGGTTAATGAACCACCTGTTCATAAAGAGATGACAAGTTATGATTAATTCCTCACCTTGGAGCAAACAATAGAACTTATGCTTATGTCAGCTCTTGGTTCTCAAGGTCTCCTCAGTAAAAGCCAGACAGAATTAAGGGAAATGCAGAAAGAACCTTTGTTGAGGACCTGCTTGGTGTGGTTAACCCCAGAGCACCATGGGACAGAAAAGCTCCATAAATTCAGCTTGTGCCCAGCTGATGTGGGATGAAGATGAGCAGTGGAAATTCTTAATTAGCCAGATCAGTATTTATAACACTGTTATTTACCTTGTTTGGAAACTTTATGGACCCCCCCCCAAATCTCTACCAGGATTTTCTCAGCTGCTTTGCCACCACTGAGCAATGCCCCCCATGTGCACAGAGTGTTTCAGCAGCAACAGCTAACAAATATTCTTATCCTGCTTTTAGGGACAAGTCTGCAAGCTCATGGCTGGTTTGAAAATGACCCTCTGTACTCAGTAACTATTTCACATGACTGGTCTTGGCTTTGGGGTAAGGAATGCTCAGGATGATGTTTCTCAAGCACACAGCAGCTGGAGGTATTACCAATGTGCAAGTCTGAGCACAGCAGCCTCATCACCCTCTTCACGCCTCCAGTCTGCTCACAGCAATAAAACTTTCAACTCTCCCCTTGAAACACAACTCAACCCCTTGCCCTGTCTTTGCATCTGACCTGCAAAAGTGAATTTCTGGGGTTACACTGAATAACTTCACTGTTTTCCACCACACTGTTCAGTGCTCCAGGTCTGAAGGTAACTTTGACTTACTACTGGGTTAACATTAAAAGTCCTGAAAGGAAATGAAAACCTGGCAATGTTAAATCCTAAATAACGGCTAAATTCAGTGGCACTGCACTCTGCTGCCTAATAATAACCAAGAAATGAAGCAGCAGAGGTGCAGGATCGTCCCTAGAGTGTGTAGCTTTGCCTTCATAACAACACTGTTAGCTCTTCCACAGTGCTCAAGTCTTTTTGTTAGTAAAATATTTGCAACCTGTAGGAGAAAAACAGGCAGTTTACTCCAAAAATTTAAGTGAGGTCAATGTAGAGTGACCATGGACAGATACTTATAGTAACAAAAGCAATAACGCTTCCCTGACCTTGGACCTGATTTCAGTGTCCCAGCCAGTGCTTTGAAGTTTCTGGTAAACATAACCCACAGTCTGTTCTGCTAAAAGGTGAGGGTTTGGTGCTTAGAGGGGAGGGGTTGCACAGCTTTTTATGGAAAAGCTTCCCTCCACACTGGGGCATCACAAAGCCCGTGCTGGAATGTCACGTTCTTTACACTGCCAATGACACAGGTGCAGCAGGAATTTATCACCAGATCCACGGTATGTAGAGCCATGCTTTATGCATTATCCCCTTCCTCTCCCAGTTTTTAAAGACTTAAATCCATTCAGAACACCAGCTGAGACATGTAACGAGGTTTTATAACTAATCCCACGACTCTAATTCCCGGCTGACCCGCACAAAGGGCCAGTTCTGGCTGTTACTTTAACAGGCATGGAACCAGCAGTTTCTGAGGGGCTGAAGTAACTGGTGACACGACAAGATTCTCTGTTATGGTGCAGGTTTTCTTCCCACTGCCCCTGAGTCTCCACCACACAGAGCCATGTTCACCCAAGGAATAATGGCTTGGTTTTCTTTCTCCCGGCTTTTCTCCTAAAAAGTTCCACTGATCTTGTGACGGTAAAACGGAAGGAAAACGTGTGAACTGGCACTTTTGGCTTAGTGGGTGTCCACAGAGCGACTGCTGATCGCTGCACGGGTGAACTGGGAACAGGCTCAGCCTGTCCCTGCACAATTCCCGGCTGTGGCGCGCAGGTGTCACCCCGACGTGTGTCACCCTGTCCCTCGGCTCAGGATGTGGGAAATCGGGAATGCTGGGTGCTCGGCTGCATGCACGGGGCAGCGGGTGTTTTTGGGGGTGACTGAGGCAGCAGTGACAGCCCCCGACCCCACGCCAAGCCCTGCAGCCGCCCTGCCCTGCCCGGGCAGCGCCACAGCCACCGTCCCCGGCCCTTTTTGCTTCTTCCAGGCCGGTATCGGGAACCGGAGGAGCACCCACAGCATCCCGCGGGCCGCGGCCTGGGGCGGGGAGCGGGCGGGGGGCTCCGCACTCGGGCCTGGCGCACTGGGGCCGGGTCCGGCGTGCTCTGAGGGGGTGCAGCCAATACCCCCAGCCCCGCCGCGCCCCGCCCGGTCCGGCCGAGACCCCCGGGCTCTCCCCCGTCCCCCCCTTGGCCGCCAAGGGCAGCCCCGGCCGGGCCGCCCCGCCCGGCTCCCCGCGGCCCGGCTCCCCGCGGCCCGTTACCAGCGCGCGGCCCACCGGGATCTGTAGTGCCGCTCCCCGCCCGCGCCGCGCCGGCACCCGGCAGCGGGACTACAATTCCCGTCGTGACCCGCGCCGCCCCCCACACCGCGCAGCCCGCCGGGAACTGTAGTGAGCCCGCGCCCACCCGCGCCGGCCCGCGCGTCCCGGGGGACTACACTTCTCAGCGTGCCCCGCGCGCGCCCGGCCCGGCCCCCCGTGGGTCCCCTCACCGGGGCCGGAGCCGCCGCCCGTTCCCCACAGCCGCCCCTCCCCGTAGGCTCCCCCCTCCCCGCCCGGTTACCGATGTCTATGGCGAAGCGCTTGGCGTTCTCCAGGTTGCGGAAGATCTCGTCGGGCGGGAGGGTGATGCTCTTGTCCAGGCTGCCGTGACCGCTGCCGCGCCCGCCCCGCTCCGCCATTTTGAACGCGACCCACTCCCTCCCTCACCTCGGCCTTATCGGCATGCAAATGTATGCGCATAAATCTGCATGGTAACGAGGCGGAGGCGCGGGGGTTAGGCGGGGAGCGCGCGCGGGCCCCGCCCACTGACGGGGGCGGGGCCTGGGGGATCGGGGGTGGGGGCGGAGAGACCCCGGGGGGAGCGGGGGGAAAACGGGGAGAGATCCCGGGGAGGGGTCGGTGACAACCCGGAGGGGGGGACTGGAGAGGGGGGAATGCGGAGAGAAGCCCCCGGCGAGGGCAGAGAGATCCCCCGGGAACAACTGGGGGGGGAACGGGCGGAGAGACCCCCGGGGGAAATTGAAGGGTGAACCACAGGGAGGGGGACGGGGAGAGACCCCGGGAGGAGCGAGTGGGGGGACAAGGACAGAGCCCTGGAGGGGTCGATGAAGACCCTGGGGGAGGAACTGGGGGGGGATGGGGAGAGAGACCCCCAGGGGAGCGGGGGGGGGGGTCCCCGGTAGCCCACGGGGGGCCGGGGGTCCAGGACACCGATGCACATACACAGAGCTACTGAGCAGCCCCACGCGTGCTCCCTGTAGGCAAACCCTGAATTTTAACCGCCTGCGTGTTTCCAGGTGTTTTGTGACCCGGACACATCCCCAGGAATGTGAAATGTGCCATGAGGTGCCTTGGAAAACTTTATCTCTTTATCCGAAGTACTTTCTGTGTTTGGTGTCCCTCCCTGTGACAAGGGATAGGAATGAGATGATCTTTAAGGTCCCTCCCAACCAAACCATTCCACGATTCTTTTCGCCCTTGCAGTGACCTTTCTTGGCTCTGAATTGCCAGAGAATTGGCGCTCGGGAGCGCTGTTATTTTTGTCTCACATTGAGAGAGCTGGGGTTTGATATTCCCGAGCTGTGGAAAACAGCATTGCAGGGGGTCCCGATGGACACAGAACTGCTGGGGAAATTTGGTGTCAATTCTGAATGTCTCCGCTTTCACCGAAATCTGTCTCATGTCCGTTGACCACAGGGAAACCAGCTGTAAAAACTACTTAAAAAAAAAGAATAACTAGGTTTATTAACCAGATTTTTATTTATTTTTGACCGTTAAAAGTTTCTGCAACTTCTGACGTTCAAGATAATTCTGGCACAGGTCATACATTGATGCAGCTTGCACAGAACACATCATAACATCCTCCAAGGACAGTAACAAATTCCCATTTCCCCTGGCAAAAGGGTACCAAAAAAGCAAATAAAATTTATACACCTGCCTTTCATGAAAGACTTTGATAAATATTTCTCGTAAAATCGGCAGCACAGCCGTAACTTTCAGTCCTATAAGGACATAAAAACGAGCTCTTGCCTTTACAAAAGGCATGCACGCATCCTGAACCTCACAAACAGCCCTGGCTCGTGAGCAAGACATCCCGAGGAATTTCCTCTACATAGTTTGGGATATGGTTTAACCATTCTCAGAGCATGCTCAGTACAGACTATAAATATTATAGAACCCCTTATGGCACCGTGGGAAGGCCAGATTCCCAAATGTGTCCGGTCAGACCCCAGGGCATTCCAGGTGTGGATACCCTGGGACCCCGAGGAGTCAGAGGAAAAGGCTCCTCCCACAGGGACATTTTTGGGAATTCTGACCGTCCCAGGGGTTACAGCTTTCCCAGCAGAGGTACAAGGACAACCTCGCAGAGGTTAAGAACAGCCGTCGTTCCCCTCCGAACGACCCCTCCAGCCCTCCCAGCAGGGGGATACAGCTCACATTCCCTCAGAACAACTTTCTCTCCACGCGGTGGGATCGTTCCAGTCCTTCTGGGAGAAGGGGAGCTCACATCCAAGCAGAGCAATGCCCTGCAAAGGGGAAACATTCTTCCCTACTCATGAGAGGAGTGGGGGCGACTTGTAGAGCAAGTCACGGTCTCCTCTGGAATACGGGCAAATGTCCATGAATCACGGAACCTGAACTGCCAAGGCCTCCCGAGGCTTTGGAATCGCTTCGGTGCTGCTGGTTTTGCAGGAGGCTGGTGGCTGGAGGTGGGTGCCGAGGAAGATCCAGAGTCCCCAGGTGCCACCTGTGACCTTCGGGAGTGGCAGCTCAGCTTCCCCCGCGTTCCTGCGCCCGTGGAACGGGAATTGCAGAGCAGCTCTGGGGCACTGCCCGTCAGGATAATCCTGCTGCGGGCTCTTGGCAGGAGCTGCAAAAGCTGGGAGGGCAGGAGAGGAGGAAAGTGTTACACGGGGAAGCGCCGGCTGGAGTTTGTCCCAAAGGAAAAGGCAGTGAGAGGGATGGGGGATGTGATGGGGAGCACTCACCTCGCCCGGATTCCGGGGTGCTCACAGCCATCCCCAGGATGTCGCCTTTCCGCAGCTCGGAGTTGGGCTGGTGCCTCTGAAATCCCTTCCCCAGGGGCAGTTCCAGCTGCTGTAAATCCGATCTGGGATTCCCGGAGCTGTAACACAGAAGGGGAAGAAGGGAAGGTGAGCAGCGAGGCTCTGACCGCCCGAAAGGGTGCGGCCCTTCCCGGCTCTCCAGCAGATACTCACTCTGTGCTTCCCTCTGGGCGATGGGATGTCCAGGGAGAGAGCGTTATCCCAAGGGCTGCTTTCAGCTCGGAGTGGAGAAGGCAGCCGGGACCTGCCCTATTTATACGCAGGGGCCGCATACAAAAGTCTGGGTCCGGAGCGACTCGGAGTTTCCCACAGTCGCCAGCCAATCCATGCGTGCCCGGGACAATGGGAAAGCATCCATTACAGCATGGCAAATTGACTGTGAATTGCCTGGGGATAATACCCCGCTCCCAAAGGAGCAGGTGGGCTGGGGAGTGTGTGACACAATAGGGTTTGGCATCGCGGCGCTGGGCAGGGAACGTGGGAAAGCGTTCGCCGTCATTATCATCCAGCTTCTGCCTGATGTTGGGAACGTCAACATCTCAATGTGCTGCCTTTTCCCAGGCTGTGTTGAAATTAAGCACAGAAGACTGATCCCAGGAAGAGATAATGCTCTGCACCCCAAAGAGAGGTTGAGAAGGGAAAGATGCAGAATTAGAGGTACTAAACCCTTTCATTGACATTAAACCGTGCTTAGATGAATACAGTACCAGATAATTTTCAGGCAACGAGAGCCTAAAATCGAGGGAAGAGCCCTTCAGACAGTCAGCCTGAAATATTTTCCTCGCCATTGTTTAAAATCCCTCTCTAAGTTATATCCAGAGCTTTTCCTTGCTTTTGTTCGGGTAATCTGGGCTTTCCTACGGCAGCCCGTGACGTGTAATGATTGTGATGTCTTTCCCAAACACGTCCTGTTTAATTTCATGCCACTTTGTAAATGCCTCACTGTTCCTGAGTCTCCACCTAAATATATTTCCCATTTACAGACAACTGAGAGGGAGTGAAAAGTCAGTTCTTGCTATTCCTTTGCTGTATTATCCCCTTTGCAGGATGTCCCACAGGTGTGAGGCCCTCCTGTGACTCTGCTCAGCCTTGGGATTTCTCACCTCTGTGTGTAATGAAGGGGAAAGGACCGGACAAGATCCTGGACTGGAGCTGCCTTGTAGCAATATTTTTTTTCCCAGGCTATTTTAAGTTGCCTGCCCAGGTCTGCTGCCCCCTCCCAGCACAACCCAGTACAAAGCCAGCCATGTTTAGGATCTGTCAGTCAGGCATGGGAGGCCTCATGCAGTTTTGGAATACCTGTTTCTTAGTACGACAACATTGATGAAAACCCTGCTTATTTCTTGTGTCTGCCTTTCAAAATCAGACAGGAAACCTCTCATTTCCCTGTCAGCTGCAGGCAGCCGCTTCCACCTGCCCTCAGCATCCCTCTCAGGGCCAAACCTGTGTCTGTGGTACCTGGACAGCAAAGTGTTCCAGCACACAAAGGGCTGGTGAATAAAAGGATATAATTCTGCAAAGGATGATCCTGTAACCTGTTATTAACCTGAAGATTTTAAAGCCCTTTTCACTGCCTGGATCCTCATGGATTTCCATGAGCCAGGTGTATTCCCTTCCCAGCCCAAAGACATTTTATGTTTAGATGGATCACTTACGGTACAACAATTTTAATTCCTGATGGTTGTCAAAAACTATAATTGAACAAGGACTATGAGTCCTATTCAAAATCAGCTCGCTGAATTATTTTGTCAGGTAGTAATCTGCAGTATCCCTTGGAGCTGGGGCAATCCCTGGCTGCATGTGCTGGTGCTGTTAGTGCAGAGGGGAGTGAAGCCCGGGATTTTCTGGATCCCTCCCGGCATCACGTGGGATGAAGGGACAGCAGGTCCTGCCACGCACCGTATGGAAAGGAGGATGCTGGCGGCAGCCGCGGGCACGGGGAGAGGGGAGGGAAGCTCTGACCCAATTTTCAGCCCTGGAAATATGAAATGAGCGGGTTTAAATAATGCCACGCTGTCCGCAGCACAATGCCTCGGCCTCCAAAGGGCTAAACCAGCTCCCACTGATTAAAGCCTGATCCCTTCCTTGAAGGGCCGGGCAGATGGTGCCGCAGGCGTGGGCTCTCCCCGGGACCCTCCCAGGCACACTTCTTTTGTCGGCAGTTTAACACCGTGAATGGGAAATCCTGGGAGCTTCGGGCTCGCACCATCTGATGGGAATGGTGAAGCAGGCACCTTGTCCCGCTGCCAGCGCACACAACAGCCCTCAGCTCCCAAACTCCCGGCTCTCTGTCCCTTGGAAAGGGATCACAAATCTTCCATTCCCCCGTGCCTGCCTCATCTGCCCTCTGTATGCTGCTGCTGGGTGAGAGGAGTAAATATTCCCCCTGGTTGGTTTTGTTATTGAAAACTTAACGGCAACAGCATTTCCCCAATGATGCTTGTGAATAATAAATTGTCTAGACTTGGGCTGTCCCCACAGTATATTCCTTATGGAGTGCAGAATGTAATTCCCTCAAGAATTTCGGTACGGAAAAATCATCCTCTGCTGTAGGAAGTGCAGTTGGTCTTTGTTAGAAGTCTGTAATTAGTTTGCTCAGTTTGGTCTTTTTTAAAAATCCCACTGTTAGTGCACCAGTCTGTCCCCCTGCATCGTGTTTGTGATCCAAATCCTTGTCCCTGTGCTCCATATCCATGGGAGGAGTTTGTGCCTTGGACTGCTGCTGCAGGGCCAGAAAGTTGGGCTGTCTGAGGCTCAGAGCCACGATTTTCCCTGGTTTGGGAATGAAGGATTAAAAGAGACAAATCCCCAAAACTGCCAAACATGGAGTTGACTGAACGATGGGACACCATGATTCCCTTCTTTGGAGGGGGTGTGAGACCTGGAGATGCTGCGGGCAGAGGCTGCTCCTCTGCAAATCCCGTCAAATCCTGAGCTGCATCATGAAGATGCTGTTTCCAAAATCACAGCCTGCCAGGGGTTGTCCCTGTCTGTACTTACAGCCCTGGAATGCCAGGCGGGAGCCCTGGCTTTTCCCATGCTCATCATCTCCAGCTGGAGCTGCTCCCCGGTGACCCCGAGCTGTGGTGGGAACCTGTGGGATTGCTCTGAGTTCAGGAACAACCACAGGGAACCCAGGAAAGGATCCAGCCACCCCAAGAGTGTCATTTTAGGTTGGTGTCCATGACAATCCATAAATCAGAACAGCTGGAGGACCTCTACCCTGAGGAATTGCTACTGGGCCTTTCTGCTCCTGGTTTATGGGTGGTGCTTTCAGCCCAGCTGTAGATTTACTACACACAGAGTTTTCACAAAAACTGCTACTGCTTGTAATACCAACTGGCAGCTTTCTTAGCCCATCTGATCCATAATTTTCCATTGAAGGGAATTCAGTGTGCTGCAATGGAGCAACAGGTCTGGAGGAGGGTGGGCTATCAGCAAAGAGTGTGGAAACCCAGAATTTCCTTGTCTGTGTCATGCAGATTTAAAAAGTAGTGCTCTGTACCTCTGTGGCTGTGCTTCCAGCACACAACTCAACGGCTTGCACCAATTTTAGAGCATTTTTATTTCAGACCATTTCCTACATTCCTGCCAGCCTGTCTCCCAGATGCCATTGATGGCGTTTTTAAAGAAATAATTACGATTTTTTATGTTGTTTTTTTTTTTCTATGCCTTCCTTAAATGGCTTAAAATCTTTCTGACAACCCCTCTTGAGACACCTATTTAGTGTCAAAGAGCATAACGTTCCCAAGTTTTAAAAGGGCCCTCGAATAATACTGATCGATCAATGTGCTCCTTGGGAAAATAGCTCTCCAGATGGTCCATCGGGACAGGAATTGCTGGTCGTCACAATGCGGAGCCAAAAAGCGTCACTAATGTGGGCTGTTGTGAGGCACGCTTCCTTTGTGGGCCTCTGAATGCCCTAAATAGGGAAGAAAGTGTGGGAAACTCGGAGAAACTCAGGCCCACACTCTGAGGTTAATAGGGGCTTTGTCAGGAGAGTATTCCTGAGCTGTGGGATCAGCATAATAAACAACATCTTCCCTAAGGGTGGGAATGGGTTGGGAGCAGGGGAGAGTCACCCCAGGGGCCGGAGGAGCCATAAGAAGCTTTGCGTTCAATTATGAGAAGTGATAATAATTAATAAATTGTAAACATAACCTTTGCTGTGCGGGGGCCGGGCAGGCCGGAGGTCTGGCTTTTAGCTCTGGGGTAATTGGGAAATTAAAGCCCAGAGGGGCAACTTTGTGCTTGATGAAAAGCAGAAGGGGAGCACTTGCACCAGGGTGGATCTGACTCCTTGCAGCAAAAAAAAAGCAGCTTTTCCGGTGGGGTTTGGTCCCTTCCCACTGCCCAGGGAGGAGGCACTCACTGTTGCTCTCCCTTACACACTTTTTTACACAGCCTGCAGAGGTGCTGCCAGTTGTGACCCTCAAATGTGGTTTCCTTGGGTGGAATCCCATCCCCAGAAGAGCAGCAGCCTGTTCCGTGCCACGTGTGACTCTGTTCCCAGCGGTGCACATCAGGCTGGGGTGGGCTTTGGGGCACATGGCACTCCAGCTGAGCCCGAGTTCCCCCAAACTGCCCTAATTAGGCTTGAATTAAAACCCCACAGGCATGGACAACAGCTGGAGTTTTGCTGGGATTCAGAAGCTTGTGCTAATTGACAAGGACAAGTTGAACACAGTGACTTCTTCGAGCTCGCTAAGCAACCATAAAGCCTAAAAATATCTCTTCTGAATTATTTAGCAGTTCATTAGCAAGAACAAATCTGGAGCACTGGTAGAGACCTGTACCAAACCCCTCCTTGCACTGCACTGGCAGAGAGGTGAAGAGCACTCAACCAGCCTGTGCACAAATTATAACCTAAATGATCCATGGCCCATAATGAGGCAGAGCAGCACATCCCTAACTCAGCTGTTTGGCTTTGGGGGCCTTTTTGTGTGGTTAACAGAGGATTTCACCACAGGCCAAGCGAGGCCTGGGCAGGTTCAGTGTTGGAAGCAGTTTGATCTGTGAGCTGAGCAGATCTCAGGTTGCTCCGTGCTTCTGACAAGATCAGGTGTTCAATGTTTCCGTTTGTTTGGGAGCAAAGCCTGTGTGCTTGAAATGCAGCTTTTCAATGGCACCTCTCTCAGGGAAGCTGAGGAGAGTTGAATTGTTGACCAAATGTGTTTCATGCTGTTCCTGTATCTCTGGGAGAAGGAGAGGGTTCCCTGTCATAAAGCCAAATCAGTGAATTACTGTGGTTAGAGAAATGATTGTGACATGATTATTTGTGCAGATTTATTTTGAAGAGAAGGTAAAATAAAAGGAAATAATTTAACAGAGGAAATGCTTCCTCAGTCTCTCCTATCTAATTATACTGTTAGCTATAATCTCACTTCAGTGAAGGGAGCAATTCTGTTATTGCCTAACAGAATTTGTGTCTTAAAATCAAGACAACAAAAATTCACCTCACCTGAAGTTCACCCCACTTCAGGTAGTTTTAAAGATCCCCAAGCTGAGGCAGGTGCCAAACTCTTTGGATGTTATTGGGCAATTTGCACAATACTCCCTCCCAAACAGGCAGAAAGCACAAGGCTGAGTTCAGGTGGGAAAATCAGTGGGGGAAATGAAGTGGCTGTGGAATGAGTGATTTGTTGAAGGCTGAATAGGTTGCTGTTAAATCTGAAAGGTTGACACCTCTCAGCACCTCACTTCAATTTCACTTCCATTTTCATTTTTGATAATTTTTCCAGAGGCTGCTTCCTTACAGGATCTGAAATCCTGCTCTGCCAAAGGGATTTCACAGATGTAAGTCATGTACTGGAGGGAAGGGCTCAGAACTGACACTTCCTGATGGCTTCTCCACCACAGGAGAGTCTGCATGCACCCAGTCCAGCAGTGTCAGCCCTTTTAATCATTCCAAAGCAAAGGACTAATGACTAAAACCATTTTTATTGTATTGTACAGTGAAGACACGCAAGTTGAACATCACACAGGATGAATACATCACAACTTTATAAAAGCTTTTTAAGCTCCTTAGCATGCTCAGTGAATGATTATAAAGTACTTACTGCTTCCCTTCCTCCCCCTTTTCCTTACGGTATAGCACAGGTATTTCCTTTACAAAAGGCATCAATTATCCCTCAAATGAGAGCAGCACAAAGTGACATGAAGAGAATTGTCCCTAGAGCTCTCTGTGATCATCACAACTTTCTGTAAGAAGGATACTAAAAATAGCAGAGGAGCTTCAGAAGAATCAGCATTTCTTTAATAACATCTTTCACTCAAAAGGGAAAGGCTCAATCCTCTCTTTATGATACAAAATACATTCTCCAAAGGGCTCCTTCTTGAGGAAGGTCAATACATTATCTAGAGACAATGGAGCACTTGAACCAGTGACCCAGGCAGTCAGCAGAAAGATTTCCACTGACAGCCACAGGCTCAGCAGCCTGTGATGGAAACTGCAGGGCATTTGCTCTCTAAATCACCACAGAACTTGGTCCTGTCTTTGGCCAGGAGCCACCAATAAAAGCAACAAATTTGCTGCAAGATACACCCACAGTCCTTCACTATGAAGGGAAACCACCCAGCGACCCTCATTTCTGGTGACAGAAAAACGATAACCGCCCCCTCCCACCTTTGGAAAGCAATGTTTCCTACTTCAAAGAGGAACTAATAAACCACAGGTCCCTCTAGTATTTGTAGCAAAACGTAGGAATAAAGTTCAGCAGGTCTACCAGGGTCTCCAGATGGTCGGAGCAGCGGCCACGCTCTTCTGGACAGGCTGTTTTCTGGGAAACACGCAGGGAGACAGGGGGGAGCCACGCAGAGCTGGAGAGTACGAGGCATCTGCGCCCAGCTGAGCCTTGCAGAAGTGCTTGATGAGCTGAACCTGGGTCTCCTTCTTGGGCTCGTAGTAGGACAGAAAGTGCATCGCTTCCTTGAGGCACCGCAGGTACCCGCTGTTAAAGTCCTGCTCTGGGTTCTTGTGGATGAACGCTGGAAGAGAAAGAAAAGCAAAAGCAGCAGGTTAAAATCGTGACCAAAACATGGGGCAGTGATGATTTGTGCAGTGACTTTCATGTGCCTGGGGCTGGGGTGCTCCAGCCCCTGCTCGCCTCGGGGTGTCCGGGAGGGCACAGCCCTGGGAGCAGGTCCAGGTGTGAAATACCTGCTCTGCACTCACTTTTTTGGTCCTGCAGCTGGCTCTGCTGCTTCAGGTAGCTGACAGCCACTTCCAGGATGTCGGCTTTCTCCAGCTTGGAGTTGGGCTGGTGCCTCTGAAACTCCTTCTCCAGGAGCAGTTTCAGCTGCTCGATGCTGCTGTTAATCCGGTCCCGGCGCATTTTCTCCACCACCGGCTTCCTCAGCTGTGAGGGACAGAGCAGATCTTTAGGGATTTTGTGAGACCTGACCCGATTTCCCCTCTGATGCCCTGATACACCCATGTTCAAAGATGCTTTTTTTTTCTTGGCAGGAGAGCTGTGTAATGCTGCCCACCCATTTTAACTTTTAAAAATCTACATAATCTCCCTTATCTCTCTTTAACATATTTGCTTTCCCCCAGACCACTTCTCCCATGTCATATATATTTGCTAGGGGCAGGCCAGCCTTTCCAATCCTCTCAGGGGCTCTACTTACTTTATTCTTTTCCTTTGGCAGCAGCTTCTCCTCCATGTGGATCATGAGAGTGTTGCTGGGAGCCATTCCGAGCGCTCAGCCCTGGGCACAGACCCCACCCAGCTGCTGTGCCGAGCGTGAGGCGATGCTTTGGCAGCTCCCAAGTGCCTCTATTTATACCCGGGGAGCTGGGGCAGATACGTGAGTGTCGGGATCGCCGGTGTTTCCCACAGCCCCGCAGCCAATCCAGGCCCGCAGCGGGACAATAGAGGAAGCATCCATTAGTGCATGGTACATTGATTGCCAATGCCCCGGGGAGAATAACCTTCTGCCCACGCTGCTGGTGGAGTGTGTGGCGTGGGGAGCTGGGAAAGCACTGACCCTCCAGCTGGTTGGGCTGGGATCAATGGCATTCCTGAGGCCCTGCATGTGCCAGGCACAGTCGTGGCGTGGAGGAGGCACACTTTTGGGGGTAGGTGGGAAAGGGAGGGCAGCCCTGCTAGGGTTCAAGTCAACAGCCCCAGGGACATCTCTGCCCATCCCAGAGCCTGGGGGATGTGTGTGTTTGTCTGTGTGGGTGACCCGAAGTGACCACAGGTTTCTTTGCATGACATTTCTAAATGGATGTTGGAGGAACAGGGAGAATAACTAGGGAATGGTAACCCCATTTTCTCTCTTCCCCATAACACACTAGGGTCTGTGAGCCCACTGAACCAGTGTTCCCATTATCCCCATTAAGGACAGCCCACACTGTCCAGCAGAGCTGGGCCATGCAGAATCACTCCTGTAGCTCTTGCTTTTCCTTTTTCTCATCTGTCTCTTTCACAGAGACATTTTCAGGAATGATGGTTAAGATGGGCTAAAGGATAGCATCAGGCTCAACCCAGAATCCTGGGAAGTTTTGGGAAACCAGAGGTGGGTCACGAATGGGGTTTAGCAGCCGAGGCCCATCTTTGGCCCTTAGGTCCGTTCTGCTTCTTGCTGAGCTTTCACGTGTGTTCGGTTCTGACCTGGCCTCGCTGCAGCCTGGCCCTGCTGAGTGTTCTGAATATCAGATCTCAGACACCATGTACCTGCCTCGCTGTGTAACCTTCAGCATGTCATCCCCACTCCATTTTTTTATCTGGAAAATGTGCTGCTTGCTCGTGACTGCATGGAAATGCCAGGATGAATTAAGCCACCATTTCTTTTGTGATAAAGGCAAGAAAAAGAATGAAGCTTTGAGGGCACTGGAGGTCAGTTCTGATGTTGTGTTATGAGAAAAATCTCTGCCTGAGTACAGTCCTCGAGGCAGCACCAAAAATAACCCAGAAGCTACCCGGGGAAAGCTGTGCTGCATCCTGCCATGTGTGGGTCCAGCCCGGGGTGCCCCAGGCAGAGGTGTGCTCCTCCTCTGAGCATCTGGGCATGGCAAGGGAGGAGGGAAGTGTGCAGTGAGGTAAGAAAGCCAAAGAATTTCTTGCTTGGAAATGCTGCAATGAAGCCCGAGGGTAATGGGCAGTTGACAGGAAGGAGGGAGGTGTTGCTGGAATAGGCAGCGATGTGGGACTCATTGTAGCGGCCTGAATGGACTCAGCTCTTTGTGAAGGGCAGATGTTGTCCTTGGAGCCCTTTATTCCCTGTGTTGTGGGAAAGCCAGGAGACAAGACATCTCATGAACACTTTGAAGCAGTCAAACGATTATGATACAAAATAAGACACAGCTCAGACACCATGCCCCAGCTTCTGCCAGCTTTAATGAGGTGTCGCCTGTTTTCCTGTGGTCTTTGGCTGGCCTTCCTCCAGGAGCTGGTATCCCGGGTTATCCCTTTCCTAGCAAGGGAGCCATGCTGGCAGACCTTGCAGCCAGGAGCTGACAGGTAGGCATGGACCAAGCTGGTTGAAGACTCTTCAGTGTCAAAAACCATCTTTTTCCCAACTCCTGAGAAGCCCTGACCTTTATTGCTGTATTAGAACTGATAGCCAGATGGTCTTTTGGGAGTTGGATTCTTTCCCTTTAAATCATTCAGGCTCAAGCACCGTCACTAATGTCGGGAGTAGTTGCAAGGCACACTTCTATTGTCCCAGCAAGAAATGTTATCAATGGGGGAAGAGTATGGGAAAGGCAGAGAAATCCAAACCCACACAGCCTGGCGCTAATAACTCCTTTGTGGAGCTGCGCTTCTGTTGGGGCGCCATGAACTCCGTGCCTTTTTCACCCAGGAAGGCTGAAACAGGCACGTTTCACCATCCAGGGGCTTCTCTGGGATCTGTGTGCACTGGGAGAAAAGGGTGACAAGGGGAAGGGACACTGGTTCACGCAGGGGTGGCTGCAGGAGTGCCAAGCTGAGCTGCAGCTCAGACTATCCCAGGGCTGCTGGTTTGTTCCACCGTGCCTCACTTTGCTCTTCTGGGAAATGGGAGAGTGGTGCTGAGCTCTTCCACAGAGCCCTCTTGGAACTGGGAGCTGACCTGTGCCTGTGGTGGGAGGCAGGGGCAGGGCTGATGTGGCCCTTGTGCTTTTTTGGCATCACCTGGGAAAACCTCAGGCAGCAGAGTGGAGGAGCAGCAGCGCTGAGGGTGATGAGGGGGGGCTCTTCTCCTTGTCTCACAGAGGAGTTTCTGCCTGTTTGTTGAGAGCAGTACTGGGAAGGCTTTTTTACCCAGGGAAATGGAGGGAGGTCAGGATCAAGCCAGCTCTGATCTCAGTTTAATGGGGAATGTGCTGGTGGGAGCACCACTGAGGGACATGGCAGCAATATCACTGCCAGTGTCCCAGGCAGACATGCCCGAGTGGGAATTATTATCTTTGAATGCTATTCAAAATGATGAACCTTGAAGAGCTATTGGGTCTGTATGTGACTGCCGGGTGGACCTGTCCTAATGAGTAAGATTCATGGATTTCAGCACCACAAACCCCTGCAGTATTATCACATCCCTTGACCACCCTCATGTACTCACAGCTTCTTCCCAGGAGGTTCTTGTTCAAGGTGTGAAAATACAGGGAGCTACCTGTTTGAGCTGACCCCTAATGATCCTCTGACACTTCTTAATTGAGGAGCCACTGCTTCTTTTGGTGTCTCAGATGAGGATCCCTTCTTCCAGCCCTAACACTGCCCCTGCTCCTGCCCCTGCCCCTGCCCCTGCCCCTAACACTAACCCTAACCCTAACCCTAACCCTGCCTATCATGCTCTGCTCAGGGTCTTTCAGTGACATGACACAGAAAATAGTTTAAACACTATTTGGCTGGAAGGCAATATATAAAGAAATAACCATGTAAAACTTGCTGTTCAGGATTGGCTTCTGTTCCCACAAGGGAATCATAACTCTGCATGTGAACCAACAGAGTGGGAGTGGAGGGAAATCTGCCTTTTCCAGGGGAAAAGGTTATGTTGTTATTAGACCTATTGTATGAAATATTCCATTAAATGTCATGGCATTATCTTGCCTCCTTGAGACACCAGAACCCCCTCAAAAATGGGGTCTTAATACTGTAAAGTACATACTTCACAGATTTAACCTTTTTTAATTAGTTTTTCTTCAGATCCAGAATGTTAATATACTGCCATTCCCAGGTGCATGAATGAAGAAAAGTGGACTTTGATCATTAAGAAACATCTGAGACATTTTTAGGGTTGTTAGAGGCAAAAACAATTTCTATAGCTGCTTCTGTGGTGACCCCCAAGTAGTCATGCCCCAATGACATACTCCTTCTACAGTGAGTATAACAAATAATTAAAAATTAAGGAGAATTTATTATTTTTCTGCCCAGCTGAAATTCCCACAAGTCACCTCTCAGCATATTCAAGAGTGCACAAGAGGGATTTATTATTTCCTGGTATATTGACTCTGAAAGGTCTGGGGATTACAGCTGCTTTGCACATGAATAGCTGGAGTGTGTTGTACAAAAGGCATGGTCTGTGGGATAATGGGGTTGGATGTGGGAAAGCGCTGACCCTGGGGGAGAGCAGGCTGGTGCCTGATGGCAGGAATCAATTATGTCTCAAAGGAACACATTGCCCTGGGAGCAGGCTTGGCGGGAGCCACCATGTTCTGTGTTTACCACCCTCCTCCTTCCAAACCCGGATAAAACAACTACGGGATATATCCTGTCCTGCTCCTTCCCGGGGCTCACAGCGCTCAGTGCTGAGTTACTGGGGATTTTGGAAATGCTGCCGTTCCCCACCTCTGGAATGGGGCTGGGGGATATCCCACGTGCTGCCAGCTGGGTTTGAGGTTTCTCCCAAGCACCTCAGATAGTGCTGAGTTCACTGGGAGCTCCTTGAAAATCCTTTGGAACTTCCCATCAGTCACCTCCCCTGCCCTGGCCAAGGAAGGGAACAGCCTGTCACTGACAATGCAGTGGGGGCAGCAAACAGAAGCTGCTGGGTTCATGCACTTCCTTCATTGTTTGGTTTTGGGTGGGTTTTTTGGGAGACAGTGGCATTCAGCTCTTACAATGGGCTCCGCACCTCTGAGGGTCCGGCAGTGCTGCCAGCCTTTCAAGTGTCAAAATTTGGGCTTTGAGAAACCAAGAAACAGGCAGAACATCACAGGGATTTAACAAAAACAATTTGATGTTTCTAATAAAAATAGAAGCATTTTGATGGATTTTTTTTTTTAACTGAGAACTTGGGCTTTGGATCGATATAATTAATTTTCTCTCTCACAGAATTATGAGACTTGGATGTGAAGTCCTGCTGAAGGCCTGAAGTATTATGAGTCTCCTGATAAAAGTCACAAGACTCAACAAACAGTGCTGCCAAGCTTTTGGCAGGGAGCAGGTATCCTGCAGAGAGGATATTTCAGCGAGCAGGTTGGAAATAGGGAATGTGGCTCCTGAGGTTTGGCCCCAGCAACCACTTACTGTCATTAACAAGGGGGGAATGGTGTGTCTGTGCCAGACAGGAGGGCAGGCACCTCTCCCCTGACAGCAGCAGCAATTAATCCCATCTGCATGGGGCAGACATTTAATCACTCAGAGGCCAGCAAGGGCAGCAGTGGGAGATAAGAGCCACAGGCTTCCTGGGTGTCCCCTGAGCCTCGATCGATTTTCCCTGCCTTGGGAACAAGTTTATAACCTGAAGCTGACTCTCCTGTATGTCCCAGTGGATTTCTCCCTTTCCCTCGAGCTCAGCCTGAGTTTTGGGGTGAGTTTTGGGGTGTAAGGTCCCACTGGAACCCATTTTCTTGTGCTTGGCAGCCATCAGTCACCAGCTGTGGAGGACAACGGACATGTGTCTCGGGAAAGTGTCCCGGGGCTCCTGTGAGGTCCTGCCCTGCCAGGCAGGTTGGTTTTGGAGACATCTTTGCCATATTCAGCAAGCAGCAGAATGAAGAGATAGTGTCTGATAAAAGCAAGAAGGGTTTTTCAGAAGGTAGAAAACCTGGTCCTGAGCCAAGCAAAGGACTGGCAGAGGGGCACACACAAGAGCTGCCAGGCCATGGGCAGGGTTGGATGCCCTCATCTCCACCCACAGGGCAAGGCACGTTGTCAAATTCTCTCATATTCCCTCAGGAGTCCATGTAATTCAGGGCACACTGCATCCCCTCCCCTGAGGAGCTCCAATCCCAGGATAACCATACCTGCTGGGAAGCAGCTGAGCAGAATTCCACGGTGCTGACAGACAGACTTGCCCAGGGCCTAAGCACAGCTGCAGGTCTGCAGGAGTATAAATAATCAAATTAAAACTTAGTTTACTTTCTGGAGATACGGAGTTATTTTCTGTTGAACACATCAGTAAGAATTTCCTGATTGGGGATTTGAGTGCATCTTCCTTTCCAGCTGTTTCATGGGCTTAGAAAAATTATACTAAATAACATTTTCAAACCCCACTGCTGAACTTGAGGGCAGAGGAGAACTTTGGTGTTTGCTTATCCGGGTGGTGCATGGCTGTGAGTGTGGTCCAGCCTGGAAATCCAAGTCCTCCCACAAGCAAGGGAGCATGCCCCATTCAGAGATGCCAAAGCTAATTAAAACAAAAGTGGGTGCTGAGCATTTTTGCAAACCAGATGTCTCAAACAGCCTCTTGGCCATAGAAGCCTGTGACCTGTAGGCTGTTTGAAATCTTGAAATCTTGGTTTTCTCCTCTCAGCCTCATTTTCCCACCTTTGTAAAACATTGCTAATAATACATCCTCACCCACGGAGGAGGTCGCTGAGAATTCATTAGCTGGTATTTGTAAAGCACTTTGAAAATGCAAAGCCAGTGCATTATTCCTACTCTTCTGGATGCTTTCCATGTTATTAAAATCAGGATTTCAGAAAGGCTTATCTGGGATCAAAACAGCATCCCAAACTTGAAAGGAAGCAAGACTGTTAAACCATCAACTGTCGCCTCCCCCTCCAGCCAGATGTTAAGCCCTAAAGAACTGAAGTGGCACAAGGAATTACTTTCCCAAGTTCCCCCAGCTGGGCTGACAGGCCTTGATCAATGGTTTTCTCCACGGTGAGGGCTATGCAGATGGTCTGCCCAGAGCAAGGTTTCTGTTGAGTACAAAGGGAAGTCAAACACCATTTCTAATTCAGCTTGTAGCATGGC
This sequence comes from Corvus cornix cornix, assembly GCF_000738735.6. Taxonomy (NCBI): domain Eukaryota; kingdom Metazoa; phylum Chordata; class Aves; order Passeriformes; family Corvidae; genus Corvus; species Corvus cornix. Next base: position 3,975,080 of record NC_046350.1, on the reverse strand, counting down.
ACACTTCCTTTATCCTGCGCCTGAATGCCCTGAATGGGAGAGCGGTGTGGGAAACTGGAGGGAACTCCACACTCACCACGGCTGTGGGGCTCTGAGACACCCCTGTCCTCACACCACATCTGCCTGTGACAGGCAGGGGGGAAAGGAGCGACAGATTGAAAAATCAGATTATAAAACCTGCATGGAGGGAAAGTAAACCATGAGGAAAAGGGAAAAAAAGGGAAGGAAGCTGTGCAGGAAGACAGAAATTGCACCAGGACAAGGAAGGACAGGGAGGAAATGCAGGGAAGGATTAGGAGGAAAAACAGGGAAGGGCTGGGAGGAAATGACAGGGAAGGGAACTGCAGAACAGTATCTTGCTCTTCCACCAGTCAGGCCAAAGACAATTATCCCACTGGAGGTGGCAGAAGCGGGTTAGATTGCACTGGGACTTCTGAGCCACGTGCCCTGTTTGCCTCTTTAATTGCCCAGTCTGTTCAATATGTCTCAGGAAACAGAGCAATTCCTGTGGACCATGAGGGTATTGTGAGAGTTTCGTACAGCCCATGTGGAGCTATGGGAACTGAGCCTGGCTTTTAAGAAAACTCAGTCAGGTTTTATACCAGCAATACCAGGGGGATGGAAGAAATGGGAAACAACAGACCTGATTCTCATTTTGGTATCTGGAAGGAGAAAATTCAATTTTTGATTAGGTTTTGATAAATTCTGCTGTAGGTCTAGAGGTAATTTGTATCTACAAGTTAACAGAGATCAGGAAATAGTTCCAGAGGTATGAAATCTGCAGAGCAAATATTGGAGTCCAAATTGTCTGTTGGCCTCAGTGGGGATCCCAGTAAGGCCTTGGGATTGGACCCATTTTATTTTCCACCTCAGGATGCTCCTCAGGACTCAGCACTAACTAAATATCCCACATTTTGCTGTCTTTCCTGTTCCCAGTTCATCTCTGCCCCGCTCCCCTTTCTGAAGGACTTACTAACATACGACTGTGGAAGTTTGCGTACTCCAGAGTTTCCCACATCATTCCTTAACTATATTCCCTCCTGTCACAAAGGAAGTGTGCCCGACTACAAACCACATTAGCAACGGTGCTTGGCTCTGCTTTGTGTTCAGTGGGAAACCCTGCTCCCAAAAGGCCATCTGGGCAGCACGGACCGGGAGGGAAGCAGTGGGAGCAGGGAGCATCTCTCCAGACTTGGGAAAGCAGCAGCATCCTTGAGGCTTTCTAAAGGGCTAACATCTGGCAGGAATTCTGGGGCAAGGCTGTTGTTGATGCCCTGTTTGAAACATCCAGGTCCAGTATTTTGGGATCCTAATGAGCTTTCTGTCCAGTAGTGTGTATTTTTGGAGTAGGAGGTGTGTAATTCCAAATACATTCTTCTTAAAGTCCACAGACTCTGCAAAATTTATAATAGGGAGGAATTTTTGTTATCACTTTCTTTAGGATTTCCCGCCCAAGCAGAGCATCTGTTTTGGGCAACTGAGCATCTAATCTGAGTAACTCTTCCAACTCAGTCAGTAACTGGCTAATTTTTCCCCTCAGAGTTTGTGCAACCAAAGAGAAAATAAAAAGCTGTTTTAAAAACATGTTTTTATTTCAGATTCTTTAAAATTTGTCCGTGACACAGAGCGAGGACATAAGAACCTCAATGGGTTTCCCACCCAAGGGAGATTTTGCTACATTCACCTCCCAGTAATACATTGAATACTGTAATTCTTACTATCATGCCAAATTTAAATATGTAGGGCCTCCAGCCTCTCTAGTGAAAGTGGAATGCCACAGAAGATTATTTTGCATTCAGCCTCCTCAGGTGCAGGCTCTGGATCAGTTTGGATGTCGGTGGAGAGGAAATTCTGAGCACTGACCCCTCGTCTGTGCCAGTGCGCAACCACTCCCAAGAGCAAGGAGGGTGAGGTTGGCATGGCTGTTCCCATGGAATTAATGTAGTTTTTATCTGAGTGTTGAGTCGAGAATAAGAGGAAAGCAGCAAGAGGAAACAGCAATTGTCTCTAGCAAAACTGCTCTGCCCATCACAGGACTGGCACTTTTCTTCTTCGTGTGCTCAATTAACGAGCTGGAGAAAGGAGTCCCAGCTCCAGAGTTTCTGTTTCAGGGAATCTCCCTGAGAGGGATGAGCAGAGGGCAAGATTGGTTTCAGAGGTGGCATTACATGGGCTCAGAGATAATCCACGGGCTTTGAGGAGAACATGTGAAACGGTGTCACAAAAGCTTTCCCACAACTTGACATAAAAGAACAGCTCAACAGCTGCTGCTCTGTGCCGAGAGAAGGGAGCCCATTCAGGGCAGCACAATAGAGATGGAAAAGCAGAGCCTGGAAGAGGTCATTGAAGCCCTACCTGGTGCTCCAATAATGAGCTGCAGAGTGAGACAGAAATGTGTCCCTGTGCTCTGGGTGTGTTCACATTAAAGGCCCTGTGTGACCACACACACACATTAATGTAAAGGTGAACACACCTACACATATATTAATGGTATTTATACAACTGGTATTTACTCATTACAGTAAGAGCTCCCCAAACATAAGCCCTGACATTACTTGATGGATAAATTGCTGGCAGATCTGGTTCAAGTTTTCCAGCAGGAATCCCTGGCTGTATTTTTATCAGAGACTGTCAGCTCTCCCAGCTGCAGGCACCTCCTGAGCACAGGCTGTGCATCCAACACAGGAACTGGCCAAGGGGAGAATAACAAGGAATCAGGAATTTGATTTCTAGTAAGTTTATGAGGATAGAAATCTCTTCTGCACCCACTTTTCCTCTGTGTATAGACTAAATGAAAATAATTAGAGTAAAATACATTTTGGGGAGGAAGTGAGAAGCAGCATGTGATACTGAACTGATCCCAAAACACTCCCAAGACCCTTCTCCACAAGTATTTGTCTTGCAGGTATTTGGAAACATGAAGTGCTTATGACTTGACTCGAGAGTTTTCGAAAGGGCTGCTGAGGGAAGGGAACAAAGATCAAAGCAGAAAATGCTTACAATAATTGTGTGTACTTAAAATTAAACGTTTTTATTTGCAGTAAGTCAAAGTGGGAAAGCCGTTTTCTGTTTCCCATGGGCAAAGCTGGTGCCAGAGCCACCTGTGGGAGAACCACAAGTGGCTCACTGGGGAAAGCAGGTGAGTGGATTTGAGGAATTTCTGGACGCCAGGAGCTGCTCGCATGTGCGTGTGCCTTGTGCCTGCTCCAGCGTGTGCCTCGGCGCGCTCCCGGGAGCAGCATTCCCGCCATCCGCAGCTGACCTCCTCCTTCCTCCTCCTCCTTCCTCCTCCTCCTTCCTCCCGCATGTGAACCCCGGGCTGCCCCTGGAATGCTATTGATCCGCGGCATTAGTCAGCAGCCTTTCCCATTGAAGGGCAGCTCTTTCCCAGCTCCTGACACGTAACTCTGATCCCAGCCTTTCACGGAGCACACACTCCCCACCTGCTCATCTGGGAGAAGGTCATTATCCGCGGGCTATTCACTGGCACTGGAGCATGCAAGAATAGCTGCTTCTCCCATTGTGCTGCCCATGGCCCGGATTGGCTGGCGAGTGTGGGAAACGCCACCGAGCCGCAGACCCACACACTCGCCCCGAGCTCGGACAGTATAAATATCGGGCACAGGCAGCTTCCAGCAACACGTTTCTCCTGGATTCCACTCCAAGACCTCTCTGCTCAGGACAGATGGCTCCCAGCACCGTTTTCTTGGAGCCTGACAACCTGCTGACACCGAAGGAGAAAAACAAAGTAAGTGCAGGCACAGCAGAGCAGTTTACACCAGCTGAGACCTCGCCTCACACTGTTTAGGAGCAGTGGTGGGCAGCAAACAGCCCTGCGAACTGTCAGGGGGAACATCCTATAATAACAGGTCTCTTTTCCTTTGCTTTTTACAGCTGAGGAAGCCGGTGGTGGAGAAAATGCGCCGGGACCGGATTAACAGCAGCATCGAGCAGCTGAAACTGCTCCTGGAGAAGGAGTTTCAGAGGCACCAGCCCAACTCCAAGCTGGAGAAAGCCGACATCCTGGAGATGACTGTCAGCTACCTGAAGCAGCAGAGCCAGCTGCAGATGAAGAGTGAGTATTGGGTTTTCTTTCAATCTCCATTTTACTTCCAGTCTGTGACTGTTGTATCAATCTCGAGCCATGAACAACTGCTCTAAACTATTCTTTCTTCCATCTTTCTCTTTCCTTCCCATCTGTAGCTGCAGGATCCTTCCATAAAAGCTCCCAGTTTGACTTCAGAGAGGGCTATTCCAGGTGTCTGCAAGAAGCTTTCCATTTTCTCTCTCTCCACAAAGTCCGAACTGAAACACAGACCAAACTTTTAAGCCACTTCCAGAAGAGCCAGTCATCTGCTCCAGAGGTCTCCTTCTCCCCTGGGAACACCGGTGCCCTGAAGCAAGTGTCTCCAAAGGACAGCAGCCCTCTCTGGAGGCCCTGGTAGTTGGGGCAGTCCTCACAGCACAGACCTGTGACAGTCCAGAGGAAGGATCTGACTGCATCTGATAGTCCAGCTCTGATCCTCTCTCCTGTAGGGGATTTTATTTCCCCCTGTGTTTTATTTATGTATGAGAGAATGCCATGCTTTTGACTTTTTTGGGATCCTCTGGCAGAAGTTGAGGTGTTCTCTTTAGTGTTGAAGCTGTGTAGGCACTGCTGCAGTGCTGCCCGGGCAGGGGCGACGTCTTCAGAATGAAGGAGGGTGTTTGTAAATGTTACAGTTGTGATGGACAGGAATTGCTGTAGGAGATTTTCTCTAATATTCCCAGTAAGAGCCATCAGCTTTGCTCTGGCTTGACTGGCGACTCTGGTTGGCTCAGTCACTCTGGAGGATAAATTTATTCCCTTTGGTTCATGCACACTTGGTTAAAATCAATTTCCCTCTGTTTGCTTATCAGTTGTTCAGCATCAAAAATGGGTTTGGTTTTGGTTTGGATTTCTCCCTCATGGCCCTTTCATAGTCCTGTATATACAGTGTGAGGGATGACCAGGAGTTAGGAAATTATGTGGAATATTTCTACTATTTGATGCTTTTTTCAGTTTAGAAAAAGAGTATGTTATTGCTTTATGTTAAAGAAAAGTAGTAGGTAACAGGCTTGATTTGTCAATGTTATACATTTTGGGTGTAAGCTATGCTTTTTTAGCATTTTCATTATAATAATGATTTTTATCTGTATTGAGTGGTTGAATTCCTGGTGGATGATGTTTCTCCCAGTGCTGGGACTGCCCTATGGCTCACCTGCATACTGTGTATGCGTCTCTGTGTGTGTAGAGAGCAATAAAATGCATTTGTGTGCAACTTCTGTGTGGGTCTCTCCATCTGAAGGGCGTGCAGCCGCTTGCACCCCTGAGAAAGGTTAATGGCGCTCTGAAGAAATGGATTTTTTTGGAAAGCTCGAGGAACTCCCATTCATGTTTACTCTGTATATTTTTATGAATCCCACCGTGTGAGCCACCCTGAACCCCAAGAAGTGCTCCTGTCACACAGATTCCCTCAGCTGAATCCTACTGAGCATTTCCTCGCTCACTGCCCCTCCTGTCCCCAAACCCCTCACCTGAGCAGCAATGTCCTGCCCCTGTCTAGAACCCGAGTCCTTCTTTCACACCATTTGTTCACAAACTTGGCCCCCTAAGCTGGGTTTTGGGGGGTTGGTTTGTGCCACGTTTAGAGGGGTTTGTACCAGGATTTGAAGGCTTGGTTTGCCAGGTTTTGAGGGGTGGGTGGGTTTGTGCCAGGTTTTGAGGGGTTGGCTTGCCAGGATTCGAGGGGTTTGTCAGGCTTTGAAGGGTTTGTCAGGTTTTGAGGGGTTTGACACGATTTGAGGAGTTTGTCAGGTTTTGAAGGATTTGTCAGGTTTTGAGGGGTTTGACACGATTTGAGGAGTTTGTCAGGCTTTGAGGGGTTAGTTTGCCAGGATCTGAGGGGTTTCTCAGGCTTTGAAGGGCTGCTTTGGCATAACTTGAGGTATTTTGCTGACTTTGGGCACAGCTCTCTCTCCCTACCAAAGCCTTCCCCGCTGTGCCCGGCCGGGAGGGCGGGAAGCGCTGAGGGAACCCGAGCCGCACAGCCCGGCGGCTTCCCATTCCTTTCCCATTCCTTCCCTTTCCGTCCCCTTCCTCCACGCCTTCTTTCGCTTTTGCTTTGGTGTCCTGCGGGGACCCCTGCCGGGGCACCATGAGGATGGCGAGCGGGGCCGGGGGGAGACCAGACACCACGAAGGAACGGCCTCAGGGGCCGTGGGGGAACCGCCTGAGGGAACCGCCTGAGGGGCCGTGACGGGAAACCACCTCAGGGGTCGTGTGGGACCCGGTTCTTGCGGTATAACCCGGTCCTTGTGTTGCCCCGAGGTCCTCGCCGTGGTGTCGGTCACACAGTCGGAGCGCTGGCTGTGAACTGGGCCAGTGCCCCGTGGGCACCGAGTGTGATGTGGCCAAGAGCGCTTTATGCTTCTTCCCTTCGTGCAAAGGCAGAACTGTGTGAGCTGCTGCCTGTGGTTAAGGGTCTCTGCAGGAATCACCGGGTCACAAAGACTGTGCTGGGCTGTCCTTAGCCAGAGGTGCAGAGAGAAATCCTGTGGGTTTCTCCCTTCTAGGCACAAAATCCAAGGACAATGTGTGTGAAGTTTGCCCTCCTGGCACCTCCACCACAGCCTGCATGTCTGAGACCTGCACCCCACTGCCCGGGGAAGCAGCTTGGACTCCTTTTGGGTGAGTGAGGCTGTTGGATCTGCATTTTAGTCTCTTCCAAACAGCACCATCTTCCTTCCAGTAAGGCTCCAAGTGTGGAATCCTGTTCCTATTCTTCTTGGGAACAGCTTAACTCCTCTCTTTATAAGCTCATTCACATGACAGATGTAGCGTTCAGCCTCTTGTCCAAACTTATCACTGCATGGGGGGCTCTCTGGTGGTTCCAGCAGAGCTGGCTATGGAGCCTGGGAGAGCAGAACAATTGTGGTACCTCGGTTTCAGGTGACACATCCCTTATCTAGAGTAGAACAGCTGACAGTTTGCTTCTGAGGAGAATCATTTTGCACTTACAAGCATTAAAGCAAAGAGGTAAGAGCCAGCTCCCACTTGGATTACCCACCAAGTCAGGAAGACCTTTGGGAGGTGTGATGTGGAAAACAGGGCAGCAGTGCCACTGGCAGGTTCTAACACCACAATTACTTCTTTTCTCACATCACACCTGAGGAGCAGGACACTTCCACAGTTCCACCTCTGATAGCAGTCATGGCAATCCTCATCTCTGTGGTCCTGCTGGCTGGTGCAGCTGCCCTCCCAGATATCTGGCAAATGAGGAAAAGTTAGGTGCCCCATAAGTATGAAGAACATGACTGTAAAGGGTTAGTTTTACAATAATATCCTGAAGAACGGTCTCAGTTCTTCAGCTGAAAATCCCCCTTGCTGCTTGTTGATGGGACTGTTTCCTCTGCAGCAGTGTCAGCGGTATCTCTTTTTTTGGGTAATACATTAAAATCCGATTTGAGAGTGGCCCAACAGCGGTTCTTGCTCTTAAGAGAGAAGTAAAAGCCTGGCTATTAGCAGTGTAAAGAGTAGGATTTTCTGATAAAAGCTGACTGTTCATACTCTGTGTTTTCCTTTGACGTGTCATAAAGCATGACCAGCACGGCCAGGCTTTGATGTTCACGAGGAGAAAGGGGATCAAACAACTGCTCCTGTGCAGGAAGTTGGTGCCGACCCCGAAGGAACCAGGCCTGAATTGGACATTGTTTGAACTGTGGCAGACAATGGAGATGGTTAAAAAACCCAAGCACAACCCTTTTTTCCCCTAAATGATCATGAAGAGAAAGGCAACTTGAAAATGAAAAGGAGGGTTTGCAAAGAAGTTAATGAAATAGCCCAGTGGCATCTTCTGAAGCATCAAAGTCTGAAATAGCTGAGTGATCAAGGCGCTGGGAGTGTCATCAGGGGCTGGAAAGCTCTTCCCTCTTACATCCCCTTCAGGAGCAGTGGGCTGTGTGGAATGCCTGGACTTTTCTTCTTCCCCCATGGACAGTTGACACTTGGTATGCATTAATTATTCCACTATTGCTTGTTGGTGGGAAAAAAATGGCTTTTTTTTTTCCATTTTAAACATTCCACATAATACACAACGCAGTTTCCAATGCATTTTTGTACAGATTTTTCAGTTTTTAGGAGTAAAGAAGACACTGCTAGGAAAAGGAATTGTGCCCAGCAAGAACCAGGTAGTTTTTAGTAAAGGAAGTTAATATCCTCTGAGTCGACTGTGTCTAAAAATAAAGTTTTATTAAAGAAAACACATTCTTCCTGTGAAAGAACTTTCCTGGTGTCTGCAGAAGGGAAGACTCTGAGTTGTGTGGCTGTTTGCTTTACCTTAAGGAAAAGGATTATTCTGGAAGACCATCCTGGTGGATGTTTTTTAAGGAAGGATTTGGTGAGGACAGAAATGCTTTCGTTATCAGGATGATCTTTAAAATGAGATGTGGAAGAATCTGGAGAAGCACAGAGAAGGCTTGGGATGGGTGTGCTGGGACCCATCTGGATCTGGGAGGTGGCATCCACATGACCATGAGGAATGGAAAAAATGGGAAATGGTGGCCTTTTGCACAGGGAAAATATGATAGACAGCTCCTTAATTTTTTTTTTCCTTTTTTAAAACTTTGTTAACAGTTTGTTCAGCAGAATTGGTTCTGGATGTTTTTGCAGAATAAGGTGATGTTTCAGAAACTCTGTGGTTTATAGGAACGGCTGTGCAAAATCACAGCTCTGATGGGAAAAGCTGCAGGCAATGGAAAATGGAAAGGTTTAGGGAATGCTTTAAAACTCCTTAAAAAAATCTCTGCTGTACACAGGCAGATCTGTCCATGAAGAAACACTTTCTGTTACAGTTCTAAGAATAAAAACATGGTGATTTTTAGGGTGGGATTTGGTTTTCAAGTGCAAACACTGGTCCCATTCTCATGTTCTGAAAACCTGTGCATTGTAGTAATCATGGAAGGGCAAAGTGCCCCCAGCTGCTGTCACCCCCAGCTCTTTTTGTACAAAAAGGAGTGCCAAAATTCCACAAATTTTCTAGTTTGGGAAGTACCTGAACATAAAAAGAGACTGATTCTGAAAAGGGGTGCCACAATTCCAAAGTTTGGGAAGTAACTGAACCGGAAAAGAGGCTGATTCTCGTGTGTCTGCTGAGCCTTGGGTTTGCTTTTGGTGGTCAAATGAGTGACAAGTCTGTAAAGTGTTTTCTAACATTTCTTTCTGAAAATACCAGGAGCACCCAGCAAATCCACTGCTTGTTTTGTGCTTGCTGATTTTGTGGCTGGTTGGGTGTCCTGACTGTGTGACAGTGAGCAGTAAAGACAGAAATCGGGGAAAATACAATATTTTTTTCTGACCTTTTTCTTTCTTTGGTTAATGTTTCACTGGGGGGGTTGGATGTTTTCCAGCACTTCCAGCTGTGGAAGCTGCTAATTGTTAACCACTGCTCATCCCTCCACAACACTCATGAGGGGTCACTGCCATTGTTGAGTGAAAAACTTTCAAGATAAAACCAAACCCCCAAATGGAGAAAATTCAGAGAACAGTGACAAGGCACCTTCAGCCATCTCTGTGCTACAGTCACCTTTCTGGTAAGTTCTGTTTTTTTTTTCTTTTTTATTTGCTGATGGCTTATTCTTGTTGCTGAAGGTAACTGGATCTTGAGGTATTCAGTGTTACTTTTTTACTGAGGTGAACTTTTAAATAAACAGCAGTGAAAGCAGCTCATCAGGAGGGAAAGGAGTTGTGTTATTGTTGTTCAGCAAGTGTTGTCATTTACGAGGAGGGATTTATGAATTTTTTGGTAGCAGTTTATCCAAAGGCGTTTTTGCAAAGACATATCTGTCCTCCAGCCCCGTCATTATGACTTCCAGTGGGTTCACTTGCAGGTGGAAGCTGTTGTAGGTGAGTCGGAAGCTCTGCTCAGCCAGGGAAAGAGGTGCAGCATCAACAAGGATCAGCAATCTCCCAACTAAAAATGAATTTTTTTGCAGTGTTTGATGTCTGCACCAACTGTGGTTCGATGGAGTCTGAAAGTTGCTCCTGTGGGATGGGAGTTTAGGTGTTTTAGGAGCTGGAGCGGGATTTGTCACCAGGTGGCAGCATGGGAGAAGGAAAGGCTTCGGATTCCTCCCGGGAAACATCGGGATCTTCCCTCTTTTCCTAAGTATGTAATAAAGCTTCTCTGAGTCTTCACTCTCTACGAGTCTAAAACGCAGCAAAACGCCTCTGGGCACAGAACTTCCCACAGAGCTGAAACATTTTACGATTGTGGAAAGGTAACACAGTGGTCAGTCAGAATTCAGGGCCGTTTCCTGGGGATTTGGAGCCAGTCTCTTATCCCCAGTTTGTGTGGGGGCTGTAAGGGGAGGTTGGAACTCATGCACTTGGCACTGACACAAACTGGCAGATGGGAAGTGTTCTGCAGGTGGGAGATGGGATAAACGTACATGAAAAAATAGAGTAACTTCTGTGAGCTGTGATGGTCACTTGGAATAAACCCTCCCTGGCACATTTTAATTGTCCCTTTAACAGTTGCATGTGCCAGAACCTATAAAATGGTCCATTTCCAGGGCTCACTGATTTTGCATAGTCACGCAGGCAGTTACTGCCTTGCTGTCAAGTGATTCCTGTGCTAGAAAGAAAAGCATTTGCTGGACTAATAGTCAAAACTCACTATTAAATGTTGGAAGTTTAAAATATTCTCATTATAGTAGGATGCTTACCAAGGAAAGCCCCCCAAACCTCTCCATAGGAAAATCCTTGCTGAATTGGCCACCTTGATGTGTTCTTTTAAATTTTATTAAAAATTAATACATGTTACATTTTCAAGTGTAAATACTGAAAAATAGCCTATGGCAAAATAAAAAGGCACAGGATTAAAACCAGCTTAATTATTTCCATGGATACATGTCTGCTGTTTGGCAAAAGGTATTTTATACACTTTCTACAAGAATAAGCATAATTTTCAATATCTCTCTGAAGGGTGGGACCCTGTAATTTAACCATAAAGACAGAATTTGTACTCCTAAAATGTGACAATTGTAGTGATGCCTCACTTGAAGGTGGTTCTTTGGAGCAGAGGAACTCAAGTGCAGGAGGAGAGTGCGACAGGCGTCTCGACATAGAGCTCACTGTGTGACATGTCACGACAAATAGCAATCTCTGACAACAAAGCAGCGATCAAAGCACAGGGGCACAGACAGCACAAGAGTTTACACCAGCTCTAACCTGATCTGGGGAGGAATGCATCAGAAACTGAACCAGAACACTGGAAACGGAGCAGTGGGACATCTCAGACAGCATTGCTGAGCCTCAGAAGGTGGAGCTTACATATTAAAATTATTATTCCTTTCTGAAAAATAGATTTGTGGTGGCTTGTTGGTTTTGTTTTCGTGTAAGAATTAGTCCTTGTAACCCTGATGCAGTGTCTTAGTAACAGTCAGGATGTTGTTGGAAACAGTCGTTCTGCCCGGGAACACACTGTGGCCTCCGGCACAGCCCGTCAGTCCTGGGATCCATCCCTGTGATCCCCGTGTGCTTCCCAGTGGCACTGGGAGAGCTGAGTGCTTCCTTGGCTCTCACTGCAGCAGCTGCCCCGGCAGCCCTGGCTGTGACTGAGCAGCAGAACACCAGGCACATCCCTGCCTCAAGCTGTTGGTGGTGTCACCAGAGTGTCTCATCCTTGCTTACCACACCCGGCATTTCCCTGCGGGATGCATGGCTGTGCCCTTCTTGCAGTGGAACACCTCGGAGAAGGCTTCAAAGTTCTGCAATGAGCCCATCACCCTAAACAAAGAGAAGGGACTAATTTACATGGGAATTGCTGTTCTGGGAAACAGAGAGAGCCGTGTCCAGAAAGTGGTTTGGAGCCTCAGAACTTGATTACATTTCAGAATATGGGATACTTTAGGAAATAGAGGTAATATGAGCAATGAAATCCCAGAACAGAGTGGGTTTGGTCCTCTTCCGTCCCCTATGAATTGGCAAATTCACCAGGTCAGGTATAGGTATGTGCTCTCCAGCAGTGTCCGACAAGCCATGGGAGGAAATCTGGAAGTCAGTCTGGAGTTATCTCGTGTGTCATCAGACTCTCCTGTGCTGCTGTGGTGCAAGGGGGGTTGAAAGGAGTGAGTTGTGAGTTAGTAAATGAGTAAAACCCACCTGTACTTCAGAGGGCTGTGAACGTCTGTCTTTATGGACTGACTGGCATATTCTGGTCTGTAGGAACCACACCAAACCTGGAAAAGGAGGATTCATCATTAGTGGGTCAGTATTAAAGGGAATGCAAGTTGGGAAGCTTCTCACTGTCTTTCCTAAGAGCCATCCCAGTTTGCTATGATGTCATTGGAGTACGCTTTATAGAGAGGCAGAATAGATGCAATTATTTACTAATTAGCTTTTGTTTTACCAAGGTCTTGGATCAAGATCTGGTGCTATGGGACAGATCTATCAGTGCTGGCTTTCACCCAGGTGTTTCCTCCCAACAGTCTAAGGGCCTGAGGCACAACCCTGAGTGTTCTCACCTGGGCAAAGTTGAGGAAGAAGAGCTGTTTGTGGGACAGGTTCAGTCCAGGCAGCTTTGGCTCCTTCCCTTCCCGTTCCAGCCACTTCAAGTAGGCCTGGAAATGATTACAGATCGACTCAGGAGCAGTAGGAGGTGGATTTTGAATGTTATTTTGTGGGGAGGGATTTTAGTCACCACGTGAATGAACCAACGTGGTTCCCTTTTGTATTTGTATAAATTTTCTCTCTCTAATACAAACAGTACAGAGAATTTTATGAAAAAGCTGTCAGCATAAGCACTGTTGACTTCATAAACTCTTTCTCCAGGTATTTGTATCTGGAAATAAAGTGTTAAGTCTCCTCTGCTTCTCTATAGTGATGATTCTTCTCTCTTCAGGTAACTGCTCATTAAATAGCAGATAACAACCTTGCTCAATGTTAAATCCATTACCTGTTATTGTTACACATTAATTGGCCAATTTGTATTTTTAGGGTATATTGACATGATGGAGACAAGTTAATGTGTCCTCACGCTGGTTAATTCCCAACATTCTGTTTCTGCAGCCTCTCAGCTGCTGAGACAGTCCCAAAGCATGAAACAAAAGGGAGAGCTGAGGGTAAAAATAGATCCAGCACCACAGAACATCCATGGATTCTGTGTGCAGGCATTTTGTGTCATCCCACACGGCTCCTCCACGGCTGTGATGGCTTTTAGAACAATGCTAACAAAGTGATTAATTGGAATGGTGTCCCTTACGGTTGAAATTTAGATTTCTGAAAATTCAGGATGTTCTATAAACCCCCTTAACACCATACTCAAAACACCAAAGATAAAAGGTTTTACTGTGACATCTGTTTGGGTTCTTTGCAGGGAAGAACATTCCCTGCTCACACCTGAGCTGCACCTTTGGGCTGCTCCTGCGTGCAAGAACGGCAGCAAGCCATGGGCACATGAGCTTCCAGGTGTACAACTGAGGCTTTAGCTTTTGGAATATGGTAATAACATGTTAATTGTCAATTTTTTAAAGCACAGAATACCCCCCCCCCCCCCCATTGCTGGATGCCAGGTAAATTTAACTCACAGGTGTTTGAGGGTTACCTTATAAGCCTGTCGGACTCCTCCGTTATCTGCAATATTTTCTCCTAATGTGCTTATGCCACTGACCTGTAAAAATAATCATTTATTTACTCTATTGTCAGTAGAATCAGCAACTCTAAGAACCACAGGTCAGTCATACAACAGCCTGACGTGCCTGGAGCAAAGGGAAGCTGTGACCTCGTGCTGGGACAAGAAAAGAGAGAATGAAATTAAACAGATCACAGGCTAAGAGCTGTAGATTGGAACAGAGAGAGCACACACAAATATAACATGGACAGAACTCAGGCTACTGCTGGGCAGAACATCACTGCACACAGACCCTGGGCATTCTGGGCCACACCAGTGTCCCCAGTTTATCACAACCCCTGTGCCTTGCTCCCAGAACAGTTACCTGTAGGAGCTGGGGTTTGTGCTTATCCTCCCTGGGCATTCCCTGTTCGAGTCATTCTTTGCACAAACCCAGAGCCGTGGCCCTGGTGATTGTGGTTGTTACTCACGTTCTGTCCCCCCGCCAGCTCCCAGGTGTAGTTCCCGTACTGGTGCACCATGCAGAGGGACTGCTCCTTGAAATGCAGCGCTGAGAAGTTGCTCCACCAGTCCAGCATGTTCCCATCTTTGTCAAAATTCCTACCTGCAGGAAAACCCGGGGAAAAAAGAAAAGTGGTGAGCAAGATTTTAAAGCCACCCTTCTTCCAGTGTAGCACCTGGGATGTTGGAGCTGCACTCCCTTTCTCTTTCCTCCTTGGATTAAGATGCTCAGAAATGTTTTGGGCACAGTTTATTCTCATTGTCACAAGGGAATGGAATTGTGGTCTCTGTTATTCCCTGATTTCCTGTTCACTCAGCAGCCCTGACTCCAGGTATAGCACCAAGGCCTGGTTTCCATGTAACAAAACCTTCCCTCACCTCTGAGGTGTCTGAGGTGCTGGTTCTGTGTGTCCACGTGACAGAAATGAGGTTTATAGAGAATTAAAAGCTGGAATTGCAGTTCTGGAGTTTGTGTTCTTGGCTCCCTGGCTAGAACAAGGCTTTTCTTTGCTCTAGAACGCCGTTTCTGAGGCTGTGTTGTGTGTTTATGGGTCATCTGCACAAACTTAATGAGCATAAAAAAACAGCTTGAAGAAAACCCACGTGTAAGAAATTATTGACTTGTAGAGTCAGAAATGAATTTTTTCCCCAAATTCTTTTGCATGACATTTGACAAAGTTAAAAAAGTAAAATTATTTCAAGCATTTGTGTTGAAAAACAAAGTCTCCTGGGATTTCAAGGCACTACTGACAGTTCTTCTATCCCCAAAAACATTGTTCACGGATTTCACTGTATTCAGGAGCCCATGGATTTGCTTGCTTTGTGTTTCTGATCCGATGATGCTGTAAAAGGAACATTTTTTTCCTGAGAATTGTCATTGCCTCACTTTATTTTTAACATCTGCTTATTTCTTGTGCTCCATTCAGGAAACATTCCCTGAATAACCTTCCACGGAGTGTTCCCAGTGTGCTCCTATTGCTCCTGAGCTGGATGTGACTGTGCAGGGATCTTCAGTCCCAGCAGTCTGTCACTTTAATTCCTGCCATGCCACGAGTTTTAGCTGGAACAATAACATTTTCTCAGTCATCTCCTCACCATTGTCATCGAACCCGTGAGTGATCTCATGCCCAATAACCATCCCAATCCCTCCGAAGTTCAGGGCCTGGGGCTGGTGTTTGCTGAAGAAGGGGGGCTGGAGAATCCCAGCAGGAAAAACTGCAAAGACAGGGAGAAAGAGGGAAATATCGTGAGGTGGCTTTGTTTTCTCATCCTTGGCACACAGATTGTTTGCTTGGTGTAAGGGTCAGGAAGGAACATAAAATATAAAATGATTAGAAACAAGCTCATGCCTCATGTGAAATTGTTTCTCTCTTGATAAATGGAAAATGACAAGTTAATAAAGGTTTAATTTAGCACATCTGCAGCTACAGTATCTCCCTGTTTGAGACCCAAGGAGCATTTACATTAAGCTTAGCCTAACTTGGTCCGTAATGTTTGCTGCAATGAGTCAAGAACAGAATGTTTAGGAGCTGTCCTTTGGAGACAGGCAGAGTTTGTGTGTTAGAGCTGTTTTATAGGGGAACGAATGGAGGCGTTATTGCTTCATTTGGGTTAAGGAGAGATCGGAAATCATCTGCTGATACCAACAACACTTGGAGGGTAAAACATGCTCATGAGTGATTCCTGTAGACCACCAAGGGCACTCAATGCCACCTGGGGAGTGGGGGCAGTAAGAGATTTGTCCTGCTACATCCTGCTGGCAAAAACCTTATCCAGAACCATAGGATTTGCTTTTCATCCCTTCTACACAAGCTGAAAAGCAGAAGTGCTTCTAGAGGAATTCAGGCAGCCAGTAATTCAGTTTAGTGAGATACTTTCTGTGAAGGGAGATATTGAAATTCTATTGCAAGTAGTTAATTCAGAGACAAAGCCCTTTTTGGCTGCACAGGTTTTATCCATACAATTTTGTGGAGAAATACATAAACCAGACTGCAGTAAGACAGAGCAGTGTGGAAAATTGTTTTCTCAAGCTAGAGACATGAATAAACAGAATTTAACTGGCATGCACACTATTGTGGGTGGTTGTGCTTGGATTTTTTCACAGGCATACTCATCTCCAAGTTGCTTAAATGAGTTACTTTTGTATGACTTAAAAGGACAAAGCTGAAGAGGAACCAGGTGGCTTCAGGACCTGAGTTCCCTGCCTGGAAAGCTGATTACAATCTGTGTAAAACCACTGGGGATAAACTGGGAGCTGAGGTTGGCCACCAGTAAAGCCCCCAGGAGGGCCCTGCCGTAGCTGAAGGTCCTGGTGCTGCTGTACCTGCAGGATGGAGGTGAGTGGAAGCTGCACACAGGAAAACAGATTTTGGGTGAGGTCAGAGGGCTAAGTTATCAGCAATTTGGTGTTTCTGCTTTTAGCAATCATGGAAGTTTTCTGTTGTGACTGTTGGTAGATTGGGCTGTTTCCACTCCTGGCCTTTGCTCTGTGAGCAGGATGCAATTACTGTCTGGCTTAAAACCCCATGGATTTGTCCTTCTGTGTTATCAGTAGTTGAGTAGCAGTTCTTCCTGGCAGTCTGGGAATTTGAAGAAGCACTCCTAGGGGCAATTATCTATTGTCTCTCCTGTTTGGGGTGCTCAGAATTCAGCAGAGACTCGTCAGTTTTAACCTGAGCTCCTGCATGAGGTGTGAGCTCAGGGAGTACAGGGAGCCAGGCAGGGTCTGAAGATCTCCTGTGCTAAGAACAAGGAAGGGCAGCCCAGCAGCTCTGCAGAGCCCACACAGCTGATGCCCTGGGAGCAGAGGCAGGTTTCTGCAGTCTGGGATGGCTCCAAGCAGTGTAATTCCAGTGTCATGTGCACAGAGCAAACTGCAGAGCTGCCCGTGTGCTATCAGAATGTGGGAGCAGGAGCAGCCCAGGACACACTGGGAGCATTCTCTGGGTGCTGGCACTGGTGCTGTCCCAGGCTTTCAAACCCCAGGCTGTTCAGTGACAGGGTATAAACTACACCTGCCAAGGAGGGGGAGCTGAGTATTCATCAACAAAGTGCTTGAGCTGAACAGCCTCGCCCAGAATTCCCAGATGGGCACAGGCAGGTTTGCCTCTGGATGCAGACCTACACTGTTGTGTGGATAAAATTAGTTAAAAGGGTTTAAACCTACCTATCTGGTTCCTGTTGGGGGAATAGAATGCATTGACCACTGCAGCTCCAATTATCCATCTAAAAATAAATGTTGCACGCAGTTAGTCATGACTGGTTTTTTTTCCCCCCCCCGACACTTTTGAAATTTAATTCTGGTTAAAAAATGCAAGGTATGTAGGAGAGGATTGTAAGGAAATAATCCTTTCAGGGATTATTTTTATATATATATATATATATATATATATATATATATATATATATATAAGTAATATGTGTTTTTTTAATATATATATATAGATGTACATATATGTATATATATATGTAATACATATGTAACCAGGAATGTATATATGGATATATAAAGAAATATAATTTCTGTATTAGGAGAAGGAAGAACCTTATAAAAAGAAGGAAAATCCTTCTAAGGAGATTATATAAGGATGTAGGAAAAAGGGTGCATTGAACACAGCTGTAAAGAATTCCTGATACCAGGAAATACCTGGTGGCTTGCTTATGGTTGCCTTTCATCCAAAACACACAACATTCAAGGGGAAAAGCATTTTTCACTTTACCTTAGAATTGTTTAGTTCCTTGATTATCTCAGCCACAGGCATTCCCAGATACCCACAGCATGAGTTTAACAGTCCCACCATTAAGCCAGAATTTAGGTTGTGTCTGTAACTCTTTCTGGAGACTCACATGTCTTGGTCAACTCTCTCTCGAAGTTTTTTCAGGCCCTTTTGGGCTCCAGCTCGCAGGTTTTCCAGGATGTTTTCAAAGTAGTTGTGTTCACTGAAGTTTAACTACAGAAACAGGGGTCCAAGTACATTAGTCAGCTGAGCAGGAAGAGGAACTCCTCGTCCCCCTGAATGTCCTCTAAAGAATGTTTTGGTTGCATGGTTTCACTGAATAGTTGGCTCTTTGCACCAATTATTTATTAATATGTTCATTTTAATGTCCTTGGAAAAGGCAGTTGCACAGGTACAAATATTCCAGTGGCAAGAAAGCAAATGCAGGTGTTGATTTTGAGATATGCAGTGAGATATGCACAGAATACTCACATTAGCATATTCCAGGTCCAGTTTCTCATTCTGATCTTCCAAAATATAATCTGGGTAGCCAATTTGTTCTTTGATTGCCATTGCCTGGAAGAAAAGAGTTGAATGTTTCCTCTTAATTGTGATTTTTGTTGGGGTGCTGTTGGGTTATTTTTACTAAAGTTTCAATGCAAATAATAGTTAAATGTTTGGGGGTTTTTCTTCTTATTGGAATGGTGCTGATGGTCTTGAGTTCAATTAAAAGTTGGAAATGGGTTTTTTTGGGGAATTGCATTGTCTCCAGTTGGCATTTTTATTAATGTGGGCTAACAGAAGATTGAAAGGAAACGACAATGTATCAGGATAATAATGAACATCTAAGTCTTTTCCTCTTGTTTGTAGAGAAACTGGAAATGGTGATACTACAAAATTCCAAATATTTCATGTTCACAAGGGAATACTGAAGTTCCTGGTTATCTCTGACCTTCTCACGAGCTTTCTCCTTGGATGCCTCGTCCATCCACTGTAACTCATCCAAAGTCTCCACGAACGCTTCGCGGATCTTCTCTATTAAATCTCGGACCTGAAAGAGATCCAGGGAGACATTCATCATTCACATGCCCTATTCCCAGGCACAGCTAAGGAGGGGTGAAAAGCTTCCTGCTGGAAGGTGACGTCCCCGAATTCTGTGCTCTAAACCATGGTACTGAGCATCTAAAAGAGCATCACAAATGAGTTCTTGCACCTTCTTGACTGGCGGATAAGTCTCCCAGGCAAGAAATAGGGAGCTCATACCAGAGGGAATGGGCACTGTGGGCATTGTGGATGTACAGTAGTATGAAGGGTAAACTACATACCATCCTCTTGCTCTCACCAGCAAAAGTCTCCCGGACATACATTGCTCCCACCGCGTTCTCCATGTTGTTGTTGACGTAACTCACGCACTCCCTCCAGCGCGCCTCCTCCAGCGTCGTCCCGTACAGGGCCTGCAGCACAAAGCCCAGCATTAACCCTGCCCCTGCAGCTCTTCCAAACCATTGTCTAGAGGGCAGGTTAACCCAAAGGTTTCCACTGCTGTGATTGGGTTTGTTTGGGGATTTCATGATGTAATCATGGAATCACAGAATGGTTTGGCTTGGGAGGGAGCTTAAAGTTCATCTCTCTCCAAAAGCCCCTGACATGGTTATTGTGTTGACCAGGCTGGATTTGGTGGCAGTTGTGCTCTCCTCTTTAGGAAGAGAGGAAATACCTTCCTGTAGCTGGCCCGAGCGTCCTTGAAGCGCCGGCTCAAGCTGCTGACCCGGTCGATCACCAGCCGCCAGATGAGGTAGTTCTGGATGGTGCTGTGTGAGGAAGCAAAGCACAGCTGCCCTGTAAAAACCAACGCTGGTGCAGGCAGCCAGAGGGGAATCTCAATTTTGAATGGAGTTAAAGAGGGAAACCCTTGCTACCAGTCCTGGGTTTCGCAGCATCTCAGTTAACTGCAGTCATCCAGCCTGAGGACTGGGCTGTCATATCTGTTCTGGGATTAATTTCTTGTTTTTCTTCCTTCTAGAATGTAGCAAGAACTAAGCCTGTCATGTATTTTTTTCTTCCCATTTAACCTTTTCTAAGCAAGCAGCAGGTGAGACACCTTGTACTGCAGTACTTGGACTTTGAAACCTCCAAAGGCATTTCCTGTATTTTACAGGAGTGTCATTTTTCCTCAGAAGCTCAGAACTAGCAAGGGGGTCCAACAATTGACATTTCAGCAATCCTGTGACTTCTGTCCTGCATATCCTCCAGTTTCTTTACCTGGCTGAGTACTTGGAGATAATTGCTTTCAGCTCTTGTAGATAAGGCATCCCATACACAACCACCTCTTCCTCCGGGTCCACCTGAACACTTACTGAAGACATGACACCTTGGATGAAGAAGGTCCAGTTAAATTCCTAGGCAGACAGAGAGACATTCCAATGTTGGATGTTGAAGTGCCTCAGTAACTGGACTTTTGACAGTCTTATGACCTTGAACGTAGCTGTTCAGTAGGACAAAGCTTTTTAAGAGACTCTGAAGACAAGATTAGGAATGGGAATGATTTTATACCTCTTTGTTGAAGCACTGATAAGTTCACAAAGCCATTTCCAACTGGCATGGAACTAAGAGACCTGAAGTATGAGACTGCTCATGAAACACTTACGTTGAATGCAAACTTTTCCTGCAGCTCTGCTAAGGTCATTTTGTTGTACAACAAGGTCACATCGTGCCTTTCCTCTGCTGGGGTGGTGGCCTGAAGACATTCACAAGGTTATTACTGGACTCAACTGACAGAAATATCAATGGCTGAAATCACATGCAGGTGCATTTGTATACATTCAAATAATGTGCAAATAAACCAGTTTGTTTGGGAAAAGGAAAATTATTTGGTTGTGCCCAGTGCTGCTTGCAAAAATTCAGGGCAGGAACTTGAGTCCCCCCTGTTCAATAATGTTTTAGGGATAAGTTGAGCCAAGTGGTTCCCTCTGTCCCCTTTAGAATGGAAGCCTGCTCTGGGGGATTTTTAGGGTGCTGTAGATTACTAAGGATGCAAGGGAGCCTGTCCTGGTGTTATCCCAGTGCCTGGATAGCAGAAGGTACATGATCCTGCTTTAGAACAGCTCCAAATAGAAATAAGGCTGGGACTGGAGCAGCACAGCAGCAGTGTACACAGCAGGCAGAATTAGAGACACAGAGGCTCTGATTTTTGGGCTGCTCGTGGCACAAATGTCTTCTTCCCCCACTTTCTTCTGAAAACTGCTGCACATACCAGCAACTCTTCCCCCTCACCCCTTGCCCCCCACAGCTTCCTGAGGAGTTCTTGATCTCTCAACTCACATTTGCAATCTCTGTTTCAAGCTCCATGACCTTTGCCATTTCCTCTTGGACAAAGGAATCATCTTTGGACACGTTCTTGTCTTCCCGGATCATTTTGGCAATGGTGATCATGAACTGCAGATAAGCTTCTCTCACCTGCATGCAGACACAGACCGTGTAGAAAAGGTTTGCTGTCCATCATTTCATAGAATCCCAGAATGGTTGGGGTTGGAAGGACTTTAAGCCCATCCAGTGGCACCCCCTGCCATGGGCAGGGACACCTCCCACTATCCCAGGCTGCTCCAAGCCCTGCCCAACCTGGCCTTGGACACTTCCAGGGATGGAGCAGCCACAGCTTCTCTGGGCACCCTGTGCCAGGGCCTCCCCACCCTCAGAGGGAGGGATTTCTTCCCAATATCCAATCTAAATCTCCTCTCTGTCAGTTTGAACCCATTCCCCCTTGTCCTGTCACTCCAGGCCCTTGTAAACAGTCTCTCTTCACTACTTCTGTAGTCCACCTTCACATTTCTCAGCAAACCATTCTCTTTGTCATGAATACCTTACAAGGCACTTGCCAGCCTCAAAACACACTTTCTGCTTCCCTGTGCCATCCAGCCTTGGTATTCTGAGTTAGAATTACTGCTTGGGCAAAGAGGAGGCTCTGTGCTTTGAGTTACTCTATGGAACAGCGATCCCTACTAGCCAAAATTCCAGGGCAAACAGGGAAGGTTTGAGTTCTCTGAAAGTAATACCATAAATCTTCTCAAGTCTGGTTTTAGTGTCTGAAAGAAAAGCTCTGTTTCAGACAGCTCCCAACGACACCTTTGCTTTATTCCTGATGGGAGGCTCTGACTGATTTTTGCCTCAGAATGGACCTTGGTGCTGAGGGAGTGCTGATCCCTGATGCAGGAAAACTTGATGCTACCTCTTCTTCTCACATACTTTTCTTCCTCTGTAGACCTTGGAAGCCAAATAAACACAGTGACTGTGGTGAAATTGAGTCTGGGCACTTACAGATGATGATTTGTGGTTTTAGGCTGAATGCTGAGCCTTAATCAGGCCAGACTCCCCCAGGCCTCAGGAGGAGTTTTGCCAAAAGATGCTGGACTAGGCACAGGGGGAGTTTGGGTCATCAGAGTTGGGCTCATTGTCTGGGGGCAGTGAGCTGGTAAATACAAATAAAAAGGGGTTGTGTCTCCTCCTTGGTCATTAGGATTAAAAGCACAGCCTCAGCCCCCCTGCTTTGTGCCTTCAAATTAAAGCTGTATTGAGCAGAACTGGTTTTCTTTCGCTAATTTAGGATTGTCTCTGCACTGTACCTGATTTCCTACCTCCTCCAAGTCAATCTATGTCTGACCTTCATGCCCCAATGCATAAATACTCCTCTTTTCTGCTGTGAGTGCTGCTGTGGAGGTGACACTTGCAGGGGAGATTCCTGGGTCAGCAGCTCCCCACATTTCCCAGCACAGCTTCCTGGAGATTGTTTTGTCGCAGGAGCTGGCGGCTCCTAAAGGTGCCCAGGAGGTGTGGGGACAATCCTCTATAAACCTCCCAGGGCTGTATTTTAGCTATATTATATATAAAGTGTAGTCAAATACACTGAAGTGAGAAGAAAACTCTTCCCACTGATGTTTTCATCTGCCTTTACAACCATGAGACAAAAGAGTCTCAGATGCTGATTGTTGTCCCTCTGTATTCCCTTCCATTCTTGTTAGGAAGATTGGTTTGATGCTGGCCTGCAAATACTCTTTGTTAGCAAGGCATAATTGAGGAAAATAAAATGTACTAAAGCAGTATTTTCATCTTGGAAACAGACAAATTATCTGGCTCTGTTTGCAACAGCTTTCTGTGTATTTACAGAAACAGTGTTTTTGCAGAATCAGTGTTTTTGCCCTGAGCATTGGCAGGGAAAAGCAGCTAGAAAATAATCTCTCACAATTTCATGTAATTTTGGGGGAAGGGGAGAGTAAGTGGCAGCAGATTCTTACTTGCTGAGCATCAGTGATTCAGAGGAAGATACAAGCAAATCCCCTGCACTGAAAATGTGAACTTGGCCTTCAAAATGAGAGACTGCCTAAGCCGCAAAATATGATTTTATTTCCCCACAACCTCCTAAATGAGTTGGCCAGTTCTGGGGAGGCTTGATATTTATACAGTTGTTTAGTCCTTTTGTAAACTTCACAAAATGTTGGCTTAATTAGGAAAAAATGTAGCAATGAATGTCACAGTTCCATTCTGATTGTTACATCCTATGGAGATTCATATATTGGGGTTTTCCAAAGCACGGGGATCAACAATGAAGTTGTTTTAGTGGCTCAGGGTACATCAGTACAAGGAATACTTACTCTTTGATAGTTGCCCCCATTAAAGTAGTAGTCCCTGGATGGCATTCCCAAGCTTGGCTGGTCAATCTGAAGGAAAACACATTTCTCTGGTTAGTGGTGAACAGGAACTGGGGTTGGCCAAAGGAATCCTTGAAAGGCAGCAGGAAATGCTGTGTGTGCCACCCTGTCAGTTGGAATGACACTGCTGCCAAGCACTCAGAGAGTTTGGGCTCTCCTGGGTCTGGGGTGAGGTGGAAGGTACAGGGTGAGGACAGGAAGGATCTTAGTGTGGGTTATAAAGCAAAATCTTCAAGTAATCGCTGAGATTCAAGAATAAATTTAAGTAACTTTTCTAGGTTGCTTGACTTGAGGGCTGGGCTTCCTTGCACAACCATTCATGAACAAACTCTGAAATACTCTTCATGTATTTTAAACCCATGGTTCCCTGCTATATATTAAACCTCACCATCATTTTTGTAAGTCACAAGAATTTGCAGCCCTTAAATGCTGTAAATCAGCAAAGTTCCATTGATTTTGGTTTCTTTTGCTGTAACAAAAATTACGCTGCCATAAAACATTTCCCAATATGTCTTTCAGACAGAGCTGACACTTGGGGTACAGAACTGCTGCCTACATTTTGCTGGCATTATTCTATGGGAAACTCATCTGTCTGTAGTGTAAATAATTATCCATTATGATTCTGGCATAGAAATAATTCCCTGTAATTTTTTTTCTTACATAAATGATGTGTCTGCTGGAATCCCGGTCATCATTCCACACGAACATGTCGATGAGGACACGTTTGTTAAACCTGGAGTTCATTATGGAAAGGTTTTCCTCCATGCTCCAGCTTGGCTCTGGGAGATAAAAGGGAAAACAGACTTAATTTATCAATCTGTGTCAGACTGATTGAAACTGTACAGTTCAGGAGCTGGCTGCTGAAATTTTTGAGTTCTATTTAAATGGATCAATGAGTGTTAAATGTGTGATACCCTGACTTCTGTTTGTGAAGAGAAACTGCAAACAGGGCATTTAAGTTGGTGACAGTGGCCTCCCTAATTCAGTAAATAATTCTGACTGAGTCCTTCCAGGCCCAGCATTACCTTTGGTCTTATTCCAGTCTGCAGAAGCCACTGGCCAATCTCCAACCATCCTCAAGGCCTCCAGCAGAGGCAGGGAATCTCGTTGCTCTATAAGGCCTGAGGAAGGAAGGACAAATTCTGTATTGTTTTCACAAAAAAGTAAAATCAAGAAAAATAAGTCATGGGCCTAACAGCTTAAATTTGCAACTGAATGTGTCATAGCAAAAAATAAGAGATATCATGACACCATCCTACATTAGTCTTCAGAAAAGGAATGAAAATACTTCTGTGGCTCCAGTAGTGATTTGGAGTGAATTGGTTTGGGAAGCATGAGCTGGGACAGGTTTGTGCCTTCTGAAGGGAAGGCTTTGCACCCATACCAGGGGTGGGTACCCAACATCCACCCCTTCCACATCCCAAATGGGTATACTGAGGTTTAATGAAGTACCAAGGCATCTTCATCCATCTGAAGATGAGTTTTCCAGGCAAGGCCACATGGATTAGACTGATATTGACTGGATTTTGCTTAACAGAACATTGGTGCTTTTGTACACCTGGTGTTGAACAAGGGAATCAGTGGAACAAGAGACTCACTCTCATTCATGCAGGACTTGTAAAGGATTTTAGCTTTCTGAAATGCTTCTCTGTCCCCTTGATCTGAAGTCTCCAGCACACCTGGGGAAGGAACCATTGCCATGAGATTTTTGCCCTGGAGAGCTTTGATCATTTTACAGAACTCCCTGAGGATTCAGGGCTGTGAGAAGCACTTGTAGGCTGCAATTACTGTGAAACTTGAGAGCTCTTCATGCTATTAATGGAAAAAGTGTCAGGAGGAAGGACTTGCAGACAGCTTGTCCTGCTCCTTTTGGAGCCAGTACCCAATCACCTATGGCTAATTTTTAGTTTGGAACAGGATGTTCCCACAAAATGGGTGTAGTAAGAGATGTAGAGATTAAAGGACCAGAGAAAAAAAAAATCCCAATCCACCCTTCTTCTGAGAGTTTATTTCTCTGTCCGATGTGCAGTCAGCAACCTCTGAAACTAAACACAGGTGCCTAAGGATGGAGCAGCCCCATCCCTACCTTTCAGGATGATCTCCAGCTCGTCTCTCAGGATGTCAAAGATGCTGTATCTGGAGCTGGTCTCTGGGATCACGTGCCGGTTCAGCCAGCCCCCGCAGGCGTACTGGTAGAAATCCTTGCATGGGTCAGCTGTGGGGTCCATGTTCTGGATTATTCTGGCAGCTGGGCATCAAAATTGGAGAGCTGAATTCCACAGACTGCCCAGGAGTCTCTGGGACTACTGGAGACTGTCAAGGAGCTGCCTGGCAAGACTCATTCCCACAAATTATGACTTGAGGAATCCTATTTGCTGCTTAAAAATTGATCTGAATGGCAGAAAAGTTGTCCCAGAGCACAAGGCCTTGCAGGGAGGAGTGCCCAGTGCTCCCCAGGGCACCAGTTTAGGGACTGCCCAAGAAACCAGTGTTTCCTGAGGCTGTTGGGAACATCTGTGCTGGAGTCTCACCTCTCTTGGGGCGTAGATGCCAAAAATAAGAAGGTGAATGCTCCAAGAGAGAGAAAATTAAGTCTAAAGGGAATTCTGTTATGCTTATAAATACAGATTGTGTTGGTCAATCCGTGTCCTGGTGGCTCAGAGCCAGAGCTGAAAATTGCCACACTGACAATTTTCCTGTGCTGCTCCCTTATGAATGATATTCCTTACCCAAGGGGAAACCTCATTCCTTTTCATCTACTTCAGCCTTAAACTCTGAATTATCTCTTATTCAAGCTCAGTACCAACACATAAAGCCTCCCCTCTGCAGCAGTAATTCATAATAACCCCATTACCTGCTGTCACACACCCAGGGGTGGTACAGATGTTGCCCGAGTTGGTGCCATAGTGGGATCCTGCAGGGAGAGGAGGAGGAAAACAGATGGAATGAGTTGTTTTGGAAGGAAACTGTTCCCAAAGTCACTCACCAGAGCCCAATCTCAGTGACAGCTCTGCTTGGTTTGAGAGCAGGCGAGTGAATGTTGGTGCCAGTCACAGACATCAAATGACAACCGTGAAGAAATCTGGGGATTTTTGAGGGAAATGTATTGGCAGCACCCTTACAGCAGTCTTGACAGTGAGTTTTATCTCTCCTGGAAGGAGAATAAGACCATCTTTTCTACCTGCTAGCTGCCTCCACAGTCTTCCTGACACAAGCTGAAAGTACAGAATCCTTTTTTAGACAATCTAGTAAGATGCTCTGAGCATCTTCAAAGTCACTGAGACTGAGAGGTTTAAACAGGGGGCAAAAAGCCCAGAGCTGGGTTACTGCTCCCACACTGCTTTGAGCCACCAAGATCAAATTTAGGAAAAAAAATTACTTTTATTTCTCCAAGTATTTGTGTGTTGGGGAGGGGGAGCCTGTCACAGACTTGTTTGGCCACAATTTCATGTGGCCTCTAAGGTTGGTCCTTGCTGCTCATCAGAGAGGTTGTCCCTAACCTGGAATTTTCAGGGCTGATGCAGAAATAAGGAGACTGTGAACCTGTGTTCAAATTTATTTGGCCTTGAGTTAAGCATGGAAAAGGCCAGTGGAGTCCTGATCTTGGCTATTCATTTTCTATTTTTGAGTGCTTAGTCTTGGTTTGTGCAATTCTCCCAGTGCAGAAGATCCCCAAAAAGCCAGTGCACACATCATTTCTGAGGCTGAGTATTCAAGGGAGTGTTCTTGTGATGCTGGGCAGGTGTCAGGTCCCTCCCGTGTGCTGTTCCCTGCAGAGCTGCACTGGGAGGGATCTGAGTGCCCCAGCCTGAGGTCCTTGGCCCTGGGAGGAGGAAATTCACTTTGCTGGTTTAATTTCCCATTTGAGAAACTGGATGTCTTGGTTTACTACTTTGGTATCCACTTATATCAAGTAGACAACTGTGTGGTTCCACACTGAATAACAAAATCTTGGTACTTTCCAGCAGATTTAGCCATTTTTAAGCTTTATTTTTGATCCTTGTTTGCAGAGAAGAGTTACTAGTAACAACCCCTTTCAATGCAAGTAAGTGCTTTGTATGAGAGCAAACAAGATACAGTAATTCAGAGAGAAATAAAACCGTGGGGGAGAAAAGAGGGCTTTGAAGTTCATCAGTGGAAGCGACATAAAAAGCCCCCACTGTGCTGGGGAATGTTCAGGGTTCAGCTGAGCGTGGCCGTGCTGGGTGGGAGCACATCTGCATGAGAAAAACTCTGTGTCCTACCCTGGCTGGTGTCTGGCAACCTGAACAGGGGAGGAGCAAAATATGTGGAACAATGGGAAGCTTCACAGAGATAGTTATCTTTTTCTTTTTCTTTTCTTTTTTGTGTTTGTTTCAGCATTCGTTGGGATTTTTTTGTGTGCTGGATGAAGCTAAGCCCAAACTTTGGAGTTTCTTAAACTGTCTCATAATTTTAAAACATTTTAAAAAGCCCAGGGTATCTCCAAGGGGAAAAATGAAATACTTCGAGGAAAAGAAATGAGTAGTTCAAGAGCAAAAGGAAAGGAGCAATAGCAAAGAGCAAGGTGAGGAAGAAATAATTGTAGTACAAGAATTGTGTGTATCTCTTACTCTTTTGCAGGGACCAGGCAGGACTGAAATGAAACCTTTCTTCTTTCATTTATTTATTTATTTTAAAATCAAAGCTTCTCTCTTTAATATAACTTCAATTTCTGGAACCCAGCTGCTTTGAATGAGGCTTGAACTCCCCTCCCTTCCCCAAGCCCTGTGATTGTGATGCTGTAACTGAGCAGGATGAGCAGGGGAGCCAGAGCTGGTTTGGAATTTGAGGGCACACTCAGGGCTCTGAAACTCTGCCCCAAAACCAGATCATGGGAAATGGCTGGGGAAGAGATCTCAGTTTACCTTGGAAAGTGTCTCCTTTGTTTCTCTATCAATTCTCTCCTTTATTCCTCAGTACCTTTCCTGGCTCTGGGTATGACCAACTCTGCCCTCTTTGGCTTTACAATGTCAGATCTTTGCTCACTTGACTGCAGCTTTGTTACCTGCATCTTCCAAAAACTAGAAATGAACTTAAAATGCACCTTTTGAATTCTCAGCTTGGCAGCTCTGCCCTTTCTTTCCTCCAACTACTTCTCTGAAACAACAGCCCAAGTTTTTGGTAGAAATACCGGTATTTCTCTGTTTATTTTCCTCCCTGGTTAAACATTGCTGACAGGTTGAGTTACAGTGACAGAGAGGCTCCTGCTTTGACATCCATTTCAGTCTGATACAGCAGCAGCAGAGACTTGATCAGGGAAGAGAAGCTTTAATGGAGATAAATGAAATGACCTGAGCTGTGGGACAGCTCCAAATGGAAGAAAATGAGGGAAATTAGGCACTCCAGATGCTACTTCAAAGGTGAGCTGCTCACCTGAGATATAGCAGAGCTGGGCCATACTTCAGACCCCCTGGGGTCACTGTAGAGATTTTTGTTGTCTTAATTTGGCCTCACAAGGAGCCACTGAACCCTGTCACATTTCCTGGCCAGCAGCAGGAGCCAGGAATGACTTGTGGCATCTCTGGATGGCTGCAGTCCCGTTCAGCAGCTCACCTTTGGACTGACAATCCTTTTCAAACCCAAGTTGCTTTTCCACAGCCTTATTGAGGCTCCTTTATTAGGGAACAAAAGCCAAGCCAAGCCTTCTGCAGGGCTCTGGAGGACACAGCTTGTGTGTAGTGTGTCCCCACTGTGCTTTTGGAGGAGCACAGATGGCTGGGGATGGCACACATGGAGACAATTAGAGCCACAGTTGTCACTAGGCGCTCACGTGGGAGCTTTTACCTCTCAGCACCTTCCCTGTTCTCAGATCTCCTCTGCAGAAGTGCTGTTGGCACTGCAAGCTGCCCTTGTTGCTATTAAAACAGGGATTTGCTCACAACAAACAACAGAATTGCCAAATTCAGGTTTTCTTTGTCAGAGAGGGCTGCCAGTGCCAGGTGTCAGCATCTTCAAAAGGAGCGCAGAACACGAATGTTCAGTTTTATTCCTCCTTTCCTAGGATTTCTTACCCATGAGCATGGCTGAGCAGAGTTCTGTGTGAGAATCAGTAAATTGTGTGTGTGTTTGCCCGTTTTGCAGCCCTCCATGGCCTGTCACTCCCCATTAAAGCTCTGCATTCATGTAGCTCCATCTGACTATGACTGAGGAGAGCCTTGCCACCTGAATGTCATCATGACTCGTGTGTTAGCTGCCACTTCTTGAAATTCTGCATCTCCCCTGAATAGCTGCCTCGTTAATGAAGGCTCCTGACGTCAAAGGACAATTGGGCAGCAGTCAAGGAGAGGAGCCAGAGCTCAGCCACAACCTTGTCTCAGTTTAGATACTGCTCCTGCTCAGCAGGCTGGTGTAAATCTGTTATTCAAGTGCCCAACAATCACATTCAGCATAGGAAATGCAGGAAAAAAAAAGATTTTTTTTTTTGAAAATCCACCCCCAGAACAAGGTGCTGCTTGGTTTGTATTTCTGTTTGTTTGGAGCCTGCCTAGGAGGAGGACAGAAGGCCGTGACCTTGAGCTTCCTAACAGCCAACAGTGACAACCTGTGGGGCTGCAGACACAAAAATATCTGTGGATCTTCCTCCTGAGAAGGCAACTTGGGAGCCAGAAAGTCAAAGAAATAGCCAGAATTACAGGAGCAGCAATGAGGTGAGGCTGGAGGCTGTTTGGAGCTAAGTTGCCTGGAGGAGCTGCTGAGCGATTTGATGTGTCAGCTACAGTGAGGGTTGAGATGTTCCTCAGGCTGTGACCTTTCCAGCAAGGGATGAGCTTTGGAGTTTAATAAATACTGAGAAGGAGCTGTGAAAAGGCTGCTGAGATGAGGGTGTGGGTGTGAGGGAAGGATTGAGAGCGTGGTGTGTTCAGATCCAAACCCGTCGGGATCCTGCTTCCCTTGTTAGGATCACCCAAATATTACTTTATTCTTCCCACGTTTTCTTTCAACTTGTTTAGATGAGGAGTTCTTTGGGTCTGAAAACTTCCTTGGATGTCAAAAATCCCCAAATTGTGTCCAGAACTCTGTAACTGCACTGCTGTGAGAGCTTGAGTATTTTTGTTGGCTGGGAATAGAGATAAAAATCCCAGTCAGCATTAACAGAACTCCAGGAATTGTTCCTGTACCCACAGGCCTATTTCATGCACCACAGTGCTCTTCTACAGGATATATAAGAGCAGAAAAATATTCTCCCTGAACCACAAAGCCTAAACATGCCTTTATAAATAAATAAAAAAGAAGTGAATGCAAAGCAGGACAGGCCATGCTTTAATTTTCTAATTTAATTCCTAATTACAAGCTAAACAAAATTATTTTTAGAAGCCTGGGTAGTGTCATTCTGATCAAGGATGTATCAAGGTGAAATGAGAAATCTGAATCTGCTCTTAGTGAACAATCCAGTGTCCCATAGACATTCCAAAATCAGCATTTCAGTGAAATTAGAAATAGAAGAATCCCAGGATAACGTTGTTGGTTGAATGGTGCTCAGCCACACTGTTTTTTCTTGTTCTGTGGCATTTATGTGGCACAGCTGTGAACCAGAGCTGCTTTTCCCTTGGGGAGTCTGGGATTTGAGGCTTTGGCTGAGCATTGGGAATGGGCTGAAGTGTGACAGCAACACAGATCCAAGGGGGACATTGGGACAAAACTTTTCAAGACAAAAAAAAAAAGATATTCCTGCTACAGGAAGAGTCTGCAGAGCTCCTTTTGTCTCTGTTCTAGACCCAGCTTGTTGACACTGCTCTGTAAGGATGAAGCTCCTGCTGCTCATTTCCCACCTGGAATTCCCTAAAGCTGCTCCAGCTGTGAGCTCGGCTGGGGGCAGAGGCACAAAGTGGCTCCGGGGCAGAGCTGAACACCCCTGGTGGGGTGAGAGGAGCGCAGGGCAGCAGAACATCAGCCCTGCACTCAGGGCTCAGCCCTGGAAACACTTCCAGGGAAAGTTTAATTGCAGATATAAGCCTGCAAAAATTAGGGTTTAGACCTGTTTTCTCACAGAGAAGCCTTCCTTAAACACATGTAGTGAGCACA
This sequence comes from Corvus cornix cornix, assembly GCF_000738735.6. Taxonomy (NCBI): domain Eukaryota; kingdom Metazoa; phylum Chordata; class Aves; order Passeriformes; family Corvidae; genus Corvus; species Corvus cornix. Next base: position 3,943,469 of record NC_046350.1, on the reverse strand, counting down.
GACTCTGCCTCTGGATTTGGATGGGACCAACACTTGGGCAAATATTATTAATAGCTGACTTCTGGATTTTCTGGACCCAGCAAATGATGTAGGGCAGATTTCTCAAATCCTTTATGCATGCAGGCAGCAAAACCCTGCCTAGCTCAATGTTTGATACAGAAACTATTCCTCTAGGACCTGGCTCTGGGGAATTTTTTTCCTCTCATCTCCTGAGCTAACAGAATAAACTTTCTGACGAACTTTATGAATACCAAATACTCAGATTTTGCCTTCAACTGCTGGTAGCAAAAGGAGTGAACAATAACAAGGCTTTTTTCATGAATTACTGCTCAGAATTGTGCAGTGTTTCACTCACAAGTGCTGAAAATGCAGCTCCCTGCAGCAGGGGAGGCAGAGAGAGTGTGAGGACACAGCACAGCCTTGCTCCACTTTTGCTATTCCTACTTTAATTTAATTCTCCAGTGTCTTAACAAAGCTCCCAATCCAAGAGGCTTTAATGGAAGTGACAAACATGAGGCAGAGCTGCTCCCAAGCATTCGATGCTTCACAGGGTTTTAAAGTGGGACTTTGCACTTGGCGTGCCAGTGGGAAAACTTTGGCTTTACCAAGTGTGCTCTGCAGTTAAAATATTTAGGCAAAACACTTCAAAATAACGTGCCTCGATGTCAGGTTTCTGGCAAGACATTTGCATTCAAGTCACTGAAGCAAATCACACTTAGAGATCCAACTGCCTGATGGAATATTTTAAAAGTCTCCTTTTCCTCACCACCAAGTGGCTTTTTTTTTTTTCTTAAGCTTTCACATTGTAATAAGCAATTTCCCCTTCAGGGAGATTGTTTTTAGAAGTGTTTTAAAGCAGCTGTTGCTTTAAAAACCCTGACAATAATGAATCTTGGCTTGTGCTTGTATATAATAAGGGAATGTCAGTCCTCACACACAGACACACACCTTCCCTCCAAAACAGCGCAGCAGCTTTGTCAAAACAGCTCTGAATTCAACAAATTGCATAAAATTAAACAAAAGCATAGAATCTTACACAGCATAATTCAAAATTTAAGTAAAAGCCAACATAATCTCTGAGCTGGGAGCAAGGCAGAGAGAGCCCAGTCCCTCACAGAGGTGACCTCATGGTCTCCCTGTATTTATATTTTCACTTAGCTCTGCGAAAAAAGGACTTTTTCTGCTGTTTGCAGAGGGAAGGGCAGGATTATTCCCAGGTTCTTACCTCTGCTGCTGGCATAGAGGATCACCAGGGCGACGGCGGCACAAGTCATGAGGAGCAGCAGGACAGCCAGCCCGATGGCCACAAAGCTCCAGGGCTTCTTCCCAGATTTGGTCGATTTTTCCACAATATCCATTTGACTTTCTGATTTCCCCATTATTGTAACTCTAAATCGGGGAGGGGAGGGCGAGAAAGGGTTAACAGCACGGCTACATCAGGACAGGGAGAAATGCATGAGAAATCAGGGAGGAAAATAAAGGAAGCAGAATAAAAGCAAGGAGAGAAAGAAAACTTCCAAATTATTACATGTATTTGTCCATTTGATTGTCCACAGATTTGCCAACCTCATTCTCCATCTCCTGTGCCTGCGTGTCTGCTCTCGGGGGGGGCTGTGCTGCCCCGGGCTCTCCGTGGTGCAATGCCAGAACTTCAGGAGCCTCTTTGGGAAGTGTGGAAAAGTCTCATGACCAGGTTGGGCAACTCCTTTCGCCCGAGCAGCGGAGGAGGGGGGCAAACTGCCGCCTTCCACTCCCCACTTCCAAAATATTCACGCCGCTGTGAAGAATTCCCTCCGTGGCGCTGGGCAGGTCTGCAGGGCTCTGTTAACAGCCGAGGAATCCAAGCTGGGATCCTTCCAGGTGCGAGCGCCCTGGAGCGGCTCGGTGGCCAGCGGCGATGCAGGATGGGGGCAGCGGGGCAGCTGCCGGGGCTGCGAGGCTGGGACTCCCCGAGGCTTCTCCGAGCCATGCTCAGGGTTGGGAGCTCAGCCCCGAGCCCTTCCCAGCTCCAGGGAGATGCTCCGGGGGAGGAGAGGGCGGGATGGGCTGGAGGAGCCCCGTGCCGCTGCGGCTTCTTCCCGGGATTCTGTCATCCCTGGAATGCCGCTCGCTTATTCGGCCTCTGCGCTCGCAGGAGAGGTGGGAACCTGCTGAAGCTCTCTGGCTTCCCAGAGCGCCGGCAGCTTTGGGGTGGGATGAATGGGATGTTTGCAAACAGGCTGATTTGTGGGTTGTTGCAAGCAATGCACAGAATTCCTTTATGGAAATCTGGCTGGGAGCAACTGGGAAAGGCAGCAAGAGCAAGGGCAGGGTGATTTCCCTTGTGTTTTGTTTCACTCTGCTCCAGAACCGACTTCGGGAGGAGGGAGAAGCAGGTTGGTTCGGGGGTGTTTTCCCCTGAGCTGCCGCAGTTCATTCACACCGTAGAAATGTTCAGGTTGCGCCTCTGCACTCCGAGTTTTGTGTGAGTGCAGGAGGAGGTGCTGGGGGCAGAGCAGGGATTCCTCTGTGGCTCTTTGCTGGGAATGGACACACAGTGTTCCAAGAATAGGGAACAATGAACACCAGTTCCTTCTGCCAGGAGCCCGAGTCTCCTCTCCCAGTCAGCACTCTGCCTCAAAATCCCTGGGAGAATTTCCTTTTGCTTTTTTTTTTTTTTTTTCCCAGAGTCATGTTATCTCAGGCTTCTGGCAAGTGTGAAGGCAGCAATTCTCATTCCGCCAGCTGAGGAGGAGTAGAAGAGCACAGGGATGTGAGATGCACGCGTGCTCGTGCAGATCCTGGGTGTCCATATGGGAAAAAGAGCTGCAGAAGGCAGGGTCGCTTCTAAGGACAAAGCTATACATTTAATTAGGATTTAAGTGATCTCTCATTTCTGTTTGCAGAAATTTCTACAGCTAAGAAAGCTGAGTTTCCTGTGTTTATGGGAATCTTTCTGGTTGCTGAGCAGTTTTACTCCTACCTTACAACGTAGCTGGCTCTGAGTAGGATCTGCCTGGTTGAGGTCTGTAACACTACGATAGGCAGGTGCCTCACAGGACTTAATGTGCCAACTTTTGTAGATTGAATGTAGTTATTTTTGTAGATTTGATGTGGTTATTTTTGTAGATTTAATGTAGTTATTCTCATAGATTTAATGTATTTATTCCTGCACCGTGGCTCTAAGACACTGCAGGGTATTATTTTGCCCATTTTGGAGGGGGAGAATCAAGATGCCAAGAATCCAAGAGCTTTATTCCTTCTGCTGTGCTAAGTGAAAAAAACCAACCCAACTCAAACAAACAACCCAACAAAACTCAAAAGCCCCCTAATTTTCTGTGTGAGGAGCAGCAGCAACTGTAAAGGACACATTTGCAGAATCATTAATTTTGATTGTCTTGAGCAGCTTTTTGTGGTCACTGGAATGGAGCAATCCATCATCCTGACAGTGCAGCAAGGTCCCCGTTCTGGTCACTGCTTCGAAGGGGACAGACCTGCTTTGATTTCTGAGAGTCTCAGGATCACCTTGGAGCCTCTGTGGCAAAGGCAACTCGATGCTGCGAGGTGGAATGGGGTTGCTTCGTTATTTATTTTCCCCTAAATCTCACATTCAATTAAATTATTCATGATTTAATCACTGCCTGCAGAAATTCTCTTCTGCTTTCCCCCTTATTTTACAAAAGAGCTTTAAAAGGTTAATCCCTCTTTGCAATCCTGGGAAGGTGAACACCGGCCTGGGGATTTCTTCTTCCAGAAATTGAGGAACAGTGGGGGTTTTCAGTTCTTGGAAAACATCCTCTCTCCCCAAAGCAATGTGGACACAAAACACATGAAGCAACGAGGCATTTGCTGTTTGGGTTGGGCCACTTTGAAAGGATTTTTCCCTTTTTGCTTACATTGTAACTTTGCAGAGGAGGTTCTCCTGTTACTGGAATTTGGAAGTGTAAAGAGCTCGCAGTGGCAGGGTTACAGCTTGAAAAAGCCTCAAATCAGGGATTTTTACCCTTGGATCCTGCAGGGATGGGGCTTGAGCAGCCAAGCTGGATGACTGCCTCTTTGTGGGATGTGTTTACTGGGAACTCGGAGACCCCACATATGAATATTCACTCAAAAGGTGCTTCCCCAGGCACAAGGCATCCCCAGCTGCACAGAACTACTGAATATAGAGAGGGAGCAGCTCTGGGGTTTTCTGCAGGTCTTTTCTTCTGGGGAAAAATTCTCAGGTCTGTGAGGAATTTATGGTCAGAGGGCTCCAGCCCTGGGCAGCAAATATTTGAGCTGGTGCCTCACTTGTCTGGGAGACTGCACTTGAATATTTTTGCTTTCATATTTCCCCTGGAGAAACTGGAATAACCACGGCTGTGCCTGGGACACTGAGCTGGGATGAGACTGATCAAGGATATTTTTACCTTGCTCAGAAGTTTGGTTGCTGTGTTGTAATTGTCACAATGTCGACTTGACCTTCAACTCCTCCTTTAGGAGGAATTGATCCTGAAGATAGAAATTGTCAGGAGTTGTGCATTTCTTCTTCCCCTCTCCCTGTGTTTGTTTCGCCACTGGTGTTGTGAACCTCAAAAGCTTTGTGGTTATGAGAATATATGAGAATATATAGCCTAAAATTATATATATATATGCACCTAGTATTATTGTATGAGAATATATTACCTACTTTAGGTGCCTGCCCGATTTTCACACGGTTTTTAATCTGAGTATTGATGTGATTGAATGCTCTGGGTCACCTGAATGGATGATCCCATGGTTGCTGCTCCCTGTATGCTCCCAGCAAACCAGGGACTGGATGTGCAGTAGGGCAGTGATTTCCCAGCTGGAGCTCTGGGGTTCTCCTGCAGGAATTAAACAGCTCCACCAAATGTAAAAACAACTCCATGTCCTAAAGCAATCCGAGCCAAGCAGGACATGGCAGCATCTTTAGTGTGATTTGTCTTAAGAGTTGTTGCCATGGAAACAAGGTCTCCATCTCTATCTGTTACATCCTTATAGACTGATCCATAGTGAGATGTGAGGGAAATTCTCTTACCTCTGGATGTCAGGGTTTGTAGTTTGCCCTGAATCCTTTGCCTATGCCAAAAAAAAAAAAAAAAATTGATTTGAGGCAGTCCTGTGTCAGTGGAAGTGCAATTCCAGATGTGGAATCACTTGCATGTGAACTGCAGGTTAGAAATGACCAACTCCTGGGTGTGTGAGGGGCAGAGGTGTGGGGAGCAGCTCCAAAACTCCTCAAAGACTGCTTAAAATCTCTTCTGTTATTTACCTTTTTGGTTTTAGTACAATAAAGAGCCATGAGTCTGGAAAGAGAGCTGTTACCTGTTGTCATCTGGGTATCAATGTTCAGGTTACACAGATATAAAGATCTATTTCTTCTGTGTATATAAATTAATCTAAACAGGAAAACTCACCTGAACCAAGATTTATAATGCATGTGTAAAATGGTCAGTTTAGTAACCAGAACAATGTGCATCATTCCAGTCAAAATGTCCATAAATGAGATTCGTATACACTTTTAACTTAAATACAGAAGAAAATCTGAAGCTGTAGGGCAACATTAAAACAAAAAAAAGCCCAACCCCACAGCCTCACCCCAGTGAATCAGCAGATGCCTGGCTCCAGGACAATGGCTGGATGTACCCTGTGATTTATTGTGGCAGGGATGCTGCCCACAGAGGAGAACTCATTGTGCTCAGAAATAATGGGTTTGTCTCTGAGAGTCAGCAGAACCCTGTCATCTGTCAGCCAGCATAAAAGAAATAAAGCTCAACATTGAAATATCTTCTTGGAGCAGGTTGGCTGCCAGCTGTGTGGGGTGGAAATAAGTCCTGGTGGAGGCACATCTGAAACAGTTCAGAATTGGGAAAACCTCGAAGTTGAGGCGATGTTTCAAAACTCTTCTCTTGCTCTCCCGTTAGAGATGAGCATCTTTGGAGCACCCTCAGAATTAAAAACTCCCAGCCATCAGTGCTGTTATGCAGGAAAGGTGCTGTGGCTGCTGCCCTGAGTTTCTGGATGCATTCACTGCAGAGAGAAGCAGGTAAAAAGGTGAAGGTGTCTTACCTGGCTCTTGTGGAGGAGGTTTTTCAGCTGCAGAGGTGCCTCGAGCAGTTTCTGGGATGGAACTGCACTGTTTGTGTTTTCTGGCAGTCAGAAATAAATGTTTATTCATGTTACCAGCTCTGATCCCCTTCCAGGCTCTCTCCAGGAATGGGCTTGCAAAGTGCTGTGCCCAAATCTCCCTCTCCCCCTCACTCACACGCAGGTGGCTCCCAGTGCCCAATGAATTAAATGCTCTGCTCTGAGACTTCTCAGGGAGATTTAACCCCTTCCAACGTGTCAGAAATCACTGGGTTTTATGTCTAGACTGGAAAATAGGTTGTGTAGCAGGGATGCCTTTAAGAGGACAGGGTGATTTCCTGGCTTCTTAGCATTTGGAGAATTCTCTTCTATTACAGTAATTAATTCTTAGGAAAGTTCTCATTTTCCATGAGGTGCTTTACCTTTTTCCCCAAGAGGGTTTTCAAGACTTCTGGAATGCAGTGTCTCATTTTTACATTTAATTTCAGTATTGTAATTATTTCAGTGCTGCAATTATATTCTTAATGATAAAAGCGCTTCAAAACTACATGCACATGGCTTGGAAGGTATATTTTTGCATTGCTTTGCTGTATAGGACAGATTGCAAAGAAAATAAATCTCAGATATTTTACCTTAAATTATTTTTGGTTACAAAGCACATGCAAGTTTCAGCTGTTCCATTAAATGTACTGCTTTTAAAAATGACAAGGAGATAATTCCTGTTTCCAAGGAAAGCTGTTCAGACCAGTTGAAAAATTAGAGTATATAACCCCAGTCCTGTATTTAAACACCCGGCACATGTTATTTAATGCAACACAGAAGTCCAAGCCATAAAATCCTCTTCAATAAATTATTACACTCAGTTTCAGCAAGACTGTGAATTTCTAGATTATCAAAATCCTTATAAATATGCTTAACTTTCAGCAAACTTCCCATTTTCACCCAGCCCTTACCCTTTTCTTGCTTTCCCACTGGCAATTAGGATGCTGTGGGGGAAATCAGGAGCCTGGCATCCTTCAGCCTGAGGGCTGAACATGCACCCTGAATGCACAACTGGACCGTGGGGGGTGCTTGTGGCAGGAGCAGGAGCTGCAGGACAGGAGGAGGCCGAGAGTTGGGTCAGTTTTTCATGTAACAGCTGCTGAAGTGGCCTCAAATCCCAGAATCCCAGGATGGTTTGGGTTAGAAGGGCCCTCTGGAGATCACCTAGTCCAACCCCCTGCCAAGGCAGGGTCAGCTGGAGCCGGTGACACAGGGACACATCCAGGTGGGTTTGGAATGTCTCCAGAGAGGGAGACTCCACACCCTCCCTGGGCAGCTGTTCCAGTGCTCTGCCACCTCCGTGGAAAAAGGTTCTTCCTCAGGCTGAGGTGGAACTTGTTGTGTTTTAGTTTGTGGCCATCACTCCTTGAATGTAGGATTAGGAATGGGAGCTGGTCTGGGGGTGCAGAGAGGTACCTGAGTGCCCTCAGAGGAGGGTTTGGATCCCAGGTGCAGCTCTGTGGTTGGAATTTCCCATTAGAGACAGTCGGTTGCCTGTGGTTCCCTTTGGAATGGCCATCTCTGGGTGGTTCCTCGTGCAGCAAAGTCTCTGGGGCTCAGTCAGGCAGGGTCAGGCCTGGACCAGGGATCTGAATGTCTTTATTATTTGTCAGCCCTTGCCTTTGTCAGCCAGGCAAACACAGAGCCTGCACTGGGGCTGGATCCCGAGGGATGCCCGGGAGGTTTCCTCGTCCCCGCTGAGGGTCTGTGCCAGGGGCAGCTGTGCCAATACCCAGGTGGGTGTCGGGCACAGAGCAGGGGGTGACCTCCAGCAGCAGCAGCACTGGCTGGGGACAGGGGCTGGGGACAACGTGCAGCTCTTTTACAATAATAGAAAATGCACAAATAATGTCATCTTCAAAGCACCGCGTACCCGGAACTAAGAGGTACTGACAAGCATCTGAAAGAGAGAATTATCCCCATTTTACAGATGAAAGGCAGTCACACAGAGAATCAAAGTCAAGATTAGATTAATAGACACTGATGCCAGAGGAGCTATTAGGTCTTGTCTGGCATCTGGCAGAACAGAGCAGAGAATTTCATACAGATTACTCCACTAAATCCCTAATCTCTGTTTGGGCTTAGGAAAAGACCTCCAGAGCTGACACAAAGACACTGCACCACCTTCAAGTAATTTGCTTGTGGGGCACTACTGGAAGTTCACATCCTGTCCCCGTAAGAGTTTATTTCACTTCCTGCTGCCTCAGCTAATTTTGTTTGAATAATATTTTTAAGAGCCCCCCATATCACCTGAAATCCCCTTTGCATTTGTGCTCACTCGAGATAATTCTTGAGCTGATACTTTTCATGTGGGAGACAAGGGGCAAAAGGATGTTGGAGTGGGAAAAGTTTAATCTTGATAAAAGATTTTTTTTTTCTTCCAGTGAGAATAATCAATCACAGGAGGAGCCTCCCCAGGGATGTGATAAGGTCCCCATCACTGGAAGCTTACAAGATTTCCCAGGCTGGGCAGGGTGCTGGATAATCTTATCTAGGATCCCTTTGCCATGGGAGGTTGGCTCTCATGACCTTTGGATGTCCCTTCCACCCTGGGCTGTTCCATGATTCTGTGTAAAAGGTTTTGTGGATAGAAATTGATTTAAGTGTGTGCTTAAAAGTTGTGTTGAATCAGGTCTTGGGGTCCAAATCCAGCACCAGTTAGAGCCAATGTTCCCAGTTTCCCTGCTGAGAAGTGATTTGGATCTTTCCAAATGACACAGTCTCTTCTGAACTGTCAGTTCCGTGGCATTTTCCTCTACATCTCTGCTTGATGTGTGATTATACTGCAGTTCATCAGGCAGGTTTATTAGGAGACTTAATTGGATTGCATTAGCTGGCATTTAAGGCGTCCAAACCAGTTGAGAATGCAATCAATTAAAACATCCAAGCACATTAATGGTGTGGACACAGGGCAATTTATGTAGATGGCTAATTACCTGCTTACTTCAGGAAGCAGATCAAGAATGGCCAAATGATGCACGAGAAGAAAAGAAACAACACTGCAAAAATCCTATTGGCAAGGCTGCAAAACTGAGCACATGGCAAGGTGTAATTGTTCCTTTTGTTGAAGTCTACAGTGAGAGCACAAACCCTACACCGTGACAGGCACTCAGAGGTGTTCCCAAGAATTTCAGATTTGAATGTGACTTCCAGAGAACAGACTGAGCACATTACCAGCGCCGGAATGTCTTATAATGGCACATCTGGGGTTTCTAAGCAATCAAGAAGCTCTCTGAGATGGTCATTTCAAGTGGGGAAATGCTAATCCCTGTCAGTTTTCCATTTCATCCACTACTGATCTGGATCTGAGGCTGGTGCTCTGTGGGGATTCCAGGTCCCTCACTCTGGGTGATGCCCAGGAAGTGTTTTTGGTGTGTGCAGCACCCACCTGGAGATGAAAGCACAACTGAGGGGCATAACAAAATGCAAAGCAGGGTGGAATTGAATCATTAACAACCTCCTGTGCTTCCTGCTCCCTCCTACAACCCTCCTGTGGCTTTACAGCTAAATTCTCTCATTTACTGGTGCAGTTCAGGAATGAGACATGCAAACTGATTATCAGATACTGCTCTTAATTTCCTTTACAGTCCAGGGGGAAATTCTTATTCTCGTTCATTCTCTGCCACTCCTGACTTTTTGGGATTGTGTAGGGAACATACAAACACAGCAATGATCAGGTTGGGTGGTGACACACCTAAAGCCACAGCTGCTCTGGCTCAGAACAAGTCCCCAGTGGCTCTCAGGGACACAAGGGAGGCTTGCCAGGGTCTCCAGGAGGTCTTGGCCATGCATCCCATGCCCAGGATAGACTTTGGAAGTGAATTGATTGAAAATTACCTGTTGTACATGTCTTAGAGGTGTAGGTTCCACACCTGTATTGAGGTGTGGGATGCAGAAGGGTCAGTGGCACCAGGCTGTGATATCAGGGAGGGTCAGAACAGAAGCTGTTTTCTCACTTTCTCAATTGCTGGTTCATTAATGAGAAACTAAAACCACCATCACTGTGATCATGAGTGGTTTCTACTCTCTGCTGACATCTTTGGGACTGGCTCATGTTCTCCAGCCTTCCATTTGGGGTGGAAATTTGTTCCCCACCCACCCTCAAACACCCCCAGCTGCTGAGAGCTACAACCAGCAATATCAGTTGTGTTTATTTTCTGCCCTTCAGGCACTTCTGGGAGCCAAGAAACCACTGCTCCTGTGCTCAGGGCTGCCTGTACTCACCTGTGGGCAGGTGCAGTCTCTGCAGCATTGACAGAACAAATGGTTATGGAAAAGTCATTCCTGAAACCCACAGCAGGAGCAGGAGGGGAAAGAGACTTCTGAATCCCACAGCTTTGGAATGCCGTGCCTCCTAAATAATGAACTGCTTTTCTTAAGGTGCCACTGAGTAATGGTTGAGTGAACCAGCAGATCCCAGCACAGACCAGTGTGGCTGACATCCAACTGAAGCAGCCAAGGCTCCAAAGGCAGGCTCCAAAGGCAGTGATAATTTCATGTAACACATTAAATTCCTGCTGACAGTGACTCCTCGGAGCCCTGGCAAATTGGAAACTGCTGGATGCAGCAGCAGCACCATGATAACACAGTTAGTCTTCTGCAGGGGCATGGTGGTAAAAGAAATGGCTTTTAGATTAGCTGTCATTAGAGTGAAACATCTGCCCCTGCCAGCCAAGGGGACTGTCCTCACTTGGGCACACGGGAAGCTCATTAAGTTCCTGGGTTTGCATGGCTCTGGTCCAGAGCCACACTTCCACCACGCTCTAAGGCTGGGAAGCACAATGACTTGGGCTGAAAGGCAGGAAGATGAATTCCCTGGAGATGTGTCAGCTTCCAAAGCAGCTGCAGAAGTTGGTTCAAGTGTTTGGACTCCCTTAGTACCTGGAAGCACGCAGTGAAGTGAAATAGGAAAAATTAATGGGAGTGATGGGGTTTTAAAGGAAATTAAACCTTCTGAGATCACAAAAGCTCAAAGCTAACTCTGTCTGAACTCTGAGGAAAAGCTTCCAGTGGAATATTTAATTCCAAACACTTTGCCATCATTTCTAAGCTGTTCTTTGCCTGCTGGACTGCAGAGCACGAGGTCAGGAAACCTCCCTTGTCTAACTCTAATTGTGATGCAAATATTCTCACATCTGATTTTCCTTTCACATGCTTAGAAGGAATGTGGAGTGCTTCAGAGGGGCGAGCCTGGCAGGGCACTGTTTGTGCAGGAACATTCTCAACCACGATTTCACAGTTTACTTTCACTGTTCATTACCTGGTGATGATGTGCAACGCTGTTATTGAGGTTGCAGAATGCTTTAGAGGAGCAAAATTCGTGCAGAGCAAAGAAATGGTTGGAAGTGTCTGTATGGAGCTCAGAGCTGGATAAACGACAGATGTTTAAGCTGTAATTAATTAATGACTGCAGCTTCAAGCTGGATTACAAATAGGTATCCAGTTTCACCTTTTATTAGGTTGTATTTTCTTCTTGATTACATTAGTCTTGATTAATATAAATATATTTGAATTTTTCACAGTTGTGTGACATTTACAGCAGAATTCCTTGAGGGTATGTCCTAAAGCACATTGTACAAGGAGCAATAAAGTTCCTTTTCTGAGCATTCAACCATAGGCTGCTCGAACAGAGTGAGGGAAGGGTTCCAAAGCAGTGGGAAACAGCTCCACAGTCCCCACGAACTGCAGCTTAAGGTTACAGAAATGTACAGAAATGACCACTGCAGGTTTACCAGGCAGATTCTTCAAGCCAGAACTAGAACCAAATTTTTATTTATTTCTTTCTTTTAGAAAATGGCTTGTCTCTAATCATAGAATCATGGGCTGGTTTGGGTTGGGAGGGACCTTAAAGCCCATCCAGTTCTACCCCTGCCATGGGCAGGGACACCTCCCACTATCCCACGTTGCTCCAAGCCCTCTCCTAGAAATTGTTTGGAAGAGTAAGAACACAACAGAGAAATAAAGAACCAATCAGAAGCTTAGGCACAGGCAAAGGACTTCAGTGGGCACAGAGGACAAGGAAAATAAAAGAAACCAATAAAAATGCTGATGAGAGGAGTCAGGAGCTGCTGGGAGAAGCAGCCATTCCTCAAGGCCATGAGGAACAGGCAGGCACCTGAAAAGGAATTTTTCCTCAGGATAACTCTCTGGCAATCTTGCAGGGATGTCTGTGGTCCTTATTGTTAAAGAAATATTTCTTTGGGAGCAATAAATGCATTATATCGTTAATAATACGTTGCTTAACAAAAGAACAGGCCAAAATCCCCCAAACTTCCAGACTAACGAAGGGAATATTACCCTGGGAGACAGGACAACTGGATTATATTCCCAGTGCTTTCCATGTCTGAAAAAAGTTTTTACATAATGGAGAGACTTAAAAAAAAAATTCCAAAGCCCTAAACAACCACTTCTCAAAAATTTCTCGAGACACAGAGAAGTTCCTGTCTGTTAGTTACCATTTGAAGGAAAAAACGAGCAAAATTATTTCATTAGGCTTGCAAATGGAGCCAACAGGTTTTTAGGGATATAATTTCATGCTTGGGAAGAAGCTATCCCACAATATCTTGATGCTCATTACGGGGAAAAATCCTCATCAGCGTCACTAGGATTAAAATCAAATTTGAAGGGCAAGACGCCCAGTCTTACCTGTGCTATTAGGGCAGAAGAAAGGAGCATGCAGAGAAGAGGAAAAGGTGGAAGGTTCCAGGTGGTGTCAGCTCTGGGGGTTGATCCCATGGCTGCTGAATGAAGTTCCACCCTGGAATGTTGCCTTTGAGACAACAATACAACAAAAAAGAAAATGCTCCCTCTTCCCTTTCATCCTAATCAAAGCAGCAGAGCAGTCCTCAGCACTGCTTTCATCTCTGTTTTCAGCAGTAGTTTCTGTTTTTCTCCCTGGTTGTATTATCACACTCCATGGGGACAACTCCCTTGGAGCAGCCAGAACAAAGAGAGGAGCTGCTGCCCTGGGCCCCACCTGGACTGAGCTGAGGGCTCCCATCTCACAGGTGAATCCCCAGGGATGGACCAGCCCTGCCTCTGCAGTGCCCCCAAGTCCACCTGAAAGCAGGAAAACAGAGCCATGACAGCAGAAACAGCCCTCCTGACCATGCCAGGGGCTGAGTGCGTGCTGTCCAGCAGGGGTGAGGAGGAAGGAATGCTGCAGCACTGAGAACAATCCCATCTTGGATGCTGCCTCCAACCTCCTGCTTGTGCATCGCCACTTCTGGATGAGCTCCAGGGCTGGCTCTGGGGTTTGAACACCCAGGAGTGTGAGGGATGGAATTCAGCAGCTCTGATAGACACCCCAAGGAGAGATGATCCCTGTTATCTGCCGTGGCTAAATGGACACACGGGATCTGAGAATCCAAGGTGAAGCCCGGAGTGGAGCTGCCTGTACGCCTTGGATATCAGGGCAGGAGTCTCTGGAGTGGATGTTTGATCTCTGTTGAGTCTCACCCTTCACCTTATCTGTTATTTCACTGTTCCCTGGGGCAGTAAAAGAGTTTATTTGGCATTTGTGGTGCCCCATCCCCGATATTGGTGCTGACTGTGGCAAATCCACTGCATTCCCACAAGGGCAGATCCTTCCCTCCTGGAGCGGGGAGGAGAGGGGTGTAACACAAATGGTCCTTCACAAACACCTTACTGGAGTTACTTTTGACTGATCCTTTTGACTGGCCCATAAAAATAAGGCCAATTTATTGAACTGTACATGTTAGAGCTCATCAAATACTAGCAAGGGAACACACGATTCTTATTCACGAGCTGCAGGTGATTTGAATGTTTTCCTTCAGGAGGACTGGAACCCCTGTGTTAGAATTCATTCAGTTTAGCCAGAAAAAGAGACTTTTTTCACAATGGGGAGTTTACAGAATCCACAATAATTTTAAGGAGTCCTGAATGCTGCAATTTGCTTTTTTTCCTCATTGCTCTCTTGTTTTGTTTCTCTGCCTGAAACTTTCTACTCTCAATTCTGCTGTCCCACGTTCGGTGTCATGTCTGTTGCATATTTATCATGAGCTTCTCATCTTTCTTATCTTTCTCATCTTTCCCTCATTCTTGCAGCCTCCCAAACAAACCAGAAAGCAATCAGACAGCAGAAAATCCCCAAACAGAGAAATCAATGTATGCTACAGCTCGATGCCTCTCTTTTGAGTCTTGCTCTCAGCTTCTGGAGCTCAGTGCTTTTATCAATTTTGAGCCCATAGTCTGTGATTTTCCAGGCCTCTTCATAACGCTGCTTTTCAAAGTTATTTTGTGCTACTTTGTGAAATGTTTTGGTTAAAGTGTGCCTGCCAGGACAGTTTGTGATGGTGCCCAGGGCCAGGGGCTCGTCCAGCTGCAGGGCCTCCGTGTAGTGCTGCACTGCTGCCTCCTCCTCAGCCAGGGCCAGCAGCAGGAAGCCCTGGCAGCAGTGGTCCCCAGCCTGTGTTTTTGGGCTGTTACAGCCGTGCCCCTGGATCACTTTTTCCATGTCTTTCAGAGCTCTCTCATATTTTTTCAGGTGCATCAGGCAGGCGGCTCTGCGGCGCAGGTACCTGGGGCTGTCTCTGCTGGCCAGCACTGCCAGGCTGAGATAGCCCAGAGCCTCCTCATAGTGATGGCCTCTCATCAGCACCTTCCCTTCCTGGGCTGCTGCCTGTGGGGACAGAGTTAATCTGTGTTAGTTAATAAAGGGGAAAAAATAGGAGAGTATCTGGTCTGGACTGGCCATAGACACAGACACTAAGAAAACTTAGTTACTTTGTCAAATGTTGAAATTCCATCTAGCTGGAGAACTCACAGTTGGTGTATTTTTGCATATAGATAAGATATAAAACTCCTGGATCGCTGGGTACTCGTTGTTATCTCAGGAGCTTCTAAACTCCTCTCCTTTTTTTTGTCTGCCAGAATTTCTTCTGAATTCATTTACATTCCTTAGGAATGATGAGCAAAAAGCTGTCTGGACCAACCTCCTCAGGTACTGCCCCACAAATGCCAGTGCTAAAAAATGAAGTTTTTGTCTCTGCTGGAGCTTACCCAAGCTGTAGGGAAAAAAAGGCCAACTGGTGGCTTTGCTAATTGTTAATCTCGAGTGCAATTTGAACTCTCTGCCCTCATCTGAAGGGAAAAACAACAACAAGAAAATAGAGAAGGCAGGAAGAACCACATAATTTTTAGGTTCGTGGAGGTCAATAAAGAAAACTCCATTAGAACTATTTGCCTCAGATGGATTTCTCATTATTTCCCTTTATTGGTAATGAATACAGCTTTTAACGTGCGGCAGCAGAGCGAATATTCAGGTTATAAACAAGGCTGCCATCAGCAGTTGAGGGCGTACAAAAGGCTGAGCCAAACAAGCTGAGGCTTCAAGCAAAGGATAAATGTTTCCATCCTCCTCTTTTCACAGGGTAACTCCTGAACTGGATGCAGAAATCCAGGTAGCCCAGCCACACTTGATTGCCAGGTCAGGTCCTCCAGTCTCTTTGTGTGCCCCTTTTATTTTGGCTGCCTGTGTTTAGGATTGATTACTCTCTGCCAGAACTGAGGAAAACAGGTTCTGCAGGAAAGGGATCAATACTGCAGGGCAAGTCCTGGCACCTCATCTGAGAGCAGTGGCATGAAATAATTTAGCCTCTCCTCATGGTTTATGAGGAATTCTGCCCCAGTTATTTCGTTATAATGCCTACAATATATATATTTTTTGCTATTTTGCTTGACGTAGTCGTATTTATTAAGAAGTCTCTCACAAAGAGCAATAGGACCTCTCCCCAAATAGTGCCAACCCCTGGCTTTAACAATTCTGGCCATAAATTTTCAGGCAGCCTGTCCAAACCCATCTCAGATGTCTTGTGTGCATTTAAAGAGCAGCACAATTACTTTGTCCTTTGAGATGTTTTTAAGGCAACCACTCAATGCAAGTGTCCCCTCAGTGGCAGGAACTTAACAGGGTTCAAGGTGGAATTGCAGCTGTGTGAGGAGCAGCCTGGCAAGAGAAGGTGGTTTTTTTCCCCCTAGAAATTCCAAAGTTCTGGATCACGTTGTTCCAAGGAACTCAGCGCAGTTCCTCAAAATTCCTTGTGTTTGTGTAGTTAAATTGTCATTTTCAGCCTTTAAGGTGCATTTGTTGTCTCAGAGGCAGAAGAAAACACAATTGGTGTGGTTGTGCTGAATGATGAATCTGATGCTGGAGGTTTCAGTGCTCTGACCTGGGGCATTTGGGGTTATTGCACCACAGGCAATATTGCATCTATTCACTGAGCCACTGCTTTGACTCTTTCACATTTCCCTGAGAGTCCCCAAATCAAGGCATGAGATTCTGCCTCCCCTGCCACACTTGGAGGAAAAATCCCACCTGAAAATAAAGGATTCCCTTTCATCCTTGCTGATGGAGAAAGGTTGGGCAGCTGGATTCTGGATTCTCTTCTGGCTCTGCCTGACTTCAGGGACCCGAGCTGGGACATTTTTTGGTGTGCAACAGGAAAGGATTAATCAACAGCTTGGACATTATCTCCTAACAAAGATAAAGATGAAAATCTGGCTTATGGAAAGAAGGTTTGGAAGGACATGGCACAGCTGAGTTCAGCTGCTCCCTGCATGTGGCCTTGGAGAAGCATTTTTGTCATCAGCCTCATTGCAGGTGACCTGGAAGGGCAGGAAAATCTGTGGGGTCCTTTCCAGGGGAACTCGAGTCCAGCTTGTCAGTAAAGGTTTGATTTTGGTTTCCAGACTGAAATAATTCTGGTACCATCTGGAAAGGTCCATGAGTGGATCCCTGGATCCCTGGATTAGGTCTCTGTGTCTCTTTCTTCCATCTATTCACCTCACTGAGAGATAAATACACACATTTTTGTGGCATTTTTGGTTCCAGTCCCTGGGGACCAGCCTTATGATGTGACCAAGGTTCGATTCCTTAGAAAAAAAAGAGTAAGGAGCTGACTGGACATGGAATTATGGCCAAGGGTTAGGCCCTGAGCAGTAAATCCCAGCAGATGGACTGATGAACTCTCAGCTTTGGGAGAGGGTTGGATGTTTTCAGAAGAGTTTGGAGCAAGCCTTTCCTTCTCCACCTGCACATGCTGTGAAGGGCATGTGGAATGGCAACTTCACCTAGTTCTGGCACAGACCATGCAGGTTTGGAGAGCCTTTTTGTAGGAATCTGGACATCCACAGAAGCTGCAGCCCTGAGGATCTGTGTGAGGGGTTGGGAATCAGTCGTGCATTTACCCCCGACTTAGGAAACCCAAGGGTTGAAGCTGCACTAGCAGCAAGCAAACTCCCTTCCTCTGACCTTTTGCAGCTTAATAAATCTTTCAGATTCCTATTCCCATGGGGCTCTCCCAGTTGTTTACAAATTTCTCAGCGTGGGACCCCTTTGACTATAAATAACGGGAGAATTTTATTGCTTTGTTTTCCATGAAAAAAATAAATAGAGTACATCAAGGAGCTCTCTCCTTCCTCCACCCTTTCCTATTCAGCTTATGCAGAACTATTTTTAGCTCTTCAGACCTGGCTCCAGGATAACGATGACACGTTTTTTAAATGCCTGTAATTCCAAATACTCAAAAACCAACGTGGCAGAAATGCTTTTGTGCTGGGGTGCTGAGACTGGGTGTAAACTCTGAACTCTCCTTTTCCTACCTGGGAAATGAAGGTAACAGAGTAAACTCCCTCTTCCAGGGTAGGAACCATGGCAAAATTTGGGCATCATTGGGAATTTTAGCACTAATTCTGTCTCTAAGCTTTTTTAACTTTGCTTTTACCGAGATCTTCCTTTCACAAACTGGAATAACCTTGCAGGAAAAAAGGAAGTGCTGCTGGGAAATCCTTTGAGACACGGGGCAGGTGGATGAAACAATTCCTTCCCCACCCCAGAGAGCACACACTCATCCCCTGGTCACAAAACACATCTAAAAACCCCCAGGTGCTCGAGTTCAAACATTTACTAGCTGAACAAAAGCACAAGATGAAAGAGAGTAATGTTTTCTTTTTGAACTTCCAGCACTGGTATTGGGGTCCAGTTTTGAAATCAGCCTGGTCACACCTCTTGTCTCAAGCAGATAAATAAGCAGATAAATAACCTCTCATGATAAATAAGCCACAGTGAGGGGTTTTATTTCAGACACAGCTGCCCAAAAGAGACAGAAATAAGTTCCTCTCCCATTTTAAAGGCTTCACTCACCTGTGGCACCAGTGGGTTCTCACACATGGGCGCAGTGAGAGCCATACAAAAGTTGCTTTGTTTTTTCTTCTCGTTTTTCTTTTCTTATTGACAGCAAAGAACATCCCTCCTGTGTCGCCTCAGGAAGCAGCACGGATGGACTGGGCTGTGAGGCTTCCCCACAGAAGGAGGGATGTGGCAGCAGGGGAAATTCAGCTGGAAAATGTGTCTTCATTTTCAGACACCTCCTTAGGGCCTCCCTAGTCACAGTCTCAATTGTTCCTTTATCAGCTTTCTAAAGTGGAAGATTGCAAATTGCCTCTGAAATCTTCCAACTGTTCCCCCTAAGACTGAACTTTTTACATTATTTAGAAGAGAGGGGCTCTTTTCTCTGTAATGGGGCATGTCTGGGGACTGGTAAATTAATACTTGTTTACTTATATCCTCCTGCTGTTCTGTTAAAATACATTCCAAGGGCTCCTCTTGCTGCATTAAGGATATCAGCATGTTGTTTGTTTTATAACCTGGGAGAGAGCATAACAATATAGCTTCTCACCAGGGTGCACACCAGCAACAAATTGAATAAAAGGAAGCAAACTGATTCTCAGAACACAGAGCTTCTGGGTAATCAGAATTGCAGATGCTTGACTGAGTGTTAAAACTCTTTGCCATCAATCTGACCTTGTCCTGCCTTATTATTGGAGATACTTTCTGGGTGTACTTTGGGGGAGAAACTTGAAAAAATGCTGAATAATAAATACTCGGGGGGGGGACTAGAGCAATGTGACATTGTTGTGCCAGTTTTAGCTAAAAAAGCCTGGCCTCAAAGCCTTTCATTTTATGAAAATGTGAACATATTAGAAAGAACATATTAGAAATCCTAAATGTTGCACAAAAGAGCAAGAAGGATGGAAGCATTTAATGTCACTGAATTGAAATCTTCAGTTTCATTTCACCAAGAAAATGAACAAAACATGGATCCCCCTTCACCAGGATCCATCCATGAGCTCCATGTATCCCTCAGAGTTCAACAATTAGCAATGATCTTGTTAAATTCCTGCATCCTGCCCCTCACGTCCCCTGAATTTCAGTGTGGGCATCACCAGGTCTCATGCCAGGGAAACCAACAAGGAATTCCAAGTGCTCAGGTGTGGCAGTGATGGATTCTTAGAGACTGATCAAGGTCACTGCAATGGAAGAAGTTTGGCTCCAACTCCCTGACCCAGCTGGAGGAAAAGGCAATTTATGCCCTGTCCATCTGATAAACCTCTGCCCACACACTTCTCAAGGCAGGGAGAAATCCCTGCAAGCCCCGTTTTGCTTCCCAATTCTTTCCCTACTGAATCCACGGATGTGTGATCAAAAAAAAGGGTCGTACCTGAGCGAGATGCTGCTGTTGCTTGGTGTCTACAAAGTTCAGGAGAAAGGCCAAGTCCTTTTCATCTCTCCTGGCCAGGGTGCTGAGCTGGGCTGCTGCCTCTGCCACGTTCCTGTTCTGCAGCTGCAGCACAGCCAGGCGAGCCCTGGCAAAGTCCTCAGCAGGACAGTGGCCAAAGGCTTCCTGCAGGTGCTTGAGGGCCTCTTGGTGCCTTCCTGTTGGGAAACACCAGCACAAGCTCCATAACCCATCCCATGGGGAGAAAGGCACCGAGAAAACTCAGTGAGGCAGGGTTCAGGCAGCCAGTCCACATCTGAAGGTGTTAATTACATTATACCCTGTCCCAAAATGGTTTCAAACTTCTCTTGAGAAGCACCATCCAGCACCATCCAGCATTATCCAGCACCATCCAGCATTCTCCAGCACCATCCAGCATTATCCAGCATTATCCAGCAGTGCACTCACTATTTAACATTCACTTCTATCCATTGACATGCAGACAGTGACATTGTTGTGTCAGTTTTAGCTAAGAAAACCAGCCTCAAAGCCTTCCATGTGATAAAAATGTGAACATATGAGAAATCCTAAATGTTGCACAAAAGAGCAAGAAGGATGGAAGCGTTTAATGTCACTGAATTGAAATCTTCAGTTTCATTTCGCCAAGAAAATGAGGCCTCATCCACCAGGCCTGCCCAGCTGTGCTGAAGGACAGGAACTCACCATTTGCCATCAAAACATCGGCGTAGAAGATGTGATGTTGTGCAGCCTTGCAGATTTTGGTCAGTGCTTTTGCCATCGTGAGAAGGTCCCCGAGGGTTTCTTCTCCTGGGAGGTCTTTGGTGGCCACGAGCTCGGTGAGAGCGGCCCTGCCATGCTGGAGGAGCCACCCAGTGACCAACCCTTGGGCTTCAGGCTTCAAGGACAGGATTGCTGGGATCACTGCCCCTGCCTCCACCTTCAGTGCTGAGATCAGATCTTGCACTGCCTCCTGTGGAAAAATAACACCAAGGAAAGAAATGGAAGCAATAATTAAGTATTGATCATTTGTTCTTTCAGCTGCTTTCTGTTCTCTGCTGAACCATGGAAACACTTTTCTCTTCCCTGTCCCTTGTGCTGCTTCTTTTCCATTTGCAAAGATGACATGAGATCATAAAGGCAGGTTTGAATGAGTGTTTGCAAAGTGTTTGAAACTCCTTGGGTTATCACTGAAAATCATGACCAAGGTTTAGTCTTCCTCTCTCTAGCCTTGGGAAAGAAATCAGTAACGTCAGGTGGGCTGTTCATACACCCAGCCAAACCCAGAGCCTTTCACTGCCCAAATTCTGGGAGAAACTCCTGAGTCCAGTGATTCCATAACAAATCCTGTAATACTTACATTCATATTGTTCAATTCCCTCAGAAAAATCAGCGAAGCCCCACAAGGACAGTACCTTCTGCTGCCTCAGAGCGAGGTGAACGAACCCTCGGCCGCTCAGAGCTTGCACATTCCTGGGGTCTTCCTTCAGGACAGCATTGAAATCAAAAATGGCAGTTTTCATCTGCCCAAGGCGCCCATAGCATCGGGCCCTGGTGAGAAGGCAATCCTCGGCATAGCCACCTGGAGTACAGGGATGCAGCCATGGTTACTGCAAGGATACCCACAGGAAGCTATGGAAAAACTCCACTTGGCCTGAGGATACCTCAGGATGAAGCACAATGAGAGTTTGCTGGAGTGGAAGTTTCCTTTATTTTGGTTGCAAGTGGAATTCCTACCACACATTATCAGTCGAGAGTTGAAAGGAAAAAAGAATCCGTGTCAGGTTGGAGTGGGAGCAGCACAAATGAGAGGAGAAAGCTCTAAGAGGGAGATCTGTGACTATGTGAGGGTGGAGGCATGAAGCCACTTGGCTGTTTTAATAAAGTGGAGTCAGAATCACAGAATAGTTTGGGTTGGAAGGGACCTTAAAGAGTCCACAACCCCCTGCCACAGGCAGGGAAGGAACACATTGTTTTGGATAAATGAGTTATCCAGATGGGACTGGCTAATTCCCTGCCAGAATTAATATGCACTGGGAGTTGTGATACTGAGCTGCTTTTTTTCCTCTGCTTTCATGCAAGTGCTGCCCAAATAAACACATAGAGTTGTCAGTGAAAATCCTGCTCCCTCCACTCCCTGCCTGCAGAGCATTTCTCTCCCTGCCATCCACATATCCCTTCCTTCCAAGGCAATTTCGATAAGGATCTTAACATGCCCAGGGTTGCAATCAATAACTGTGGCATCCAATATTGGATGATAAATCATCAGTGCCACTAGAAATATGTTTTCATTGGGAGGTCAGCAAATGCAGCTGCCTGCAGGGATCAGCCAGCAGACAGGCTCCAAGCAATTGCTCTGCAGGAATGAGGCTTTTCACCCTCCTGACTTGCTCCAAAACTTCTGTACCAAAGGTTATTATCACTCTGGAGCTCTACCAGTTGGCTCCTCTAAAGACAATATCTATTTCTTAACAAGCATCTGTTCTAGCAGGTGGGGAGCTGATAAGCTGGAATGCACGGGCTGTGAAATGGAACCATCTCCAAGCAATTACCAGGGTTTTTATTCCACTTCCACGAGCCAGTCTCTCTTCTTCTCAGTGCTGCTGTCATAACATTTGCTCAGAGTGAAAGGCAGATTTCCATACAAACATGGTTTTACTTGGAACACGCCAGAAGCATTTCCATGTCAGCCTGGTCTCTCTCCTTAGGGAAAGCTGGGATGGTGAAATGTGGGAGGGGCTGCATTCACTCCTTTGCACTGGAGCTACACAAGCTGCATGAGGAAAAGGGGCTGATGTCCCTGTAGAACTGAGCTGAACCCATTTCAAGGAATTAACAATTAATTCAGTTATTGTTTAATTACACCACTTCGTGGCCTAGATGAATCTGCTGTTTGAGGTGACAGAGGAGATCTGGCTGGACATCCTTTCCCACCCACGCGATTTCCCTTAGGAGCAAATCCCACTGGCATCCTGGTGTCCTACCTGCAGCAAGGATGGCAAAGGAGAGGTGGGCAATGGCCTCTTTGATGGCAGCACCCTCCTGTTTGCCCTTCAGGATGGCCAGGGCTCGCCAGCGGCAGTGGCTCTGCAGCAGCTTTCGGTCCTCATCCTGGAAAATGTCCAGGATTGGCAGGAGGCAGGAGGAGTCTCCAGTTCTGATCACTCTCTTCAGCAGCTTAAGGATGGGAGAGGAAAAGGCAGCAGAGAAAGAGTTGCATGAGGAAATGTGAGGTTGTGTGTGAGACCATTGTGCCCTTTCCCGGCTTCCCCACCTTTCCCTGGGGCTTCAGCCAGCCAAGGACCACAAATCTCCTGATTTATCTTCCCTGCTGTGAATGCAGGTCGGAGAAAATGGGAATTCTTATCTTTCCTCACCACCACTGCAGCTGTGGAAATAATTCTGGGCAAATACCTGGCACTGCTTGGTTAGGGCAGCATCTGCTCCACATTGGCAGTGGAGTGTTTGTGTAAATACAGGATGATTGCCCAAAAAAGAGAATGTGTGGAACACAAGGATTCCAGTGGCCCTTTTGACTGAAAAATCAAAACCAGTAAATTAATGGAAAGTCAGGGAAGTGCTGTGCCTTATTTTTAGTATTGTTATTAGGAATATATTAATTTATGTATATTTAATATTGTTATTAGGAATCTGGGAAAAGCATGGATTCAAACCCACAAATTACTGTGCTCCTGGAAAAAAATCCTGCCTGACCTTTGGTATCTTTGCCTCAACAAGCATCTTTTTTACTGCATTTCCAATGAAAATGCATGAAAAGATGTTTTTTACAGGTACTGGATATTCAAATATGAGCCAGAGAAGCCTGGACAAGAACAATTTTATCCTGACATACCAGACACATCCCCCAAACTCATTACTTTCTCTATTTTATTAATAGAAAAAAGTGATTGGCATCTGAGAGGCAGGCGGGATAAAAACATTTTGAAGAGAAATTTTTAGATGTTCCAAGTGAAACTTGCAGCAGAAGCTGCAGATGGAAATCCAACTTCCAAGGGCAGCACTCTAATAAAGCCACACCCTTCATTAAGAGCCTTCCCAAAGGCGGCAAATTACAGCAAACTTTTATTTTTCACAGAGAGTAGCGAAGTGCTGACAGTAAAACCTTTCTCTTTATGGGTTGGCAGAATTTACGTGGCATTAAAAAAAAAATACAATAGTTCCCTCTGATGGCAGAGCCTGGGAATTCAGCATTGTGATCCTGGGTAGGATTCAGGGTTTCAAGCACAGTTTATCAGCATTGGAGAAAGAAAACTGCAGACTGATATTGGAGCTCCTGGGTTTGTGTCTTTCCTCTCCAGTGCTTCATTAGGATAATCAGAGAAGTGGCACTTGTGCCTTTTTTTCTCCAAGGGAACATTCCCAATCCCATAATGTTGTCCCCAGGACCAGGATGCTCTGCCTGGTTAAAGTGCTGAAAAATGCCATTAAATAGGACATGAGGAATGAGCTGGATTTAGCTGGGAGTCCTTGTGTGGCCTTTTGGACACAAATCCCTGTGATTTTATGGCAATGTCAGCCCTGTATTTACACCTTCAAAATTCTGCTGGAGGTTCTGCACGTGGGCTCCAAGTTTCCCTGTGTCACAGCTCTCCCTGTTGCTATTCAGGGAGCTCTGAACAGCAAAGTTTAGTTATAAAGGGGAAATGCACCCAAAGGACGAGGGTTAATCTGTAATTTCACTGCAGTCTGGGACAAGCAGGAGGGAATGACCCCGAGGATGAGGCTTTCCAGGTGCTCCTTACCTGGTTGCCATCGTACACAAAGCCTCTCTTCAGCTGCAGCAGGGCCAGCCTGGCCAGCACAGGAGCTCTCTGGGGGTTTCTGGAGAGGGCCAGTGCCAGCAGCCTGTGGGCTTCTTCCCCACGGCCCATCTGGTACAGAGCATCAGCACACAGGATCCGGGATGCCTCGTCAGAGCTGTCCAGCTCCACCAAGAGAGAAGCCAGCTGGAAAACCCCAGGGGCATCTCTGGAGGGGAAAAAAGCCAACAAAACAAAGCACCTTCAAGGTTAGGAATGTGCACAGCCCTGTTTGCTTTCTTTGAAAGGAAACTGAGCTGCCTCCTGGGTACCTCTTCCTCTGGAGCATCATCTGTCCTTCCTCCTGGAGGACCTTCAGCAGCAATCCCCTCTGGTTCCATGGCACATAGGACTTGATGGTGAAGATGGTTTCTTCCAGCTTTAACTGGCAGGCTGTGATATAATCCAGGGCTGTCAAGTAATTGCTGCCACCAGAAATCCGGATCAGCCCACGCCCACACAGGGCTTTGATGCAGCTGTTGGGATGTGGGGAATCGTGCTCAATGACCCTCTGGAAGTCCTGCAAGGCTCCATGGTGGTCCTGGGCATGGAGGGAGCAGAAGCCTCGCAGTGCCAGCAGGGTGTTGTGGTAAGTGTTCTGCTCTGCTGCCAGCAGCTGCTCACAGATGTCCAGGGCGGCCCCGGGGTGTCCCTGCAGGAGGTGACAGTCTGCCAGCCGGACACTGAGCTCCCGGCTGGACCCTGGGCAGATGTGCAGGAGCAGCTGGATTGTCTGGGTGACAGGAGGGAGCAGCTCAGTGCCACGATTGCCCCTGAGCTCAGCCCGAGCACGCACAGCCTCCCTGTACGCTGCAAACCTCCCCTCCAGGGCAGCTCTGGCCTGTTCCTCAATCTTCTCAGCATCATGGGGTGAGAAAAGCTCTTCAAAGCATTTCATTGCCCGGGCAGGGTCTGCTGCAAAGGCTGCTGCTAAATCCTGCATCATTTCCTGTGTCCATCCGCCCAGGAAGAAATACCCAGCAGCTCGTTCCAGGAGCAGAGCCAGAACGTCCTCACCTCCGAGATTCTCAGCTGAGAAGCCCTCGAGGGCCTGGGTGCAAACAGCCACACACTCCTGAAATTTGCCTGTTCTTAGGAGGTGGGCTGCCCGCACCCTGCACACCCAGGTGTGCCCCGGTGCCACCGCAGCCAGGAAGCTGTAGCAGTCACCCAGCCACTGCTGCAAGGACCTGCAGCCTGGGCTTTCCTCCTGGCACGTGGAGAGGTGATCAGAGAAGGCCTGGATGACCTGGGGCAGGTGCTCCCTTTGCCTGCTGCACACGTAGGCCACCGCCTCAGTTTGATGCAGCACAAAGGCCTGGACGTAATCCACGACTCCCTTCCCAGCCTGTGTCCCCGAGAGCACCCGGGCCAGAGCCCTCAGCAGCAGCAGCTCCATGGAATCCCTCGGGTTAGCCTCGAGCAGGAGATTGCATTTGCTCACCACCTCCTCCGAGCACCCTCGCCGGAGCAGGGCCTCCAGCTTGTACACTGAGGCCACCACGTTCTCGGGAATCAGGGTGGAGAGGAAAATCGCAGCTATTCCCACACTGAGGGACACCACGGCCAAGTTCCTGCTCTGGATCTTGGGGATCTGACCCTTGCCTCTGCACCAGGCCTCCAGGGTGGCCACCACTCGCTCCCAGAGCCCGTGGCCCAAGGATTTCACTCTCTGCACTGCTGTGGGGGCACAGCAGCTGAAGGCAGCCAGATAAAAAGCGGTGGCTACTGGAAATTCCTGCTGGGAGAGGTGCTCGTCCCCTTCCCCACAGAGCAGGGCGGCGAGGTCCTCGGGGGACATTTTCTGTGCTTGGGCCTTCACCAAGCGGCATCACGGGTAGAACGTGGCTGGGGGCTGTAAAACAGAAATGAGTGGCTGTGGAGAAGAGTTTCAGCAGAAAATTGGCACTGAGGGGCTGTGGAGCACAGGTTTGAGAGAAAATCAGCCATGAGGGGCTGTGGAGTACAGGTATAATATAAAATAGTCAGTGAGGGGCTGCGGCGAAGAGTTTCAACAGAAAAGCATCAATGAAGGGCTGTGGAGCAGGGATTTAGCAGAAAACCATCAGCGAGGGGCTGCGGAGCTGAGTGTAACAGAAAATCAGCAGTTGAGGGGCTTTGGAGTACAGGTTTGAGAGAAAATCGACAATGAGGGACTGTGGAGCAGGGTTTAACAGAAGATCAGCCATGAAGGGCTGCAGAGCACAGGTTTGACAGAAAATCAGCAATGAGTGGCTCTGGAACACAAATTTTTCTGCTTGGGGGGGGGGAAGCTTTACAGATGCCAGATGTCAGCAAGCCCAGGTGCTGTGAAAAGCCAAGGTTTGGTCACTGCCAGGTTTCTTGGGGAGTAAAGCCGTGAGGGGAAACATCACAGAGGTTCTCAGTCCCCAGGCAGGTAGGAAAGCACCCACCCCCCCTGGTCAGCGTTCCCTGCCCATGGAACGAGGCTCAGACATGCATTTGATAAATCTTTAATCACCAATGTCGCCGCTGGTGGGGGACACGGAGGAGACAGAGCCACACCTTGATGCCTCGCCCGCCCCTTACCTTTTCCCTTGGCCTGGAGGAAGGAGGAGAAAATCCGCTCTTTTCCGCCCAGCGGGAAGGACGAGGCTCCTGCCCCTCATCCCGCACACCTGGGCCCGGCCCTGCCGGTGAGACGGGAGCGCGGATACCTGAGAGGGGACGAGCCCGGGGCTGCGGCGGGGCTGGGGGGACGGGACGGGGGCGATGGAGCGGGGAAGGGAAGGAAGGAGGAAAGGAGGAAGGGCAGGAGCGGGTGCTGTGTTGCCTGGAGACCGCAAACACTGCCCGGCCCGGGTGTCCTGCGGGGCGGGGACCGTGCCTGCGCTTCTCCCTCCTTATCCCGAGGGAGCGGGCGGGATGCGCAGGGCACGGCCGGGGAAAGGATCCCCCTCATGTGAGAGAAAGGATCCCTCACCCTGGGGAAAGGATCCCCCTCACCTTGGGGAAAGGATCCCCCTCATCTGAGAGAAATGATCCCTCACCCTGGGGAAAGGTGCCCCCTCACCTTGGGGAGAGAATCCCCCTTACCTCGGGGAAAGGATCCCCCTCATCTGAGAGAAATGATCCCTCACCCAGGGGAAAGGAGCCCCCTCACCCAGGGGAAAGGATCCCCCTCACCTCGGGGAGAGGATTCCCCTCACCTTGGGGAAAGGATCCCCCTCATCTGAGAGAAAGGATCCCTCACCCAGGGGAAAGGGTCCCCCTCATCTGAGAGAAATGTTCCCTCACCCTGGGGAAAGGTGCCCCCTCACCTTGGGGAGAGAATCCCCATCACCTTGGAGAAAGGATCCCCCTCACCTCGGGGAGAAGATCCCCCTCACCTTAGAGAAAGGATCCCCCTCACCCTGGGGAGAGAATCCCCCTCACCTCAGGGAAAGGATCCCCATCACCTTCAGGAAACGAACCCAGGTCATGACCCTCAGCAGGACAAGATACAGGGAATTACTTACACAAACCAGCAAACTCTGTGGTGCAGCCTACACTTTTAGCCTTATTTATTTATAAATAAGCCTTATTTTTAAATTATAAAATGTTATTTTAAATAGTAACCCTTATTTTTGGATAACAACTCTTACTTTCTAAATAATAACCTTTATTTTTAAATAATGACCCTTATCTTTTAAATCATAACCCTTATTTTTAAATAATAACCCTTATTTTTAAATCAGAATCCTTATTTTTTAACAGTGAAAGTGTTTTTAGCAGTAGATCAACTCTGGTTTTAGAAGTGTTTAGCCTGATGATGTCCCTTTAAGCTAGGGCCACTCTGAAGTCCAACTCTTTCTTTCTCCACATTCTTTGACATTCAAAAGAGTAAAAAAACCTCTCTATGATGGATGGAGATTTTTTGACATTTTATTAAGAGTTTGCCCATTACGTTGATTTGATTACTTTCACTTTAATTACCCTAATTAGCCATCAAGATATAATTTAGCATGGCTGTCACATCAGGCCACAGGTGATATTGCCAGGAAAGACTCAAGGGCACGAAGGAAGCAGTTCTGAAATAGAAATCACATTAAGGGGAGCTGGGTTGATCAAATGCCTCTGCCCCTCCTCGGAGGCTCAGGCAGAGCTTGTGGGAATAAAACCGGGACCGGAGCCTCCGCCGGAGCCTGGGCCAGGCTGCAAAAATCATTACCCATCATCTGACTTTGCTGCATGACTGAGTGGGCTGGAAGTTGCTTCCAGCCACATCTTGCCCCGTAGATGCCGAGAACGTGAGGATGGCAGTGTCCTCCATCCATCATTTCCAGCTGGAAAGGTCCGGTTTGGATAAGGATCCCGTGTGCTCCCTGCTGTACTCGGGTGGTTTAGGGGATGCTGTGCTTGGCCAGAAAGGCAGCAGCCTCATGGAACATCATTTTGTTGTTTTCAGTTGATAAAAACACAACCAATTTTACATTGTGTATCAAACTTATATCAGCTTAGGTTCCTAACTTTGGATCTTGAAGGAATAAGAGGAGCAACATCTAAGGAGCTCAGTGGAAAAAGAGAATATTTCTCTGTGCCCTGGTGCGATCCCTGAGTGTGTGAGTAGATCCCAGTGTTTAAACCCGTTGTGGTAAGAGGTGGAACCAGCAGTGTCACTTAAGGTTCTTAAGACAATTTGCTCTGTGTCCTGTGGGGTAGATAAAAGCAGCTCCTTTCCTAAAAGGATCATAAAAACACGGGGGCGGGGAAATGTGGGGAGATGTTTATCTAAACATTAAATATTAAGTCTGCTACACACTCATTAAATAGTAACTCTACTACTACAGCTCCTCGGGATGGCTCTGATTACTGATGAATTTTTTAAGGGAGGTGGGTGGGGAGGGAGTAAACACAGCCCAAGTTTGCAAACTTTGTTTTTTCCTGCTTTGCAGAACAGGAGGTGCACAAACACTTGCCTGCAACAGCATGACAGAGACAGGGCTGAGAAATCTTGCATTTGTTTCTTTTAAATGCACTCAGTGCCTGCAGAGTAGCAAGTCCCTTCCCTTATGGCTTTTAAATGCCACGTGTAGCTAGAGCTGAGAAACCAGCAATTTGGGGTCGAAAATTTGGCTTAAAAGAAGAGAAGGATGATGTTTCTTCGACAGAAAGAAGTGCACTGGAGTGGGGTATTAATAATGTAAAAAAATCTCTGATTTATTTGACGACTGTTTTTCACTCTGAGCCATACCTGGGCTGGAGAGCAGACACTGAATCTGCTCTCTTTAGGCTGGTGTAAATAACACCAAATTCCACTCTCTTTAGGCCAGCATAAACATTCAGGCTGGGGAATGAAGATCCTAAATGATCCAGGCTGGGTGACCGAGTGCCCTCCCTGCTGAAGCTGAGGAGCGCTGCTGGTGTGTGAAGCCACACGATGAAATTTCAACCCAGGGCACCTTTCGTTCCCCACCCTCAGTCTGTCGGGAGAGCTGGGCTGCTGGGAGCTCTGCTGTCAGCCTGAGGCAGGATCTCCTTCTCCCGTGGAGGGAATTTGCAGCCCTAGCACTGTGTCCCCATGTCCCCATGTCCCCACAGCTGCTGCTGTTCCTTTGGGTCCAAGCAGAGTTCAAATGGAGACCTCTAAGGGTTGTTGGTGATAGATCTGCTTCCTAATGCAGTCTGGTAGGAAATACCCATTTTCAGGGTGTTCTCAGTCTTTTGTGTGCTGTTTTTATCACAGAATCATTGAGGCTGGAAAAGATCTCCAGGATCAGGGTCCAACCTGTACCCAATTCCCACCTTATCACCAGCTCAGAGCCCTGAGTGCCACCTCCAGCCCTTCCTTGGGCACCTCCAGAGATGGGGACTCCAAAACTCCCTGGGCAGCCCTTTCCAAAGCCTGACCACCTTTCCATGGAGAAATTCCTGCTGCTGTCCAACCTGACCCTCCCCTGGCACAGCTTGAGGCTGTCTATCCTCATCCAGTCCCTCTTCCCTGGGAGCAGAGCCCAACCCCTGCCCCCAGTTGCACCCTCCTATCAGGGAGTTGTGGAGAAAGAAGGTCCCCCTCTAAACCTCCTTTTCTCCAGGACTTAAAATCCTATTATAGAATCTGTTAGACAGTTCTTGGGTCAAACTTTTCTGCTCACCAGATAATCACAACCTCCTGGTGCTCCCTGGGCACAGGAAAGGCACAGAAAGCCAAGATGATCTCTCCATGCACTGGACTATTTTCATCTGTGCTCACCCAATAAGAATGACAACACAAAGGATCGCAGGGATCCTCGATAAGGAGCAGGATTAGGATGCACTTGAGCGAGGCTACAAGAAAAGCATGGTTGTTCCATTAGCAAAAGGAATAATCCCTTTGTTTATGTTCTGGAGATGAAAGCAGTGACAGCAGAAAGCACCTGGAGGTCACCACACGCAGACTTTGCTGTCTCAGTGGCTGTCTGGGCTGTGGCTCTGGGGTTCAGCTGCACAGTTGCAGTATTTAATCAGTTCTCCTTGTGCTGGGAGTCCTGCAGTGGCTCCTAGTGAGGCAGGGAAGTGGATCTGCCTTTTCCACAGGCAGATGGGTGTGTCTGACTTGGAATAAAAATCTGTGGGGTGAATGAAGGAGGTTCCCCTATGATGTTCCCTTAGGATGTTCACACACCTGCCCACCCCTCTGATGCTGCATCCTCTGATACAAAGGATCAAAGGTAGAAATTTCCAGCTGAAAGCACAAAATTATGAGGTTGGAAAAGGCTTCCAAGATCATCAAATCCAGCCTGGGACCGATCACCACCTTGTCATCCAGACCAGAGCTCTGAGTGCCACGTCCAGTATTAAACTGGAGTTTAGGAGATTTCTCAAATGTGTGGGTGGAAGGTGGCCCAGGCCAGAGAAGTTTTAGCCTGGTCATTTTAGCATCTGACCCAGTCAGTCAGGATCTGGCTGAGTATTACAAAATTCATCCCTGTAATCTTGTCCTTTCCTGCTCTGAGTTATTCCACTGGCATTTCCCAGCCTGGCCCCGCAAGATTTTCGAGATGGAAAGTGCTGAAATCAGGAGCAGTTGGGCCGTGTGTGATTGGGGACCAAGACCAGCCTCTGGATATCCAAACACTCCAACACCCCAGACTTCCCACCCTCATAATGAGGCTGATTTTCCATCTGGCTCAGCACCTCTGTGTCCAGTGAGGGACACTGGAACAGGTTTGCTTGAACAAATTCCTCAATATGCCAAGCAAGTGGCATTCCAATAAAATAGCCGTGCCCTCTGCTTCTGTTCTTGCCAGCACTAAGTGACAAGGTCATGACGTTTCTGTGGTGCGATGTGTTATTTGCCATGTTTATTTAGGATACAAGCATTTGAGGCTGAGGATAGTGATGAGTTCGATGGGCTGAGCCTCAGAAGGGACTCCCAGCACTGCTGAAACTTGGAATAACAGACCATGAGGGATAAAAAAGGGAAGCCGGTAATATCGCCAGCTCAAATTAAACACTCTTAACCAGCCCACTTTATCCCTCCTCTGCTAATATTGAAGCTTTCTGCCCTTATTTCCCCTCATTCCTTCCCTGCTTTCCAAACAAACAGGGATAAGGGGAGGTTGTTAGGGGATAACTTGTTTGGTTCTGCTGTTTCCAAGTCACCTGGGTCTGCAGCGAGTTTATCAACCAGCCGTGGCAACATCAATCACCCAGAAAAATAGCACAGAGTGAAATGACTTTTCAAAATGTCGTTGGTATAATTATCATCTCGGCCATTACATTAAATGCCACCATTTATAACTGTTATGTTTAAGTATGCAAACAGTAATTAACTTGGTAATGAACTGAGGACCCCTGTGCCTCTCTTCCCTCAGCTAATTTGCATGTTAATTATCATTAGCAACCAGGGAAACAAGTTATAAACAGCTTAATTAGCAGCTTAATCATTTTTACAAGAAAACGTGCTGCACTTTGATACACGAGCAAGAGTTGGATTAATGAAGTCAGACGAGGGAGTTCTCCCTGTGCTGGTCCTGCTGCAGTGCTGGGCTTGTTTTGGGTTTGTTTTGGGCAATTGGGGGCCCCCAGATGTGCCCTTGCACACCCCTGTGCACACACAGGCTCTGGGCACCCTTGCACAAGGCTGTCTCAGCCTTCCTGATAGGTATCTACTTAAGAAATTCTGAATTTCTTAATAAAAACTAATTTACTTCATTTTTTTCCCCATTTTGTTTCCTTTTTGGCAGAATTTTTCTGTTCATTCAATGGAAAATTTAGATATAGTTTGATTATTTAGATATAAATTGAATATTTAGTTGTACTTTCTCGTTTTTTTTTTTTTTTTTTGCAGGTGGTTATACTTCCATCCCCAACCACACTATAAATAATAATTATATTATTTATATTATAATATAAATAATGGCCAGCTCCCATGCATTTTGAAGAATTTTTTAAAGGTTTTTTTAATAACACTCAGAAGTTAAATGGAGAGCTGGAACTGGGTGTAAAGGACATAATAATTAAAGGAAGGCAAATCCAAATAAGAAGGAGAAATGCAAGCTGTGGTTTGTAGGTGGTGCTGCCCACTCTGCCTGCTGGCAGGTGCAGTGGCCTGGGTGAATTTGGACTTAGGAGATTTTTCCAAGATCCTGGATGGGTAAAATCTCCAAATGAGGCTCAGCCTGTTCTTATCCCATGGATAAAATGTCATTCTGGGAATTACTCCACATTAGCCTGCCGAGAGAGCTCCTCATTGGAACGGGAGTCAATCATTTGATGGAAAGCAGCAGGAATTTTGTCAGAAGATGGGAACACACTGGCTGAGGAGGTTGTGGAATCTGTCACCAGGGATTTTGGGAATGGCTCAGATAAACATCTGTAAGAGAGGGTTTGGGTATTGTTGATGCTGATTCAGGACAGCGGGGCCGACCTAAAGCCTGGAACCAGGCACTTCCTGGGATGCGGCTGCAGAGCATCGCTGCTGCTCCATTGGGAGATGCGGGATCCCACAGAACTCCTTCCACCGCAGCTTTGGCCCAAAATCAGGGCTGAATTCCCCATTCCACAGGAATCCAGGGATTCTCTCCACCAAGATGACGATTCCCGTGGTTACGATGCGTAAAGAAATAGGAGTTCGTTCCCAAATTCGGCCGAGAAGGCGGCGCAGCCTCGATTGTCACCCCGCAGCGCCACCCCTGCCATGCCGGGCCCTCGCCAGCAGGGGGGGCCAGAGCACCGCAGGAAAGGGCAGGAATGGGCCGGTTTGGGAATATTCCCCGAAATTATTATTTATTTTCATCTGGCGTGATGAGCACAGAAGCAGGAAGCTGCCGCTGCCTTGTGGGTTCAGCGCACAGAACCTGCCCCAAAAGGCTGCTTGCAAAATCATGACTTTTCTATCCAGGATGAAGGAGTTAATTTGGGGAGCTAGAATGTCTTAAGTATCTTCTCTTCTTGCTTTTTTTGCCTCACAGACAGACAGATTTTTGTTTTTGGCATTTGAATTTATCTGCTGCCACATCACTGGCCCTTATAAATTCAAGAGTTTGTAAGGATGGGTGAAAATCTGAAAGTTCCCAGCTCAGACCGGCTGAGTGGCTATAAAGGGTACAGTGAAAAACTGCAGTTCTTGGGGGTTAATGTGTAATTTTGGCAAAGAAAAGACAGTGAATGCTGAAAGGGGAAGGAACTATTGCATGAGACAAGGGTGGAGTGCTCCAGTGAGCTCCAGAGCCCTGCATGGCTCGGGAAGGGGGTGAAGTGGGTGATTTACAGCAGCTGAGGGTCAGCCCCGTGTGTTTTATCTGCTTTGCCACTGCCCCCATCATTTCCTAGCGAGGGGCACTGCCCCTGGAATGGCAGCCAGCAAAGAGAGAGCTTCCTGTGCTATGTTCCATAAATTCTTTATCAGCTCTGTAATCAGAGAGCGTGGCTGGATGTTGATTTTGTTACGGTACCTGGAGCGAATCTCTATATGTTAATTTAAAGCCATAAAACTACAGCTTAAGGTTTCGGCGTCCTAATTGAAACTTCCCCTTCTTGGAGGCATTCATTCCTCTGCAGAGGAATAATAATCATCAGGAAAGAGAAGGAGATGCAGATAAAATGAGAGGGCATTGTTCCCAGGAAGCCATATGTGCCAGGGGAACTCTGGCACCCGGTGCCATGGCCGTGCTCAAGGATCCCCACTGGAATTTCTGTTGGATTTTACCAGCACTGCAGTAGAAGCTCCATAGCTCCATGAGATTTGTTGTCAGAAATGTGGGGTTTGGTCTTTTTTTCCCAGGGGAATGTCCTTGTTTGCACAGCCACTGCATGGGGAGCACCAGAGCTGGGGACAGCCGGGCCCGTGTCGTGGTCGTGTCTTTTCATTGTCCTGCTGATATTTGGCTTTTCTGCTGTGGAAATGCTCACCAAAACAATTGGAGAGCAGAATATTTGTTCTCAAACTGTTGAAACCAGTCCAGGCAGTCACTGACAGCTGCAGATCACATTCTGAAAGTCTCCCAGCCTCAGCCAAGAGTGGGATGGGAGCATCACCCTGGAGGAAGGGATGGAGGGTGGGTGGTTTTTCCAGGCTGGGCACTGGGCTCCCTCCTGTTGTTCTGTTATTTCCTTAAGCTCAAGGTGTAAGTTCTGCTCTTCTACACCCTCCAACCTCAGAGTCCTGTGTCCAAAAATCCCATTAAAGCCCAGGCAGGGTGTTGGACCTCGTGCTTGGAAGCGAAGCAGGAAGGGTAAGACAGCAGCAGCTGCCAGACTGGGAGCCAAGGGCTGGAGCAGATCAAAGGGAAAACTAAATTATGGATTGATAGATGCCTTTAGTTTATAAGTTATTAAGCACCAGGTAACAGGTTAGATTAATATTGTGCCTGGAGGTTTCTTTTTCGTTTCTTTTTTTTTCCCCTTCTCTCTCTCCTTTTTTAAAAATTGAAGAAAACAAAATATTTTTCTAATTAAGTAAATCTACAGTGCTTGCTAATGGGGCCCGTCTGTGTGCTTGTCAGGGCACAGGGAGAGCTGGAATAATGATTTTATTTTTTCATTAAATAGAATTATAGGCAGTTACTCAAAGCAACTGTGAGTCTAATTGAAAGAAAACCATTTCTTCTTAATTTACTTTCACGGTTCTGGATGATAAAAGAGTGCGTTCGCTGGAAAATTAAATAAAAAACACAACATGAGCAAGCTTGAAATAATGCTGCTCAGGCACAGGTGGGAAGAGGGAGCACAGTAGTTTTCCTGCTCGTTATTAGTGCAGATACCAGAGCTTCCTCTTACACCCAAAAAGTGCATTTTTGCTTCCTAAGCTTTCCTTCCAACTTCCCCTTTCCCCTTCCAGGACATCCCTTTGTTTTCCAGTTTTCCCTCCACCACACTGACCGTGTAAGCTCAGCCCTTTTGCAGGGTTAGATTTCCCCTCTCCCCCCATGGATGGCAGCAGTCTCTGCCTGTATCCCAAAGATTCCTGGCCAGTTCAGGCACTGGGATCACCGGGATCAGCAGGCAGGGGTGGGATGTGAGCAGGGGGTGTGGGGAATGGCCCAGGGCAGGGCAGGACTGTGCTGCCCAAGCCCTGAAATCACCGTGTGTGAGTCTGGGAGAAGCCAGATAGGGAACTCAGCTTGGAGGTGGAATTAGAGCTGCTCCAGGAGTTATTCCAGGGGCAGAGTGGGAGGTGGGTCTGTGCAAGGACGAGTTCCAGGGTGTGAAGTCATGTCAGAGCAGGGACCTGGGGCTGGGAACTCTGCAAGCACTGCCCAGGTGAAGACACAGCCCAGAATTTCCTTTCCTTGTTGTCACAAATTCCCTCAGCTCCAAAAACCAGCCTTGGGCTCCTGGGAGCACCATTGGACCAGGCTCCAAGGGCACCAGGGATTTCCCAAAATCTCATGGGTTGCTTGGATTTCTGTTCTCTCAGGGGGCAGGAAAGGTTTGCTCGTGCCTTTCGCAGCCTTGAATGGCCCCAGAAACCTCCAGGCCCTGCAGAGTCCCTCAGCACGGGCACGGGAGGGGTTAAAAAAATGGGAACTGATTAATTCCATGGCGAGGGTCCCTCCCTGGCCCTGGTGCCACATCTGGCAGGGTCACAGCAGCAGGGCCCGGCTGCAGCAGGAGGAGAGGGTCTGTTTCCACTAACCAGTTCTGCTACTTCTTACACTAAGTACTTCCTAAAAAAGGCCTGGGATAAGGTTTCACCGGGGCTGCCGTTAGATTTACGGGGATCCCATTTGCTCCAGCTCTTGGATTCACTCAGGCCGGGACAAGATTAAAACCAACCCTTCAATTTCCTTTTTTTTTTTTTTTTAGGAAATGAACTGTGGCTTTTCTGCTAATGAAAGTGCAGAGACACTGAACTCATTCAGGCTCTCTGCTGGCTCTGGCTGTGTTTGATGTGTCTTCGAGGTGCACCTGAAGGAAACAAGAAGTTAAGGGAACTCTTGGCAATTAGCACTGAACATTATTTTGTGCCTTTTATCAATGCCTGTGCATATAAGAAAGCCAAAGAAGGGCTTGGAGTTGTCACTTTGGGAAATGCTCAGTCTTTTCTGTCTGAAAATAGGATAAAGAAAATGTAGTGAAAGATTTCCATGAAACTAAACTCAGTATCCAGATGCCTCCTGTATCTTCCTGTGACCCCATGAGGATGAAAGATCTGTTTCATTCCAGTTTCATCTTCATGCTGCTAACACAAAACTCAAGAAGTAATTTCAAAAGAAAATTGGAATCCGCTCTTCTTCTTCTCCTGACATATTTCTAAGGAATGGTGTTTGTAATTGAGAAGAGCTTTTCCTTACAAACTGTTCCTCTGCTGCTGCCATGGGGCACTCCAGGGAAGGAACTTCCCTGAGATACTCCCTGATCAGCTGTGTCTTGGATCAGGATGATTCAGAGCAATGGGACAAGATATTGATATTTTTCCCACCAGTAGATTTAGCTGGGAATTTTCTGACAAAAAGGGTTTTCATTACTAAGTGCTGGTTCAGCCAAAATTATTTTTCTTCCATCTCATTCCCAGAAAACACTGCCTCCTTTGTTTCCTTCTGCTGCTGGAGGATCTGGGCCTCTGGGATCAATGGTTCCAGTGCTGTCCCAGCACAAGCATTTTCCTCCCTTTGGAAAATATGAAGCCTTCCAGGTAGTCTGGAGGAGAACTGAACACCATAAAAATCCCCACAGAGGCCAAGGAGCTGGGATTTTGGGATCCAGCTGAGCTCTGGCTTGAGTTTGATTTGCAACCTTGCCAAAAGTGGGCTGTTGGGTTTTTTTTTGTTTGTTTGTTTATTTTTCATCAGTATCTGAAAGGATGGGGTCAGGAAAAGAAAATGCCCAGTCAATGAACCCACTGTGCTTCACTGATAATTAAAACTGGGAGGAACCATCACCAGCCCCTCTGAATTAGGTGCTTTTCTAGGTTTGGGAACACACTTGCAGTCCATGTCAGATGGACTAAAATGAAGAGATGCTGCTGAATCTCCCATTTTTATTAAAGTAGAGGCTGCCCCTGGCTCTGAACATCCCACTGAAGTGCTCTGAGGAATAACCAATGTCCCGGGAACTGCCTGATAAATTCTTCTTTCAAAAGAACGAATTTTTTCTCCCCAACCTCTTTAATACCTTCCTAATCTGAAGGACAATTTTTCTCCTCTGTAATCACTATATTAAAATTTAATACACAGTATTAATATAACATACTTAATGGCAACCTAGATATTATTCTGGACATATCACTCCAAAAGCCCTGGGAGCTTGAACAAGAGAGGATTTAACTCTTCCCAGACCCTTGGGGGTTAGAAAGGTGCTTTTTTTCTGCCATACAAGGCAAACTTGAGTGCTGGGAATTGTGTTGGCAGGTGGCAAGCAGGGAATGTGTCCTCTTCCTATTTCTGTTCTGGAAAACGTTCCCTCTGAGCACATTTGTGTAGGGAATTTAGACAGCAAGAGGGAGAGGGTGAGGCTGTTGTGGAGGCTTTCAGTGAGGTGTCTGTGTTCAATCATGGCAGGGCAGAGGATGGAGAAGTTTGGACATCCCTAAAACGAGACAACTGAGGAATAGAAAGGGAAACATTTTTGTCCCACACAGCAGCGAGGCTGTTACCTGTCCCCACAGCCCCTGGGGGAGTGTGGGGGCTCCATGCAGGACTCTGAAGTGTGGGAAAGCACTTTCCCACCTTTCTCCTCGTGTCCTTTCTCCCCGTGCTTCTCCAGAGAGGAGATTCTCAAGATCTTGTGCTTCGCTCTTCCTGGAGATGGCCCAGCCTCACCACGGAACCTTAAAAAGGGAATCAGCCCCCAGATGATGAGATTGGCTTCAAGCCACAAGATTACTGTTGAAAGATTGTTTTAACATTTGGGGTTTCGGAGGTTTGTATTTCTAATGTTCATCCTGTGGTCCACAATGTGCTGTAAAGGAAAACTCAATTAATGTGTAAGTACAGCCAGGCAAAAGCTCTGGCTTGATGCAAAGTGCTGAAACTCAGGACAAAAATCTGTGTGGCAGAAAAGCCATAAAACCTCAGATCCACTTAGAGGAAAGAACACAGGAAACAAATATTTCCATGCAGGTTTGGTTCTGTGGGTGCCTTTTTGCAGGAGTGGCTTTATGTGAGTGCGTTCTGAGGGGCTAAAAATGGTGAGAGTCAGAGCTTTTTTATCCAGCGTGTTTGAACAGAGTCACTAGGTAAAATATTCTCACCTGGAAAGAAGTCTGTGCTGAGGTGGAGGGAGGGGAAAGAAATTCTAAAAAGAAAATAAAGCAGCAGGCAGTGGGTGGCAAAAGGGAGCGGGGGACACAGCGGTGAGTGTGAGGGATGACTTGGAAAGGAGAGGGATGCTATTGAGGAACAGCAGTAGGAAGGAAAAGGGGGGGCTGAGGGGAAAAGCAGGAGACATGGTAAGTTAAGTAAATTCACATTTATTTCTGCAAGAATTTGCTTCAAACGCTCTTCCTGCCCTCGCTGAACGTTCGGTGTTTGGACGCCCTCCACGCCGGGGGAACAAAACGGCTCTGTTGGAGTGCTGGGGGTGAAGCCCCGGTCACGGGCATGGCCAGGCTCCTGTGCCCCACCTGAGGAGCACATGGAGCTCCTCCAGAGCTTCCCCCAGCTCCTGCTGAGCCCCTGGGTTGAGCAGGAAAACCCAACCCCACCGCTGATCATGGGTCATCTGCACAAGCTCCGTGGAGGAGCTGCTTCTGAGCCCTGGTCATCTCCCCGTGGTCCTGGTGGCGTTTAAATTCAGAATGGGCACGCAGCTGAAATCCCACCCCACTGTGCCAGGGAGAGGTGCTCAGAGATGGTCCCTGGTTAACTGAGGGCCCTGGATATCAGAGCAAATGAAAGGCTTTTCAGCACCCAGGAGGACAGCGGGGTTACCCCCGAGCTCCCCTCCCTGCACACAGACAGCAGATATGTCCCAGCTCCTTGGGACTACAACCAAGCCATTGTTCTGGGCCAGGAGAGCTGGAGGGAACAATGGGAGACTTTGTGGGGCTCTGCTGCTGGAGGTTTCTGAACGTGTGTTGTGCTGTGAGGGCACGGAGCATCTGCAGAGTGACTGTGGAGATGTTACTGCACAGGCCTGAGGAGGCTCCTTCACACAAATCCCTCTGTTTTAACCAGCACTCCCCATTTCCTACAGAATCCTGCGTGTTCTCAGCTCTAGAGGCTTCCCTAGACAAAAGCTGCAACATTTTAATGATCATAATTTGCTATATTTTACCTGCTCTGGGCCCCAGTCATGGATGTGTTGAATGGCAATTGCTGTGGCCATATCCCACAGGCCAGCAGAATCAGTGTTATATTTATATAGAAATATATATTTTATATATTGTTATAATATATATTTTTATATAATAATATCATTATTTTATATAGTTTATATATATATTTTTATTAAAACTGGTTGTTCTAGGCCACTCTTGTTAATCTCTTAGTTTTAATTGTAAGATCTTCTTTCCTTTAGAGTATGTTGTGTAATGGTATTTAAGAAAAGAGCTGATCCACTTTTTATGTCCATTAAAAAGTACGTTTTACTACTACAGACCCATTAGTCTTTTATGCAGGAGAGCTGTAATTTTAAAGAAATTGTAGAGGTTTCATTTGAAGTCCCCTGCAGAATTTATTTGACTTTATCACCTGCAGTGAAAGCCTTTGACAGATAAATCCTAAATTGCTTCTGAGGTGGGAGCACCATCCTTTCCACGTGGACCACCATGACTGGCCAGTGGTCTGAAAATTGAGCAAACCTAATATTCCACCCAGTGCAATTCTTGGTTCCTGTACCAGGAACCCTCCTTCCAATGGGCAACTTCTCCTTTTGGAGTGTAGGATCTGCTGGAATTTTGAACACGGGCTCCCACCCTGTGTCTCTGGCACTGGCAGTGATGCCAAGCCAGGAGTACCACGGGTTTCTAGGAGAGGTCAGTCCCTCTGGGAGAGCCAGAACCAGGGAAAAGATTTTAGATCATGAAGGGGGTGGTTTTAGGATTTTTTTTTGTGTGTTGATGTTTTTATTGTTTGGGTTTTTTGTTTGGTTTTTGTTTTTATTTTTGAAAGGGCAGCTGATTTATCCAAGTTCACCACTGCCAGAGGCTCCTCTAGCCGGGGATGATCTGAGTGACCTGGAGGAAATCAGAGCTTTATACCTGAATTTCACTGATTAATTATCAGTTACTAAAGATGAAGGAGGCTGAAACAAGGGGTGCTCCTTGTGCCATTTATCTGCAAAGTTCCTGGTGGGCCCTGCTAACACAGAGGGCTCCAAGGCAGCCTCCAGCTGGCTGACATTTCCCACACGTTCAGGGTGTCCCCCCAAGATGTTCTCCAATTAGTCACCATCACTCACAGTCTGTTTTCCATACTCAGCCACAGTTTACAGTCAGGCAGAGGAGCACAATGGCAGAGCAGCTGCTCCCAGCCAGACACAAAGGTTATGGCACTGTGTACACGAGCAAGCTGTGAAAGTTCCAGTCCCAGCCACCCAGCTCCTTCACCCTCCCGTACTTTTAAAAGCCAACAGAAGCAGAAACAAACAGTGAGCGTGCCTCTCGTCTCAGCCCTGGAAAAACATTTGGAAGCATGGAGTGAAAGGAGGGATCTTTGTTTTTCTAATTTGATTCCCATTGCTGCAGCTGCAGCCAAAACCTTCGGGTTCTGGAAAAAGTTCAGAAAGTTCTGCTTTTTGGAAGAGGTCGTGTTTATTGGAAAATTACATCTTGCCCAGTAAAAACTGACAGTATAAGTACTCCAGTCTATTAAAAGCTACAGAAGACACAGTTAAGAGTTTATTTAATGATTGCTGCAGATGGGGTTTGGGAACTTGGAGCCCTGGCATTGGTGAGTTGGGTTGGAGATTGTGTTCTGGGAACACAGAAACCATCATTGTCGTATTAGTGACCCCCTCATCCACCCTCATGCCTAAACCAGAACCAACTGCCACAAGCAGGCTCTGCCTGGTGATTTGTAACTCGTTTTTCCTGAAGGAAAAGGTGTCAGGGATCAACACAGCAGCTCAGTGAGAGTGGTGGAGACACCACAGCCAAGGGAGCCCAAAACTGGCAGACCTGGGATCCTATTCTGGGAGCAGACTCTGTCTCAGACTGGGGCATGACCCTGTGAAGTTTCCTGGAACTCTTTGGACTATGGAACAGAAATACGTTGTGGAAAGAAAGGAACTGCTGCCCCGGAGATGTTAGACCTGACCTAAACCCCACCAGAATGTTGCGAGCTACAGGCAGTGTTTGAGCTGAGCCCTTGAAGTGCAAATGCTCCATGCCAGAGCTCTCCATGGAGGGAGGAAATTCCCATCAGGACCTGGAGATCCAGGGAAGGTCTGTTTGTCATAGTTCTGCCCATGAAGAAGGGAACAGCCTTCCCCTGTGCTCAAGGAATCCTCCCATTCCTTTTCCACCAGCTGTCAGGTCTTTGCAGAGCAGTAGAAACCCAGAACAACTCGGTGGTTTGCAAACCACAAACACCTCACATCAGCCTCCTGCCATTCTGCTCAGCCACACCCCTCTGGGAAGGTGTGTGAGCCTTGAGCCCGTCGATGCCTCTGCAGCTGTGCCAGATGTCTGAGTCCAGCCCAGCCCTGCTGATTTCCTCTTTACCTTCCAGCCCCTGCATTTGCTGCAGTGGTGCCCACCGTCTTTGGGCTTTGCCCTCTCTGGCAAACTTCTCACCTCGAATTTGCCTGGTGCCCTCAGCCTGTGGGTTGGGCTGGAACACCAAGTGCTTGTGCAGGGGGAGTGGAAGTGCTGTGAAATTCAGGGGTTTGGTTCTGGGGTCTGTTGGCTGGACACTGACTGAGATCCCAGGTACCCATGGAGGTTCTGCTCCCTGAGACCGACCTGGTGTTGGATGACCTACAAGTGTCTAGGAATTCTCCCTTCTCACTTATTTCACTGGCTCCTGAGGCCTGGAGAGAGTGGATAGAGACTTCCTGTGCTTTTGAGAGAAGCTGCCTTTCCCCTGAGCATCAGCTGCAGTTTCACTCCAGCCAGCAGAAGCTCTGTGTGTGTGTGTGTGTGTGTGTGTGTGTGTAAAGATCTTCACGTCGCAGCTGCTTAGAACCAATTCAGTGTAATTCAGTTTTACAAGCGGTGCTAGGCTAAATCCAAATCAACATTGCTTTCAGCAAAATGCAGTTAGAATTCTTCCTGGCCTGCTAGCAGAGCGTGTGTTGCCATATTTGTCTTTCAGAAGTGAAATAAAATATGACATTTACTGACAGCCTGCTTCCAAAGTGGAACGGGCTGATCTCAGTTACACGCGGAGACTCTGAAGCCAATTCCTGATTGCTCCTGATTCCCCGGGCTGGAGCTGCCATCAGGATGGAACCTCTGCAAAGAGGAAAACTCAGCTAGCAGGAGTCTCTTGTAAGGAGATGGTGATGTTTCTTTCAGGAGGGACATTTTCAGCTCAAAGGATGGAGTGAATTTTGAAACTCTTCTTGTCCTGGGCTTAAGCCTCATTCCCAACCTGAAAAGTCTGAAAGGCAGCTGTAATTCTGACAGTTCCACAGCTGAAAACTGGGGAAATCCAAGTCAGCAGTGTGTGGAAAATTGTATAGCTCCCAGGACATCCTTGGGGAGCTCTCCTCATATCCAGAGCACTCTCTGCTCGCTCAGCTTTGCTGTTTGTTTGCTGAAAGTTCCTTCTGCTGTGGGCAACATGGAATCATGGAATGGTTTGGGTTGGAAGGGACCTTAAAGCTCATCTCATTCCATCCTCCTGCCATGGGCCAGGACACCTTCCACCAGACCAGGGTGCTCCAAGCCCCATCCAGCCTGGCCTGGGACACTTCCAGGGATGGGGCATCTCCAGGGTCTGACTCAGCTGTTAGAGGAGTTCGTTCTCCACGGAGAATAACCTCATTAGTCCACCTAAATACCCTCTTGCAAACCTATTTCCCTCCCCAACATCAAGCCTGGGAGAAAAAGAGGGAAAACCAGAGGTGCAAGTGCACACAGATATATTCTCTATCCCTCTTTTTGGAACTGTTCCCTTCATATGCCCACCTTTGGGCTCTGGACTTTCTCCCACCCAGCCACTCTCCTGTGACACTTTCCCTTCAGAGCAGGTGCCACCCCCACTTCAGCTCTGCAGTATTCGGGCAAGTGAACAGCTGGGGCAATGTTGGCTGCTCTCCTCCCATAATTCCCAACCTCCCCAAGCCTTGTTATGTTACTTTGGTGATAAATAGTCCCAATAAATTCTTTAATAGGACGAAGATAGGCTATCCCTCATCCCAGCCAGGCTGTGGGAAGGTTGTAAATCTGGAACAAGAGCCATTCGTTTGGTTGGAGAATCCAAAGCCTCGCTGTTTAGGATTCATTTCCACTCTCCCTCTCAGTTAATCATTCTCCAAGTCCTCATAAATATCCCGGGCAAAGGAAAAGAGCGACTTATTCTTGTTGTGCCATAAATGGGTGGTGTTGTGCTATGAGTTTTTGCTCCTCAGCTTGCAGGTGAGAAATTCAGCAGCAAACCAGAGGTTGCAGTGTGGGGGTTTCTTGCTGACTCTGCTTTCCAGGCCAAAAGGAGGTGGAATAAATGTGTTCAGAGACCACATAATCTCCCAGGAGAGAGGATAGAGACATCCAGGTGGATGTAGGTGTGTATTGATGTGTTTTCTCTTTTTAAAATCTATATTGGTGGG
This sequence comes from Corvus cornix cornix, assembly GCF_000738735.6. Lineage (NCBI taxonomy): Eukaryota > Metazoa > Chordata > Aves > Passeriformes > Corvidae > Corvus > Corvus cornix. Next base: position 3,898,924 of record NC_046350.1, on the reverse strand, counting down.
GCAAACTTAAAAACCATACTGCACCAAACTAGTGCAGCACCTCTACTGGTTAGACTTTAAGAAAGCTCAATCATTTCATTATTTTATTATTTTTTCAGTCAAAATGTGGAGGTGCAAGGGGTTTTCAAGGTTGACTCTCAACTGGAGAAGGCAAAACCACTTTTGTTATTGAAGGGAGAGATTTTCAGGCATTTATTGAAAGCGTCTTCTGAAACAGAGGGATATAGTGAATCATGAGGATTTCCATGCTGAAAAAACCCACTGGAGAAAAGCCCATGTTGTGTTTCCATTATAAGGATGGTTAGGAGGACTAAAAGCCAATGTGTTAGCAGGCTTCACTCAGGAGTAGCTGAAAAAGCCACAGTTCCACTCCTAGCTGATTCCTTGAGGATCTAACTATGACTCTGCTACAGGTGGAGCTGCTGCTCACTGGACCCCTGTCCATGAGTTAGCCTTGGCCAAAAAATTCATTATCCAGATGTGCAAGTTATTATTTCTTCCAAAAAATCCCATTTTGTCTTTGTGAGAATGGTTTCTTACCAGTTCTTGACTTGAATTTTGTTTTGGAAAAATGCTTTGAGTTTGTCAAGATGTGTTGTTTTGGAATTTTAAGAGTGCAGTTATCATCTTTCAATTAAAATGACATTTTGCTTTTGAACTTCATTGAACTGAAGCAAAGACACTTTAAAATGTTCAAAAATGAATATTTCTCCAAAGTGAAAGGAAACAATATGAGAAAACACTACTTTCTGTAGGCAACTAAATATCTTTGGTGGTAGTGGCCAGAGAAAGGTGAGACTTTGACATCCACCCCCCTGGAATGAGAAATGGGCAGGTTGGTGGTTCCAGAGTTGAGCTGTGTTTGTTTTGGTGATGGGAACATCTGTCCCTGGCAGTAACATCTGGTTCCTGGCAGTGGTTTGGTGGTTTTGGTTGCTTACAGCCCAAACTGTAGAACCACTGTGATTATGAAGACCACACCTACAATTTAATGTGACCACATGTGCCTTCCGTTCATTTTCCTGTCACCAGTTGGCTCAGCACTGATTCATCTGCTCTGCTGTGGAGGAAAACTTCCATCTCTTGTGTGACTTCTTGGAAAGGACTGTGAGGCTGGGAGGGTCATTCTTGGAAAGCTGCAAGAACTCCAGAGTGGCCTTTGGGGATGGGAAGGAGGGAGGTCACTCTGGTGATGCTGAGAAGTTCAAATGTGTTCAGGGGGGCAACCACCACCATGGATTCCTGGCTTTGAAGCTGTGCAAGCCAGCAAGAAATCCTGGAACACAGGAGTTATTCCCTGGGAGTCTGCAAGTTATGAGAAGGAAGTGCAGAGAAAAAAAAAAAAAGGAAGAGAAAGAAAATTGTCTATTTTTAATAAATTGCTTGAGCTTCAGTATTAGCGGGCTAGGCTTTGCCTTGGGATTAGGAGCCAGCTTGGGAACCAGCGAGGGCTATCTTTGCCTTCCTCTAACCTCATTAACTCTGTAATGTTAAGCACATTCTTGAGCCGGGCTCCTCTCCGTGTCCTGCCTTCCTCCCAGGGCAGGAGCGCCCATCTCAAAAGCATCTCTGTGAGCTGCTCGCGGGGAACGCCAGCGCTCCCTTCTTAGCTCTTATTGTCCGTGCCTGCAGATAACTGAGCAGGTATACACTTAAATCCAAGATAAACACTTGCCTGGCCTCCCATTTATTGCGGCCCTGGGCTGCTCTGAAGCTCGCCACTGTGCTGGGCTATCGTGGCCTCTATCGCCTCCTCGCAGAATGTAATCCATAAAATGCTTTCATGGTAACCTTAGACAGCGGCGAGCGCCGATAACATCTCGAGGCCCCCGTGACAGACAGGAACTCGCAAGCATGGAGTTAATAATGCAAACTTTCAAAAAATGAAACTGGCAGAAGGAGCCGAGGAGGGGAATAAAAGGGGCCGGTGTGGCTGTAATTGGGACCATGTGAGCTTCCTTAGAGAGGGATTAAGGGAAAGAGACAGGCCTCGCCCGCGAAGATTAGTTTCAATTAGACGGGCTGGAGGCGAAAGTCAGGACTTGGTGAAAGATTAAAACAAGAAGGGAGAAAGTTTCCATTGCTTTTGCTCCAGGCCTACACAAGAGGGTTCAGTGAGATCATGCTAATTGAAGGCAAAGCTTGCATGGAAGTTCGGAAGAACTCGCATTAATTGATTCGATGCTGCGATTTTTTTTCCCTTATCCGCAGTGTTCTTTTGGGTTATTCTTTTTTTTTTTCTGTCTTTTTTCTCTCTTTTTATTTTTTTTTCCTTTTCCCTTTCAAAACCATCCCCATCTTTTGCTGTGCTTAAAATGAAGAGAAGTTGTGGAACCCCCATCCCTAGAAGTGAAGGGAGAGCAGGGGACAGTCCCTGGTGCCATCCAGTCAGTGCTATTTCCATCTCCCTGAACCCCTCCCAGTTTAGTATCAACTACCAGAACCAAATTGATGGTGTCACTGTTGCTGCTGAACAGCTGAGCTCCTGGCTTCACAAATTAAAAAGCCTCTTCTCTTGACAGATTTGTTTTTCCCACAACAAGATCCAATTTAGGGCATTATTTAAAAAGTCCCCACTGAAATTTACAGTTTGAGAATCACCGAGGCTTGTGTTTTTTCCAGTTCTGAGGTTGAGTTGGGCAAACACGTGGTTTCCTCATGGCTCCCCTGAAAAGGAGCTCTTCAGGAAATGGGAAATGGTGTTTGAGTCCATCTCTGCCTGGCTGAATCCAGCGCTGGTGTAACTGTGATCCCAGGGAGGAAATTCTGCTGCTTTCCTCCTCCTGCCTCCCTCCCCACTGCTTTTCCAGTTTCAGTGATAAAGGAAATAATGGAATCACAGAAATTGGAATTGGGGAAGATGGGCTGGAGTCAGCTGGTGCAGAGCTGCTCTCTCTGGCACAGCCCTCGGTGCTTTGTCTGGTTTGCAGTGCTGAAATTACAATTACACCATTTCCTTTAAGAGGAAACTATTCCAAATATGAAAAGGTTTCCATGTTAAGAATTTTCTCCCTTAGCCCCTTGACAATACGGAAAGTTACAGGAAAATGTATATCCAATCTTTCTATATTAGATCAATATTTTTATTCCATTAAACTTGTCTCTGAGGAGCAAGAGACATCATCTTTTGCCAGATTTCTGTATCAGATTGTCACTTGGTGGGTTTTTGTTGCAGAAAGCTTTGGAGTTACAATGCCCAGTCAATTAGAGTTAAATGCATTTTCACAGCCAGCCAGAAAAACATTAGCACTAATCAAAACCATCGCACCGACAGGGATTCCCAACGAGATATTTCTGTTTTGTTGTGCTTTATGAAAATGTTCTCTCAGCTAGAAACATCAAAAGGCAACCACCAGCATGTTCAGCTAAAATATGAGGACAAGAATGGGAGCTGGGGCTGCAGGGGGATCTGTCTTTCTCAGTTGCTGCAGGATTTTTGCATCTGAGCTGCTCTCGGCAGGGGAGGGCCCTCCCGGCAGCCCCGGTGTCTGATCACACCTTGCTCCCATCCCCTGTCCTCAGCTCCACACGTGCACATCGGTGGATTTCCATGTCCTGGCTCCTGCTGCATTTTTCAAATTCACAATGAAATCAGATCGCAGGGCTGATTGCTCGGGACCTTTTCATTTCTCATGTTGGGAAAGGCCAACTCTCCCTGTAGGATCCCACCGGGCCGTGGGATGGCTGTGGGATGTTTCAGTCAGGGAAAAGGACAAACTGCAGGGCTGGCCCTTGGTGTGGAGCCCTGTGTGTGCAGTGGGGGTGTTTCCTTCCATAAATATCCCTTTTTAATGCACACATCACCTCAAGGTATCACAGAATCCCTTTCTTAGCACAGAACCCAGAACGTTCCAGCTGCAGCTCACGGGGGTCTCTGAGAGTCCAGGACCTGCCAGGTTTTTCCAGCCATGGAAATGACACCATGGATATTCCTGAAGTGGATTTGGACTCATCAAGGTGTGAGAGGCTGCAGTTGGCTGAGTGTAAAAATCTGAAAAGTTCTCAGACTGGGCTATTGTTCCGAAGTGAAACCACTGAGCAGAACCAATTGACATCATCCGCTACCTCCGAGCACACATCTGCTACCTGGGCACAAACAGCACTTTGTAATTACAGGATTTCTTCTACATGGAAACACTGACAACATTCCAATGTTTCCCCGTTAAAACTCGCTATCCCTGTGTTCCTCTCCCCCACCTACCTCCTTCCAGCCTCTTTTTTTGGGGTTTTTTTTTTGGCCTGGAGTTATTACATGCAAGCCTGATAAATGGATGCTATGAATGAATGCTTTCCAAACATTGTAGGAACTATTAAGAAAGTGGTTTTCCTTCTTCCCCTTTTTCCTTCCCACACTCCTCCCTGCTCCCACCCCACAACTAATAGCACACAAATAGCACTTCATGCAATTTTGGCCACTCTCCACTATTCCAGGCAGACTTCAGGAAATCTCTTGATTTATAGTTGGGGCATCCAAAGGCAGCATGCTGCCTGCTTCCTTCAGGGATGCCTGTTGGTGACATTTAGTGGGGTTGAGGTGCAGTATTTCAAGTGGGCAATATCCATATTTTAGTCAGATAACTCAGTGTTTGTACTCATAAATTGATTTAGTAATGAAATAAGCTCCTTTCATGATGCTTGCTGGCTTTAGGGGCTTTGTTATGGTATACTCAGACTTCCTGAAGTTTAGTTTACCAAAGCAGAGCCAAACTTTTCTATCCATATTCCCACAAGCAGTCCAAGTGAATTCAATAGGGCCATTCACTTTAATAGGGAAAGCAGGATTTGGGACCGGGTTCAGAAAGCCCCTAGAGCATGTGCTGGAGGCTCAGTGGCCTTTGGGCTCCCCACTGCTGCTCTTGGCTGCCCCAGGAACATCAGTCCTGAGATGCTTTATGAGGCTGGAGCTTCCTGGAGCCCTGTATCTGCTCTCCTGCAGCTGGGATGCTTGGAAAGGGGCTCCAGGCCAAACCCAAGGCTGCAGCTCAGTGGTTGGTCCCTGGATTTGGGTTTTGTCTCCATGGATCAGTGATCCTTCACTGGGAACTGCCACCAGGAGAATTCCCTGCTGTCTGGAGGGCTCACAGTGTCCTGGGGCTTTGCTGCTCTCTCAGAACTCTTGGTACCTGGACACTGGGGCTGGCTGTGCCATGGAAAACCATGGAAAAACTGCTTGGGATTGCTATTATTTAACTTGCTTGCACTTCATGTGTGTTATATAGGTTCCTTGTCATTCAGGGATGCGATTTTCCTTGTTGGTTCCTTCTCTTTCTTAGATACTGGGAATTTGAGCCTCTTAACGCACCACCAAGAGAAACTCAGTTGAAGTGGGTAACACAGAACCTAATCCTCAGACGAATCTGTGCCTCTGACACAGGAGTTACTTGGAGAGAGAAAAGGCCTGCAAGTTAATGTGTGCTCTGCAGAAAGGATTCCTCCTGCTCAGAGCACAGAGATCACTCTGGACCACGGTGGGCCAGAATAAATCGAGTTTCACTGCAGTTATTGAGGTGCCTGCTTTTAAAAGCTTTGCACTTTGCTGATGGGGCCTTGCTGATCTGATGGACCATGGCAGAGTTGCCTCGTTTACACTGAGCTTAATTCAAGCTCCCTTGCAGTGGGGACCTGTGAAACCTTTCCAGAGGAAATGTGGGAATAAGTGAGACTTGGGTTTGGCTTTCCTTCGTGGGAGACAGGACTGTCATTGTTGTGCTTGGAAGGAGTTCCTCATGACATCTCCTCCTGAGCTGGGCTGGTGCTGGCTGCAGGGGGAAGGTGTTTGCAGAAGGCAGACAGCTCCTTTATGGCACAAAAAAAGAGTGTTAAAAGTAAAACAACCTGGCCTTTAGGGTTTCCTATCCAACCTCTCACAGGGAATGAAAGGTTAATTGCAAGATGTACCTAAATTCCTGCACTGCCAAGCTCAGACAATGGCTTCGACCCAGGATCGGGGTGTTCCCGTCCCATTTGGAGCAGGTTTGTTTTTCCTGCAGTTTGTTCCAGAGTTTTTAGTCCTTTTTTACAGATGAGTGACCTGTGACATTCCCTCCTTCTAGAGATGTTCTGGTTTTTTCCTCTATAAACAGAGGAAACACCCATTTCTGTGAAGTGCTGAAGACAAGCTCCACACAGCCTTGGCTCTGCTGAGAGCTCTTTAGAAGGGTCTCAATTTAAAGCTTTATCCTATCAAATTATTATTATTATTATTATTTCTTCAAAATGATGTTATTATGCCAAACTGGCATCCTTGGCCAACTCTGGGGCATCGTCTCCCACTGGCAGCAGAGGGGATTTACCTGTTTCAAAAAATATTTGCAATTCTGCCCAGAGTTAAAAACTTTTTAATTGGTTTAGTCTTGTTTTGAAGGAAAAGGATGCAACAGCACTGACAGGGATCTCAAAGTTTTTTAGAGGATGTAGCTTCAGGTTTCTCATCAATTTCAAAACTATGTTTATCAATAGGTTTTATTTCTTTCTCCAATTGTAATATATTTCACTTTATGTTGTTTGTTTTCTCCTTTATCATTCATTCTTTATCTTAAATGGAAAAAATCCTCCATGAACTGTAAAACAAAGGAGTTTTCCCCAAAAACATTCTGATGCTTCTTGTGTCTGCTTTTCTCTTTGGATTATGGCAACAGGTAAAGCTTCTCCCCAGAATAAAATAAACCATGCTCACAGAGAAAGCAGAAAGTTTTAAAATTAAACCTTGCAGTCCTGAAGTGGACAAAACTCTGACAATCGTGCTCCCAAAACCACACCGTGAAGGCACCACATTAAAACTTCTTTTAGAGAACTTTGAAGAGGGAAATTTGATGGAGGAATAGAAAGCAGGACAAACTCCAGAGACTCTGTTCCTGCAGAGCTGTGCGGGACTGGGGCCTTTGTCTATTGAAAAAAAATGGCCCCAAAAGCCCCTTCTCGTCTCCCACTCCTCCCACGGCTTCAGTTAAATTCTCGGATCGTGAGGGCATGTAGGGAACAGCTGCTTATGATCTCTTCACAAGTGCTGGGTCATTGGTAAACAACCATCCCTCCACCCTCTCGGAGCGAAGGAAAAAAAATTATACAAAAAATGCATTCATTTTGCTGATGATGAAGAGTAATGAAGAGCACGTGCACGCTGCGCGGAGAGAGAGGGAGAGAAAAATGACAAATTAAATCATGTCTGGTTTGACAAGCCTTTAAGTGTAACAGATCTGCACTTGTGCTGGCTGACAGGCGTGATTGATACCACGGAGCACTCGTCAATTTTTAAACACACAGCCCGAACAAAGAGCCACTTCATCCTGGGCCTCGGAGTCTCGAGGCAGCGCGGTGCTACCCGGGGTAAGCACCCTCCACGCCGCGTGTTTTCCTTGGCAACCCCCTGCTCCTCGCTGTTTGGACAACTATATTTATTTTTATGATCCTTAAAATATTGTAACCCCGTCAACTCAACAGTCATTTAAGGTAATTTCTGGTCTGAACAGCATCTATTTTCTAGACAACTTTACAATAATATATGTTTGCTGTGGGCCAAATTCTTTGTGTAGGTAGCTCTGTGCTCAGAGCTGGTAACTGGGGGAGAGTCGCAGGATCCAAGAATTTCTAATAACTTGAAATCTAAACCTCCTGGATGTTTCAGGCCGTGCCATTTATAGAAGCTATTTAGCATGGCAAAGCAATGTGCTTTTCTTTATGTTTTGTTTGTGTACAAACCAACCAACCCAGACTGGTTTTTGGGGGGGAAAAAATTTTGGCCTGAGACAGACTTTGAAAATTTCAGTCTGGACAGGTCAAGGTGTTAAATGTACAAAAGGGCTGTACTCTAAAAAGAGCCAGAGTCTTTAATTATCAGTGTTTTGCTATTGCACCACATGAACAGTTTCTATGGGGCTTTTAAATGTATTAAATAGGAGCTGGAGGATAAAGGATTGTTTGATATCAAGGATGGCTCAGCAGTTCAGAGCAGCCAGAAGGATTTGTGATGGCACAGAAACAAGCACAAAAGCCCCATAAGTATCCTAGAAATGTGGGCAATCCTGTGGAAGGAGACATCAGTGCAATAACTTTGATTTTTAAGGACTTAACCCACTCAAAGAAGAGCTCTTGGGAGAACATCCCACCTCACCCTGAGCCAGCAGTGAGGGCAGGCAGTGACAGTCTCTGTCACCTCCAGGTGCCCTTGACTCATGTTTTTATGTTGCTGTGAAATAATTTATTAGCAGGGAAGAAGAATCAGCACAGCTTTTAGCTAAATCCGTGCTGTCTGTGAATCCAGGACCCTCCTCAGCCTGGGGTTTAGGAGGTGCTTCCCCTCCTATCAGCTGTGTCTGTGCAGGGATAATTCCGTGATCCAGGCTTTCATTTTCTGTATCTTTACTACTTGTCCTGGTCCCTTGGCTCCATTAAGGGTGGATGCCCAACTCTGTTTATTTAGGCCTTTTTAATCTGACATTTCCAATCAAGCTAATTCATCCGAGAGAGACCAACCATCCTTTTATTTATTTTAGCCTATTTTAGCAAGGTAACCCAATCCAGACCATCTCCATATCTTGTTTACAAGAGCAGCTGTGGTGACAACATCTGTCCTGTGTAAAATGTCAAAAAAAGAAAAGGAAAAAAAAAGAAAACTTGGTGAAAATCAAAGAGATATCCGAGTTGTTATTCAGACAGATGTGGCGAAATGAGCCTCCAACATTATTTTCTGCAGTATTCAGAGAAGAAAAAAGGTCAGAAGGAGGTATCAGAGCTGAGGGTGAGGGTCTATGTCCCTGCATCAGGCCATGGAATGTTCCATGGAATTTGTTAAGTGCTGGGATAAGTGGCAGTTCCAGAGGCGTTTGGACAACGCTCTCAGGCACAGGGTGGGATTTTGGGGTGTCTGGACTTTGATCATTCAGGTGGGTGCCTCCAATTCAGGATATTCCATGAGTCCATGGGTACCGTGCCCAGGTAGAGGAACCTGTGGAGGAAATGGTTGTTTTGTGCTTATAAAGGGGTTTGTTTAGGAGGCAATAAAGACAGGTATTTTCTGATGTAACCCGTCAGATACATCAGCAAGAGAAGGTTAAAAGGAAGGAAAAATGCTGTGAAAAAATCAGGTTTTGGGCCCAGTGATATCTTTACAGGCAGAAAAGAGGTTGTGATTATTGTCATTATTTGCATGTTAAGCTCTTGTAGATTCTGAATGGCACCAGGGGGATTTTACACCTTGCTGGTGAAAACTGCTGTTTTTAAACGATGCTGGGAAGTGGCTTTTACCATCCAATAAACGAGGGGAAGTCTGACAGAGTCCCACTCTGGGAGGTGAACTCACACCAAAATGACATTTCAGACATGTAAGGGAGTGCGAGGGAGGGAACAGTCAGGATGACACCACTTTGTGTCCCCAGGAGGGAGGGAAAGCTGAGCAGCTCCCATTGCTGGGATGCCTGGGCAGCACTCGATGGCTTGTCCTGATCCCTGCTGATCCCTGAAAGCTCTTGGATTTCAGGAAGAGGTGGAAGCCTGAGGAATTTATTTGTCACTTGAGCTAGGGATGACCACCAGGAATGAAACCTGCAGAGTCCATTATTCCTTGCCATTGTGTAGTGGGGTCCTGTTTAAGTTCTCTGCTGCACCATGTGTGGTTTGACATGAACTTCATGAATTCTCCTTATCAACAGACTCTGGAGTAATATTGGAATATTTATTTCTATGGACAGAAGGGGCTGTACATCAGGGGTGGCAGCAGCCCTTCTTTGGCTCAGGTCTGACCTACCAAAAAGAGCAAACCCCATGGGTAGAGCCAGCAGAAATTCGGTGTTCCTACATTCTGGGGAATTCAACACATCCCTGTGCCAAGCAATAATGAAACGATTATTTTGTGAATTGAAATTAAAATATCTGTGTTTTATAAAAAACCACATTTATTACAGAAAAAAATATGAATGTTGAATAACTGGCAAGTACTGCATCTGAAAAAATATTGTCAAATTAGAGAGAGGAAGAATTGCCCCACTGATCCTTCAAATTTCAACCAAACCAGAAATAGATCTGATGAAAAACACTGCATATATAGGAGCCAAACATACCTGAGAGAGCTCTTCAGCTGCATTATGGCCCAGCCATGTGATTCACAAAACTGAGCCCCATCTGCTCTGCTGCTGCACTTGCATCCACGTGACAGAAAAGATTAAAACAAGATACCAACATAAAAGTTGATTGATACGGGAGGAGCGAGCGGGAACTCCTGGAAGGAGATTGGGAGATAGTGACAGCTTGGAAAAAATCCAAACCCAATTGCAGCCTGGAGAAATTGGCTTTCTGTTGTTCCATGTTTTCTGTAATGCAAACCAGTGAGTGTGAGGGGCTGGGGGGATGTGATTGTCATTAGGAAAAGCTTTTGCCAGCACAGTAGCTCAGACACCAGGGGATAATGCATTATACACTGATGCTTTCCAGGATGTGGATTCCACGGCAGATGTGCTGGTGATTCCATCGGGGGGTGTGTGTTCCCGAACCACAGTTTCCCCTCTTGGCAGTGCAAGTTAAAGATCCAGCCCTGGTTCAGAGAAATGCCCCCACCTCCCTGCGATCCTCAGGTTTCACCCGGCACCGCTGCCCTTTGAGGATCCAGGAGGGGGTTGGATTTCAGACAATGGGCAGAACATGGGGAAAGTGACCCCCTGCTCCTGTTACAGCTTAATCCCACCCTGGGAAAGGCTGGCTTGGCCCTTCAAAGCTGGGGCACGTCAGAACACCTGCGGAGATGAAAGCACCTCGCAGGGATGTGCCAGCCCTCAGCCCTGCCCAGGTCCTGCTCTGTGCCCAGGTTCGGCTCAGGAACCACTTCAGCAGATCAGGAGGATGGGCCTGATGGTCCTGACAGCACCAGAGCTGTGTTCAAACCGAGTCACTTTGGGCATCCAGGGAAACAGAGGAGCTTTGACCACTCGTGGCCATTAAGGAATTCCCAGAACCTGGGTGCTGTGCGAGCCGTGGCGACACCCACAACTGAGTGACACGAGTGGCCCTGTGCTGCCCAGCCCTTCCCTGCTGCAGTTTCAAATTAATGCAATAAATTTGGCTTCCTGTCCTCGCTGCTTTGCTGCTGGACACGGCCACGTTCCACTTCAGAGGGAGCAGGTGCTGATGGCTGCGAAACTCGACCCGGGGATCGATTGTAACGCATCTTAAAAACTCCCACTTGCCAAGATGTGAAAGGGAGTCCGCAGAACGAGATTTTCTTCCCTCAGACCTGGAAAACCTGGTGGTGTCTGTGGTTTTGTAAAACCTCTCATACTTTATTTATTTTTATTCCTCTGCTAGCCCTTGGGTACAGATTACTTTCAAACAAGCTGGTTTACTGTTTGCATAACACAGGCTTAAATTCAGTTAGAAATAGATCGTTTTTCAAGTAAAATTCCCCAGAAAATAATTACATGTATTTGGGGGTGTTGGGGAAAACATCAGAAATCTTTCTTGCTAAGGTCTGGTGACACCTGGCAATTAAAAATAAAAATCCATTTCGTGATCCAGACCTTCCTCCTTCTCCTTGGGGACAAATTAAACTGAACTGCAGAAGTTTCAAACATACTTCTAAATCCAGCATCGTTTGCTTCTGGGTAGATTCTACATTCTACAAATTATTTCTTCCTGGGAAAGTGTCTTGGATTCATATTAATGAGGATTCCATGTTTGTGGTTAGGGGAAATTCAGTCTTGTGGCTTAAGCAGCCTCAGGACTCTCATTAAGTGCAAGAGGTTAATAATCTAAACTAGCAGTTAACTAGCTCTGGTCAGCAGAGCATTATTGCTTTTGGCTCAGGCGAGCTGAGCTGGTCCCTTGTCCTTTGCAGTGCCAGAAATGCAGGTGGAGACCAAACCAGGTGAGCTGCAGATGAGCCATTTCTGATTTTGGTGCTGGGGGAGATGTTGGGAAATGTTTGGAGTGGAAATAAGAGACTGATGGAAAAACTATGGCTGTGAGAGGAGGGAGGTGGGAGCTCTGGGGTGAGCTCTTCACTCAGGGATGATTTGTGCTCTGCTGGTTTGAGATCCTGGCCCAGGCAAGGGCTCTGCACAGGCAGCTCAGGCAAAATGCTCTTTCTTTGTGGAAATAAGAGGTTGCTTTGCTGCAGCACAGTTCAAATATGCAGCACTCCCAGCGGTGCTTGGCTCTGTGTGGGGAGGCATTTCATGTGTCCAGCGTGTCAGGAAGAGCCACTGAAAGAAATCCTGGAATTCCAGAGCCCTGGTTGGAATGGAGCCCTGGAAATCCTCTGTTCCAGCCTGGTGGTCAAGCAGCTCCACTTAGGTTGGGTTGCTCAGGGCTGTGGCTTCAACACCGCCAAGGGCAGAGCCTGCAGAACCTCTCTGGACAGCCTGTTCTAGTATTTGACTGCTGCCATGGTGAGGAAAGTTCTCCTGATGTGTATTTGGAAGTTCCACCTTCCAGCTGGTGCCTGGTGCCTCCACCCTACTGCCCCTCTCCTCCAAGGACAGCCTGGTCCCCTCTCTGCATCCGCTGCTCAGAACCAGCACTGAGGTCTCCCCTTTGCCTTCTCCTTGTGCCAAAAAGAGTCACCTCGCTCCAGTTCTCCCTCTAAGTCACACTCCAGCCCCTGCCCTTTGGTCCTTTGGTCCTTTTGGTGAGCCCCAAACTGGACACAGTGCTCCAAACCCAATGGGAAAAGAGGGAGAGGCTCATTTTCCTGGCTCTGCCAGCTGCATCCTCGCCAGGACAGCCTGGGATGTGGTTCCCCTGCCCACCTACCAGCAGGATTAAGTTGCTTTGTGGGTCAAGGGCCTGAAAGAATCAGCTCAGGTGTTCTTGACATTGAAGAATTGCTGCAGAAAGGGGAGGGCAGTCACAAATTGGCTCTGTCCTTCCTGGCAGCCCATGGAAACTTTAGTTTTAATTGCACAGACTCCAAGCAAATTAAAAAGAAGCAGCCAGATCAGTTATCTTGGCTTCCTGCAGTGTCCTGACAGGTCCCAGAGGCCTCTGCAGAGACGAGGTTTGGCTTGTTCCTGCCACATCCTCTCCACCTAAATTTAGAATGGTAAAGAGATTGTAATCTGTAAGAGATCTTTTTATGGAGTAGACTCTGTTCCCAGTGGAAAAAATAGGACATGATCAGATACTTTAGAATGATGCCCCCCTGCCTTTCTGATGTGCTTATTTCAAGGATACAGTTTATTTTAGCAGACATCTCCTGTTGGAGCATCCACAGATTTATGTTCTGGTGTTTTTGGAGAAGAGATCCCCAAATATCAAGAAAAACTGATTTCATTTCGTGTTGCTAACATCAATCTGAGAATAATCATCCAAGATGTTGTCTGGAAATCCAAAACATTATTGTGGAGAATCAAACAGAGCCTGGGCTGAGATGTCTGAGAGAAGAGCTGTTTTTCCCCAGGGCAGCCTCGTGTGCTGTCCAGCCCCTGCTGACTCAGCTCACACCACCCTGAGCTGCCTTTTCACCTGCCGTAAAAGGGGAAGAGGTTCATTATCCACGATTTTTGGGAGGGAGAGGGATGCTTTTGCTGTCTGGAGCTCCTCTGACTGTGGTGTCCAGGGTGTCTGTGCTGTATCAACAGGCAGCTGAGGTTTGGTGGGAGCAGGGGGAGGTGCAGGGGCTGCTCACAGCCAGTGCAGTGCTCAGAACACTTGGGAGCCCCTCGCTGATGTGGTTTGGGGCTGTTCTGAAGCCTCTCTCTCCTTCTGTCAGGCTCTGCACAAGCAGTTCCCCTTGGGAAGAAGTGCCTGGGACTCCAGCCTAGCCATACATCTCTGTCAAAATCCCTATGAATAAATTAACCTTTCTAAAGATTAGTGCACCCTAATACCTCAGGGTTTCTTTTCTTGTTTTTTAACAGAACAAATGCTAAAAACGCCTTGACAGACCTGGCTGGGGTTTGTGCTGGGGAGCATCTACAAGGGATTATGCTGTGAGTGGTGTTAAAGGCACAGCCATGTGATTGTGGCCAGCAGAGGCTGGTCCCTTCCTCTGGAGCAGGGCAAAACACACAGTTATGAGTAGGAAATCCTCATTTGGGCAAATTATAAAAATTCCGAAGAAAGCTCTCATGCTTTTGCTTTTAAAACACCTCGAATTCAGCCACCTCCCATTGCTTCACCCCTGGTAGTTCCCCAGACAAAGACGTGGTGTGATTCAAACAGCTCTGAAGGTTTTGGAAGCTGCACCAACACTGGGAGAGCTGAAACACTGGTGGCCAATCGGGAACAATGGGCTCAGTGTCAGCAGCCCAACACACCCCTGTCCTCCAGGCTTCTCCCTCTCTCCCTGCCCCACTCCAGCCCTTATTTTGGTAGGACAGACCAAAGGGAGGTCAGGTATCTGTGGCTCCATTCTCCTGCCATTGAATTGCTGGAATTGATCTGATCCTTTCCAGGCGGCCGGGGCAGAGGGGGCTGTTCCAAAGATGGCAGGGAGTGTTTTGATTTTTGATCCTTTTGAGATGAATTATGGGGAGGAAGCTGTCTGCTATCAGAGGAATTAGTCAAATTCCTTGTCAGATGTGCAATCCCATTAAAAATGCATTATCTGTTTTCAAAGCTTAAGTGTGGGTGTTGGTTGAGAGTCTTTAAAATATTATTGTAAACTTTCACTGAGAAAAAGTATTCCTGAGTCTTTCATGAGGGCTAATCCCACTTCAACTACCGTAAACCATCAACTTCTGGGGTGGCCTTCACGAGCAGTGCAAGGCCAGAGCACGCCATTATTCTGGGAAAATCCCCCTGGAAGATGCACACATTTGTTTTACGACGTTGTTAGCAGCTCCCAGCATCGAGCTGATGTGTTCTGATAATGATTCTGCTCCTCAAATTCTCCCTTTGCTTTCCTGCCTCGCATTTACAGATCAAACAACTCCCTGAATCCAGGGCTGAACTCATCCCGAGTGAGATCCCCAACTCTGCTGCCAGCAAAGAGCAAATCCGTGACTCTTAAACATACCTGCTCCTAACTTGAATATCTAAAATGTAGATGGAAGGATTCTCAGTCAAGGCTTTGGAGAATGTGCTCGTGGAGGGAAGCCACAGGTTCTTCTGTGAGGGATTAACGGGATATCCCAGAGCAGTTGGTGTCACTCATTCTTTGGAACACGTTCCAAGGAATTATTTTAATAAGCTGATAAAGCTGCCATGTAAATTTCTCTTTTAAAGTATCTATTAATTGCAGAATCACACGCTCTTCTTTTTTTTTTTTTTTAAATCATTATTTTTGACATGTAAATAGGATTTCCAGGAAAATCTCATGGATTTTGGATGCCTTTAACTGACACTCACAACCACAGCATGGCTCCAGCTGGATTTACAGTAGCCATGGCAGGTCATAAATGATGTTCTGGGGCCAGCTGAGCTCTGTTCCACAGGTTATTTCCCTAGACCTTTGCTCATTGGAATTATTATTAGAGAACAGGGGTAATTCCATCGGTTTTATTTGCTTCTCTGAGCACAATTGGGGTGGCCACGAACCTGCAAATCAGTCTGTGCAACAAAGACACGTATTTTTGTGATCAAAAGGTAGGGTGGTCACCTTTTCAGAGGAAGGAAACAGCTTTTGGCTGGCAAGGCCTCCTTTCTAGGCCTGTGCCAGCACCGAGGGCCATGTTTCATGTTACTTTGTTTTTCTGTTCCATGCGAGGAGTTGGCAGAAAATAGGCAAATTCCTCAGCTCTGGCTGGGTGCTCTGGCTCTTACAGTGACCATGTTTCCTGCCTGGATCTCTGGCAAGTGACTCAGTTTCTATAACAACTCCAGCCCTCTCTGTCACTGCAGGGTAATGGAGCCCAGCTTGGTGCTTATCTCCAAAAATACCTAAAAAGTTCTGGGTTCAAATCGCTTTCGACACCGTTGCCAGTCCACCTGTTAAAATATTTTGCAGACAACGAAGTATGACAGGAGTGTTCAGGATAAGGTGTTGTCTTTGAAGGCTTCTAAAGTGCTTTGGTTTTATTTTGATGGTGGCTGAACTCCCCAGAGATCATAATTGGGACAATTAGCAAATGCTGGAGAAGGTGAAAAATCAGCATCACTCTTAAAGCCAATTCATATGAAAAATCAGCCCAAAATTAGAGTTTAAAGAGAGTTTCCCTCTCTCCTCTGCTAAATAAATGAAAGAGCACCAGCAAATATTCCCCTCCACCCTTCCAGGCTCAGCAAGCTGTGAATCTTCAGAACCTAAGCTGGCCTACCTTGCAAAATTTCCACCACTCTTTACAGGCTTGGTCCCACAGAGCTCTCATTGTCCCAAACATCAGAGGCAGAACCCTCCCTGACATTGCCCAGACAACCTTGTAACCCGGGAAAGGCAGAAAATAAAGAAATTTCCTTGGGTTCCAAGTGCTAAGCAGAGAACATGTGGTGCTCAGGTCTTCCCCAGCCCCACGAGGCAGCTGCAAACACAAGTTATTGCAAAGCTGCAAAGCAGAGTCGGTGGCACTTTAACGTTTCCTTGGCTGGAATGGGTTTATCTCAACATTTTATGTTATTTCAACAAAGTGGAGTGTTTACCATAAATAGCAGGGCCTGCAGAAAGCCTGTTGGAACACTCTTCCTACTGTGAAGCAGCAGTACCTCAAGCCTGAACCAATTTAGGGGAGGCCTTGGCCATATGATTTTAATATTAACAAGTGGAGCAAATTTGTGAGTGGGTTGTTGGCCGGTTTCATAGCGAGGGGCACCTGCAACCCATCAACACGGCTCAGGCAACAAGGTGTCAATGCACAGGCGGAATAAAAACACGAATTTGGTGTGTGCAGGGATCACTCAGCCAGTGGGGAGGTGTTAACATGCGGGAGGAAAGGAAACCTCGCGGTGAAACGCTGTTATTTGTTGCTTTGTTAGCAATGGCCCAGCTCTCAGAGGGGAGACAGGCAGGGCGAGGGGTGGAACGTGGAACAGGGCACACCCCGGGTTGCTGCTGCCAGCTGGGAGGCTCAGATGGCCGGGGTGGGAGCAGAGGTTGAAGTTGGAGGTGGCAGAAAGTGGCCCTGACCTTGTTTTGGGAGGCAGGAGAGAGCTCCCGTGGCACGTGGGTTGTGCAGGTCTGGGAAAAGTTTGGAATGTGCAAGAGGGGCAGGTGGATCTCTCAGCACTTCTAGAGCAGAGGCTTTAGAAGTCATCCTAAAACTTGTGCTCCTGCAAGGGTCCTGGAAGGACCTTGGAAGGATCCTGGAAGGACCTTGGAAAGATCCTTGAAGGACCTTGGAAGGATCCTTCCCAGCTGTGGCCTGAGCTATTGCTTACATTTTTTGCAGCGATGTAATTCCTTGCCCTATTTCATAGATTTCTCCCTCCTTGCAACATCCCAGAGGGTGATCTCAGCACATTGTTATGTTCCTTCCATTGTGTGCCAGCTTCAAGGGTGTATTTCCATTTATCTGAACAAGCACAGACCCACAGTGACACGAGCCAGGGGCAGACAAACACGGGCTGTCACATGGGCCTGTGTTTGAGGGAACACAGGTCACCTCCTGATCCCACCTTTCCCTCTGACAAACATCTGGAGCTGCTGTGTCCTGCTGGAATTTCTTTCTGTTTGCTTTTACCTCTGTTGCTTTATTTCTTTATCCAGGCTGGGAATGTTGGGGCTGCTCAGCCTGGAGAAGAGGAGGTTGTGTGGAGACCTCTTTGAACCTTCCAGGATCTGGAGGGGCTACAGGGAAGATGGAGAGGGACTCTGCATCAGGAATTGGTGTGAGAGGACACCTGGCACAGGGTGCCCAGAGCAGCTGTGGCTGCCCCATCTCTGGGAGTGTCCAAGGCCAGATTGGACAGGGCTTGGAGCAGCCTGGGATAGTAGGAGGTGTCCCTGCCCATGGCAGGGGGTGGATGAGCTTTAAGGTTCCATCCAGCCCAATCTGCTCTGGGATTCTCCTGCTTAGCCAGCCTTGACTTAGCAGAATATTCACCCTGCACTTCAGGGGGTTCACACACACCCTTGGCATGTGAGGACTTTCCTGTGTCCATGGTCACTTTCCTGCACGTCTGGAATAACTCCAACCTTCTTTCTCCATCCACTTGAAACCCCCTGAGCCCACACTCCGCTTTGCCAGTCACTGTTTCCTGTCACTTGCCATGGCCTCTTCCCTGGAGGTAAGAAAATAACCTGGCTCACTCCTTCCCAGTGGTAATCTGTTGTTTTGGCATCCTGTGAATGACTGGTTTCAGGCGAGTCTGTCAGTGTCCCTTGCCAGCAACCAGGTTTTGGATGTTTGCTTTGGGAACATTTTGTGGTTGAGTGGCTGTGTTCCATTCCACATGTAAACACGGCAAAAACTCACATTTAACAGTTCTAAACACTTGGACACTGGTCAAAGGGGCTACTCTGCTTCTCTTTATTTAATACATCAAGATTTTGCATAAAGTACAGAACAATTTAGTAGTAGGAATGCCAGGACCTGCCAAATGTATGATTTTGTTTGATTTTATTTTTAAAAATGCCTAGCACACAAACTGAGCCTTTATTTGGAAGGATATATCGAGAAAGCAAAGCTTAATTGACTCTCAGACTGTACAATTGGAGTCATGTCTAAAAGCAAAGCTGCCTTTCCCCTCAGTGTGTGCTCATACTGGAGGCCACTTTCCACTCCTATTTGCATGAGTTGAAACCACACTAACTCCCCACACAACTGTGCCAGGATGGCTTGAGATTGGAACTGGCTCTTCAGCTATTTCAAGCTTTGTTTTTCGCTTTCTCAGTCATCTGATTGCTCCCAGTGATGCCAGTCTGGTTCCTTGCCATGGCCATGCACAGGAGTCTGGCTGCAGCACCCGGGCCTCGTGTCTGCTCAGCACTTTTCCAAATCCAGAGCTTTTCTTGCTTCTTCATGTGGCAGAAGGTGAATATGTTGGGCCACTTCATTTTATACCCTGGATCATTTGTTCAAGACCAACCCCTTAAGCTCTGAACTCACACTCCTTTTCCACACTCACGAGAAATCCAAGTGGTGCTGCTGATGTCCTTACGTGTATTTATGGTGAGCTGACACCCAGTGTGCAATGAAACCACCACTTTCAGATCTACTTTAGCTCTAAATATGTCCTTTAGGCCTCCAAAAGTCGGGCCTTTTCTAGTGAGGGACCTGTGAACAGCACAGCTCAGCCCTTCAGGCATTTCCAGTTTAAGGGCACCTTCTGGCTCATTGAGCTCTCGTGGGTTTTTGTGCTCAGCCTGGAGAGGACTGAAGGTCTCTGGTAGCACTTGTTGGTGCTCCACAGCTTGTCTGCTCACATGATGCTGGCAAACTGCCTTATTTCCAGCTGCTAAATTGCATTCGAAGGCCATTTAAAATACTTTCCTAATAAAACTTGCCTATAAAAATAGTTACTATAGCTGCTGCAAGGATGTTCTAGGAGCTGGTCCAAAAGACAGTCCCTACTGAGATGAGATCCACCCTACTAAAAAAAGCTGAGAAATTGCAGCCTTAGCAGGATTCCAGCAGGAATGAGCAGCAGCAGCAGCAGCAGCAAAGTGGCAGCGGAAGCGTTAATCAAACCTTGGGCTTTCTTAGTTAATGCACAGTCACTGCTGCAGCTGATGGATCAGATACGGAGCAGGGCTTGTTGGGTAGGGTTTCTGAGCTGTTTAAATATGTTACAGCCTGGCTTTTAAACTAGAAGAGCTTGGATTAATTGAGTAAGTGGCACTTAAGAGATTGCAGTTTAGGAGGACGCGGAGTGTGGCTAAACACAGCCTGGGTGTTCGCTGGCTTTTCCCTCCTCAGTCTTGTGGCTGCTCCTTCCTCGTAGCTGTGGGCTGGAGACACAGCAGATCTGCTGCAGCTTTTACTGCCGGGGGCTGAGACATGCAGCTGTTTGCATTCTTTGATCACAGGAGATAGCAGGACAAGCAGAGCCGGTGCTGATGCAAACTCCTTTTTTTTTATTCAGAAACTCCTCTGTTAAGCTCAGTCCAGCTCTTGGGCTCCCAGGAGGGGCAGGGGAGGGCTGGTACAGCATCCCCGTGGCAGATGGTACCTGCTGAGTCCTATTTCTGGCCAGGTATAACAATTCCCTGTTTGCCATTCCATTTCAAGTGTGCTAGAAATGCAACTTTGCAAGGAATTATTTTCTCCAAATGCAGCAGAAACTCTCAGGGGCTGACACTTCCCTCTGAGCTTGACCATCTCATTTCCCTTCCCATGGAGGGGAAGGGTGGCTCCACCTCAGCTGCATCCAAAGAGCTGATGTTTTCATTTATCCTTCTGTAATCAGTGAGGAAAATCCTTCCAGGACTTTCTAACTCGTAGAAACCTCTTCTCCTTCTCAGCACTTTGTCCCAGGACAGAGACTTGTTTTTCTTCATATTTGGACATGCCTGATGTGTGTTCCAGCTTCCACAAATAGCCCAATTTCTCCTCTTTCATCAGGACTTTTCCTCTGTGCCATTCCAGGGGCAGACAGATCTGGATTCTCTCTACAGAAGGGACAACAGTAACAGAAGGGGCTGTCAGGGAACTGGTGCCACTCCATAATTTGTTCAAAACTGGGCACTTTTGTGAGTTTTCAATGGGGATTTAAGGGCAAATATTACAGGAACTCCTCCTTTCCAGACTTAAGCCCATACCAAGGATAAAATTGCACATCTCCAAGCACACCTGTAATTCTTGAAAGCTTTTTACTCTTCTGTTCTCCTAAAAACCAGTGGAATAGTTTGATAATGCCCTGGAGAGCCAGAGAGGTTTTTCTATGAGTCCCTTTGGAAATGGGTGGGGGTTTTTTTTCTCTATCACCCTCTCCCTGCTCTCTCTTCAGTCTTTGCTTGTGATTTCCAGGGAGAAATTACTGCAACACTTTGTTGTGTGATGAAATCAAACCTGGGACATCCGGGATTGATGCAAATAAAACAGCAGCCATGGAGCAACATGAGGAGCAGACTTTCTGCCTTTGGAATGGGCTCTGCTCTTCTGGCTGCAAGTAGAAATGGTCTCATTTGGGAATGCTAAAACATTGATTTCTAGTGCTAGAAAATTGCTTTCCGTGAATTTCTCCTTTTCTTTAAACTTACCTGGCTTTGAAATGTGTTAAAATGCAAATTTTTATGCTGTTAACTGAGCTATTTTAACAAGACCTAAGATTGCAGAGATGGTCTCCAGGAACGGGTTTGTTCGTTTTTTTTTATGAAAAGTTGTAGCACAGGAAACGATGGGATTTCTTTTTGTGAATTTGAAGTGAAATATAAGAACTTTTAATTTCTAAGTTGTCTAATTCAGGAGCGGGCACTTAGAATGAGATTTTTCCATCCTGTCTAATTTCTGTCTTAATTTTTGATCTGCCACAAGAGGCATAAGATAGAGGGATAAAATTTATTTCATCCTCCTGCCTTTCTAGAATAAAAACTAGAATATAGAACTACAGACTTTTGGGGTCATTAACTAAACCAGATCTGTGTAAAGCTGATTTGACCCACATTATCCTAATTAAAACCAAGATTATTTACTAACACTGATTTTTTTCTGAAGTACCGTAAGTGTTGACACCACCTATCAGCTTTAAGGTGATATTTGTGCTTTTCCTTGTGTCTGCCACTGCAACTGGCATTTAGGACATTCTTAAGATACGATTTTTATGAGTTTCAAGCACTGAGGGGCCCATACTGACTTGAGTGATGGTCAGCCTGTATGGAAATCAAGAAATACTTAGGACCTCGCTGCAAGCGTGCAGTTTTTAGTGTGAGTTCTTGCCTTGGCATCACAATAACCCTCTCTGCCAGTAGGTGGGGTTCCAATCCTGTCAAAAAAACCTGGGAAACCCAGTCCATGACTGCTCGCTCCTCTCGCACTTCCACCCACAGGCTGGCCACATCTGGAAATGTTTGATTTGATATAGTGTCGTTTTACATTGCAGAAATGAGCGTAAGCGGTTTTTTAACCCACCAAGTGAGAAATGTGATCTGGGTTTTACTACCGACCCTTTAAATAAAAAACAGATCGCTTATTAAACCATTATCTATCAAGGATATGGAGAGGGCTGGAAATATCCCAGGATCAGGATCGGAATTGGAAGGGACACATTTCTGTCTACTGTCCGGCCCCGATGGGCAGGAGTGCAGAGCTGAAATACCTCACAGGAGGGGGAACAAATGCAAGGAGACAGGAAAAAGGAACAAATTCATCTCCTCTCCCTGAATCTGCCTTGGCTTTGACCATTCCCACTCAGGCCCTGGGCACTGCTGATAGGAAAGCGCTGAAATGTGTTATCAGGTGCTGCTTGTTATCAGGGGTGGGGGGAAATCTTCTCTGGTGAGCTTGTTGAGCTGTTCCTATAGATCAGGGAAAGTCAGCGCATCCCAAATCCCCCCTCAGTGCAGAGAGGAGCAAACTCCTGCCTTTAAAACAGGACTCGGAAGTGCTGCACCCTTTGTGCCACCTCTGAACGTGGCACTTTGTAACCCCCTGTGAATCGCAGCTCATTTCTTTGTGTCCCAGGGGATGCACCCTGGATATTGCAACTAATTTTGTTCTCCCCCCTCTTTGAGTGATGCTTCCTCCCTGATAAGGGCACATCCCACTGGCTTTGACGGAGCTGCTCACGTGAGCAGAACCAGCAGGGCTTGGCTCCCTGTGAGTTATGACAGTTGGCATCTGAAATGAAACAAAGATCAGATCCGAGATGGATTTTTTTGGCCATCATGTTGCATTTAAAAGCTCGTATTACTTTGGTTGTATTACATTGCATCACACTCAGCCGAGTCAATGTGTCATAAAGCTGCCTCATGTAATTGTACCCTGCATAAATGTACCAGAATGCCCCCGAAAAGTGATATTTCATGCTTGCCAGCTAACGCCTCGGCGAAGATTAAATCCACCAAAAGTAGGTATGTCCAATTGTTCGTTTGGATCAGCAAATAATTCATTACCCACATTATCTTTTTTTTTGAAATGTCACTCCATGTTGTAAATCACTACAGGGCCTGCTTAAAATGCCAGCACAGGGATTTGTTTTAAAGGGAAAATTAAATTTTAGGGCCAATTCACACGGTAGTTTCCCCCCTGAAGCAGGGCTGCCCATCTCCAGAGGCAAAGTGCCTGCTTAGAGGATTTTTCTCTCTTTAAGTTGTGACTCTCCCTGGGCTCAGTTTATTCATGTGGAGACTCCCACCCAGGCACTTCGGCCTGGAAACCCCGAGGGGAACAAACTGGGTATTGTGAATGGAGCTCTTGGGACGCAGCTCTCTGCTCTTTTTTAATGAATTATCTCGGTGAAAAGGATCATGCTCCTCTCTTTGTGCCCCAGTTTGCCCGTCTGCAGAAGCTCAGGACATTGTTGTGTTTGCAGGGCGAGGCCTGGCTTTCAGAATTAATTCCTTCAAGCTGGGATGAAGGGACAAGGTTGGGATGTGGATGACAAGGTGAGACTCAGAATCTCCTGAGTGGGGGAAGAGACCCACAGGATCATCAATCCAACTTCTGGCCCTGCACAGACAATCCCAGCCTGTGCATCCCTGAGAGCAGTGTCCAAATGTCCTGGAGCTCTTGGGGCTGTGCCCATTCCCTGGGGAGCCTGTTCAGTGCCCCACACCCTCTGGGGAAGAACCTTTGCCTGAAATCCAGCCCAAACCTCCCCTGACACAGCTCCAGATGATCTGAGAGATCACACAGCAGCTGGAGTTCAGGAATTCCCTTCCTGCGAGCAAGGGGAGGTCACTCCAAAGAATTGCCCAGGTGGGAGCTGCAGGCAGCTGCTCCTGAGCACCATGAGGGAAAAACGGGTCCCTTCCACCCCTGTGGCTCAAAAAGGCATGAAAGGGGAAGGGAAAGCCCAGGAGTTTGTGTGGCAGCTCGAATTCCTGACAGGGCCTGGGGAATGGGAAAGAGGGGGCCAGCTGGGGCCAGGCTGTGGCCTTCTCCCTGGGCAGAGCTTGCTGGGGGCTGAGAGCCAGTGTGTGGAAGAGCTCTGGTGTTTTGGCTGGTCCCCGTGTGACTGAACGGTGGGCAGTGACTTTTTTGGGGCACAACAGAGATTTTCAGTGTGCACAGCCAGTCACTGGCACGGGGAAAACCTGAGGCACTGCAGAGGTGCTGTCTTTTAGCACAGGAATCTTCCAGGCTCAGGTTGTGCTGTGATTTTTGGCTAAGAATTACCTCAAGAAATGAGTTTCTGAAACACTGATGGAACTGGGGAAAAATAGAATAGCACCTCTGGAAGCACAAATTGACCCTTTTCAGCAGTGATAATTGAAATATTTCAGCATAGTGTAAAATTAGGGACACGCCAACAGCTACAAGTGTTGGGAGTTTCCCTCTTATCAGAGTGATAAGATTAAGGATCATCTCATTCCAACCCCTGCCATGGCAGGGACACCTTCCTCTATCCCAGGTTGCTCCAAGCCCCGTCCAACCTGGCCTTGGACACTGCCAGGGCTGGGGCAGCCACAGCTTCTCTGAGCACCCTGTGCCAGGGCCTGACACGTGGGTCAGACACATTAATTAGCCATGCAATTAACCTCAGGATGTGCTCTTTAAAAGCCTCCAGGTTAATTCAGGAAGGAAGATGTATCCAGGTAGTTGTTACCATTTAATTGCTGCATTTTGCCAGTAGAAAGTGTCATAGAATATCCTGAATATCCTGAGTTGAAAAGGACTCACAAGGACCATCAAGTCCAACATCCCCGTGTTGGCCTTGTTGTTATGGCATCACTCAAACTTATGGTTTGCTGTTGTTGGGAACGTCAAGAAGTCACTTTTGTTGGGAAAAAAGCAGGATTTATTTTCTGTATTAGTTAATGGCACTTCCTCTCCTCAGCCAGCATTCAGACTGGAGGGGACAAATCTCAAGTAGAGCAGCAAACTCTTGGTAACACTTTAACAGGATTTATTAAGTTTGTTTGCTTGAATAAACATCAGAATCCTCAAGCACTTTCTCTTCTGAGGATTAATGAGGAACCTGGTTGCCTGACACTGTGATTTTCAGGATTTTATGGGTGTTTTTATCCTCAAATTCATTCACAGATCCCAAATTTTATCTTTTTTTAGGTGGCAGGAGGGACACTGACCCTGAAGTGGGCACCTGTATTGGTGAGTTCCTCAGTGGGTTTCACAGTGTTTCTCCAGTTGGTTTTAAAGCCATTACAGTCATGCAAGGTTAAAAAAATTCATAGATCTGTGTCCCCAACAGGCACCAGCACAAATTTGCAGGATATTTACTCAACACAAACCCTGTTCCATGCTAATTTTAGGAGCTTTTCTTCCATCACTGAGAGTGGAAAACATCCCACACCTCTACTGTGAGTATCAGTTGGGAAGAAATAATATTGTGATTCATGTAGAGGCATAAAAGTTTATAGCTATTATTTAATGCCTGTTACACCTCAATCCCTATCTGTGTGTGGAACTTGTTTGCTGTTCATGTTTCTCCACGTACTTTATATTCAATTTCTGCCATCTTTTCTTTACGGCCTTGCCCCGGTAATGAGCTGTTCCACATTTGGGGCTAATTAGGAGAAATTCCAGGCTACTGATAGAGTCACACACTTTGATTTTCAGAACTGTGTGGAGCAGATTCTGATCCATTCCTTCCCAAGGAGAGCAACACCAGTGACTTCAGCTGAGCCACTCCTGATTTATGGAGCTGATTTATCCTCGATAAGAAGCCTGGCCCTGCTGGTTTCCCTGGGACAGCTCTGTTTTCTTTGGGGGATGAATTATCCTGCTGGCTGTAGCTCGATAGGGCTGGCTGTGAGCTCCTGAACCAAATGCAGGTTTGAATATGCTCAAGTAGTTATGAAAAAACCCCTTTGGATTGGGTTTGGAGCTTGGGATCCATAGGTTACATCCCATCCTCTGCTAAAGTCTTCTCTAGGCTTGTATTTTCTACTTATACTCTACATATCTTTGGTTTTTGTACAAAACCCCATAGGTACTACTCAAGAATTCTAGTTTTTGAAACACTCTGAATGCCTCCTATTGAAACTTTTTCACTCTGAACCATCTTTTCATGCGTATATTGAAAATATTAACAGCCTGCTTGTGAAAGAAAAAAACAAGTTTCCGTGTCCAGATGGAAAATGACTGAAGGGTATGGACGAAATTAGGCCTTGCCTGTTGGAACATTAACAGATTTGTCACACTCTTAGTCCCAGCTAATCCATGCAGAGTTGGGAAAAAGGCAATTCAGGGTGGATTTGGGAGCTCCTGGCTGTGGGAAGAGCTGTCCAGAGTGCAAAGCAGCGATGTTCCTAAAGCCTCCTAAACACAAAAATGTTGCTTTGCACCTGGAAATCACCTGGCAGGGAAATTCACTGCCTCTTATATAACAGAACTGTTGTATAACAATATAATAATAATAACTCAGACATGTAAATCCATTTCTCCTCATCACAGATACACGGAGAACCAGGAGGTACCCCAGGAGAAGGTGTAGGAAGAGCTGTCAATGGATCTGGAAGAGCCTAAGAAGGGGGAACAGCTGAAACAATGCAGGTGCACGGGGCTGTGTGCTCCCTGTGCCCTGCCATTCCTTGTCCCAGCAAGTTTGGGTGACAGAATTAGGCTGCAATATCCAAATTCTGTTGTGTTTTTGTCACAGCTGGTTTTGTCACACCCCCAAAGTGTGAGATGCTGTGGGTAAATGCGCAAGAGACCCAACCCTTGTTCAGCAGTGATCAGCTGGGAAAACACACAGTGCTCAGGGAAGGGCAGATCTTCTGCCCTTAGAATGGCCCTATTATTTTATCCCAACAGGCCTCTTTTTGAATCAAAATGGGAGAAAATGCCATAAACTCCTGTGATTTCCCTCTCCATATTCATTCAGAGAAATCTTAGGAAATCAGAGCATTTTGCTGCATTTCCCACTGCATACCCAGGATGAAGGATGAACTGTACTCCACGCTGAAGCTCTGCTTTGATCTCAGGGTGTTCCTGTTTAATTTCTGGTGGTTTTAGCTTTTATCCCCAAATCTTTCTGCCTGGGAAATGGGGTTATGCACACACCTGAAGCACCTGAAGCCAAAAGAGACAAAGGAAATGCAGAGGCTACAGGAGGCTGGCACTTTCCTTTTGCAGTGTGGGGTTTGATTTTTTGGTTTTTTTTTTTTTGTTGTTGCTGCATTCCAGTTCTGATCCTATCTGTTAACATCCTAACTTGGCTTCACTCCCTCAGAGTTTGATGTCCCAACTTTTCCTTGTTAGCACCAGGAAATCATAAGCTTATAGTGAGTGATAGCCAGTGGGTCTGGGATTGATTACAAACAAAAATCCTAGATAAGATCATAAATTTAACCCATCCCTGTGATGTGATCGTATCAGGATTCAAGAACGTCTCAAAGTTGTTTCCGATTTTCAGCCACTTCATCTGGTTTCCATCCACCCCAGCTGGGAGCAAAGTCCTCTTGCGGTGGACTCTAATCCATGCCAGCCTGGGCTTGGAAGAACCCCTCATTTCTGTTATTATTGTATTATAAAAATAGATAGAAATGCTTTAGACAGGATGGACGTTTCAAGGAAGATCAGCTCAGGCACTGCTGAGATAAAACTGACTCACGAATAAGAGCACAGGGCTGGTTTCCCACCCTCCCATCCCCTTCCTGGACTTTGGCTACATCTAAACCAACTCAAAATGGTATTTTCACACCCTGAAAGTCAGGAGAGGAACACTGGAGATGAAACCTGTACTTGAAGATTCACTGAGAAGAGAAGCTGAACCAAACCAGCTGCGGTGGGTCCCCACACACCCAAACGCTGCAAGGTTTGATCCCTATTTCTCCATCCCAGGAAGAGATATTTGTGCTCCTTCTACAAGGAGCTGTGTATGTGCTGCTTGTATGTTTTTATAAGCATCCTCCATCCCAGCTGCCAGCTTCCCCCGCTGGAAATGACTGCTGGGATGCAGCCCTTGTGCCTGAGAGCAGATTGAGCTCTCCACCTTCGGCGGCGGCGCCGGAGCCGATGCGCTCCCATCCATCCGCTGGCCCCCTGGAACCAGGTGATTTAATGTTACTGTTGCTTTAACGGCCTCATCGCTGCTCTGGCTGCACAGTAGTTGTCTCCTGTGTGACTGTGCCTGGGAAAATCTATTACTGGAGTGCCATTAATCTGAGGCTGCCGCCTCTGGCACTTTCTGACTCTTCTATTTAATGGGCCTCTGCTTCCGGAGCTCTGGAGACATGCTGTTTTCCTCTCTTGATCAGCTTTGTTTAATTATCAAAATATTTGATGCAGAAAATTGACATTAGTTGTGAAGGTTCCTGCCTTCCTCCTCCTCCTCGCAGCCCTCCCTCCCAGCTCTGCAGTGACATTGAGATCTTCTGTGTGTTCCACCTTCACCTTAAAATAGAAAATCCCTGGGATTGCTGCATTGGTGAGCCACAGGTACCTGCTGCAAGCCCTGGGCATGTAGACCTGCACTTTTGTCTCCTTTCTGCACAGTGCAGCCAGCTGGAATTGCTGAAAACCTGGGAAGAGGGAGCCCTGTGTGTTCCTGTGCCTGGCTGCAGGCTGAGCTAACCCAAAAGTGAAGGCTCAGTGAGGTTCAAAATCATGGAAGTCCCTTAGAGCTGAGGTTTCCACTCTGCCTTCCTTCTCTTGTTGCCAAAGCTGGAAGCTTTAGGGGTTGCAGGTGTTTCAAGTGCATTTTGTTTGCCCAGTGACCACATTCCCCATTCCAGAGCTTTGGGATGGGCCTGTATGAACCGATACTTATGGCTAAAACACAGATTATGGGGTAATACTGGTACCACGTACATCAGGTTCTACATGAGTAGGGAATTCCTGCAGAAGGCCTCACATTAGCCAAAAAACCCATCAGTGGTGAGAAGGCAAATTCAAATAAGGTAAATTATGGTTCTCACTGGATGTCCCGAGCTGCTGGAGCGACTCTCACATGGAAGAGGTTTCCTGTGCCATGCAGACTGGATGCCATTATGGAAAACGTTCTTTTTCCAAGCACAAATCACCAGGTCTAGTGCAGGGTAAGAGCGGAAGTGTCTGGGCCCTGCTGTTCCAGCCAGGCCAGAGGAGCTGGTGCTTCCTTCTGGGTTTTGAGACTCTGCTCTTGTCAGCATTTCCTGGGGCCAGAGGCAGAGGAGCTTTGAAGAGGGTCCCAAAGCAGTGCCACAATCTGCGTCTCTTCTTTCTGCTGCCTCCCCACAAAGTGCAACAAATAATGTGAATTCCTGAGATTTGGGGCTGCTGGGAGGCAGAGCAGGGGAGCTCTTTATGCAAGGATGAAACACAAACACCACTGTTGTGTTATCTCCTCAGACCTGTTCCTGTTTGCTCCACTGGACTTGGCTCCTTACTGCCAACATCCAACCACCACCATTTCTCCTTTCCATGTGCTCTGCTGTCTTCACAGGACACAGACAGGCAGAGTAAAGTACAGATGAGGCCCATAAATGTTACTCAAATCACTACTACAGTGATTTTCAACAAGGAAATCACATCCCAGCATAATTATCCACCTTTACCAGCAAAACCTTACATGCTGCTGGCACCCTCAGACTGGAATTAGTTGCTGTTTGATGTTTGTGTAGTTTATTTGGGTCTATGTATAAAAATATTTCCATTTCCTCTTATTAATTCATATTAAAGGTGTTACATTTACTAATTAATTCCTATTAGAAGGCTGTCAGAGAAGCTGGGGTGTTTGAACAAAGCATTTTACAGTGAAAAATAAATAACATTTCACCAGAGCCAGAACATTTTGCAGAAGGACATGGATTTTGATGAGGAAGCTTCTGGGCATCAGAATGTTTTCTCCAGCCAAAGACAAAGGGACACTGAAGGAAGAGGTGACCAGACATGAGTGAGCTTTGCCACTGCTCAGATGATTTTGTTTTCACCCCATGCAAATAGAAACAAGTGCAAGGTCTCCAAACCTTGCAGCGCTGGGTCAGAGCTTTGCTTTCAGCTGCTCCTGTGCTCAGCGGAGCCCTGCCAAAGGAAGGGAAGTGGCTGGGCTGCATTGTCACCTCCCTCCCAGCTGGAGCAGGGAATGTGCCTGATATTGCCTAAGAGACAACCAAAACGGTGCTTTTTGGGCTCAGGTTTTTTAGCAAGTTTTCAGCAGAACTCCCACTCTGCCTCACCTAAATGGGTAGATTCATAATTCACAAAATCCTGACCCGTTAGTGACTGGTCCTTGGCTGTGTAATAAAAAAAAAAGAACAAACAGGATTTATGGTTTTTTTTCCCCTCCTTCCCCTTTTTGCAAGGTTCAATCTTGTGTGGTTTAAATTCTTCAACCCCTCTCTCCCACTGCTTTTATCCTTGGAATATTTTTGAGGAAGTCAGTGATGTTACCCGTGTGTAATTCCAAAATATTCCATGGCAGGCAGCTCTGGACCACTGGGATAAATGGGGAGTGCACTGCAAGGGAGAATCAAATTCAGGCTCTCCTTGTGAATAACCAGGGCTAAAAGATCACTGATAAACCTCGCTGCTGTTTGGGGCTCGGAAATGCAAAGTTGCTCAGGCAATAGCATCACAAATTTGGGCATCAGGAGGAGGAACACCCCGAGCTTCATTTATACTGCAAATGAAAATAATCATAAAGATACAAACCACCAAGGTGCAAAATGGGCTTTCCAATTCATAAGCACAAGCCACCACGAGTTAAAAACCTCTTGGTTTCTTCGCTGAGTGCCCCAGGCAATAGTTTTCATCTATATTTCTCCATGGTCAGAAGTCAGAGCAGACCACTGCTATCTAAGACCTTGACTTTTTTTCCCTGACAGTTACAATTATTACAGCCCGGGGGACTCATTTTCTCAGTCTGGCCACCCGCTGACCTAGCCTGCAACCAGAATACACTTTAAAACAAACAAACACCAGCTCAGCTCCCCTCTCCTCCTCCTCCCACAGCCCTGGAATATTTTCACACCGCGCCCCTCGCAGAAGGATATTAGCCACTATTGCTGAAGGCACAATCACATTATCAGCACCATTCTCTCTCCCTTTCTCCCTCTCCTCCCCCCAAAGATAAATTTTTTATGTTGCTATTTTCTTCTCTTTTGTATTTGGCACTCGATATTTACGTGATAAACTGCAGAGCTGCTGCTAAATGGGCTCTGATACAACTTAATAAATACATAACAACATCCAGCCTGCACGGTACTGCCGTGTCCTGGGCTCCTCGGGATCCTTGGAGATAATGGCTGCTAAATGAAAGTTAAGCCTTCATGTAAGGAAAACAGATATTTATCCTGCAATAATTAATGGCATGGAATGAGCTGGCTGATAATCCTGCCTCTCCCTGTTTGCTCTGTTTCTCTCTCCCTGAGTGTGGCTGTGTTGGAGCACCAAACTCCTCGGGATAAAGATGTAAGGAATACACAACTAACAATTTTTTACTTGTCTACTGCTGTCTGCTGCTGCTGCTGCATCCACAACCTTGGCTTTGTTAGGCCAGATTTAAGAGAGAAGGCAGTGTGAGGTGCAGCGAGAGCAAATCCAGGGGTTGGGCCTCACTGAGGAGAGACATCAAAGTGGAGAGAGCAAAAAGGTACAGATGGGAGGGGAGATCCCAGGTTCAGGTAGATCCTCCTGCCATGGAGGCATCTCACTTTCACCTGAAGTGCACAAACCTTTCTGTTCTCATAGTTTAATATTTCTAAAGTTTTTTCCGAATTTTAGCATCTTTAATATATATATATATATATATATATATTTTTTTTTTTTTTTTTTTTTTTTTTTTTTTGTACACAGGAAACATTTTCACCTGGGTGATTTCTTATCACACAGTGGACAAAATATTCCACCCCCCCCACACAAACCAAGCAAACCTCCAGTGGGGTTTTCCAGCTGAATCATCACTCTGTGTCCTGGAGACATGGAATCATAGAATCCCAGAATGGTTTGGGTTGGAAGGGACCTTAAAGATCAACTCATTCCAAAACCCTGTCCTGGGCAGAGAACCCCCCTTAGATCCCATTGGAGGTGATCTCAAAGTGCTGTTCCTGCAGGTGTAGGTGTCCAAGCATTTCCTTAGCCAGTGCTGGAATATCTTTCTGTGGAAGTAGCATTTCCTTGTTTAATCCCTGATAAGAAGACTGGTCAGAGAGTCAGAGTGTAAAAAATTCGGATGGAGGCAATCTGAGAGTGTTGTGCAGCTGTGATTCACATGAGGTGACTTTAGTTCCCACAATGTGCACGCAAAGGTTGTGTTATCTTTCCAGGAAGAAAGAAGAAATTATCCCAGAGCTGGAATCAGCCGCAGAAGAACATTAAACAAAATGCTTCAGCAATCTCTAAAATCCGTATATTTTTGAGATGAGCTGTTCTCCCTGTGATAACCTTGATGGCAGGATGAATTCATGCATAAACACACAGGGGACACATGTGGAGGTACATTCAGGAATCATTCCTCTAATTCCCCCCTGCTTTCCCTTTCCAAAATGCCTCTCTTTTCTTTACCAGAGCCTTTCCCGACTGTGTCCTAATTGCTGAAACCCTCGGCACAAAGTGCCATCAACCAAAATGAAGCGAGGCAGACTCACACAAGCTGCAAAACTTTGCAACACAAAGCCACCGGCACAAAGAGTTGGGCTCTATAGAAAACCCCAGTGAATGCCAGGAGGAATCCCAGAAAACTTTGCACGATGCTTCCAACTGCACCCCGGGGGTGCCGAGCTCGTTACCTCCCGACACCGGAGCTCTGTAAAGGAAAAGCACCCAGGGCTCTGTGCAGCGAGTACCCCGCGGTCCTGGGCATTCAGAGCATTGGGGAGTTTCACATCCCACAAAGAAGACCACAAGGACCTTCGAGTGCCCCGTGGAAGCTCCTGGAAAAGCAGCAGGTCACTCCCTGCAGCCCCTCGGAGCCGGGATGTGGAGGTATTTCCATGCCCGCTTGACAGGTGACTGCTCAGCAGCCGGGGCTGTCAGTGCTGCTGGGGGTTATCTGCATTTAGCTGGAGGCAGGAACTGAACCACAATGAGCATTCAGAGAGCTCGCTGCTCCTCGTTTGTTTAGAGACAAGCCATCTTAAACTTGTTTGAAGCCCTTTTTATTGAATTCACACTCTTGTGCCAAGCACTGAAAGATTTACTTTGGCTCTTGCGGGAAGATGGAAAGCATATGAATGCGTGGCTGGCTGCCAGCGGTGGGTGAGCTCTGAAAGCCCCGGGACAATGGGGGGTTACAGGGAACAAACGTGAATGCAGCGCCCTGACGTGACTAAAGAGGGCCTTTGGCACTCAAAGGGCTGCTGGGGGTTTGATCCAGCGGCTGGAGCGGGGTCAGGAGATAACCCAGCCAGCCCGCAAGGCTTTGCGAGGGGCAGCATCCCGAGCGGGGCTGAGCTACAGGTCCACACGTGCGGGGACAGCTGCTCCCTCCCCTCCCGCTCTTCCACGGGCTCCATCTGCACAGGCGAAGCCCCAGTTGGACTCATCCAAGGCAAGGTACCCCAATGGCTGCTGTGTATTTCTTGCAGATGTTGCCGTAATTTTGTTGTGGTACAATTTGACATACGGCTCCCCGCTGCATCCGAAAGGGGCACATTATCTCAATTAATGTTTCCCGGCAAACATGGCACTGATAGTATTCATGGGACTAAAGACTATTACCATTTGCATGGTGACTAGCACAAGAATTATGACTATGTGTGTTTTCGGCAGCAAAATTTGCCCTCGGGCTCCTTTTTTTTTTTTTTTTTCCTTTTTGGCTTGTGACAATGTTCCCTTTTTCTTCCTCCTTCTGTTTTGATTTCTACTTAAAGTTTTATGGCTCTGTCCCCTCCAGGGTGCTATTATCTTGTATGCTAATAGGGCTATGCATATTCTATTAGCGTTGTCAGTGTGAGATAAGAGGCACATTCTGTAAGGAGCACTCAGGGGGTAATAATCCCAGCAAGGGGTCTCAATGTTAGTACATTATCAGTCATCTTCACATTTCACTGGAGCCTGTTTATGCACCTCTTCAGCTGCGCAGCCCAGACACCGAAAATTGCTGAATGTTTACGGAAACTGTTGTAGGGGAACATAATGGGGCTTGGAGATTGACTTGATAAAGGAGCCTTCTCCTTTGTCGCTCTCGGATCCAAGATGTTTGGAGCTGGGTGCAATAAGGAGGAGAATATGTTAGGTGGCAGTTAGCAGCTGAAAGCGGGGGCAGATCCATGTGAACAATCCGGCCTCCTTCAGATATTTCTTTTTTTCCCCTCACCTGGTTGGCATCACCAGCGAGGCCGAGGGTTTTTACACCCTTTAGGCTCGGACTTGAGGGCCCACAGAAGGAAAACCGGTGACAGCGTGTGAAGGGCAAATGAGTAACTATTTGCGACCCTTTGGGAGTTAAATAACATTCCTGGCTGGCAGCAGCGGGCAGTGGGGTGTGAAATAGGTGTCATGAGAGGGTTTTCCCCAGCTGGGCAGGCAGTGGTTGGATGTAGCTGCTCTTTCTCCCACTCCACTCGTGTTCCCACTAAAATTCCCAGCGATTCAGAGCCAAGAGTCCTCCTATGGATGCACATCTCCTCTGTTCCTGCCCTCCGCTGTAGCGTGTCTTAAGCAAGTCCGTTATTTTCCAAAATAAAAGGAGAAATTTAGTCTCTTTTTCCACTTTTCTGAGAGCAGTTTTGAGGGAACCTTTCACAGTGTTAGGGGTTTTTAGTGGAACTTGTAGGAGAAAAAGAAAAGCACAGAAAAAGAAAAGTTAGTTCTTCTTATGTGAAGTTAGAAATAAATGTGCCTAAACGGCATTTTAATGGGGTTTTCTGTGTGTTTCTCAGTAATGTTACTTCTGATCCAGGAGAGAAGTGGATTTATGTGGTAACACCTGGAATACGATGGGATTCAAAGCTATCATTTAACTAAGCTATGCTGAGCTAAGGATGGGAAGAAAAGGAGATTTTGTGCATTTCTCAGGTGGGATACATCATTAGATCAAAAATCATAGATTTTGTAACAAGTTCAGTGCCTGATTTTGCACAATCAGGGGAAATTGCAGGAAAAAAATCTGATGGGGAATGAAAAAATAGATGAGAGGTGAGGAACCAGCCTCATATTTGGAATGAAAGGACAAACAGCTTCTGGAGATAGGGAACTTTTGCTGTTGCTACAGAGAAACTTTTCTCTGAGTAGAACAGAGAACAGTGCCATGGGCAACGCCTTTGGGAGAGGCTGAAAATGTCACTTGGTATAAAAATGCAAATTTTTAAATGCAGAGGTGCCCAGTTAGGATATCTAAACTCAATTCCTGGCTTCAGGAGGGAGAAAAAGGCTGGTTTGGATCGCTCCTGTAGGACTTCAGACTGCACATGAGCACTCACTCCTTACTTTAAAAATATTTGTCCTTGACATTTCCAGACACATGGCTCACACCAAATGTATGCAGCTCCATCTCCTGAGGGTCCTGAGATTAAAACCCCTGCTTTCTCACCTTGTGATCTGGCATTAATAGCTGATAGAAAAATCACAGACATGACTGACATCTTCCTAGAAATGTGAGCCTGTGGAATTAATGAATGCCATGCAGGAAAGCAGGGGTCAGTTTGGAAATAGGATTTCTGTTGCCAGCCATCCAGTCATGAACTGGACAATCTGCTGTGGTTTTTTTTTTTTTTTTTTTGCTTTAGCATTGAGGAAAATTGGTCTGGAGAATAAAGCAGTTGGAGAATAAGCAGCTCTGTTTCTCTGGCCACAGGAAATCAGGCTGGCTTCTGTTTGTGTGCCCTCAGCACGATCCTTGGCTGCTAAATTCTGTATCCTGGTGTTTGTCTGCAGGATAAATCTGCAAATCTGCAGCTCCAAGGGCTGCTGGGGCTCCCAGGGTTGGTGGTCAGGCCCTGTGTTGAGGTTGGGTCGGTGGTGGCAGAAGCTGAGCCCTGGATTCTCCATGGAACAGCAGGGGAAGGGTGTCAGGGGGTGGAATTCCAGCCCTAAAGTCCATCAGCTGATTGAGGCAAAGAAAACTCTGTTCTGGAGGATTTTCCATCACTTTGATCAGGGCAGTGCAAGGGATGCACCTCACCTTGTCTTGAGGTTTGGGGGACTCCCATCCCCGCAGCAGCAGTGGCAATAATTTTGTCACCTCTTTTCTACCTTTTTCTGCTGCATCTCTCTCCGGATTTGTCAGCACTGATCATGTCAGGATGAATTTACATTTATGTGTGAAATAATGTTATTCATATAATTGTATTCATAAATGAAGCAGCTCAGCCTCTGTACAAACGTTGTCACCAGCATGGGCTTAAATTGCTGAAAGTTCTCTCTCTGCAACCAGTGATGATCTCCTCCATGGAAAAACTGCACTTTCCGGGAAACTTAAATATTTCATCAAAGAAGCAACGTCTTTCTGGGTATTTTTAGTGTGAGATACAAACCTGGAAACATTTTTTATGGAGAAGATGGATGGATTTCCTTTTCCCTTTTATACCTTCCCATTTGAATGTTTCCAAGAGAAAGCAAAAAAGAAAAGAAGAAAGAGGAAAGATACAAAGGAAGTTGGAGGAGAAAGAACTGAAAGCATTTTAGTTACACTTTTTTCCTTGGTTAGGAAGAGGAATATTTGAACAGCAATACAGAAATGCTGCAAACCTTTCATCTGAGAGTGACATGCCATTTCTCACCGCCCTGTCGCGGCAGCTCCCACCCCTCTGAGCTCTGCTGCAATCGCTTCTGTTGCTTCTGGGTGCACACCGGTTGTTTTGGCTTCCACGGTGGAAATGCAGAACTCCTGAGCCTGTCACTAAGCCAGGAACAAATGCAAAAGGGAGGGAATGGCATCGCTGCTGCTGCTGCTGCTGCTCTTTTGACAGCTCCTCTGCAAAAAACCCCTGTGCCCTGGTCCCTTTGTGCACCCGCATTGTCCACAGGCACTGAGTGGCTTTAAGGGGTCATTTGGGTTCCCTTTAACTGGATTCCTCACTCGAGGTGTGTTTGAAGGGAGATTTATTTAATTTAATCACAATTAGGGTGTGTTCAGCTAAAGCAATCACTGTAAATCAAACCTCTCTTTGCAGGACCAAACCAGGTGCGTTTGTAGGAGCTAAAGGGATAAAATGAATGAAATCCCCAGGATGGAGCTGTCTGATGTTTTCTGGGAGCTTGTTATTGTTTCAGAGCAACTTCTGGAAAAACAAAACCCCGAAGCATCCTGTTTGTGGGATCTCTAGGTGAGGGAAGCACTGTGCTCCCAGGAATCACCAAACTCCTCCTGGAACAGGGAACAGCAGAGGCCTAAAGCCAGCAGGAGTCCCCGAGCTGGGGGACATGGTGGGACCCCACTTCCTGGCATGCCTGAGAGCCCTCAGTTGATGCCTTAGGTTTTAACTTTTCTATTTTTCAAATCCTGCACTGCCTGGTGTGTAACTCTGGAGTTTCTTGTAGCCTGTTCATTTCTCTCTCTCGTGCTGGGCAGACATAACAAAGCCTCTCCAGGCCTGCTCTGCAAGGACACCCAGACCGTCCTAGGCCCAAAATGTGCAAACCAACATCTTAAGGGGGGGTAAGCTTGGGGAAACTCCATCATTAACTGAAGCTTTAATTGGAGAATTAACCCTGCTATGCAAATGAGCCAAACCTATAAATGTGTGAAGAATTCGTGACCTGTCATGCATCTCGGGGTTCATCTCAGCAATAGCCTCTGGCTCCCTATGGGTACCTTTGAAGCCTTTCAAATAAATACCTGCCTTTTTTCCCTTATTCTTGTCTAGTCTCTGTTTTTAGGTGGCCTCTCAAGACATCAAGTGCCATCGGTGAGCACAGGAACGTTGCAGGGGCAGAAATGTGGAAGCAATTACTTTAAGAGCCGTCTTTTGGGCAATTCCCCGAGAGACATCAGACCCTGTATTTATGAAGCCTATTGCATCGGGCCCTAATGAAGCAATTAAGCAAAGGGTCCTCTGTGTTTGATCTAAATGTGGTAATTTTTACAAAAACATCGCCGAGTGATAGATACCCATAACTCAGAGTCCTTAATTGTACTTAATTTGTTTGGAATACGAATGTGCATTTAATTAAGCCGGGGCTTTGCCCACATGTTTAAAGAAGGGCTGTCAAGGAAAATTAAGGCCCAGTTTGTTTTCAAAGTTACTGGTTTTTATCAGGCCAGGACAGCGATCTTCGAACAGAAGGTTACAGATAATTAGGCAGAGACCTCAAGCCAAAAAAAAAAAAAAAAAGAAACCCAGAGACACTGTACAGCTGAGAAAGCAGGAAGAAAAACTCCTTGATGAGGAAACATAAGATTCGGCTGCTCACACAGGGAAGTCATGCATGGCTGGGATTTGGGAAATGGGACCTGTTGGTTAAAATGTGGTTTGTGTTCCTAAAACTGCGGGTGTAGGATGGCAGGAGCAGCTGCTTCCAGGAGCACTGGATGCAGAGATGGCATCACCACGGAGCAGCAAGGATATGGAAAGGGCAGGAATTTTTTTGTCCTTGGGATTCCTAAATCTGGGAAAGCTGGGTTTTAATTATCTCTGTCCCAAGCACAGAAATACTGTAGGTGCCAAAATTCATCCTGTTGGGAAGAATATTCATCTGGTGCTTGGAAAGGGAGTTTACTCCTGGAGGAATCAAGGTTTTGACTTGCTGATACTGTTCTGAAGCAGCACTTATTTTATGCATGATTTTCAAGATATTCAATGATTTTCAGGAGTGGCAAACGGGGAGGAAAGCACACTGAAAAAAATCTTGAGCAATTGTGGATTTAAATCTTTAGCAAAAAAAATTAAAGAAGGCAGTTGGAAATTAATAACACTTCAGCACATGAAGGAAAAGGGGATTTTTTGATATTGAAAAATTGGTTTCTCAGCACAACAGCGAACAAAGTCCATGTGTGGATGCCACGCTCTGCGACTCCTCAAGAGTCACATGCTGGTTATCAGCTTCTCAACGCTGTCATTTTTAATGTCCTGGCGAGACATTTCTGTCAAGGGATTCTTAGGGTGGAAAATACTTCCTGTGGTGTTACCTTGAAGCCTACATGGGGTACGTGGCCAGCAAGGAGCTGTGCACTCCTCAGCACAGTCACAGACAGCGTGACTTTTCTTCAGAGAGGAGCTAGGGCTGGAACAGAGCTGGAAATTGAACCCAGATCCCCCACTCTGAGGGTCTCAAGTGGGAAAATCCTGTTTTCTGGAGGGTTTTGATGGGCTATAGTGCTGATGGCAGCTGCAGTGGCCTTAATTATGGATCATGAAATGGGGATAATTGGTGGATTTTGAAACAAAAGTTATAACTCTGGTGTTATCTCCTGATCCTGGAGCTGCCTTCATCAACTCACAGCTCAGAGAAGCTCACTATGGGATGGCACCTGCCCTTCTCTTCTTGGGTGGCTCAATTTAAAAGTTGGCAGAACACCCAGAACAGCCCTAATTTAGAATAAAATGAGTCGACTTAAAATAAACAGAATAAAATCAAATAAATCCTGTGGCATTAGTGTTCCTTCGGCTGGATCAGCTCATGCCTCACCAGGATTTATGGCATGGGTGTCAGAAGGAATGTCCAGCCCAGTCAGAGCAGGCTTCTCCCATGTTACTGATGCAGGAGAGTTTGGAGACCCCAAAAAGAAGATGTTGAAGGGAAAAAATGCTGTGGGAAGGCAAGAGGGTGCTGAGAGGCAGCAGGAGGGCAAAACAAAGGCAGGGAGATGCTGAATTGTGTCGATCCTGGGTGTGAGGAACAGGAGGAGGAGGAGGAGGATGAGGAGGAGGAGGAGTAAGTCATTGGTTTTTGATGTATCTGCCCAGCACATTGAACCAGTTTGCAAGGGCAGGCCCACAGCACAATTCTTCTCCCAGTAAATGAGCGTGGCAGCTGCTTCACCTCCTTACTGGTGTTTAAAATTTTTGCAGCAATAACAGAGAATTTGAAAGGACATCAGAGGTGGATTTACGGGGCTCCTGGGAAATCAACTGTTTCCTGTTTCAACAGCTTCTTCATCATAACTCGCTTTCCCAGTCACTGAATGATGTTCTATTAATCTCGGTGTGCAGCGATTCCTGCTGAACACAGAGCTGGCCCGAGCCACAATTTGCGAACCTCAATTTTTCTGTCTCTTCAGAGGAGCAAACTTCGGGCAGAGGTCTGCTGACCAAGTGGGTGATTGTGTTCCCGTGCATCCCGTGAATAATGCAGATAAAAAACCTCCAGTGAATCATTCATTTTGCCCGCACTCCTTCTGAATTAGCCTGCTCGGGGGTGGACCCTGCCCAGCCTCCGGTGTGTGGATTTACATCGAAGTGTTGTAATTCGCAGGTGCTTAAATATCAAAGCAGTGGAGCCTCTGCTCCCTGCATGTGTTCCTGCCCATTCTGGGGGGTTGCACGTGGATAGCCGAGCATCGAGTGCTGTCCCATAAAATCCAGGGTTTGATTTTCAGGTGAAACACGGCACATTGTTTGTGGCTGTGATGGCGAGCTAGGATTAACATTAAAAAAACTTGCAAATGAGGGCAGATATTTTGGCCTGGCTGTAAATTAAAGAAAAATTATTTTGGGTTATTCCATGCTCAGGTGGCAGCTTTCTGCAGCGATGTGTATCTCCAAAAATCAGATTACACCCTCACAGCTTGGCAGTGACTTCTGGATTTTGGGTCAGGCAAATCTTGTGAGCAGGAGGAAGGAGCTGCCTTTAGGGATGGCACTCCTGAGGAGTGTGGACAGCACTGGGAGTGCCTGGGCATCCCTGAGAACCTGCAGCTCCAGAGATCTTTGTGGAAGGTGTGGAGCTTCTCTCGCCAGATATTCCAGAGCTGTATGGACACAATCCTGTGCTCTGGGGTGACCCTGCTTGGGCAGGGAGCTGGGAACAGGTGACCCAGTGTGGTGCCTTCCTCCCTGACCCATTCTGTGGCTCTGTGAATATTTTGTTCATCTGCACAGAAGGAACCCGATGGGGTTGGGATTGTCAGAGGAGTTCTGAGGAATCTCTGAAGTTTCTGTGGGTGTCCAAAGTGCCCATGGCTCTGCTCTGCCTCTGGAATTGGTGCCACTCACATCTAAAACTGCTCTGGGTGTTGGATTCACTGGTCAGGCTCTGTAGGACAAGGCTCTGTAGGACAAGGTGCCACGCCAGCCAGTGGGGGTGACTGCATGGCCAAGGCTTCACAGAAATTCCAGTGGGAATCTGCTCTCAGAGCATTCTCCTGCCCCCGACAGCCAACAAGTTGTGAGGATGCGGCTGCTAATGAGGACTGGCAGGGCAGGGGTTTATCTTTGCCTGCCTGGGAGTTCCTGCTCTGCAGAGAGAGACTGATGCTCCTCTGGGCTCCTGCTCAGGGGCTTTTCCCTTTCCAGCCCATTACAGGTGCCAGAGCTGATGAGGAGCCTGTCTGTCACTGCTGTCCCCGGGGGGAGAATCCTCATTCCTCCCTGTCTCACACACAACCTCTGCTCACACCTTTCAGATCGTGCTGGGCACCAGGAGAGGGGGAGCTCCCCTGGGATCTGGATCACAGCTGGATCACAGCTGGATCACAGCTTCCCAGCCCCACCAGTCCCTGCTCCACACCCCGCTCCTGGCACTGCACAGCAGCTCTGGGACAAACCTCTTCCCAAGTGCTTGGTGCTCCAAGTAAATCCCTGCCCATCATCTTCTGAGTGGGTCCAAAGGAGGTTTGTGTTGTGAACAGCTCTGCCCCACTGCTTGGGGGGGAAGAGCCACCCCAGCAAACACTGCCCTGGATCCACCAGCCAGGAAGGAAAAATGGAAACACCCCCCTGACAGCCGGGGACAGCGGGGAGTTATTTTGTGCAGCCACGTGTGGGGCATCTACAGCTCTTTAATTTACAGAAATGCACATTTGTGACCCAGCCGAGGTCAGGCTGCACTTCTGGTGGGAACTGCTGCTCCCAGCTTGCAGCAGAGGAGGGAAAGGAGATCTGCCCAGGGTTTGTCTGCAGTCAGTGGGGCCCTGCCAGGCCAGTCCGAGGGGATCTGGGTGGCACAGTTTCCTGGCTGTGGCCACAGGGGTTCTGCAGCAGAGCAGGGATGGACTGGGGAGGGTTTGCATCCCAAGGCATCGATCTGAACAGCTACAGCAGCAATAACATGTTTGGATTTCACTGCTAACGAATACCTGTGCTGTTCACTGGTCTGAGCCCCACCTTTTTACTTCCCAGTTTGGGCTGACCTTCTGTCTGACCTTTGCCAGAGTCCTAGTGTTGCTTCCCAGCTCCCATCTGTGAGGAATAAAGGCAAGACAAACAAAAATATCCATATGTGTGTGTATCTCTACTTGTTTAAATATTCTCCCATACCACACTGCCATGAGCTTCCCTCTCCCTGGCTCCCTAACACCCCCTTTTCCCCTTCCTATATCAATTCCAACTCAGTTTATTGCAGTTTTCTGTCTGATATTCCAAAAATTATTTTTCTAGGGTTAATCCCTAACCCCCAGCAATACCACTGGGAGAGCTGTATGGCAGCCTTGAAATAGTTACTACTCAGAGCAAGCAGCCTTTTCAAGCCTTTATTTATAATTCACGGATTGGAGAAGCTGGAGCACCAATTTTAGGGTATAATGCATGATTCTGCTGTAGTTGTGTCTGACAGACCTGTGCTAATTACTCTGTGTGGGTTTGATGGAGAGCCAAGAATGGGTTGTAGAAAAATGTGTATCACTAAAACTCAGGTCCCCGAAGTCAAAAGTAAAACAAACAGAGAGAGATCATTATCTGAAGCAGAGCCTTGCTTGCTGTGTACAGAAAAAAAAGCCATTCCCATGTTTTGGGCTTCTTTTTTCCCCTCCTTTAGATCTAAGTATCTCTGTCTGTATTTGGAAAAACCTTCAGTTTGTACAGTTGGGGCAGACAGAGCATTTATCCTGCTCTATCCCATTTTCCTGCTCTTTGGAAGGCTGTAGCTGGACTCTGTGTGGCCTTCAAAGAGTTGCTTAACCTTCCTGTGCATTAGTTTAGTCATTTGTAAAAGTATTATAATAATAGCCACCCCTGGGGGCTCTCCCAGATTTCAATAATTAATGGGGTTAAAGCAGTTTGTGAGCCTCAGATTAAAGGTGCTAAATAAAGGCATTAAATTCATATCTTTTACTCCAGGAAAAAACCCAAAGTATCAGCGTGGGAAGTGTTGCTTTAAAGCTGGGAGCTGCTGTGATCCTCGGAGTGGATTTTAATTTCCATGCTCCCAATTCAGCAGAGCTCTGCAATCCATTTTTAATTTTGCGATGCCCATTTTTTGCCCACAGGTGAGGGGAATCTGAGGAGCTGTTTGAGCCAGGCCCTGGAAGAGCAGTGGCAGAAGAGGAGGGTCCGTGCGTGTCCGTGTGTCCATCCCTCTGCACGTGTGAGCTCAGCCACAGGAAAGCCACGGGAATACAAGAACCAGGACAAAATGCAAATCGATAAATGGAGCAGGAGAGAAACCACAAGCTGTGCATTTCCAGGGAGGTTCTGTGGGATGGATGGAGGCTGCTGAGCATGACCTAATGCCGCAGGAAAAATCAGCAACCACCGACCTCAGCATCCGAGCAGCCCGAATATTGAACCAGAGGTCCTTGAGTAATTGTCCTTTCTTCACTCCGGGGGTGAAAAGGCTACATTAGACATTCACCAGCAGCAAATGGCACCTGACATCTCTTTAAGTGAAAGTCAGCTCGGAATTTTTTTTAATGGCCGAGCATAAATCTTTTAAATTATAAATCAATAAATAGTTAATTCAATAATAGGAATCTTTTAAATATTTAATGAGTCATATGCAGAATGGCTCTATAACTGGATGTTGATGGAACTGTGTCAAAGGAATTTGAATCAAACTTTTCTAAACTCCCCGTATTAAAATAGTTATTGATTCAAACATAAACTATGAAGACTCTGGCAAAAGTCGGGGGGGCTGGAGGGGCTTGGCATACATTCCCTCGTCCAGGAAAATGTGAAGCCAACAGCTTATTTTTAATGATGGATTCTAGGGCTTTTCAGGTTGTATTAATGCTCCCACCACAAAAATGAGGAAGACCCTACGCAGACAAGATTTTGCACATGCATGTTCATTAAAATTCTGTTTTAATGGCAGCTGTGCTCTGAAATAGAAGCCTGGCTCTGGTTAAAGGGCAGCACTGACAGGAGCACCCTGAACCATCTCCACTGGAAACTGCCCAAAGTTTATATTTTTTTACCAGAGTTTTCAAGCGGAAGACAGTGGGAGCTGTACCTATGGACACCAGACCTGAGTTTGTTCCTTTAGGATCTGTAGTCAGTGTTCACTTACCAAATACGTGCTGCTGTAACTCAACACTTTTCTTAATTACCCTTAATTGGAGGCGTTTTGTGCTTAATCCTCAGACCACATTCAGTGCTCTGCTGTTCCACAGCAGAGGTGGCATCTTCACATCTCCCACAGCCCCACCTCAGCTGCCCAAATAACAAACGAGCTCAGTGTTCATCTCCTTGCAGGTCAAATGGGGAGAGGATGGTGCTGAGAACAGCACGGAGGAGCTGCTCCAGTGGGGAAAAGCAAACAGGGAAGGAGGGCACAAAGAGTGGGAAGAAGGAGGGAAGGAAGGGATTGTCTGGCAGTGGAGCTGGGATTGGTTTTGTGGTGCTGCTGAATGACAGGTGAATTCACTCAGGGGTGTTCAGTGGGCATTCAGTGCTGTGGATTCCACAAACAGGTCCTGATATTTGAGGAACAAAAAGGGCTTTGGTCATAGAATCACAGGATTGTTAAGATTGGAAAAGACCTCTAAGATCATCAAATCCAACCATCAGGTTTGGACCTTAATCTTATTTAATCTTAAGGTTAATAATCTTAACCTTATTTAGGTTTTCAGGAGTTTCCTGCCTTGAAACCACTCAGCAAAAATAACTGGGGAGTCTACACTCCTGCACCAAAACCAGCAATGAAGGCATTTGATGTTGCCTCCTGAAATAACGAAACGTGGTGTCAGAAACTCCTCATCACGACACCCTGTACCCATTAGAAACTGGTTTGTGTCCTGAGGAGCCACAGCCTGACTGCTCAGGATTGGTCTCACTGCCCTGCAGGGGAGTCAGGACCAGCCCAAAC
The DNA here is from genome assembly GCF_000738735.6 of Corvus cornix cornix. Classification (NCBI taxonomy): domain Eukaryota; kingdom Metazoa; phylum Chordata; class Aves; order Passeriformes; family Corvidae; genus Corvus; species Corvus cornix. Next base: position 3,854,021 of record NC_046350.1, on the reverse strand, counting down.
CCAGGCTGAGCATCACCTGAAGCAGGACCTGCTGTTTGCTCTGCCCGTGCATCTGTAATCAATTGCAGTTGGTTCAATATTTGCAGCAGATTAGAGTTTCATTTGTATTCCACACACCTCTGCTTCCTCCTCTCTGCCTGGGTGTATAAATATACCTCCAGAAAAGCTGCCTGCATATCCTTGTTGGGTTTTTTTCTCTCCCCGGGATGACAGATACTGTAACAATGGCAGTAGATTAATATCTCCTTAATCAGCCAAATGAACATGACATACAAGGGTGACAGCTCAATTTGCTGCTAACAGATTGTGCCTATCACAGCCCTTCCATTCCAAGTGATGGTTATTTCTGGAAGAGATCACACGGTGAGGGGAGGACCCCACAGCTCAGAGGCTCCCATTAAATACATCAAGCACCTCATAGGTGTTACTCAGCCTCCTGTCAGGACACTGCCTGTGTGGGGAATGAAATGAGCCTTGACACAGACACTGGCCCTGTTGTTGGCTCCCTCTCTTTATTGCCAGCTATTTTTTGTTTGCTCATGGAGTTTTTTTCCCTGTTGGAGCAGCTCAGATGCTGAGGCTGACTCCTGAGGAGATGCACAAAGAAACATCGTGGGGAGGAAGCAGCCTGGGGGGAAGGCACACGTTAAACCTGAGCCCCACAGCTCAGGATTGGTTTGCAGTTGGGGTTTCGGAAGGATCTGGTTGCTAATTCTGAAATTCAGCCCTCGGGATTTGATCCAAATCTTTCTTTTCCTGCTTCCTGCAGTGTTTGAAGTGAAGGGACCCCAGGAACTGTGCATGTTCTCCCCAGGGGTGTCCCCAGGCTCAGCCAGGTCCCTTTGTGCAGGTCAGCACCTGAGCCCAGGTGGGGACTGGCACCAGGATGTGGAAAACACGCTCAGGCTGTGTTTGGGGGTTTGCACCCCTCACCCCTGCGCTGGGGGACCCGGACAGTGCCTGGGGTGTGACTTTGGTGATGTGCAAACGTGTCCTGGGCACTGCAAGGTCTGACCCTGCAGCCCCTGGTGCTCCCTGTGGGGCTGTGACAGGACAGCACAGTTGGCATTTGGTGGCTGAACCCCAGGAGCTGATTTTCCCAGTGTCCAGATGGAATGCCTTCCATCTCCTGCTTTTGTTGAGACACCCTCACAGTGTCCTTCCCACCCTGATTTTGCACCCAGATTTACAAACCACATTTGCAGGTGTCTGCCAGCCCCATGCACAGGCAGGGATCTCCCCAAACCTCCCAGCAAATCCCAGCACTCTCCAGTTTTCTCAGGGAATGTTCTTGCACAGTTTGCTTCAAGACAAGATACGTGCTTCCTTTTGAAAGATAAAATCGAGCAGTTTGAGTGGAAAAGGTTTCCAAGGCAAAGCTGACAATATACTATTGAAATAATGGCATGAGGATATATCCATATGATTGCAGTTATGGAGCCAAACCCTTCCCAAGGAGGCTTCTGTCATTCCCAACGCTTGCCACAATTTCTGTTATACAAATGTGTTCATTATTTTTATCACTTTTTTTTCATCTTCTTATTACAGGTTTTGCCATGAGAATAACTCATCAAGGTTTTATGACTAATAAATTCTCTAAATTACAGTCCAAGGATGCATTACTTTAATTTTTCCCTCCATATTCTGTTTTTAATTGCCAGGCGATTTCCCACTTGCCTTTTTTAATGACTCATTAGGCTTAAGGGGAGAGAACAGAATTTAGTCCAACAAAGATCTTGCATCGAGTTTTGGGCATCTCAGAAGGGAAGTGGTACATTAAGGGAGGAAAAACCTGAGAGGAGACTTCAGATTTCAAGGGCTGAGGATATTCAAAGTAAAACAAACCAAACAGTTTTAAGAAAGCTGCAGGCCAGGTGTTGTTTATTAATTATTTGAACAATTATCTCTAACGAGAAATGCAGTCAAGATGTCTTTTTGGTTTTTGTAGGATGTAGATGCATGCATGACCTTTAATGTGTAAATGGACCTCCTGGGATCATTTCAGAGCTCTGAAGATTAAATTTAGACATGTCCTTAAAAACCTTGTGAAATCAGGACTGGAGGGAATAAAAGGTGACATTTTTGGTTACGAATTCTTTTTGTGGCTTTGTGCTTTGCTGTCTGCTGGTGACTGGGGGCACGTGAGGGCACCTGCTGATCTCTGCTCTGGAATAAAAGGGAATGCTGCCCATTTGGAGTTTCCTGATCCTACTGCCCATTTGGGGTTTCCTGATCTCACTGCCCATTTTGGGTTTGCTGAACCCTCTGTCCGTTCCAGCAGTGCCAAAAATGGGCTCCAAGGGTGCTTCCATGGGATTTCTGTCAGCAAACTCCATCAGTGAAAATGCCTTTGTGCCAGGGAGGGGTTTTCCACTCTGGGTGTAAAATGCCCAAATCTCACACAGGGATATGAGCCTGGCCTTGGGTTTAGGTACTGGAGAGATGTGAGCCTCAAGTGAAGCATCAGCCACAATTCCAGCTGTATAAAGCAGTTTTTTAGATGCTCCTAGAGATCTGTTCTCCTGCAAGGATCAGGTCTCCAGTGGTGCTCTCCCTGCCTTGCAGCCTGTGCCCAATTTCCCACTCCTGCACAAACCCCCACATATCAAATAATTCCATGGGTTCCTGCTGAAATTTGGACAGGATGTTGTCCTGGGGAACTCCCTTTATTCCCTTTCTTTGCCGCGATGAAGTTCTTCAACTGGTCACGGATTTTAAGGTCCATCACTGGCATGGATTCCCCTTTTCTGGAGCATTTCAGTGGTGAATAGGCAGATCCCAGCAGCCTCTTCCCTGGATTTGGCCCTGGAGAAGCCAGGAGAGGGCTTAGGAAGCTGGGCAGAGCCCCTTTTCAATTGCCTCATGGTCCTGCTCAGCTTGTTCCTGGCCAGGGCTCTGCCAAGCCTCAGCCCAGCCTGTGGAATTCCTCCTGTCCCTGTTTGTCTTGGATGCTTCTGAGGGAGAACATCCGGCTCCCACATTTCCCAGTGCAGGAGTGCTGCCCCGGCTCTCCCAGTGAAAGCTTTCCCAGTGCTGCAGGAGGCCGTGCAGGCAGCTGGGTTCTTTATTCCACTCTCCAAACCAGAGATTCTGCTTCCATTTTATACAGATTTTGACGCTATTCCCAGGTTTCCACTGTGGTGGGAGTGACAGTGAATCCCAGCGTGCTGCTCATCCCAGGAGTGATGGATAATCCCAGCGTGCTGCTCATCCCAGGGGATGACAGATAATCCCAGGGTGCTGCTCATCCCAGGGGGTGACAGATGATCCCAGGGTGCTGCTCATCCCAGGAGTGACAGATAATCCCAGCGTGCTGCTCATCCCAGGAGTGATGGATAATCCCAGGGTGCTGCTCATCCCAGGGGACGATTGATAATCCCAGGGTGCTGCTCATCCCAGGGGATGATAAATAATCCGAGATCCCAGGGAGTGAGTGGGGCTGGAGGAGCAGATTTCAGGTGGAAAACCATGGATAACAAAAACCCATAAAAACCACTAATATAGTGCAGAATATATTTCAGAATATTTAAGAACGTAGGGAACCTGCTGGTGATAAAGAATTAAACCCCTTAATATTGACAGACATTTTCTGTTTGGGGACAGGGATTTGGCTGTGCTGGGCCTTCTCTGAGGACACCAAGTTTGTCCCTGCTTGGGACATGTCCCCTCATGGGCTGGAAGAGCTCAGCTGCTGCACTGCCAGCCCTGCCCTGCTTAAAGGTTTATAGGAAGCCCTAAAGAGCGAGTGAAATCCCACGGACTGCATGGCACAGAGGCAGAAAAAGGAGTTTACACTGCGAGTACCATCGCAGCCGCTCTAGAGGGAGGCAGAGCGCCGCTGCTCCAGGAATCATTCCCGGGTTGTGTGAGCGGCACAGTCAGCAGCAACAACAAAAAAAAGTGCTCTTTGTCAAGTGTGTTTCAGGTGGCAGCACAGGTTATGCCAGTGGCAAAGTCCTTAAATATTCACCTCCATCACTGGCTCAGCAGGATTTGGCTCTCTGCAATCGCAGCTCCCCGATTGCAGCCCTCGGAGGGCAGGGCCCGTTTGTGCTTTGGGAAGCTGGCTCTGAGTTTTGGGCTAATCAGGACTGGAAGTCACGACAAAGTGGTGCCAGTCCTCCCATCTGGGCTCCCGGGACGGGGAGTGATTATTTCATGCGTGTGAGGATTATTTAAATGCGCTCCCCGATGTTTCTCCTTCCTCTGCTGACCAGGAGCAGCTTGCTGGGGGTATCCTCCCACGTGGATTCAGTGATTCCACCGGGTGCTTTCTTGAGCTTCACCCACAAAATCACCAATTTTGGGAGTTGCAGCCGTGTTCAATGTGAGATAAAATCCATCCTCGCTAGAGCTGATGAGTTCAGCCCAGGCTTGCAGGAAATCTTCTCTTCTGCAACATTTTTGGTTGTGTGATTTTTAAACTGGCACAACAACCCAGTTACTAAATAGATTTTACCTAATATCCAAATTTTGTGATGTGTATGTGTGCCTGTTGAGGCCCTGTGCTTTATTAAAAAGAATTTATTGAATATTAGACCCATCCAGGATGCTGCTCACTGCTGTGTGGCCATTCCATCCATCCTGTGCCTTGGAAACAGGAGGAAGTGGCCTGGCTCTGCTGCCCCTCAGGATCTGAGGATGATTTGAGAAGACCTGTGTGTGAAAACCTGAAATTCACTTCCCCCCAGCACACACAGCGTGGAAATCTGCAGCTTTTTAGCCAGGAAAAATCCATCCCAGGGAATTGTGGGTCACACAAAGAGTTTGCAGAGCCAAGTGATCCCAGTTAAACTCCTGAAACTTGTGCCTGTGTGTTTGCAGGCCATGGTTTCCCTCTGGTGACTCCAGTCCTAACGTGCATTAACTGTTTAAACCCAATTTCATTGCAGTTAAAATGGAATATGACTGTTAGTCTAGAAAATACGGCCTATTTCCTCTTACTAGTTAGCTTTTAAAGGTGTTTTACAATTCAAATGAGCCGTGCAATTAAAGGTGACATTGCCAAAACTGGACAGACTAAAATTAGACATTCCTGCTGTGTGTTAGAGCTTGGCCCACATTTACATCGTGCTGTCTTTGGGCTGTACCTGTCTGCTCCAATCTCGTGAGTCAACAGGACACTGAAATGTTCCAGAATCCTGTTGTGTTGTTCTAGTCCTTCTGTCTTCCAGGACTACCTGATCCTTTAGGGCATTCGGTGCTCCAAGCGCACTCGCGGGCACTCGTGCGCACACACAGCAATAATCCAGCATTTTTTTTGGGGATGGTTTTTGCACTGCCTTGACCACTGCAAACCCATAATTAGGAACAAGCCCTGCCTCAAATCCCTAAATTCAGCATCCCAGAGCGGGCAGCAGGGGCTGTGTGTGCTTCTGACCTGATAAAGAAGGTCTGAGGGGAGCTGCCAGCCTCAGGGACAGTCACTTACTCCTGCTTTGATCTGTAGTAGCCTCGGTGTAACCCCTGAGTTACAAGGGTGTTGAGAGAACACTCCCATGGGTGGGAGCTGGAGGAGCCTGGAGGGTGTCTGGCAGCAACAGTGCCCAGAATCCCTGACATCCCACCTTCTAAATACCTCAGTGCATTAATTAATATGCAATTACACCATCCCCGGGTAATCAGTGACGTGATTACCATTAACAATTAGCGCTGTGCAGGATTCTGTCCTTACGGTTTGGGGACAGCAGTGTGAGGACTCCTGAGCTCTCCAGCAAATTAAAAAACCAGAAGTGAGGAATATCCCCCAGAAAATGCCTGTTGTGGCCATGAGGAAAACTCTCCCTCGTTCCAGGCCCAGCTCCCTGGATTTCATAATGGCATTCCTTGAAATCAGTGGAGTTGGTCACGTCCTCTTCCCGCTTGGGGAGCTGCAGTGAATTCTCTCCTATAAGTCCATCTGAACTGCCTGACATGATGCTGTTCCCTTGTAACAGGAAGGTGAGGAAAATTCATTCCCTTCTTTCTGGGAGAGGGGGCAAGGATTTAGTATTTACCATTCCAGAGGGACTTGTGCCCACCTCAAAGCCAGAAATAGAAAGGACATTCAAAATCTTTGGAAGAAATGGTGAAAAACCCCCGAATAAAAGAACAGAAAGTGTATTTTAAGTTCCCCAGTGCAGCTTCCTGGCAGGACAAGATTATATCCCACCATCCACAATGATGTGGTGTTTGTGTAGCACACTTAAGGGGATTTACACTTGTGCTGTTGAACATCTCTGCTATAAAATAGCACAGAAATATGCTAAAAACTTGCTGTGTTGCCTGTCTGCCCTTCTCCACACCTCACTGCAGTGCTGAAGCCTGGCCCTGGGAACAGGCACCTGATCCAGGAGCAAGGAATCTCTAAAACTCTCTAAAAACTGAGTGTTTATGGCACCAGTGACAAGATCCAGCCCCTTCCAGAGAAAGAGATTTTTGAGACACTTGGAAAAGCTACATCCACTCCCTGATGCCAGAGCCAGGCAGAGCCACACAGGGATTTTCTGCACAGGTGATTCCTGGTGGGAATGAGGGGTTTGTGGAGCTCGGAGCAGTTGCAAAAATAGAAGAAACTGGATTGCAGGTGCCTGAGGATGGAGATAGTTTAAAGCTGGGATTGTATCCTGAGGAATGGGGTGAATTCTCCACTTCCAGCAGCCGTGACTTGAGCTTCCCTGCTACCCTCTGGACTCTGAGATGATGAACCAAAAGCTCCCTGAGCATCTCCCCCCACCCCTGCCAGCAGGTACAGATGTATTCCCTGCCTCAGAGCCACGTAAATCCCCACTGTCAGGAAACAAAGTCGATTTTAAACTTTAACGAGCGGAGTAATGGAAATGAAATACAAAGGAAATGGAAAAAAAAAATCGAGTAAAATGTCTTTTTATTTTGGTATTCTGCAGCAAAAAGTGTGTGCACTAAATAATAAATAAGCCATGCAATGTTTTTACAGCTTCTTTCGTATGCGTGAATATTTAAAACATGCAAAAATGTGGAATAGGCATTTACTGGGGACAAAAGCAGAGAACTGATTTTATGTACAGAGAGCAAGATGGGAAAACCAGAGAAATGCATGTTTAATGGCTTGCTGCTCACAGAAGGGAGATATTTCCAAGTGTGAACATATTTGTAGACAAACCAATCTGACAAGTCTGCTGGGGGATGATGGATTACAGCAGAATTGGCCTGGGAAGCAGAATTTTGTTGTGTGGGTGCTCGTGGTGTAAACAGTGCCTGGGGCTGGCAGCAGGGCCGGGAGCTGGGGCTGGGGTGGCACCTGAGAGCTCCTGGGCTTGTTCTGAAAATCCATGGCTGCTTTCCATCCCTTTGCTGGATTTATCTGTGTTGTTTGTATTTAGGAGTTTGGTGATCCAGGAGGAGCCTGAGGGGAGACCTCAGGGGCTGCAGCTCCTCCTGAGGGACAGCTCCGGTCTCTGTGGCAGGGACAGGACCCAGGGAACGGCTGGGGCTGTGCCAGGGCAGGGTTAGGTTGGATTTTGGGAAAGGTTCTTCCCCCAGAGAGTGCTGGGCACTGCCCAGGCTCCCCAGGGAATGGTCCCAGCCCCGAGGCTGCCAGAGCGCCAGGAGTGTTTGGACAGCGCTGCCAGGGATGCCCAGGGTGGGGCTGTTGGGGGGTCTGTGCAGGGCCAGGAGCTGCACTGGATGATCCTGTGGGTCCCTCCCAGCTCAGCATATCCTGACTCCATGATTCTACGATTTAATTCAGGGTTTTCTGCATCCCCACCTAGCTCTGCTGCTGCCTCAGTGTGTGTGTCCCAGGGGGTGACACAGAAGAACAGCACAGGACCGCACAGAGGGGTGTCTGTGCAGGGCCAGGAGCTGGATCAAGGATCCTGGGGGTCCCTCCCAGCTCAGGATGTTCTCTGATTCTCAATCTGAAGCCGGTAACTGTGACCCCTTAATGTGGTGCTTGAAGAGAAGGAGGGAAAGCTGGAGAGAGGCCCTGTGCCTGCTCAGGACCATAAAATCAGAGTATTTCCCCTAGAGATACCGGGAATCACCACAGGTCCTGTGTGAGGAACAGAGAGACCTGAGCCCAGCCCCAGAGTCTCGAGTCAGGTGAGTGCAAAGGGCAGCCCCAAAGGGTCTCCTGGGGCTCTGTGAGGTCTGGGTTCAACTTCAGGCTCAGCCCCTGCCTGAGACTCCCCATCCCTGGAATTGTCCCAGGCCAGGTTGGACTGGGCATGGAGCAACCTGGGATAGTGGAAGGTGGCTTGGAACAAGATGATCTTTAAGGCCCCTTCCAACCCAGACCATTCTGGGATTCTGGGATGCCCGTGCTGACGCTCCCAGGAGGGAGGAGTGACAGGCTGGGGAAGTGAGTGTATCAGGGACTTGCTCCAGGGCCACTTGGCTCTTTCCTTTGTGCTGGGAAGTAGCTGAAACCAGAGAAAGAGCAGCCTGTTGCCCTGACTGGCAGGGGCTCCCAGCTCCCTGCTCCCTGCCTTATGCTTTAATGCTTCTTTAACTGGATTTTTTTTTTTTCCTCCTGACTTTTGATTTCTTTCTGCCAACTTTATATTTTAATACACATTTTTATGGAAATATTTATGGTGCACATGTTGCATATAAAACACTATCATAAAGCTTTTTTGCTTCAGTCCTGTTGAAATAAATGATGTTATTATTATAATAATTTCATAGAGTTATATCTGTTCTCTAATGAAAAAGACCTGTGGCTGCTTGAGCCATCAACCCAGGCAGTTTTTACAGCTTTCTGTAGCTACAGTGACCTCATGGAGCTGCTGAAGCTTTTAAAATACTCCATTTCCCAGCAGAAGTGGGCACGCAGAGCAGAAGGAACAGATAGAAGCAGGAGGTTTGTGTGCTGCCTGACCACGAAATCAGGATTGACACTGCACACAATGTTATGTTTGCACCACCAAAAATGGGGTTATCTCCTTCAGAAATGAGGTGCCAGGGATGCTGCCCTGGTGAGATGGATGGATGTGTTCATCTGATGATGATGGATGGACCTTGGGGCTCGTAAAGGACTTCTTCCTCCACTGAACATTTGTCCAACACTTAAATTACGGAGCTCTCCTGTCCACCTTCAGCTCAGCGCACTCTGGGTTGTGTTTCTGACCCAAACCCAGGTTTCAAGGCTGACACAAATGCCTGAGGAGCCAGAGTAAAAAAACCAAAACAGCACTAAATTTGAGAACGTCTGCTTGTATTTTTTCTCTATATTTTATCTCTGTGTGTGCCTGTGCGTGCACACTCGCAAGCCTTAATGACAAATTTGGAAAGGGCTAAAGCAAAGACCTGCAAAGTACCGTGGGTTTGCAGGAGATTTTAAAAATTAATACTCAAACATGGAAATGCTTTATACAAGAAAGGAACCTTTTAGTAACTTCTGCATCCTAGGGGGAAAAAAAAAAGTATAATGAATAATTCAGGCCTGCGGCGAGGAAACTGATTTGCTGAAGACGTGGGATAAATCTGGGGGTGAACTGGTCCAGATCAACTAAACTGAGAGTTTGGATCAGGAATGAGGGGAGTAAAGCATGAGGGTCTCTGTAATATTGTTGTGAGTGGTCTTTGCTGTCCTATTTAGGATCACGGTGCCACAGGATCCTGAGGATGCTGCTGTTGGGAGTCCTTTAGGAACCCAGCAGAGGAAAGTTTGAAACATTTCCAGTCTGGTTACTCAGGACAAGGGGCAGGAGGGAGCATCACCCGTGGGCTGGCAGCTCTGAGGGGATGGGCTGTGGTCAGACAGGGAGGGTCCTACAGCAAGTTTACTTCAACTTTCAGTTAAAAAAATGAACACTGAGTGGAAATCACCAGAAGAGCCCCAGGATTCAGCAGCTTTTGGGACTCTGCGTCCCTATTATTCTAAAGAATTTTCCACAAGGTTGTTTAATCTTTGCAGAGAGCACAGGCAGGTGACCCTGGAGAAGACGCTGGAGTTCTTTTACTTCTGTCACAGTTCAGAGGCAGAAGTTCTTCCCCCAGTGCCTGCTGCAGCCTTCCTCAGCAAAGCCAAGTGTGAGCTGCAGCCCTGTGAAAAGAGGGGAGATTAAATCCTGTGCCAGGAGAGCTTTGGTGCTGCTTTGCCTGTAGGACCGGGCCCAAATTTGTTCTCTTCAGAAAGAAATGCCTCAGTTATCCCAGAATAACCCCAAGAGATGAGCCAGTAGTGGGTCTCTGTTACACTGTGCAGGTGATACTGTAAATGAAAGAAAATTTAATGAAATAAATGATTTCAAAATCAGTCAGTGGCGTTTTGGAAGCAGCTACACCTGCAGAAACAGCTCTTTGTCAGATCTTCAAACCAGGAGAGGAGTTCAATGGCTGAGGCAAAAACTTGAAAGCAGGGAGGTCAGCAGGGTCTCTCCAGCAGGTCAAGGTCATCCTTGGAAAGGCTCAAAGAGCAGGAGGTGGGGGAGTTTCAGGGAGAACAAAGAGTAGGGAGGGAGATGGAAGCCCAGTTAAAGTGTTTAGGGGATGGGTGGAGTGAGAACTGTTTTGATTTGACCTGAGCTTCCACATAAAGGGCTTTGTATGTTCACAGCATTGATGCCGATTTACTCTCTAATTTTCATAAATGTCACACTCTGGGCATTGCCCTTGCTGTGCTCAGGTACAGGAACTGCCAGGAGTCAAATTCCCTTTTTCAGGAGGAGATCAGTCCACATGCTCCTAACAATCCTCTGGAGCTTCCTTCCCTCCTCTGGGTGAGCCGAGCTGGGTGAAGCCACCTCAGGGAGGACCTTTGTTCCCTGCAAAGGCAGATCCAGGTTGTTTTTTCTGGAGTTTCTGTGCCTCTGTGCTGCCTGTCGAAGGCCCACACTCGATTCCATCACCTCCTTTTTGACCTTTCTGGTGGAGCTGCTCATGGGTGGGGCGAGGGGGAATTTCCAGCAGAAAGAACCAGTGTTTCCTCACTTGTCAATTAACCCCAGGCACAAATTCATTTGCTGCCCTCGCAGCAACCCGGGCAAGGCTGTGTGGTCCGTTTGGAAGCCCCAGTCCTGTCCCGGGATCCTGTGAGGGCACAGACTGAGCCCCTTTTCTGCCATGCCATAAAAGAGCCGGGTTTTGCGTAGTGTGCTTTGGAATGAGCCCCTCGGAGGAACAGGCTCCATAAACTTTTTATAACCTTTATTTTATAAGGTAGAATGAGTTGGTCAAAAGGAGTTTTTTCATGTGTGTGTGCACGTGAATCAGCCTCATGCACAGGTCACTCAGCCTGGCAAAGGAGGCTGGACCACAGGCCCAGCTGATGTGGAAGTCTCATCCAAAGGTGTGGATGAGAGGAGAAACTCTTGGGAATTGGCACAGCACTGCTTAGAGAGGCATCAGGAATGGCCAAATCCACGCTGGGCAGGGCTTGGAGCAACCTGGGCTAGTGGAAGATGTCTCTACCCATGGCAGAGGCTGGATTGAGTTGGTCCCTAAGGTCCTTTGTGACCCAAAACGTTCCATGATTCTATGGGATGCCACCACTTGGATCCCTCTGGCACCCTCAGGTGAACACCAGGTGAGGTAACCCTGAGCCAGGCTCTGTAAAACTCTGACATTTCAAACGTGGCCATTTCAGATGGGTTTAGAATCTGAATTTTAAGGATTTTAAGGTTTAGCTTCCCAGGCTGGGTACATCTCCATCCTCCTCCATCCAGAGCTGACCACAAGCCTGCTGTGCTCCCAGGCACAAGCCCTTGGCCCACCACGGTGCACTTTGAAGTGTGAAAAAGGTGTAAAAACCCCTTCTGACTCACGTAGAGGAGTGGAAGAATTCCATAAAGTTGTTACCAGTGCCACAACTGTGAGATGAGAGAGAATTTGCTCCCAAAATTTTGCAGCTAAAAATAAAATAAAATAAAAAAAAAAAAACCAAAAAAAGCCCCCAAACATCACTCTGCACCGGTAATTTAGACATGGGCAGGATTTTAGGAGTTGTAAGGAATATTACCTGCCATAAAGTTCGGATGGTGTTGAATTTACAAAAAATGCCTGATGTAAAATCATACTGTCAGGAACAATTAGCCATGGTGCATAAAAAACCTCTTACAGAGATTACACTTCCCAGATTGTTTTACAGAAAAACTTGGTGTTAATGTTACGCTTCGAATGCCTTTTGCCATGAAACATTTAAGGAACAACAGTTTATAGTCTCTGATCTTTATGGTTTGGAAGAACGAACGCTCTCCTCATGTTAGGCCAAATTGATGTTTTAAATTCAGGAGAAACCCCATCATGGTAAAAAAGGAGAGAATGTCCTGAGAAGAAAGTGGTCAAATCATTCCAAGATGTTATGGGTTTAAGGGTTTTTTTCAGCTTTTTTTCCTACGGAAAAATTTTCATGGTCCTGGGCATCTGGTCAAAAAACACAGAAGTGAGATATTTTTAGACAGGCACATTTGGGATAAAATTACCCACTCTGGAGTGCTCAGGGACAACCTGGTGTGTCTGTGGCACTGGGGATGGCAGGGGAAGGTCCCTCCTTGCACGGATGCTGCCCCAGCAGCATGGGCTGGCTCGGGAGCACTGAGGAGAGGGCGGAAGCCTTCTCCTCCTCCTGCACTATGCCAGGCACTGTCTCCTCTATGTCCACGTGCATTCCCACAGCCGGGCTCCGGGGAGAACCACTGCCCACCCCAGCACTGAGCAGGGCAGGGTTTGCCCTGATAGAACAGGCAGGACTGAGCACAAACACACCCTGACATAACCACGGCAGGGAAAGGGGCTGGGAAAGGGGTGTTCAGGCAGGTCAGGGACCCTCCTGTCCCCTCACATTGAGGAAAGCTGCAGGGAAACCCCCTCCAGTCACTGACATTGCCAGGACACGGCTGGTCCATCCCCTGTGCTCCCAGCACCTCCTGTACAGCGCTGGTCCTGCCCTCGGCCTGGTCCTGGTGTATCTCCGGTCCTGCTCCATCCCTGGTGCTCCCCCAGGTCTGGTTCTGCTCCACCTCTGGTGCTGCCCCAGGTCTGGTTCTGCTCCATCTCTGGTGCTGCCCCAGGTCTGGTTCTGCTCCATCCCTGGTGCTGCCCCAGGTCTGGTCCTGCTCCAGCTCCATCTCTGGTTCTGCTCCATCTCTGCTCCTGCGCTGGTTCTGGTCCTGCCCCGGGCCTGGTCCTGCTTCATCTCTGGTCCTGCCCCACCTCTGGTCCTGCCCTGAGCCTGGTCCTGCCCCAGGTCTGCTCCTGCAGCTCAGACTGACTGCAGGGACTCAGGATCCAGCTCTCCCAGCCTGGCCTGCAGTTTTTTTCCAGCCCTGTCAGCACCCGCAGCCAAGGCATCCCTGGCAGCTCAGGCTGGATTCTGTTTGGCCTCACGCATCATCACCAGCCTTGCCAGTTTGTTCAGGCCTGGGGTGATGATGTGTGAGGCAGAAAAAGCCCAGCCTGGCCTTCAGGTGCTGGGCACAGTCACTGCAGAGGCAGGGAATGTTCTTCCATGGGTCCATGTGAGCCAGTGTGACTTGGGAATCCTTGAGGCCAGAGCAGGTCCTGGACTCAGCAGGGTGAAGGTCCCTGTGTGGGGATTTTACTTTGGTTTTCTTCTCTTTAAGGGGTGGCTTGATGGGCACAGGAGTATTTTTAGGAGTGGCCTGGCATCAGATTAATAAATACATCCCAAGATGGACTGTTCCATGTGGGATTTTCTGTTCCCACCACCCCATATTAGGAGATGCAGTTCCAAAATAACTGCAAGTGCCTATAGCCCTGCAAAGAACCCCATGGAAACTGCAGAGCAGGAAACTGAGCCAGGCAGGAGCATCCATAATGCTCAGAAGTCGTATTCCTGACATTTTCTGGCAGGAATGGAAAAGCAAATCACGAAGGTCCTGGAATATGTGCAGGTAAACACTGAGTTGGCACCAGAATTCCTCGTGGCTGTTTGCTTGAACTAGCATGGGAAAGGTTTTTTAGGATGGTGACCAAACAACATCAGGCTTTGGGTTTGTACATTGGTCCCTAAATGTTTCTAAGGGTTGATGGCACCCCATGGCATCACAATCCAACAAATCCTCCCAGGTGTGTGATGAGCAGAGTGAGTAAAACCAGGGAGATGCCCCTGGCAGTCCTGGCATTGCCCTGTCTGCAGGTTCAGGTTTGCACCCAGCAGGGAGAAGAGGCTGGGAAGGAAGGTGTGGATCTGTGAGGAGGGTGAAAGTTTAGGGAGAATTCTCATTTCTTCTTGTTTCATGCGGGATTTAAAGGGACTCACACAGCTCAGGAATGCCAGGGCTGGATCCAGAGCTGATTGACATCAACAGTTTCCACCACCTTCAAGGAAAGCTGGATTTTTTGATTGATCCTGATGGTGTGGGATGAGCTGCAGAACTGTACCCCTGGAAAATCAACCCTGAGCCTGCCTGGAAGTGCTCCTGCTTGCTCCTTTTTCACCAGCTCATTTAAAGAACCTCACAAATCTCATCCCAAAAGGCTCCATGAGACCCTGAAAGCACCTCAGCTGTACTCATGTGTTGGGCACTGTGCCTTTAAGGTGGGATTGCTCCAGAGGAGAACAGGAGTGTCAGGAGTGCTCCTTTTAACTTCAGATGATGTGATAAATTGATCAGACCTCAGAAGCCACAGTGCTTCCTTATTCCTGCAGCTTTGATCTAAAATGCTGTTTATTTATGTTTTATGGAACTATAAAACCTCCAGTAAACATGCCTTGTGCTTTCTTCATGTTGTACATGAATTCTGTCAGGAAAACGTCAGGCAGAAATAATGAAGATCTTTATTGCCCTGCTGCTGCTGCTGGTGTCTTCCTTTGGAAGCTGGGATGCTTTGTGTGGGATTCACGAGGGCTGCAGATGTCCTGCCTGCCGAGCAGCTGGGCCAGAAGGAGGCTTTTCCTCGTGGAATCCCAATGGATACAGCAGTGAGGGCGCTGTGAGAAAGCAAGGATTTGATATTTCTCTCTATCTCTCATACCTGGAGGTGTTAATTGCAGTGGTGGGATTTACCTCCCGTGCCTGGCTGCTGGTGAAATGTCCTTGATAAAGGGTTTGATCTTGGTTTGCAGCATCTCCCAGCAGCCAAAAAACTCCTGGGAAAACCTGCTGGGCTCGCATTGAATCCCTGGGATAAGAGGTTTTAGATCATCAGGAATATCCCAAATTACACAGCAGTGCCTCCTTCCACTTATATAAAATAATTCCCACTTACATAAAATAATTCCCACTTACCACAGCGGAGCATTGTCAGCGTTGCTTTAACAGAGCTGGGAAATAAATCTGTAAATTCCACGTGTGCCCAATTGCTCCTCACTGCCGGTTTCTCTCTTCCTGATGCATCCAGGCCTTTCCTCAGGGATTTGAAGCGCTCCCCTGGCTCCCTTAACTGCTGCCCCTCTAAGGAGAGATGTTTTGGGGGATTTGCTCTGTGGCCAGTGGCTCCTGTGAAGAGGAATTTTCCTCCTCTGGAGCTGCCCAGGCTGGGAATTGTCCTTGCTTCCTGAGCCCTGTGCACAGGGAGACTTGGGAAGGCGGGAAAGGTGGTGGTTGTGTGGGTTCTGAGGTGGGAAAGTGATAGGGAATTTTGGGGGTTCTTTCCAAGCCCCTAACCCAGCTCCTGCAAGAAGAGAACCTGAAAATGAAAGAATACTACTGGAAATTGGGCACTTCTGGGGCTTCTTTCCAGGAGCGGGCAGCAGCTAAACCCTCCTGGCAAAGGGATGTGTATTCCCACAAAGGTTTAGGTCCAAAAAAACCCACCCCAGATGCTTTAGGAATTATTCTTCTGTGTTCAAGTCTCTTTTTATGAATTCATGGGGTGATGGTAGAGATGTAAGAGCTGGAACACGGGCTCAGAGCAGGAGTTTAGAAAATGGGGTGGGTGAGAATAGAGATTCGCCTTCCTGGGCTGTGTTTGGGGAGAAAACAGGGCTGGCAGAAAGGGCAGGGAGCTGAGTTATTTTTCTAACACCGTTTCTGACCACCTCTGCTTGTTACGGTGATTAATTTCTTTATTTTTAGATTTGAAGGACTCCCTGCCACCCAGAAGAGCAGAGAGCTGTCAGCTCAGTCTGGCTGTGTGAGAGGAGCAGGGAGTGACTTAAACTGGGGGTCAGCAGTGAAAACAGGTGGGAATGTGGGCTCGTTCACCCCCAAATCACCGTGGGTCAGCATTTCAGCAGTGGCTGTGCTGCCAGTCAGCCTCTGCTTGGTTCTTCCTCTGCCAAACGTGCGCCTCAAACTTCTCCAAGAGCAGCACTCGAGTCCTTTCGGGGTGCTGGAGCAGGAATGGGAAAGTTGCCTTCCTCTCCATTGGAAGGGAGAGCCAAGGAATAATCCCATTTTCCAGCCACCTTTGTACCAGCAGAGTTTGTGTGTTGTGTCTGACCTCCTGTAACAAGGTTAAACCACAGGGATCCCCTGGAGAAGCTGCCATTCATCTTTTATATGCGAAGATTTTCGAGTATAGAGAGGGGATAAAGCTAATACGGTGTTTAATGGGAAAAAATTATGACACCAGTAACACATCTGTGTCTGTAGTTTCACAGGTTTTCTCTCTGTATATTTATACATGTATATATGTATAATTTAATATCAGCCTCAGGGTTGTGGTCTCACATGTCATCAGCTTGCAGGAAACTGGATCCTTGGCCTAAGTATCAGATGAGTTGCTAATGTTTGGAAAAAAAGCAAAAAACATGCTTTGGGTCTCTGTTTTATGGCTGTTATTGAAGTAAGAATTTGTGATTGTAACCCGAGCGCTCGCCTGGCCAACATGTTTTCATTATTGTCTGGATAATTGAAAGTCCAGGCAAATTTGGATGCTGGGAGACACTGCACGGGAAGGTCTTGGTGCTCACAAGTGTTGAGGTGGCTCAGATTAAGGATGAATATATGAATATGTTTCAGCATTTAATGCAAGGCTTAAAGATTTGTTTTATTCCCCAGACGTGGCTGATTAACTTGTGCTTAATTTATTTCCAGTTCTGGTTATCCAGCACTCCCGGGCTGTCACCCACAGCTCTGCTCTCCTGAGCTGCACTTTGGCTTCTCAGGCTTCATTCTGCTGCAGTTCAGGGTGAACAATCCGTGAAAATGTGTTATTACCTGGTTGTGGAAGGAGTTGTGCCAAGGGAAAGGACCTTCCCTCTTGTGGGAAGGGCTGGGAGCAGAACCTTTCTATCCATGGAGCTGCACCTGTGGAAAGAAGCTGCTGGATCCTCAGCAGCCTGTAAAACCAAGTTTAAACATTTCTGTCCGTGTCCCACCCGCTCTTGAGGAATTCCTGTTTGGTTTTGTTTGTTATTCCAAAAAAAGGGGTGATCCTGGTTCCGTCCGTGGCTAAAAAAGCCCCAGAATTTTGGTTTGTGGGCAGGAATTGGTATTTATTGAAAATCCTCGGAGCTGGAAGGGCAGATGATGGGGATTTAACCCAAAAGGTGGTCCTGTGTGTCACTGAATCACGATGACAGGGGCACCCCTCTGCCACAGCCCAGGCCCATTCCTGTTCCGTGGGTAAACACAGGATTCAAATCCACAGGATTTATGGACCCAGCACTTTCCCCACCACGCTCACTCCAGAGCTGACACACACAGAAAAAGGCAAATGAGGTTTGCAAGTTAATCCCTATTAACTGGGCAGAACTGGGAAATTAAACCCAGCGAAAACTTTGGGTGGCTTTGGAAAACACCTTGGGACTTCTCTGCCAGCTTTCTGGATCCTTTAATTGGATGCACGTGTCTGTGCTGACAGGAGAGCGGGGCTTGGGCCCTCATTAATCTTCACACACCAGAGGCAACTGGTGGAGGGCAGCCCCCAACGCACGTGGAGCAGCCCTGCCTCGTGCTGCCCCACGGCTCGGGGGGAAAAGCCTTTGAACAACTGGGAAAAGCCAACTCCATCCTGAGCTCTGCAAGGAACTAATTACTTGCCTGGGCTCTCCCCCATACCAGCTTCTACCCCATAAATCCCCCGAGCAGCAGACATCCACCAGCTTCTCCTCTGAATCAGGGCCTTTATGTACATCTCGACTTGCTGGGGGAAGATTCATGGCCCGAGCTGCCTTTAAGTATTTTTGTTATGAATAGGAACCCTTAAACATTTCCTTCTCATTTAATTTATCTTTCTTTTTTCGGGCTTTCAACACCAGGTACGAGCTAGAAATAACGGGAGGCAAAGTCTGTCCCTGAGAAAAGGGCCTTAAAATAACAAAGTGTGCCCTGGGAAGGAGAGGGGTGAGGGGAATAAATTGCCCATTAGCAGCAGGACAATACCAGTAGGGACCAGTGTCCCCATATATTGACTTTATTCCATGTTGGAGCACGCTGGGCATGAGGTTTCTACTTGATTTTGGGATGTCGTGTAGGATGATGATACTACAGCTCAGCCATTCCTCTTTGTCGAGGTCCTTCTTAATTAATTATTAAGATCTGGTGATTTACTTACACTTGCACCAGTGGGGTTGGGGTATTTTTGTTGCGTGTTTAGGGTTTTTTTGGGTTCTTTGTTTGGTTTTTTGAGGGGTTTGCTTGTTTGTTTTTGTAGTGGGTTTTTTGTTTGTTTGTTTTTGTAGTGGGTTTTTTGTTTGTTTTCATTTTGTTTTGGTTTGGTTTTGTTTTGTTTATTTTAGGTTTTTGGGGTTTTTTTTCTGCATGGACTGAGAAGGTTCAAGCTGTGGTTTGAATTAGGGGTTCAAACAAATCCAAAGGAAACACTGACTTCCTCCCACTCAGGTATCCCAACAATAAACCTGAGGAGATTTCACTTGGACACGGATTGTGGATTTGCTAGCGCTTTTATTGAGTCCCATTTTACAGCTTGGCATGCCATGGAATATCATAGCAGAGCACAAAACCTAACACTAATAATATACTTAGAGCTTAAAACTGAGCCCTGGTGGGACTCAATTCTTTGTTCATGGCATCCTGGATGGACTAAAGAACACGGCAAAGTCCAAGAAAAGGCAGATAATGGATAAAATAATCTGTGCAGGAACTGGATTGTACAGAGGGGAAGGTCTGTGTTCTCCTGTCCATGAAACGGGGCTGAAATGCAAGTCCTGCCCTGTGGCTTCATGTGCACTGGGCCATGAGTGAAGTAACAGCCTGCTTTTCTCAGCTGCTGAAAGCCCCTTTTTAGGGGCAATTTGGTTCCTTGCCTTTTCAAAGGGAAATTTCCCCCACCTTATTTTTCCTAGGTTCTGTTTACAGGTGACATAAGGACTTACAAATGTGCAACTCGTCACCAGGGCCAGAGTGACCCTGCCCATTAGCAGTGCTGTGTGCAAGGTGCGTTTTGGGGGAGTCTCAGGAGAAAAATGGCCATTTTGGGGGAGTCTCAGGAGAAAAATGGGCATTTTGGGGTATTTCAGGAGAAAAATGAGCTTTTTTCTCATTTAGCCCAATTGTGCTTTTTATAAAGCCAATGACAACCCTCCTGGTGTTTTTTTGGGGAGCAGCTCGCACCTTGGTGGTGAGTTCACCTTCCTACTTGGTACCTGGATGCTCCAGCATCTCTTCCAAGCAAAATTTTGGGACTAAAATGCCTGGAGAAAATGAGTACTCCAAAGTCATCACCCCCAGGGCTTCTCTGCTTCCCACTGACTGAGGAGAACATTTTTTCCCTGCCTGTTCCAGCCCAGGCAGGGAGGCTGAAGACAGCCTGTGTGGTTTCATCTAATCTGCTCCTGGAACTTCCACCACCACGTTGGATAGCTGGGATTTGGAATGTTAACCACGGAATCAGCCTGAGGAATTTAGAATTCACTTCAGCTATGGCGGGATTTGGTACAATAAGATCATTATTGCCTCGAGATACCCTTCAGGTCATTAATTTAAATTAGAAATGCCTTCAAACAGGATATTGTGCATAGCTCCTTCCATAGGCTTTAAAGCTTAAATAAGCTCCAGAAATCTTTGCTGCCAGATACTCCATTGGCAGATGTGGATCACCTCTTCCAAGCAGTGGAAGTACCTGCCTGTGGTTGTTGAGAGTGGCATCAGAGGCGTTCTTAATTGTGCTAATTATTGTTGTTGTCTTTAAAGGACTGAATCCTCACACAAGATAATCACTTGTCATCGTTCTTTAGGGATTTGGCACTGGAGAGGGAGTGGTTTCTTGCATAACTGGATTCAGGCTAAAATAACTGTGACCTTGTAAATGAGGTGGATGTTTCCTAGGGAAGACAACTCTTGGAGCAGTGGAGGCTGTGGGAGGGAGCTGTAGCTGGAAAAGGAATTTTTAACAACAGGAGACAGCACTGTGAGGTGGGAAAGGCTGAAGGAAGGACTGGGAGGGACCTGGATGTGATGGGTGAATGAAGATCCAAAAATGACCTAAATATCTGAGGGTGCAGAGGTGCTCCAGTGCAAAGAGAAGGTTGGCGTGGAGAGGCAGGGCTTTGGCTCACTCTGGGGATGGAAATATTGGAAATGATCTGCAAACTGAACTGATACAGCACCAGCCACCTCAGAGGGCAGAGCCTGCAATTTCTGCTCCGTGATGGGTGTGGATGTGCCACAAGCAGAGCTCAGCGCCTTGGCCTCTGCTCCATCCCTCAATGCCACAGCAATCTGATTTTAAACAAGCTTCCCCCAAAACCTAGTACTGAACTGTGCTGCCAGGCTCAGCAGGAAAGACTCAGCAACATTTAAATTAACAGTTCTGTCAGCTACAAATTTTGGTCTCCTAGTGGTTTCAGTCAACTCTTGCAGCCTTTGATTATTATTTCTTCCCCCAGTTTGAATTTCCCCGTTCAGAACGGGGATTACCTCACATCCAGGGTTTCTCTTTGACCTGGATTTCGAGTGAGGGGCTGAGCTGTCAGTGCTGCAGGCATCTGGAGAGACCCAGCACTTGAGTATCCAACCTGATTGCAAACGTACCTGTGGAGGTGTTTGCAGTGAGTGTTGGGTGATCACAGCACACACAGAGCCCGGGCAGCTCCCAAATCCTCCCAGGGCTGGGGCAGGAACCTTCATTCCTGGGAAGCAATTGCTGCAGCGTTTGTGCCCTTGTTTTAATGATGTTTCTGAGGTTTCCTGCACAAGTTGCTGCTCAGTGATGAAGAAAGGCATTCGCTGTCTAGTCCAGCTTGTTTCTTGGAAAGCTCGGAGTGGAAGCTCATGGCTGGTTATGGATAATATCAAATTGGTTTTTCCCCCCCTCTCTAACCACCCAGAGCTGCCCCAGTGCTCGCTGCTGTCTTCCCATTTCTTGGCTAACTGGGGGAAAGAAAGCTCCCTGGCAGCTTGCCACGCCGAACCCCCCCAGCCCTGATTTATTATCACCAAAACCAGCTGCAGATGTCGGCCGGGCCAGGGCTCTGCTGCCAATTAGGGCGTCTCATGCAGAGATTCCTGCTCTGCTTGCCTGGCACTGATGAGAGCAGGGATGAGGGGAGTGGGGCTGTGCCATAAAAACAGAGTTTAAAAAGATGGGGAATGGGTTTCACCTGGGCAGGTAGGGGCTGGAGCAGTCTGGGAGGACGTTGGGTCAGATTTCAGGGATTTCAGCCCATTTCTTGGGTCTTTTGTTGAGCTAATGAACCCTAAAATTCCACACTGAAACTCACCCAGCCCGTGTGGTTTGGGGGCTTGAAATTTGTCTGGGGTTCACTGAAAGGCTGTCTGAACTTTTCTGTATTGGAGAGAAACTTTGAATTTTCAGTAGCCCCCAAACCTCAGCTCAGCCTCTCTGCCTGGGGGAGCACCCTGGGAGGGTTTGGCTTCTGAAACCATTTGGGGAATGGTGAGAAAAAAAGATTTTCTGGGAATTCTTGGATGAAAATAGCACCACGTACAACTATGGAGAAGGGAGAGGAGGAGATACAAACATTTCCCCTGTTGTAAAGTACATCCAGCCTCAGGTTAGATATTTCCTCCTGCTGTTATTCCGTTGTTAAATCAAACTGGTCACAAATGTAGATAATCTCGTTCAAAATTAAGGGGATAGAAAACATGATTCCTTGAATCCCTTTATTCTACTTCTGTTACACTTCTGGTCTATGATCTTTGTGGCAATTTCAGCAGTAATTTCCCAGTACTGCATTTCCAGTGCTCCACGTGACCTCTTACATCCAAAAGCCTGCTCTAAGTATTATAAACATGATGAATATCACCAACTTAGATTTTCAACGCTCTGTGCAGCGTTGCAACCATGATGTGACAAAGTTAAATACAGCTGAGGACTGTGGGAATTAAACTGGGAGGGGGGGAATTATCTGAGTGCAGAGCGAAATAAATGTGTGAAATTGTGGGAGAGGAAAATCTGACCCAGCCTCATTCATTGGTCCCGTTAGCACCTAGGATGGGAGGATGCTCCTTTGGATAAGAGCAGTTGTGGCCCTTAGTAAGGAGCCTAAAATATTTTCTTTTTCCTTAACTCAGTGTTTTTTTAATGTTGGCTAAAACTCCTGAAATTCAGCAAAAAAATAAAAATCTGGAAGGTGTTCTGCTACTTACTGATTCTCACAGACCTTCTTAACACGGGGTTTACATTTATGCCGTGTCCTGAGACTTCCTAAAAATAAATAAATAGAAAATCCAGGAGAACTTAAAGACGCCTTTTCCTAAACATTTACCCTTTCTATGGTGCGTCTGCATCCATCTCTTTATGCTTCCTGTAATTTCTAAGGTTAATAGGAAATAAATAAAATCTCAGACTGTAGGTTTATAACCTGTGTATTTCCAGCTCTGGATATTTGATTTAAAAGCAGCTCTCAGTGATCTCCTCGGGTATCAAGTGCTGAGTGCTCCAAATGAAATACAAAAGCTGAGCTCACCGCTGGCCCAATCGGAAGGAATTCCTTGCGTACACACACGAGATCAGAGCTCATTAGCCACCAATATTAGATTAAATGAGACTAAACACTACAGAGGGTGATTTTCCCTTCTCCCAGTGGTTTATTATTGCCCTAATGCAAAGCACTGCTTTGCTGGGGAGAGTTTGCAGTGTTTAGTCTCTCCCCGGGATGTTCCGAGGGGATCCCGGAATTTCGGGGCTTATCTCCAGAGCAATCTGATGCACGGCCCCGGCAGAACAGAGGGGTGAAACCCGATAACTGGGCTTTGCTCAGACTTAATAGTGACATAAAAGACTTGATTTTCCCCTTTAAGGGCCGAGATGGATTTCCCGATGAAGATGTGGTGTTGTGTTACCGGAATGCACCAAAGGATTTTGTGAGCAAAGCCCCCAATAAAGCCCCACAGCTCCTGTTGGGGCTGGGGAATTGGGATGCTTGAGAAGGGCCAAAAACACCCACCTAAAGTTAAACCAGGAGTTTGGGTTCTGCTAAAGCTTCCCTGGCAATGACACTTGGCTGAGCTCTGCGGGCATCCCCGGCGCTGAGTGTGCTCGGTGTGTGGGACGAGGCTCTGCAAGGAGGAGGTTTTGTTTTGTCTTTGCTTTGTCTGTTGGGGAAACTGAAAATTGGTTCCTTCCAGCAGGAATTGCTGCTTGCCAACGGGACACATTCCCTGGGATCTAAACGTTGTTTCGCTTGTGGCAGAGTTGATGAATGCTGGGTGTCTTTCTTAATTTTCACTTTCTCTAAGGAAAAATGCCATGAAATTTTTCTGTTGGGTCTCCTGAGGGAATTAAGGGATTCTTGGCCAGGTGAGTTCTACCTCAATCTCAGGGATCCTCATGGAAACAACAAAATTGACACAAGCTATGTCCTGTTCCCTTCTACCTTGGGGGAAAAAACCTCCCCAATCAACCCATTCCTTGAGGCTCTTGAGGTTTCTGCACTGTCAGGATTCCAGGGACCCGGTGGATCCTAAATTCCACCCCCCCAGTGGGGGGAATCTGAGCAAAACAAATCCCACATTCTGCTCAGAATATTTTTTGCAACACAAATGTGATGCTCTGGTGCGACACAGAAACGTTGCCAAAACCACACTGCATCTAAATGCTTCACAGAGCTCAGTCAGATTTTCCTGAATTTTTGTTTCAGAAGGAAAAAAAAGCTGTAGCAGAATAAAGTAAATCCTGGTCATGCTGTTATCAAGTGTCACTCTGGATTTTCAGGGATTTCTTCTAAAAATTTTTCTGTAGAATGAACATAACAGCATTAGAAATTTGAAACTGGACTAAAGTTTGGATGTAATAGAATATTTCCATCCATTCAGGTTTTAAATTACCCAATTGATTTTGCTATTTTGGAATTTTGCTCTTGCCTAAAAACCCACGAATTTAAAAATCCTGGAATTCTTTATGAATTGGAACTCCCTTTTCTGCATAGAGCTGATTTTCCCTTCCTGTGAGGTGGTGCAGAAGTCTTTAAGTCGTTCAGTGAGTAGCTTACACCAGGTACCTGCTCACCTGGATGCTCACCTGTGGTGGGGAGGAATTCCCACCAAGTATTTTTTGTCAGGTCCAAAGGACTCATCTGCAAAGGAAGGAATGATCCTGAATCTCCCAAATCCCACGGAATTGCCTTAACCATAACATTATTCTTCCTTTTGGTGATTTGGTGGTGTTTGGAAGCATTTGATTGTAATTAATAATGCACTGAGCAGAGCAGCAGCAGCTGCACTTGCGTGTGGTAGAACCAAAGACAATATTTTATGATTTAAGAAGCCTTCACAGGTGATTTCAACCTCCAGCCTTAAACAGAAAGCAACCTGCAGCTGGAACAAGGTATTTGACAGTGTGCTGGGGTTTTTTTTTGGATGTCAGAACATGCTGGGTGTGGAGATTCCTGGTGTGAGGGACAGAAAAGCTCTAGGGATGAAGGGCCTCTGCTCCTTGGGAGGTGCAGGTTTCCCATTAGATGTGACCAATAAACCCCACCCTACCACCTCCAGAAACAGAAGCTGAGGGGTTCATGGGAAAGTCTCACCTGCTTTGTCCAGAAATCCTTCATTTACACACCGTGAATTCCCTGTGGGATTAGAGATGGACAGGATTGGGGTTAATATTTGCAAAGTTGGGACAATTCCCTACAGTATTTGTGTTTCTCAGCCAAAACTTTTGCAGCCTACATCTCCACAGCAGGATAAGATTGTTGGGTGCAAGAGGTTGTTAACCCACGTGTTATTCTGCTCCTGACATTAATTTGGTGCAGAACTTCAGAGTCTGAGTAGAAAAATCATATTTTAGAACAACACGGAGCAAACCTTGTCCCCTGATGAAGTGGGGAGTGAAATCTCTTTGGAAAAAGGGGCTTAGCACCACTGTCCCTGACAAAAGAGGAGCCAGCAGAGGTTGGTGGCCTGGCGCGGCTGGGACATCTCATCAATGCTCTGGCTTTAATTGAGTTCTTTCACTGCTCATACACTTTTAATAACATCTGGAGACAGGGAACCCAAGGCCGTGGCTTCTGTTTCTGATAGATTCCTTTGCACCGAGATTTAATGGATTAGCCAAAATGATGTGAAAAAATGGATCTCTGATTTATGACCTGCAATTTTTCGCTTACTGCAGCATTTTTTTCCCCCCTCAATCAGTGTTTTCCACCCTGTTAAAGCCTTGTGTGAATAAGTGCTATGTTGTGTTTCTGGATTTGCCCGGAGGGCTCATCAGACGACCCTTTGCCTACAGTCCCCACCAGGCCATTTAAACAGGAAGTTTAATTTTATAGTATTAAAAAAGAGAAAACGGTACTTAATTATCTGGCTGTGAAACAGCAGTACTCTTTCTTAATTTTAGTAGCTAATAAAATGCTGTTCCTGCAGTTAACTACTTCTGGTCCAAATGCGCTACAATTTTGGCTATTTGAATAGAATATTTTATGAACTGTTATATATTGCACTACAGTTTTTAAACTCTGCTATGA
The DNA here is from genome assembly GCF_000738735.6 of Corvus cornix cornix. Taxonomy (NCBI): domain Eukaryota; kingdom Metazoa; phylum Chordata; class Aves; order Passeriformes; family Corvidae; genus Corvus; species Corvus cornix. The sequence continues at coordinate 3,828,322 of NC_046350.1, read as the reverse complement.
CATATTTCTCTCAAGATTTATTAGCATTTTTTATTTAAAACAATATATTAAAGAGAGGAGAAAGAGTAATCTTAGCTAAAATTCAAATATTAGAAAAACATAACATAGACCAAATCTTTTCATTTAACTTCCCCCCCTTCCCTCCTCCACCTTCTCCTCTCCCACCGTTGCTATAAAAAAGTTTTTTGGAACAACAACCCACACCTGCATCATTAATTCAATATGTCTTCCAACATGACTCAAATCAGAGTATCAGTTTCAGGGGCCATTTGCTACTTAAATGACTTTATGAAAACAGAACAATGAGCTGCCCCTATGCAGCCCTGACTCCAACTCTGGCTAAAATAAACCTCGACATCTTTTATATCCCCGTGCATTTCTTTCTTTCCCAACAGTTGCCTCTCTGCTGCTCCCCCCCGCCCCCCCGGAGCAAACAGGCTCATTAAGTGCCAGGTCTGCTGTGTGCAACTGTCTTCAGAAACTCGTTAAAGCCTCGAGCCGGGGCAGGGTGTCTGTGCCCAGGCACAAACCCATCTGGAAGTCTGCTAAATCAAAAATTATTTGGGGTGAAAGCCTTTAGTCGCAGCCCAAGCTGTGAGGGAAGAGACTCCCTGCTCATATTGATAATATTGGGAATTTTTTCCCCTCAGTTTAAGGTGCTGATGGAGGAATGGTGCAGATGAAAGGAGCTGTGTTGGTCCCATCATTGCAATGGGCTGAGGGTGATTACAGGGAGGTTTTTTGCCCTCAGGTTTTGGGTGAGAGAGAAGATTCTTAGAAAGCTGGGGCTGATCATCTACTTCAGGTAGTGCTAGGGAGGTTTTGATGAGATATTAGGAAATGATTTCTTCATAGGAAGTCTTGTCCAGCATTGGGACAGGCTTGCCAGGGAGGTGGTGGAGTCACCTTCCCTGGACAACGCTCTGAGGCACAGGGTGGGATGATTGGGTGCCTCTTTGGGGTGCCTCTGCAGGGCCAGGAGCTGGACTGGATGATCCTCGTGGGTGCCCTCCAGCTCAGGAGATTCTAAGTGTCCAAATGATACGTGCTTGTGACACCTGGGGACATTGTGGAACGGTTAACATGGTGGTGGGGCTGGGTTGACACTCGGACCTGACGTTCTGGGAGGTTTTTTCCAACACTGATGATTCTGTGAGCTCCAATTACAAACTGCTCTTCCTCTGGTGCTCTACTAGGGGGTGTATCCCAGTTGTAGCAGCTGATTTAATGGAGTTACCTCTAATTTCAAGGGTGCCTCTATTCCACACAGGCCAGATTGTCACCTTGAGTTCCCCAGGGGGCTCTGGGTGTCCTGTCTGGTGGGGGAAGGAACTCGGAATAGACATCCCACACAATTCCTTACGAGTCAGGTCGCTTATAAAGGAAATTATGCTTTGTTTGCAGAAGGGATCAAACCCCAGCGAGCATCTGCTGAATCTTGGCTGTCACTTAGCGATGGAGGACACGCGATTCCTGCTGCTCCCACTCCACGGAGCAGCTACCAGGCAAAAGGGAAACTCTTGCCATCAATTACTTGAGTCAGTGCTTCGGAGGAAACATCCTTCACAGCTGAGCTGCCGAGGTTCAGCCGTGTGCAGTCGGTTAATTTGCAGGCTTTGAGAGACTCAGACCATGATCAATACCGGCCTTGCAAGCACCTTGGATGGCAGCAAAAATAAATGAGGTTATCACTGACGTACAGTGGAGTCTGTCAGAAAGCTCTCCATGCTGGAGGTTGTCCTCACACTGAGGAAATGCATTTCCAGAGCTTCAAAAGTCTTTGTTGTTATCAATGGTGTGGCTGCTCATCCATATCCCAAATCCAGCTCTGAATTGCTTGAAAGGGGAAAATAAAAAGCTGCCTATTCACTTGCAAAAAGCTGCTGCTTATTATATCCCTTCTGGTTTGGTGCCCCTAATATAGACATAGCTAAGAATCTTCCCAGATCTATTTCGAGGGCTGTCTGAGCACAAATATTTCGTTGATGAGAAAAAAGCAGCTTGTTGGTACATTTGAGAGCCTTCAAGGGCTAAACTGGGGTTGGAGGGGAGCCAGGTTTCTGAAGAGCCAAGGCATTGGGGAAGAGAGTTTGTACAATGTGTAGCAGGGAGGGCAACGAGGAAGTATGTCAGGTTTGAAAAAATAATGAGCAATCAAACAACAATAACAAAATTGGGGTGGAAACAAGGAAAACGCTGCTGAAGATGGTATTTGAAATCAGAGCAATGGGATTAAAAAAGAAGTTTAATATCTGAAGCATAGGAAGATACTAAAAAGGGATTACTTTTGGCAGCAGAGTTGCTGATTTGTGTCATAGCTGTCTTGAATTTTGGGTGTAGAATTCGGAGTTGAGAGGAAAGGTGTTGAGAGAGACTAGACAAAATGTGTCTGTGGGAGAAGGTGACAGGAGATAACTGCGCAGAAAATCCTGTGCAGCCCAATATTGGCAGTTCTGGATTAATCAATGGATGAAACAAAGCCAAAGAAATCACTCCCTGAGTGCTCCAAGGCTCTCCTGGCCAAGGGTGTCAAGAGGAGTCAGTGTATTGAAGGGAATTGGAGATCATGGCCTTGTCTGGGACATTTGGGGATCATCACCAACCCCTGCAAAGTGTCTTCTCTCTGCAAGCCCCCAGTAAACCCAGGAAAAAAACCTGGAAGCTGTACAGCCAGGATCATCTCTCCTTTTGATCCAAACTGGGATGGCAGAGGGAATCAGTCATGGGCCAGGGAAGACTTTAAACCCTGGGGTAACACTGATGGATTAAAAAGGAGTAAAAGGCACAGCTGGTGATGGCTGGACTTCATTAATTTTAGCCCAAATGCCTGAGACACCAAGGAAATGTCACTGTTAACTGTGGCAGGGGTGGCTGAACGTCAGGGCTGAGGATGAGGAGGTGTAGCCGAGGAGTAACCCAATAGTAGCTGCCTGATGGTAAACCCGTGCACATCCTGCCTGGGTGGGGGGCTGCTCCTGCTCCTGCCAACTGGGCTGGGTTCAGGCTTTAGGCACATCCCAGCACCTCTGGGGAGGAGGGCAGAGGAATTCCCAGCTGTTCCCTGAAGAATGCTGGAAGGAAGGTGCTTGGTTGATGTGCAATTCAGGTGAAGGTACCCAAAACTGGCTGTACACGAGCAGGTAACGAGCCCCTTTTGGAACCACTCCAAAAGCTGCTGGAGTATCCTTGAGCATGAAACCTGATGGAAACTTTAACACAAAATATTTCACTTCTACTTCTCAAATCAGGCCTCGGCTTTCTGATGTGATGTGGGAAGAGATGTTCCTTGCTGAGAGATCAAGAACTTTCTGATAACCAAATTATTTTTTATTCGTAACTGATTTGAAGCAGCACGGTGTCTATATCTGAAGGCCTGTAGTCAGAGAATTAAACTCATCTCTGGAGCTCCAGCCTTGGCTTTCCCTATTCTCTGTCTCCTGTCCCATCCTAGACCTAAAGAGAGCTGAAAGTTGAGAAAATTCTCTGCTTGTTCCATTCAACGCTCTCAAATCCTCCCAGCACTTGACAGAAAAGGCTCTAAAGAACTTCTAAGGGTCGGATTGTGCCATTTTTGTGCCATGACAGTGTCACAATAACTTGAGGTGAGGCCCTGGCCCACAAAACAACTTTGCAGGAGTGTGGTTGTGATGCTGAGATTTCGGCACTGATGCATCCAGAAGGAATGATGCTGGCAGGAAGCGTTAGGAGAGCTCAGGACACGATGAGGTATGAAATTGCACATCTCTAGTGAGCCTTTCAGTGTTCATAGCTGTGGCTGGCTGAGCAAGAGCTCCCAAACCCTCCCAGATTCGCTTTGTCCTGCAGAGAGCAGCTCCCCTTCAGGAGCGAGAGGCTTCAGTGGAAGGAAGAGCTTCACTCCAGTGGCTCCTTTGGGTTTGACTCTTTGTAATTCTGATATGAAGCTAATGCCCCATTATTCCAGCAGTGGCTGATTGCTTGCTGTTATTTCAGCCAGCCCTCAGTGCCAAGCAGCCCTCAGTATTTACCCACCTGAGCCTTATCAGTGCCTGCTCTCGGTAACCCGGATTCGTTTGCCATTATGGAGATTCGGTGGCCGTTTTCAGTTGACACACTCATTCTCTAAAGACAACAACCCAAATGAGTCTATTAGGGCTGGGAGCTGCTGGGCCAGCCCTGCTAAGCAGGCTGAGATCAGAGTGTTTGCACTTCGAATTTGCTCAATTGGGCCCTTTCCATTATTGAGGCTGGATGGCTCCTGCTCCCCGCCCTTGTTCCCTGCATTAACTCTCTATTACCTTGTTTACCGTGGCCCTGTTCAATGCCAGCTTATGAATGTCAATTTGTTCTCCAATTAGCTCTGCCTTATTGACTGCCCTCAGACTCCCCAGCTAAGCTTTCTGAAGTGCCTGTCGCTATCAAAGTGATTTGTTTAATTTTTTAAAGGGATATAACTTTAATGCGTCCTTTTATTCTGCTGTTATCTCGGTTGCCCCTATCTGGAGTCTGTTTATGGAGTGAGGTTTGTTCTAATAGCTTCATATCTGTGTTAATATTTCGTGACAGTTTATGTACTTAACTCGTGTGGGAGACACATTAATTCTCCTCTCCTGGCTGTGACGGACTGGCAGGAACCTGTGAAAGGAAGACGAATTTCCCAGAGGTCTGGAGGGTAAATGCAGATGGGGTTTGTGGCAGGAAAATTAAGAAATGCATTTAGTTGAGCATCTCATTCCCTCTGCCACGTACAGGAGATATTTTTCTCTGTGGGACTCAGCAATACCATGGTTCTCCCAGTACACTGGTAGCTGGAGGGACATCAGGTGCTGGTAGAGCAGGAATTACGGAATATCCTGAGCTGCAAAAAACCCACAAGGATCCTCCAGACCAAATCCTGGCCATGCACAGACACCCCAACAATCCCACCCTGGGATTAACAGGTTGTACTTTAGATAAAAGAAAATCTCAGGTGCTGTTTTTTTTGGAGTTTCTCGTTCTTCTCTCCCATATATCTTCAGAAAATTGGAGTGCCAGAGTCCTTCCTCTTGTTCCTGAGCTCTCTTTTTTTAGCAACACAAGGAACATCCCAATGGGAAGCGATTCCTGACTCTTGTCCAGACTGTCTGCTCTGGACATCTCTGGGAATTCTCTGTTCCTGGAAGCAGTGCTGGGTTTAGATTCCCTGTGTCGGTGTTTATTGGGAATTACCTGTCACTGGAGTGACAATAACACACAGCACCAATGGTTTGTTTTAATTTCTTCCCTCTGAACTTCAACAACCCTCAACATCTTTGCCTGCATTGGGTCTCCTACTTCCACCCAGGAAAGGCTCCCTTTGATTTAAACTCCAGGAGAGATGACACTGGGAACATTTTATACTGAGCTCTTGTGTCTGTCAAGACTTTTTGGTGGTCGGTTTTAAAGTCTGATGGCTGGAATTTGGAAGCATCGAAAGACAAAAAGAAAGAAAAAAGAGAAAGGAAAAAAAGGAAAAAAAAACCAGGAGGGGAGAAAAAAGAAAAAAGAAGGGGAAAAAAAGGGGAGAAAAAAGAGAAAAAAGAAAAAAAGAAAAGAAAAGAAAAGAAAAGAAAAGAAAAGAAAAGAAAAGAAAAGAAAAGAAAAGAAAAGAAAAGAAAAGAAAAAGAAAAGAAAAGAAAAGAAAAGAAAGAGGAAAAGAAAAGAAAAAAGAGGAGAAAATACAAAAAAAGAGGAGAAAAAATGAAAAAAAGGAGAAAGAAAAAAGGAGAAAAAAAGAACTGAAAAAAGAAAAAAGAGAAGAACAAAGAAAGAAGAGGAGAAAAAAAAAGAAAGGAAAAAAGAGGAAAAGAAAAGAAAAAAGAGGAGAAAAATCAGGCGAAAAAAAGAAAAAAATGAGAAAAAATGAAAAAAACCCCTTTTTTTCCCCTAGATCTCTTAGGAGAGGGAGGAAATTCAGTTTTTCCATCTGTTTTAGACTCAATTCATGACACCCTAAAGGAACCAGACCGAGATCTTGCAGGGACACCCTCCATGGGTGAGACACTGCAGGTGCTGAAGCTCTTTGAGAGACTTCCCTGACCTCTTCCTTTCCCTCGGCAGCATTAAATGATCCCAGGGGAAATGTGGAGTTTTGAGGGATGCCCAGGTGAGAGGCTGCTGCTCACAGCTGCTGGGAGTCCAGAAATCAACAGAGAAATCAAATTGGACTTCAGATTTTCCTGGTCCTTCACTCCCTCCTTTCTCCGGCAGCTTCTCTTCCTGTTTTCCCTCCAACTTTTTTAACACTACTCCCCAGATCCACGGATAATTGGGTCCATTGGCTCCCCAAGCACCCCAAATATTGCTGCCACTTCTGGGTTTGGACATTCCAGGTCTGTTCTGGTTGGATCAGTGCTGCTGAGCAGGGAAGGACAAATCCACCTTTGATTTGGGTGAAATATTTCCCATGTTATGGCAACTGAATCCACTGTCTGAAAATAACATTTCTCAGTCACCCCTCAGAGCTTTGCTTTTCTTTCTTAATCAAACCAACCAAAAGAAGTTATTTGGATTTGCTGAAGGAATATAACTGGGGCAAAAGCGCAGAGAGCTCTTAGAAAGGGAGACAAGGAATGGCTGTGAGAGGGGTTTGCTGCTTTTTTCTGTCTGAGACAGGTGGGTTTGGGCATCAGAGCAGTGCCAATAAATGGCTTTTGCAGTTATCTAAATGCTTTGGCTCTGCTTGGGCGTTTAATCTCTTGTAAAAGCTGTTTATTGCCCTCGGCGCTGCTTCGCGAGGCGCGTTATCCCCGAAGAGTACCAATGCCACAATTAGGCCTCTCCGAGACCTCCCAAAACACAGCTGATTAAAGGTCAAGCAGAAAAATTCAGATGCTGCTCTCATTAATTCAAAGATCCAACCCTCCTGCATAAAGACCAGTATCAGTCCTGGAGGGAAATCCGGGATGGGGAGGATGGAGGGGATGTGGGTCCCTGGCGAGGGTGAGGCCCTCGTGGCTGTGTTTGGTTTCCAGGTAACAAATTGCCCTCACCAAAGGTGTTCCTGAAAGTCCATTTGACTTCTCTTAGCGATCTTCCCCGGGCAGATTGGTAACCCCGAAGCGCTGCAAAATGTAAGTGGCATTTAGAGGTGGCATCACAAAGAAGGGGCAATCAAAGCTCATTAACACTGGAGTTTATAATTGCAGGTTACAGTAATTTGTGGTGGATTCAGGATTTAGCAAGGGTGTTATTTCTGCTGTTGGGGGCTAATGAGCGGTGGGAGAAATTGATGTAAGTTTAGTCATTTCTTCTTCTTTAGCAACCAACTGACCCCAAATGAAGACTTCAGCCTTTGGTTTGTGATCAGAAAAAACACCCCACTAAAAATTACACTGAATTTGACTTGGGGGGAACCCAGACCTTTCTAGGTCCTGTTCTCAGTCCCTCCTTTTGCAAGGGGAGGAATCACAGAATCATGGAATCATTAAGGTTGGAAAAGACTTTTAGGGTCATGAAGTCCAATTGTCAAACCAGTGCCACCACCATGTTCCCCACAGAACCACGTCCCCAAGTGCCACCTCGACACGTTTTTTAAACACCTCCAGGGATGGTGGCTCCACTCCTGCCCTGGGCACTCTGGTCCAACGCTTTACAACCCTTCCCATGAGAAAATATTTCCTAATATCCAACCTGAACCTCCCCTGGCCTAGCCTGAGGCCGTTCCCTCTCTCCTGTCCCTGTTCCCTGGGAGCAGAGCCCGACCCCCCCCGGCTGCCCCCTCCTGTCAGGGACTTGTGCAGAGCCACAAGGTCCCCCCTGAGCCTCCTTTGCTCCAGCCTGAGCCCCTTTCCAGCTCCCTCAGCTGCTCCTCAAAGACTTGTGCTCCAGACCCTTCCTGAGGATTTGCTTGTTTTAATTAAAAACCTGTGGAGGATAAGAGTGAGGCATCTTCCTTCAGTGATTCAGGTACTTGCCAAAGGCAGGTGATGCCCAGAGGAGGATGGGTCTGTCCTTTGGATCAGAACTTCCTACCCCTCTCTGGCAACTTAGTGAAAGGAACTCATGTGGTTCCTTGATTTTCCATTTTTTACATAATAAATAATTTCTTAATAAATAATTTCTTATAACCATTCTTTGACGTCACCAAACCTGGGCAGTGCAGAGGGCTCTGGAATCAGTGTTCAGCTGTGTGAGGTCAGCCCTGAGCTCATTTTCTTCCAAGCAGCATTTGGCTGGTAGGGTAAAAGGCAGGAAGGGCACAGGCTCTTACCTTAAACCAGGGAAGTGTCCTGACCTTCCACAGAGATTACAGCTTAGTTAGTCCAAGTTTTAAGGAAGTTCATAGTTAGGGACTTGAATTTACTTCATAGGATCTTTGTGAGGGGTGAATTTAGGTGAATAATTGGGAGGTGTGCGCTTAGGCCTTGCTGCTGATGGGAAACAAACGGAATAAACAATGGAAAAGCAGCTTAGATTTTGGCTGTTGTTCCATTCTTTAGCACCAAGAGTTGCCTTAATGTAGCCTGATTGCTGAGGTAAATCAAACTCGTAATCACGTTGAGCCAATTGTCATTCAGAACACCCTGCTTCCCTCCCCTGACGTCCTGAACTGTTCAGTGACTTCGCAGCTCCCTCCAGTCGTGACAGTTCTGTCACAGTCGATGATGCAATTTGATCTGCCCTGGCCTGGTTTTCCAGTCTCTCTGTTCCCTCATCCCCTGAGAACTCCTGGCTGACGAGTTTGCTCTCCCACAAACCTTCTCCTGAAGTTAAAAACAAGAGTTATTTTTCACAGCTTGCTGAACTCACGGGGAAAGAAGGGAAGGGATCTCTCCAAGCCAGAGAACAGAGGGGGAAAAAGAGACTTGAGCAGTGGACAGACATTGGGATTGTGACCACCAGCCACATGTTCAGGGCACTCAACTACTATTTAAAACACAAAGACAAGTTTCAGGCTTGAGAACAGTCAGAGGGATGTGCTGGGGCTACCTGAGCATCCCACGAGGCTTCCAGAGCACCAGAGATTCAGCCTTCAGTGTCTGCCCCAATATCTGCTGTAGCAAAAGTGTAGCAAATCCTAAAAATCCCAGCCCAGCAGCATCTGTGCACTCCCAGCCAAGATGCCTGAGGAGAGTCTGCAATTGCTTGAGATTTTTATTTTTCTGTAGGGCGACGACATTAAAAGATGTGCAAGTTTTATTTTTTGACTGCATTCATCGTTCACAAACAGAAACAAAAATGCAAACCCTCCAATTGAAGTCCTTCAGCCAAAAATATGTCGATGTGCAAAGCAAAAAATAGCAGCCCCTGCTATTCTTGACAGCTGTAGTTTGGCTGATTTTAGGAGATACCCCGAAAGGTGAGCTTGGAAGGATGTCATATCTGCCTCTTATCTTTGAATCCCATATACTTACGTTTATTAAAATCAATATAATCCATTAGCCTACATTGTTTCCATTTTTAATAATCTATTGATATATTGCCTGGGCTTTTATGGGACTAAACAAATTTCCTCTTTATGTGCCCTGTAATAGCCGGAGGTCAGGCTGCTTGAGAGCAGTTGCTGTATATAAATGTTTATTTACTGCCTGACTACTGATTGAGAACATATCTGGTCCACAGGCTTCAGATGGCTTTTAAACTAGAGATTTATGGCTTACTTCCTGTTTTCCAGACACAGTACACCATTTTTAAATAAAGTAATGAATGCAAGGTATTGTGAAAATAATAGCCAGGGATTGCCCCAAACTCCACGTTTGGGAGCAGGGCCTGTCGGGCCCTCTGTTATTTCATCATTCATTTGTTTTCTAGTGGGGTGGGTTTAGGGACATTAAACACTCTTCTGGTGCAGTTTCCTCTGTGCCCAGGGTGTCTTTGTAGTCTGGAGCTGCCCTCCTGGAGCAGCCTTCTTCAGCCACTCCATGGCCCAGCTGGGAAGCTGACGGGAAGAACCTTGTCAGAGTTTGGTTTTTTGGGTCATTTTTAGCAGCTTCTCTTCTGTTAACCGCCAGTTTAGCAAAGCATTTATAGTTAGGCTGGGCTTTACATGAGCCCAGGTCCCTCCTTTGTGTGGTTTCTTGCCTTTTTTGCTTCCAGCTGACAGCACCTTACAGAAAATGCTCATTTTTAAGTCTCTAAAAGTAACTTCTGACATTGGCTCACTCTGTTTCTGTGCTTTTTGGACACCACATTTCATGACATGTCAATTAACCATGTTTGAGAGGCTTTTGTTCTCCAAAAGTGTGATCATCTACCCAGCAAAATCCTTTGTCCCTGCTGTGATAAGACAAGGAAACAATATTTTTCATTGTGTTATTGGGATAAAAGCACTCACTCACAAAATATCTCAAATATCTGGTGGTGGCAGACAAGTGGCTCAATCCACACTTGTCACAATGGGAACCCTGTCAGCAGAAGTTTGCAGGAGTTCCTGGTCTCAGGGTGAGAACTTCAGCTCCAAATCACAATTTCATACAAGAAAATTGGCCGTCATTTAGGATATCCCTGCCTCACAGGGATTATTCCACTTGTAATTCCTTAGAGCCCAAATTCCTCGGCAGAGAATGGGATGTGAGTCCAAGAGCAAGAACCTGGAATTTTCCCCTGGGGATGGGCTCGTTCATTTATTTGTTTTTGTACTTTTCATAGAATATCACTCCCCTCTGGCCACAATGTGGTTCAGAATCACCATTTTTAAGGGTATTGTGCTTTTTTACAGAAACCTGTTGGTTTGAGAGTCCAACTGCAGCTTGCAGGAGATGAGGATTTCAAAGGGCCACTGCATTGTGGCCGTGGCACAGAGAGCTGGTGGCCATAACCTGCTCTGCCTCATTTACTGAGCCACCTTGGGCCCTGCTGACCTCAGGAGGGGATTTTTTGTACTGATTTCAGTGTCTCTGCCTTATATTTATATAAATTATATTTGTATTTATATCATATTTATGGCTGTGGATGCCTCTAGGCCCAGACTGGGCCTTGCTTGGTGATTTCGGTGTCCCCTTGAGGGACAAAGTTGGTGGCACAGGGACTGAGCAGGCACAGGATGTGCCAGCTCCAATTTGCGTGTCTTATACTCACCCTGGCCACATCTCTAGAGGATTTTTCAGCGAGTTCAGTGATGTTATTGTGATTTGGCAACCTGAACAAGGTGCTGTGCATCCCTCCAGCTCTGAGGGCAAAGCTGTGGTCTGCTTTCTTTTGTCCAGGGTGATTTCACTCTGCTGGAAAACCACCAAAATAAAGAGGATTGGTAACACTAAACCAGCTCAGCTGCGTTTTGGTTTTGTGGTGTTGCACAGGGTGTTGTTTTAAACAGGAATAAAGCAGTGGCCTCTCCTTGACGAGTGCCCTGACTGCTCAGGAGCCGGTCCCCCGGGTTTCCTGGCCGTGTGTGTGATTCCCAGTGCTGATCTCTGGCCCCTAGATGATGCTGTTCATCTGCCAGGGAGATCCAAGTGTGCCTCTGACAACAACTGCAGCATTTTGGGGATGCTGCAGCTTGGCAGGAGTTGGTAAAAAATACCAATTACATTTTGTCTTGCAAGGAAATGAGAGTGAAGAGAGGTGCCTGTGAAAATGTCACATTAGAGCGGCCCTGACACACAAATACAGGCCCTTTAGGGGAGTTTTATGTGTATTTTTAACCTTTTATCCCATTAAAATGAGTTCTAATGAAGGGAACACGAAGCACCATGTGGGCTGGGCCTGCCTGGGGGACACAGAGCTCCTGCTCTTTAAAATGTGTCCCATCAGACTGAACTCCCCAATATTTTGATTGACCACTGCATGCCCAATACCAGCATTTTCTACAATGGATATGTGGCATTCTTGAGGGATTTATTCAACACCAATAAAGAGGCCTCAGGGACGAGCTCGGTGGCTCTGACATGCTGGTCCAGGAGCATTCCCAGCCGGTCCCTGCATGGAACATCCCATGTTACAGTGGGATGTTCCCTTTGGACTCTGAAGCGTGGATCCTGCTTGTGTGGGTATTCACGAGATGCTTTGGAGCTTTTCCCTCAGTTCTCCCACCCAGAGCTCGATTCCACACCCCTTACACTCAAGTGGAGGGTGATAGATTTTAAAGGATGCCACAGCTACTTAAGAGGATTTTCAAAAGCACTTGGGCGTCAAATTCCCATTGATTTTCCACAAGGGAATTGGCCTCCACTTCCAGGACATGATTCCTGATCATTCCTTTGTTTTTACAACACCCACAACATCAGCAAACTCAGTTTTACTGAAGGGATGATGCAAAGGGGAGCTCGGCTTTGAAAAATTCTTGGGTTATTTTTAAACAGGAATCTTCCAAAATTTGGGAATCTTCTGGAACAATATTCAGAAGTTTAGGGCTTGCCTCAACTACTCAGCTACTCCCAGCTAAGAGGGGCTTATTCTGCCCGTGGTCAAGCTGATCTGTGGTGGAACTGAAGGAATTTTAAGGGTTTTGCACCCCGGGTGGACTTGGCTGAGAGCATTTCCTGACTCTTTGCTCTCTCCCCTTCCCTGTGCACCAAGCTTCAAACTTCTCTCCTTTGTTTGGATGTCAATGATGTCCTTGATGACAAGATAATCCAAATTACCTCTTTATTGCCTGGTAAAACCAAGGTAGGGGAGGAGCAGTGATTTTGGGCTGTTCCAAAGCTCTGACAGCAGGTTTTGAAGTCTCTTTCTCCTCCCTCTCCTCATTTTTGGGAAGGGTCTGGGTCTGTGGGTGCTGGAATGAAAACTCTCCAGCAAGTGCAATGTGTAAATTTTGAAACAAAAAAAAAAATATTGAACATGTGGTTTGTGTTTCAAAACCCGGAAAATATTATGAAAGCAATAAACCATCCCTGCTGCAGGGGCTGTGCCTCTGCGAGTACACACACTCGGATTTGGTTACGTGTCACTCTCCAGCCTCATTCCAGGACAGCCAGACCTGGGCTCTGCAAGGCAGGTGAGGAGCAGCAGGGCTGTGAGTCCCTGATGGAGCCTGCGCCACCCCAAGGGAGGTGACAAACACCTCCCTCCATCCATGGAGCTTGTGCTGGGGATCTCAAGCTCTGGGGAGTCTCGTGCCGGGGTGGTGAATAAAGGTTCAGGGAGCAGAGGTGTCCTCTGAGCTCTGTGATGCTCATCATTAACAATGGGCACGTGGCTCATGTTGTTTCCTCCTGGGAATTAGAAGTTTTGACCCGTTTATCCACCCAGACAGACACTCAGTGGCCTGAGGGATGGCAAACAGCATGGAATCATGGAATCCCAGGATGGTATGAGTTGGAAGGGGCCTTAAAGCTCATCTGCTCCATGGGCAGGGACACCTTTCACTACCCCAGGTTGCTCCAAGCCCCGTCCAACCTGGCCTTGGAGGAGGAATTGTGGAGCATCAAGGAAAGGCTCAGGAAGAAATAATTCCCTCCTAAGGTTTCCAGCAGGTATTGGAGCAGGCTGAGGACGTTGGCAATGGGATTCCTGTGCTGTTGTGGCTTCGGGTTTAATCCAAGCTCCAGTTAAACAAATCATTGTTTGGGGAACAGGGACACTTCATTTTTTTAATAGCCTGTGACCTGCAATAGAATTTAGGTTGGGTGTTAATGACCAAAGGTTTTGCAAGTAATTAAATTTGTGGAAAGAGCTGTCCCTGAGAGGCTGGGAGTGTTCCTGAGAACAGGCTGGTGCCTGTGTGGTGCTGGAGTCTTAAACTGGAGTAGGAGAACTCTGCAGAATGGGGATGGGGCTGATACTCATCAGTCCGAGCGGCTCTTTTAATCTACATCGTGAGTTACGCACACAGCTGTGCGTGTTTCATGACTGTAGTAAGAAAATGTTATGAAATTATGAGTATAACCTCTGATTTTTTTAATTGGGCAAAATAAATGATCTGAGTACACTGGGCATGAGATGTAACTCACACACATCGCAGAAAAAGGTTTAATTTTCAGGTTTAAATTCCTGGTTGGGAATCTCACGTGTAAATTATCCATTAAGTTACTCACACTTTACAAAGAGAAGGCATGGACCATGTGTGTGCTGCAGGCCACTCCTAAAATGTGGCTTTGCAATATGTGCATCGTTTTAGGATTTGTGCACAAGTCAAAGTGAATCTTCTTGTTGTCTTCCCGCCATTCTGCTTTTTATGAAATTATTCTACTCTCTATCTAAGCCTTTGTGCCATCCTTCAGGAACCTGAGAGGCCACAGCATTTCCCTTCCATTATTGTGGCCACAATCCAAAAGGAGATGTCACAGATAAAATAAAATTGACTTTAAGTTCTGCCCCACATCTCAGCTCCTTGCAGCATTCTACAAGGGGTCTTTGCTGCCTGAGGCACTGCTGAACTATCTGAGAGGTGCTTTGAGTAGGAGTTACTCATTGTTGGATCTTCTTAGCAGGCTTTCCTCCAACAATGAGCACTCGCCTTTTAAAAACAGGAGGGTTTGCATCCCTTCCTGTGCCCTGGCAGGTGGCTGTGCCCTGTCATCACTCCCAGGGGGCAGGAGGCAGACTGGGAGTTACACTGGGCTGGCTCTTCTCTGTGGCTGTGAGAAGTCCCAGCAAGAACAGAGGCGTTAGGGCTGCAAAATAAGAAGAAAATATTGCATTTTAACATTTTTTTTAGCCAGAAGAAGGGATGGGGCAAGGGTGTAAACACACAAACTCTGCATTTACAGCGCTTTGTGCTGCAGCTTTGCATGGGAGGTTACCTACTGTGCACTGTGTCTTTAAAACACTAATGGGCCCACTGAAAAAAGAAAAAACACCAAAAAAACCCCCCCAAACCCATGACAGTCCACCAGCAACTAGCACACTAACAGGTTCTCATCTGACACCAGTAGGGAACCGAAGATATTTTATTATTTGGAAACTCCATATAGGGAAAGCCAGCCTTGAATCTGTCATTACTCCAAGAACCACACCTCCCCTGGGAGTTAATTATTTTCTTAAAATGCAACTTGTACTGTTAGTTTAAAACATTCCAACTGTGTTCGCACTCTTTAAATCTTCTGTAAACCTTAGAGTTTAAATCACTTGCAGATAAGAGTAATTCTATTAGAAAAAAAAAAAAGGTTTGGTGGAAGGGGAAAGGGAGGGAAATAAAAGGGCATTGATAGAAGCGTCCTTTGGGTGCCCATTGCCCTGTCACCTTTAGAACTTGGCAGGAGCTGCAGCCCACAGTAACTTTATAGGTCCTGGCACAGAATGAAACAAAATAGGTGCATGCCACATTTTCCTTCCAAAAAAACGCCAGGCAGAGACTTACCCCTTTGTGAGGGGCTGAGTATCTGAGAGCTCGGTTAGATTCAGGAAAAAAAAATTAATTAATGGTTAGTGGGGCTGACAGGTCAAAGCCTTTGCTGGGCTTCTATTTTGAAGGAAGGCATTGGGCAAAGGGCTGCCTCTGGCTGGGATCACGATTGGGACCGGCAGGGCTGGGAGAAGTGTTTAAATACGGGGCGCTACTGCGATGTTTGAGCACCTCAGCTCCTCTTGCTTTGGCTCCTTTTGCTGCTTTCAAGGCAATTCTGGGGCATTACAAGGGAAAAAAAAGAGCTCATTGCTGTGGGTTTGCCACGGGTGAGGCGGAGAGAAGGTGATGTGTCATTTTTGGAACTGTCTGGGCAATCATTCGTATGCTGTGTTGGCCGGGCTCCGAGAATTGAGGGGAATTCAGTGGTTCCAGAGCTTGGCTTCTTTTTCTCCTTCATGCCCTCCGCAGCCCCTCTTTCTCCCTGTAATTTGTTTGGGCTGAAAATCAGCTGCCCAAATTCTTTAAGGGCTGTTTTTCTTTTTTAACCAGTTTGCTTTTGCAGCAGTGTCTTGGCTGAGCTGGGGCTTCACTGAGTGCCAAGCCCCCCACACCTGTGGGAGCTGTTTGGGGAAGAACAGGGGTGGGTAAGGGCAAAGAACTCGTCACTGATGATGCTGTGTGACACTGGATGTGACTTTGGGGGCACCTCTGCTTGCTGGGGATGCTCAGAGACACCACTGACCCTGCTGGGGGACAGACATGAGTGGTGAAAAATCCTGTGCCCTCTGAGAGTGTCTGAGTGTTGCTGTCACCTATTAAATAATAAAAGTTGTTATTTTGGAAAGCAAATCCCACTCTCCCCTCCAACACCTGATGGATATAAGGGGCTGTTAAACTTGGAAATACCCTAAAATTGGAATTGTCCCCCAGCCTTTCATTGGGTCCCAGGGCCTTGATGAACAGAGCCCAAATTCTCACTAGATATGTTTTCTGAGGGTGAGAGCACTGCACAGAGACATCTTCTCCTCTCAAGCCCTCAAACCCTCAGCTTCATACGAGTTCATTGATCATTTGGTACCTGCTGGTGCACATCTGGCTCAGAGACCCCAAATGTGAGGCCCTACCCCAAAAAACCACTGATTTGAGTGTCTCCAGAAGCAAACTAAACCCTTAGGCCTCAGAGTTTGTCCCAGTGAGCTGAAGGAAAAGTGGCCTCTAAATTTCAGTTTACCAACTTGTTCTGAAAAGAAACACCCTTGATGCACCACAGAAATTTGTCAGATGCTTCTGCTTTGCTTCAGTGGGGGTCTTCAGGGGTATCCCTAACCCAGAGCAGAGGAGGTGACAGAGCTCTGGACAGTTCTGTGCACTGTGAGGTCACGGGGCTCCAGAGGATGGGGATGAAGGTTGAACATCCACATGCAGGAGGTGATAGATCCTCCCTCCCATCCTTGTGTAGGTCAGTGCTGGCCTCACCCCGGGGCTGCTCCTCACTGGGGTCTCAGCCCAATGATTTATGGAGGAATCTGAGGTTTGAGGCCTCATTCTCCAGGCTCTGCTGGCAGCTCTGGGGCAGGTTATTTAAATTCTGCACCAGGTCTCTGTTCTTGGCTGGGGGGGTGTGCTGGGAGCTGAGCTCTGGGGGTGACACACTGGAGGGGCTGTGCAGGTGGGACACACATCTTTGGGCACCTGGAAGAAAGCAGAGCATCAGGCAGAAGCCAGGATCCCCTCTCCTGGCTTTATTTGCATCCTTTCACTTTTTCCCTGATTTTTTGAAGTGCCCAAGGTGCTCCGTGTCAGCCCAGATTCCCTCCTGCCCACCATCAGCAGTCAGAGCTGATGGAATCACATCCCTTCATCCCAGTTCTTCTCTCCTGTAGAAATAACAGCAGTAATATAAAGCAAGAAAAGAATTATTTTCTTCCCACCATAACCAGCCTTGAATGAAAATTCTTGCCCATAGGTTCAATCAGAACAGATCATGGATGTTTTCTGGAGTTTTTTGTGATTTCTCTGGTTCTCTTCAAGCAAGTAAAATACTTCCTACAAAAGGAATCTGACATAGAGCACAGAACAGTCTTTACAGAGATGACTATCAGAGGAGGAAACACTTCTGATTATGTTTTTAGGCAGAATATATCGGTATAAAGGACACATTTCCCCTTAAAGCTGAACTGTGTGTAATGAGACACAGGAGCCCACTGAAAATAATGAGCTGTTAAAGAAATAAACAGTTAAAATAATAACAAAGGGCTAAACAGCTTTGGAAACAGCAAAAAAAAAAGGCCAAATGTGATATAAAGACAGAATTCTGTGCTTACAGAGAGAAAGGTGATCTGCTTGAAGTGCACAAACAAGAGAAGCCCTGGGTAATGTCGCTGCTGTTTGCACAGTTTATCCAGACAGGCTAAAATATCCTATTAATAATAATAATTTGCATTCAGACCTTGGAAATACTCGGCAAAGCCAAAATCTCTCTTTCAAGGCTCCTTAGGGATGAAAGTGATTCCCTCTGGAGCGCTGGGGCTGATGCTGATTCCTGTCTGTGCTCCCCAAGGTACTGATGGGCTGAGGAAAAACAGCCTCGAGTTGGGCCAGGGGAGGTTCAGGTTGGATTTTAGGGACAATTTCTTCACTTGAGGAGTGGTTAAACACTGGAACAGGGAAGTGGTAGAGTCACCATCCCTGGGATTGTTCAAAAAATGTGTGGAGAGAACTCTCCACTGGATGCTGCCTGCTCCTTTCTTCTCATACAGTAAAAATTTGCCCACTGGCATTAATTCCCATCCCAGCTTCAAGGGAATTTCTCATCCTACTGGAGCATAAAACAAGGAGTAATTAGTTTTAATGGATCTAAAGCCTCTTCAACAGAGAAGAAAAATCTCATACCCTTGGTTCTCCTTGGTGGGACTAAGCCTCATTAAGGTCCTTGAAGTTGGAAAAAAAACCCAGAGAAAAAGAAATGTGCTCGGTATGAGAGAGAGATTTCCCTTTCTGCTTTATTTTCACCTGTTTTTCTCAATTTTTCTCTTTTTTGGGGGGCATTTTGGTCCCTCCCTTCAGAACACCAATGGTGCAGAGCAAAGCTGGGGCTGATTTGCAGATCAGAGGCATCACAGCAGTGACCAAGTGTCAGGGATTTGTCCTGGGAGGTGGAGGAGGGAAGGTTTGTGGAGCTGGGGGAACGAGAGAGAATAAAAGGCTTGTGGAGTTAGGGGGGAAGAGAGGAAAAAAGGCTTGTGAGGCTGGGTGGAAAAAGATGGGAAGAAAACTTGTGGAGGTGGGAGGGAAGAGATGGAAAAAAAGGCTTGTGGAGCTGGAGGAAAGAGAGGGGAAAAGGGATTGTCGAGCTGGGGGGAAGAGATGGAAAAAAGGCTTGTGGATTTGGGGGGAAAGGGATGGGAAAAAAGCCTTTTGGAGTTGGGGAGAAGAGGTAGGAAAAGAGGCCTGTGGAGCTGTGGGGAAAGAGATGGGGAAAAGGCTCATGGAGTCGGGAAGAAGAGATGGAGAAAAATGTTGTGGAGCTGGGGGGATAGAGATGGAAAAAAGGCTGTGGGTCTGGGGAAAGAGATGGGAAAATGGCATGTGGAGCTGGGGAAAGAGATCAGGAAAAGGCTTTTGGAATTGGGGGAAAGAGATGGGGAAAAAAGGCCTGTGGAGCTGGGAGAAGCCGCCTTTATCTGCCTTTAGCACACGGTAGAACGAAGCCTCAGCTCCTGCTGCCTGGAGCAGACAGGTCGATGACCTCCAGCCCTTGGAAAAAACGAATTTTGTGCTGGATTGAAGATGGGTGACCAGAAAGAGGTGGCTCAATGCCATCTGTGTGAGGCCTGGACCTGGGCAATGGGGTCTGACTCCTGTTTTTACCATGAAAAGATCTTATTCTTCAGACCTTACAGGCGTCTTCGAGACTTTTTAGATAGCGTGGCTAAAAAAAGTCAGAGTATTTTAGGAAAAGACCAGAAAAACCTTAATTTTATCCTGCCTAGAGACTGATTATTTCTTCATCAGTCTTTTTAATGTTTTTTTCATGTGAAACAAGGCACTTTTCTCTGCTTGCTGGGCCCGTGTGTTCTAACACTCGAGAGAAGAGACAACGGCGTTGGCTGAGGGGGAGTTTAGGACTTGGCCAACATTCCCAGTGCCTTTCGGAGGAGGTGAGGCATCCAGGGAAGTCCAGCCCTGTGCCAGCTTTCGTTGGCCACGTCTGCAGAAACCTTAAGTGCTATTTTTCACCTTGCATTTGCTTGTTTTTGTTTCTTTTCCCCTCCTGGTTCCTTTCCAGGACCGCTGAGTGTACGAGGATGCAAGTAAAGGGACATTCTCTGTTGCTTAAACTGTGTCACTTGGAAAGCTTTAAAAGTTAATATTTACATGAAATGATCTCCAATTCATCTTGCTCGATGCCTGTTTGTTCAACATATTTAGGTGATGGCTGCATTTGTTTTTTTAAACTATTTGCACTTTAAGGTACTTAAATTCTAACAAACCCCATCTTTCTCTGAGCCCTTATCTCAGTTGTTAAAGATTTTTTCATTAGTTCTATAATTGCACCTTTAAAAACATGCTTGGGTATTTCCCATTTCAGGATTAAAAAAAGCAGCATTTTAACATAAAAGTCCTTTAGAGTGTGGAGAAAATCAAACTTTTTGCTAGTTTTTGGATGTTCTGAGGGTTTCAGTATCAAACACATTTCAGATGCTCCTGAAAGTGTCGGGAAATTAAACTCCAGAGGTGAATTTTTCAACCTGCAGAGATCAGTGAAGCACCAGTGGTTTTAGCAATGCACAGCCTGAGCCAAGGGTGTCCCCTGTGGGTTTGATGAACAAATTCTGAATTCCTGGGGAACTCTGCAGGTCTGAGTGTACTGAACTTTGAGGGAGCTCTGCAGATCTGAGTGTGCTGAATTTTGGGGGAGCTCTGCAGATCTGATTGTGCTGAATTCCCAGGGAGCTCTGCAGGTCTGAGTTTACTGAATTTTGGGGGAGCTCTGCAGGTCTGAGTGTGCTGAATTTTGGGGGAGCTCTGCAGGTCCGAGTGTGCTGAATTCCCAGGGAGCTCTGCAGGTCTGCGTTGGCTCCGTGAGCTTCCTCCTCAAGGGAAGTGAGAGGTTTTCAGCACTGGCTGAGAAGGAAGAGCAGCACTGCATGAAATAACTTTCTAATCAGAATTCCCTCCTCCCTCAAACTCTGTTTGGACAGACAGTTAATTTATCTCTGTTTAACTGCGGAATCAATCCATCCATCAAAGCTCCAAGAGCTAATTAGCTGGAGTCAGGGCAGCCGGGCTCGGATGCACGCTCGGCTACGGAATACTTTAGAAAGCTGCAGCAGGGATACAGAGAACATTCCCCTTAAAAGCTGCCCCAGAGGCTCAGGCATCCAGACCCTGCTGGCTTTGGCCATCCTGACTCACGGGGATGGGATCCCTGAGGCAATGCCTGCTGGCACAGAGCTGGCACACCAGGCAGAGCCCAGAGTGGATGAGCAGTCCTGTGGATGGGAAAGCAGCTGTGGGATCGCAGGTTGATCCCAAAAATGTTGCGGGCAGTGCCCTTTGGCATCGCCCTCACTCGGCTCTGACCACAGCCTCGACTTCTTAGCTGCTGCTAATGAGGAATGCCACAGGAGCACGGTGTGGTTTGAGGTGGTGATGGATTTTTTCTTGGGATTGAGGCTCCTCTGTGCCCAGCCTTTGGTGGGATTTCTGCCCCTGGTGCATCATTCCCACATTAACCCCTTTTACCTTCCTGCAGATGGTGCCATCCCTGGGCATTGTTGGACACCCGGCAGCCACAATCATTAAACTTGGTGTCCATAAAACCCCGAGAAAGGGCTGGATGCTCCGTTTGCCTTGCCTCAAGCCAGCCTGCAGCCCGTGCTTTCCCCACACATGTTCCACGTTAGCCGTTTTCATTGACTATGAATCCATAAAAATCCATGTGGAACAGAGGGTACCCAGTGCAGCCCTGTCTGCCTGACTCCTTCCCATTCTAATTGGGCAGCAAAGCTGTTTAATAGAGTCTGTGGAGTCTGTTTAACTGCATTCTGCCAGAACAATGCTCTATTCATGTTCTCAACAGAACTCTAGTGATTGCACTAATATCTTTAAACTAGAAAACAAGTCTTAATTGGAACAGATGCTGCAAATACCGATGCAAATGGCCAGCTCTGGTGTGATCAAAACCAGGCCCAGCCCATTGATTTGTTTTTAATAGCAGCTTTCATTTTTTATTAGTGTACACAAACCTCACTAACACTATACAAAAAGTCAGTAACAATATTCTGAAAAATCATCTTGTTTAAAGCAGACTCAGTCCTGCATTGTTTCTGGCAAGGTGCTATTAAAGAGTTTCCGTCCTGTTTTGGCAGATCACGTTACTCAAACACTCCTCTCTGCTTTCTTCCCTTCTAGGGTTTGAATAATCCCAGTGATTTTTGGAGAAAGCTGTTGCTGTTACATGCAATAATCTGTTTAGATATTCACTTCCATTACAAACAGGCATTCAGGTTAGATTAGGACAAATAAATCCCCAATCCTGGTAAGTATGTGTGGGTGAGATGGGGATTTTCTTGCTTTTGGAACCTGCTGCAGCAGAACTCAGCCATTCCCAGCCATGGACTGTTGGCTGTGGCAGTGCTTGGTCTGGGGAAGTCTGAGATATAAAGAATACAATGCTTTTTATGCTAAGAATAAAACTGCTCTGTGATTTTTCTGGAACAAATCAGTTTTGTTTTAAGGATGTGTGAGCTATTTGATAGCAGCAAGAATATCAAAACCACTCAGAGGAGAGAGAAATTTATTATGGCACACCTGGCACTCAGGATTAGTTTATTGGTCTGCATAGGCAAATATTCCCTCAGTAGCTGCTACTTGGAATTGGAAAATATTTATATGTTTATATTTATGTGTATAGACAGATATTTGAAGCTGACTGCAGGGATAAGAGCTGTTTCAGTCCAAATCAAGAGGCATTGCAAGCAAGAAAAGAACAGGAGATGGCTCTGGGCCTGTTTTATGATCTGTGGGCTCGTGCTGGCTTTTATTTGGAGAACTTGCTCTCATTTAGGCTTTGCAAGAGAACGAAGAGGCTTTTTAGACATGGGGGCGTGTTCTGGGGTGCCTGGGGGAGGCACAGCCGAGGATGGAGGGGTGGCACAGAGAGAATGGGAAGGAGGGCTGGGACACCGGGATATCCACGGCGGCGGCTTATTTGGGATACAGGGCTGGGAGCTGGGGGGGCTGAAGCACTCAGATTTCAAGCAGTGGCAGCAAGGCCACGCTCCTGAGCTGCTCCATTCACCCCACATAATCCCAGTGATGATTTATCCAGGTTATTGTGAGCCCTGGCCAGAGGGAACCCCACCCGCTCAGGTGTGTCCAGAGGGCTCCCAAACACAACAAATCCACGGCTCCCAGCAAAACCTCGTAGCCTGGGCACAGGGGAGGCTCTGTCGCCTCAGGTGTGGTGAAAAGTTGTGACATTTGAGGAGGGCTGGGGATCGAGGTGATGATGGAAAAAAGGCTTCGTTTGTTACCTACCGCAGGCCTGAGCGCAGGCCTCAGCCAGAGCTTCCTTACGAGATGAATCCTAACACTGTGTGAGCACCATCAGTGCTATTTAGCTAAAAATAGATGACAAAGACGCTCATGCTAGCTCTGTATAACCTTGTGTAGTTATCTGCAAGAAATGGATCGTTTCTTTAAGAAACTTTCCCAACTGACATGAATAGAGGCCTGTTTGGAGGGTATTTTAGGAGAAAACCCTCTCAGCCGAGGCCTGACCCTGCCTGCTCGGGACGTGTGCCATCAGATCCAGGAGTTTCTGTGCTAAAAATGTAATCAAGTCACTTTGACTTGATGATTTGGGCCTAGAAAAGCTGGAATAACTTTCAGGGCGAATGTGGGTGAAAAGGGAGGATGCACGGCGTGGGATTTTCCCAATTGCTGGGAAGGGTTCTCCAAGTCCTCTCTGCAAAGTGGAGCTCCCCAGCAATTGCAGACTCTGGACTCTGGACTTCATCATCTGGGTGATGGTGAGGTATTCAGGCCACTGGTGACGGATCTTTCTCAATCACTCTCCTTTCTCCCTTATAGTAATGATCAGGTGCATCACCTGGCTTATTTTTGCTTGTTGCTGAAGCCAAGTGCGCAGTTTTGTTGGATGTATCATTTCACTTTTGTGTTGCCTTTACATTCAAAGTAAAATCAGACCATTCTTTCCATTGGTCTCTGTGTTCTTTAAATCACCCCCATGATTTGGCAGAACACATGGACAGGGTGGGCAGGGGACACCTGGATGGGGCATCCCAAAAGAGACTTGGAGTGAATTTGGCCTCCTTGGGAAAAGGATTTGTCAGTCATCCCAGCTTTGGAAAGAAATGGAAGGAACTGGGTATGTTTGCCCCAAGAAAATTCCAGTTCTGTATCAAAAAAGAATCTTCTCTCAAAGGGCTGCTCCAACAAAATTGATTGCAGCAAATAATTAAAGGCAGTGGGCAAGGGTTTGAAAGTCAGGTTTTTTCTTGATATATTTTTGGATTAAAAGCAGTACAAAAGTAGTTAATTTCTCATTTATACATTTCTTCCTTTTTACATGAAGAACATGTGAAAAACTATAGGCTTGGAGCCAAGGAACTGGCTGGGATTTAGGCAACCAGTTCGGATAATTAATGTGTGAGTATATGAATTGATGAAGCCTACAGAGAATTATTCAGAGGCTCTAAAATAAATGATGCTTTGAATAGACTCGGTGAGCTCTGTTATTTTTATTTAACTCTAATACTGTTGTAGGTGTGTGTAAAAAAGGAAAAAGAAAACCTGATTATAAGCTGTTTGCTGATGGTTCACTCTCACTGCCTGAGCTTTCATTTGACTGATTTTTATGCTGAAAAACACTGGAAGTTTTGGTTTACCACATTCGTGTGCTCTTCATACCATGGCCAGTGACTTGAGTGGCTCCAAGCCCCGTCCAGCCTGGCCTTGGACACTTCCAGGGATCCAGGGGCAGCCACAGCCTCTCTGGGCACCCTGTGCCAGGGCCTCTCCATCCTCACAGGGAAGGATTTCATCCCAATAATTGATTTAAATGTGGCCTCTCTCAGCTTAGAGCCATTATCCCAATATTTTCCTGCTCCAGGAAGGCTTTTGCAGAAGGAGGGTGCAGGAGGCTTTTTACCAAAGCCAATCTGACAACCAAGTCTTGGAAAACATGGGATTTTCCTCTGAAACCACTTCCCTGTTCCGCTGGGAGCTGGACCTCCACCACCCAACCACACTCCAGCCATCACCGTTTTGGGATAGAAGTGAAAATAAAGAGAATAAAAGCCCCTGATCCATGGGAAGTGTGCCGGAGGCAGCCAGTGGGAAGCACTGTCCCTGCTGCAGGAGTGGGATGGAGCCGTGGAATTGCTGAGTTCTTCAAATCCCACCCATGAGGCTCCTTTCCCCGGCTGCTGAAAGGAGCCTGGGATCCTCAGGTTGTCTCAGTGGTTGCACTCTGCTCCCAGATGGGTGGATAATACTGTTGGGAATGATTTACAGTCGGTGCTATGGGAGGTTCACAAGTGAGCTGGAAAATCCTCCCCGTTGTTGCGGCTGCTCCCTGGCTGCTGCTGGCAGTGGGACATGGATGGGTGTGCCTTGCTCAAACCACAGTGTGGGCATTGCAGTGTCATTAACTCCCATCATTAGGCCAGTTTGTTAGAGAGAAAAAATTCCAATAATAATAATATTAATATTAATGATAATAATAATAATTTTTAAAAGTGAGGTTTGAATTTGCATTGAATGAAGAGCTCCCAGTCCTTTCCGACTTTGCCACCCCGTAAAGGTGTAACAGCAGATTTTACTCCTCACTCCTAAAATCCCAGACCAGATTTCTTCCCCAGTTGTCTGTATTCCTAAAATTAAGTGCCTTCCCACCAAGGATTTCCCATTTATTAACCTCCTGCCTGCAACCTTAGGGTAAGGGGTAAAATCCACTCCTTGGGAAGGACAATCCCCGGCCTGGGGAGATTCAACTCACATGAATTTTAAGCACAGCAAATCCAGGCTAATAAACGGCGAGGGCAACAAGCAGGGGCAAAGTGCTGCTTGACCCGTGGCCCTGGGGCAGTGCCAGCCCTGCTGGGGCAGCCCCCGGTGATGGTGCTGCCGACAGTGCCACGCTTTGCCCTTTGATGCCTCCAAAGCCTCCTTTCACTTGTTTGTTTTCGCTGTCAAATTACTGCGCTCAGTGCCCCGCGCGGGATCGCCTTTCCCTGCGTGAACAGCGAGGTGGAACCCGACACCTGAATGACAGAGAATGGATTCCCTGCCTGCCGGAGGGGCCAGGTGACACACGGCTGGGGTTTGGGGAGTTTTGTCCTTGTGCACTGGCTGCCCTCCTCCTCGGAGTTCTGCTTCCTTGGAGGCACTTGGAGCTTCACCTGCGCTGGGTTACACCGCGATCTTTGCTGGGAACTGATCCGTGGAATCACAGAATGCTTTTCACAGACATCTGATGTTCTCAAGTGTCTTGGTGGAGCCTGAAATTCAGCAGGGAGCAGTTCTCCCCCATTCCAAACTGGATGCTCTCACTGTTGCACACAGTATCCCACTGAAGAGTATTATCCACAAGCGCCACGGGGACTTGTGCAGAGAGTGTTTATCGGTGAACTATTTGCATTTTTAATTGCTTTTCACTATAATTAAGCAGCTGACAATCCTCTCGCAGCAGAGAGGAGGAGGCAGTTTGGAATCATTTTGAGGGTCTTGGTTGCACCATGTGGGGCCAGGTCAGAGTTACCGTCACTGCACTGCTGCCACCAGCATTTCACCACATTTCTATTTCAATAATAACAAATTCAAAATAGTTGATGGCATGAATCTCTGGCCAAAAAACTGCACCTGTTCTTAGAGGCCTTGATTTGAACATCAGCAAGGACCTGCCATGCCCATTACCCAAGGAAGGGCTTTTCCTCCCGGGGCGAGCTCAACTCTTTGGGCAGCACAGTAGAAATTCTCGGTTTGCCAGGGTTTGGGTGAGGGTTCTCCCTCTGTGATGAGTGTGGAGCGGAGTTCTGGTGAGCCCTGGCTTTGGGGGCCTTGCTGAGGGGTACCTGTGGCTCTGACTCCTGGATCCTGACAAGTGGTAGCCAAGCGGTCCCTGAGTGCTCCAGGGCTGACGCTGCCAGCTGGAATCCCCACCCGTGGCATTGTGCAGCGTGAGGCTCTGATTTGCTTTGTTTACCCAATCTCTCCTCACCCTGTGGGCATTTATTCCTTGCCCCAGAGCCACGATCACTGCTTTCATCCTGAGCATTTCCCTCGGCAGCAGCTCCGTGGCTTTCATTCCCTGCAGGAATTGAAAGCCTTGAGTGCTCTGCCCCAGTGAGACCCAGCTGTGACTTCAGGAGCCCCTGGCAATGGCAAACCCATTTTGAAACCCCCAAAACTGAGCAGCCTCACTTCAGTAAGTGCTACTTCCAGGATTTCTCATCATTTCTCATGTCAAAAGCCCAGATAATTTCATAGGACAATGAGAAGTAGCTCGAGGTCTGAAGTTTGAAATGCCTCAGAATTGTTATAGTGGGATGTGCTGAAGGTGAGGGGGAACCTCCATATCTGAAACACCTTTTTGAAAACCAAATCCACCACTCAGATTCTGAGGGCTAAGAAAGCAAATCCCGTGTTTATTTAGGACATCAGCAAAGGAGACAAGTGGGTTCTCTCTTCTGGTTCTGCTGCAGGGATTAACAGGCACACATTGGCCTGGGTGATGAAGTCCTTGCTCCATTTGTGCTTGGAAAAAGCTCTGAGCTACCTTTAGGTGTCCAGCTGGGCAGCTGAGAGCTGAATTCTGATCCAAAAGCAGGGAGCACCAATGTTTTGTGGATATTTAATAAAAACCAGTAGTCTCTGAGTGGAGGGAAAACTGCCACAGTTGCTTCAGCAGTTGCTTGGTACTTTCTCTTTAAGTGGCTCATGAGATTTTTAGTTTGGGAATTAAACTGCTTCCTCAATATGTCTCAGTCTTCAGACTTCTGGGCTGATTTTGCAATTGCTCTTCTGGTTTTAATGATCTTTGTTTGCTAGGACAGAATTTTAGTTGCTACCTGAACACCTCAGAAGAAATTTAAACAGAACAATTCAATGTGAGAGTTTGAAAATGTTCAAGGGAAAACCTTCAGTGTCAGCCCAGAGCCAAATTTAATAAGCAGGTACTTTCTATGAAAGGAATTTTTGGTGGCTCCCACAATCCTTCTGATTACACCATGATTTTACCTGATGAAGTTCCCAACTGCTCATGATTCTTCAGTCAGGTGCATCTGCTCCTGCACTCATCCATCTGCATTAGGAGCTTTCCCAGTTTCCATAGTAACTGGGCAATTTAACATATCTGCCCTTACAGTATCTTACAGTGAAATACTCTGTCCATTTTATAAATGTGCAGCCAGAGGTGCGGGGAACAAAGTGATTTGCCCGGGGTTACAGAGTTCATCTGCAGCTGAATGGGGTAAGAACATTGCTTTTTCCAGAGTTCCAGGGAAATGCCGGAGCTGCCAGGCTGCCCGTTCCCAGGGAGGCGTTTGCTGGATCACATCGGCTGAAGGTTGTGTCCCAAGCGTTCCTTTTCTCAGCCTTGGAAAAGAGACTTTCAGAAATGAGGAGGTTGGAGTCGGAGCAGGGTGAGTAATGAAACGAGAAATCAAAACTTGCAAGTAATGTATTCAGCAGAAATGCCAGCCACATTCCTGGGATAAATAACTCCCGATGAATAATTCAACCGGCGTCATCACTACAGGGCACAGGAGCAGGATTGGTTTCTAATTATTTGGCCTTTTCCTCTGTAAAAGTTCAACCCAGATTCAGCCCCCGACATATTCCAGCTCAGGGTCCAGGTTTTGCTTGTGGCTTGGCTGGAGATAGCCCAGGGTCAGCTTTGGAGCTGTGCTGAGCACCCTCATTTCTCTCTGAAACTCCAGGAATTTGGGTTTTTGCAGGGTACAAAGCCACCCTTCAAAAAAAAAAAAAAAAAAAAAAAGGCATCTGGAGCCTCCAAACTTTGTGGAAATAGGAAAACTTTGAAAGCTGTTGAGGAATCCTGGATTAACACAGCACACACGGAGTAGGGAAAAGGCTGGTGGCCTTTGGAACAGCTTCTCACATTAATTTTCTTCCAACGCTGACAGCTTTGATTTATTACCTAAAGGCTGGTTAGAAAACACCCAGACGTGAGTGAAGCCAGGAGTTATGGAAAGAAAAGGAAAAGATGGTAAACACAGTGATGGATAGCACTGGGACACCGACAAAGCCTGCCCTGCTCTCCTGCTGCACCCAAATATCGGCTCCCCGTGAGGATGGGTGTCCAGCCCTGGCAGTGCTGCCTGGAACTGCTCCCAGCAGACCAACCAGGGAGGAAGCTTCTGTTGGGATTTGCTGCCTTCTCATCTGTCACTTCGATGTTGGTGCTGATTTCTGCCTCAGAGTGGGTGTTTGGAGTTGAGCTGATCACTGGGAAGTCCTTGCTGGGCAAAAAAAGTTGTTTGCAAGTGCTTCTCACACAGAAATCAAAACGAGATATTATTTCCCAACAGAAATTGGCTAAGATGAGTTAAAGAGAGTTGCCAAAATTATTTGCTGAGGATCCCTGGCTGCTCAGGGCTCTCACAGCCCTTTGCTGGATCAAATTCCTATTTTAAAAAGAAGAGCTGGTCCTGCAAACCGAAGTGAACAAAGTCACTGAGGAGCACGAGTTGTCTTTAATGTCATCAGTGGCTTTAAATATTTAGAAAGCACAGTGTAAACACCTTCAGAGCAGGCAGACAACTCCCCTGGTGCCCAGAATTGTTGGGATGTACAAACAGCCAGCACTGCTCAGGGTGTGGAGCCGCAGCTCCAGACTTTCCACCACAGTTTTACATTCTCGTGTCATTTACAGCTCTTCCTCCAGACCGAGCCTGTTGGCACCGTGTCCCAAAATGTTTCTCATTAGTAAACTTTTCATAACCTCCCAAAACTGCCACAACTGCAGGAGAAAAGGCCCCAGGATGCCAGCTGGAGCTGGCACTTGGCTCTCGGGGCTGTTTGCTTAGCTGGGTTTGAGGGATGCTCCGGCGCAGCTCGCGGGACGTGTGACTGCTCTGACCTGAGCCCCTGGCCCTGCTCCAGAGGACCCTGCACACTCCATGGGAATGTGGCAATGCTTTCCACCTGTCTCTTCCATCCCTCACCCCCAGCTTTGAGCCATCTGCTCGTGAACCCCAGCCCAGAGCCCTCGGAACACGCTCGGAGCTGGGCTGAATGAAGTAACAATGAGATTGCAGAGCAGCTCGGGGCCTGTTTAATGCTGAATTAGGGGTGAGAGAGCCCTGCTTTTCCCGGGTTCACCATCACACAGCCTCAAAACTCCCAGGAATTCCAATTTCTTTTACCTGCAGAGCCCCTGAGCTGTGTGTGTGACAGGGAGGGGCTGGCACAGCTGGATGCAGATGTTGGGGACATCTTTGTGCCACTTGTTCATCCCGGAGTGCTCTGTGCAGGATGATAGAAGTGCTGCTTTCCTTCAGTTTTCCTGTCAAATGCCGGTTCTTTCGCTGGGAGGGACCAGGGCTAGCCTGGAATTCCCCTTTGGAGATGCAAGAGGTGATGTGGGAGGTGATTCCAGGGGTTTTGGGGTGGTCCCTGCAGCATGACAGAGCTGCGGAGTTATTTCCCAAGGCCTCAATTTTTCCATTTCCCAGGAAATTTGTTAATTTGAGGATGAGTGCTTGGATCTCAGGTTAGTGAAACCCTTTAAACCGATTCAGAACCTTCAGACAATTAAAAAATAGAAATATTTTCCAGGATTCCTCTTCCTTTTCAAATAACCAAGACCATTACCCTAAATATATAAATTTTCCACCAAGACTTTTGTTTAGGCACACTTTACATCACTTCTTATGCTCAGAGCCTGCCTGCTTTACTCCAGCATGGAAAAAAATAACCTGTGAGCTCTGAGTAGTTCTCAGATGCTGAGTTCCAAACTACTGAATTAAATCTGAATGCCGGTGGGTTCTGCACCTCCCCAGTTGTCCATCACTCGCAGGGTTTATTACATTTTAGAGGATGCCCTTGAATCCAGCCACCCCCAGAGATACAGGCTGGACTTCGGGAGCCCAAGGAGAAGGAGGGCACGGAAGAGTCCCCAGAGCTGCTCCAGTTTAGCCACACAGAATTTAAGTTTCCTTTTAAAGAACAATGTTTGTAGCCTGATTTCTATTTTATAATTTGTTTGCAGATTCCATTTCCCTTCCTCCCTATCTTTTAGGAGTTCCAAAGGAAATCTATTTCCCCCCAGTTTAGATTTTTTTTCATCTAGCAAACATTGGTTTTGCTCTTTTTCCCAGTGGTGTTGTTCCTGCCACAGTTGATGGGGTTTTTTGGAGTTGTTTGGCAGAGGGAATGTCTGAGAGCACTTGTGGGAGTGGGTCCTGCTCCCTCCAAGGAACTTCGGTGCTCCAAGGATCCTGGAGGAGTCTTGTGCTCTGTAGGGATTCTCCTAAGACATCACTTTTAACAGTAGACACTAAAACCAGAGAGCTTTAAACCATTTCTCTTTCATGCAGGGAAAATTCAAGAGGGAGGCTTGGGCCATGTGGAGCCCATAAAAACCAAGGCAAAATGTTTCAAAACTATCTGACATCTGCAGATAGGGTTGGGGTTGGTTTTTTTTAATGTTTCAAAAGTGTTGAATATTAAAAAAAAACCCTCAACAGGAGTTTAAATAAACACAGGCAAGTGAGTCAGTAAGAAGATATAAAATCATCAGGAAAGGCTGAGTTTGTTTTAATACAGGGATTACTGTAAACACTCGCCACGCATGGTAACAATTTGTAGCCCATGTGTTTTGAAATATCATAGCTGGTGTCAATAAACACATTAAAATTCAACTTCAAAGAGCTCTGTGGATATTTGGAGTGTCACGAAGACATTGCAACCCGGGGGTTTGGGATGGAAACAAGTGTGGGAGCAATCAAATAGCTCTTCTGTGAAGGAAGGGATCTTGTCAGGCTGTTAGAGCTAAGCATCTGTGAGGGTGATTATTACTTCTTACGCTCAGAGCGGCTCCCAGCCCCTGATTTCTTTCTGTCTCCCTCCCCTCCTACCCTGACCTGCTGCTTTGGCTCTCCCACCTGCTGGGTCTCTCTTCCCAGGGTTTGTTTCTCCAGGCAGGGACAGCCTGACTGATTCCCAGCTCTGTCGCAGCGAGAATCACAAATTCCATTTGTATCTGGAGCAGGGTGACTGTGGCACAACCTGGGGGTTGTGGGGACAGAGCTCATCCGTGCTTGGGATGTTGTGGGAATTGAGTTCTTCCTGCATTTCCAAGGTGCTTCTCCGCCTGGAGTTCATGTTCTGCCCCAAACAGTGGGTACCACCCAGTCAAGGCATTATAGACCCATGGAATGTCCTGAGTTGGAAAGGACCCACAAGGATCATCCAGTGCAGCTCCTGGCCCTGCACAGACCCCCCAACAGCCCCACCCTGGGCATCCCTGGCAGCGCTGTCCAAACACTCCTGGAGCTCTGGCAGCCTCGGGGCTGGGACCATTCCCTGGGGAGCCTGGGCAGTGCCCAGCAGCCTCTGGGGGAAGAACCTTTCCCAAAATCCAACCTAACCCTGCCCTGGCCCAGCTGCAGCCGTTCCCTGGGTCCAGTCCTTATCCCAGGGAGCAGAGATCAGAACTGCCCCTCATGGGGAAGCTGTAGAGGAGTTACTGGCTCATTTGGGGTGGATTTGCTCCTCTCACTCGTGTTCCTCTGGTGTCTCTCCCCAGCTCTCAGAAAACGAGCCATCCCTCCGTTCCCAAACGAGATCCTGTCACATCAGCACGAGCCAGAGCACCAGGTGAGCACGGGCTGGGTTTGATGTCTCACATTGTCTCATCTACAAATTCAATTTCCTGCACTTGAGCTAAACACAAACAGCCCTTCCCCTCATTGCAAACCCCACAGCGCCCAAATGAATTCGCACATGTCCTTTTTTAAGGTGACAGAACCAATCTGAGGGAACAGATGAGCATTCCCATGTCCAGGTTTAATCATCCCCATCAAGATTCCCTTGTTTTAATACTGAACCTCATGTTGACAGCGGAGTGCTCCATGTGCAGGCCAGGCAGGATTAAATGGGGCTTCTTGGGGGATGTTTGGAACAACCTTTGCAATGCTGAGGGCACCTGTTGGCATTAATAGAGCAGCGTGTGTGGGAACAGGGGGGAAATCCAGGCTGGCTGGACACGAATACGGAGGGGACTGGGGACATTGCTGACACTTGACACGTGTTGGAGTCGAAGCAGAGTGGAAATAACAGGCACAGGGATGACCCCTGGTTCCGTGTTTTAGGATTTTATCTGGGGTACAAACACCTCTGCGCACAGGCAGCTTTTGCTTGCATTGGAATTGCTGTTTAATCCATATTTTTGTTTGGAACCTGTCCCTGATTCATCAGCACCTTCCTGGAGTCGCTGTAGCACCTTTGCCATGCGAGTTGCAGGAAAGGGTAATTAAATTTAATAGAAGCCACCCTTGCTTTGAAGCTGCCCTGGTTTTAGGGCCACAAGGAGAAGCAATTAAACTCCAGCAGCCACGGATTCAAGCTGAAGGTACAGAGTCATTTATTCATTTTTTTTAAAGGAAATTTCCTCTGTAAACGGATTTGAATTGTAAGATCTGATTGGATTTTAAAGCTATAGAGATTTCCTTCTTTGGGAAATCTTCTCTTGAAGCAAAATGAAATTATTTCAAGATTTCATGGTTTTACCAAAAATTAGTGTTTAAATGAGGTCACAAGGAAAGGGAAAAATATTCCAGAATGCCAGAATCAGTGCCAAAGGTAGTTCTAAATATTTAAAAACAATTTTTAGGAGTTTCCTATAACGGATCAGTTGGAAAAGGTCTGATTCCAGTGCAGACATTATTCAGAAAAGCAAACTGCTAACTCAGTTAATATTTAGAAGGAGAAAAAATTGTCCTCAACTTCACCAACTCCTGGAAATATTTGTAGAGCCAGAGGCA
Organism: Corvus cornix cornix; assembly: GCF_000738735.6. Classification (NCBI taxonomy): domain Eukaryota; kingdom Metazoa; phylum Chordata; class Aves; order Passeriformes; family Corvidae; genus Corvus; species Corvus cornix. Next base: position 3,795,112 of record NC_046350.1, on the reverse strand, counting down.
CACATGAAAAACCTCACTGGTTTTCTCCTCTCTTCCCCTCCCAGAGTTCCCAGGTGTGCAGGGATGCAGGACCTGAGCCCTGCGGGAGCAGCACCTTCTCCACTGGGAGATCCTTCCCTCTGAGGTCTCTGGAATATTTGGGGCTTGGACTCTGAACATTATTTTTGACCTCATTAAAAGCATTTCCTTTGGAAACCCAGCAAAACCCCAAAGAGAGTCCAAATATAAATCAATGCAAATGCAATTACTGTGAACCCCCCCCTCCTCTGTGCCTCGGGGCTGGAAAAATCCATCGATTCTCGGGTGTAATTTATCTGGGAAGTAGGAACACCCCACCTCACTTCCAGTGTGAGCCCTGAATCAAAGGCTCTGCGCTGGCCGGGTCCCTGGAGGAGGCAGCGCTGCCGGTGCAGCTGCGAGGGACTGGGAGAACATGAGAGAGAGGACAGGAGACTGGGATCTTGGAGAACTGGGATCACAGAGGACTGGGAGCATGGGGGACTGGGAGCATGGGGGGCTGGGAGCATGGGGGACTGAGAGCATGGGGGATTGGGATCATGGGGGATTGGGATCATGGGGGAGTGGGATCTTGGTGGGCTGGGGTCACAAAGGAATGGGAGCCCAGAGGTCTTGGATCACAGAGGACTTGGATCACAAAGGACTGGGAGCACAGAGGACTGGGAGCATGGGGGACTGGGAGCATGGGGGATTGGGATCATGGGGGAGTGGGATCACAGGGATCTTGGAGGACTGGGATCTTGAAGGACTGGGATCACAAAAGACTGGGATCACAGGGGACTGGCAGCTCGATGGAATGGTTCCTATTTGTGACTGGAGGACCTGGAAGGTTCTGGCTTAGCTCAGTACCAGGAGCCGCCGTGGATCAGCACCATTCCCACCCGGGATGTCTGGCTCCCTGTGGTCAGGAATCAGCCCCCTGAGCTCAGCCAGGCTCTGGACACTGTGAGGTCAGCTGGAGTCTCTGTTTGGTTATTTCTGCTCTTGTGGCACGCTCCAAATGCAAACCTGGCATGTTTGGAGTGAGCCTGAGGGATGGCTGGACAGGGGAAGGAACCCAGACCTAAAGGGACGTTTTGTGTGTTCCTTTCCTGGTGGAAATTGGGGCAGATGCATCCTGGGGTGGGCATGGAGAAGGTTTGGAGGTGTCTGTGTGGACAGGGAAGCTGAGAGCTGACTGGGGCCCATCAGTCCTTTGTGCCCTGAAGAAGAAATGGCTGAGATGGAGTTGGAAATTGTCCAGGCCGGGCTGGTCCTGGGCCACCACATGGTCCCTGCCAAGGCCATCACCTGCCAGGTGGCACTGCCAGCCTAGATTTCAGGCTGAGGTGTCACCAAACACCTGGTGAGTGCCCAAACTCCGGGGCAGAGGGAAATTGTCAGGGATATGCAGCACAAGCTGCGCTGTGTTGCTTCAGATTTCAGCCAAAACACGCAGGAAAAGCCAGAAAAACTGAGTTGTGAGGACATTCTCCCTGATGGATGGGCTGTCAAGGTAGGAGAGCCTGAAACTTCCAATTCCAAGCTCCTGAAACTCCCACAGCAGCAGAAATCCCAGGGCTGGGGGTTGGGAGGATGGTCCTCTGGAGCATCACCAAGTGTTGGGAGCATATCCAGCCCAAATTCCTCAAGAATGTGCTCCTGTTGGGCAAGTTCCCTCCTTTCCAAGCTGGCAGAGAGGCTTCTGAAGGAGCTCCAGGCAGGAGTTCCCAAGGCAGCTCATGTCAGGGCTGTTTCGCCCCGAGGCTGGATGTGCTCCATGTGGGTTGGTGCTTCCATGCTTGGCAGCTTAGGAGCATTTAGGAATATGGGGACTACCAGGGGAGACCATAATGAGGTTGGACCAGCAGTGTTCCAGAGAAAAATCCTTTTGAAAATTTCAGTAGGACCATCCAGGAGGTTTTTGGGTTTTTTTAAGTGCCAATCTGACCAGCTGGAGAGCAGTTAATAAATCAGTACAAAAATAATTGATTTATAGTAAGTGATTTTATAGCTTACTGAAGAAAGGTCCCTTGTGCATTGGGCTAAAGAAAGAGCCCTTGTTGGGAGCACTATTGGCCATCCAAGATGTTGGGTTTAATTCTCGAAATGTGTTGATCCCTGCTAGAACTGCAAACAGTTTGTCAGACTTTTAAACGCTCGGGAAGGAGCCCCCTCCACGCTGTGCCCGCAGGGACTGGCTCCGTGCCACTCCCTGTAAGCTGCCAGGGACTGGGAAGAGAAGGGGAAACCAGGGGGCTCAGGGGGGCTGTGACCCTTCCCCATGGCCCTGGGGATCTCCTGCAGGAGCTCCACGGTTGTTTTTGCTCACAAAATGAGTCGATCTGGTTGTTAAAGCAGAGGTGCTCTCACATCTCTGTGCTCTCGGCAGCCTTCCTGTGGGATTGGCTGTGGCACATCCCATAAAACATCGTCTCTGTTTGTCCACCCCTGGAGTTTCACCACTATTGCAGCGTCAGAACCGTGTGAGTTTAAATTTAGATAATAATGTTCATTAAAATTAGTAAATTAGAGAGCATGAAGTGAGAGGTACCTGACTTGGGGTCATTCTTAGAGGACTGCTAAAGAAAAGTTTTAATGTCAGGGATCTGAGGGATCAATCCCAAGCTGGCATCAATCCTCTTTGGATAAAGCTGGATATACTGGAGGAAGTGTTATCTCTGTGCCTTATCACCAAGTGCTGGGGGAAGTGATGATCTTGCAAACTTTTGCTGAAATTATTGAACAAATCTGCCCTGCCATGCTCAGTGTTTATAAATAATTCCACTGGTGTAAATATCCTGGCTAAGTGAGCTAAGGAATTCCTGGGAAAGGTGCGAATTTCCAGCAATTAAATTTGAATTCAATTAAATAACTTCTGTGTTTACAGAGACCTTTATCTGCACCTGCCACATCAGTGCACTGCTTCCAGGCAGGCAAGAGGAATCCCACCAGGATTTCTGCTCGGCCCTGTGATTTATAAATTGCTCAGGAGCGACTGGGGGAAATCCCCTGAAGATACACCTGAGAACTTAGGAATCTGCTCAGGACTGACAGGAGAAGAGCTGGAATCTGCCTCGTTCACCCTTCAGTCCCAGGGCCTGCCGGTGCTCCTGCAGCTCCGGAGATGCATCTCCAAACTCATGGATGCCCTCTGCTGCCTTGGGACGAGCAGTCACCTGTCACCTCTTCCCACGGCCCTGGCAAGGATCAGGGGCTCTTTTCCTGCTCCTGCAGGACATTCCCAGGGCTCTGAAGAAGGCACGGCCACCCCTGGGCTCAGCCAGCCTCGGCAGGGCACGGGGGAAATCAAATGGGCTGGAAGGACGTGGGCAGGGGAGCGGAGAGAGATTTAGGAGAACTCCACAAACCCCACCAAACCTCATTTTCTCCATGATCAAGAAGAAATCAAAGAGTTGTGGGGAAAAACACAAGGTTTTCCTGCTCCAGAGGCTTCCCAAATTTGAGATCCATGTTATTGCCATCAAGTTAATGCAAGAATTCAGAGCTCTCTGGGGCTGTTCTGAAATCAGGATCAACAATCCTCCGGTCTGTGGTGTCACTTTCCAGCAGCCCACTGGAAAAGGGTGAGCAAAAAGGGATGGCTGGGGACAGTTTAAATATTCCACAGCTCCCTGAGTTTCGTGTGGGGAGGGATTTTCTGTGGCTGAAGTGTTTAATCTAAGGCAAATAAATTTTTTTTTAAATGCACCAAAAAGGTGTGATGCAAAATAAAAATGGAAAAATAAACTGTGCTGGCAAGCAGAGGGAAACCTGGGTGAGCAGAATGGGGGGGAAGGGAAGGGAAGGGAAGGGAAGGGAAGGGAAGGGAAGGGAAGGGAAGGGAAGGGAAGGGAAGGGAAGGGAAGGGAAGGGAAGGGAAGGGAAGGGAAGGGAAGGGAAGGGAAGGGAAGGGAGCTCTGCAGACCCAGCACAGACACAAGCTGTGCTCACAGAGTGACACCCAGAGAGGTCTGTGAGTGCTTTTAAAGAGACTTCACCCTCACAGAGCACTGCTGATGTAATCCCAGATGGGTCCATTGATACAGAGCTCATTTTGCATCCAGGGACCCAGGTCAGCTCCTCCCAGCTGAAAATCCTTCAACAGCCCATCATTACTGGTGTTCAGCACCCCAGGACTGGGCTGGCCTTGCTGTTTCCATTCCCCTTCTCAGGCACGACTTTGCTCAAGGGCACACCACAAGATAGCAGAACTTGGCACGTGTTCCCTGACTCCAGACTCGTTCCAGCCTCCTGGCCATCTTGTGTTGCCGTGGCTGCACAAGGCACCAGGAATTCATTCCCTCGCTTTTATTTCAGTTTTGCTTTGGAGGGTCTGAGGTCTCAATCATTTGGGACTTGATTCCCTCATCTCCTTCATACCACAAGGAGTTGCAGAAGTCCTTCCTCTGATGGATTCCCACCTGTGCTGTGGGTACATGGAGGATTTAAATTGTAGATTCATCCAGGCAGGGTGTGGAGTCTCCCTCTCTGGAGATATTCCAAACCCACCTGGATGCATTCCTGTGCCACCTGCTCCAGCCTTGGATGATCTCCAGAGGGCCCTTCCAATCCCAGCTATCCTGGGCTTCTGTAAACTCCTGGGGTCTTTCTGGTCTCAGGAAAGCAGCACCAGTCTGGTGAGCAGAGGACTGGTTATGAGGATTAAAGAGTGGGAGCCAAATGCCATCACTCCAAATTTCCCCCTTTTCCTTCTTCTCCCCCAGATTTCTGTGCTGACCATGATGCCACAAGGTCTGGAGTATCCCTTGGCTCAATTGTGGTCACCTGTCCTGGCTGTATCCCCTCCCAGCTCCTTGTGCATCCCAATCCACTCCTGCTGGGGTGAGGAGCAAAGGCCTTGGCTCTGTGCAAGCATTAGTGAAAACATCCCGTTGTTATCCACACTGCTCCCAGCACAAACCTCAAACAGCCCCACACCAGCTACCAGGAAGAAAATTAACTTTATCCCAGCAAATTCTGGTCATTTCTCCTTCCTTCCCTCCCCAAGCCTCATTTAAGTTCCAATCCAGCAGCAGCTCCTTATTTTCTTTTAAATGTCAAACTATTCATCATTTTGCACTTTGCCCGTTTGCCTTGAGTTTGAAGGTTTTGTGGGCACTCTGTGCTGTCGGCCCAGGACAATGCTCAGTGCTTACCCCAAACAATGCAGTCCTTGTCACCCTGCCCGTTGTTGGTGCAGGCTCTGGAGAGCTGCACGCGAGCTCTGTCCCTGTGATCACACTCACCATGAAACCCTGCACTCAAACACACACTGGGCAGTCCTTGTCTTCATTATTCCAGTCTCCTGTCCCTCACCCACACTGGAAGGTGCTCTTGCCCTGCCCTGCAGGTCTCAGGGAGGATGGTGATGGGAAATTTGTCCCAAAATCAGCTGGGTACAGCTGCTGAGGGCAACTCCTCTGAAGGGACGCAAAGAAAAGCTGGGAAAGGAGCACCTTTGTTTTCTGAGTGATGCTGAGAGAGCTCAGAACAGGGCCAGCAGGCAGGGCCAGGGCTGAATTATCCAGATAAATTGGGTTTTTCTTCCCCATCCATGGTCGGAATGAAGGGATTCCAGGCAGCCTGGCCCTGGCAAACCCAGCAGCTCCTTGTGGGAGCGTGGCAGTGACCAAAGATCCTTGGAAATGCAGCAGTAGCTGTCCCAAAACCCAGGAATGCCTAAGGAGCATCGAATCATGGAATGGTTTGGCTTGGAAGGAACCTCTAAATCCCATCTAGTCCAACCTCCCTGCAATGAGCAGGGACATCTTCAACCAGACCAGAGCTCAGGGCCCCGTCCAGCCCAGCCTTGGATATTCCCAGGGATGGGCCACGAGGAGGGATAGGGCTGCAGTGCAGGAATGTCCTGCAGATCTGGTGTGAAACAGCCTCTGGAACATTTGGAAGTGGCCAGGAAGCATAAGGGGCAGGAAAACACCAGCCCAGCACTGAGCATGAACAACTCCATCCCATGATTTACTGAGCAGTTTGCAGGTCCAGCTCCATTTCTCCCACTTTGGAAACATCCAGGTGACTCCCTGAGTGTGAGGGGCTTGAGATGAAGGGGGGAAGAACATTCCAGAGCTTTTCCAGGTGGAGGTGTCCCTGCACGGAGCAGGGTGAGAGGGGTCATGCAGTCGTTACCCCCAGACCCACACGTGCACCCACACACACACTGATTTTATTAAGCCATTCCATGCAAGGATTTTATGGATGTATACATATATTTTTTTTTTTATTTGGAAAACTTCAGAGTGCTGGTTTTTCACACGCAGTAAAGTTAGTTTTGCTGAGATTCATTAGTCCCCTTTCCCCCTGTGTGTAAATGGATCTCTCTCAGTTATGCAATGCAAGGGTACACAACCATGAAAAGTGCAGAGCCAGCCAAAAAAAGCATTGTTCTGAACTCGGACGTGTAAAATATTCATATTCAATAATAAAAAAATAAAAAAAACCCCAGCCCTTAATAAAAAATTCACGGTGTAAAATATGCATTGTCCTCCCATCCCCAGGGCTGCAGCCCTTTCCAGCCCAACACGTTCCGGGGGTTTTCACTGCCTCGTTAGACTCGATTAATTCCAAACCAATTCACCCACAGCCATCCCGGGATTAGGTGCCTAAATGGACTCTGATTTCTCAGAGGGCACCTGGATCTGTGGCTGCAGGAACAGCTGGCAGGAGCTGGGGCTGCTCAGAGCACCAGGGGTGTGTGTGGCAGGTCTGGGCACCCAGTGCCACGCTGGGCATGGGCACAGCCAGGAGAGCTCTTCCAGCAGGGTTTGCATCCTCTCCTCACCCTTCTGTCTTAATGAGCAAATTCCCAGGGGCTGACGGGGCTGAGCAGCTCCCCAGGGAGGAGGGAGAACATTGGGAACTCCCTGAGGTGTCTCCATCCCTCTTGCCCTGCAGAACCTCCCGGGGAGTTCTGCCCACAGGGAGGAAGGAATGGAATGATCCCGTTGTGCCAGAGGGAAGCAGAGACAGGTGGAAAGAACCACCTGCCTCAGAACCTGGCTGAAGGATGCAGCAGTGGGATTTTCTCCAAAACTTCCTCCCTCTCTGCTCTCTAAAACTCCCTCCCTCTGCTCTCTGGGACAAGGACAGGACCCAGGGAACGGCTGGGGCTGTGCCAGGGCAGGGTTAGGTTGGATTTTGGGAAAGGTTCTTCCCCCAGAGGCTGCTGGGCACTGCCCAGGCTCCCCAGGGAATGGTCCCCGGCCCCGAGGCTGCCAGAGCTCCAGGAGTGTTTGGACAGCGCTGCCAGGGATGCCCAGGGTGGGGCTGTTGGGGGGTCTGTGCAGGGCCAGGAGCTGCACTGGATGATCCTGTGGGTCCCTCCCAGCTCAGCATATCCTGACTCCATGATTCTACGATTTAATTCAGGTTTTTCTGCATCCCCACCTAGCTCTGCTGCTGCCTCAGTGTGTGTGTCCCAGGGGGTGACACAGAAGGACAGCACAGGACAGCACAGAGGGGACTGAGCAGCATCACCTGGGACTGGAACTAAACCACCAGGCCCTACTCAAGAGGTGTCCTGAGCTGCTCTTTTGTCCTTTAAAGCCACTAAGCAGGACCCAGGAGCCCAGCACTGCAGGGGAATATTAAAGTGTTATTATGAACGTTGCTAAAAAAAAAGAGAACTCGGGAATACGAGGGAGGGCTGTGGCACTCCAATTTTCTGAAGATATATGGGAAAGAAGAATGAGAAACTCCAAAAAAACAATGCCTGAGATGTTTCCTTTATCTAAAGATCAACCAGTTCAATGTTTTACACAGAACAAGTCCCCAAGAGCGTAAATCAGGGCCTGGAAGAGATGTTTTAAAAAGGCCTCCAAATATAATTTCTTTACCTCCCACGTTCTCAGGCCAAATATTTTAAAAGGAAAAGCATGTGGGACAGAGAGCACAGGATATTATCCGTGTCTTTAAGGACCATTCCCGGCAAGGTGATTTGTTCTGTGTCCCCAGTCTGATATTTATAAGCAAGGAAAGGAAGAGGAGGAAGAAAACTCAGAAAAATCTGATGTTGGGAAAGCTGGGACCACGAGTGACAGTATGGGAATAATAAAATGTGCTGTGATGTGACAGCTGTCAGTCATGGCTGGGATTTTTGGTGGGAAAAAGGATCAGGAATTGTTCTTTCTCACTTCTATTGGGTGTCAGATTTGAGCCACAGCACTGGGATGCCTGGGAGGGAACTGGGAGGATGAAATGAAGGGACTGGGAGGATGAAGGGAAGGGGATTGGGAGGATGAAATGAAGGGAATTGGGAGGATGAAGGGAACTGGGAGAATGAAGTGGAGGGAATTGGGAGGATGAAGTGAAGGGGATTGGGAGAATTAAATGAAGGGAATTGGGAGGATGAAGTGAAGGGGATTGGGAGAATTAAATGAAGGGAATTGGGAGGATGAAGTGAAGGGAACCAGGAGAGTGAAGTGCCCTGAGTGGCTTTGAGTAACATCCCACCCTCCCCATCCCAATTCAGTACATCCATCTCCATCCCCTGTCCCTCAGTGCTCCTGCAGCCTCTGGGAGTTTCCTACTTGTTTTGCCAGGAATCTCTCCCTGAGAACAGAGAGGGGAACTCGGTGGTGTCAGAAACATTTCTCCCCCTGAGGTTCCCCAGACAGCTCGGATCAAGTGTGACCCTGCTGATGTCAGAGCCTCGGACTGACCCAGGATCCCCCCGGCCCTTGTAATGAAGAGGAGCTGAGGAGATCTGGAAAGATTCAGCCCCTCAGATCCTTTGCTACCCTGACAAATCCAAGTGGAAATACAGGCGCTGCCAAAGCTGTTTCATTCCCGGATTCCTACGGAAAACAGCGTTTTCAGCACGGCGCAGCAGAGCAGGGGAGCGGTGCTGGTGGTCTGATGACACCCTCTGAAGGACTTTCAGCCAAAATAATATGGATTTCCTGGAAGCACATCCCCCCAGAGGAAGAAATCATGGATGTTGAAGGTATCCAAGACAACAGCCCAGATGCTGATTCCAGCTCTGCTGCTGCAAAGCCGCTGCCTTCAGTGGATTGATTCAGAACTGTGGGGTTTTTTCTGCTGAGATCATTGTTCCTTTATGAGGGGAGGGATGGATCCCTGCATATCCAGCATGCCTGGATAACCTCCAGCTTGCAGCCTCGGAAGTTACATTTCCAGACTCATCACAGGCTTTCCAGGGCGAGTCACCAACATCTGGGTTCATCCCATCTGACCTCTATAACTAAACCCAAAAACTTTAAACCCTGATTAAGACAAGGCAGAGAGACAGACTTCACCTGCACATGAGCTTCTGAGCTTTTATCATCTCCATTTACTGAAAATAAAATCTTTTGGGACTGGGTTCCTGATTTATGTGTCTTCTTTATGGACGTCAGTAGAACTGATGGCGCTGAAATGCTGTGGAAAAGGTGAAATCCACGTTCAGAGTGAGATTATTTTTGTGACTGGAAAGTTGTACCTGAAAGCTGGAAGAAATGAACAAGCAAAAATGTTACTGAGGATATTTAAAAGTGAAAAGAGATGTGGTCAACATCCTCCCCATTCAATAGAATTAACTCAGCCCTAATTCCCAGTGCCAGACCCCCAAAATCTCCAGTCCAGGCTGCCAAAGTCATTTAACAGCAATTCCATCAGTCTGACCCATGTCCAAAGGCTTTTAATCCCAGTTTATGTTTACCAGGAAGTGTCCAAGTCATGAGCAACTGTGTGGGGTTGTTCCTTCAGAAGCCACAGAAGTGATTAAACCCAACAATAATCCATGAAATTACATCAGATTTTTTTTTTCTCCTCGCATGTCCCGGGGAATTCCCCAACTCCAGACCCGTTCCAACTGGCACCATCCCGCACTTGAGCTCCAATATCAGTGGAGTCTGTGATGGTTCCAATTTTTCTGGTGAGGAATTACATTAAATCCAAATAATTCTTTCCATGGGGGATTACAGAGCCACTCTGGTTTCAAACATTCCCATCCAGGAGGGAGGAACTTCTTCTTGGGTGTCTGTCCCTGCCTTGGTTGTGAGAGATATTTAGCTTATCTAGGCATAAACCCATTTCATTAATTCCTAATAATTTAATTCCTAAAGGAAGCTGATGGAACAGCCCATCGTAAATCCAGTCTTTGCATTTTGGCCGAATTCCCTTGGATTACTAATTGCACATAAATTACGTGACTCAGTGCTCTCCATTTCTGTGACTGAAATGCTTCTGCCCGAGATAAAAACTCACCTGGAGGAGCTGTCAGCCACTGCTGGATGTGGCTCCCATTTGAGGGGTGAATTGCTGCTGGTTAACAAGAGTCTGGATCAAATGTCCATCCTCAAAAATCAGGATTTTCTGTTCCACTACCAGAGTCTGCTTCAGGGATTGTTTTTGGCAGTGGGGTTTAGAGCAGGAAAATAGGAAATGAACTGGAAAAACTCGAAGACTGCAGCAAACAAGAAAATCCTGGAAGGAACACACTCTGGAGATCCACCCTGGCCATTAATAATATGGAAAGATTTCATTAGGGAAAGGGAGAGGGAAGAGAGGAAGAAAGGATGTCCAAGGAGGAGCACTGGTGTGCATGGGATAAAAATCCTGCCTTAAACCCCACACTTCTGGTTACAGATCATGGAATCAAAGAGTCACAAAACCATTTAAGTTGGAAAAGACCTCCAAGATCACAGAGTCCAACCTTTGGCCAGTCCCCACCTTGTCCCCAGCCCAGAGCACCGAGTGCCACCTCCAGCCCTTCCTTGGACACCACCCGGGAGGGGCACTCCAAACCTCCCTGGGCAGCCCCTGCCAAGGCTGAGCACCCTTTCCATGAGGAAATTCCTGCTGGAACGTGGCCCATGGGGTCTGAAAGGGCTGCAGGGGCCGGATTGCTGAGGGCTGTGTGGGGCTGAAGGTGCTCAGGGGAGATGCTCCAAACCCAAACCACGGCAGGAGCAGCTCCCTTGCACCAAGGCCTAGAAATAAAGCAAATTAAGTTTGTTAAAGACACCGTGGTCACTTAGAGAAGGAATTTTTTCTGATGAAGAAACCCCTTCTGCCCCCTGCTGAGGAGCACCTTGCAGGGGGAGCAGCCCCCAAAATAAGGGGGGGCATCATCTTCAATTCTTCCCCTTCCCAGCCCACAGCTCCCTGTGGCCACTCAGGCCCTGCTGAAGGAGCCAAACCCCCAAAACCTCCTCTGTGGCAGGGGTGGCACCTGAACCCTGACACCCACAGAGCCCCAGGCGTGGGCACAGCCGTGCCCGTGCCTCAGGGTGCTCTTACCCACCCTGACAGCGCCCAGGGAAACGCAGAGCCCAGGAAATTATCCTGGAAAAAGGGAAATCTGGCTCTGTCCCCTGTCCCCTCCCTGCCCCCTCGTCACTGCCACCTCTCCCCTGCACGGGGGCCCTGCAAAGGTCCCCAGTAGCCAGAGAGCCCCGTGACACCAAACGCCTCTGGTTGCTGTCACCTACAAGCAGTGCTTTTGGCTCAATATATTTTTGCCTGGAAATTGTTTTCCCCTTCCCTGTGCCACTCTGGAGGTGACTGTCTGTGCTTTTGTGTCCCTTCTGAAGTGAAGTGCAGCCCATTAAACCTCCCACCACAGCAAAACCTGAGCAGAGCAATTTAAAACCCCCGGGTTTTTTTTGTTTGCCAAAAGTTTTTGCACCATTATGTCACATCCTATACGTCAGAATTTGCTGGGAAAAACTTGTTTTGGGGTGGTTTTTTTAAATTTCTTTTCAGTGTTCCTGCTCTCTCCTGGAAATAGAAACATCAGCAGGTCGAATCACCTGAGGGTTTACGTATTTCCAGGGTAGGTGGGAGGAAGTTCAGCCTTTGTGCTCACAAAACATTCTGAACATTGGAAATATAATGAGCATTAATGAGTATGAAATAGAGACCCTTTGGGATCCATAACCACTAACTCAGCCGTCCCAGAGTCCCCAAAGCTGCCACAATTCCCTTTCCCAAGTCACTGCAAGCATATGGAGGGGAGGAGGAGCTGTGATTTGAGTGACCCAGGATGAGCTTTATATATCCCTGGAATCAACAGCAGCCCAGCCAAAATCCATTAATTCTCTGTCTTCAGCCTCAGGGAGTTGAGATGTTTCAATATGTGGGGTTTTCCTCTCTCTGTCGTGGAATGGATCTCAGTTTACACTGAGGAAATCACTTGTGGGTGATGAGCAGGAGCCTTTGCAATGTTTGTGGTTTTCTCGCTTTGTTAAAAGAAAATTTAGGAGTTTTAGGCACACAGTGGGGATGTCTCCAGTCAGTCAGAGAGCTTGGAGAATCACAGAATCACGGCATGGTTTGGGTTGAAAAGGAGCTTGAAGACCACCTCATTCCACCCCCGTGCCACGGGCAGGGACTACTTCTGCTATCCCAGGTTTCTCAGGCAGAATTTTTCTCTCCTGCTCTTCAAACACTGACAAATCCATGAAGGAATTCCCTGCATGGACAAAGCAGCCCCCCCAGCTGGAGCAGCCACCACGCGTGGTGCTGCCCGGGACAGTGAGAGGATTTTTTTCTTGCTTTTTAGTTCATCAGGGGAAGTTTTCCGCTTGTGGACTCCTCCCTGTACCTCCTCATGACCTGGAGGCTCCCCATCCTCTCGGAGACCTTTACCTGATTTGGGGTAGTGAACTGAAGGCTGGTTCACCGCTCCAGGGAAGAGAATCCGAGTCCTCACACCCAAATCCTGGTTTATATGCCCGGTTTGTGCACCTGCACTGCATCACTAAAGTTTACACTGAGGAAATCACTTGTGGGTGATGAGCACCAGCCAAGGCCGGGGTGGTTCTGGCAGGAGCCGTTGCAATGTTTGTGGTTTTTTCGCTTTCTTAGAACAAAATTTAGCAGTTTTAGAGTCCCTGCTCTGCTGGCACAGAGGTCAGGCTGGGATGGGGCTGGGGGAGAGGTTTGCTTCAAATTCATTCATCTCCCCCAGGTTTGCTGGGGCCTGGTGTGGATCCCCAATTCCTGCGCGTCAGGAGAAATCTCCGCAGAGGGAGAAGGGAACAGCAGGTGCAGCCCTTGAAAGGAGGAGAAAGCCCATTTCTTTTCTAGAAAATGTGAAGGGCAGGAAGCATCGAGGCTGGGAGGAAATCGAAGGAAAAGTGGGAGTGAGTGGAACTCCAGAACTGACACAGGAAGGGGTTTGGGAGACCTGGGTTACTGCAGGAACGCTGTCGGGTTTGGGGTGAAACGTGGTGCCTGTGCAGCAGTTTTGGGCAGCAGTTTGGTCAGGAAATGAAGGTGACAGTGTCTGAAAAGTCAGGAGACAATAACTAATGGCTGATGCTACAGCAGACAGCAATAATTAGTGCCAGGCTAACGAGCAAACACTGGAAAGCACAGCAGGTTCTCCTGTAGTGCCCCAGCGTGCCCCGAGCGGCGCCGGTGCCGGTGGCTTTGTGCCATGGGCTGCTGCTGACACTGGTGGTGCCCCTCTGAGGGGGTTCTTTTGGAACTCGTGGCTCCAGGTGTGTAGGAACCCAGAGTGCCGAGAATATTTCTCTGCCTCTTTTTAAGGGTTTTTACCCCTCTGGACACCACTGGTATAGCTTTAAACCTTGGAAAAAATTAGATAACTACTAGAAAATACAGTGGTGTGAATTAGGTGATAGACTACGATGTGAGATTGGCACAGGGTGAAAAATTTAGAGGTTTTGGGCTTCTCTTTATAGTAAATAGATAAGAGTAAGAAATATCAAAATGGAGGATTGTTGTTGTTCTCTAAACCTTCTTCTCCTTCTTCTACCACTCCATATTCTGCAGTAAAAGTAGTTTGGATTGATTGGATAGAAAATGCCGCAGTTCCTAGTCGTGTTACTGAATAATTGGTAAGAAAGTAAAAATAATGTATGTTTTTAGTAACTATTGGTTAAAATGTCTTTAAAAGGCTGTGTACATCTTGATAATCAGGCTTTCTCGCTCTCACTCCTACTTTACTTCTTTCCATGCTGTACCTGGGTCACGCTAGTGGCTCAGTTTCTCTGATAAGACTTAATAAACAACTATCTGGAAGCATTGAAACTAAAGAAGACGTCTTGCTTTATCTTTTAAACTCCTTGCGAGGACTTTCAACAAGTCCTCTCCCCTCAGGAGAGACTCAATTTATGGCACAATAAAGTGTCACAGGTGGGACCTTGGAAGAGTTCTGTGAGGAGAGGACGGAGGCCTTGGTGATTTCCAGCCTGAGGAATGACAGTGGTTACCTCGAGGGGAAGGGAAGGAGCTGTGCCCAGACGAGCAGAGAGGCTCTGGGTGCTCTGTGGTGCTGATGGAGCTGCCAAGGACAGCCAAGTGCCTTCCCTCCCTCTTTCCCTGTGGATAACTCCCAGAAAAGCTGAATAATTTCATTTTGTGCGTGAAACAAAATTTGGAATTTCTGCTTGACGGCCACCGGCGCCAACTTGGAAGCTTTTTATGGTGCTGGAGGGCAAATGGCACCTGAGCCAAGGTCCTGGAGCACAGAGAGGAGGAAAACTGGTTGCAAACTGGGTGAGAACCATGAGGAATTGTCCTTTCTGGAGAACCCAGCCGTGTTGGAGCTGCACATTCATCTGCTTCTGTTAAAGAAACACACAGCTGCTCTCTGCCTGCACTTATTGTTTAATTCATTCATGCTGCTTGTTGGAAACACCATCGTTAAAGTCCTTCTGGGGCAGAGTTTGCTTTAAAGAAAACTCTCCATGGAAAAGACTTTCCTTTAAATTTAGTACAAAAGAAAAGCCCAACCAGTTTTATTTATAGATCAGGGCATGAGAGATTTTCAGTGCTCAAGCCAGTGCTCTATCTCTGTTTCTCCCATAAAAACATGGTTAGCATTTTTCTCATCCTACCAGAACAAAATTCTTTTATTGAGATTTTTTTTCCCCCTTTGCTAAAATGCAGCCACTTGAATGAGGGACAGAAAAATCCTGGACTTACCCACTGAATAATTTAATGAGTTGTGATTCTGCTCTTGGGTGACGTGAGCTGGGTTTTGGTAATTCTTTAATAGATCATCTCTTACTTCTGTGAGTTTGGGACAGTTCATACACCTAAGGCTGTATTTCCCAGAGATCTGTACCAGATGTGTGATAAATTTGGGAGTTTTATTAATCTGGAAGCATCCAGAATTTCCTTGTGGAATGTCTGCTTGTAGGAGCAGTGAGAAAATGGGTAAATGGAGACGTGGTCAGAATTTTGGCTTTCCAGAAATCTGAGTGATAAAATGAACAATTTCATGTCAGTTTGTGTTTCATGGGAGGGGAAAATGTTTAATTTGGTTTTTTGGTGAATGACAACACTGCCAACACATTGATTTCTATTTATTCACAGTTAAATGCAGAATTTTGGGTGTCCTTGTTTAAAGTGATGTTTTTCCATTTCCTGGTGAAGGTGGGTGGTGATAACCAGGTCCAGCAGTAAAAATTAAAGGATAAGGTAGTTATTGAGCAGAACTCTCACCTGCTTTGCTGGCAGGCCTTTCACAGAGCTCAGTGTCAGCTCAAAACGAGCTGCAACTCTCAACTGCTTAAAAAATAAACTGGGGACAATGGCTGCTCATTCCCTTGCTGAAATTTTGACATTTTTCCATTTTAGTACTTCCCAGTCGTTCTGCAGCCCTTGTTGTGCCCTCCCAGCCCATATTTGGTGGCTGACACACTTCAGAATCAAATGTTTCACAGCCTGGATGGTTCCCTCCACTGAACTTTGGGACAAAATCACTGATTACGACTCAACTTCCCTTCCAAATGTCCAGTCCTTTCATGCTCTGTAATCGAGTCACATTCTGGGTTGCTTGAGAGAGGAGTTAAAAAGCTTTTAGTAGTGATTTTACAGAAAAAATGTTCCCCATATGAAGGAGTGCTGTCCCTTATAATGCCCCCGAGCAGCTGGAAGTGTCCAAGGCCAGGCTGGATGGGGCTTGGAGCATCCTGGCATAGTGGGAGGTGTCCCTGCCCACGGCAGGGGGTGGGATGGGATGGGATGGGATGGGATGGGATGGGATGGGATGGGATGGGATTTAAGGTCCCTCCCAACCCAAACCAGCCTGGGCTTCTGTGCATGGGCAGATGCTGAATGCAAGGGCTGCTTTTATTGGAGCCATTTATGGAGGAATCCACGGCTTTATGGAATGAGACATCTGAGACTCTGCTCTGGGAAACCTGGGGTGGAGCTGGGAAGGAAACCTGGTCTGGCTGTGGAAATGGGGGGGGTGGGGAGCTGCAGCCACCGCTGGGACAGGGCTCCAGCCTCTGTGGTGGGGGTCTGACTGCCAGAGCGGCTCCAGGTCAGGCAGAGAAGCTCCCTTAAAGAATTTAAATCGTTGTATGGATGATCTCACTCCATTATTTTTCAAGGAGCTTCTCAGTTCGCTCTATTTAACTTTATAATTCAGAGAAATGAAACCATTTCCCCATCTCACTCGTACCAAGGGAGCAAAGCTGCAGCTGAGTGGCCATGAAGCAACTCCTGATGTGTGCCAGGGCACTGGAAGGATCCAGAATGAGAACAGGAGGAGGTCTGGAGGTGTCTGTCAGGACAGATGAGGTTGTGTGGGTGGGAGGTGCCTGCCTGGGCCCTCTCTGCTGTTCAAAGGGGGTTTGCTCTCCAAGCAGGAGCTCTGCCCAGGCGTCCTGCACAGCTTTGTCATTGCAGAGGGGGTAAAAGCCACCTACTCACACCTAGAACATGTTTTACTGCTGTATTCTGGGGAGGCTGGAGGTTGCCCTTCCAGCAGCAGAGCGGGCAACTTGGGCACAGTAAATGAATGAAACACAGTTCTGGGGAAGGCCTGAGAAAACAAGATGTCCCTTCCTGTCAAATGGCTTCGAGTTTGCAGCTTGCCGTGCTGCTTTTTTATAAATCACCTCATCCTTCATTCAGAAACTTTATTCCCTTCTACTATCACAGAATCCCACACTGATTGGGGTTGGAAGGGTTCTTAAAGCTCATCTCATTCCATGAGCAGGGCAGGGGCACCTTCCACTACCCCAGGCTGCTCAGAGCTCCATCCAACCTGGCCTTGGACACTTCCAGGGATGGGGCATCCACAGCTTCTCTGGGCAACCTGAGCCAGAATTATTCATCCAGACTTCTGTAACATTTTCTTTTTAATGCCAGTTAGAAAGGCCTTTCTCTCACACAGGATGTAAACCGCTGCTTTCAGGCTTTTTGAGGAGGAGGAGGAATAGTGAGTGTCTGGTGCTTTCACACCCATTCCTCCCCCAAAGGTTCTGCTCTTTCCTCTGTTTCAGCACAAGTCTTCCCAGGAATGAACCCAGTGGAACATGAGTCACTGCAGGAACCAGCGCTTGGGCGAGGTGGGCTCCTGGCTTATAAATGGCACAATTGTAGATACAGGAGTGCAAGGCCTGCTCTGCTTGGAAAGCTGGCTGGAAAATAGCAGTCATGAGGTAGACAGGCATTTATACTCACAGGAATCATGGGCTATTTTGTATATATTTGCATTTCATTTTCTAACCACGCTTTTGGAGCTCGGTTTTTAACTATTCATTGATGAGCTTATCAGGGGCTGCACCTCACAACAAAACCGTGGTGTCCCTGTGGGGCTGCCACAAGCTCTTGTTTGGCCAATCTGTGGGCTAAGAAGCCACCAGCAAGGTGAGGGAAGCCTGATGAGCTCCCTGCTAAAGGTTTGATGAGCTCTTTAATTAACAGAAGGATGGGAGAGTGTGTGTGAATCTCGGGGTGTCTGGATGCAAAGAGCAGAACTCTGGCAGTGTTTGGCTGTTGCTGTTTCAACCCAAATCTCTGAGAAGAACGAGTAGTTTGTCCTTCCACCTGTAAAAAGAAACCACGATAAATGTGCATTTGCGAGTGGGGAAAGGTTTCTCTCTCAATTAAAGCTTCTGCTCGTTCCTGGGGGGTGAACAGGGTCCCCCTGCCCTGGGGGATGGGGCTGGGGAGGAAGCACTGCAGTGGCTTCAAGAGTTTTCAACCTCCTCCGTGGAAATGAAGCCAAAACCTTGCTCAGTTCAACACTGGAATTGTGGGGAAAGGAGAAACGGGGTTTAGCAGCCAGAACACGGGAATGGATCCCTGTGATGTGTAAATTTTGTCTTTCGCCTTCCTTGAGCTCTGAGCTCTCCTGTCCTGCCCTGGATGGTGGTGTCCTGTGTGTGAGAGTCTTTCTGGCTCAGCAGTTATCTGCAGCTGATGCCACATCGGGGGGAGAATTTATTTCTCCGAACATTATTTCCCGGGGATTAAAAGCCGTTTTTAAAAGAATTCCCACCTCGTTCTAACCCACAACCACACCTGACAGGTTATGGGTGGGACAGCAGCACACGGAAAGGGGGAACACAAGGTGATCCAAAGGCTTGCCTGGTGGAATTCTCCTCAGTTTGGCGAGCTCTGCCCAAGGAATGAAGTTGACTCATTCTTCCTGGATGCGATCCACATCTCATGGAAATCGATGGAATTCTTTCTGCTGCGTTTTTAACACATGTTCTTACAGTTACTTTCTCCAGCAAGCCCTCGTTTGTAAATCTACATGAACTCTTGGTTCCCTGCGGTTAAAAATATTATTTTTTTCGGTAGTGATGGACCAGTCACTCCGAGAGTCCCGTAAATACTTTCCCATCTCTGGTTATGATCTGCAGAGCCGAGCACAGGAGCTCTTTGTGCTCTCTGCACTTACACGATTTCATTGATTCCTCCTTTAAGGTCAGCGGGGAGAGTCCTGCCGGGGGGCTAGGGGGGGTCCCCAGCATCGGGGCTGTCCCCCCGTGGCTCGGAGCGGGGGTCCCGGGGGGGTCGGGCCGGTCCCCCCGCCCGGGCAGCGCTGCCGCAGCCTGGGGAGCGCGTCCCTCCCGCTGCCCGGTGCGTTCCCCGCTCCCTCGGGAGCGAGGGATGACGGCGACATCACCTCACACCCCATCAGGTTTTTGCCTTCCCCCCCCGGCTCGTGAGTTATGCTCTGAACTGCCTTTTTAAAGATTTTTTTTTTTTTTTAAAGCTGCTTTGTATTAAATGAATAAAATATGTGCGTGTCCCGTCGGGTCCCTGTTCGCTTCCATTCCGCCCCTTTATAAAAAGGAGTTAATCAGGAATGAGTTGCCACTGGCTTTTTGCAGTTTATCGCATTCCCCAGAGGAGTTTTACATCCTCAGCCCGTTGGATCATCATCTTTTAATCCTAAAAAGAAAACTCTGTGTGTGTGTATGGGGGTGTTTGAACGCAGAGATCCCGGCGCCTTGTAAACAGGTTTTTTTGTTGGTTTTTTTTTTTTTTCCAAACCCAGTAAGAATTTAGGGTTGCGGTTATTTTATGTTCTCACAGATGCTTCTGGTATCAAAATCTCGCCGCTTTAATTTGTTCAGCTGTGGAAGAACAGCGTCTGTCCAGCCCCGAGAATGTTTTCAGGTGTTCTGGGAACAGATAAATGTTTCCGATTTTAGAACGCTGATAGTTTTTAAAGAAAAAGGAGCATTCGGGGAAGGGTTTGATTCTTTAATTTTGCTGTTTGTTAGAAGGAAAAAAAAAAAAGTGTTCTTAATTATGACTTGCGGGGTGGGGGGGGATGCTTGGAAAGCTCCTCCAGAAGAGTAATTCTAAACAGTGAAGAAGGAAAAAAAAAATAGGAGGAAAAATGCTCTATGATGTTTTATTTTAATAATCCTTTGCAGGCATGTGAGCCGTGGTCTGAGGGGAAAAAAAAAAAAATATAAAGAAGCTTCAGGAAAAAGGCACGAACAATACCGCCTTTAAACCCAAATCTGCAAACTTCTGAGAATATGCCCTCGTATTGAATACACCGGATTTCTCTCCCGAGCGAAGGGGAAGGTTTTGTTCGTTTGGACAGTCTTTGAATACTGTTCTAAAACTTCTTTCAAGTGGGAACTGAAGAGAGAAATGTTAAGTTCTGGGAGGAGACAATAAGTTAGCATCTTTGAGCGGGGTCCCTTGCATGCAAATCAGCCTTTTGGCAATTTGGGGAAGTTTAATTGGAAGGTGGAAGCGAGGAAAGATAAGGAAACGGGATCGGCAGGAGCAGCCCCGCTGCTCGCTGGGGGTCCGGGGGGAGGCCGGGCCGCGCTCCTCACCTTGCCCGGGGACCCCGGCGCAGCCCCCGGCCCGCCCCGTCGGGCATCGCCCGTCTCCCCCCGCTCCCCGCGGCAGCTCCCAAAGGTGTCTCGTAAATAAATCCCTCGGTCTAAAGTTTCTATAATTTTCACCTCATGAATTCTTGTCGCCCCTTTTCCCCCCCGCCCCCGGGACTCGGTGTCAGGCCGGGCCTCGCCAGCCCTGGATGGCGCGTCCGCGGCTCTTGGCTGCGCTCAGCACCTCCTTGGGATCAGTGGTCGGGCTCCTCATTTCCCATCGCCATAAAAGGTCTTGAACTCAATTAATAGCTAATAATTATCCAGGCAGCCCCTCCGCTGCCGTCCTGAGCGGGGAAGCGCAAGTAAAGCAGGCGCAGAACCCGCGGGGGCTCCGCGGCTCCTTCACAGCGGGGACTCCGCGCCTCTGTCGCGGTCCCCGAGGGTAGCAGAGGCCTCCTTGGGTGTCCCCTGGGCCCACACCGAGCTGCTCTTGGGGGGTGACCCTCCGTCCCACACAGCCAGGGGCAGCGGAAGGAGGGGGCAGCGAGGGGACGCCTCCCGAGGGCTCCATCGGGGTCCCCGTCGGAGTTCGGGGAGCCCCAGGGGAGGGGAGTGACCAGCAGAGCTCTGCGGGGACGAGCGGAGAAAGCTCCGAATTCTGGCAGGGCAGCAAAAGGCGTTTTGGGGTTCACCCCTTGCCACCCCCACAAGATTTAATTAAAGCAAATCCCTCCCTGGCCGGAGCCCGCGCGGGGTTGCGGGCCTGGCTCGGGGCTGCCGGGGAGGAGCGGGGGGTCCCGGCGGCCAAGGGAACCCCAGGAGCGGGGCTGCGGGACGGGGAACGCACCCCGGCCCCGCCGCGTCCTGCAGCTGCCTGCGAGCTTTGAATCGGGGGGAGTTGTGTTAATTCCGAGGGAAAAGGCGACGCCGATCGTTGTGGTGCCTTCAGAATTCGGCTTTTCGGCTGGAAAATGCTTGATCGAAAACTGCGTCCCCGATACCTGTTTCCCAGGGCCACTTCCCGCGGGAGAGAACCTCCCCAAAAAAGCCCCGGGGGAAGGAGAACCCACTGCCCTGAGAGACCGGGGGCTTGGGCTCTTTCCATGACGAAACTCTGCGGAATTACAGCGCCCATCGTTCCCATTTTGCTTTCATTTGGCAAGCAGTCTCCGAGCAAAAATATTTTGATCAAACGTCTAAAAAAATTGCTGTAACTCCTTAATTTCCCTTCATTCCCAGAGACCGTCACGATTAAAACTGCTGTGTTTACATCCCCAAAACTGTCTGTTCATGGGAGACAACACTGCTCGATGTCTGACGATTGTAATTATAATCATGTTCAAGTTAGATATTCAAATGTAAATGGTGCTTTTCTTTTTCTTTTCCTTTTTTTTTTTTTTTTTTACGACTTCTTATTTTAGGACGTGAATTTTTACCTTCGCCGGGACCAGCAAGGCGCAGCCTCGCGTGGTGGAGTGTAACGAATTCGGAGGAATTCTTAGAGCTGAACATGTTTTTTGAAAAATCTGAAATGGCAATTTACACGGTGTTTTTTCATGGCCGGGGGAGCCAGTGTTTTCTTCTAGAATTAAGAAGAAAGAAAAAAAATAGGCTGATAACCTCATTTTGATGCACAGACGGGTTTCAGTGCAGCTGGAATACCAGGGAAGAGAGGTGCAGGACAGTGACGTGCAGGCACAGGTTATGCAGCGATATCGACCTTTCCCCCTGTATTTCATCTCTGAGGGGACCAGCAAGAGTGACTTAATTTCTTTATTTTTTTTTTCCCCTGTACAAAATGCAGCCATTCCTGCCTTTCTCACTGGTGCTTGTTCCCCCGCTTCTCAAAGGTTTTCGGGTAAAAAAATTAATTTAAACCAATGAGAGCGTAAATAGGTCACTTCAGGAAAGGGTCTGGCGGGGTGGAGGATGTGACACCCGCACTGAGCTCCATCACCCTCTACCTGCGTGCAGAGCAGCTCTGAGCCACCCCGAGCGGCTCCGGGTGGCACCGGCACCGGGGGGAGGACCCTGCCGGCGTCTCGCCACCTCCTCACAGCACGGGGGGGAGGGGGGTGGACCGAGGGCACCTTTGGAGAGTTTGATTTTTGGTATTTTCATGTTTTTCGCCTCGCCCCGGCCGCCGGCAGAGCTGCTGCTGGCAACGCGAGCTGCCCCCCGCCGCTGGCCCGGGGCGAAGGATGCTCGGCGGGGACTCCCCCCGGGCCCGCCGTTGTCCCCGCAGCCCCGGGGGTGGCCCGGGGCTCCCGGCTGTCCTTATCCGCCCCCTTGCGCCGGCTCCTCGCAGGGACCGGGACTCGGGGGCGCGTCCCGGAGGTGTTGGAATTCCTTGGCAGCGGGGGATGCGAGGCGCGCTGCTCCATTGCGTGGGTGCGAGGCAGCCCCGCATCACCCCGTGGGTGCGCTCCCGCCGCTAATTAGCGGCAGATTAGGAGGGAAAATCCCTAGGGAAGCGTGTGACATTCTCAGCGCCTGATCCGCGCGGGGCTCGCTGACCCCCGCGGAGCGCAGTCCCGTCCTGTGCCGCCGGGCTCTTGCGTAGTTTCAAATATTAATTCCCGGTTTAATCCCGCCGCAACCGCGCGCAGAAACAAGGAGTGATTTATGCGAAAATCCTCGCCAAGGGGTGACTCGGGGCGTGCGGCAGCGCCCGGACGAGCTGGACCAGCTCAACCATTTTAATCTTCTTTACCGCTTAAAAATACTTGTGCAAAACAGCTCGCCCAGCGCCTTTCCCCTCTGCCGTGCCCCCGTGGGTGCCCACCCGAGCCCGGGGCTCCCGGGAGGGGCCACGCAGGGAGTGAAGCCGGGCAGCTCCCACGCAGCGCTTCACCTGGAGCGTGTGTTCCAAGCCCGCCTTGTAAAACACCTGGGAACACATGGCTCGTGCTGGAGATGCCAAGGAACCCACCCGTAAATTCCTGCCGCTCCAGCGCCCCCTCCCCAGAGCTGCGGGGAGCCCCCCACGCCGCGGGGGCTGCGCGCTGAGATCTCAATTAGCGGGGCGAGCATGGAGGCGCAAAGAGGAGCGAGGGCGGAGGGGATCGACCCCGAACAGGCTCATTTCGCACCGCCCGCTTCCCTGTGCCCCCAGACCCCACAGAAACCCCTCGGCCCGGCCATGCCCTGCCGCCCTGGCAGCCCCGCGGGCCCCTGGCACGCGCGGTGCAGAGGGACTTGGCTGCTTCTTTCCCTGCAGGAGACGGTTGTTAAGTCTCTGTGGAAAATCGGCCGCCTCCGGTGGAGTGGTTTTCCCCTTCAGCCGTCCCCGGGGTGCCCCAGGCTGGCCGTGGGCAGAGTTCCTGGGGAAGTGGCGGAGCACGCGTGGCTCCGGGCCGGGCAGGGCCCCGGCTCCCTGAGCCGGCTCATTGGCAGCCACCCGGCTTGACCCGGGAGCGCCGAGAAGCTTCCTGGCTCTTCTCCCTTCCTCCACGGTCATTAATTTGCCGTTCCCCGTGGAAGCGACACTCACTCAAACAGGTGCAGGCTGCAAAAGCCGGTGGCCGCCGCGGGATGCTCGCCCGGAGGGACGGGGGGGGGCTTCGGGGATCCCGGGGGGGGCTGCGAGGCTCTCCCTGCCCGGGCCGCACACCTCGCTCCGGGGCTTTGCTGAGCCCAGGAGCCCCTCTCCTTCCACGGGGGGCTCAGTGCCGGGATGCAGCGAGGCACGTGTGGAGCCAGGCAGAAGCCTCGGTGGGAACAGGAGCGTGTGCCGGGGACGCGCTGTCCCCGGAGCTCCCGGGCCCCTGCCCTCGCCGCCAGCCCTGCCGCTCCCCGAGCTGTTTGGGCTTAGAGCGAGCTGGGGAGACGGGGCCCGCTCCCGGGGGCGGAACCGCAACCCCCCACCCGTGCCCGCTGCGGGAAGGGATCCCACTCGTGTCGGGGACGGCACCGTGTCCTTTCCCACACGCATCACAGCCCGCGGCCAGCACACCTCGGCACCGGCCCTTCAAAATTCGTTCTCTCTCTCTCTTTCTTTTTTTCCCCCACCCTCTTTCCATCATTTTTTTAATTTTAGGGGATTTTTTTCCTCCCCTTTCTCCCCCTTTCCTGGGCTGGCAAAGCGGCGCAGCCCGGCCTTACCGCCCCGCTCCGTGCCCGCCGGTGGCTGCGGGAGCCCCGCTCCAGCCCGGCCGCTGCCGCCTCGGCCCGGCAGGAAGGCGGCCGGAGCCGGGGAGGCGGCACGGGCAGACCCGAGGTGCCGGGGACAACCGGGGCAGCCCCAGCTCGGCGCCTTTCGATCGCTTCTCGGGGGCTTCGTTTGCAGAAGCATCACCTAAACCGTGGTCGATACCCCTCAAGTTCCCCCCAACCGTGCAACCCCAAAAGCGTTTTGTCTCTCCCCAGATATCCCCGAGCGGCTCCGCTGGAGCGCGGCTGCGCCCCGCAGGAGCTGATTCCTGGGGGAATCTGGATGCTGGGGATGCAGAGGGTTTTGGCAAGAAAACAAAAGCCGGGGCTGTGCGGGGCTCGGGCTGCGGGGGGCACGGCCGCGGTGCCGGCCCGGTGCTCCGGGCCCTCCGTGACCTTCGTTCCCCGACTCGGGGACGGAGAGGCTGCGACCGGGGCATCCTCCCCTCGCCAGCCGCGGCTTTCCCGGCTCTATCCGGTCTTCTGCCAGAAGACCGCTGCAATAACAGCGAGAAATAACACGGGACGACGCTTTCAAACTGAAATCCGCCCGTCCCGGGAGCAGCTCGGTGGGGGACGCGGGGACAGCGAGCGTCCAGGATGGCTGGAAGAAATATTTCAATGAGTTGGAAACACTCGAGCTCCTGTTTCACCGGTGAGGCTGGGAAGAGCTTGTTTTTCCAACCTCGGGGTGCCCGGCGCGCCGTGGAACGGCGTCCTCGAGGCAGGAATTCACAGGCACCTCTCGGCATTTTAGGCGACACGTGGCCACGAGTTCCCTTCAAACGGATTTATTTTATTTGGCCTCCTGCTCCCCCACCCTTCCCTCGAACGCCGGCTCCTCGGTAGCATCTGAAAGGCCCCTGCTCCCATTTGCAATTAAAGAGTTTATTGAGGAGGGGAAAACCGGTAATTAGCAGGAATATTCCCCCCCTCCCCAGTTCCACCTGCAGGGCAGGAGTGCAGCTGGCGGAATGGCTTCCAGCAGGGACCTGACGCACCCACACAAGTTTTGCTTTGTTTTTGCGGTGCCCTTCGGTGCGAGGGCTCCCCGGGATGGGTCCGCACCTCCAGCGCGGAGCGCCGCGCTGCCCTCACCCCATTGTTTTATGGAATGTTTAAGACGAAGCGCGTTTCTCCCTCTCTCCATATTAATCTCATTAAATCCTACCTTTCAACCTTCATCCGTGACCATCTGACCTGGCCACTTGAATTAAAATAGTGCTTTCTCCGCAGTCAAAGCCAGCACATCAATCACCGGCTATTTACACTTCGCTCCTCTCTTCAAAGCGGCTCTGCCCGAGCGCTCGCTACCTCCGCTCGGGGGGGGCGGCCAGGTCCTGGGGGGCTCCCCGGCGCTCCGGGGGTGTCTGTCCTTCCTCTCCCCCCTGTCCTCAGGTGTCTGGCGGCTTCCCCCGTCCCTGGGGAGCGCTGCCCCAGCGCGCTGCCTTCCACCTGAAAGGCAGAGCAGAGCGGCCGCCCTCCCTCCCCGACCCCTCCCGACGGCCGCTGCCCGCGGGGTGCGGGGCCCGGGGCCCTCCCGGCGGGGCTGCCGCGCCGAACCGAGGGTAAAACCCCCGCGAACACCGACAACCCGAGCCGGGAACGAGGAGCGAAGCTGCCGAACGCCGGAAAAAATTCTGGTAGAAACCCGAGAAATACCGACAAAACACAACAGCGCGAGTTCTGTTATTTTAAAAGTTATTATTTTTTAAAGTTAGGCAACCCCCCCTGAGCCGAAGAGGGTGAGAAAGGAAAAAAAAAAAAAGGGTTAAAAAAAAGAGAAGAAAATAAAGACAGACACTGGTTAAAAAGTTACGTAAATAAATATTTTTCAGATTAAAAACAAAAGCATGTCTAAACTAGGAACGTTTACAAGATGACAACTGCTAATAAACTTTCTCTAGAGCATTGCTATTTAGTAGTAATAATAATAATATAATAATAATCACCTCTTTATAGGATGGCACCTTGATCCTTAAATATTGTCCAGTGTGTAAGGTCAGTGTGCGGAGGGTTAGGAGCGGAGAGGGCTGATTTTTCTTAAAGGGGCAGATCAGGGGAAGGCTGTGATGGTGCCGGCAGAGAGGAGGGGGCAGAGATAAGTGGTCTGAGGAAGAGGATAGGACAAAAAAAAAAAAAAAAAAGGGAAAAAAAAAAAAGGACCAAACCAGCCCGATGATGATGAATACATTGGAAAGTTTTTTTGGCCCTGGTGAGGGTGTCAGATTGAATGCTCTGTGCGCATGTGCGAAGGTGTCCAAACTGACAATGCTGGGGAGATGAAGATAGTGTGTAGCTGCTTCTGGGCTCAAGGAGGAGGAGAGGAATCCACACGCCGACACGATGAGATCCAAGGCGAGGGCGAGAAAACTGCCCAAAAGTAGGTCCTTTCTCTCCCTTCTTCCGCGTACCGGCGGCGGGGCCGGGGGCACGGAGCCGGGCCGGGGGCTGCGCGGGGCTGAGCCCCTCTCGCCCTCCCCGCGGCGGTCGCAGCCCCGCCGCCCGCCCGCCCCTGGGCGCGGGTCCCCCGCGCTGCCCCGCGCCGCTCCGCGCTGCCCCGCGCCGCTCCGCGCTACAGCGGGCGCGGCGGGCGGGCGGCGGGCGGTGCGGGGCCGGGGGAGAAAAGCGAAAGTTAGCTGGAAGTTGACGAAAGGGGATAGCGAGCAACTTTTTTTTTTTTTTTTTTTTTTTTTTTTTTTTTTTTTTATTGAGTCGTTCCAAGTCTTGTGAAATAATATTCCCGGGTCCTGAAATAGTGGGCGCTAGAGGTCTGCGTTTGGCATCTGCCGGCGGGAGCGGAGAGACGGAGCGCTGGAGAGAGGGGGGAGAGAGACAGGCAGAGACGGCGGGGGGGGTGTGGGAGAAACCCTTCTGGTCTCGGGAACAATTATCGAGGAGAGGGAAGGAAGAGAATTTGTAGCAAAAATGGATCCGCTCTCAGTGAGGGGCTTTGG
This sequence comes from Corvus cornix cornix, assembly GCF_000738735.6. Classification (NCBI taxonomy): domain Eukaryota; kingdom Metazoa; phylum Chordata; class Aves; order Passeriformes; family Corvidae; genus Corvus; species Corvus cornix. Next base: position 3,767,964 of record NC_046350.1, on the reverse strand, counting down.
AGTCGCAGGTCCAGAGGGAAGATCCTGAAGGCAGCTCGGGTGTCCCAGCTGGGGGTTAAGAAGGTCTGGGGGAGGGGAGTGTGGGGGAGTGTCTTTAATTTTTAATTTTTTAAAATTTACTTGGGGGTGGAATTGCAGCTCGTAAGTCTCGCGCAGCTTTTTCCCTCCGTCTTCCAGCGGACCCTCTCCCGTTCGTTCTTTCTTTCGAGTCCTTTTCAGACTGGATTTTCCGAGCAGGAGAATGCGGCTTTTGCAGGGAAAAGCGGGTCCTCTCTGACCCCGCTCCCGCAGAGTCCCGCTGCAAAGGCTCGGGATGGCTCCTCGGTGATTCCCTGTTAGGTTCGGTGGCAGAGCAGGATCCCGGAGCCGGGGCAGCCTGTCCGTCCTTCTCTGCTATTACTATTATTATTATTATTATTATTACTATTATTACTACTATTACTATTACTACTATTACTATTATTTAGTTTCTGTTTCGCTCTGCCTCTGTGCGAAATGTCTGGAGCTGGAGTTCCAGCGCAGTCTGTGCCCCGCTGGAAACTCTGCTCGTAGCTCTCGGAGGAGGGTCCGGCGAGCAGCGGCGCCCGCTCCGGTTCGCTCGCGTGGGTTTCCACGGGAGCCCCCCGGGGGGACCTGGGGCCGCTCAGAGCCGGGCTCGGGGCGGGGGGATCCCCCCAGGTGAGGGGATCCCCGCAGGTGATGGGGGGCAGCCCCCCCTGCAAACCCTTTTGGGTTCAGCTTCTTCCCGGGGCTGCCGAGGGGTCACGGGCGCTCGCAGCGCTCCCACACGTGGGCTCCGAGGTTGATTTTGTCATTCAAGTTCGTTCTTTCGGACCCTTTTCACGCCGCCAAGGTCAGCGGGCAGGGCTGGTCCCGGCCCCCGGGATGAGCCGCAGTCGCCCCTTCCCGGGGAGGACACCCCCGTTCCGGGGGGACCCCGCTCTCCAAACCCAGCGCTGCTCCTCGGGCCAGTTTTCCTCACAAAGTCTCTTTGTCGCCGCGTTTGTCGCCGGCCCCGAGCTCCGGCCGCCGTTCCTGTTTTGCGGCCGCCACGCAGCAGCCCCAGGCCCAGCGATTTACCTTGGTGTCGCGACATTTTCCATGGCGCTCCAGGAAGGTCCCCCTGTCCCCAAATCGTGTTCGTGTACCCCCCGAACACCTCCCTGGGCTCTGCGGGCGCCAGCGCTGCTCAGGGCAGGATGGGTCACTCTTTACGTGGTCAACATTGTCACCCCATCGCCGGGGCGTCATTCGGGAAGTTCTTTGAATTAATCCTGGGATTTTATTTTATTTTATTTTTTTTTCAATAAACACTCGTTTTAAGCGTCCCCGTTCAAATAACAACTTTTTAAAAAGTCGTCACTTACTGGTTTAGATTGTTAAAGCGAGGAGTAATTTTCAGTGCTCTCTTGGCTGGAAAAGCGAAGTTGAATGGTTAAATAAGGCGGAATATTTCACTTTTACTTTTATTTTCCTTTTTTTCCCCCTTTTTTTTTACCCTTTCCTTCTCTTTCTTTTTACTTCTTGAAGAGGCCCCGGGTTCTTGCAGATGCGCGCCGGTGGGTGCGATGCGGATCCGGCCGCGTTTGAGCGCGGCTGCGACCCTCCACGCTCCCCCCGTGAGCTCTCAGCGAGCTCCTGCAGCTTAAGGGCTAAAAGGATTTCGGTGCCTGGATATCTCAAGAGCTCGGGGAAGAGCTGGGAGTTCCGCGGCCGGGAGCGAGCCCTTCCCGGCGGCCGGAGCTGCGGCCGCGGCCGCGGAGTGGCCGCGATCACGCCTGGAAGCGCCTGCTCGGGGGCTGAGCCCTGATTAAAATCAGGTGTTTAATACAATACAAGGCCCAACGGTTTATGGGGTTTCAGCCGAGGATTTTTTGGGAACACAGTTCAAAACAGTAGCCCAGAGCTAAGGTTTCAATATCCCAGGAGTATTTATTTGCGAAACAGATTAAACACGGACACGAGTGTAGGGATCTCGCTGTATTTTCCCCTGCAAGGTAGCAACAACTTCTTGCACCGCACGGGACCCCGCAGGTCCCTTCCCAGCTCGCTTTCCTGGATGCTCCAGCCCCGGGAGCAGCTGCGGGTGCTGGGAAAGCCCGCACGGCCCCGGTACGCGGCCGCCGAGCCGCGCGAGGCAGCGGGACGCGGGGCTTTAAAAACACGCTGTGCTGTAGAATTTCATTTCATTGGACAATATTTTAAGCAGATGTGAGGCTCCGCTGGGAATTCGGCTCTATTACCTGCCTGGGAAAGGGGGCGAACGCGTGTGCGCTGGGGTGGGAGCGGAATTCTCGGCCATTTCAGTTCCACTCACACCGGGAGAGCGGCAGGTACCGGGGCAGCGGAGCTGAACCGGAGCCGGGAATGGTTCTCGCTCGCTTTGTGGCTCCCGGCCGGGCTGGGAGCCTTTAGGAATGGCTGTAAATCAAAAGACGAGGCTCGGTCAGGGTGCGGAGAGGCGCAGCAGCCCCGGGGGTGCCGGCGCCCAGGTGAGCGCTGCCCCCGCATCCCCCGCAGGGCCGGGCTGTGCCCCGCGGCTCCGGGGGCTCGGCCACCCGCAGCCCCGAAGGGGATCCGCGGGACGCGCAGGTTGAAGGCCATGCCGCGTCCCCGGCTCCACGGGCCTCGTCCCTCCGCGAGAAAATAAAATATGGGTGAGTGGGGAGAAGGTTCTGCGGCAGCCGGGGGTCTCGCTGCTGCTGGCGAGAGGATGCAGAGGAGGCGAATAACCCAGGAGTTGGGCGCTGCACGCTTGAAGCGAATTCGTTTCCTTTCGAAATCCCTGCATTTCAGAGTATAAATTTAATACCAAGCTACACACGGCTGGGCAGGATCGCAGGCTCTAAATAAATGCTCGTGCTGGCAAACGGTGGCTGATATTTCTGCAGCCCCGATTGCTTTTCACTGCTGGGAATAGGACCGAGGCACACTTCGGGGCCGGAGTTTTCAGGCAGCGCTGAGGTGCACCCTCCGGGCAGGCTGGACTGGCAGGAGAATGGTTGTAAACCCAGCCCTGCCGTCCCCGGCACCGCTTCCTCGTTTCAGGCTTCGCCTATGAAGAGAGAACAGGCTTCCCGTTTACTGATATTTTATTATTATTTTTTTTTTTAATTAAGGGTGATGAGACACTGAAGGGAAAGGGGAGAGGGAGAGGAGCGAACGCAGAGCTGGAGCCCAAGCGCCCCTTCCCGGCGCACGGCTCCGTTTGTGCTCCCGCAGATGCTTCCAACGCTGCAACGCGCGGAGGAGGAAAATTTATGGAGCTTTCGGACGTTTAGGTTGTTTTTTTCCCCCGTCTCCAAAGCTCTCCCTCTGCCCTGTTCCTACCCAGAGCCCGGCTCCGGGCCCCGAGGGCGGACACCGGGGAGCCGAGGGAGGCATCGAGCGGCCGCGCTGTGCCCGGCCCGGTGCCCTGCCCTCGGTGACCGGGACGTCCCCAAAGCTCTCCCGGGCCGCGGCCGCGGGTGCGGAGCCCCCGCGCAGGTGCGGGGCCGCCGCCACCGGGTCCCCGCCGTGGCTGGGTCCCCCCCCCCGTCCTGCCCCGGATCTGTTCAATTAGGCAATTAGGGATGCTGGGCAGGGAAGGGGGGGTTGATCCGCTAATTAAGGTGATGCGTAATTAGCGCTTCAACAAAAATCGCCGAGGATTTAAGATCACTTCACTCTTAATTTTTTTCCCCCCTTAAATTCTACAAATATAATGTATCAATTCCCCCACTCGTCCCGCGTGGGTTATTTGGGAAAAAGCACAGAGGGAACAACTGCAGAGCACGTCCTCTCCTTGGCCTGGGCAGGAACTTGGCAAACGGGGGCACCGAGCTGGGGCTTTGACGTGGGGGACTGGCTGCTCTCACCCGCAGAGCTGCAGGTCCGAGGTGCCAAAGTGCTGGAGGAGACGCAGGGATCGGGGATTGGGGTTTGGCCCTCGCTGCCGGCCGTGCTCGTGGGTGTCCGAGCAGCTCGGATGAGGTGCGTGTGATGTCCATCCACGTGTGTTCACTTCACGGGGCACTGGCGTGTCTGGATAGAAATATAAGTTTATAAAGTGCACCAGGGAAAGGCACGTTATCCCGATTTCGCCGAATTCCCGATTTCACTGAGTTCCCGTTTCCCATGAAACCTCCGTGCCGGTGCAAGACGTGTCCGTACAGAGGCGTTTGTCTGTCGGGCTGGCAGTGCACATACAAAGGTCTTACAACAAGCAATAAAATCACAGCTACTGTGCGGTCGCGGACCAGAATGTTCTGTGCACAAACGGGACTGAATCTGTATTTTAAAACACTTCGTCGAACACCTAAACCTGTTTTATTTTTAGGCTTTGCACTGGGACTGCTGTGTGAGTTCAGGGATAGCAGAGGAGGTCTTTAACGAGCTGAGGGGATGAAAATAAACCCAGCATTTTCCTGAGGGCTGCTATTAAAAATACCTGGGGAAGACACTGAGGAGCACAGAATTGCCCTTCTGTTCGATGTTCAGCCGCACGATCCCAGGATAAGCCAGTCCCGAAAGGAGCAGGGCTGGGAAGAGCCGGCCGGGATGAAGCGCAGCGCACCTGAGGCTCGCACAATCCCCGCTCCTCGCGGGCAAAAGGCGAGGCAGGAGCTTGGATTTCACAACACGGCCGCGCTGTAATTCATCGCTGCCGCTCTCTGTAATGATACCCCGGCTCCTCGGGCGGGTGGGAGCGTTCCACGAGCGGGAATTCTGCCGGGATTCTGCAGCCCCGCTGCGCCGGGTTCCACCTGCCCGCCGGGCTGCGGGCTCCTATCCCTGCAGGGAATGCCACGGGAATCTCCTGTGCCACGGGGAAATCGCCTCGCCAGGCGCGGCTGCGCCTCATTCGTGTTTGCAAAGCACCCGGAGATTCTCGCAAGGAAAGGCCCTGTTGAGTGAGGAGTGTTATTATTGTGATTATGGCTGTGATTATTACGGCTTACGTGTTTTATAAAAGCTCCGTGCTATCGAATACGGTGCTTTAAAGACAAAGGCCTGAGAAGTTTGCAAACATGAAGGAGGTGAGGCTCAGGAGCCACCTGGATGATGGGGAAGGAGTTGTTATCCTCCGGCAGGGCTGGGGAAGGGAGGAGGTGTGTGCAGTGACTTGTGCAGGATCCCCTCCCGCTCCTGGTGACAGGATCAGGAGGAGAATCCTCATTTTTCAGAGCTGCTTTTGCCCTTCTAACTCTAAAATATACATTCTCTCTGTTTATTATTATTCCCCCCCTCTTGTTGCATTAAACTTGTGGTGTGTGAAATTGTTTAGTGGAAGAAAAACCTGCATTTCCAACGCAGCCCCTTTCTGTGGCACAGGGCTGGTGGCACCTGGGATTGTCGGTGCTCTCCGTGGGCCAGGACAAGCTCAGGCTTTGTTTCCACAACTTGCTGCCTCTCCCCTGGTGCTGGATGTGTTTATTTTTTCCCGAGTTAGAGATGATTTAAATGACAAACTCGCGCGACTCCGGACGCTAACGGGAAACATCCAAATCTTGGCCGAATAATGATTTTCTCATGCCTGTTTCCCAAAAGATATCGTTCATCCCAGGGGGGTGAGGAGCCAGCACATCAATAAATGCATGTCCACAGTGTCTGTCTGCAGCTGGGGATGGAGACATACGAAGGGGATGTGCAAACTCATTTGTTCCCACTCTCTGTAGCCGCCTGTTGATATGTCAGTGCTGCAAGCATCCCCCAACAAAATTCCTGCTGGGTTTCCTGATCTTAAATTCACCCTTTGGGGATTTTTTTTTTTTTTAAATTTTTTTTTTTTTTAAATTTTTTTTTTTTTTCTGGAGGAATTTCAGGTCAGGGATGTTGGAGTGGAAAAGATCTATGACCTTATTATTCCTTTTATTTTCCTAATGGATTTTCGTGCATCAGCCCTACCTCCTCACGGCTGTTTATTCTCATTTTTATTGCACTTGGGTTTGCATAGTGAGGCGCCCAAATCTGCAACGGAGTGTCCCTGTCCCAGGGAGGATTTCTTCTTCCTCTTTCTTCCCTGAATGATGGCACCTTCTTTGCTCATAAAAATGAAATATGACTTTCATCCCCGCACTAAGTGTGCTTCACGCTCCTAAATGCTCATACCCTGAATAAGGAGATTTTTTTTTATCTCCGGGTTTTTTTTTTTTGGAACTGGGAAGAAATCTCCCTGCAGTAAGGGATGTCTTGGTGGATAGGATTGGAAAATGAACTCCTTTGCCATGGATTTAAGTGCTTCTCTGTGCGGAGGTGTGCAGGACAGTGGGAGGAAGGAAAGTTTCTGTTCAGAGGGTGACTGAACTTTCATCCTGCGCCCTAAAAGAGGTGTTTTACCCCAATTTATAAAAATAGTTAATAAGGTGGGGTTTTTCTGTACCACTGAACCCACTTTTGTGCTGCAAACGAGGCCACTAGTCCTCCTGGGGAGACATTTTCCAGGTGAAAATGGACTGAGACAGCCAAATTATTTCCAGTAGGCCACAGAATAATGCCTCCATCACGGTAAATCTTGGGCTGCGCCGAGCTGGTGTGGAAAGACTTTGTCTTCTCTTCACCATTCCCTTTTTCTAATTATATTAGGGACAAGAGTGGGGCTGGCTGGACCACGGCCCTCCCCAAAGCAGGGACTGCACAGCCACCGGGGCTGAGGTGTCAGCCCAAAAGCAACCAGGTGCTGATTTATTTTTTGCCTCCATAGTTTTACATCTTTCAGGTGTTTTGCTTTAAGGTCAGGTTTGGGAGGTGATGGGGGTTGGTTTTTTTTTTGGTTTTTTTTTTTTTTTTTTTGCTGCTCTGTTGTTCTTGGCTTGGGAACTCTCCCAGCAGAGCCCTGAGACACAATGCCCTGGCCTCAGCTATTGGGATCAATTTAGCCATCATTACCAGATAACGCTGTCAGCCCGTTTGAGATCCATATTTGTTTAATAGTTAATGTTCTGGACAAAATACAGAGGGGTGGGGAGAGAAGTCAAACTGCCCTGAATGCTCTGCTTATTTTATATCCACTATAACTATTTTTGTCCATGAAAATTGGCTTAATTATATCAATGGAATGTTTCTTTTTCAATTCTGTAGGCAATTAGTCCATCTTGCTGGCTGCAATTTATTTTAATAAAAAAATAAACCAGTGGCGTGTTCAGTTCCTCATCCCCTGGGGACAAATGCGATTGGTGTGTTTAATTTCATTAACTACAATGCGGCCTACTGGAAAAATGTATAAAATCAGCTTTATACAGCTTAAACACTGGCATTTGAAACAAATCATTACTGCATTAGCTGTCACCCCGGTAATTCTAGAATCCAAGACAAAAATATTATAGCTGTTTTTATAACCCTCTGCAAATACACTGTTAAAATAATTTGTAATCATTTTTTAAACATGGCCTGATGTTTCCAGTTAAAATATCTTATCACCACCAGAGAAGGTTGGCTATTCATTATCGCATGGAGGCTTTATTGAATGATTCATGGGTTGCTTCCCCAGCACAAAATCCCCTCCTGTCTGCCTGGAGCTCCCTGGTTTGGAGATGGACTCTCAGCACTCGGTGTTTTTTTGAACCAAATTTGTGTTGCACCGGTTGTAATTCCACTTTTGGGAGGGCAAGCGCAAGGAGCAGTTTTTTTCAGCTGTGCAGATGAGGAATATTCAAAAATTCAGCATCATTTCCACCTCCTCCTCCCTTCCACAGCTTTTCTTTCCATGAGACCCAGTGGGGAACATCCTAACACAGCTCTGAGTATTCCTTTGGCCTCTGAGGTGGGAGAGGAAGAGCTGAGGCTGTGCCCATCCCACTTTCTGTTCCCAAAATTAGCCCTCAGCCCTGATTCCGTGAGGTTCAGCCCAGCACAGCCCCTCTGAACCCAAATATTCGACACACCCACGCACCCCGGTACTTTGGTTCCCACTGTACCCCCTTCACTCCACCAGGGTGTTTTGCAGATGCCAAAATCTGGCCACAAAACGGTTCTTTTTTGCTTTTAAAATGTATCTTTTCCCTGTGTAAGAGCACCCAGGGCTGGTTTAAGAGAGGTGTAACCAGTGACTAACGCTGGGCACAGCCCCCACGCCTGATCCTGAGCTTAAACTGATAAAACTCAGGATTTCTTTCTTAAGTGAGAGGCCAGATCCCCAACTCATGTAAATCAGCATCAACATCAATGAACCTAATTTTCACCAGCTGAGGACACGGCCCCAGAGACTTTGTGTGTGTGTGCACAATAAAAGGTGCAGATCTGGGTCTAGAACAGCTTTAAGGGGGTTCACTGCCAGCGCCTGCAGATCGATATCAGACGCAGAAACGCAGTTTGGCTTGGGTTGGTTTTTCTCCTCAACTTAAGGAATGATCAATTCTATAACCTCAGCAGTTTTCAGACAGATTGCTATTTTCTGAAGTGGCAAGGACTTCCTTTCCAGGGGAGTAATCCACGGAGGATGGGCCACACTGGACATGAGCCATCTGCTCCCTTGCACGCACTCAGCTTTATTTATTTCTTCTCCCTTCCCCTGCTGTCATAACCAGTAGTTCATTTTCTTTCCCTATCTTTAACTTTACAGCAGCGGCACCTTGTTGGAAGTGATAGCAATTTATTGTTTTATTGGCGTGCCAGGGCAGAAAAGGATCAGCTTTATTTCCTTCTTGGGATGAAATCACTTCAGGGGCACTAAAGGAGCTCGGGGTAGTTTCTCTCCTGGGTCTGGAGGGCACAGAGTGGCTGTGTAGGGTTGGGATTGGGATCACAGCTCTCTGTCGGTTCCCTGGGCTCTGGGGGGGTGTCAGGAAAGCTGCAGGATGAGGGGAAAAAGAGACTTTTCCATCCTTGTCACAGAGTGGCTTTACCTGGGGTTTAGGCACAGGATTAGGCTGGGACCAGCTCCAGCCAAGGACTGGCCCCCAGCTCCAGGGCTGTGTTAGCAGACGTGTTTCTCCTCTTTCTTTGGGGTCAGGATTTGTTGGCTGGGAGGAAATGCAGGAACTTTGACCCAAAGTTTTGCTCTGAACATGGAAAAGTTGCAGTGGTGGAACGGGGGCAGCTCCTGTGCCCTGTTATTACAACAAAACCAACTTGGAGCACACTGAAACAACATTACCTGCTCCAGGACGCAGGAAAAGCAGGAATTTGGCCTTTTACTGAGCTGACAAAGTAACTTTCCCAGCTTAAAAAAATAATTTAGCCTCAGCTGCTCCATCTGTGACATGGGAGGGATCCCCTCGCTGTGATTTCTGGATCAGCAGTGTCTCATTAATCACCTTTGTGTCGGTCCAGCTCCCACCGAGGTCCTTGGGATGATTTTGTCGAATTTGCTGCTTCAGATTTTTCCCTTTTTTTTTTTTTTTGCAAGTTTCATATTTGGCTAAAAACCCCTCGTTCCATCTCAGACACTAATAAAAAAAAGCTTTTGTTTACTTGTAGTCTGGCATTTTCTTTGCTTTCAGGACAGTGTTTAGTGGTTTTTATTTCACGGCGAATGGACCTTTTGGGCTCAATCATGTAAATGAATTTTTAAATGGCTGTGCTGCGAGTTCATGTAGTATAAAATCCCTCCACCATTTATTTTATTTTTTTTTTCTGTTTATAGAAAAGGGCTGGTTTCATTTTATACTTTATTGCCTCCATGTGAAATAAAGAACCTGCACAACTTGCGAGTGATCAAATGTTTTATTCCAGAATTATCACATAGGGATAAAATAAATTTCAATCCCTACATGGCACAACAGGCAGATTTAAAAGGAGTTGATGCCTCGTGGAGAACTTTGAAAAGCCCTCTGCTCAGCAACAGTTCTGCTCATGTATCCCACGTAGGAGAATAAAACCAGATCTTGGTTACTTTGGAAGTTCTTAAACATTTCCTGCTAGAATTCCCTGCAAGTCTTTATCCAAGGAAAGTTCAGGAGAGAATTTGGTTCTTTGTCCTCTGTTCCTGAGAGTGTTTATTAGGGAGGGATTTTCACAGGTGAGCCTGCAGGAAATCCAAGTTTTCTTCACTGGTGTCCTCAAGGAGATGCCTGAGGAGCTACTGATGCTCCCTCAGACACCCAGAGATTCCTGCTTTTCCACACAGATACGATATTTGGGCAGTTTAGACCTTTCAGGTGATTTTAGTGCTCCCTGAAATAATTTCTTGTCTGGGGTTTAGGATGATTTATATAAAAAATGGGGTCACCTGTGGAGCAAAAAGTCACCAACCTGTGAAACATCCTCGGAGAATCCCTGCTGGATCCCGCAGCTGCTCGGAGCAGCAGGTGGATGATACAGATGTTCCACGTTTCCAAGTGTGTTTTTCATTTCCTCTCTTAACCCACTCTTGGCTTTTTAAGTCCCATTTCAGATAAAGGAGCATTTTTGCTTGGCTCTGGAGGGAGTCCCCAAGTTTGGTGCCACCAGCATCATCTCCAGCCACAGCCAGAGAGTTTCTCCCACATCCAGGAGTCAATTCCCAGCTAAATGTTGATTTTTGGAAGAGCAGTGTCTGTTCCAGTGGGTCAGGGGAAGGAGCCTGCGTTTAACACCCATCTATGAATCTGTTTTTACCCAATGGACAGTAACCAAACAGGGTTTTTTGGTTATTAACTATGGTGGTTTAGCAGTTTGTGAAAGGAGGCATTAACCAGAGCTGCAGAATTAACTGCAGCCAGCAGCTCTTCGGTGTTCCTGTGCCTGTGACATCCAGGGCATTTGTGGTGTGTGGGGGAATTTGGCTGCTCAGGCCAGGAATGAGTTCCTGCAGGCTGGGCTGGGAGTGAGCTGAGGTTCTGGAGGGTCAGTGGCTCAGCCCCAGTCCCACACCTGGAGAAAAAGCACAGAGAAATGGCCCTCCCCACCTTCCCTGCCTGAGAATTCCTGGTTATTTACTGCAGCATCCAGAGCTTTGGTGAATGAGGTGGGGGGAAAGTGAAACAATGGCAGATTCCTGGAGCGCTGCGTTGGTTTGAGCCCTCCTCCCTCTCCCTGTGAGCACCCCCAGGGTGTAACAGGGCAAACTGAGGCTCGTGCCCAACTCAGCAGCAGGAACTGTGGATTCCAGGATGGAATTTTGCCTTCCCCCCTGTGCAGCTCTTCAGGGCCTCGAGGGAATCATCCCCATGGCCGGGCTCACCCTGGGCAGCATCAAAATCTCACTGCTCGGAGCTCCAAACCTGCTGAGGTCCTTGGTGGCTCCTGGTGGTCTTCCCATGGACTTTGCTGGACTTTGGAGCAGGCCCTGAAGGCTCTGGGATCTTTGGGACATCCGTGGTGCTTCCATGTAAAGAGTTTTTCCCCCAGTCTGAGCCCCTGTGTAGCTCTGGGTAATGATTAACCCCCAAGGGGCTGGGGTAAGACGGGTTTATCTCCACGGAAAAAAATCAGCCCTGCCTTTGTCTCCACTTCTGAAGTTCTCCTGGTGGGATTTGGCTTTTAAATATTTGTAAATGTGCTTGTTGGGGTTGGTTTTTCTTTTTTTTAATTTTTAACCTGCAATTCGTAGAGTTCTGTGCCTGATTCTTCCCAGCCATCCCAGAGCAATGTGTGTTTCTGCCCCCTCAGAATCCCAGGATAAGCGGGATGATCCCATTCCATGGCAACATTTTGGTAATTGAAGACTGAAGAGACAGCCTGAAGGACTCCCATGTCAATATATGTATTTTATATCTGTATTTCTAGTCCAGAGTCACAAGTTATAACTCTTTAAGGAGTTTTCTTCTTCTTTACAGTGGCAGATTCTTAAATTCCCTTTTCAATTCTTTCAACAATGTGACTTCACACACGTTTAAAATGAGAAAAACCCCCGAAAACAGCCCAAAACCAACCTGCTGGTGTATCTATGTAGAGGTTAAATATTGGCAGGGTGGCCATTTAGATCCTTGTGCCTCGGTGCTCGCATTAGAACAAAAAAATAAAAAAACCAAAAGCCAGCACTCTTGAAAAATTACTGAATTCTCCTTGCAGTGTCGGGTTCCAAGATAATGATGTGTCTGTGTGTGAAAATATTAAATTGCAATAACATGCAGAGTGAGTGGCTTTCTGAATGGGGTATTCAGTTCACAGCTTGGACTATACATAAAGCTAGTGAGTGACAGAATACAAATGGTGTCATAAAACATCAGGGGAATTTAGAGCCAGCCTCAATCTTTTTGATCTATACTCTATCTGCAGAGCTCTCCCCATCTATCTTTAGTTAATGAAACAGTTAAACAGATTTAATTATTTATCACTGTTTAATGTCAGGAGTTATCAAAACAGATTACGCTTCCCCCCCCCACGCTTCAAGGTATTAGAAGGACTCTCAATGTATTCACTGAAGCCTGGGATGCTTCCTGTGCTTTAAAACAGGTTTTTAAATGGTTTTAAACCCAAACTCTTTGGTGCCAGTGGGTGCTGAGTTTCCTTGCCTCAGAACAACTTTATTCCTGCAACTTGGCTCGTTTCTGACACAAACTGCTGTTATTCTTCCCAGAAAACAGAGGGAAATGAGAATTCAGTTTCACTTGAGATGAGGAATGGAGCAGAACAGGACAGCTCTGGGAGGGTGGGGGTGACCCACCTCTGACAGGGCCAGAAATCAGAGACAAACCAAAAACCCCCCAAATCACTGCAAAAGCTGCTGGACTCATCCTCTGCACCCCAAACTCAGCCCCAGAAGATTTACAGAGCTCTGTTAATCAGCATGTCCTTGTGGCTTCCCACTGCCCACCTCTCTCACGTGTGGATGTGTATAAAATACCTTATGGAATTTCTGACCAGCCCCTGGATCCCAGCCCCCTCCGGAACGCCGCTCCTACCTGTGGCTCTCTTGTTTCCCAGGAGGAAATCTCAGCATTGCCACCCCCCAGGAGGACACCAGGCTCCTGCCTCCCTGCCCTGCCCCTGGCAGAGGTGTTGATTGTCCCCCTCCCGAGGCTGGGCTGAGCTGCTAAAAGCCCCCGTTTGTTCCTGAACCTCATCTGCTCATTCCAGGCAGCAGGAAGGGCTTTGGGATCCCCCTCAGCCTGACCACCTGGGTCTCCTCTATTGGCAGCTTTGATAAGAAATCATTCTTCTCCACCTAAGCTCTCCCTTTCCCCGTGGTTTTAAATTGCTCCCCACCCCTGACAGACGACCCTCGTTCAAAGAGAAGCGTGCAGGAGGCTGCTGGTTCCACTCAGTGTTAGGAGTCCATTACCAGAGGACTGAATCCTGTTGGGATCTCTCGGGAGACTCCCTTGCTCAGCCCACCAGACAGAGTCTGGCATTGTGAGCGCAGAGGGCAGGGGGATAAAGGAATCCAGCCTGGCTTTCCCCTGACAAAGAGACCTCAATACTTTTATTCAGCAGAAAATGGAATAATGCTGCTGGGTTTGCTCCCAAAGCCACCGGCAGCTTCACGCCCTGAGGGCTCTGGCCTGGGGCAGAGCTCTGGGCCAGGGGAGAGGGCTTTGCACTTGAAATGAGATTAAAGGGCCTCTCTGTGCCAGCACCTGAAAGGTTTTGGGGGTTACCAGAAGAACCAAAAGCGCCAGCCCAGGGTAACCCCCCTGAGCTGCAGGGATGGGCAGGAGAGCCCAGCTGCTGGAAACCCAACCCTCCCTCTGTGCCAGGCTCCCTTCAGAGGGCACCAGGTGGTGTCCTTGGGGTGAAGGTGGGTTAGGGACTCCTCCAGGTATTCCAGGGAAGAGCCATTCCTGGGCAGTTAAGTGATGTCCTTTATCTTTTAGGTGAGCTGCCCTAAAACCCTTCCAGCCGCAGAGAACTCCCTGGGCAGTGGGATCCCACTTGGTTTTGAATGTAAGAGAAAGTTTTGTGTTGTAGAAATCAGTGGGAACACGTGAGCTACGTTTGGAAGCATCTCCACATGTAAAACCCAAACTTGCTGTTTGAAATGTGTGAGTTGGGGCACTCGGATCAAATCACAAAATCAGAATGGTTCGAGCTGGAAGGGACCTTAAAGACCTGTTAGTTCCAAATCCTTGACAAGGACAGGGACACCTTCCACTAGCCCAGGCTGCTCCCACCTCCATCCTTGGACACTGCCAGGGATGGGGCAGTTACAGCTTCTCTGGGCACCCTGTGCCAGAGCCTCCCCACCCTCACAGGGAGCAATTCCTTCCATCTATCTAACACAAATTTCCTCTCTTTTGGTTCAAAAATTAAACCTTTGATTTTTCTCTGTGCCTGGACCTGCCCAGTGGGAACATTTTCCTCACTGTGGCTTTTGCAGTGGTGTTTTCCTGTGAGCACACGGAGGGGCTGCAGCTCCCGGGGGCAGGTGGCACAGATGGCTCTGCCAGAGGTCACTCCTGTGCACAAACCTTCCCCCCGGCTCACGGGGACATCATTTACAGCACCCCAGATGTCTCAGCGGGAGCAAAAGCAGAGCCCATAACGTCATATTAAAGATATTGATACATTATTGATTATTGTTTAGCCCAGCCTTCAGATGTGATGGAGTGGTTGCTGTAAAGCCCCTGATTCCTGCGGGATGTGAGGGGAGGACGCTGTGCAGGCAGATCTCCTTTGGGAAGTCCTGGCTGAGTTTCAGGAGTGAGGTGCTGACACCGAGTCCTGATGCTCCCATGGATTTTTGCTGCTGCTGCCAGGTGATAATTCCTAAAATATTTGAGTAAAACTTTGCCCCAAATAGGATCTTTCAGTAGTTTTGGGTCTTATACACACAGAGCTGTGTCCCAGGGCAAACTCCTGTGAGGAAAGGGCAGAGGGGGAAGGTGATGCCACCTCTAAAGGACAGCAGGAGAAAAAAGCTAAAATTTGGGGTTTTTTTCTCTGAATGAATTTTATCTCCACAATTATTGTAGGAGCAGCTTCTGGCAAAAGGAGTTGTTGGGAGCCAGGTGCTGGAATTTTGCACCGTGGGGTAAACAGAAAGTGTCTGACTGGCTTTGCAGGAGGGAACAGCTGCGGTGGAGGGAGATTCCAGCTGTAAAAGGCAAAACCCTTGGTAAAGGCAATGAGTTCTGAGAGTCATTTTGCAGTTGCAGGGAAAGCCCAGGTTCTACCCTGTGCCTTGGCCTGGACACCATAAAGATCCATAGTAACAGAAATTAGAATTAAAATGAATGAGTGGCTAAAACGGGATCTTTCACAGTTTGCTGGCAACAGATCCATCTTTTTTTTTTTTAAGTGTGTTCTTCTTTTCCTTAGCTCACGTCACAGAAACTAGCTGTTAAAACTTTAATTACTTTAATTCCAGCCATCATTAATTTTGAGGCATTATTTTTATCCCTTGTTAAACCCCAAACCTATTCAGCTGTGAAAACTTCTGAACGGAGGGGGAAGCAAATTTGTGAAAAGACAAAATGATCCCACTATTGACCTGAAATTCAGACATTTATTCCTGGTGTTTCTCGGTTTCATTCCTTGCTTCTTTCCCTCAAAGAAGGAGCAGGAACGACTTTGGTGTTCCTGCAGTGGGAGAGGGAAGGAGCTGCAAGTGCTGCTGAGGGGTTTCTATTAAAGTGGGAGATAAACCCACAACCCCCCCCCAAAATCCAGCACTGCAGTGACCCAAAGGGATCTCCTACACTTTCACTGGATAAAAACCCCAAGAAAACCAAAGCCAGGTGAAGCCAGGGCAGATTTCCTGGGAGAGAGGAGAGGAGCCGCCGCTGTTCTCCACATCAGGGTGGTCGGGTGGGACGTGCTTTGGTGGGCAGGCTGGAGTTTGGTCAAAGGTTGGGCTTTATGACCTTGGAGGCCTTTTCCAGCCTTAATGATTCCATGATTTAATTGTCCTTGGCGTGGGGTGGAGGGGCTGGCACAGCTCCTTCCCCTCCAGCCCTGGTGCCCCCTCGGCTCAGCCCAGCCTCGTTATTTTACAGGGACCTGCTTCCCCATTTTTGGCTTTGCTGCAAGAGCTCTCTGGGAGGGATTCCCAGCACAGCTTTTCTGTAGGATGAACACATCTGGATAATTTGGAGGAGTCTGAGTCCTCAGCACTTCCCGGAAGCTGGAGCTGAAGCTTTGGGATTTTCCCCCTTCGCTCACGGCGCGAGTTTCCCCTTTGATTAAACAAATGATTCTTTGCCTAATTTGTCTATGTTGGCTATTTTTTTTTTTAATGAAACATGCTCTTAATTAAGTAAGAGAAATACAGAAACATGTTTATTCTCGAGATTTATGCGAAAAATGAGAACCCCACTGAAATTTCCAGTAGTGAAGCAATTAAGTAATGGAATTCCACAGTATAAACATGGTATAATTCAACTATAAAACCGATGTCTAAGTAATGTTAATGAGCTGACTTGAAGCTACAAAGGCTCGAAAAGTTCAGTCACAGATGAAAATGGAATTTGTTCTCTATTATAAATGAAAGAAAGTTGGTTTGAATGAGGGATAGGCTCCAGCTGGAACCCCCAAATAACTCCCCCACGGTTTGGGCTGACAGGTTGCAGAATTTGCAGTGGGTTGTTTAAACCTTTGCTGCAGTAACTACTGAAATATTCTATTTTCTGTGCTGTAGCACAGAGCTGAGAGCCACAGCACAGGGATTGTGTCTGTGGGAAGCAGCTCAGACCAGACCGATGCTTCAGCAGAGCTCCAGCTTGAAAACTGACAAAACGTGGGGGTTTATTTCAGCTTGAACTTCGAGTTTGGATTGAAATTCGGCAAAAATCTTGTAGCTGGCAACTTTAATCCCTGTTTTCTGTGGAATCATCCCCTCCCAGCCAGCAGCACCAGGAGGATGAAGGGAATGGGGCTCTCCATGGCACCTTCTGAGAAGTGAATTTCACTCGTTCCGTGTTTCCTTCGCTGCTAATCCTGACTGGACTTTTCTCCCCCCTTCCAGATTCCCATCTATTTCGGTAAATCCCTTTTTCCAGAGTGTTAATGGAGCAGTTTGCTGTGGGGGGTGTGTGCACAGTGCTCAGGGTCGCTCTGCCAGCCCCAGCCCTGCCTGTTCCAGTGTTTCTGGCCAGCTCCCGGGGGCTTCCCCTGCTCTCCCAGCTCCATTTTCTTTTCTTCTCCTACTCCACTTCAGAATGTTGTTCCTGCCACCTTCTCAGCCCAGTAAATAGCACGCTGAAGATTTATGGGGTTGAAACTTCCAATGCCATAACAGATTTTATATATTTTTCACGGCGTTATTCAGACGTGTGATGTTATGGTTTAGCTCAAGCCCCGGTGCAGCAGCTCCGAGGAGCTCCTTCCTCACGGGCAGTTCCTCTTTGCCAAACTTGTATTTGCACTTGCTCCAGAGGAGGAGGGAAGGAATGTTCCATAAATGTTGCACAGGATTAAAGGATGGAGACTCGGAGCCTGTACCTGCGGCCTGGAGGAAGCACCGACCACAGCTTGCCTTTGAGAGGAGTCTGGGCTTCCTTCTCCTTCCTTCTCCTTCCTCCTCCTTCCCTCTCCTTCCTTCTCCTTCCTTCTCCTTCCTTTCCTTCCTTCTCCTTCCCTCTCCTTCCCTCCCCTTCCTTTCCTTCCTTCCTTCTCCTTCCTTCTCCTTCCTTCTCCTTCCCTCTCCTTCCTTCTCCTTCCTTTCCTTCCTTCTCCTTCCCTCTCCTTCCCTCTCCTTCCCTCTCCTTCCCTTCCTTCCTTCCCCTTCCCTCTCCTTCCTCCTCCTTCCCTCTCCTTCCCTCTCCTCCCTTCTCCTTCCTCTCCTTCCCTCCCTTCCCTCCCCCCCTCCTTCCCCTTCCCTCTCCTTCCTCCTCCTTCCCTCTCCTTCCCTCTCCTTCCCTCTCCTCCCTTCTCCTTCCCTCTCCTTCCTTCTCCTTCCTTCTCCTTCCTTCTCCTTCCTTCTCCTTCCTTCTCCTTCCTTCTCCTTCCCTCTCCTTCCCTTCCCTCCTTCTCCCTCCTTCTCCCAGGCTTTCCCAGCCCAAATGGGGTGTGGGATGATGCTGTCAGAGCTGAGGGAGGATGGGGAAGCAAAGACCACTCAGGGGTTCTGGGCAGTGAGGCATTGATGGGGTATTTTGGGTGGATGTGGGGGTTTTGTCTGGGTTGTTTCCGTGTTGAATCCCCCCTGTCTCCGGCAGCTTTGCCAGGTGCTGCAGCCCCAAAATGGTTCTGGACACTTTCTGTGCCAGGATTTGTGATGTGGCACCTTGGTCACCCTCACTTTGGCTCAGGGATGGTCCCTCTGGTGATGGAAAGGTTTCCATCCTGAAAATCCATAGGACAATTCACAGGTGGAGATGAACAAGCGGCACAGAATGCCGAGGAGGGCTGGACTCCTTGCTCATTTTGGGGAAAGTCCCGGCCTTTTCTCTCACATTTTTCCCTGTTGAATATGAAACTATTAAAAAGTAAAGAAAACAACAAAATAAAACCCCCAACCCACGTAAAATAAATTAAATCAGGGGCACATCTGCTTGCCCTGGGTTCCTTTCCCAGTGATCCCAATTCTGTGGAGTTTCACGAGTTTATAAAACATTAACTACTGCGACAAGAAGAACAAACATTGTTCCCTCCTTGCACAGCTCCCAAACCCAGCTACCAGATGGACCCAGCACCCAGCAAGGGAATGTTAATTTTGATGGAGAGAGCCTTGGTGTTCTGGGTATTAAAGAGTGTGCCTTGGGAAACGCAGCACAGTAGACGTGTGTGTTTGTGCTGAGTGCTGTCTTTGTCTTTCATCTATAAAAACACTAATTAAAGGATAATGTAAAAACCTGCAGCAGGTCTGGGTGTGCTGCTAAGGTAAATAAAAATGAAACAAAAAGGTGTATAAATATATATATAAATATATATATGCATGGTAGGGCAGTAAAAGCGCATTGTTAAACCGCTGTGTGCCCCAAAATTTCCGAATTAAAAGCTGAACAGAAACACATCTGGAGCGGGGCACAAACTCCCAGTTCTGCGTTGGCTCCGTGCTTTATTTGCCAGGAATTGCTGTGTGGGGAAGGCTCCTGGAACCCCACCTCACAACCTCCCCCTTTCCCAGCCCCTCCTGTGGCCAGCACCACCCCGGCAGCTTTAGCCCAAGGCTGGAGCTGAGCTCCAGATGCTGCTGCTGCTGCCTGGGGTATCTGGGCCCTTTTAACCACTCCAAACCAGAGCCATCCTGGAATATTAACTGGGCTGTGCCTCTGTGTGTCCTGAGGGAAGCTGTCAAGCAATTAAGAGCGATCCTGTGCAGTTTAAAATGTGGGCTATCACATCTAAACCTGGATTATTTGGTGGTGTTTCATCCGAGGGTGGTGCTGACAGGGAACCACCGAGGCAAATCAGCGCTGGAGGGTTTGGAATTTAGTGTGTGACCTCCCTTAGGCTTCTGGAGCCCTTCAGGTGGCTGTGGGACAGTGGAACTGTCCCCTCCAGGGCTGCAGGAGGTGCCCCCATCTAGAGCGTTCCCCTCTGGGATGGAGCACATGCCTGGAATTCTTCCAACAATTCCCAGCACTGAAGTTGGAAACCTCCACCAGAACAGGTCCCCTGCACAGGGCACACCCTGGTGCCACCCAGTTCAGGCACTGGGCAGCTTCCACTTGGGAATGGAAGGCTGGTTTCTCATGGGGAACCAGGAGGGAAACAGGCTGGAGTTGGGAGCAAAGCAGAAGCTGCTCCTTGAGCAGCAAACTTGTGGTGCCTTAAGGTGACCATGGGGCTCTGAGTATTTCCCTTCATCCCCTCAGGGTCCCAGAGCATCTCCCCAGCACAGGGCGGTCATTGTGGAAGATTGGGAAAGATTAATCCAAAACCCTTCAGGAACTATGGAAATCTTTCCATTGGATTCATGGAATCATGGAATCACTGGATGGTTTGGGCTGGAAGGGATGTTACAGCTCATCTCATTCCAGCTCCCATGACACGGCAGGGACACCTTCCACTGTCCCAGGCTGCTCCAAGCCCCATCCAGCCTGGCCTTGGGCACTGCCAGGGATCCAGGGGCAGCCACAGCTGCTCTGGGCACCCTGTGCAAGGGCCTGCCCACCCTCACAGGGAACAATTCCTTCCCAATATCCACCTAAACCTTCCTGCTTTCGGTTTGAACCCATTCCTCCCTGTCCTGCCACTCGAGTCCCAAATGCAGAGCCCCTCTCTGAATTCCCTGTGGCCCCTTCAGACCCTGGAAGGTGCTGTGAGGTTTCCACACAACCTGCTCTTCTCCAGGCTGAACAATCCCAACACTCTCAGCCTGAGAACTTTGATTCACCCAGTTCTGCCTTCGCTCCTCAGTGTGTGAATGGAACAACTCCTCCCTGGCAGCATTGGCCTTATTAATAAATATCTTCCTGGGCAGAGATCCAAGGTTGAAGGTCTCTGGTACAACTGAGGTGACAATAGGTCCCCTTATCACCACTGCATTACTTTCAGGGTGTTTAAGTCCCCTCCAGAATCTTCTCCTGCTCTTGCTGGCACAGGAACAGCCACCTTGGTAAAGAGAGAGGGGGAAAAAATTAAAAAAAAAAATCATAAAATCTCTCTTTGTGCCACTCTCCCCCTGAAGAAAAAGCTGAACATCTGACTTAGGTTTGCTGAAATAACAGCAGATGTTTATCTTGTATTGTATGGCACATGGCACTACATCCCATAAACCCCCTCCTGCAGCTTAAAGCCGAGTTTCTGCTCCCTCATTTGGACACTCGCAGGCTTTGTGCTCCTTCTGAAATGTTTTCATTTCTCTGGAGCTTAATCTGCTACCAAAGTATTTGTAAGTATCACGTTATAAAGCGTGAAATGAGGAATAGCAAAGGAGATTTTCAATACTTCCTTCCCCTAAGCACAGCACTGAGCAGCTACTTACCTGCAGCCCCAAAGAATGGCAAAATTGTGCAAACTTGCTGCAGCTAAGGAGAATCCACTCGATGTGGGGGGTTGGGAACAGATCAATAAGGGGAAAAAACCTCCTGTCTTGGGAAAGGAAAAGCTGGGGGGGGGGAAATATCAGTTTTTGTGGGGCTTGTAAAAATGTAATGTTTTCACTTTTAAAGTTTGCGTTTGTTTTACTGTGAAAAGAGTGAATGCCTGTAGTTGGTGTAATTTTTTAATATGTTTATACACACAGAGACTTAATTCCAGTCATTGCAACTGCAGAAAACTCTGCTGCTTGAGAGAAATGGCAAATTTTGTCCAGCATTAATCTGTGGCTCTTTGCTAGCAAAAATAAACGACAAAATAAATTCAGGAAGAATTTCTCCATGGAATGGGTTGTCAGGAATTGGACAGGGAGGTTTGGAGTCCCTGTCCCTGGAGGTGTCCAAGGGAGGGCTGGAGGTGGCACTCGGTGCCCTGGGCTGGGGACAAGGTGGGGATTGGGCCCAGCTTGGACTCGATGGCCTTGGAGGTCTTTTCCAACCTCAATGATTCTTGGCTTCTTGATGCAGTAGAGGCTGAATGCTGGCTTGAACCGGGACATGGTGTGGGTCACAAGGTATTTCAGGTGACACAAAAGTAGAGATGGACAAGAGGTAGCTGAGAAAATCGATGTTTTGGGAAGAAGCAAAATGGGAGCATCCCGATCCTGCACAGCCACATCCCCATCCTCAGCTGGGACTGACTTTTTAATATTTTTTTACGTTTTCTAGACATTTCTGAGCTCCACTGGTCCATGAATGTTGTGGCTTCTCCTTTAGCATTCTCTCTGAAACATGGTTTATTTTATGTTTGAACAAATGCAGCCCTCCTTTGTTTCCTCTGCTGAATTCTTTATTTATTATTTCCTAAAATGATTTGATTTTCTCCCTCTTTCCCGACACATCTGATTGCAATAAGCTGATACAAAATAGAACCGAGAAACAAAAGGCTGAACATGCTGATAATGTACATTTGGTTTGTATTTATCGTTTTAAGATGTGTTTTAATTGGTTCACTACCAACATCCTGTAACTTCCAGTCAGACACAGGAGAAACCTGTTTCATTTTAAAGTCACTTAATTCCTTCCCTCTTTCAGCTGGGAGCACTGGATAAGGCCCTACTGTAATATCTCCACATTTAATTTCATTAGAACATTTTAAAAAAGAGGATTATAATCCATTTTGGTTTGTGATTCTCCCTTGGATTTCACTGTGAAATGGGATTTTAAAACAAGAACGACACAAAATGGGCTTTAGTACCTTCATGAATAACTTCTGATGAAAAAATGCAGATGTAAACCTCAAAATAAACAGTTTCCTTGTTATCCCAGAAGCTTAATCTGCTTAGTCTAATGAGGAGAAAGTGGAAAGGTGACAGGAATGCCACCTTGAAGCACTCACCTACAGCAAAATTGGAGTTAATGGGGTAAAAGTGCCACAACACCTTTATTAAAAAAAAAGAAAAAAAGTAGGAATTGAGGAAAAAGGGCTTGGAAGAGCAGCTCCCACATCCCATAAACACCAGCAAGGGAAACCTCCCTTTGCTGGGTGTGCCAGGAGCGTGTTCTTCAAACCTACAGCGCTTCCATGCTCGGACAACTCAGCAGAGACTCGGAGCTCAGGGCTGAGAATTCGCGCGCTGAGTTTGGAGCCTCCTGGAGCTCTGCGTGCACCGAAGAGGAATTCATTTGAGGAAGTCTTGTTGAGCAGGAGGTCAGCCTGGAAACCACAGCACTGCCCCTCCTGCCCTTGCCCTTGCCCTTGCCCTTGCCCTTGATGAGACCACTGTTACCTTGGACTTCAAGCTCCAAGTTGGAATTAGTTTTCAAAGATATTTTAGAAGGTGCCAGTCTCCTTTTGCCCCTGCTGAAATCAGAGCTCATTAAAGCAGAGGGCAGTGCAGGTATTTCTATTTTCCACCTCATTGCAGCATGTTTTATGAAAAACCCTGACTTTTTTTCACCCCTGACTGTTCCAAACCCTGTGTTTAAACCCACCTGGCAGCCTTGGTCCTGCTGGGACTTCAGTGGCATTGATGACCACGTTGAGGTCACAGCCAGCCCATGAGGATGAGGAGGCTCCAATCTTTGTGGGTTTTGCCCCTGACAGCTTTTGGGTGATTCCACAGCCAGCTCTGCCTCACGGAAGTGACACTTGCACACCAACTCTCCTCTCCATGGGAAAAAGGTGTCCCCAGCCCCTCTCCTGGGTGATAAGGAAAGTTTCTGCTGCTGTGGTGAAGCTGTTTCACGTGGTCAGTCCAAATCAAGAAGTTTGTTAACAGAAGTGGTGAGGTGGTGGAAATACCTGGAAGCTTTCCTGGGTTGGTGTCACACAGTTGGGGACCTGCAGGAGCTGCCGGAGCCCAGACAGGGGCACGAAGAACCTCGGGGCCAGGGAGGGTGATGGAGCTCCAGGAGGTGCTTGGAATCAGCCCTAAAAGGTTTTTCCCCCAAAACGGAGCAGTTTTGAAGGCTTAAAAACAAGGTCTTGAAAAGAAGTTTTTCTGTCTGTGAGGAGGGTGAGGAGTTGGACACTCTTCAGGAAAACTTATGGAAACTTCTGTTTCAACAGATGTGGTGGAGTTTCCCTTTTCCACTTGGCTACTGGGAAGGTGGGGAGGGGGAAAGATGGAAAAAGCTTCAGTATTTTTTGCTGGCCAATTTGGGTCACAACGAGAACTGGGAAGTGTCTTTTCCCAGCAAGGCCCTTGCTGGAAGCCTCTGTCCAGCTCTGCCAGGCTGAGCTCTGGCTCCGAGGGAGCTGGGATGGGAGCTGGGGCAGGAGATTCCGGCTCACCCGTGCGTTTTTTGAGGAAGATTTCTGTGATTTTGCACAAGCGAGAGGTGCAAAAGCAGGCAAGGAGCCTGGGAGGGGTTCAAGGCTCGGTTTGGAAGGCTGAGAGAAATAGAGGGCCAATATTGCACCAGTGTGGTGTGGAGAGGGACTCCAGGAAAGAGAGATCCCTCAGGCACTGGGCTGACAGTATAAATAGCTCTGGATGCTTTAAAACAAATACAGAATCATTTCTTTAGCTCAGCTCTCTGGAACTTTGCCAAGGCTGTGCTAATTATATTGTATCTTGTTTTTATCATCCATGTTCCAAACCATTTCTTGTGCCAAAACGTCTGGACACTTCTCTCCCAGTATCCCGCTCCCAGTTTAGGTTTCTGACCATCTTCTCATTTTTTGTTGAATTTTCCCATTCTTGGAAAAAAAATCTCGGTTGTGACCTTGTGCTACAGCAATGCTGCTTGGGCAAATTCTCTAAAAATGGGGAAAAAACGGGAAAAAAAGATGATTAAAGTGCATCATGATGCCAACACACTCTGCAGTGCATCCCTCTGTGCTGGGACGGACCTGCAGGAGCATTGACCTTTCCCTTTTGGAAGTCACACGAGGTTTTCTGTGCCTGGAAATCTTGCAGAGAGAGGCTGCACCATGAAGGAAAGGGATTTTCTGCTGTGGTGTTTGGTGGAGAGGTGGATGGAGGCAGAGGAGGGGGTTTGGGGTTTGCAGAACTGGGAGGGAGAAGAGTGGGAGCGATGGGAGATAAGAATAAAGAGGATGCAGAGTGTGATCAGATGCAAAAGGAGAATAAGGGCAAAAAGGTAGCTGGGACAAAAGGGGTCAAAAGGGCACAGAAAATAAGAAGTGGAGCAGAGGGGGGAGCGTTTCCATGCTGCAGTTCTTGTGAGGATTTTTTAGGACAGACCTCAGTTAAAACATTAGAGGGACGAACCTAGAAGAGATAAAACTTTATAATTCCAAGGACAACGCGATTTCAATCGAACCTCTTATTTCTAGTGGAACTTTCCCCCTTGAACAATTTCATAGGAGGGTTCAATGCTTGCAGCAGCAGAGGATGCTCCGTCTCAGGGGTTCCAGGCACCAATCCTGCTGCAGCCCCTGCGCCCACAGCTCAGGGGGCAGGAAGGAGCCAGGGGGGTTTGTCGAGGGCAGGGACCCTCAGCGTGGCTCAGGGACAAGGATTTGGCTGTAAGCACCCATCAGATGCTCCCTGCACATCCAGTCGAGGGGAGAAGTCAGTCACCCAAAGATGGCAAAGGGGGCCTTGCTCTCGAGGCCTGAGCTGCTGATGAAACACTCTTTGAACTCTTTGAGGTTTCTTTGCTTCCTTTCTTTTTCTCCTTTTTTTTTTTTTTTCCCCCCTCCTCCTTGTGGGTTTTTGCTTTCTTCTGAAGAACAAAAAAGTAACTTCCCATGTAGATCTGGCCTGTGTGGGACAAGGACTCTTTTGAACTATTTTCCATACTGTCCCTATTCAAAAGAATCTTCTTGCAGCTTCCCGAGGAGCCCTGACAATGTTCCATTTGGGGAAGGACATGGGGAGAACAGGATTACAACCGGGCAGTGCACGCTGAGGCATTCCTGAGGGAAAGGGGCAGGATTGCTCTGCTCTGCTCCGTGGCCAGCGGTGAAACAGATCTGAAAGCTGAAATTCTCCCCGTGTTCGTTCAGCTGGACGCGCGTCAAAGAATTATTCTTCCTTGATACTCGTTACTGTTGTGCTTTCTGTCGTCAGAGCATGTGCAATTCCCGCTCAGCCTGAGGCCTCTGATGCCAAAAGTCATGTCCAGAGTGGGAAAGATCTCAAGTTAAAGCTGGTCAAAAGCCCTCTGGCACGTTTTCCACGTAAACATCTCAAATGTATAGTTTCCTCAGCGAAGATGTTAAGTCTGCTCCTATTTTAAGCAAAGCCTATTTTTAAAGCTGGAGATAAAAATAAATAAAACCACAACATACTGGCATTTCCTTCCCATAGGATCTGGACATCTGGGTGGTTGTTCTTTGCCAGTTCTCCCCTGAAAAATTTGTGGAGGAACACAAAACTGATGTAGCTCTGGGGGGTGGGTTGAAGCTCTGTGGGAAGCTGAGGAAAAGATGACAGAGGAGTGACAGCGAGCACTCAAAAAAAAAAGAAATTCAGTGTACAAATAAAACGTGGGTGAACCCAGGGTGGGATCCCAGCAGCGAGCACGCTGCGCTTCTGCTTTTAAAATTTATTTTAATTCATTTTAGCGGGGGGAAGGGGTGGAAAACCCTGCAGCACCTCTGCTGGGCAGCCTCGAGCTCTCCCTCAGCCAGACCGCCCCAACCAAGTCGCGACTTCAGGCGGGAGGGGGCTGCCGCAGGAAAAGCGGAGGAGGTTTTCCCGTGGATTTCCAAACAGACAGAAGCTGCCCGCGGCTCCGGCTGGGAAATGCGATCCCGGAGGGTGCGCAGGGGTCGGGGCCAGCCCTGCCCGGGGCTGCCTCTCCCCCTCCCTCAGCCCGGTCATGTGTGGCAGCTCAGGGGATGCTCGGCAAAGCCTGGCTTGATAAGGAGGTGCCTAAATTAGGCTAATGATGGGTTCTCCTGGGTAATGCAGGGCGGGAGAAGTTCAAAGCCTGGTTTTTCTGTCCAAAATACCTGCCAAGGCTCTTTGATGAAGTGTCTTTGTCAGAACGATTAAATGAAGGTTAAAAAGGCCGGACCTTTTCTCAGCATATTTGACTGGCTCTTTCTTCCCTCTCTTCAAGGTGTCTTCGTGTTACATTTATTTGCTTCATGAATTCTTTATTACACTAATCAGTCCTGATGTACAAACTCATTAGAAAATGAGCTGGAAATGTAAGATCTGTCAAATTTCAGAGACTTCTGACATCGTTAGACTCAAGGCCTTTTAGCAGGGAGAAGGGAGAAAGGAAAGAAGCTAATGAGGAAATGTCAGATAATGTAGAAGTCAATCCATTTGGAGATGAAGTTTTACAAAGTTCAGAGGGAAAAGTTGTAGGCTTGCCAGGAGAAGCACCTATTTTTATTTTTTTTTAATGTAAATTTTGGCAGAGAGGAATTTTTTTCTTCCTGAGGTTGCTGCACGCTTCTGGTTTGGTTTTGTAATGGACATTTCAAATCAGTTTATTGTGTTGCTTTTCTAGTGACAATGCAGAAATGAAGGGAAATAATTATTTGAAGGAGATTTCTTAACAACATGAATTAAAAATCTGTATTTTGGGGTTTGGTGCCAGCTGAAATCACTGCCCTGACAGGCAGGTGCTGTGGAGATGCTCAGGGAAATGAGCACTGCTTTGAAAAGACCTGAGATGGGTGAGATCTGTCAAACCAGGAGGCCATAAATCCTGTCATGAGCTGAACCTAAAGAGAAAGAGGTGAAAAAAGGAACAGTGGTGGAGAGAGAAGGAACTTGGCTGTGGTCACACACAGGTCTGTGGCTCCCAGAACTCAGCAGTGTCTGTGCCCTGCTCACTAAATCTCACTCCTGCCTCGGTCCAGGACCTGCTCAGGGAACTGAACAAACTAAAAGTGAGGAGAAGTGACCAAATAGCAGCACAGAGAACATCTCATGGCAGTGGAGATCAGCCTGCAGCCTTTATTCAGCAATGTTGAATATGAAGGTCAAATACAAGTGGCTTATTTAATTTATTTAATGTTTATCAATTTCACCTCAGGACACTGCTCAAATATAATATGAGCGGCTTATTTAATTTGCTTAATTTTTATTTAATTAATCAGCTCAGGACAGTGTTGGAAAAATTTGGATTATAGAACCACAGACTGGTTTGGTTTGGGTAGGAGGGGACCTTAGAGATGATCTTGTTCCAACCCCTTGCACCGTGCTGCCCATGGAATTGTTACTCCTCCATCCATCCAGGGAATGCAGCACAGCCAGCAGCAGCTTGTCAGATTTAGCTGTAGAATCCTCTCCTGGTCACTGGGGCATGGAAATGTCTCCTGCTTCCATCACCTCCTCACGAACTTCAGACTGGCACCTGGCAAGGGGCAGTGCCACTGCTGTGCCCCTGTGGAATCCATCACATTCAAGAGGTGCTAAGGAAGGAAATGAAGATTTTCAAAGACTGTCACAAGGAGGGCTGGGATTTAGGACAGCTGGGATCTGTTCCTGGTCTTGTTTTGAACCCCCTGTGTGCCCTTGGGCTCTTCTCCTGATGCCTCTCTCCTGCCCAGGCTGTGTGACGTGGCACAGGCACAGCTGCTGTCTCACTTGTAGCTGGGTCTCACAAACTTCCAGGCATCAAAAATAGATTGGTCCTGCTTTGAGATGGTTTCTTTTCCCTGAGGTGCCCATAAAAGCATTTCCCTTGGATTCTGGGCCCTTGGAAGGCCTGGGTGTCCTGGGCACTGGGTGGCTCCTGCTCTGCAGTGTCCTGGAGAGAATAGAGTGGGCAAATCCAAGCAAAAAGGAGAGATTTGGGATTTCAAACGCAGGGCAACGCAGGAATTGGATATATTCTGTGATGCCAGAGCAGTTAGGAGAGGTTTTGCTCTCTGCTGGAATTGCCACTGCAGAGTGTCTTTAGCCCCAGAATTAAATCCTGTGGCCACGAGGAGTTCAGAGCAGGCAACTCCTCTGCTCACACAAAGCTGGGGAGAGCTCTGTGCCATAAGAAGCCTCTCTCCAGAGCTTGTCCCATCCCTCCTGCAGTGGCAAAGAGCCAGGTGACAGCCCAAAGGCCCAGATCCAGGGGTTCTGTGTGGGGCTGAGGCTCCCAGCTGCGGGTCCCCAGGCTGAGCATTCCTTCGGGATGTCCTTCCCTGGGCTCTGCTCTCAGGGATGCTGAGCTGAGCATCCCTCCCTCCCTCCTCCTCCAGCCTCAGCACAGAGAACAGGAGCTGTGGCTGCTCAGCACCTCCTAAAAACCAAACCCCTGCCTGTTTTGGGGAGATCAAGGAGAGAATCTGGGCTCAGCACATCAGAGGAGTTTGCTGACAAAGTGCAAGGAGCAGGAAAAGCCAAACCTGAGGAGTTTACATCCCTGGTAGAGGGGGTTTCAGCCCCGGGTTCTGGCCTGCTCTGGAATCATCGCTCTCCAAGGACCATCCCAGCCTCGTGGTGGCACTTTGGGCACCCCCAGCCCAGGTTTGGCCAAGGTTTGGGGTCACAGCAGCTCCTGTGGGTGCTGGGGGGGTGCATGGAGAGGGCAGGGCAGAGGTGACCTGCAGAATCCCTCCGAGGCAGAACTTCTGGGGCGGGCAGGGATGATTCATTTCAAAGAGTTCTTCTAAAATCAGATTAGAGAGGGCAGGCCAGGGAAAGGGAAGGGGCTGTGTTCTGCTTTACAAATCAAACTCCATCGCAAAGGTGTCAAAGAACTGGCACTTCCTTCTTGGTTCTTCCCCTCTTTCCTTCCCCTTTCTGTCTCTGGCTGCTGTCTTGCCTTTTTTCACAGACAAAACCCACATCTCAAATTCCTCTCCTTTGAAGCTGCTCAGGTAAAGCCATTTCATCAGTCCCTCAGGAGAGGAAAAGCCTCGGGTGTTTCCTTTACCTGAGGGCTGTGGATCTGAGCTCTGAGGAGCAGCCCAGGGCTTTCAGCAGAGCCATTCCCACAAGATTTCCATCCCAGGCCAGTAGAACGTGGGGAGCACTGGATCAGGCAGGCTGCTGGCAGATTTCGGGTAGGTGCTTCTATTTACTGATGACTTTGCTTTAAAGGTCCCTTTTATTTTAAAAAAAAGCATCGTTTTTGCACAACTCTGCTTGAATTCAGCCTAAACTTTCCCCCAGCTCTATCACTGTGATGTTATCAGCCACGTCTTTAGGATTCCTCACTGCTCCCTTCCATTTCCAGCGTTGTGAGTGGTGCTGGTGTGGCTGTGTCTGAGTGAGTCTGCCCCAGACCCGGAGCAGGAGGATATGAAAGGCTCCTTCTGCTGCCAAACAAAACCCACTTCCCCGCAGGTATGAAATCCAAGCACACACCTAAACTGTTGTTGTTGGCTCCGAGGTTTTACAGCCACTGGCAGCCCCTCACTTTGTCTTTAGGCTCCGTCAGAGCCTCAGCCTGGGACACCCACTGGGGCTTTTGGATGGGATCCTCTGGATTTGGCCAGGCTTGTTTGGCTGAAGCCCAGCCCGGGAGCTGTGGTCACCCCTTTCCAAGTGATCTCTGTCACCCACTCAACACTTCCCAGCTCCCCCAGCACTTTTTCTGTCCTGCAGTGTCACACTGTGCTCCAGGGCTAGGACGGCTGCAGAAATCAGGAAGAAACATTCAAAATATAGAATAGCTCTGAAAAACTGACATTTTCTTTCACCAGAACCCAGTTTTTGGTTTGTTGTTTGTTTTTTTGGTTTGGTTTGGTTTTTTTTTTTTTTATGGTACAAGGGAATTTTGAAACCAAACTTTTGGGATTGTTCTCCTCCTGAAGGGCTGCAGGAATGGCAGAGCTGTGTGAGACCAGGAGTTTTCCTTGCCACAGCCTGGTTAGCTCTCGGTGATCTCCACTTGGGACCGTTCAGCACTGCTGGTTCTGCATCTTGCTGTTAATTTTTCCTCCTGATGAGGTTATTCTTCAGTTCTTTCTCTCTTGCCTGGCTTCTCTGCTCTTCCCTCACTCACTCTTTGCAGCTGGGGTGGGATGGGAGGTGGATTTGGTGCTGCACAATCTTTCCCCTTGGAATTGCACACCAGTCGCTTATTGCTGTAAATAATCACTTCACCACCAAACCAATCGTGTTTATACGAAGAAAAATCCTTTGATACTTCTATTTTCACCTCTCTGTTGTTATTGAAAGATACCCAATATGCCAATCTTAACAAAGTTTTCCCCCAAAAACCTAAAAACAGCAGATGGAAGAACAAATTCCCTTCCCCAGCACGATATACCTGGGCTGCCTTTCTCATTCAGGAGGGGTCAGGGAGTTTTCACTCCTTGAGACGCCTTTGGGCTCTCTCAAATGTGTTTGAGTGAGTTCAAACGCATTTCTGAGCCCTGTATGGGGAAGTTTACATTTCTGCCAAGTGCATGGTGATAAAGGGGAGACTTTGATCCTGTGGCCTGTCAGTTGTGCCTCATGTGCTGGGCCAGGACAAAAGTCTCAGCATATTTCCCTCAACAAAGGGATTCTGCTGGCCCTGAAGTTTTGCATCTGGAACAGCCAGAGTGGGCTGGCTGGCATGGTTGTGCCTGGAGGGATTTATTTTAGGGGAAAAACCTCCGGAGAAGAAGGGATTCCTGACATCTAACCCTAGCCAAGTTCATCTGGGTTGTCCAGCAGCTGCTGGTGGGAAATAAACACAATTTATAGAGACCCTGCAGGAATTTGGGAGCAAACACACACCTGCAGCTGTGCCTGCAAGGCCTATAAATAGAACTTTTGCCACTGCTCCCCGTAGCTGTTTTCTTGCAGGGGCTGCAGCTTAGACAAAGTTCCCCCTACATATATTTAAGTGGATTATTAGAGGAAAAGGAGTAATTCCCTGAAGAGCTGCTGCTGCTGCCAACATGCAGCGGTTTGAAAGCAAAGGAGCTTCCTGGATCCTTGTACTTTTACGTTCGCCTGACCTGGGGCTCGGGAAGTTACGGGTGCTTGGAACAAAAACCCATCAGAGAAACCAGAGAAACCTCGGTGCCACCAGATGTGCCACCCTCTGGGCAAAGGCTGGTGAAGGGCAGAGGGGTTTGTGCTCCTTCTCCAAGTGCTTCGTGCTGCTGAGCTCCGGGGCAGCCAGCAAACTGCTAAAGCAGCTCGGTGTTCAACGTGCCCCACCATGAATGGGATGGTGTTTGGGGTTATTTAACACCTTTTTTTTCCTGCTCGGGGCAGGTGGGTGTGGTTTGCGCTGAGCTGTTCTTAGCTAGGCTGGCTTGGGGAGGCAGGGCTCAGATTTGGGAAGGCAGAAGTCCAAGATTTGGATTCAGGAAAGGAGGATTTGGAGTCAGGAAGGCTGGGTTTGGGTTCAGGAAGGCTGGGTTTGGGTTCAGGGAAGTTGGATTTCTGCCTCTGGCACCACCCTGCAGGATGGCCCAGGTGTGGCCACGTCTTCTCTTTGCTCTGCAGTGTGAAATTCGCCAGCAAAGAAAGGATCTGTTGGTTCTTATTAACAAATTCTATCGTTCCCAGTGTCCATTGGAGGTCTCTGGGGATCCCTGCAGCACAAATCATCACCCCAGATGAGTTAAGGCAACCTGAGCCTGTGTTAACCTGTAATGTTCCCCCAGTCTGCAATCCAAGCCCCAAATCCCAGTGCAAGGCGTATTTTTCCCTTCAGATCTCATGTCCCTTACAGGTGCTGGCCTGGCTGTGAGCACCAGCGTGGTCAGAGGGGTGATGAAATAAATTTGATTTAATAAATTTGATTTTTACGGTGTATTTCTATAACTCAGAGCTGTCCTGCCCTGCTGCTCCTAGTGCAGAAGTCCCTCCCAGTTTTCAGGAAGCCTGTACTGAATAATTTTCCTTCTACTTTCCCCACTTCCTGCAAATGCTGAGGCAGACAAAGGTGCTGTAAGAATTATAAGCCACAGTTTGATCTCCCCAAGTGAAATGGGGCAGCTCTGGGCTCACGGTGGTTGGGCCAGTGTGGGATTGGGGTTGTGACATTTGTTTTCCTGTGGGCTCCCTGTATGGCCTTTTATTTTCATCTTATTTTCGTTCTTCTGCTGTTCTTCCCTCCCTCCTCCCTGCACTCCCCAGTTAAAACAGAACAGAAAAACGCTCTTTGAAGCAGCTGGGAAGGCGAGATGGAGAAAATATTCCATGGAGTTATCCCTTTGCAGGGGTCTGGGGGCTGCTGGTGCCTTGTGGGGAAGGGAAGGGGCCACCCTTGCCCAGCTCTGGGCAGCTCCAGTTGCTTACTGGGAGGCACTGGTCTGAGTTACATCGAGTTATGGGGAAGGCAGGGATTTTGTGCTGTAAGCAGAGGGGCAGAAAAGCAAAGCCCTTGAGGGGGGTGCCCAGAGGAGCTGCTGGGCTGGGAGTGTCAAACTCTGCTTCAGCTCAGGGTGAAGGTGTTGAAAATGTTCCCAGGAACCTCAGAGGAGGCTGAGATGGGTTCAAAAGAGTCAAGGACAAAATCAAGAGGGCAGAGAGTGCAGACAGGGAGTTACTGGGATGAGCTGGATCTGCTGTTCAAGTTCATTTGCCTCAGAGACATTTTTCTCCCCCAAACTGGTGATTCCTGTCCTGAAGCTTCCTGGAGGTTTGCTCACAGAAAGGTGAGCAGTGCTGGCCTGGAAGTTCCCAATCTGTTGCAAAATGTGGGTCAAATTAATTGGGGTCAAATTAAAATAAATAATTAAACAAACCCCAAACAACTCTTCCCCCTCACCCCCCTAAAAAAAAAAAAAAACCAGCCAAAAAACCCACAGCAAAACAACAGCAAAAAAAGCCCCACCAAAACCCCAACCAACTCAAAAGCCCAAATGAAAACCTTAAAATGCTCCATAAAACCTTTTCTTTTCATTCCTTTTCAAGCCATTTACATTTAAAGGCCACTCAGAAACCCCCCATTCACCCAGCTGATCTCATTAAAGAGACTGAAGAACTTAAGTGACTCCTCAGAGACTTGAACTTGTAGTCGAAGGAGCTGAAAAGTCCCAAATATGATGTGGAGGAAATCTTAAACTATTCCCTTTCACATCCTCACGCTGATGTGTGTTGAGGCTTAAAGGCTCAGGTTGTTTTCCAGGTTGATTTTCTTAAATTTCAGGAGCAAAAACAAAGTAAGGAAATGAATCTGCCATGAGGGTACATTTAATTATGAAAGGCACCATCGAGGGTAATTCATGTGCACTCTGCTGTCACTTGTGGTGCTCTCACACCTCTCACACTGTTCAATTCCTGCCTAAAAAATCTTGTCAACCTCTTAATTTTTGGTGTTGATAACAGAGAGCTGAAAATTCAGAAATTCAGAGATTTCAAAACTGAACTCGTTATTTACGTGGGGTTTTTTCTCCATTTCACAGCTGTTTGGGTGCAGTGGTTCTGTTCCTCTTGCTGCTGTGTTTAGTGGTTGAGGATGGACCCCAAATCAGGATCCTGACACTGCAATACCTGAATATAAAATCATTGAATATCCTGACTTGGAAGGGACCATTAGGACTGAGCTGACAGAGTTACAGCAACAAACATCCCCTCACAACAGTGGGACGTCACTTTGAGGCTGAATCTGTGTTTCCACTCTTTACCAAAATTGCAGCATTGGTGTCCACAGGGTTTTCTTTCAGGCAGAAGGACATAAGCCACTTTTTTTGTTGTCTTTTTTGGCCACAAGGACTAATTTGTAGATGAGAGTGAAGGCCATGGTTGCCTTTCCCTAGGGATGACAAACTTACTGGTGGTGAACTTTCTGATGATCTCAAAATCCTGGAATGGTTTGGGTTGGAAGGGAACTTAAACCTCATCCCATCCCATGGGCAGGGACACCTTCCACTGTCCCAGGCTGCTCCAAGCCCCGTCCAACCTGGCCTTGGGCACTGCCAGGGATCCAGGGACATCCACAGCTTCTCTGGGCACCCTGTGGCAGGGCCTGCCCACCCTCCCAGGGAAGGATTGCACCATTTGAGATAGATTTCACACCTTAGGAAGAAACGACCTTCCTCAATAAAGCGGAGCAATCGATCCACAGCGCTCTGTGCAGTGCAGGTGTGGCAGTAAATGCTTCTCTGGGAGGTGTTGGGGCACCTGCAGCATTTGCAGGTGTTTGTGCTGTGCCAGCTCTCGTTGTCCTCTGCCGCGGGACCTCAGTTATCTCTGCTGGGCAAGCACAGAACACCAGCTTTTCACCCCAAGCTGTGAATTCCGCCTTCGAGCTGCTTCGATTCTTTAATTTTCATAAAACCACTTCAATTTAGGCGGCGCATACCTAAGGACCGGTGGATTTGTGCGTGACCAGGGCTGTTCTCAACAACAACCACAACGAAATTACTGAGGAGCTTCTGCCGGCTGAAATAAAGGCGGAGTGCCCTGCCCAGCTCTCCGCCGGAGGTGACAATGCCAGTGGCCCTCCGCTTGGTCACCCTGCCCTGCCCACTGCAGATAGCGCTGGCATCCGCCCGCGCCCGGCCCGCAGCCTCCCGGCATTTCTCCCAGATGAGTTCAACTTTTCTCCCCCTCCCCTTCCTTTCTCTTCTTCCCACCTCCCTCCCTCCCTCGCCTGGTCCTTGACAGAGGCGCAAACACTCTTAAATGAGAGATAGTGGCTTCCATCCAATGGAGCCCCGGTTAATCACCGAACATCGTGGGAAAAGCACAAGATGAGGGCCGAGAAACAGCCCATTGTCTGGGCAAGATTAAAGCCCCAAAAGCCGTATTGTCTACTGAGGGGATAAATCTTCCTGCTGTCACTCAAGCACTGAATTAAATTCCCCTTCATTTCTAAAGGGGCTTATCTGTCCTGAATAGGCTGTTGCGCCACAAGCGTAAGGGAACGTATTAAGCGAGCTCCTGTCTTGGGCACCTTCACAAATAGACGAAAAACAGGAGCAAATCTGGAAGGGGCGGGCGGCAGGGGGGACGAGCAGGAGAGCTTTGGGCCGGGGGAAGAGAGGAGGGATGCTAATTGTTGTCGCAGGTCGTTATTGCCGAAGGAGGGGGCGGATGGAGCGGCTGCTCCGGGAGACTGTCCAGCTTCCTCCCATCGGGAGGTAAAAAGCGAGGAGCGGCGCTGAGCATCCCTCGGTGCCAGGGCGGTGCTGGCAAAGGGATGTCCTTGGACAGTCCGGGGAGTCTCAGTGTGCCAGCGACATTCTTTAGGGTCCCCAAGGGCGGAACCAGCCTTTGGGTGATGCTCGGGGTGCTGGCAGCACCCTGTGCCACCCAGGTGGTCTGGGAAGGGGGTTTGGTGAGGGTTTGGTGACGTTTTGGCTCAGCTGCTGGACTTGGCTCTCCCTCAGGGCTCGAGGGGCTGGGCTGCGGTGGGAGCTGAGGTGTTCCGAGCAGGTGTAAAGTCTCCACTGCTGCTGCCCTAAAGGCTTCCTCTGGTGCTTGGCAGGATCCCAGCACTGCGGGGACAGGGGACACACTTGTGTCACCGGGATCCCCTCCTCCTCCTCCTCCTCCTCCCTTTGAGCTCACCCTCACAGCATTCCCAGCTGGCTCTGCCATCCCACCTTGAGGGATTGAATGTTGTCCCACTCTTTCTGGGGGTTCCAAGCAGCACTTCTGAGCTGCAGCAAAGAGGGACACGTGTGGCAGGTTGGTGGCACGTAATGAGCTTGGGATGTTGGATGTTCTGCTGTCTGTGGGGTCCCAAAGGCTGGAGGTTGGGTCCAGCTCCCTTTGCACTCCAGTGATGGTCTCGTTCTTCTCCAGCACGGCTTTAACCTGGGGAAAGGGCAAAAAACCTCGAGTTTTTCATGTTAGCTGCTATTCCTTAGTGCCAAATCAGAACAACTGCACCAAACCAATCTTTAATATCTGCAGACTGGGGGTGACACCATCATAACTATGGAGGTGAGACTGAATTCTGCCTCTTTGCTGATAGTATTTCTATTTCTTTTCCTGTCTCTGATTGGAATTTATTCTTTTTTATTAACTATTACCGTGCCTGTGGTGATGACTGGGCTGTGTGATGCTGTGTTTATTGGTAGCCTGGTTGGTTTCTATTTCTGCAAAATCAATGCACGTGGAAGAAGTTCCTGATTGCAACGAAAGGTTGGTCTTGAACTGGTCTTGAATCAAAGCTGAGGGTGCTGCTGGCTGGGCATTTCCAATGCAAATGCCAGGGGGGCAGCAGCATTTATGTTTCTATTTACCACATAAAATATTAACCAGGTAAAACATGCCCAGCACAGCTTTGCAGCTTCACAAGCAGACGATTAAACCTCACCTCGGTGCTGGGCTGGTGGATTAGAGGCGGCCTTGGTGTGATTTGGGAAGTGCTAAACAGGATTTTCTGCATCCTGAGTGGAGTTTCCTCTTGTTGATAGGGTTTAATGCTCCCCTGTACAAATCTCTCACTGTGCAAATACCTCCAATCTCTCCTTTTAGCCACCCAAACAAGTGGGTTTACACCTGCTTACCAGATTAATTTAATTAGCCAAAAATGGAGTGAAAGAACGGCCTGGAGAACAATAGTTCCCAAAGAACACTTCTTTTTTTTTTTTCTATTTCTTGTTGGTTCTGATAATCTGGGGAAGCTGGGTTGAGATATTATTCCCCTGAGTTTCCTGGCTTCTTGTTCCAGTACGCAACCTTGAGAAAATAAATGGTCAGAATAATGTTTTGAGGGTTTTCTTTTTGTGTTTGGATAATACAAAGAAAACCTTTTTCAGCTTTCCTATGAAAGAGCTGATCTAGCCCCTTGCTGTCTCAGGTAATACAATTTATTTGCTGCCTAAAATGGTCTCAGTTCTCAAGTTTTTGTTCAAGGAAAACCCAGAGTTGTTCTCCCACAAAATTTGTGCTAGTTAATGAATGCAAGAAAGGTTTGGGATGATGTTCCTAGCGCTGGAATCAGTGCCTTGGTGTGGTTTTTACCTGCTGGTCACTTGACCAATGTCAGCCAAGGGAATTGGAGCTTTGGGGCAGAAAGAGCCCAACCCTGCACTGGCTTCCTCAAAATCCCCCTGTTCCAAACACTCTGGGTTGCGTTTGAGCACGAATTATTTCATCATTTCAGTAACCTTAAATATTTATTTCAATTTCCCCCTTACTCTGAAGACTTTTATTTACAAATCAAGGCTCTGCTTTGAGCAGACAGTGTTTTGCAGCAAAAAAAGGAGCCCTTTAGTCAATGCCAAACTGGCTTTTCACACTGATGTTCCTCTATCTTTCTAAATTGTAAAGATAGATTCCTGATTTAACACATCCATATTTTCTATTAAACAGATTTGTCTAGAGGTACACTGCATTGGGCAATGTACAACCACTGGATAACATTCATTAATTTGATTAAAAATCAGCTGATTGTTCCCTATTGAACTGAGGTCACGGGCTGCTCCACGCTTTATCCTCCATATTCCCCAATCTTTTGGAAAAAGGCACAAGCTTTCCTTAAAGCACCTTCCGAGCCCTCCATAATGCTACTTTCAAAGTAATTTGTATTTAAAAATAATAATAACAAGCAAACAAACTTGTCAGCCCATGGGATGCTTCTGCCCCGCGGGCTTAATGGCACAGGTCTTTATACATCCAAATCCAGCAGCTTTCAATAACAAAGGATGAAATTCACGAAACAAATTGCTCCTCTCCTCATAAGTCACACTCTCGTGTGCCAGGGGAAAGATGTGTTGATAACATTCAAAGAGTTTGGTCGCCGATGAATTGTAAATTCCCACCGAGCCTCGGGCCTCGGCAGCGAGCTGTGAACAGCGTGGGGCTGGCCACAGAATGCTCTCAGATTGGGGCATTCACCACTTCATTCTTGCAGCACTTTTAGGATAAGAGCTAAGGAACACCACGGGGAGATTTTGGTAGGCAGCCTCGAGGGGGGATAAAAAAAAAAAAAAAAAGGAGCAAAATATGCAGAGGCGATTTAATGAACATCCAGGGCTCTTTAGAGCGGCTCCGGGGGAGCTGCGAGCTCCGGCTGCGACTTTCGGGGACAGGGGAACAAAGGACAAACGCTCCTGGGTTTCCTGCAGGACAAAAGGGAGCGCGTTCCCACCCCTTGGCTGATGCTCACCCACCAGGAATGGCACTGAGCAGGCTCTGCACTCCCTGGGGCTTTGGGAGGGATTGGGAGGCTGGGAGAGAAGTTTGGGGTTGGAGCATCTTGGGATTCATTCTCCTGCTGATGGGGTTGGAGGAACATGGAAAGACCTGAGAGCTCCTGTGGCCCAGGCACTGAGGTCTGTCCCACCAGGGTCCTTTGGTGGCCAGGGCAGTGTGCCTATGGATTCCCTGGAATAATTTGGGATGTGAGCACATGGCGGTGCTTTCCCAGGTGATGGGATGAAGGCTGGTGGTGGTCAGCTTCTTGCTCTGAGCCTCCTGCAAGTGCTGAGCTGTGACAGAGCTCGGATGAGTCCATGCCCAGGGGGTTTCTCTGCAGGATCCCACAACGAAAACTTGAGGAACCATGGATTTTACAGAAATAAAAATGCTGGAATTCTACTCTTTAGTTTCCCCCAGTGACCATTCTGATCAGGTCTTGGAATTACCCAGTTCAACTCACCCCTGACAGACCTCCAAGTGACAAGGACAGGGGAGGATGGCTCTTTGTGCCAGTTGGAGTGAACCCCTCCCTAATTCCAGCCCGTTTGGAGGCAGCACTCAGCCTGCCCTCCTCCATCCTAGCCCTGATCCCTGCAGCTGGGACTCCAAACCAGGGGCAGGGGAGGGGATCGGGCAGCAGGGAGCTCTTCCTGCAGGTCAGGACACTTGTGCAGGCCCCAAAAGGGTTAACAAACAAAGTGCCTGCATGGCTTTGTTCCCTGGCAATCTAATCAGATGTTAACCTACAGTCTATATCCAAGCAATCCTTTCCTTATGATAGTGATTAGTATTACACTGGGAATGAATAGAGCGAGGAAGGATTCCTATGGTAACCTTCGAAATGCATTCCACCGGCAGGCTCTGCCTACTCACAATAATTACGTTCTTAACTCGTCTAACAAACGGCATGCTAATTAGCTGCTTAACCAGCCTCGGCTCATTATTACCAGGGCTGGGCAGGCTGGAGCAAAGTGACCCAGAGAGAACAGGCCCACTTAAAAAAAATAATAGTAATAATAAGACATTTGTCAGATTGGCCATGAAGATGGACCTCCTCCACGGCGGCGGGGCTGGCCCTGTGTGGGGACCGGCCTGTTGGCAGAGCCACAAACCCTCGGCAGAGAGGCTCAGCTGCCTTGGAATTTGGCTCCCTGGAATGCCTGAGCCTCAGGTTGGCATCTGCTGGTCCTAATGGTGAGCTCCAAGTGTCACTGGGGGTTGTCCCAGGTTTGCTTGAGCTTCAGAATGAGCAGTGACTTTGTTACAGGGTGGGATGCTCCCACCCTGAGCATGGCTGGGCCTTGGTGGCTTGGCTGAGCTCTTCCCCCTCTCCTCTCCTTGGAATCACAGAATCATGGAATGGTTTGGGTTGGAAGGGACCTTAAAGCTCACCCCATTCCACCCCCTGCCATGGGCAGGGACACCTTCCACTGTCCCAGGCTGCTCCAAGCCCCGTCCAACCTGGCCTTGGGCACTGTCAGGGATGGGGCATCCACAGCTTCTCTGGGCACCCTGTGCCAGGGCCTCCCCACCCTCCCAGGGAAGGGGAATTTGTGCTAACCTGGTCTAATCAAAGTTGGTTTTTTCACTGAGGCACTGTTTAGACTGCGTTAACCACGGAGGTTTTGCTGTTTCAGATGAAAGCAGGCCTGGCTCGGTTCAGCTCCATTTAGCTCAGTGGAAGTTGGATGAGTGAATAAATTATGCCTGGGCACAAAGGGCATGTTCTGAAACTGAGCTTCCTACATTCCTGAAACACAGCAAAATCAAAGATGCTTGTCCCTTTGGGCACTGCCCTCCACCTGTCCCGTGCTTTTACAAAGTCCCTTGGTTGTTTTTTCTGGGACAACATGGTCAGGGTCTTTCCCTGGATGCCATTTTTTGCTCCTGACAGCCCTACTCCATCCAGCCATTCCAATCTGGGGCTGTGGTGTTTCTTCTTTGAGAATGGAGGGATTTTCTACAGCTGGGGATGGCACCAGATTTAGGCAGGGTTGGTTGCTGGGATGCTCTGTCCATCAGGAATCTCCTGTGAGCCTCAGGATTTTATCTCTGGTGAGAGAGAAACTGAACTGAAACTCACTGGGGGATTCCATCAGCTGTTTGCTTGCTTTGTTTCCATTTTTTTTTTCCCCTCACAAAATATTTCATTTGCTGCTGGTCCTCGTGGTGACTTCCAGTCCAGGGTGAAGAAGGAGAACTGCAGGTTCATTGCTCTTGGAAAGGTGTGTGGTGGGTTTTTAGGGGATTTTTTGGAAGTTTTCTAATTCTAATAGCTGAGACGAGGGAAAGTCCCAACAGGTCCATTCCAGCAGCCCTTGCAATGGCAGTTTCCAAACTGGAGCAGGCCTGGGAGGATCCTGCTTTAAAAAACCCTCAAAATCCAGTTGTCTTTGTGGGCAGCCAGGGTAGCTTACAGTAGCTGCTGCGGTTAAGGAGAGATCACAAAAGTGAGGAGGTTTTAAAACTCTTTTTACAGTTCTTTAGCGTCAATCCACAAAGTTAATCCTAATGTCAACAAAGAATAACACCATTTATGTGCCACTAAATGCAAACTTGTGCTGTTGCAGAGCCTGCAGTGGTAGGGTTTGCCCTAAATACAATCTGTTCTGTTTTTATGCCTTTGCACCAGCTGGAAATGCAAGCTCCTACCACGATTTCAAATATTGATTTGCTGAGCACACATCAAAACATTACCTTGAGATATTGAGCAGAATGTTTATTTTTGGGTTTCACACCTCCAACCCTTTTAACACCTTAATGTGCTCGTGCATTTTGTTGCACTCCTAATTATTCTTCCCCTCTTCACCTCTGCAGTTTATTCTTACATTGTTGAAATCCAAGGGTATGAATAATGAGAGTGAGTAGAGCACTCTGGCTCCAACATAACAGAGTTTCCTTCTTGGGTATGCATCGAGAGAACCACAGGTCACGGAGTTTTCAGTAAAAATAGGAGCTGTATTTACAATTTGGGAGATGAGTTTATCATGAGATGGTCTTCTTCTAAATGAGGGCAGATTTCATGCCCAAGTGTTGGTACACACAGTTTTAACTTCCTAAAATAATTGTTTATCTTATAGGCAGCAGTGATTTCCTTCACCTTGCATTCAGGAGGAATTTCTCCATGGAAAGGGTGGTCAGGCTTTGGAAAGAGCTGCCCAGGGAGGTTTGGAGTCCCCATCCCTGTCCAAGGAAGGCCTGGACGTGGCACTCAGGGCTCTGGGCTGGGGACAAGGTGGGGATTGGTCAGGTTGGACTTGATGGTCTTGGAGGACTTTTCTAACCTCAGGGATTCTGGGATCATGTTTATCTGTAGCATAGAAATGCACTTTTATTGCCGTCTCTCCTCCTCTTCATAAAATGTTGGCAAATTTTACATCAGCAAAACCTGGAAATAATTTTTTATCTACATGTGATGACTTCTTCAGTTGTTAATTTGGGAGCTGCAAGGTTTCCAGAAGCTGATCATCTTTTAACAGCCCAGTAGGAGCTCAGTGATTTCACCATCTCCTTATCAATGGCTACTGGTGAACCCAAATATCCACACCCAACAAAGGCTGACTAAGGGATGAATGTTTATTTTGCTTATCAACTCATTTTTCCCCAGTGGAACACTTCATTATATCATCACTCTATCTTTAGTACTGATAATTTTCACAGATATTTTGCATTCTGCCTGTTTAGCCCTTGGTTTTCCATGGTAACAACTCTCTTGGCAGCTGGGCTTCCCTGCAGGTGGAGCAGCATTTGGGAATTCCATTCCTGTTTTAACAGAACTTAATTTTCCGTTTGGACATAAAACCATCCCCAAGAATCCTTTTCCAGCTCCTGTGCTCACCAGTTGCAGGACAGAACTGGGACCATGCAGAATAACGGAGCTCATGTTTCAGCTCTCCTTGGGAAGCTGCTCCTGCTGCAAGTTGAGAGTGAAAGAACCCCAAAAAATTCCCCCCTGCTCCCAGGCCGGCTCACATGGAGAGTTATTATGGAGTGGCTCTGCTCTGGGTCAGCTCTAACAGCTGCAGCCTCGTGATGTGGGACAGGCAGGGGGGAAATCACGATTCAGGCAAAAAAAAAAACCAGAATATTTTAGACGTTGAATGTGATTTGAGGCATTTGAAGAGAATCAGAAAGAAGCAAAGGTCCCCACTTTGCAGAGTCGCTGTTGGCCGGTCACGAGGCGGGGCGTGGTGGTGGCAGTGGGAGGAATGCAGCTGCTGAATTCCCTGCTTTCCACGGGAACTCAGCAAAGGCTGGAGCAACGTGGGCAGTGGGGAGAAGCGTTTTGAAAACCGTGCTGGGAAATGGAAATGTTTGGGAGGCGCTGCCTGTGGGCAGCATTGAGGACGATCAGGGCCGTGCTGGTTTTTGGAGGTTGGGAGGGTTTGTGTGGTGAGTTCTGAGTGTTGCCTTCATGGGAAATTTACCATGGACCTTCCAGAATGTCACTGGTCTCTTCAAAGCAGTACCACCTTCCCCTGAAACCCCAAAAACCCCAAACTAACAGAAATGTGCATCTTTCCACGGGGAAGCCATGGAGAAAATAAATTCTACCTGGTTAAAAGAGAGGAGCAAAGCAGGTGCTTGGCTTGACCAGGTGGTCATGGTGGAGGGTGGCTCCTGTTCTCATCTTGGCTTTTTCGGGTACAGGAGGTGCAGGGATATGGCATTAAAAAAACCCAAACAGTTGGGATATGGCAATAAAATCTCTTTTGAGAAAGGAACCCTGGTCTGGTAGTGCCCAGAAATGTAATTATTTCTCTATTTCCCACCCCTGTATGCTTATATCAAATATAATTTGATGTTAAGAACTGTTTCCTCAGTGGAGTGGTGGGTTTCTTGTGGCTGCAGTCGCTCCTCTGCCCTTCAGAGTGGCTGTGGATGCTCATCCCCATCGTGTGCTGCTCCAGTTCAGGAACAGATCCCAGCTCCAAGGGTTGGGATCCCAAGCTGAGGGTCCCAGGCAGGTTTGGGACAGGCTGTCCCCGCTCTGCAGGCTGCTGTCCCAGGCTCCCTGTGCAGGGTGGGTGGGAGTGGATGAACCAGCTGGAATGTGGAGGGCTTTTATTCCTTCCAAGCCAACGCCGGAGTCGTGCAGGGTCCTGTCTCGAATAACTGCCTGAGCAGGAAAATAAACAGCCCAGTGGATGCAGAACACTGCCAGTCCTCTGGCCCCAGGTTTTTCAACAGTGTCAAGTGATTTCTGTGTGTACAGAATCTCCTTTCACCGCCGACTCGGGCAGTGATGTGTGTTAAGAACCAGCTGAGACTTTGGCACTAAAACCCCGCAGAATGTTCTGTTATGCTGGAGAAATCCTCTCCCTCTTCCTCAGGCAAGCCACAACTTCTCAATTCCCCAGCCCTGTCGGTAGGGAAAGCAGAATTATCAGCAAGGAAATGCCTCGTTTTCTGGAATTAAACCAGAAAGTGCTGGAAATCTTCCTCGTGCTTGCAAATCCGCAGGGGTTTTCGTGCTGTTCAGCTGTTGGTAGCCAGGGCTCTGCAGATTTGGGGTGCCTGTTGGAAATGGCACCTCCCAGGCTGCAGGAGAGATCCCCTCCTCATGCAGTTGGAGTTTGTGGCTCTGGACAAGCCCCTAACTCTGAAATGCAGCATATTCATAACCACCCCCGTTTGTGTGAGGCAGAGAAGGAACAAGGAGTATGAAAACACAGCTCTGTGAAAGATTCCCATTATCCTGCCCCAGATGGCACCAGCTGTACTCCTGGACCAACACTAAATGACTGTGGCTTGTGCCAAATATGTACTTGAG
Source organism: Corvus cornix cornix (assembly GCF_000738735.6). Taxonomy (NCBI): domain Eukaryota; kingdom Metazoa; phylum Chordata; class Aves; order Passeriformes; family Corvidae; genus Corvus; species Corvus cornix. The sequence goes on along the minus strand of NC_046350.1, from coordinate 3,724,063 downwards.
TGGGTTGTACATGCCCTTTACAAATAGAAGTTGAATGTTAATAGATACTGAATGAAACCCACTGCCAAACCAAACAGAGCCCCTGGATATATCCAGGGCGTGCAGGGAAATTACACATCGCAGCGGCGCTCGCCGCAGAATGCGTGCGAAGGATTTCAAAGTGCTGCAGGATTGAATGTGGCCCTGGCTAATTCTCCCTATGCTAATGGCCGTGTGAGGATGCAGGAAGAAGAATGAGGAGAGGTTAAAGGACCGCTGCACCGATATCATGTAAATTTGGGATAGGGTCAGCGTATGGTGTTGTAAACAACATCACATCTCGGAGTACATGGAGTTCTGATCCTTTCAGGTATTCGAGCCTTTGTCTGCTGATATAACGCCTGCCTGTCAGCCCCACGGTCAGAGGCCCAATCTTTTTTTCTTCCCTCGCTGAAAAGGTCCCAGCGCCACATCGGGGCAACACACTGGCTGCCTATTCTCCTTCCCCACGGAACGCAATCACCGGACAACTCGGCTATAATTCACTCCCTGGCCAGCCCTTTGAAAAGGTGGGCTGCCTCAGTGCTGTTAGCCCAGCAAGATAAATCATGTACTCGAAATTAACTTCCATTGAAAAGAAGGGGTGGAAGAAAAGCCGACTGGTCAGGCGGAGCATGCTAAAGAAAAGATGACTGGAGTTGATAAATGTCATTGCGGATAATTTGGGGGCTGTGATTAAGATCTTATCTAGGTAGGAAGTAAATAGAAAAGACTTAATAAAAGTCCTACCCAGGGATCCATCCTTATGAACTTGTGAAGTTTTAATTTTTTTTTTTTTTTTTTTTTTTTTTTGGTGAATATTGAACAGAGCTCCAGAAAGGTCTTCATTAAAGGGAAAGTTGTTTTCAGGGCGCTGCCCAGAGAGCTCTGAAAGGCGCCTGGGTGAAACTGTACGTCTTCCCCCCACTCCTTTTTCTTCTCCAGAGGGGAAAGAAAGCATCTTTGTCTAAAAATTCCTTTAAAAAGTAAAAGCATAAACAACTGGGGGAGAGCTGATGAGGATTTCTGGGTAACAATCATCTGTTTTTTCTCTGCTCTTTTGCTTCCTTTAATGAGTGGCCTTTGCTGCCATAAAAATCCCCTACAAATGAAATGTAACCTTACCCCCAAGATGTGTAAGGGAGAGAAGGCAGAGGCCTGTTTGTCCATAAACCCACAAACTGCTGGCCCAGAAAGCATAAACTGCCTCCCATTTTTATAGTGCTGGCCAGAATTTGCTTTTATTATATTATTAACAGTAGTTTGCTGGGGTGGTTTTTTTCCCTTTTCAACCAATTACTGCAGCAACCTGCAAGCAAGGAGCTGTAAACTCGGTGAACATCTGTGGGGCTGAGGGACAGGGATCCAGAGCCTGGTGGGAACTCCCTGTCCTGGAGAGGAGGGAGCACAGACAACCCCAACAGCTGGGCAGATGTGTGGGGACTTCTGCTGGCTAATGAGAATGGTTAAAATTTTATTGAAGAGTGTATCCTGTGATCTGTAACCTCCCTGATCCCAATCTCAGAGGGATGCTGGGCTCAGAGAGGTTTCCAGAACCCTGGAAATACCACCTCCTAAATTACCCAGGCTTCTCATTCACTTCCTCCATGTCCTTTTACTGCTCTGCCCATCTCCCTGAACATATTTCAATATGAAAACTGAGTCATTTGCTTTAGAAAAAAAAAGAGGGGAAGGCCCAGCTAAGGGCACACAGAGAGGGGATGTGCAGAGCCAGGGGTGCTGTGTTCTTACCCAGAGTGGGGCAAATGGAGTTTGGAGAATTTGGGAGATAGAAAAGGAGATCAGTGTGACTTTAACCCTTTTATATCCCAGAGTTCTAGCGGCTCTAAAAACCAAACTGGAAAAGGCAAGAAGTGTGAGCAGTTTCAGCAGTTTGCCTCTCAGAAAGGCTCTGATATTGAGTCAATTATTAGACAGCACTGAAGGACAAAAGCAGAACCTGCAGTTGCAAAGTGCTGCTGTCACAGCTGAGGTGTGGAGGGAGGTTTGGGGACAGTTCTGCTGAAAATGGGACATTTCCAGGCTTGGCTGAAGCTGCTCTTCAATGCAGATAAATATTCTGAGCGTGCAGCGTGGACCTCAGCCCACTAAATACAACCTCAAACCTCTCCAGCTGCAGTGTGGGATGCACAGGACCCCATCCCTTTCCACAGAGGCGCCCTGAAATTTGGGAAAGGAGCAGGATAACCAATATTGGGAGGCTTTTTCGAGAGCTGGCCTGGTTTTCCTGGGAATGCTGGCTCGAAGGTGCCTTGCTGGCAGCCCCAGCTCCCAGGGCTGCCTCTCACTTTGTAATTAAACACTCCTGGGGAGACCTGCCCTGCTTGCAGTGATTTAAAAACCCTCTGCAATAACAAAACTTGGGAAGCACCAATGGAACCCGCAAACTTAAAAAGTGCATATTCCACTCCACGAAGAAAAAAAAGGATTTTGGAGGGGGAAAATGAAGTCCTGCACTTTCTGTTTGTGGATTCCCTGGGAGGTGATGCAGGTTTCTAGTTGTGAATTCATCAAATTGAGGCAAAGTTTGGGGTTTAGTGCTTTAATAACAGGAATATCTGCGCTGGGGAATTGGTCAGGCACTATTCCTGCCTCTGTCATGGGCACCTGAGCCACGAGAGCTTCTGCTGCTGCAGCAAAGGGGTACCTGCATTAAAAAAACCCATGAAATGGGTGTAAATGTTGGCAATAAACAGATGCTGCTCTCGTGGTGCTTTTTATGTCTGTAAGTGTAAAAATACCAATGGTTATGATAAAAATTTCTGTGCTAGCTCCCATTTCTGGAGTTAACAGTGAGCAGTAAAATAGATGAAAATGACAAAATAGAACTTTCAGCAGATTTTTTGGAGAGATTTTTTGCTATGAGATGCAAACAGCTCTTAAATAGGGAAGGTAAAAGAGAAAACTGCAAGTCTGCAATGCAACAAACTCCTGATGTGGGGTTTGTGTCTCTGAGCATTTCCTTCAAGCTCTGCTGTCATGACTGACGATTTCAGGGATTTCTATTCTTGCTTTTAGGAAATTTCTGAGCTGACTGTTTCTCTCAGGTGCTCCCATTGATGAAGTCACCTGCCAGGCTTCTGCTGGCCTTTTGCATGTGTTTGCTGTAGAAAGTGAAATGTTTTCAGGGATTTCTCCCCTGAAATCTGGTTTCAGATATAAAATCCAAACATATTTTAATTCACAAATGCTTTCCAAGCTGTCAGCATCTTCATTTTCCAGTGATTTCATCAGCGTGTCCAAATCTCCCTCCTTAACGACTCTGAGAAAACTGTGGACCCAATAAACTCCGTGTCAGGCAAAGAATACAGTGAGGATTGGGAAGTGACAGATAAGGCAAATATCCTGCTCCTAAACAAACACAGCAGGACAGGAGAAGATGACAAATGACGGGATTGTGTCAGCTTGAAAACAGATTGGACTAATGGCATGCTGGACTTTGCACTCCGGGGGATCGATACTCCATCAGGCCAGAGAGCTGCAGCCCCTGTGAATGGCAGGGCCGGGCAGGGAGATGTGCTGATAGCGCTGCTCTAAAGCCCCAGGCTGAGCCTGCAAGGGGAATTCTGGGCCCTGGGATTTCCATTCTTCACCCTTCCCTTGCTGCTGGAAATGGCCATGGGGCAGAGTCGGGGTCTTTGTGGAGTTTGGGCACTGCCAAGCACTGGGCTCATGATGTTTCTCTCCTCCAAACCTCTTTTCTTTTGCTTTTGCTTCATTTTTTTTCCCCTGCTCCATTTTTTTTTTTTCAGCTGTTCCATTTCCCCCTTTTTGCCCCCTGCCAGCTTCTCTTTTCTCCCTGTTTTCCAACCTGAATCCTAATATTTTATACTAAGGAATTTTTATTAAGGAATTATTAATTATATTAAGGAATTCTTAATTATATATTGAGGAATTATTGTATGTTAAGGAAGCCACGTGACTCCTTAAGGTCTTCCCTGGGGGAATTGAGAAGTTATGAGACAGAAAAGAGAGGTTTATTTCTAGAACCTTGAGAGAGGCTGTGGATATAAAAATAATTTTTCTCCTGTCTTTGTTCACTTCTGTTCCCCAAACTTCCAGTTGGTATCAGCTGGGTTCAGTCTGTGTGAGCTCTCACATTCTGGGGCTCCAAAAATCTGATGGAATGGGAGTTTCTGTGCTGTGGTGGCGCAGAAATGTGGCACTTCTTCAACAAAAATAGGTGTTTTCATACACATGGAAAAAAAAATAGCTGGCAGTGGTCTGGGATAGGGAGATCCTGCCTGGATGTTGGATTCCAGACTGTGGGGGCAATGCCAAGTGCAGGCAAAGGGGATTTTCTGGAACCTTCAGACTCTCCCACAAGCACTATCTCCTTGTCCGGCAGGATTCCCATTACCTGGGCTGGCTCCTGTTCCACCTCAGGCCACATTTCCACAATGAGGAGCCACCAGAGGTGTAGGAGTAAGGATTTGGGTTCCCCAGCTTGTTCTTTTCAGCTGCTGGTTCCACTGGGGTCCTAAAATTTCTCTGAAGTGTGAGCAGTGAGGGCAGGTGACAGGGGGGACACGGTCCATGGGCTCTCTAAATGGGAACGATCCTCACAGATGGAGAGGGAGCTCCCAGGGGATGAGGTGAGAAGCAGTTTCGGGCTTTCCTTCGTGGCAGAGAAGGAGGAGAGGTGACAGAGTGCACACGTGTGTGTCACACTGCGATGTCACTGCCCTGGCAGGAGGGGAGCGAGGGATGCGCGAGTCCCGCTCTGTCCCGGGCAGGGTGTGCCCGTCTCCATCTCCCCAGAGCCCAGGGAAAAGCCCAGATTGCTCTCGCAGGAGCACGTACCTGGATTTCTGTTGGGGTACAACCCTCCAAGCCAGCCCCAGCTGACGCAGATATTCCAGGGCCAGTTTGGTTCATCCCCTTCGTTCTCCAGGGAGGTTCTGGAGACTCCTCCCCACGATTGCCGAGTTCAGAGTCCTGCTGCTTTCCACCCTGGCTGCACCCTTCCTTTCCTTCCTTCCCAGGGACCGTACAGCCCCTTCCCAGTGCCTGATAAGGAGCCTGAGCTGCCCCAGGGTGCACAGGGGGCTTGGCTGGGGCTGCACTGCCTGGACAGGGACACGAACCCTAAATGTGCAATTTTACTCATTGCCTCAGCAGCAGGGAGGGGTCACCAAAGTTTCCTGATGGGCATTTGGGTGTTCAGACAGGAAAAGGTGCTCAGGGATTGGGAATGGGCTGCCCGGGAAGGAGGTGGAGTCCCCATCCCTAGAGGGGTCCGAGATAGGGATCGGTCCCAGGTTGGACTCAGTGATATTGAAGGACTTTTCCAACCTCTGCGATTCCGGGATTCTGTGAAATGTGCCGTGTGCTCCGAAGGGTTAACTGCTTCCTGATAAATTGCACTCTCTTTAATAGCTGTTAGTTGTTTACCTGAGCTAATAAGATTAATGTCGGACTGAATATGGGGGGAAAAAAAAATTCCCAACACATGCTTTTAGATTTATATGCTAATCAGCAGGAGCAGGAAATGAATGCTGAGGAGGCATGGCGGGAAGGCTTTCGCCTGCTCCAGAAAACAGAAAATTAACAAACTCCAGCGTGGCCTGAGAGATCCCATCCTATGGATCCCACGGAATCAGCGTGGAGGCTCCTGTGAGCTTGAGTTTGTAGGATCAGCCCGGAAAATGTGTATTTTTAACTTGGAGAGGTCAGGTTCAGAACCCAGGAGATCCCTCTATTGCCTGTGCTTTTCCAAGGTGTTTATTCAGCTTTAAAGTCTCTTCAGAAGGAGAAGGGAAGGAAGCCTCTGGTGTGCCTATCGCTTTCTCTGTTGACGTTTCTCTCTACCCATTTGATATTTTAGATAAATAGCCATTATCTAATCTGAAGGAACTTTTTGGAAGGTCCAGCGAGTATTTTTTATTAGAGTCTAACAGGCTGCTATTTTAGAAATTATATATATATATAACTATGCTATGGAAAGGGGGGGTTTATGTGAGGGCCATATAATAAAAAAAGCAAATTAAATTCCAAGCAAAATATATAGAAATAAGTCATGGAGAAATTTAGCTATGAACAACATAAATATTTTTCATGGTGTAGGATTTAATTAAAATCAAGTACTCTCAGTTGGCACAGAGGTGCTAAAATGTCCGTGAGTTGTAACAACCGATGTGGACGATTTGTAAAATAAAATAATTTGAAAATAAATTCATTTTGGAAAGGCTGGCTCTCACTGAGAGGGCAAATCCTGAGCTGCCTTGTGCAATGCAGGAGGATAAATGGGGAATTGGGAAGGCTGGGATTCCATTCCTACCTGTGCCATTCCATGAGGGAAGAGCCTGCCCACCTTGCTGGTGCCCCCATAATTTCCCACCAGTAACACATCCCAAGGGCAATAAGGAAGCTGAAAGGGAATTGCTCAGGCACGGGAGTCATCAGGGAGCTGGAATTTGCTGTTTAAATACTTTTTTGACTGACATCCTCTCCCCTCTTTCCAAGAGTGCTGGAGAAGAGGGAATGCTCATCTACCTTGCCTTTATTCCTGGACGCAGGAAGGTTGGAGGAGAGAGTTTCCAGCTGAGGATCTCTGCTCTGAGGGGGCTGACCTGGCTTAAAGTCAGGTTTTGGGGGTGAATTGTGGGAGGGGGAGCAGGCAGAGAGAAGTTTAGTCTCGGTATTGTCTGGCTGGCTTGGTTACTGCCATGATCTCACTGCTTCTGAGGTTGTCAGACTGGACTAAAATCATGGAGATGATTTGCTGGGAATGAGAAAGCGAAGCCATTTCGCAAATATTTCAGATGTTGCCTCTGTTTTCCTGAATTTTCTTGAACACCAGGAATTTAACCCAAACAACAAACAGAAACCTCTCTCTTATTCGCTTTTCTCTTCCCCCCCCGCCCCCCCCCTGTAATTTATGCATGATGTGTGCTGGAGGAAACTGGAGGAAAAGAAGAGTTTCACATTTATTTTGGCTTCTCTTCCCTTGCAACAGGGTTGCTTGGGCCAGAGAAATTGCTCCTCATAAGGGTGGGGGAGTGAGGACGAGCTCGGAGGATCCCAAGAAATGCTCACAGCCCTCTCTCCCTTCCCCTCAGTAACAAATGGATTGCTTCACACAGGCATTAATTGGAACTGGTTGATGTATAAAATAAATTCGAGCTAACTCCCCGCTCAGGTATCTCAGAGGAATCTGCTAATTTAGTTTTCCTTAGGAAAATGAGAAAGCTTTGGAAAAGGACTTGGCTGTGACCAAAGGATTCCTCACTTGCGCAGCACCGGCGATCCGCACGCCCGTGTGTGTGTGTGTGTGGCACGAAATTCGGCGTTTTCGGGAGGATTTTGGAGCTCTGGAAAGAGGCAGGATGCGCATTACGAGCTCTCGGTGGCGTCAGGCAGCGGCAGCGAGTTCTCGCAGCGAGGGAAGTTTGTGCGTGGTGCTTGACAAGTAAAAATGCCTCGAACGCGCCGCGGTCATTTGTCTTTCCTGTGGCCCTAATTTGAATGAAAACACTCGCTAATGGACGACACGGGCTGGGAAAACTCGGCTTTTTTGGCAGGGATACCTCGCGGAGTGAGCAGCGCGCAGGATGCTGTCCCGAGTTGGCCAGCGCGGGGATGCCGCTTCCTGCACAACACCCCCGATTCCCCCGCCCCCTCCGAGCTTCCCCGGGGGATTCCTGTATGGATTCCATGCTGTGCCAGCGGGACAAGCCCTGCTCTGGCTGCTGCCTTTTCCCGAGCAGCCCCAGCCGGGCTCTGTCAGCGGCGCTTGTCCCTTCTGCGGGCCTGGGGACAGACGCCGGCGATGAATGAATGAAGTGCCACCGGGCCAGCTCCCACAGTGGTGGCCCATTGTGCTGCCAGACGGGAGAGCCGGGCATGGGCTTGTCCCTTTGCAACCCCTCTTAATTATCTTTCACATCTTCCAGCTTGGAATGATATTTCAATCAAATTTCTTTGTAAATATTCATGGGCCGGTTTGTTCGGATGCTGAGGCGGGGATGGGAAGAAGTGGGAAGAATCTGGCAATTTTAAGTGTAAATATTAAGAGCTTGGATGGGGTAGAAAGAGAACTGAAAGCCACCTCTTCTCAGAGACGTGTTTTATGGTTAGTTTTTTCCTTCCTTCCTTTTAACTATTTTTAATGCAGCATAAAGTGAAGTGCAGCTATTTGACCAGGTTCAACAAGTGAAGGGCTGTGAAAATCTGTCAGGCAAAGCTGTCAGACGACAAAAACTTTCTTGTAATCCAAAAATCAATTTCTATTTCCCAGTTTTCCACTTCCCCCTTTTTGCCCCTGCCCCTTTCTCTTTTCTCCCTGTTTTCCAATACAGATCCAGATATTTTATACTGTATTAAGGAATCTGATACACGACTCCTAAAGGCCTTGGATGATATTTTGGGAAATCTTTCATTTTTGGTGACCAAGTGGAGACACCTGAGAGAGGCTGCAGCTTTTTTCTCTCAAATTCTGTTCCGGCCTTTCCCTTCTCTCCCAGTTTACCCATGAACCCGGGTGGTCCCTTCCCAGTACTGACCCATGGTAGCTCTGTGGTCTTCTCTCCAAAAGATGCTAAATCCCCCTGGGATGGAAACTTGGCAGGTTTGTGGAGGTGGTGTCTGAGGACCAAAGCATTAATTCATCTCTCTAAAGGTGCTTTGTGCAACCAAACCCCTCCCGGGCCTCTAAGAGCAATGTTCAGGCTTTTAATATCAGGCTTCTGTGTCCCAGAGGAGCCTGGGGAAAATAGAAATACTTTTAAGAGTCAGGTTCTAGTTAAAAAAAAGCCAACACACCAAACCCAAAATAATTAAAAAGATGGATGCAGTCTGGTTTGGACCTTTTGTTTATTCAGCATTATTTAATTTCACAAATATTAAGTTTCCCTTTTCCATCATCAACACCCCTCCCACGGGATGCAGGTTGCCACCAATTTCATTCTTCTGAAGCCTCATTGCTCTCACCAGTTGCTCACTTTGACTTATGGAATTCCCAGAGCCTGGAACAAGTGTAAATATTGTCGGGAAGCCCATCCACACTCCAAACTTCGGTGGTAAACAAGAGCTGAGACAGTCAGGAGGCTGCAAATGGGGTTGGATATTGAGATAACTCCCTCTGAACCTCCTTGTCAGGAGGCAGAGCCCAGACTGAGCAGTGTGACCGGAGCAGCTGCAGTAACGTGGAGCAGGAATAGGAGGAATACAGTGGGAAATTCCGAAGGGAAGCAGGGCAGGTGGGAGCAGTGCTCACTCCTCACTCGTGTTTGCAGCACTGGCACTGTGGCTGCTGTGGGGGAACACCGGGCCTGCTCCTAACTACCCAAAGCTCTCGTGGAATAAGGGAGTGGGGCAGGAGGATGTGGGGCACCAGGTGGTGATGGTGAACACCATGGATTACATGGGAATGGGGAGGGACGTGGGACACCCCTCAGCCCGTGTTTCTGAGGGTGTTTCCCCAGCAGAGCCCACCCCAGGCTCAGAGAGCAGCATTCAGGTGAAAGCTGGGCAGAGGCACTGAACCAACAAACACGAACAGCCTGGTGTCATTTGTTGCTTTCTCCTTCGATAATGTAGTTATAAAAATCCGTTTGTTGTTGATTTTCATGTTCTGTGCCTTCTAAAGCCTCAAGCTGTAAAACAGGATGTGACTCCTAAGGAGACACATGCAGGTAACTCTGGGTTGTGGCATCAGATGAGCTTCAGCCAGGTGGAGGCTGAGTTCTTTTAAAGAAACACAGAAACGGGAAAAATGGGACTGTCAGGACCCTGAGGCTGAGGAACACGCACTTGGAAATACTTCTTGATCCTCATAGTTTTACAGGAGGGTTTCTAACCCTGGCACCATAGTGGGAGGGTGATTTGGTATGAAAAACCCTGCATTTGACTCATGGGCTTGTGGCAAAACGAGCTCAGCTACAAGAGTTTGATCATTTCATGTGTGGACATTAAGCTATGAGTGTTGGAAGTGTCATCCTTGCTGCTCCCTCTCCACAGAGCAGCTCTTCGCTATTTAGATCAGCACCAGGAAATAATAAACTTGTTAACATGTCAAAAATCTTGTGTTGGGAAAAGAGCTACGTGGTCTCTTCCCTCTAGTTTGGTGTGTGGCAAAGCGTAGCCATCGGTGCTGAGAGGGTGGGATGGGCTGGAGGGAACCACCAGCAGCAGCCTGGGATGGATTGGCAGCTGGGAATTCTCTCCTGGTTCCCAAAATAAAGTGTATAAAGCCAGCAAGACATCACAATGTGTGTTTGCAGCTCACACGCGTGTGGGCCCAGAAAGAAGCCAGGCCCTCAGCGGTACAGCTGCACCGTGTGCTTGCAGTGGGGTTTGTGGATATTCCCAGCCACAGCCTGCGGAGGAAAAAAGGGACAAATGGGATTTCCTACTACAAAGTATTCCTGCTAATAGATAACACAGATTTTTGTTACATCTTTTTTTTTTTCGTCCTAAAGCTGGGAAACCCTGAGCTGCTCAGGCCATCGCAGGCCACAAACGTTCCTGAAAAACAAAACAACGACGAGCAATGGGGAAAAAGTGCCTTGATAGGGAACAAAAACATTTTTGTTGAGGCCTAATAGAAGTTTGAGCTTTGTCCTAAAGCTCTCCCCAGCCTGCAGTGCCTCTTGCTTATTGAATAAGTGAAATGAAGCCCTTGGCGGGAGCGAGTGAGTGTGGGACAAAGGGCAGCAGTGAAAAATGAACACAGTTTCAAACTGCAGAGAAACAGATGTGAATCTGCAGCGGGGAGAAGGAGGCAGGGGAGCCCGGCACAGCCACCAGAGCACGGGCAGGATTTAAAGCTGCAAAGCGTTTTGCTCACTGTGCTTCTGCCACCCCACGGGACTTTGCGGGCTCGTCTTCCTCATCCTCTCCCCGGCGAGGCTACGGAGAGGCCACGTCCCAAAGTGTGGGGAGCAGCTGAGGGTTCCTGAGGAATGGGCATCAAAAGGGCCAGGGCAGGGCGGGGGGAAGGAGAAGGTGGGTGCTTATTAAGCCCTGCTAATGTTGGTGATGTATTGAGTGAAACATCATGAAAAATGAAAGCAAATCCTCCCATAATCTTGACAGAACAAAAGGCTTTCAGTTAAAATAGAAAAATGCTCTGGCGGCATATATCAAACATAACTTTTATATTAAATGTGCATGTGGTAGAATATGGATCACATTAGAAGAAATGTTGTTTGGCTTTTTTTTCTTTTTGCCTTCAACAAGCACCTAAAGCTCTTGCTTGGGAAACATTCGGACACTGCGCTGCTTTCTCCTGGTAAAATTAGATTTTCTTGTGTTTTGTAATTGCGAGGGATTTGCCCATCTGCACTTGGAAGAGAAAAAATTTTGCTCATCGGTCATTAAGTACAAGGTTTACATGTCTGGCCTGAGTGAAAGTAGCTGGACTTCTCATCCATCTTCTCCTGACAGGATAAACCCAATATACTGAAGCAGTTCTTCTTGCTTTTAAAAATCCCACCTTTTATAACCACTCCATGGTATCAAATTTATCTGATGGCTCCATCTCTTTGAGCACAACTTCCCCAATTCTAATTACTGCAACCTTTTGTTCTAAGAATAATAAAATATAAGCCAGAGTTGGCACAGGAGCAAAGTGCCCCCTCGCAAAAGTCAAGTGCTTGCAAAGAAAATAGCATTCCTCCTCCTCCTCGGAGCCCGGTAGCAGCAGCAGTTGTTTCCTTTAATGCATTTAATTTGTCACAACTGGAAAACAAGTCTTTTAAAATACTTTCTCTCCTTAAAAACGAGTGTATTCCTCTGGCTCATCCCACCCGGTGCCGTTGCCGTCATCTTGGCAGGGAGGAGAATTCATGTATTAGTTTAGGGCTCAAGCAACATAAACAAAACTCAAGTGGCTGGAGGGGAAAAAAGGATCATTATGTGAGGGGGAAAAAAAATTAAACATCTTGACTCAACAAATGCTCCAGCCCTGTCTTATACCAGACTGTCTGTGTGCCAAGTTACAAAAAAGTCATCTGACTTGGGAGGGAGAAAGGGAAATGGGGTTGTGTTTCCATGTGCAGAAACGTAAGACAGGGGAAAGTGGAAAGGATTTTTCTAAATATAATCTTTTTTCAGCTCTTTTTTTTTTTCCCTTTTGTGTCTTTAAAATGGTTTCGCTTTAAATACAGTTGTGCCAAGTGCAAATGAGTGTTGAAAAGGAAGCTTGAGTTCTTTAGGATGGTGGGGGGAATTAAACCTGAAGTGAGGATTTCTGTGACTGCCCAAGGAGAGGCCATCACGTGCTGGGCCGTCTTCTAGAAAGAAACCATGACAGATTGGAGGGAAAAGATTTCTCTATCCATCTTGTTATGTCACCTCTTATAAATCAACATATCTTAATTAATTACATTCTTTTCATACCGAGACTTTAAAATTGATGAGGGTGTGCCAGTGTGTATTTATTGCTCATTAGCTGCATGACTCTACAGAGTTTCTGTACTCTATTCCCACATGTTTCAGAACTCTGCAGCTCACTGTGGACATCTCATTTTACTGGCTCTGGGGATAATTGTCTCCGTCACGGTGACTTAATTGTGCTGCCATCCTGCAGCAGACATGGGAGATGCAGAAAATTATTCTCTCTGTGTGTGTGTGTGTGCATTTTTACCTGTCACATAAATATCTGTGCACTAATGGGCATTCACAGGGACCTCAGATTAATTCCACTTAGGGACAGCAGCGTATTTGAGGCGGCAGATGTGTGGTTTTTTGGCTGATTTTTCTCATTTTTAAGTTACATCTTAAGTCAGCAGCAAAGGGTTAATTCTGGGTGATACCAGGAGTTGCTGTTCCTTAGACAACCCCGCGGTACAGAAGGTCACACATTAAATATTTCTATGTCTCTTTCTGATGCACCAAAATTTCCTCAAAAAAACAAAAGGAGACGAAAGTGAAATGAGCCATTAATTTTTAAGTAATAACTGAGCATGTTTGATACGAGCTGCAGAGGCTGATTTGAGCAATGAAACAAGGCAGAGGGTGAAGGGAAGCAACCTGGAATTGTGCTGGTGGCAGTGGGACAGAACCAGGCTGTGAGTGCAGAGCTCTGGGCTCATCCTGGATTTTGGAGGAGCACGAGGCTTCCCCGAATCCAGAGGAAATGCTGAGGGGAAGGGGAGAGCATGGAGAGTTTCCCAGAGCCCGGCCAGCACAGGGAGAGAGCGGCCAGATGGAAACTGTCAGTGCGAGTGAGGGCACTGCTGCTGCTGCCGCTGGAAAATGGGCAGGGGAAGGAATGGGGGAAAGAGAGGGGGAAGAGGCGAGTGAAAGATGGATTGCACTGGAGAGAAGGGGAGAGAATGAAAAACGAGTGGGGAAGGGGCGTATGAGTGCAGCTGAGCTGGCTGCACTGTGGGGACCAAACAATTGGGCCTGAAAAAAGAGCACAATTTGGTTTAAATTTGCCCTTGGGCAAAAGGGACATTAATTTCAGCATTTACACCAAAATCCAGACAGATTTGGTCTCCAAAATGCTTAATAAATGGGGCAAATACCCCATTTAAACCTGGGTCTCCCTCAGCTTGTGACCCACCTGAAAACAACCCCACCCAGGCAGGAGCAGTGGCCCCGGGGCAACAAACCCCAGTTCCCTGCTGGAGGGAGAGCACTGGGGAGGGTGTTTCCCATCCTGACAGGATTTACCTGCAGTGAGAGGGACCTTGGTTAAAATTCCCATTCTCACCAGCCCAGGTTCCCTTGCCACCACATTTTTAGCTGCTTCAAGGCGAAGCTTTTTGGATGAAAACCAAGAAAACTTGGCCAAAAGTTCCTGCTGGGTGTACCTGTGACTTTCTCTGTCTGCTTGGGGCTTAAAAATGATGAGTGGCCACAGGCAGCACCCACTGGGTCCCCTCAGTTTGTGTCTGTTGTGGATCCTGGGTGGGGAGGAGGAGGAGGAAGAGGAGGAGGAGGAGGAGAAGGAGAAGGAGAAGGAGAAGGAGAAGGAGAAGGAGAAGGAGAAGGAGAAGGAGAAGGAGAAGGAGAAGGAGAAGGAGGAGAGGGGAAGGCTGAGGGGTCACTCCCTCAGCAATCCCAGACTCAGATCCCCAAGCCTGAGGCACTCACCCTCTCATCACCTGTGAGAGCTCCCCAAGTGCTGCTTTCTGTGTGCTGAAAGATCCCTTCTGTCACAGCCCGGGGCCCCGAGATCCCAAGAGCAGCGTTGTCAGCTCCCAGCTAGAATTTGTTTTGCCCAAACACCAAATTTCTGCACCGAGGGCCAGTAACAACGTGATAGTGGAGAGCAAACAGCTGGTCCTCAAGAGAAAAGAGGAGTTATCCTTAAATGAGCTTCTAATAATAATTCTTCCGTGTTCTATTAATTGATGCTCAGCCTTTTAAAAAACCTCCTACCTGCAAATGAATATTTTGCCAAGTGCTAAAGCATTTTTGTTTTCTGCTGCAAAATACAAAAATATGCTTTTATAATTTATTTAGGAGAGCTTTTATTTCTTAATCTTTTTACTTTGAGTTGCTGTACCTGTGGTTTGAGACTGTGCTTAGCTTTGTCCATATGAGGCCATTAAATCCCCTTAAATCACATGAATATGTTTTGGGCTACACACTGGTGAAAAATGAGGAATATGAATAAGCATTTTTAAGATTGTGACCTCAGTTTTCTAAAGAAACAAAGGTTGGTAAGCGATGGTTTGTACCTCCACTCATTTTATTTCTAGGATATGACTTCTTTTTGTTTGTGCTCCTGGATTTTTCGGATCCATCTTTGTGTGCAGGATTCTTCCCTCAGCTCACTGGCAATTTCTTTAAATGATGTAAAAACAAAGGCTGAAATAAGAGCTGAGTTTGGGCAGATCCAGTACGACTCACACTTGGTTTGGTTACTTTGCTTTGACTCTGCTCCAGTGCAGATCTGTCTGCTCTAGCAACTTGTTCATGGTTTTATTTTTTACCCAAGCTTGCCCTGGTTTGGAACATAAGACAATTTATGCATTCTGAGCAGAACTGAAAATATTTTCCATGCGTTATAACAGTGACTCCTCAGCTGCAGCGTGGGTCATGCAGAGCCCGGCGTGTTAAGGATGCCAAAATCTTTGTAACGTTATTCCTGAGAGGCAGGGAAATCAAGGCTGCTTTCTTGCTTCCCTTCCTTTCTTGTTTGTGACACGAACCATGGCTGCTCACTCCCAGGGAAGATCTCTGTGGTTTTGGGTGATCTCACATCAATCTGAGATTCTTAAGGGCAGTTCTCAGGCTCTGGGAGTGCTCGTAGGGCAGAGTTTTAACCTGACCTCTCATAACTAAAGATCATGTTTTGCTCTCAGGGCTGAACAGAGTGATCCTGCTGCCTGGAACCTGCTCCTGAGCAGGGCAGCTCAGGCCTTTTGCTACAGGATAAGTTGGGGACATTAAAAAAGGATTAATTCAGTTTGTCCACATCAAAAACAGGGACAAAAGCAGCCACGAGAAGATGACCTGAAGTGGAGATGTGTGGTTGAAGTCCCAGGGCTGTGTTTTGCAGGGCCTGAGGGCTGAGGCTGGGATCAGATGTCCCCAGTGCCAGGAGTGGGAGTGCAGGTTTTGCTTTGTCACAGCCCTCTGATGGTGCTGGATCCACAAGTGCTCCTTCCTCAATCCAGGCCTCCCTCTGCCTTCATCCCGAGGGGACAGGAGCCACCTGTGGTGGTGGTGGCCTTGCGCCCGAGGCAGCAATTTGGGACCCCCGGCTCTGCAGCCCCCCAGCTTGGCATGGGCTGGTGGGGAGGCTGGAGGGCACCCCTGGCACCCCAAGAGCAATTCACAGAATCAGGGAATGGTTTGGGTTGGAAGGGACCTGAAAGCTCATCCAGTTCTATGGCAGGGACACTTTCCACTAGCCCAGGGTGCTCCAAGCCCTGTCCAACCTGGCCTTGGACACTTCCAGCGATCCAGGGGCAGCCACAGCTTCTCTGGGCACAGAAACTCCTCACACGCCTCTTCCTCCTGCTGGGAAGGGGCCCTGTGCCTTTCACCCTGCTGGATGCAGCTTTCCCATCCTGGGAGCGGGATTGAAAAATCCTGTGGAATCGTGTCTTTGGGTGCCTGTCCCTGTGGAATAAAGGTCACCTGTGGGGTGTGGACACGCCTCACTCCCGTCCCGGCCCCTGCTCTGTGCAGGGCAGCCACGGCCCCTCACTCAGCGGCTCACGGGGGAATTCCTCCGGGATAATGGACTGCGGAAACGGGAGTCGCTCAGCTGGAGCCACATGTTGTGCTGAGAGCATCCCGGGGCCGGGGATAGGGATAGGGATGGGGTGGGATGGGGACGGGGAAGGGGAGAGGGATGGGGAGGGGGATGGAGGTAGGGATGGGGATGGAGACAGGGCCGAGAGCAGGTCCGGGTCCGGGGATAGGGATGAGAATGGGGATGGGGGCAGGGATGGGGACGGGGATGAGGATGGGGATGGAGTCAGGCGCGTTCCCGCGGGGGCTGCCCCGGGGAAGGTGAGCCGGGGCTGCGGGGGCGGTGGGACCGGGGGATGCTGGGCTCTGCCCGCGGGTCCAGCCCTGCTGGGAAGGTTGGACAGGGCTGACTCGGTGCTGTCCCGCGGTACCGAAGTGCCGCCCGCGGGAGGCGCAGCGCCAGCGCCCGCGGCCGCCTAATTCAGTAAGTGCTGGGTGCCCGCTTTGTTTGTGTGGAGCTCGCAGCCCTATTGATGTCAAGCAGGCTGTTAAAAAGCATAATGACATGGCATTAGAGACCCCGAGAGCAATTAACAGGCTGCTTAATTAGCAAAAGGAATTAGAATTTGAGTGGCTGATCTTTGCTTAAAGACTTGTAAAAAAGCTGGAGCAGTTATCTGATTATGCATTGATCGCACGGCTAACCCTGTCCTTGGGTAATTCTCGTCCCTCCATTGTGGCCTGTGAATATACAACTGTTTAAATATTCTGACCTGCCCCGGGAGCTGGAGGGGAGCAGCGCTCGGGGGGCTGGGGAGGGCGGCCGGGGGTCCCCGCCTGGGCAGGGGGCTGGGGCTGAGGGTCAGCACACGGGGCTGGGAGGACCGAGGTTCGGCCGTGGCAGCAGGGGTGTCCCGGCAGCCAGAAGAGCTAAAAAAGTGTCTAAAAAAGAGTTGCAAAAAATGGGGAAGGGTCTGGAGGGGCCACACGAGGAGCGGCTGAGGGCGCTTGGTGCGTTCAGCTGGAGGAGAGGAGGCTGAGGGCAGAGCTCAGGGGGCTGCAGCTTCCTCACAAAGGGTAGCACTGATCTCTGCTCCCTGGGACAGGGACAGGACCCAGGGAACGGCTGCAGCTGGGCCAGGGCAGGGTTAGGTTGGATTTTGGGAAAGGTTCTTCCCCTAGAGGGTGCTGGGCACTGCCCAGGCTCCCCAGGGAATGGTCCCGGCCCCGAGGCTGCCAGAGCTCCAGGAGCGTTTGGACAGCGCTGCCAGGGATGCCCAGGGTGGGGCTGTTGGGGGGTCTGTGCAGGGCCAGGAGCTGCACTGGATGATCCTGTGGGTCCCTCCCAGCTCAGGACATTCCATGGTTCCCTGTGCCTGGGCAGTGGCCAGGCCGGGTGCGTGGCCAGCCAGGTGGCACCTGCGTGTCACTGCCAGCAGGGCCATCCCTCGCCCATGGGGGGCTGTGTTCCAAGGATCTGGGCACCGGCAGGACCCCTCCGGCAGGGCAAGGGGCTGGTGTGGGATGAGGAGGAGAGGGAATGGATCAACTAAAGCGAGTTTCTCCCCACGACTGAGCTGGGGCGGGTGGGGATGGAGCCCCCAGGGGTGCCTGGCCACTCTCCCTGCTCGGCTGCTGGCAGCCAGAGGAGCCTCCAGGGATGGATTTTTACACAAACACGCTCCCACTGCACTGTTTGTTCTGCCTGCCGTGGGGTTTGAGTGACTCCGAGTGCGTCCTGACACTCTCCCTCCTCAAATAATTGTGGGATAGCAGCCGGAGCAGGAGCAGGGGAGGGCTGGTGGGGAAGGGGAGAAACGTGGGCACCCCAAAGTGCTTGTCTTTATTTCTGGGGTGTGTGCAACAAAACAAACACATTTAAAGAAAAGGAAACAGACCAGAGGAAAAAGCAAGTTATAAACCCTCCGTGCTGCTCTGAGAGCACTTCAGGGGCGGTGCTGGGGAAGGTCAGAGCCGCTGCTCACGGAATTTCTCTGGCTGTAACGTGGATGTGACACCTGCCTGACCTTGCTGTGCTTTTGGCAGGTGCTTCCCTATTACTGCGTGGCACCGAGTTATTAAAAAATCCATTAACGCCTGTGTTTGAACTCGCCAGAAGTCCACCTGCCCCAAATTCTTTTTCGCACTCTTTTTCTTTCATATTCTCTTTGCTGCACGTAATTTTTGGCGTATAGGGAAGATATAATTTCCCCACTTCTCGATGCAGCAAACATATAATTTTTTACGGATTTGTGCGAGTGAGGAAAGCGAATTAACCTTTCCAAGGCAGGGAATTCTGCTGGAGCCAGTAGAGTTTTCATTGTTTTACTCACAGAAGTTTTGTTTGACCCAAGCCTGATTGTGTTTAGTTCCTGTCAATTTTAGTTTGGAAATGCTAGTTCTAAACATAACCACCCAGTCACGAAAAGGCCACCATTGTTTATTGTTTTCCTTTTAATAATCTTATTTTTTCCTGTCTTCTAGATGGTTACAAAGACAACAAAAATCAGCCCCATGCCCCCAGCTTAGTGGATAAAACATCTATAGCAGTTTTTTTCCCTACAGATACTGTCTGGGAGTTGTGCTGTGGGATCCTCTAGCAGTGATCCAAGTTCCAGTGAGAGGCCGATGAGCTTTTAATGCTCTGCAATGAGTAAATTGTGATTTGGGTTACAGTAAATCTCTGCTTACAGGGAAATTATTCTGTAGGGAAATATTTATTGCCTCGCTCTGAGTTAGTGTGAGAGAGATCAAATATGTGTTGTATTTCATGTTGTGTTTCATGCCACAGATTTGACTGAAATATTGGAGGATATTATCAGACTGAACTTAATCAGCTACTCCTTGGCTCAGTGACCCCTCAGATTCCCTCCTTTCACACTTTTCCTGCTGAATGCAGCAGTTTTTTGTTTGTTTGTTGGATTTTTTTTTGAAGTGGGGTGGTTTCTGTTGTTGTCATCTTTGTCTTCGTTTTTTTTTTTTTTTTTCCCTTAGAGGTACAAGTCCCTAAAATAGAAAGAGGAGGGAAATGCCTGCCTGCACTCGAGTTTTTCATATCAGGAGGCCGTGTGATGCAATTGCCAGGGAAATTTTGAAGCTGACATTCCAAGGTCTTGATCCAGACGTCAGCTCCATGTAGGCAGAGCTCTGCACTCATGATTTAATTGGGATTTCTTGTGTCTTCAGGGATCTGTCCAGACGGGCACCAGGCTGCTATCAGAGAAAAGCCTCTGTTGCATACAAGCATTTCCCTCATCTTTCTACTTTAATGACATATTTCTCCCAGAAAAACACTGAATCTTTTCCAATAACTGCTAAAGTGTATTTGAAACAAAAAAATCTCATCCCTCCAGAGGCTTCCCTCACTGATAAATGGACTATTATGCTGTCCAGCCAAAGGAGATATTCATATCTCCCCAAAATTGAAAGAACATATTAATAACTGATCTTG
This sequence comes from Corvus cornix cornix, assembly GCF_000738735.6. Classification (NCBI taxonomy): domain Eukaryota; kingdom Metazoa; phylum Chordata; class Aves; order Passeriformes; family Corvidae; genus Corvus; species Corvus cornix. Next base: position 3,704,472 of record NC_046350.1, on the reverse strand, counting down.
TGTCTTAAATAAATTCCACATTAAGTCAGATAAAACATATTTTTAAGGAAAGGAAATGACAAGCCCACATTTGATACGCATCACTGGGTGAATGAGTGTGTAAAGTTATGCTTGTGTTTAAGCATTTGTGGGATGAAAAATGAACTGCTCCAGGCCTGCTCTTGCTTAAATCCTGGGGAACCTTTGACTTTCTCAAAGCCTTTACCCTGAAGGTAAGCAGAATTTCTGATAAAGCTTTTCCTCAAGGTTGTTTCTGGTCATGAGGAGTTGGTTGTGAGAGGGAGAAGCAAACACCCAGCCCAGTAATACCTGACTCACATCTTTTCCTCCCATGGAATTATTCTGGGTTGTCTCACGCATTTTAACACGGTGTGAAAAGGTTTAAACATTAAAATTTGTATCTGGAGGAAAGAAAACTTGAAAATATCAACGGATGAGTAAATCACCTGATCCTACCTCACTTTGCAGTGCTGGTTTAGTGAGCAGGAGCAAACTTCACCCTCAGTGCTTGCGTTGGTGCTGTGTTGCCTCTCTGAGGTCACTCTGTGGCACCGTCCACCCCCCACGGAAGGGAACAGGAGCTGCCACAGCCCCGAGGCTGCCAGAGCTCCAGGAGAGCTTGGACAATGCTCCTGGGTACAGGGGGGGACTGTTGGGGTGTCTGTGCAGGGCCAGGAGCTGGACTGGATGATCCCTGTGAGTCTCTCCCAGCTCAGGATGTTCTGTGATTCCATAACTCTGTTATGAAATGTTTAAAGCAGACGTTGGCAGCTTCTGCTTTTCTCTGAATTGTTTTGCTGTGAATGGCAGGAGGTGGCACATGGCACCTCAGGGCTGCTGCAGGGGCTCAGGGCAGTGTCCTTGTCACCCCCTTTCTCCTGTCACCCCCTTGCTCCTGTCACCCCCTTGCTCCTGTCACCTGGCCAGAACTGTCCCAGCTGTGCTGCTCTGCCTGCCCAGCCTGACCTCACCTGTCCTTGCTCCTGCCAGGTGGGGCTGAGCCTCTGAACCCTCCCTTTGGCTGCTCCCCTTATCTCTGCACCTTCAGGGCCAGCCAGGCCACAGCAGAGCGAGTCCTTTTAACCGATCTGGTGATTTCTGCGGGGATAATTTCACAGCACCAGTGAAATCAGCTCCTGGGGCCATCTGGAGAGGGAATGGACAGGCAGTGGTGTTAAAGCTCAGGTTCAGTGGCACAGGAAGGATGTGGAGCTCCTGGAGAGAGTCCAGAGGAGGCACCAAGGTGATCAGAGGGATGGAGCAGCTCTGCCAGGAGGAAAGGCTGGGAGAGTTGGAATTGTCCAGCCTGGAGAAGAGAAGGCTTTGGGATGACCTCACTGTGGCCTTCCAGTGCCTGAAGGAGATGATGAGAAACATGGAAAGAGACTATTTACAAGGACAGGAAAAGGGGGAATGGGTTCAAACTGCCAGAGGAGAGGGTTAGATGGGATATTGGGAAGAAATTCTTCCCTGTGAGGGTGGGGAGGCCCTGGCACAGCGTGCCCAGAGAAGCTGTGGCTGCCCCTGGATCCCTGGCAGTGCCCAAGGCCAGGTTGGACATTGGGGCTTGGAGCAGCCTGGGATAGTGGGAGGTGTCCCTGCCTACAGCAGGGGGTAGCACTGGATGAGTTTTCAGGTCCCTTCCAACCCAAACCATCCCAGGACTCTGTGATTCCCTGTGGTATTCATTCACTCAGGTGTTTTGTTTCTTTATTGGTTCTTTTTATTAATAGTTGCCCACACACTTTGTGCTCTCTGGGGGAGCAGAGAGAAAAATGGGAGCAAAATTCCAAACAGTACAAGTTTCGAGACAGGAGGGAGGGAATTTAAATTGAGTTGGTGGACTCATGCCGTTGTAGGTAATCTTGACCTAATTAGTCTAATGGAACATAGGCCAGCACTGAGCATCTGCACTCAGATTTTTCAAGAAGTAAAGATTAAATTTAAAGAGATTAGGCAACCTTTTTTTATTTTTTCTTTTTTTTGCCCCCCTCTGCAAGATATTAGCTGTTGAAAAATGACAAAAATGTCCTTAAGCCTCTCTGAAGGAAGGGTGACCAAACAGGCTGCCTTTTGTTTGGGCCCGGAGCTCGCTCGCGAGCGGGGAGAGGTGGTGTCCAGTCACCGTGTGTGGGACCCAGGGACATGACTTATCCATGGCCAACAAAGCGAATCAGCCCCGGGAATTAGCAGGGAGATTAGGAGTCGGAGTTGCCAGTGCAGCAGGGAAAACACTGGCCACCCACCAGGCCTGCTGGAGAGAGGAGTTTGTGAAAGCTTGCTCTAAACGAGGGCAAAAACCAGGGTGATATCCCCAGGGCCGGTGGGAAGGAGCCCTGGGCTTGCTGTGTAAGCACTGACCTGCTCTAAAGGTGTGGGACAGAGGCCACTTTGGCTTCTGCCTGTTCATGTGGCCTCTGAAATGAACTCAAGTTCCTAAATCTCACCTTTGGGGGTTCTGAGAGCTTCAGACAGGCTGAGAGCCCTGGGGATGTTCAGCATGGAGGAGAAAAGGCTCCAGGGAGAACTTGTTGCAGCCTTCCAGTACCTGGAATGGCTTAAAAATGAAGGAGAGGGGATTTTTATATGGGCAGATAGTGACGGGATTAGGGGCAATGGGTTCAAACTGAAAGAGGGGGAATTCAGGTCGGATATTGGGAAGGAATTCTCCCCTGTGAGGGTGGGCAGGCCCTGGCACAGGGTGCCCAGAGCAGCTGTGGCTGCCCCTGGATCCCTGGCAGTGCCCAAGGCCAGGTTGGACACTGGGGCTTGGAGCAGCCGGGGATAGTGGGAGGTGTCCCTGCCCATGGCAGGGGGTGGCACTGGCTGAGCTTTAAGGTCCCTCCCAGCCCAAACCTGCTGTGATTCTTCAAGACAGGCACATGGAAATGGAAAATTTCTAAAGTGTCTGCATCAGGAAGGAGGTGAAGGTGGTGATTTTGGAGATGGCCAGTTGTTAATCTATTAATGTTCAGTTTGAGGGGACAACAGCTACTCACGAATGTGCAACACTGTGGGGAGTTCAAATGATGATTGTAACTCTCAGTCCATGGTATTGTCCTAAAAATGTTCCTCTTGTTCCTGGCTGGGGCCTGTGTGAGTCCTGTGGACCAAGAATGAAGCAGGACATATCAAACCTGACTTAGAGAGGTTGGATGGATTTTACCATCCCAACCAGTAGAAATAATCAGATTTTCTAATAGTGCTCCTGAATGAACTCTCCCATTGCCTGTCTGTGTTCAGGCATTAGAACCTCAAATCATCCCAGCCAATGCCAACATGGATTTTTTTTTAACATATGGTGATTTTCATAGATTTATTTTGGTTGATTTGGGTTTTGAGGGCTGGCATTAAACAGCACCAGCGTCTGAGGATCACTGGTAATTAGAGGGGTTGTATTGCCTGATAGGAGCCAGGTATTTCCATGTTACCTACAATCCCCTGAAGAGGTGAAGCACAGAACTGCAGCACAGCTATTTTTCAAATTTCAGCAGAAACAATGAGACAGAAACAGGCAACCTGAGCCTTCCTTTTACCTGCTGGTTAAAAATAAGCTTGATTTCCTTTTCCCTGAAATGAGAACCTCAGAGAAATATCTCAAAGCATTTTACCTCTCCCTGCTCCGTCCCTGCTGATGATCTTCAGACCCTGGCAATCAGAAAATGCAGCAGCCCTGGCTGCAAACTTAGTTCTCTGCTCATTCCTTTCTCTGCTTTGTTTTTCCTGATTTGAAATTTCAACCCTTCGGAGAGATTTAAATTCTAGAAATCGTTGCATACAACAAAAAAATCTCAGGTGTACTTTACACCGCTCCCTCAAATTCTCTCCTTGCAAAAATATTGGCTGTTTTCTGCTTTACTGATCCTGCTAGACTGGGGTATGATGTCTGCCATCATATCCCAAAAATATATATGGCAGTGGAGTGGAGGCACTCAGTGTGAGGCTGTGCTGTCCAGAGAAAGGAGAGCTTCTCTGCCAGAGATAAATTCCCTGTGAGATGTTTGTTGTTGGGAGGTGTTGATGTGAACGTCAAGGTTATGGCATGGGGACGACACCCTGCTCAACAAACCTGGGGCCAGTGCTGGCCCCAGCTGCTGTCACTGGTTCCCAGTAGCTCATTATTGAGACAAGTGACCTGGGAGGCTTCTAGGAATGGTTTTGAACATGTTTAATCTCTCAATTTTGTAGGTTTTGGTTCGCTTTTCTGCATAGCTTTGAGCTTCCAGGCTCTGTTGGGCCACGAGCAAAGCAAGAGTGTCTCAGTTAGGTCAGAAAGTGTTGTTAGTTGTTAAAAAGCTGGTGAGAAACCCTCTTGATGTAGCAGATTTTGTGGGACCTGGAAAGATTTTAGTTATCCCAGATTGTTTTAAGGCTCTGTCTTCTAAGGTGGGAAGGTTGTGAGACCCTGAGCACTGCACCCACAGTCCCACAGGTGAATTCCCACCTGTGCCTGCTCTGTCCCCAAAATTTATCAGTGCAAAAGAACAAGGAGTGTTCACAGCACCTTTATGAAATCCTAATTCTATCAGCAGGGTTTTCTTTTTTATTAACAAGCCCCTTGACTTTGAAGCCTCAGCTCAAACACTCCTTGACCTTTCCAAGTGAATCGGCGAGACACCGACCATGTGAGGTGGGTCATATGGAACAGATTTAGATACAAACTCATATCATCCCACCAGAGGAATGCAAAGTCCCTCGCGATCCCTTCCACAAAGCTGCATCATGTGTGTGAGATAAATCCAAGGGACACAAGGGGCTGCCAGACAGCCCAAAGGACAATAACTTTGCTATCTCAAACCAAACAGGCAGCGCTGCCCGCAGATTTCCCTCTTAAAGGTGTAGCAGCTTCTCCCCTGCCACTGGGAATTGCTGGGTGAGGGTGTCAGGCGGTGGAAGGAACAGGGATTTGTTGCTGGTTTGGGTCTGTGGTGGTCTGGCAAAATGTGTAATCATGAGCATGAAGGTGTCTCTGGGAAGCTGTGCCAGGTTTTAAGAGGTTGGAAGCATTAAGTTCAACTTTTTTCTGAATCCCAGAGCATCCTAAAAGAAGCTTCCACCAGCTCTTGTTTTATACAACAAATCTACAAGAGTGACAAGGGCTTGGCAGAGAGTTTGGAGGTGAATTTTCTCCTGTGCTGAAATATGACCTCTCATAAAGGAGAGGTTATTTGAGAGGTGTCCTGTGCTGAGAAATGCATCTTACAGGCCTAAAGGAAACATACCTTATGGGCCTGAGGGAAATACATTTTATGGGCCCAAGGGAAACCCATCTTATGGGCCTAAGGAAAACACCTCTATCTGCCCAAAAAGAAATACAACTTATGGGTCTAGGAGAAATACATCTCTCAGGCCTAGGAGAAACACATCTTATGGGTCTAGGAGAAATACATCTTATGGGCCTAACAGAGGCACGTCTCACAGGCCTAAGAGAAATGCATCTTACAGGCCCAAAGAAAACACATTTTACAGGTCTAAAAGAAACTCATCTTATGGGCCTAAGAGAAACATCTTAAGGCCTAAGGAAAACACATCTTACAGGCCTAAGAGAAACACATCTCCCAGGCCTAAGGGAAATACATTTTACAGTCCTAGGGAAGTATAAACCCGTGACAACTGCTCAGCTGGGCTGTGGAGCAGAGGAGACAGAGTGGGAGCTGGCGAGGTTCAAAGCACCATCCAGTTCAGTGCTCCAGGTGTGCAGGGAGAGATGTGGATCCTCAGAATGTCCCCAAAACCTGGCCCTGTTTTGGTATGTGCTGCCTGTGTAACTCCTCTACACAAAACCTCTCTTTTTTAGGGGCTCAGTTGAGGGATGGGGCAGCTCTTGTTCATTTGTCATCATCTCGTTTGTTTTGGTGACACTGAGTAAAGATTCTTCAGATTTCAGAAAATCTGCTGAGGAAATACAGCTATTATTTATTATCTTACTCATTCCCAGTCTATTAACAGGAAGAACATCTTTAAACCTTTAGGCAGCAGTTCAGCTGATGGGGACAATTTCCTGCTGTCTCACTTTGTGCAGGAGGAGCTGCTTCAGCAGGAAAGGTTGACAGTCTGCAGGCCCTGGTGATTAAGACATTTTTCCCCAGTGAAAAAAGGAAATGACATCTTCCCTTGGGAAGGGGAGGAGGAGCTACACAACAGAAAACCATTATGGTCACCTTGTGCTGCTCCTTTTGATGGAACCCACAAATCCAGCAGACAGAGATAGTGCTGAAGGCTTTGACAGAGGCAAAGCTTGAGGCAAACCCACTCTTTAGCGTTTTATTTGACACTGTGACTGTGCAAGCACTTCCCTGCTCAGTCTCAAGGTCCTTTATGGACTCTCCTCTGAATTTCCCATGGATTTTTAAAGGAAGAATAGGTGTCTAACACCAGTGGTGTGTCCGAAAACCCAAAATGTGATGCCCAAATGACATTTAGGCACTGAATAACAGCTGGAGTTTCCTGAAGATGTGGGTATGCCCTGGGTGTGGACTTCTGTTGGAAATCCAGCCACCAGTGGGGACCACCGGGGCACAGCCCTTGGGCAGCTGGGATCCTGTAGGGAATGCCGAACTCTGTGACCTGTTTTTTACTGGTGAAAAGTAGGAAAAACTGAACATCAGGCTTGAGAGACAGAACTTTGCAAGTTTAGTTTGAATCATAGAAAGTCTGGGTTAGAAGAGACCTTAAGGGTCATCTCTTTCCAACCTCCTGCCATGGGCAGGGACACCTTCCACCAGCCCAGGCTGCTCCAAGCCCCAATGTCCAGCCTGGCCTTGGGCACTGCCAGGGACCCAGGGGCAGCCACAGCTGCTCTGGGCACCCTGTGCCAGGGCCTGCCCACCCTCTCAGGGAAGAATTTCTTCCCAATATCCCACCTAAACCTTCCCTCTTTCAGTTTGAACCCATTCCCCTTTGTCCTGTCACTCCAGCTCCTGGTTCAGAGTCCTTCTTCCTCCTCTGTAGCCCCTTCAGACCCTGGAGGGTGCTCTGAGGTCTCCACACAACCTTCCCTTCCCTTCTCCACGATGAACATTCCCAGCCCTCTCAGCCTGGCTTCGTAGGGGAGGTGCTCCAGTGCCCTTGGGAACTTTGTGGGCTCCTCTGGGGTTGCTCCAACAATTCCATGTCCTTATCCTGGGGGCAGCAGAACTGTTTGCAGTATTCCAGGTGGGATCTCACGAGAGCAGAGCAGAGAGAATCCCCTCCCCTGACTCCCTGAGAGGTGTCAGGTGCTTGAGCAACCTCATTCTTCATTCCCTTATTTCTAAGCTCCTTCCTTCCAAGTTCTTTTGCCTTAGGACTCCACAGCTCTGACCTCCAGCACCAACATTAGACCTTTAATTACGTCTGCCAGACAAATGTGTCACCTTCAACTTATTTTAGTGGTGTCTGAGCCTCCCTGGGCCAGGGTGCTGGGAGGTTCAGGGCTGACAGTGCCCTGAGCACGGAGCATTTGAAGCTGTTCCTTGCCTAATCACCCCTGTAAAGGTGGTGCTTTGCCCTTAAATTAATCAGCAGGGCTTGTATTTAAGCAACAATGATACCTGTATTTTTTTTTTCCCTGAGATTACAGACCTCTCTCTCATCCATGGTAAGCTGGATTCTGCTGTTTATCTGATTTGTGGGATTTTAATAAGTTTGGCCTGCACGAAAGTAAACATGTGCTTGACCTTGAGCAGAACAGAAGAGGAGCTAAAGCCCCTGTTGGTGTTGCTGACAAAGCAAACGGTTTAAACATGGAAATCAAAATTCTATTTCCCTTCAGTATTTCTCCTGGTTTTAGTTAAGCTACGGCAGAAGAAAAATACAGCTTGGGCTACATCTGCACCAATCCTCAGATTATTAATATTCCTATTAAAGAGCAATGAGGATAAAGAGCAAATGGGCAAGAATAGGAATTTCCTTTTCTTGCTGGCACTATGGTATAAAACATTATTAAGATGATTTGTTAAATAATAGAAAGGGTTTTTCATTTCCTAATTTTCCAGCTGCAGCTAAAGCTATCTCCCGGCAACCCGCTTCTCATTCCTTAATATTTAGACTTATGGACCAATTTGAGAGTATTTTCTTTCCTGCTATGATTAATGCTCCTGTGAAACAATGTCATCGCCAGCCATCCACCTACCCTGTCAGCCTGGCATCAGCCTGGCTGTGCTCTGCTGTAATTTATGGCTTCAGCCAGTAATTTGCAAATCTAATGTTGGGGAGGCTATGAGGATGTGAAATTTGAATGCTTTCCCCTGATTTGGTAAATATCTCCCCCATTAGTGAAACAAATGGCACAGGGATCAGACATCATCTCCAAGGCTCGATAAATATTTTATCAGCCATAATGGAAATTGTCAAATTGATCTAATTGTACAATACGTTATCAACAAGATATCAAAGTTGGACATGGCCTCTGCCCTTGTCTATCATTTGCAGGCTTTTGTCTTCGATTGCCTCTTCCTGGGAGGAAAGTAGGGAAGTGCAGAGTTCATTGCAAAGTAGGGGCAATAACAGAGCCACTGAATATCCATTTAGAAGATAAATTCTGGAGAAATAATTAACTCTCCCCTGCTTGACTATAAAGTAGGACTGCAGAGGGTTCATGTAAATCTCCCAAATGGGAACTGGGATTTTTATGTTGAACCCATATCCATTGATCTCATACATAAAGGGAAATTATCCATCACGGATACTGCTTTTGGGGGAACATTCATGGCTTTGTTCCTTTAAGAAGAGGCTGAATGGATTCAAAAGCAAATTTTAGTTGTCTGGCAGCAGCTAGGGGGATGATTTAATTAATTTATTTTTAAAAATTTAGGAGTAAAATGACCTGACTTTAGCTAAAATTAAATGTAATTATTAGTCTGCTTGCAAATGGTCAGCCACAGGAAATCCAAAGTTGTAAATAATGAAAGATTTATTTGCATGTCTGATGTTAACAAGATAAAAGTAGGAGACTTCGCCACGTTAATATTCATTCTTGTAGAGTTGCCTTGTTGAACCTCAGCCTATAGAGATGCTTGATTTAACAGAGCAGTTTACAGATATTTTGGGAATTTTTTGGGGGGGAGGGAGTCCCATCCACTAATAGAGAAAAACCCATTTACATAAAAAATGCTGGGGACAATTTCTCATTTCAGAATTCCCTGAAAAGTAAAGAGGGGAGAGGGTTCCTCTGCTTGGGAGAGTGAGAGAAGGAGAACTGGGATGTTCCCAGTCCCTGTTCTCTGCAGCAGATCCAACCAGGCAGCCAATATCCTGAGGGGTTTGGAGGCAACTGGAGTCTGATGGAGTAAATTCCTGATATTTCTCAAGGTGGAAAGCCCTGTCACCTTTTCTTTCAGAAAGCACTCTGTTTGCAGCCAGCCTGTTAATATTTAATGGCTTGGGACACAGGAAGGGACCCAGGCTGTGCACAGAGCGTGTGACTGGTCAACCACTCCATGGCTTTTTTGTTCATATTAATTTTTCCCCCCAGTTATGCATGGTCTAGGAGCCAGAAGATCAGTGTTTCTCTGTGCCTCAGGCTGTTTATTGCTAAAAATGAGGATGTCAGTCCTTCCCTGCTGCAGCGAGGGTGTGGACATTGCCCAAGTGCTCAAGACCTTTGAACTCGAGGTGCAGAAGAAATGGAAGAGTCTTCCTTTCTTTTCCTTGACATTGTTTGGGTCTCAAAATACCCAAATGTGTCCCATTCTGGGAAACCAGCTGAAGGATGTCAGTGGCCTTTCCAGAGCTGGAATATTTAAACATGTTCTTGGATGCAGCCCTTAGTTATGTTTCTCATTACATCTCTTGGAGGCTTAAAGAGAGGGTCCACACTCAATGTTTTTGGTTTCCTGTCATTTTGAATAAAAACAAGGGGGGAGAATGTGGTATCTTAATAGGAACCTTGAGTAAAAGTAGCTTTAGGTAGCAGTGCCTTTGAGGAATCGCTTCAAGTTCAAGCTAACAAGCTGCAAACATCCTGCAATGCATTTTCTGCTGTGAAGTCGCTCGGGTGCGGCGTCGTAAATGGGGACCAGAGGTACATGGCAGCGTGTGTGGAATTAGAGTCCATTTCAGCATGTTAATAACGGAGCACGAGTAAGATCACAATGTTCATTAACTCAGTGAAGGGTAAAAGGGGCTGTTTTAACAAAATACAGCACACACACGAGCCAGACCAAGGGGCTTCAAGGCAGCCCCGTAGCCTCGGGGTCGTTGAATCAAGAGAGTTTTTAAACATAAGCCATATGCTTGTTCTTTCTTCCAAATGCTCTTTGAAAGTCCACGTTCAGCTCTCCACCCCTGCTCCCCGTGTCCTGTGAGCATGGGAGTTGTTTGGTATGGTTTGCTCCAAAGGACTTCTGGATATGATTTTTTTTCTTTTTTTTCAAGTTTTTTTCCAAACAGGATCTGAGCTTGATGGAGTGATAGCTCCACAGAGATAGTATCAAGATCCTGACATTATTCAGAATGTTTTAAAATAGTGGATTTGGATGGCTTCAGGCTCTGTTGTGTAGCAGCATAGTAAGAAGTGGGTGTAATTCAATTTCTGCTGAAGAGGTGACACGGCTCCGTATTTCCCTGGCTCAGTCTACGCACGCTCATTTTTGGAGCAATGTTTTCCTAGGTCTGTTTTCACCAGGGCTGTAAAAATAAGAAATTAGTGGCCACCTTGCCTTGTCTGGCAATGTAGGTGACTGTGAAGCCTTTTTTTGTGAATTATTCATTCCCTTGAAAATTTATTTGCTAAATACCAAACCCATGCAGTGCAGGGCCTTGTCAAGAAAGAATAAAGGAGATTTTATTTGGCATTACAGCTTTTGACAGTTTTTTAGCCAGGCTCAGCCAGGAGCCAAGTTCCTTTATGTCCTTTAGGGCGACCAGGGAGTGAGGAGGGCCAAGGTGAGTGTGATTAAGTGTCTGATCCTGGTCTTGCATCAGGAGTCTGGGTCAGAATATCCTGATTTTCCAGCACAGGTTGGTTTGGATCCCGTGGTCCTGAGTCTGTTCATTCCCTTCACCTCCACCACTCATGGTCAAGGAGAAGCTGAGAACTTGTCCACTCTTCCCTGTTCTCCCCTCTCCCAGTGCCAACTTCCATGAAGATCCACACTTGTGACTTTGTGGTGGAGGGAAGGTTTGAGCCATCAAATCCCAGTTATGGGTCCTTTTTTGGTCTGGCTGGGGGCTGACTCATTCCCAGTCTCCTGCCCTCTGCCCATTGTGCTCTCTGGAGCACCTCAGGAGCCTGCAGTGTTTTGTGTCTCTTTGCACACACACAGAGCACACAACCATTTTCCCTGAACCATTCAGGTGGGTGTGAGCAAGCCCAGATTTCTCACCGGTGACCTGCACTTCAGCTCACTTTGGTGAGGCATCTGCTCCCAGGTTCGAGCAATCCTTTTCCTTCCATCCCATGCACACTCCCACTTCCAAATCAGCAGACCTAAGATTTTTATCTGCCATGGCTTCTGGTGAGAGGAAAAAACCCAGTTGTTCTTAAACATTCATTTTCTAGGCCAACAATAACCCTGGCCTAGACGAATAACTCCCTCCTAGTTCCTACAGAGCAAAGTGTTAGACTACACAGACAGTGAGGTCATTCATAGTCACCATTGTTTCTTGATAACCCAATTAAGAAAGTGCAATTTATCTCGCCTGTTTCCATTTAATTATCTAATTTGTCTGCCCAGCCGGGGTAGTTATCTCCTCTGCACTCTGGGGTTGCTCTCCGGCCTCGGCCGTGCTCCGGCAGCGCTCCCCAGGTGCTGCTCATTCCTTTGACCTATAGCCAGGGCCAGTTATAAATCAGGGGGGTGGAAAGAGCCATCACCTCCCTCTGCCTTCCTTTATCATTAGCGGGGAGAAATGTGTGTGCTGGATGGAGAGGCACGGTGCTATTGCCCTCCTGCTAATCCCAGACCAAACTTTAATAAAGATATTTTATAGTCTTCTGTTTAGGATGGCTTGGCAAAAAAAAAAAAAGCTTAGTGTGTGAGGAGAGGGGTTTGTCAGGGTGGGTGCTCGACAGCAAAGGGTCGAACCCACAATATTAATATCCACTGGAAGAGTTATTAATACCTGTAATCCTGATATTAACGGGCTCTAATGGATGCTGTGTGTGGAAAATCTTCCCTGAGATTTGCTCTGCTGCCAGGTTCACTCTGGATCAGGGCAACCCCTGGGACCAATCCAGATCAAGGACTGCCCTGGGGAGAAGGACTTGGGGGTGCTGGTGGGTCCCAGGCTGGACATGCCCCATGCCAGAACCTCGCTGAGTGCAGGGCTGATCCCACGCCCTTGATCCCACGGCTTGGGCAGCAGGAAAGGGGGGATTCTGCCTCTCTGCCCCACTCAGGTGAGAGCCCACCTGCAGAGCTGCCTCCAGCCATGGGGCCCAGCATGGGAAGCTGCTGGAATGGATCCAGAGGAGGCCAAGAGGATCAGAGGGATGGAGCAGCTCTGCTGGGAGGAAAGGCTGGGAGAGTTGGGATTGTTCATCCCGGGGAATTTCAGAGGCCCATTCTCTGCAAGGCCCGCCCTCAAACGTGCTGCAAACCCTTATCAGAGATAGAACCAGCTCAGAGATTTTTGTTCTGGGTGGAGATCTAGAGGCCAGAAAGCATCTTTTGGGGCTTAATGTAGTGAAAATGAGGCACCTGAAAAACGCTCCTGGGTAGGGATTAGAGAAGGTTTCATTTTTTCCCTGTCCTCACGTTGCTGTGTAAGTACAGCAGCAGTGACCTCGAGTACTTTCAGTTCTGGTTTTTGGGAGCCAGGGACATCCACCCTTCCGAGGGTGCTGGGCGTGTGTGTGTTTTCAGTTTTGTTCTGAAGTTGTTTGAGCTGCTGCTGTTTCTCAAGAGGTGTGTTCTGTGCTACTTGAAGTTAACCATGAACTGTGCTATCTGCTGATAGCTCAGGGATTGTGTTTGCTTTGCTCCAGTCCTGTGCAGTCCAAGCAGGTGGACAAATACCTCAGCAGGGTTTGGCTCTGTTTGTGTTGTGTTGTGTGTGGGTTTCCTCCTCTCTCCTCTCCACCCCTTTAGCCCTGGAACAGAGGAGCTCTTGCGCTTGCAGGGGTGCAGGTTGGGTCTTGCTGAATCATGTTTAGAGAAGAGTTTAGCAGTGCAATCAGAAACTTGGCGCTCTGCAGGGGTTTCCAGCAAATCACTGAGAGCTCTGCCTCACGAGCTGGCCGAGGGAACGAGGAGCAGGTATTTGAATTTATCCCACACATCAAGCAGTGAGGCTCTCCTGCCATGTTTGTAGCGTGTCATAATTCAGTGTAACTCTGTGATTCCGTGTAATCTGCGCTCTCCTTTTGACAGGGATTATCAGACCACGTGGCTGAAGCAGCCTGTTGGGAAATGCCTCTGGAGAAGTTTCTGAATGTGCTGATTTCGTGTTGTGTATCCTCAAATCCTTGGGCATTTTGTTAAGGAATGGTTATAACACACTGATAACCCTGTGCATCCATACCTGTGCGTGCCCCAGGGCCTCCTGCCTGAGGCAGGGCTGCGTCTGCCCTGGGGCTGTGCAAACATTGGGAAGATTCACACCCAGTGTGCACAGAGAAGGAGGGAATGCCCACGGGATTGCGGGCTGGATGTGCTGTCCTGTCATCACAGAATTCTCTGCCTGGTTTTCTCTGATTGTTGTTGGTATAAGGGTCCTGTTAACAATTCAGTTTTATTCCACACTGGATCTGTGTGTCTGGAAGTTCCTGTACCTATTCCTCTTTTCCAAGAGGAATTTCAAGTACTTTACTGTAAAATGTAAAGAACTAAAAGCAAGACAAAGCACTGCAGTGGAAAACACTCCACCAACAATGACTGAGATGTTTATTCCCATATGAAGAGCAGGTTTAGGTGATTTGATCCTGACCCACATTTTGTCCAGCAGGATAAAACCTTCCTGCTGGGTTCATAATCCCTTGCAGTTGGTGACAGAAATCCTGAGTTTTCCTGGTGGGTGTAAGAGTAGAAGCAAGGTCAGAAATAATCAAAGATCTTCTGGTCCTCAGGATTTACTTCATCCTTTCAGGGTGATATTTCTTGGATGTTTTCATATGGCTGAATAGGAGGATAGATGGATGGATGGCTGGCTGCTGGGAATGTGATGAAATCCATTTCCTCCCATAGGAAGAAGTAGCTCTGCCACCAAAATCAGGTGCTCTAATGTCTGATGTGCCATTTCACAAAATTTGTGACCTCCAGCTGTCCTGGAATCCAGGCTGTCCAGAAAATTGTTGTGTTTGGGGTGTACCTGAAGTGAAACCCCCAAGGGTTGTCTTTGCACCCGTAGTTTGATTTTGTGCTTTGTGGCATCATCTGTTAAGTGGGAAAAATATTTTTAAACCCTGAAATCTTTGTGTGTTTCTCCTGGATGATGATTTTTAGATCAAATATTGATTCTGTGAGAAGCCATCAGCCACTTTGTTATTCTCTGGTTTCAAAAGGTCCAGTCCAAGCACTGTTTTGTGGTGGTGTCTGCGGTGACCAAGCCCAGGTCCCTGCAGGGAATTTTGGAAGGTGTAGCTCTGGATTTTGGCAGCATTTTTGCCATGGACCTGCAGGAAGGAAGCTCAACAGCAAAAAGTTGAAATGAACTGTTTGAGAACCCAAAGCACTGAGTGTGACTGACCCAACCATTCAGCACAGGCTTAAAATATCAAATATGGTCAGGGAAAACCTGTTGGCAATAGGGGCCAAGTGTGTGGTATCTTTATCTGAATCCACACCAGATTTTGGATCCAAAAGCAGAGGATCCACTCGTTGTGTCCCTCATTATCACACTCTTCTCCAGGAATAAGAGAATCACAGAAGGGGTTGGGTTGGAAGGAACCTTGAAGATTATTCAGCCCCACCCCCTGCCATGGGCAGGGACACCTTCCACTGTCCCAGGCTGCTCCAAGCCCCGTCCAACCTGGCCTTGGACACTGCCAGGGATCCAGGGGCAGCCACAGCTGCTCTGGGCACCCTGTGCCAGGGCCTCCCCTCCCTTCCCAAAGTAAAGAATTTCTTCCTAAAAACCCGAACCAACCAACCCAACCCAAACCAAACCAAACAAACCCCCAAAACTTAGAAAGGGCTCAAGGGTTCTTATAGCCTCTTAGGGGATGACACCCAGCAGATTCTGTGCAAATGTTAATTCACAGAGTCCAAGAGCAGAGTTTGGGGCTTGCTGGCTGTGCAGAAGTTGCTGTCTGACCCTCCATGAGCATCTTATTTAATCCTTCTCCCCCTGCTCTCCCTCCCCTGTCATTCTGGGGAGCCACGGGGGTGAAATCTGCCTCCTCTTTCATGGCAGAAAGCCTGGGAAGGATCCTGTGCTCTTTTCCATTATGATAAAAGACAAAACAACTAAATTAAATTGGAAGAAATCTCTGCATTACACAAGTCTGCATACTCCAAAATTCTCAAAACAAAAGAGGTGCAGGGGAAGCCAATCACTATTGGAAAGCAGGAAAAAAGTGTCTCTGGACTAGAGCTTTTACTGTTCCTTAACTCAGAACTGAAATATTTTAACTCCTCCACAACCAGAGCTGTAGAAACAGCCAAGCTGGGGAAGTGGCACCGAATGTGGACATTCCCTGGGTTTAGAGCTGATAGGGAATGACATCACTGCAGAGCAGAGCTGCCCCCAGTTGCTGTCAGGGCCTGCTGCAGCGGGGCTGTCTGGAGCTGCAGTTTGCAGATGTTCACAGGGAGATGTGGTCGCCAGCCAGAGGGAAAACGCGACTTGGCAGCGGAAGGATGCCGAGGAAATCCAAACTGTCTTCCAGCACTCGGATTCTTTTTTCCCTTAAAAAAAAAAAATTTTAAAAAAAGAAGAAGAAAAAAAAATGGTTGAAACTTTGAAAGACTAGACTATTATTTGTTATGGTTAAATTGGCCACTGACCCACTGGCACAGAACACAAGCTTTTGCATAAAGTTGTTGCTAGATTTTATTTCCTTGGTAATGGAGGAATGGAAAAGTTCCCTGCTCAGGTATCTTGCCTCATCCAATTTAATTATTTTAAGCAAAAAGGGGAAAAAAAAAAAAAAGGTGGGGGCGTGGGTGGGAGGGAATTCCTTGGGGCTCAAGTCACAATGTTATTATCAATTCAAATTCAGCTTTTCTGTCCCTTCACTCAGGATGGAACCTGATCTCATGAAACAGAGCTGCTCTACCTGCTGCTGTGTGTGCTCACGTGCACTGAGAATTGTTGTTAATATGTCCAACCTTCTTTAATCTATGCTAAAAATTAATGGAATTACCTTACATTGGTTTTAATTGTTATTTTACATTTAAATAATAAATATTATTTGCATAACTTAACTTTCAGCCTTTTCGAAGACCACATCTGGTCTTTGCTGCCTACTGGTGAATTAAATTTTGAAAGGGCCACAGGAATATCAGGTCACAGGATACCTTAAACACATTGTTAGGAAAACCTCTGCCAAGGTGACGCCTGGGATCTTTGTGGAACTCTAAACTCAGTGCTCAGGGCAGGGGAAGCTCTGTGGGACTCACTGACCAGATGGGATGCTCCCAGGAAATGTGCTCAGCACTTTGCAGGATCATTCCTGCCCTGTGGAATTCCTGAGGAGGATCAGGACAAGGACTGCTCTGTGCCCATGTAGGCCTGAGTGCCCATCACAGCATCCCTGGCACCAGGCTCAGCTCCTGGGAGCCCCAGCAGTGAAAAGCAGAGAGGGTTTTGCATGAAAGGCTTTAAAATAGGATTTAGTAGAAGCCCAGACAGATCCACGGCCCTCACTCCATCAGCTTGGCCAAACCACACCTCTAGGGTTTGGTTTTTCAGGGTTTAGTTTCTCATCGGCGTTTTTCTGTTCAAGTCTGAAGCTTCCTGGGCATGGATTTTGTGCAGTTTTTGTCTCTCTGGCCTCTGGTACAAGAGGGGCTTGCTCTGAGCTGTGGCCTCTATGAATGACATTACTGCAGGCACAGAGGGATAGTTGGAAGTGGGCTGGGTGCACACAAATCCTGACCCCTACAATGGATATGCAAATATGTGAAAATGCCCAGAAATTTCATGAGCCTGAAGTTCACAGCTCTGGATTTTCCTCCCTGGTTACAGCTGCTGTCACCAAAACCCAGCAGAGTGTGGGGATTGTGGCTGCCCCTTGTCAGCGACGCCAGCAAAGGTGCACAGAAAAACAGAGAACTTTGAGTTCGAGGGGTGGCAGGTACTAATTCACCTTTCTGGGTTCTCAAGAAACTTTCTTTTTGCAGGGTTTTGTTCAGTGATGAGACCAGCATTGTGTTTAACAGACCTGGAGTTATCCAGGATTGGGTCAGCAGTGAGCGGTGCCGGGATTACAAACTGGATTGAGCAAGACCATTGTTATTCCTGCGGAGTTTCCCGTTTGAGATGCCTGTGATAAAAAAATATCCCCGCAGAAGTGATGTAATCCCATAAAAGTTTGTGATGAAAGTGCAATCGGCCTTTTTAAAGAAAAAGGGGGGAAATATTTATATTGGGGGAAAAATACCTCTTGTTCTTTGAAAGGATTTCAAGTGAAGTGTGGGAATTGCAGGCCCTGCCGAGGGACTCTGCAGTCACCTGGCTCTGCCTCCCTCGTGACTGATAAGTCCCAGCTCTATTTTGATAAGGCTCCATGGTGACCTAGCTGGGACAAAGGAGGGGCTTTCTCCTGTTACAGATGTGGCTCCCCCCAGGTGAGGCCACTGGGTTGTTCCTGAGTTGACCCACTGACCTTCTAATCACTGACAAATTATCCACTGCTGTACTCCGCAGCCTTCGTTCTGCACTGTTATTAAACACACTAATTTCTGTTTTATTAGGGCAGGAGCACCGAGGTGCAATAATGACCCTTTTCGTTGACTGCAGTGAGGGGTTAGGGAAGGATTTTTGTGCTTTTTCTGTACATTTTAGCATGTTGCAGTAGTTCCTGTGGCAGTTCTTCAGATGCAGGGTGGCACGGACACTGTGGGTTTCGAGGTGTTGCATTTGATGAAAGATCAATGTTTAAAAGCTCAAGTCCCTATGGAGGAAAAGCCTTCCTACAAGGTGTCCCCCATCCCAGAGCTGAGAAATCACTGGGTTCCTTCCTGGCAGGACCCATGGCCGTGGCAGCAGCCATGGAATGTGCTGGGATTTTGTTGGGATAAACTCTTCCCAAGCCTGGGCTGGGCCCTGCCCAGGTAGTTCCTGGGCTCTGCACAGGTGGAGGTGCTGCTGCAGGAGGAGGTTTGTCCCCCAGGGAACCCCAGCACGAGGGACCTGCCGTGGATGGGACATGGCCCAGGCTCTGCTGCAGGCCTGAAGGGAGCCTGAAGGGGAAAAAAGCAGGAAACACGTTGGGCCTAAAACAACAGAGATAACTTGATGTTGCTTGCCTGATATTTTTTAACATTTCCCATCAGTCTTTTCACTAAAACATTTCCAGTTTTTCAAAGGATTTATTGTGAAGGTATAGGGAGCATGGGGGAGGGCAAACAAATTAGGAGGTTTAAAATTACTATTAAGTATCTTATTTTCAAGCCCCTTGACTGAGTCCCTCAGTTCAGAAGGGAAGAAATCAATGAACCATAGTCTACATTTTGAAAGAGAACTGGAGAGCTTAAGTTTCCAATATTGGACATCTTAGAGAAACCCAATTTTTCAGAAAGCTGCAAGTGCCCACATTCCACGCAGACATTTCCTTTCTGGTGCTTCCAGTGGGAAGCAAATGCTGGGACACCTAAATTAGAATTGAAAGCTTTAAACAGTGCCTTTGATAATAATTTATTTCCAGCTATGAAGGGATGGAATTTGATGTACTTCAGAATGTAAAAAACAATCTAAGTTCACTATTTTCCTAGTTCTTTTCAAACATTGGTGACTGGGG
Organism: Corvus cornix cornix; assembly: GCF_000738735.6. NCBI lineage: Eukaryota > Metazoa > Chordata > Aves > Passeriformes > Corvidae > Corvus > Corvus cornix. The sequence goes on along the minus strand of NC_046350.1, from coordinate 3,685,646 downwards.
GAAGTTACCAACAGTCCTGAGTGTACAAGGTGATCAAGTCAGAAATTAACCCTAATTAGGTTTTTGAGAAACTTCATATTTGATCTTTTCCCTCCTTTTATGTGTTTATTTGGATTTGTTTGAGCTGCATCGTCAGGAGCAGAAGCAGAACTGTTATATATTCAGATGGGATGTTTTTATTTATATATATAAAAATATATAGTGTGCTGACCATCCTTAGTCTCACGTTATCCTTTAAGCACATGGAGACAGAACACCAGTGAAATCTTAGGATTGAGCTTAATCACAGCACCACCAATTCCCTCAGAAAACTGCCAGAGAAAAAGCACAAAACCAGAGTAGATTTGCCAAGCAGATGAAATAATCCAGGGAATCAGCACAAGGCCCGAGCTGGTGATAAATCCCTGCCCGTGGGTGGGTGGTGGGTGCAAGCTGTGGGTATTTTAGTCCCAAGCCTTTTGTTGCAAGGTTTAAAAAATAAATAAATCAAGTGAAATCAAAGCCTGGCTTTGCCTGGAGGGGGCTGGATGGGGCTGAGGCCTGCACTTGGCGGCTCTCACCAAACAGGCCCCAGGTCCAGGTTCACAGAATTATTTCCCCGTTATCTTTGTTGTCGATGCCCTGATTGTATTTAGATTTCCACAGAAGGACTCTGTTATTTTGGAGTAAAAGGGACCTGTTGTATTGTTTGAAAGGCACTTGTTCCAATTCTGAGGACTTTCCATCTGTTTTCCTCTTTCCTTCCTCTCGATAGGAGCAGCATTTCCTCCCCTTCTGACGCTGCTGGAGGGGTGCAGAGGGAGCTGTGCAAAGCCTTCCTTAGCCCCGTGTTGGAGGACGTTGCCCAGGATTTAATCCCTGTCTTTGGGCAAAGAGAAGAGGGAAAGAGGGGAGAAGGAGCAATTTTTTGTTCCTTTATTCAAAGGCTTCAGAGAAGGGACGCGTGGAAGGCTTGGAGCCTGGGCAGAGCAGGATCAGGAGTTTTGCTACCTAAGAGCTTGTGGGTGGCCCACACGACACAAGTTTGGGCCCTTGTCCAGGTCATGGTGAATTAGGGGCCCACAACAGAGAAAAACCTTCTCCAGCCAGTGCTAATTTCTCCCTCTTTCCTCTCCCATCCCCACACACCCTTCTCTTCACAACTCCAGCGAGAGGTCGAACGTGCTGGGCTGGCAAAGGAGGGTTCATTCTTCTCTCAGCCTTGCTGTGTGGTTCCTTCCATGAATAACCCACATTGAGACCCTCTGGTGACACCTCTGTGCCCGCTCTGAGGCGGGCAGCACTCGGCAACCTCCTGCCTCTGTCAAACCAAAGCAAAGAGAGGAATTAAGAGGAAGAACACGCAAGAAAATCCCATTTTCCAAAGAAACTGAGCACCCCGGGGTGGTGGCAGCGGGGCTCTGTCTCCAGGTGACCCCCAGCTGCCTCTACCAGCTCTTATGTAACCTTGTCCTCCCCTCCGAGCCCCATGGGATAATGGATTTCTTTAAATTAATAATGCGTAAAAGGAGATTTACACCGTGCTGCTGGAATATTGTCTTTGCCTTTTATTCCTGCATTTGTCACTGTAATCCCCGATCGAGGTGTGCAGTGGGGGGGATAAATAATGAAGGCTAAAAAAACCTCTGTCATCAGCCAGAGCCATTTGCAAATTCATCACCAATATTCTTCGGGAGGCAGAGACAGAGGGAAATGAAAAATAAGGAGTGGTGCTAATATATCTCCCTGATTTCCATCTCCCATTTATTCCAAGAGCCCACTTTGAGCTATGATAGAATGTGAATCCCAGGAATTGCCATTCCTTTTTTTTTAGAGACGAGTCTAAGGCTGCTCCTGAGCCTCTCAAGCAACAGAGTAAATACAGAGTAAATACCCATTTAATGGACTTTATAGTCAGACATAATGCACTTACCTGGAGGTTTTTTGATTAATTAGGGTTTAACCTAATGTGGACAAAATAGTGAGGAAGTTGTGGCAATTCTTTAGCATTTCAACTGAGAAAGATTTCTAAGACATGTTTTAAAAAGGCAAGGAAATAAAGCAACAACTTTGAAGTGGAAATCCTGTAAAGATTTATTTAGTCATTATTACAAGAATGGCTGAAATAGGCTGGAAGAGTCACCCTGAACCAGATGCAATTCCTGATTTCTTTAACCTTCCTAAAAAATGTTGCAACTCCTGAATTTTGAAATTGTGGTCTTGTGACAAGAAGAAAATGTGGTATTGCAAAAGATCTTCCCTTGCCATATTCCCTGACTATCCCAGCCTAGGAATTCTTACCAAATTTCAAGGGTAAAACCAGGGGTTTTTCCCCCAGATGAAGTGTGACGCTCTGCAGGGGCATTCAGGGTAGAACAGAGTATCAAGTATATTAATTTAAAATAAATAAGGGCTTTTTCTTTAACTTTTACTGGAGCTTTTATGATCTCCCTGGTACCAAACTGATCCCGTGAGCTTAAAAATTCCTGAATTTACAGAATCCAGTGTTGGATGCTCGATCCCTGCCAGGCCCAGGCAGCAGAGTGAAACCAGAATGTAGTAGCACTCCGAGAAGGGGGAGAAGATGAAATATATCACAAGATAATAAGAAAATAAACCATTAAAAGGCTCTGTTTCCCATTATCATGTGGTTTTATGTTAATGAAGTTGTTCCAGGCCTGTTTGAGTTTAACTCAAGCAGGGGAATATGAGTAATATGAAAAATATGTGGGGCTGAAGACCCTAAGTTGAAAAGTCTGTGAGACATGGGATGTTTTCGTTCAGCAGGCATTTCACAAGAAGAAATAAAGCAGCCAGAAAGTGGCACAGAAAAAAACTCTTGAGTGCCAGGTTTTCCCTTTTATTTGTCAGCTCTGGGTCCCCAATTCGTGTCCACCAAGGCAGGGCAGCCCTGGCTGGTGGGGAAAATTGGGATGTCCAGGCTCAGATTCCTCCTCTTGGTTGCCCATGTTTTTATAAATGCCTTTATGGATCTTAAAATTCCAAAAAAGATGATATTAGTGATAAATTGGCAGCTCTGTCCAGGCTGAACTAGAGTTGGGTGTTTTTTAAACAGATAATTGTTTTCTAAAAGAAGAAAAAAAATACTGGATTTGGAAAGCAGCTTCCATCAGAAAATGGAAAATTGTGAAAATGGCCAGACTTGAATATTTTTTGTAGTGTTTTATTTCAGAAAAGCTGAAAATTTGAGCTCTGACCTGAACTGACCTGATTTCAATAGCAGCAAAGAGTAAGCACAAAAGGACTAAGATGTCCCAGATGTAGCAAAACAGATTTCACTGTGAACTGAATGATCTAATTTTTTAAAAAATTGTTATTATTTTCAGTTAATTGAAAATGTGAAAAATAATCTGTTATTTAACATGCACTGAGCTCTTTAATTTTTTTTTTTTTTTGCTTTAAAAAGGAACTTTAAAAAATTATTTTCCACAATAACAAGGATCATATCCAGGAATTGGTTGGAAAAGTTGTGAAGAGTTTTTTTTGTTTGTTTGGGGGGAGGGGGGGAAATTGTCTTGTTTTTGTTTTCACTTATTTATTTTTTAAAGTAATTCAGCTTTTTATTTTCCTGCTGGATATAAGGAGCAGTGAAGCTTCAGATTTTGGATCTGGCCCTTGCCCCAGGCAAGTAAAAGATGCTCATTCTCCTTTTCAAAGGCAGATATTTATTTTCTCAAAGTAAAATTTCCTAAAAATCAAAACAGAGATAAAGAACCCATCCCTGATTTAAGGAAAGTAATTTTTAAAGCATTATCTCAAAAAGAGAATAAACCAGGTTGCTCTGGACACTTCCAGGGATGGGGCATCCACAGTTTCTCCGGGTAGCACTTGACAGGAACAGAACTTAACTCTAAATCAAAATAAAATGTTGATTTTGAGTGCTGTCCTTTCAGTGCATCTGCATTACTTCCTGAAAAATCAACAGTGAAAAGCAGCAGCCCTTCAGACACCTGGTTGACAGCGTAAGAATTTTCCCTCTTTAGAAGAAAGCTCCGAGTTCCACTCGCCAGCAGTTAATATTTCAGACTGCGGGACAATCGCTGGCCAGCAGAAGCAAAATGTAAAAATATTTTTATCTTAAATATTTTTCTTAATAATAGCTTCAAAGGCAGAGAAATGGCTGGTTGGACTGCAGCTGACTGCTGTGTGCTGTGGCCTGGCAAAGCCGAGCTGGGGGGAAGAGAAAACCTCGGATTTCGGTGTTACTGGCCAGGCTGGAATGTGGATTATTTTGCCCTGGTGTACAACCCAGCAGAAGTATTTCTAGAAGGAGTAACACAGGAGCAGGAGATGTTGTAGGGCTGTGTGTGGAGATCCCACCTGGAATTACACAGTTTTATAGGTTTTTATATGGAATCCTTCTGGATTTACCTATCAGGTTGCAAGGAGAATGTTCATAGTGGAGAGTAAAGGCACGGGTGAAAAGGTGGTGGAATGGAGTGGGAAGCACCAGTTGTTAAATGGGAAAATTCACTTTATTTCATTCTTCTGATCAATAATCTCCTTCCTGTGAGTGAGGAGATCAGGATGCTCAGTGTGGAATCCCTGAGGAAGCTGGGGATACTCATGGGGTAGGTCTGAGTAACTCTCAGTAAGGCTGAGAGTTCTTCCCCCATCTCTTCCCTGAATGAGAATAAGACTTTCCCCTTCTTCTCCCGCAGCAGTTGTGCTCTCTGTGGGTCAAGGAATGGGACTGGGAGAGAGGAAAAGCTCCCATGTGAGCCACAGGGTTGCTGAGGCTGCCCTGGGGAGCCCTGATTTTGCAGTTATCCCCAAACCTGGCTGGGTTGGGTGACACACACGGGCACAGCTCATCCAAAGAGCTGCCCCATCCCTGGAAGCATCCAAGGCCAGGTTGGATGGAGCTCGGAGCAACCTGGGATACTGGGAAACATCCCTGCCCATGGCAGGGGGTGGGATGAGGATCTCCTCCCAACCCAAACCATTCTGTGACTCCAGACAGGCACAAATTTCAAGCACAACTCTGCTTTTGAACACTGAAGCTACTTTTACATCCAACCCGAGCTCTCAAATGAAAGGGCGTCGCGTGTGTCACGCGTGAGACCACAGGCACCTCTGCCAGGGCTGCAGGACCCCGTGGTTTGCACCTCCACTGGTTCTTGTTCCTGCTTTGATGTCTAAATTCACAAAAGTTGTAAATCGGACAAAATGGCTTCGGGGTGGAAGAGCCTAAACTGGCCCAAGGTGCTACTCGGTGCTGGCAGCGGGGCAGGGACGAGGGCGCACATGGGATCCCTTAGAGCCCCCGGGGAGCGCTGCAGAGGGGCTGCAACATTAAACAGCAATATCACCTTGCCTCCTGTTTTGCTGAAATGAATTAACTGGCAGGAAATCATGGATTTCCGAGCCCGGCTTTCCTTACGACATTCCTCGCTGCAAAAGGAGAATTAAACCGGTGAAAGTGAGTAACAAGAAACAGGTTCTAGAATTATTCTGTGTGGTAAGAGCGAAGCAGCATCGACCTGAGTAGCAGCAGCTCTTTTAGGAAAGGGGTTTGGGGAAGAGAAAGTGACTGAGGGAATGGAGACTGCAGAGAATCGATCAGGAGATGCTGGGTGGCAGTGGAGGCATAAAATCTGTTAGAGGTGGGAATACACCACAAACATCGCAAAAACTGGGGCTGTGTGATCACAGTCCCGGGTTATTAGAAGTTATTCCAGAAAGTTCTCTTTTTGAAAATTAATTTTCTTAAATCTGTGAAGGGTTCTTTATCTCTGCTTTGATTTTTAAGAGATTTTTCTTGGAGAAAGCATATCTGGCTTTGAGGAAAGAATGACCATCTCCCACAGCACTTAGCTGTGTCTGTTTGCAGAACTGGGGGGAAGAATCCACTGAGCACTTCTGAAAATTTGCCCTTAAATCCCTTATTAGGTCATGAATGGAAGAAAGAAAAAAACCCAGCACTAAAAAGTTTCGAAGGAGATTTTTGGAATTCTCACCATGGTTTTATCATCTTCCCAACGCTGAATGGTCTCACTGTTGGAGCTGCTGTGGTGGGAGTTGGGCACTGATGGGACAGGGCAAGGCTGCAGGAATGTGCTTTCCTTGCCACGGATTGTCCAGTACAGCAGGAACATTCAAACCATTGCAAAGATTCATTCTTTGCCCTGTTCTTCCAGAGCTTGTGTGAGTTCCCCTTCCTCGTGCGTTCGTACGGGGCCGCATTCCTCCAGATTCCCCTTTTCAGCCCTTTCTGACGACTTCTGAATTTAAAACTTGCAGTTATATCCATGCATTGTCCTGGATTGCTGCAGCACTGTCCTGAAGAACACAAAGGCTGCGCCACTGGGAAAGAATTCTGTTTGCTAAGGGTTGTAGTGCTTGGCTTTGGGGTGTTTCTTCTCTAAACGTTGTGCAGTGTTCAGAAACTTGAAATTAGAAGCCACGTTCCAGGAAAACAATGAGGGCTCCATGCCATGTTCACTGGTAGCTTCTTTCCAGGTGTTCCCAGGCACGAGTGGCCAGAACTTTGGGATTTGGAAGCCAACAGTTCTCAGAGATCAATATTTTGGAGGTAGGATGGGAGGATCCACTCGGTTCCCTGTGAAATGTGGTTGCTCTCAGGACGAGTGGAAATGGCCTCAGGCTGTGCCAGGGGAGGCTCAGGTTGGACAGCAGCAGGAATTTCCCCATGGAAAGGGTGGTCAGGCCTCGGCAGGGGCTGCCCAGGGAGGTTTGGAGTGCCCATCCCTGGAGGTGTCCAAGGAAGGGCTGGAGGTGGTGCTCTGGGCTGGGGACAAGGTGGGAATTGGGCACAGCTTGGTCTTGGTGGTCTTGGAGGTCTTTTCCAACCTCTGATTCGGCGATACTTGAAATTTTCAGGGAGAGAGAGGGGAGGCATTGGGGAATAAGCTTTGATCCAACTGTGCTTCCAAGAATTTCCCAAATTGTCCCTGGCAAAGCCTTGCTGATTTAAGATCGAACTCCTGCGGACTCTCCTGCTCAGAAGTTTCAGGAGGGATGTCAGGATCAGCAATAGATGTCCTCACCTTGCAGACCACAGCTGCCTTTACCTTCTACCCCACCATCCCTCCCTCATTTCTCTCCCCTCTCCTTTTTTCCCTGCCTCAGCAGCTTAGCCTGAGACAAAAAAAAAAAAAAAAAAACAACCCACGACACAACAAAAAATTCCTTTCTTCCCCAGCCCTGTGGCTGTGCTCTCCTTGCCTGTGCTCGTGTCCCAGAGCCGTGCTCGGGTCAGCAGCGAGCTCACGCTTTTGTCAGCGTGATTAATAGCGCTGTGGATTGTCGTTAATTCACTGGCTAATGACTGCAACTCTGGCCGCTCCCGGAGTAATCGGGTGATGTATGTGGGGAGCGCGCACCTCATGGCAGAGGTGAAAATCATTTCGACAAGTCAAATATTGTCACAGGGAACAAATGGCGCTCCCTGTTAATAAAAATTAATGAATTTTTTTTACCGCCGGCCTGCTAAATGAAGCCGTGGAGTGAAGGGAGTGGAGTGGAGGGGACAAGCTCGGTGGAATTAGAGCGCTTTATTCGGTGGTTAAAAGTATAAATATCTTTATTACGGCGGTGATGGGATGTGGCAAGGGGTGGTGGGGCTTTTGTTGGTGCTCCGGAGGGGCTTGCTCGGATGCACTGAGGCTGTCTGAAAGTTTGAGTCTGTGTTTGCATCGGGACGGAGAGGAGACAGGAAACAAAGAGGTTTAGTCTGGTGGAGGAAAGATGAATATTTAATATTAGGAGGTGGTGGATCTCTGCCTTCATTCTTTCAAGGAGTGCCCTGGCTGCTCTCAGGCACAGAACTTTGGCAAAGCCACCTCTGAGCTTGCCCAGTGCTGGCTGGTTCTGCCTTTCTATCAACTGCCTGCCCAGTCCAGCCTCCAGTTCCACCAGGATTCAGGTAATTGTCGACACCAAACCCAGTCAGGATTGATCCTCGGGAGAGGTTGGTCTGGTGCCTGGTGGGTTTCAACACCAGGTGGGAGAATGTGTACGAGAGGAAAAACTGTCATGGCAAAAGCAGCATCCCTGAAGAAGTCAGCAGAATTTTGGGATTCTCCATCCCGAACTGGTACTTGATTACCTGTTAATTAGTGAGCTCTGGCTCACAGAAGAGTTTCGGTTGGTTTCGTGAGGATTTTTGGCTCTGGCTGTGCCCATGAGAAGCGCTGGGTCCTGTCAGTGAGCTGATTTTTGAGGTGCAATCCCTGGAGCAGGCAACTCGCTCACAGGATTGGGGTGCAGCCCACCAGCACCTCAGAATTCCAGGGAGAATGGTGGGAACACTGCTCGAGGCCTTTGGGGCTGGCTTTTGGGACCACTGCAGCTGGATGCATTCCTATCAGGGAGCTTGGATCAACTCCTGGCTTGCCTTAGCTGTAATTGTTATACTCTTGCTAGGCTGACACATGAAAATTCTGGTGTTGAGTAGAAAACAAGAGTTAAACAACCCTGCTGTAAGGCCTTGTTTGTTTTATCAAATTCGTGAGGGAAATCTTCAAGCAATTTCACCAGTTAAAGTCAGGTAGATGAAGAAAAATAACATTTGACCTGCAAGGGACCTTTAAGGTTTTCTGAGTTTCCATGTATTTGGCTGTGGAGGGAGCAGAAAAACAGAGGGATTAGAGAAGGAAAACACGGGGAAGCTTTGGACAAACAAACAAACAAAAGCCCTCAGTGTGCTCCTGGAGGGAACGTTGAAGTGCCCAGGTTCCTGTTGCAGCCAGGGCACAGAGAGATCCTGCAGCTTTATTTTTTTGGGAAGGGCTGCCTGGAATGCTGGAGTTCTGCAGAGCTGCTCTGACAGAGGCTCTCTTGGTGAACACGAGGAGAAATATCTGTGCTACTCAAAAATGCCTCACTTTTCCCAGCTGGGTGTAGGTGCTGTCTTGGGAGAGAAAGACTTTGATATCCTTTCCTTTAATGAATTAGTTTTCCTGTCTGCGTTTAATTTGAATGTAAATATATTTGCTGGTGATCCATAAAGCAGGATGTCATTTTGGTGATTTTAATCCACTTTATGTGTGTATGATTTTACGGGGAACAAAGTTTAGAAATATGTTTAAATCTTTGTACAGCAGTGAAAACTTCCTGCATAAAGGATTATTAATTGCCAGCTAATTGGGAGGGTGGTGATCTCTGACTAAACACTGAGGCAAGGTGTTGATTTGTATTAATTGTTGAAGATCCCATTAGGGTGTTAACTTCTGTTTCCTGTGCAGAAATGCAACAGTATTTTGGATGTTGATGTATTTTTTCCTTTGAGGTGAACTGTTCTTCAGCTCTGTGTGGTGGTGATGGCAAATGAGGACTGGATTCCCAACAGAACCAGTTTAGAGACATCAAAAAAAACCCACTGGATTTCTTTATCTTTAATTATCCCCTGTATTAGAGGCTGTGGGTGTTGTATAAATGCAGGTCAACAAACAGATCCTGCAGCAGCTTCTGCTTTCGAGGGATATTTTATGAGTGTGTTTCAACACTTGGCATATATTTCATAGGAAAATCCACCCTATTTGTCAATGAGACAGACTAAATTAAAACTTGATTAGGCAATCCCAAATCTGGGTTAAGTGTTACTGTGTTTAAAACCAAATTCTTTGTGGGAGATAAGAAATGAAGAGCCTTTATTTTTTTCTTCGGAAAAGACTTTGAAAACTCTAAATTTCAACTTGGTGGACTTTCACATAAGTCCCTGGTGTGTTCAGATTTATAATAAATGAATACCTGGATGAAAATACCTTTTCAGAGATGGCCAATAGAATAAATAACACGAGCCAGAGCTGCTCCTCCTGCCTTGCCCTCAATCCCTCTTTGCCAGAGCAGCTTGAGCAGCCCTGGTGCATCTCTTAAACGTGGCCATGTGACTGCTCCAAATCCAGGAGCTGAAGAGTTAAGGCACAAATAAAACCTCAAGTTCAGACTGTCAGCTTAGATAGTGCTTAGCAAGGGTCGAGGAAAAAAAGCCAGTTGTGATTTAGAAGAAAAACAGTGAGATTTGACCAATTCCATGGAATACCTTTCTTAGCCCCGGGGCGAGTGGAAGTGGTATATTAACCAAGGAATAGAGCAGAGGAGGAAAAAGGCCAAATCACATTTCTTTGAAACAAAGAGGCTTTTTACCAGGAACAAGCCTTGATAAAAATTACAGTGGCATCGCAAGTCATTTCAGCCGCTCTGCCTCGGGCCATATTAGAGCAGTGAGGAAATAGGGGATGCAGCAGCCCTGAAATACAAATACAGTAGTCCCGGGAGTGTTTTTAGTATAAATAATCCTTTTTAGAATAATGTAGTGGCTTTAAATAGGGCCAGGTGGTGGGTGCAACACCCAGGATTGCTTTGGAAGGAGGAGAGGGAAGCGGGGTAGAGAAGCTCTGCCTGGGTGTGGGGAGTGCCCTGGGAGAGCCCCAAATCCTTGTGCCTGCACAGCTTCCCAGCTTCTGACTGAAGCAGGATCTGGAGGAATCAGATGAAAATTAACGTGAATGGATCTGCCAGGCTAAGCCAGGAGGATACTGTGGTGTGACTATGAACTGAGCGGCTCTAAAAACAACGGTGGAGTTCTCTGGAATTGGGCAAGCTTCCTTTGGAGAGGATGGGATTGTCCCAGGAATCCCACCTGTAACGGTGCTTGTTCACGCAGTGCTGGGAAGGATTTTATGGAGCGTCACATCCCACTGCTGTTCGTTGAACGCCCCATCTCTCCTGTCCTATGTTTTGCAGACAAACTCTGGGAGCACTTTCTCTGTCAGAAGTGACTTGTAAATATCCTGCAGTGGGGAAAAGCAGGAGGATTAAACACACGCTCAATTCTTTGTCAGGTTCTTGTTCTTAGAGAGAAAAGAGCACTTGAGTGGCCAGGAGAAAAGTGCCCCAAACAGCAGCTCTGTGGAGGTGCTCCCAATGCAAACATTTATTGAAACTGGCCTGGGGATAGGGGGGATGGAGAAGTCGACAGAGAACAGCATTAAAACCCCCAGTTGTTTCTTACTGTCATCACTTGCCCTGTTAAAATTCCATTTTTCACAGTAACTAAACCTTTCTGCAATCTCCAGGACACTGGTAGCCAGAGGAAAGGTGTTTTGCCTGGGAAAGGGTTTCCATTCTGGTCCCAAAATATCAGGAACCTGGCTCCTCATCCCAGTGGTGGGGAGTTCTTGGTAGACCTCTGAATTTTCCTTATTTACACGTTCAAAATGTGGCAAATGGTGAAATGCGAGTTGGCTGGATGGGCACGGCTGGATCAGCCATCCAAGTTCAGGTGCACATTTGAGGTTCAGTTGCTGCCGTAGCTCCTGATTGTCAGTGTTTGTCCCTTCCCAAAGCTGCACCCTCAGTTTCTGGGCCATTCCTGGTAGGAAAAAGCAGCTGGGAATTCCTGCTGGGAGTGGCTGTGAAGGAAGGGCTGACAATGTGGTCAGTGAGGTGCCCAGAAGATGCCCAGGACACTGAGAAAACACCAATATTTTGTGCCTTGGTGGGCTCTAGGCAGGGTGGGATGTGTGGGAGCATAAAATGAAACCCAAAACGAGTCAGGGGCTGGCTGTAAAACCCCACAGCATTCCATGGGCTTTGGAAGTGAATCCATAAGGAGTGTGAAAGCCATTTCCATCTGATTTTTGAGCACAATCCTCTGCTCCCAGCCCACGTTTAGTCCGAGGAGCTTTGTCCTTGTGGGTCACACCTCTCTGGGAGGAAACCAGCCCAGCCCAAAAGATCAAAGCTGCAGCGAGTGTTTGAGAGCCCTTTGTGTGTCCTGTGTGGGGCAGAGCTCGGGCAGCCCCTTCTGTGCAAGGAGGGCTTTTCACCCAGATCTTCACTTCCAGTCTGGGAGGAACATTCCTGGCTCCAACTGGAACTTTGAGGCTGCTGCAAAAACGTGTCTTGGAGTAAAAAACTGATTCGTTTGTACAAAGCTCGAGGAGGACTCGGCTCAGTGACCCAGTGGGGTCTGTGCTAAAAGGTCTTGAGCTTGAATGGTTGGATTTGGTTTCACTGATATCGTGAGCTGGAGCATTTGGGAACCTCTTTGGCAACAGGCCTGCGCGTTCTACTTGTGCTGTTTGTAATTAAAGAGTGCGTGAAATAATGATAAAGACTTTCAAAGATCAAATTTAAAAAATTGGGCTGATCCATTAGAAAAGATGGAAGAAGTTTTACAGATTTTTTTGGCTTTAAAATGCAGGGGTGGCAGTAGAAAAGAGCTTGAAATACAAACCTAGAAATCTGGTACAATGTGAACAGACCTGAATTTCAAAAATATCTGTGTGGTGTTCTGAGTGCTGAGGAAAATACAGTTTGCAGAGTACAGCCCTACTCGGGATGGCAAAAATAGGATGCAGGATATTTTCCCCCCCTGTTTTTGCAGAGCTCTGCTGTTTCTCCCCCGATACAAAACCAGCGAGCTCCCCCGGAATTATTTTTTTCTTTTGGCCGGGGCAAGGCAAATCCAACTTATCTTGTGGCATTAAAATGTGTGCCTGTGTGTGCCTGTGAAAATAGAGCCCTGCTTTTGACACCCACCTCACGGCTCCGTCCTCTGTCCTGCATTGATTCACTGCTCTCCTTTCATCCCCCACTCTGTGGGCACCGTCCCCATCCCCGCTCTGCCCTCCCTCCTCTCCTCCCGGAATGTTTGTGTGCCTCCCGTCAGGAACTGGAAATTGTTATCGATTAATATTAATATTTAGCGTGTTTGTGCGAATGCCTCTCCCCGCTGCTATTAATCTGCCGTGTTAATAATGCCAGGACTCCTGTTCGGGACCCTGGGGAAGCCACAGTGAGCGGAATGACAATGAGACGGTGACAACAGCCCCAAAGCCTCCGCTTGGCAGAGATGTGAATTCCAATCGCGAGGGCTCCTTTTGGAGGCTCACAAACGCTTTATTCTCTCTCCATGGGTTGACATCCAGCACCGAGAGAAATATCCAGCACGGGCTGTTAGTTTTTGGAGAGCCGGCCCAAGCGCATTTCTTTCTTTATTCTAACTAGGTAGCATTTCTCCCAGCAGAGAATTCGCTCTCGCTGCCGTTTCCCAAGTTCCACTTTGCTGCGTTTTCAGCAGGGTTGGAGCGTTTCTATAGATTTTTTTAAAGGGGAGGGATTTTGGAGCAAAAATAAGCAAACCACTGCAAAGCAATGCCGATTTTTCTGCACCAAGTGGAGCTTTTCTCCAGGCTTTCCACTCTTCCTTCCCCGAATTTTTTTTTTTGCTGTTGTGTTATTTCTATAGATTCTCCCCAAATGTTTGTTACCTCTCTGGTAATGCACTGTACATTTGTTGTGATGCTTCACTGGAGCTTTTATCTCGTAAATAGTTCAGAGACACAAATCCCAAAGGTTGATATTTTTTTCCAGTGCCTTTAATAATAAGATAGCAGAGCTTTTATGTTTTGCTTTTTATTTTTGCTTAAAAGAGCCAACTTTCTGGATCAAGTGTATATTTGGACATGGCACAATTTGTAGAAATGTCAGCTTGAATTCAAATTTAAAACAAAATTGTGGCGTCGGGGAGATCAGGTGAAGCAAAGTTATGGACAACAAACAACAACAACAACAACAACAACAACAATATTCTCTGAAGAGTTTGATTCTAAAAGGATCTTATGTGGAAATATTTTTGATGCCTGGTTGAACCAGATTTTTACTGGAAATATAATACCGGCATTTAGAGCAGAGTAATTTGGACACTTTCCCTGCTGGTTTTACTAGAGGAAAATGCGTATTAAGGAACACACTGAAATACTGTTTCGAGCTTTATTCTTCATTTCTGCCAGCAGAAATCCCTTAATAAAAGAAAACACTTCATTTTTTCTTTTGCTTAAAACCAAAGGCACTTGAAATCCTTGATACCTGTTCTTCTCACAGCCAAGTTCTGCAGCAACTGCTTCCAGAATGTTTATTGAAAAATGCACCCGATTAACTCTGCTCAGTCCTCATCTGCTCTCACTGCTCCTTTCGGATCTGCTTTCTGTTTCTTTTTAATAAAAGGACTTGAAGCTGCTTCGAGAGGTGCAGTTCCAGCTAAGACAAAGCAGGGCATAAATGTGAAACTTGAAAAATGAATATACAAAGTAAACACGGGAAAGGGGCTGCGTTTCTGAGTGTTTCGTTTTTATCGGAGTCCTTCTTCCTTTTCACTCGTCCTGCTTCTTCCTCCTGCCTCATCCCTCGCTGCCTCTGCAGTTTTGAGTATTCTTCAGTAGTAAATTGGTTTTTTAATGTGTTCTGCAGCAGTCCTGCATCAGCCAGATCCAGGGGAGTTCCGTGTATTTTGTCTTGACTCTGGTTGCAAAGATTTCGGGGCCAGAGCCGGACTCAGCAGTACCTGGGGCAGGTTCCTGTGCTGGGAATGCTCAGCGCTTGTTCCTGTCTGGAATCTTACACTGGGATGTGCTAAAACTTGTGACTGCTTTGGATTTCATTTCAGTGGCAGCTATAAATAAATATTTCTCTGGGAATCCTGGCAAATGTGGGTGTTTGGGGTACAGGCAGCTTGGCCAGCAGAGTTTGGAGCAGCTGGGTCCCTCAGGGATGGGTTCCTGACCACTAACTTCCAGAATCCTGTTTACACCATCTGCATCTTCCTGCTTCTCAAGCATTCCCAAAATTCTGTGCTTGGTAGAGTGGAAGTGAAATCTAATTAGTGTTTTAAGGGAAACAAGCTGAGAGTGGAGTTTGGGTATCTGCTGGAGCTGGGCTGGGTGGGTTTGTTGTGGGACCAGCTCAGATCTGACTGAGTACCCAGCGATTTGAGGTTGGCAGAGTCTGAATTTTCCATGCACACCTATTCAGTGGAATTTCACTTGTCAGCTGGACAAAGCCAGTGTCCTGTGACTCGTCGTGTCACAACTGTGCCACCATTCCAGCTTGAACAGGGAATATGGAAGACCAGATCTCACCCACAGCCCTTTTGATTGTCCCTAATTCCTTTCACTCGTAGCATTTTGGGTGTTTTCATGTGTCAGGGAGCTGAGAAAAGCTCTGGATGTGATCTAAGGAAGGAACAGGATTACTCCACTGAGAAATAATTTGTGGTGCTTGGTGTGTCAGTGTCATCTGGTGTTAAAGGTCCAAGATTCAGGAGGAATCTGAAGGGAAGAAATACTATTCCAAGCTGGGTATCTCTAGATATGTTCAGAAAAGTTGGCAAAACCACAGCAAGTTGTAGCAGAAGTGCCCATTAAAGTGAAAAATTAAATAAAGGATTGTGTGGGCAGCACCATTTCTCAGAGGTAAAACCAGCCCCTGTGACATTCCCTTGGCACCGTGGCACGGTGGGGGCAAAACCACTTCCCACTCGTGGCCACTTCCCTGCCTGGATATTTATTGCCCAAACCTTTCTTCAACTGTTAAATTTGTGAAAATTGAGGGGTTTCTTGAGTGAACGAAAGAGAAAAAAAGACATTTCCCAATGGTCATTTAAAGCAGAATTTCCTCTCGTTCTGGCAGCTGTCAGAGGTGATGGGAAAAGCTATCAGAGCATCCTCTGTAGTCTGGGGACCCTGCAGAGCCCCGGGCCCAGGGGGTTCCTCATGGACAGGCTCTGGTTTGGGCGCTGGATGTGCTGATTTCAGACCAGTGTCCACCAGCAAACGCTGTAGATCCCAGCACAGCTTGGATGGAGGTGGAGGAGAAAGGTTCTTGCAATGAATGGGAGGAAGAAATTGTGTGGTGGGCTCGAGAATCCTAAACAACTTATTGTTTATTGTCCTTTCCTTAAAGCCATTCTCATTAGTATTGTCCATGGATGGGGGAAAAGCCATTTTTAGTTGGCTGTGAAGCATTTAATGCTTCAGTCCCATCCTTAATGGAAGAGGAATAATTCCTCTCATGACATTTGTCACTAATTTGCATCTTTTCTGGCAGAAGTGTTTCACACAAGCTTCCAGAGAGGGCCTGGCACAATCTAACCCACAAAGGTACATCTCCCTCATCACACCAGGCTAAGGAAAAGAGTGGCTGGTGTTTGTAGCACCCAGAAGTGAGATGCCCCTGGCAGTCCTGGCATTGCCCTGTCTGCAGGTTCAGGTTTGCACCCAGCAGGGAGAAGAGGCTGGGAAGGAAGGTGTGGATCTGTGAGGAGGGTGAAAGTTTAGGGAGAATTCTCATTTCTTCTTGTTTCATGTGGGATTTAGAGGGACTCACACAGGAATGCCAGGGCTGGATCCAGAGCTGACTGATGCCAACACTTCCCACCACCTTCAAGGAAAGCTGCATTTTGGGGCTGGTCCTGCTGGGCAGGTGCAGCAGAGCAGGGCCTGGATTTGGGATTTCCTATTGTATTTCAGCTGCGGCCATCAGGTGGCAATCTGACCACTGGGATCATTCCGTGCTGGAGGCACTTTGGGGTGGGTGCTCTTTGGGCTTTCCAAGGTTCTTTGTGATTCAGGGTCGCATCTGCCAAGCTCTGGGCTGTGCCTGCTGTCAGCTCCTGCCCTGTGCAGGGCACAGAGGGATGGGCAGCCAGGCTCCTGCAGAATTCCCGGTGGATTAAAGCAGGATGGAGGGCAGGTATTCCTTAGAATTCAGCCGAATTAAGTTAAGCTGAGCAGCACAACACCACAAGGTGATGAACGCTGTCAGCAGTAGTTAAGCACATCCTTAATGGGAATATTTCCTTCTTGGTTGGGCAGGGCTGTGTTTTGATGATCTGTTCCAGCTCCTCTGGCCTACAAAGGGGTCAAGAAAAATGCATTTATTTTTGGTCTGCATCCACAGCAAATGGAGACAGAATCCTGTCACCCCAGAGTTAGAAATGTGGGTGGTTTTGTTTACTGGAGGTGTGATATAAAGAAACATGGCGTTGTAGACTGGTTTGGGTTGGAGTGACCTTAAAAATTATCCAGTTCCAACCCCACTGCCACGAGCAGCTCCCACTAGACCAGGATGCTCAATGGCCCTCAAGATACTGCTCAAAGTGCTCGAATATTCCCTGCCTTCATCCTCACCAGGAGCTTTATCAGGAATTGTTTGGTATGGTTGTTCTGTTTTCCTCCCTGGGAAATATTTCTCAAGGAAAATCACGCAGTGCAGGCAGCCCAGAACATCCATGGAGCTCTAAAGGTGGTGGTGATGTCCCTCTTTGGGCCGGAAAAGATGTCTGAGGTCACCCCACTGCTCTTCCTGTAGAGCCAGAAAAATGGAAACAAATCCCAGGGAAGTCCATGCCTAATGGATATTTTCTTGATAATAATTTCTATTATTATATTATTATTATATATTATAATAACCACATAACAAGCAGTTCTAGACAGCACTGAGGTTTTAATACTCATGTGATTCTAAACTCACAGCTAGGAATGAGCTGCAAAGTTTGGATAATGATGTAAAACCAAGACCCGGTTAATCCCTAAGGAAAAAAGCACCTGTTGGTCTGCGCCTGTGTGGTTCCATTCTTAGCTACAAAGTCAAAATTCTCGGGGAATATTCGTATTTTCTACTCTTCTGCTCCAATATTTCCCTCAGGCCTGAGGTTCTGGGGCAAAGTGTGAGTTCAGTGGATGCCTGTCGTTCTTCCCCTTGCTTAGGAAATAAAAATACCTGGGTTTCACACAAATGCTGAATTATAGAGGTCAGCAAAACTCAAGATTGTGCTGGTGATCAGGCACTGCCTGCCCAAGAGAAACCAGTCGCTGGGATGTTCTGTTAATGTTCCCAGTGAAGAAGTCAAAGAAGCTCTTTGCAATCCGTGAGCGTAAAAAGTGCTCAGTCATTTCAGATAATTGGGTATTTCCGCAGCAGAATTAGATACCTAACAACAACAACAACAACAATGATAATCATTTAAGCAGGAATAATGACAATAATGATAATAAAAATAATAATAAATACATTAAAAACTATATATAACAAACCCACCCCAAACCTAACACGTTATTTCGCCTACCACCATTTCCTTTAACATCAGCCTTGCCTTCCCTTTCATTACAGCTGCTAAATAGATTATTCATGAGGTCTCTCACCACCCCTAAACCATCCCTCTCATTGTTGCCAGCCCCTCATTGGTGTCACACAGATTTTCAGCGTCTGCCCATATCTGATTATCTGTGGAAACAACCTTTCAATGAGCCTTTTTATCGAGTCATTGCGCTGGGGAGCTTTGAGGGACTAATTTTAGTTTCATGACAATAACAATAAGGTCAAGTTGTATTTCTGTGCCGCTTTGCACCCAGGCAGACATTCCAGAGGGGCAGATGTAGGACGGCGTGGTTGTCACCGTTGTCACCACGGAGTGGCCACGTCCGGCTCTCCACGGCAGCCAGCTGGCTTGGGATGGAGCTCGGCAGAACTGCGGGGTGTTCCTGGAAAATGAGGTGTTCCCTGCTTTTTTTAAAACGTATTTTCTTAACTTAACCAGTTGTGGAATGTTTGGAGCAAGGCTGAGAGGAGCCCCGAGGGTGAGAAGTGGTTCAGTGGGGGCAATCTAGAAGATTCTGTGGAATAATCAAAACTGAACCCTGGCTGTTGGATTTGCCCCAAATCCTTGGAATAAACCTGTGGAGAAGATCAGCTCCCCCACCTGTGGGTTTTAGCTGGGAGGGCTCAGCCTGGAGGAAAGGAGGCTCAGGGGGAACTTTTTTCTCCACAACTCCCTGACAGGAGGGGGCAGCCAGGGTGGGTCGGGCTCTGCTCCCAGGGAACAGGGACAGGAGGAGAGGGAGCGGCCTCAGGCTGCACCAGGACAGATTTTGGTTGGACATCAGCAGGAATTTCTCCATGGAAAGGGTGCTCAGGCCTTAGCAGGGGCTGCCCAGGGAGGTTTGGTGTCCCCATGCCTGGAGGTGTCCAAGGAAAGCTCTGGGCTGGTGACAAGGTGGGGATGGGTCACAGCTTGGACTTGATAATCCTGGAGGTCTTTTCCAGCCTCAGTGGTTGTGGGGTCCTGTGAAATCCACCTGGCAGTGCACAAAGAAGTGAGAGGTTTGGGCACAGCTCGGATTTTCCCTGGCAGCCCTGGCCTGGGTCAATAAATGCTGGGTACAATTTACTGATCTCAGCACTGGGTTGTGCTGAGGAACCCAAGATTCCCCCATCTGCCTGGGTGGGATTCTGCTCCCACAGATGCCACCTGGAATCTCTGGTATCAGACCTATCAGGACCTGCAAATGTTGTTTCATTGTCATTTTGTGCCTGTTGCCAGTCCCCGGTCATTTAACAACTGAAAAGACAGATTTACCTGTGTTTGATGATTCCTCTTGAAACATGAGGTCAGTCAGACGTGGGATCAGCTTAAGAGTAAATCAAAATTTAATCAGAACTTCCCTGATTGTCCCACAGAAGAAATTAAATTATCAGTGTACAGTAGCGAGGTATCTTTATACTTTACTTGTATCCTCTGGAAATTTTCACAGGTCGTGCTCCAATAAACCCAGTTTTGCTCTTCAACTCAGTTGGAATTCCTGTTCCTTAAGTGCAAAAGAGGCTAATCATAGAGCAGAAAATAATTTGACTTGCTAATACTGGGCGAGAAAACATTTACTGCAACCACAAATATTTTCAGGATGATGAAGTATCTCATGTTCATGAAGGCTTGGTTCTGGTGACATGTTTGAGTAGGGAGGGCTGCACTTTCTAGCAGAGGAAACCCATGCAAACTGCAGCAGGCAGCTCCCTGTTCTCCTCCAAAAGCTGGAGCAAAAAAATGTTGGCAGAGGAACCAAAATCCTCCTCTTTAGTCGACTCTGCCACCAGGTTTCTTAGGCATGAACTCAGGAAAATCTTTATTAGGCATAAAAAAAAAAAAGCAATAGAGGGGGAGATGTGTCTTGCAGACAGAAGGTGCATTCTGAGGTTAGCGGAGAGATGAATTATAAATACCTCAAGTCGAGCCGTGCTTTTCCAGCTATTCTTCCTGATGGTTCCTCGCTGGGAGCCAGTGAAAACTGCAGTTTTGGTGGGGTGCTGCTCCCCCCCGGTGACATCAGGGGTCAGGCATTAGTTGTGCCCTGTGGGAGTGCCCACAAAGCGGCGGTTGTTGGGTTTGTTATCGCAGTGGGAGCTGCTGGGCACCGAGAGCACGCCCGTGCTGCCTCACAGCTCATGGAGAGAGGGCAAATCTGCTCCCAAAAATACTCCAGCTACTTGTATTGGGTGACAAATGTGTTTTTCTTTTCCCCCTTCATGTTTTGCTCCCCCACCACCACCTTTTTTTTTCCTTTTTGGATGAGAAAGCTCCGTTTTCATTACAGGAACGGCCTTGCTTAGAAATTGATTCCCCTTGGAAAAATCCCCAAACTTCACTGCCCTCTGTGTGTCCAGGGTTTTCACTCGAGGACAAGGGGGAATTGGCTTCAAACTGCAGGAGAGTAGGGCTGGATTAGACATTAGGAAGGAATTCTTCCCTGAGAGAGTGGGGAGGCCCTGGCACAGGGTGCCCAGAGAAGCTGTGGCTGCCCCTGGATCCCTGACAGTGTCCAAGGCCAGGTTGGACGGGGCTTGGAGCAGCCTGGGATAGGAGAAGGTGTCCCTGCCCATGGCAGGGAGTGGCACTGGATGGGCTTTAAGTTCCCTTCTGACCCAAACCATTCCAGGAGTCTGTGATTACAAAGCAGTGATGCTCTTGTTACCCCTGCAGAGGTGCACGGCTGAGGTGTCGCTGGGAGCTCACAGCCACAGCTGCTGTTGTGGGACACACTGAGCAGGAACCCCAAACACCAGGAAAACTCTTCTTGCCAAACTTGGATTTTACCTTAATTTCTTTCTGTTTTTTAAAATTCTTTTTCTTTACAAAATGCACTGAGCCAGTTAACGCGAGAAGTGGTTAAAGAGAACCTCAACCGCCTCTTCTGTGTTTTCTTCCCTCTTTCCAAAATTAAACTGCAAACAGCAGAGAACCCTTGATCCCACAGAACACTCCAGGCTGCAATGAGCCTCACCCCACCCTCCAGCAGCACCCCATGAGTTTCAGTGTCCCTACCTCAGCTCCACCTGAGTTCCTCCAGGGAGGTTTTTACCCTTTCGAAGCGTGCGAGCTCGGCTTAGCAAAACTTTGTCCCAGGCAGAGATTAACCAATGTTCACGTGAGTATCTCAGTGTGTTTTGTTCTGCTGTTTCCCCTTTTAGGTGACAGCGAGATTGTAAATAATATGTACGAGACCGACCCCGATCTCCTTGCTGGCGAAAGCGCAGAGGAGGAAACTGAGGACAGTATAATGTCCCCCATCCCTGTGGGACCTCCGTCACCCTTTCCCACCAGTGAGGACTTCACTCCCAAGGAGGGCTCACCCTATGAAGCTCCCGTCTACATTCCTGATGACATTCCAATCCCACCAGATTTTGAACTCAGAGAATCTTCGATCCCAGGGGCAGGGCTAGGGATTTGGGCCAAAAAGAAGATTGAAGTTGGGGAAAGATTTGGACCCTATATGGCAGTACAGAGGAGCACATTAAAGGAAACAAACTTTGGATGGGAGGTAAGCGTGTGGAATGTGGGCACCACATTCCTTTGTCTTCTCTGCCAAGTGTTTGTGGAGCTGGACTGAGGCCTGGTGGCCTGGGGACAGAGGTGGTGACTTTGCTGATGCCGTGTTTCCCTGCGTAACTTTCCACCCCCATTACCTGCGGAATTTAAAATCAGCAGAAATCCCTTTTAAGTTCGCTCCTTGGGCCACAAAAACTGCTCGAGCACCATTTTGGAAGTCTGGTTTTGAATGATGTCGGGTCACTTCATCAAGTGCTTGTCATTTCCAAGTTGTGTTCGGGAGTTGTCGTGTGGAGGGAATGGGATTAATCGCATCATGTTTCGTGGTTGGGGGTGTTACCTTTGACTCCCAGCCCGTGTCAGTGGTGCAGGCATTATTAACTGGGCAGGGAAAAATAGCATGTACCCATTAATGGCCCCGATGTTCTCGAGTTCTTGTGCTGCAGCAAAGATGGAGAAATGTGAAAGTCATTTTTCCCCAAGAGCTGAACAGAAGCCAGCCTTCAGCAGGAAAAGGCTCTGTCCCACAGCTCCCATCTTCCTCCCTGCTTTCCTGGGTTTGTCCCAGAAATCATCTTAGCCTCTTCTGCTCCCATATTCTTGATTTGAAAATACCTACATCCCTAATTATCCTGGAATATTCTGTGGGCAGTGAGGTGTAGCCTGGGATTCCTGCTCTGTGCTCAGGCCTGTCCCAGCACAACCAATGTCCATTAGAGAATTCCTTCTCTCTGGCCCCAGTGCCCATCCCAACATTCCATCTCCCTGCTGCGTCTGGGGCAGTTGGGGCAGAGAGGTTTCCTGGCAGGATTTTTCTGTAGGGTAGATAAAGGCCTATCCCAAAAAGTGGGAGCTGAATTTCTCCTCATTTTCCCTGGGTGAAGCAGTGACTTGCCCTGTTTCCTCCATCAGCCACTACTGGGGTGAACTGGTTCACAAAATCCTGCAGGATTTACAGGGTGGGAAGCAGCTGAGGGCTGGAACTGTGAGGTTTTCCCAGGGAGAAGGCAGCAGGGCAGTGACAGAACTCTGTTTTCTTAGAAACCCGGGTCAGAAAGGCCAGGCTGAAGCGTTAACAGTTGAAATTGTCTCTGATTATAGCTGCACTCTTGATTATGAAGTCAAAGCCAGTGAGCAGCCAGACCCAGTGAAGCCCAGAGAAGCAGGTCCAGATGTTTTTGTTTTGTTTACTTTCTCAGTGTGTCCAAAGTGCAGGAAACAGCAAAAAATTCCTGTTTTAAGAACCAAACTCAATTGCGTTTTGTTGCTCTGCAGCAGGAAGTGTCTGAAGAGCCGAAATCTGAGTTTGGTTGAATGACTGAGTTGAGAGTTTCCTTTTCCTTCTATCCTAGCGCAGGGAAAAGAGGGGAATTCAGCAGGGTTTTGATTCCCTCTCTCCCCTTCAATGACATTTTTCTGAAGTTCCTCTTGGTGTTGGCTTCTATTGTGAATATCCTGGCAGAATATCTGATTGATATTACTGTATGAGCATCAAAACATGGAGTTTTGGGAAAAAAATCCCTGTTATTTTACTAGGAATACATGGTCTGGTTCAGGGGGGCTGTAGGTGTGAGGCAGCTCAGGATTCCTGAGGGAGGTATTGATCACTTCCAGGAGTGTCTGAAAATAAGGATCATTTTCCTCTAGGAAGATGCACTGTTAATTATTTGTAGGCTGCAATGTGAAAGATGAATCCTCTTTTTCTGACCCAATTATTGATAGGTGGCATTTGTTGTTTCAGTTTATATTTCGGTTTGTTGTTTTGTTTTAAGGCTGATTTTTAGGAACAAAGTGCAACCCTCCTTGGTTGGCAGAAGTCAGATCCAAGTCGAATGGTGCAAACCTTTTTTTTCCTATGACCTTGGCCAAACGTTGTCCTTGTGTTTCATAATTCTGATAAAAGTTGGTATTTACACTCATGATTTTCAGAAAGGTTCCCCACATCCCTCTGAGTACTCTGATAGGAGCCGTGTTTATCAATTCCCGCTGACTTTGTGATACTGTTTGTTTTTGTAGTGTAACTGAGCAAACTTTCCCTCTCCGGGGCACTTCTCCCATTCCAGAGGTTCCTTTGTCCCGTGCTCGGGCAGGGACATTTCACACCTCAAAGGAAGGGCTTTGTCCTCCCTCAGGTGTCCTCAAACCCACCCCAGCACTCTCTGCTTGGCCTTGCAGACACCTCTTGAATTTTCCCATTTCCCAGAGTGTTTGAAGACACTTCAGGGATCTGTTTCCAGTCTGTGCCTTCAGAATTTCGTTTGGGAGCAACATCCACGGATCCCTTCATGTGCTGAGCAGGAATTCATGGAATAAGCACTGTCTGCTGGGTGTTGGTGTCTGAGCCGTTCCCTTGGAATGGGAGGTTGGAAAAGCCCTGAGGGGATGTTCTAGGCAGCTCTACCTGTTGGCAAATTGGGAAATGGTAACTTGGGATGTGTTTCCATCTCGTAAAATTGAGCAGGCAGGAAATGGGCAGTGAGTGAGGGAAAAAAGGGAAAGGGGAGAAGTTTTTAGCACTTGCTGCTTTTGCTTCTCTGTGCTGTTCCTTGCGGTGGTGATAAATTTAACAAATCTGGGATTTGTAGGATCCCAAGGAACGTTCCTTCTGCAGTTTGCCATTATTTTTTTGGTCAGTATTTCTCTGGAATTTGTAGTTTTGACTTGCAGGGACTTGTGGGTTGAATGCTGGTGTAAGATTTCCACACAACTCCTTGTTATGGCCAATTGGGATAGCAATATTCCACTTGAATCTCCACTCCCATTAGGAATTTACTTCAGGAATGACACGTGTTCTTCACAGCCAGCCTCTCCTCTACTCGTATTTCTCAGTTCATTTCCAGTAGTTTATAATCCTGATAATCCCACTTCTGTGCACATCTCACTCCCCAAACTCTGAAAACCTGGACTCTTTGTTTGTTTGTTTTTAGGAGTCACCAGCTCCTTAATCTGAACAGTGTTTCTGTCTTTGGCTCAACAAGTTCTTGCCCTTCATCACAGGACATTTACTGTCAGGCTTTGACTAAACTGGGAGTGTCACTGGAAGTGGAATTGGCTGCAAAGTGGCCGTTCCTCAGCACCATCTCAGCTTTGCTCGAAAATGCTGGGTTTGTTGTTGTACAGAACGTGCTTCATAATTAACGCCTGTTCCTTCTGATTCCTGCTTTAAAAAAAACCCCCAAACAACATTTTGGGGGTTGGAAAACGTGCCACTGAGGGCTTTGACGTGAAAATGGGTTTCTCTCTTCCACCCAAGGATTACCACTGCAGAAAGGGCTTTCTCTTCTCAAACTCCAGTAAGGGCAGATTCGTGAAAATGAGAATGAAACAGAGCAGTGAATTGTACCTCGAAGTCCTCAGGAAATTCAGTTTGTGTTTGGAGGCAGGGCCAGCCCTGTTTCCATCTGAACTCCTTGCTCCAGACCTGGCTCTGATGGAAAACCTCGAGCTCCAGGAGCTACAGGGAGAGTGTTACTTGCTGAAACTTCCAGTTTTACTCACGAATAGCCCAAAACACCCATGGGAATGCAGAATGCTGTGTTTTATCTGCCATATCTTGAAAAAGGATGAGTAATTATCTTTTTTATAGGTGCTTTTCCTTCCAGGCAGTGAGGAGGGCTGGGTTGGGATGGTTGGAACACGTGTCCTGCCTTATCTGCAGCACAGCTTCGTATCTGGCCTCCTGCTTTGCTTTGTGGGATATGTTTTAAAAAATCTTCTTTGAATTAAACCACACCTATCATTCAAGGGCTTTTTGGACACGGGATGGCAGCAAGTGATTCATGCTCATCTCACAAAAATAAATAAGCTGTGTCAATCCTGGCCCCCGGCCCCTCCCTGGGATGATTCAGTGGCTCCTGTGCAGGACCTGTTGGGTGCTTTCCTTCATTCCCTGACACTGCTGTGCTGATCGTGTTATTCCACCTTTTTTTGTGTGCCTTAAAAGACACCACCCCACCTAAAAGCCCTGTGATTATTGAGTGTGACGTGATTGCATTTCTCCCGATCCCATTCCCCCCCCGCCCACTGACACAGAGCACAGCACTGCCAGCACCCCGAATAAATCACAGCCTGTTTGTGCTTTATGGCCTCTGGGACCCAAGGAAAATGAAAATAAAATAATTACATAATGATTTCGATCGCTTTGGATAAATAATGGTATTTATCATGGCGCTGTTAATTTTCCTAATTGAGAGAAGAATGGGAATCTCATCCTGGAGGGAAATTTAGCACCTGGATTGTGGGAAATTTGGAAGCAGTTATGATTTTAGCTCAGTTTGCTTCACAGGGTAAATACCACTGATAAATGCGGTTTGTTTTAGTCTGTATTTTAATTTCTATCTTAAGAGAGGTTATTTGCACAAAGGCTTCTCTCAGCTGAAGTCAGAGCCAGGCTGCTCCTTTACATAGGGAAAATAAATAAGTGCTTTCATTTCCTACTTGGGGGGGAAGAGAGAGGCTGTCCCACGGAAGACAAATAACGGGGGAAAAAATGGGAGGCAGCAGCTGAGGATGCAGCAGAGTTCTGGCTCCACATCTGGGCCAGGGAAAGCTGCTGGGTTTTGAACACACTTTAAAGTGTCACTGATTCACAGCAGTCCAACCTCCCTATTCCTGCAAAATTTAGATTTTTAGCAGGGGGTCTTCTTTATTTTCTCTGTTTTTTAGAAATACTCCAAAGTGCCGAGGGAAATTTACTTTACGTGACTGGCCTTAAACGCTGGGAGGAGAATAATATTGTGTTTCCTGGAGTCTTAAATATACTAAAATATCTCCAAAATTGAAATTTTTTTAAATTATATTAAAAAAAAATCTTAAAAATATTAAAATAGGAAGGAGCCTCTAAGCACGGCCTGAACTGTGACGGTTTTGCCGTGTTTCCCAGTTCAGATCATACAGGAATTCTTTCATTTCCCTTTACAAGCTGATCCAGCTGAAGCAGCGAGCTCTTGTCTGTCCTGTCCAAGCCAGAGATGCTGAAAGCAGTGTGAGTCCTTTAAATGAGCAAAGAAATCCCCAAAGCTCCTCTCACTCCTCTCTTGCTGACGGGCTCTCAGCTGGGCCCTGCGAGGATGTGATGACATTTCCTGCTCGTTTTCCTTCCCTGATTCATTCATTTTCCCCAGCCTCTGCCTTTCCCTCTGCCTGGGGAATGATGTTCCTACAGCAGTTCTCTCCCTCGGGGAAAAGGGGCTCCTGAATTGCTGTTTTCCAACTGCTCTTGCAGGGAAGTTGCTGAGGAATTCTGTCTGTGCTCCTCCCCCAGGTGCAGAGTGTTACCTGCACAGCAAATGCTTCCCATGCAAGGTTCCTTCACCATTTCCCGGATCTGCCAGGCTGGAATCCCTCTGAAAATTAAGGAATCCGTGGGTTCATGAGGAAAGCAGAATGCCAGAGCACCCTGGGACTGCCCCCAATAGTTGCCAAGAGCATCCCCAGTTAGAATTTTTATGCACACGGATATAAAACTGCAGAGAAACTTTTGCTTTGGACCAAAACTCAGAGCCTAAGTGAAAAAAAAATTAATCTCAAGGAGGAAAAATAAGTTCCTGACCTCTAAATATTTTAAAGATTTCATTTTTATTCTGTTTATTTTAATTATTTTCAATATTTAAATTTTTAAATGAGGTTTTGGGCCAAGGAAGTTGCTCAGCTTTGTACATGCTCAGTTCCATCCCCTTCCCATGGAGCAGATCTGGGAGAGCATCAGTACTTTGATTTTCCACGCAGGATCTGGGCTTTGTTCTGGTGTCAGAGGACCACCACGAGGAAGAGGAAGGGTCAGATCCAGGTGCTGGCAATTGTTGGGCTGTTTGGAATTAAACCCATGCCAGGAGGAACAAGGACTGGGTTGGGATTGAGAGGAAGAAGCTGATGGAATCACAGGCAAAATCCCATTGTCTACAGCTCCATCTTTTGGGGGGGTTTAATTTAATAATTTCGACCCTGGATAAAAGTGAAAAATGCACCTTATGGCATCCAAGTGAAAGGACTGAAATTTATCCTGTTTTTTGACATTTCCCCAAATGCTTCAGTGCCAGGGTTAAGAGAGTAAAGCCTTTTTTAGGCCCAAGAATGCCAAGATAAGTTGCTCTATCTTAGGCACTTGGCTAAAACATGGGTATATAAGGAATTAAGGGAAAAAAAGAAGAGACAGGGGAAGGGAATGACTAAGAATACCTCCTGATATTTCTCCTTTATTTCCATAAGGGGTAATAACTCATGAGCAATCCGGCAGAGGGCACTTTCTTTAAATAGAACATTCTGATTCACAAGCAGAAAAAGGAAATAAATATTTTCCTTCAGTCTTCAAGAGCCATCCCTGAATACCAGCTCCTGGAGCAGTATTTTATCAGCCACGCTTTCACAAAGGAAAAAGAAAACGAAAAATCCCATGAACAGCTCAGTGGTGACCACAGGGTTTGAAAAATAGCTTTTTTTGCATTGTCAAAAGCCCTGCAGAACTCAGGGCGCTGCTTCTTCCTCCGGAATGTTAACCTACAGAGAAATCCAACCTGCGTTTTGTCTGCTCCCAGCAGAGCCTGGCTGATGGAGCCCTGGAACACCGTGGGCTTTTGCAAAGGAAGGGATCCATAAGCGAAACCATAAATATCCATGGGGCTCTGGAGGAGGCAGCGCTCTGGGACTCCCTCAGCAGCTGCTTGGGAAGGCGGGAGCGATGCAGAGGAACTCCTCGTGGAGTTCTCGGGCTGCTGGTAGGAGGCACTCAGGAGGGTGTTGGTTTTTTTGGGAATCAGCCTCACGCTCCTCACTGCTCGGAGATGTTCATGTGGGATTGGGGCACTGAGGGCTCCAGGGTGAGGGATGTGCTCAGGGTCAGCAAATCCTTCAGTGAACCCCATCTGAGCGCCTGGTCAATCCTAAAGTCTGAAGGTTCTAAATTAAATCTCTTTACCTCAATCTGAGCGATGCAAGAGGTACCAACAGTGAATTTTCCCCAGTGAAATGTTGTGTTAATTACTTTTAAAGAATGGGAAAATCACATTCTCTGCATAATTTGGTACCGTCCTCCTCGGAGCAGGACCACGGATGTGGAGAGCTGGTAAATGCAGCAAGAGTTGTTTTGTTTGCGATTTAGGACTTCACACATTTTGGCTCTTTAGCTGCCTCTTGTTTGGCTCTGGAAACGCCAACTCTGGGGAGTTTTGTTGTATTTAGGGATGGAAATGAAAGATTGGGGGCATTGCTTTTTCTGAAGGAGTGGGACATGGGTGGGACTCGGTTCTTTGCTTGCTAACACAGCTCTTAATTATTCATCCTCTTTTTGAATCCTTTCTTCCTTCTGTGTGCTCATTATTCCTCTTTCTGCGAGTTCCATCCCAGCAAAGTGCTGGGACCTGTGCAAAACAAGGCAGTCCTATCTTTTATATCTATTTTTCTAAATTGGACTGTCACACACCCACCCACCAATATTTCAAAAACAACACATCTGCCACATAGGACTGGCTCAGACTCAGTAAAGATACCCTCACAATAAAGATTTCAGCCAGAGCATCACAAATACCTGGTCACAAATCCCGGTACTGAGAGAGCTCAGCTTTGCAAAACAAGGGCTACTTGTCCAGGGAAGGTGTGAAGCTGAGTTTGAGTCATTTTTAGAAACAGGAATGGAAGAATCACAGCTGCAGGAGGAGGCCCAGGGGTCAGGCAAGGTGGGGAATTGGCCCTTGGGGTGGAAGGGGCATTTCCAGAGCATGGGGGTGTCTTTGGAAGAGTTATTCCCAGTCATGGACTCTCTTTCTCAAGTTGTGACTGAGGCCCAGCTGCTTTGTGAGGCACCCTTGTAAAATCTCCACCTTGGCTGGGTTGTGCAGCTCTCCTGATTTCCTGGTCCTCAAAGCAAACAGACAACAAAACCATGGATCGTAGGAAGGGTTAGAAGGGACCTTAAAGCCCATCTCATTCCACTGCTTCCCACGGGCAGGGACACCTTCCACTGTCCCAGGCTGCTCCAAGCCCTGTCCAACCTGGCCTTGGACACTGCCAGGGATCCAGGGGCAGCCACAGCTTCTCTGGGCACCCTGTGCCAGGGCCTCCCCACCCTCACAGGGAGGAATATTTTCCTAATATCCCATCTAACCCAACTCTCTTTCAGTTTGAAGCCATTCCCCCTTGTCTTGGCACTCCAGGCCCTTGTAAATAGTTCTTCTCCATCTTTCTCGTTGACTCCCTCCAGGGTGCCGGAAGGCCACGATTAGGCCACCTTCTCCTCTCCAGGCTGAGCAATCCCAGCTGTCCCAGCCTTTCCTGCCAGCAGCGCTGCTCCATCCCTCTGCTCATCCTGGAGCCTCCTCTGGGCTCTCTCCCGCAGCTCCAGGTCCATCCTGTGCTGGATCCCAGGGGTGGAGGCAGGGGAGTCTCAGCTCCAGGCCTGAGTGGAGCTGGAATTGGGTTCCAGAGAGGTGACAGCGGGCTGTGACGCTTTAGTGTGTCTGCACTGCTGGGGACGTGCAGGTTCCAGTGTCAGTACAGGGGAGGCATCTCTCAGGGGACTCAGAAGCACAGGCAGAAGGGTGGCTCGTCACAACTCACCATCATTTACTCTCTTTGCCCCAAAAGGCACAAAAAATTACTAAAGAAATCAAAATGTTTTCCACTGAGGAGTGTTCTCACCCAGTGTCCTGCTCCTGCTCACTCCTTGGTGGGGTTAATTTTGGCCGCTCTTGCCCGCGTGTTGCTGGGGAAATAAATCCCTGATGTGTCCTGGAAGCGATGCCTGGACCTTTAGTGGTGCAGCCCTGACCCTTCAGAGCCACCTCTGTGTTTAGTGTATGTTACAACCTGTCTGCTCCACATTCAGCCCCCTGGTGCCCACCCTTTCCCTCAGCACACACAAGGGGTTCTCTCCTCCCTTGGCTCTGCTCAGGCAGCCGTGTGCTCCTTCCCTTTCGGACAGTGCCCTGCTTTAATTGTACATCTCATTGTGCCGTCCCCGTTCAATCCTGTTCAAAAATCCCTACATCTCACCCACCTCCCTTGTCCCCCCACCTCCCTTTTCCCATTTAGATCTCCCTGAAGCCCATTCTCCCTTATCAGCACAGTAATTTCGTGAGCAGAGCTTGGATTTCTGCCGTTTAGGCCCCGGCCATTGTCTGTCGCAGCTGCAGTCAAGATAAACCCTCACCCAGAACAAAGTTGGAATGACCTTTTACAAGCAGAATCTGCCTTGTTTCCCTCCAGACTAATTTATCAGCCTTCATTTCAGCCCAGTCTCTCAGCAGAGGCCTGAAAGAACATTACAGAGAGCATGAATGAACAGGGGGATTAAGATGCTTGGCTAGTCCCTCTTTTTCATCAGACACCTTCTGGATTTGCCGGGATGTAAGCTGTAAATGACCGTAAGTGGTGAACTGCCTTAAACTTGGAGCAAGGGGAAGGGAAGGGAAGGGAAGGGGGGGGTGGAGCTACCACAGCCAAATGTTTGGAAAAGAAGAGCGATGTGAGGAGCTGGGTAAACCTCCTGTCTCGGAGGCAGAGAGTGGCAGGACTGAGCAGTGTCTCCAGCGCCGCTGCTCCTTCCCAGGGGCTCCGTGTCTGCCCCCAAGCAGGGCAGGGAGGGGGGACAGGCTCGGCTCCTTCAGAACTGTTAACGAAGCAAATTTAAATCCATTTTATTGACTGAGGACGAGTTTTAAAAACTGGATTATGTCTCTATGTGCTAAAAGTGTTCTGGTGCAGCAGAGCAGCAGAACTTTCCTTGGGAGTGTGTTTTTAACGCTGCAAGAGGGGAAATTTTTTGAAGTGAACTTGACAAGTATCAAAGATCCCAACAGGAAACTCATGATTCTCCTGGAGCTGACAACAGGCATGGTCCAAAAGAATTGCTGCGAGGAGGGGAATAAATATTTGTCTCTTGAAGGAGGGGAGAGTTGTCAGCTGTAGTTGGGCTGAATTTCCTGTCTGTGCCGCACAGGCAGCTTTAGTGGGATTGGATAATTCCACCCCCAAACACCATAAAACATCAGATTCTGGTTTAGTGCTTACAGCTTTTAGCTCCCTTCATCTTTTATGTAATGAAGGAAAAGGTTATTTAACACCTTGGGAACTTCACTGCTAAATCACAGCCTGCTCAGATGAGTGGGGTACTTATCCACCAAACTCGGGTCATTGTGGTTGATTCCTTGGAGTGAAGAAAAAGCTTTTGCAGGGGGAGAATTCAGTGCAGCCCCAGTGATTTTGGTTTTTGCTGGGGCTGTGGTGGTGCCTTGTGTCCTCTGGCAAGGTGGGAACCTCCTTTGGCTGAATCCTGGTGGGACTGGTGGGCCCGGCCAGGGAGCAGGAACGTCCCCATCTAAAACCCCTCTGAGAGCAGAGCTTGCACCTTTAGCAGATTATTTGGATTTTTGGTGTATCAGAACATTCTGGAATATTTCAGCTTTTGCTGGAAAGGCGGGAAGAGGCAAAGGGTGGAGCTGCAGGTGGAGGGGTGGGTGGCAGCAGCCAGGGAAAATGTGCTGTGGGACCAGCTTGGGAAATGGGTATTGCACTGTCAGGTGATGCCAAACATCAACCACAGGGTGTTTAGAAACCAGGTGCAGGTAAAAGATCAATGTTTTGGAACTGTTTTAAGGCTCTGAGGTATTTTAAGGAGTTATACCTGTATAATATAAGATTGTATACCTATATAACAAAAGAGTACACCTGTTTTTTTAAGGTATTTTAAGGAGTTTAGCCTGTTCACTGGACCAGCCTGGCATTTGGGCCTATGGGACCATACCCACCAACAAATCCCACTGCAATAATTGGGAATTTCCTTTCTGAGCAATCAACCCCCTCTCAGTGAATGTAACAGAAGTATCCAGACTTCTCCAAATCTTTGCAAGACTTGTAATTTCATTTAGGAATTTGGGTGAAAATTCAGGCTGTGATTCCTTTCCCTCTCCTCTCTCCTACCCCATATTTGTGCCTTTTCAGCCTTTAGCCAGTAATAGGGGAGATGTAGGATTTTCAGAGTTGATACCATCTTTTTTTTGGAGGTTGTATTTAATCCCTTTTTTAGCTCAACAATTCAAAAGTGCTGCACTGGTAGTAACTTGCACCTTGTTGTAAGTTTACTTGTGCTCCAACCAAAAGTGTGAGCAGCTTATCTCTTAAACACCAACTGAACCGTTGTCCCAAGCCCTGATTTATGGACACTCCCACCCTCAGAAGTGAAGGATCTTTTCCTGTTCCCAAGTGGTTTTATCATCTGCAAAATGAATTTCAGCAGCGTGGCAGGGAGATGGGGATGGTGCCTTTCTGGAGAGTTGTGGAGGCAAAATGCGGATACTTCAACCAGGACAGATTATTTCTGGCTCCTGTCCAGTTTCCTGGAAAATGGACAGAAAGAAGCTTAATTTCTTCTAGTCCCCTGCAGCTGTGCTTGGGGTTTAATAAGCGTACAAGGCGATTTAAGGGGGGGAAAAAAAAAAAAGGCAGGAAGTTCAGCTCCTTGTTGAGCTGTCTGTGCTCCTTGGAGCAGAAATTGGGGTTTGCTGCTGAGTGGAGGAGCAGCACTTCCCAGATGGGAGTTCAGCATCAGGGATGGTGCCCAAAATGTTCAGTATCCCTGCGAAACTCAGTGAATGGGCCCAAAAGATCACAGGTTAACTTCCATTCAAATAAACATGAGGCCATTTAATTCAGTATATGCAGGGAAGGATAATCCAAGCCGTGTCTGTGCAAGGCTGAACTTTGAAGTAGGGTTGTTGTCTAAGAACAAACAGGATCCTTGGAGCAGGGGCATCTGACGAAAATACTGGGAAAAGTGTTCAAACTAAATACAAGCAAGTTCTGCTTTTTGTAGTGAAAGGTGGATTCCAGAACACAGGAGATCAGGAGGTTCAGAGAGGATGGGGATGGTGTGAGTGAAATAAATTCATAAATTCATCCCAGGAGGAATGTTCTGTCTGATATCTCTTACCTGATGGCTCTGGGCTCTGGGGGTTCTGGGTGAGCACAGTAGAACTGGGCCAGGCTCTCAGAGCCTCCCTAAACCCCATCTCCAGCTTTTATTGTAACTGATGTTGGCCTAAGGTCAGGCAAAGACCAGCCTGAAAAACATCCTTTGGGAGAGAGGGGCATTGAAGGCAAAAAAAAACCCTGAGCAGGGAGCAATTGAATGTTGCTGGGTGATTACAAATGACTCCAAGGGAGGAGCTGTGGGGTCAGGGGGCTAAACCAGGGGATAGCTGGAGCATTTCCCTGGATAAAGGGGGATACTCAGCCCTGGGAGCCCAGGCAGACCATGGATCAGTCCACAGGGACATGTGAGGCTCCCAGTGCATCCCCATGCCCTGCACTGGTGCCACTGCTGCACCCTCACTGCTGCAGCAAATCCCATTTTCAACCCTTCATTATTTTTGTGGATTTTAGATCCAAGCCAACGTTCTCAGTGTAAATTCTCATCTCGCCCATGGTTTGTTACAAGGGTTTGTAGTTGCTGCTGGAAATTTCAGATTTGGGAATTTGAGCCAAAGTGACTCCTTTCCCTGTCTTTTCCTGTTTTCCAAAGTCACCTCATTTTGTAAAAGGCGTGTGTGTGTGTATGTGTGTGTGGAATAAATCAGTGTAAATTTACTGCTCGCTAGAAATTGTAATTGGCAGGAGTCGGGATATAGCAAATCCAGAATGGGAATGATAAAATACTGATACTGTATCCTTTAATTTATTACCTGCATTATCCACACTCTGTGTTTTCCACTCGGTTCTCTCTCCTTCACGAGCTGTGTTTTCACTAGACTGGCATTTTCCTCCTCTGATGAATTAACTGTCAATTGAAGTTAGTGAGATAAATCAAAACAAATGGACACACTGCTCCATATTGACTTTCCCACTGCCTGATTCCCAACCCCACTTTCTGAGCACGGGGCTGTTGTTATGCTCACTTGCTTCTAAGCAAATGTACAAGAAAAGGAGGAATTGGAGGAGGTGGGTGTTTAATAGCCAGCAATTACATTTTTCTCTGTCTTTGTTTTATCTGGGATCTTGTCAATGATGGGATCTGGGCCATTTACCCAGAAAGAAGGCACTTGGCATGGCGGAAGAGAGGGAAATGTTAAATGGATTTCAGGAAGCACACATGGAAGTTCAGGTCTTCTAAAACATGGTTTTAATCTACAGAAGGAAGGAGTTTTTGGGATAACCGTAAGAGTTTAAGCGAAGAGGGGAACACTTTTTATCAGCAGGGGTGATGTGCAGGCCCTCATTGTAAGAGACACAAGGCTCCAGTCTGAGCCCAGAGAGGTTTATTAACATTTGCTGTGGGAATTCTGGGTGTAAAATGGCGCTGGGTAGGGCACTCCAAGATGTGGAAACCTCGGCTTTATCCCAAAATGGCACAACAGTTTCTGGCTGGTTTGTTCTATTCGTGCGAATGGGATGTGGTCGGGCACCCAAGTGATTGGGGTCATCTCTGTTCCTGTCCAGACAGAACTAAAGCTTTATATCTATAAATATATATTTATATACAAGGTAATCAGTGAAATAGAGGTGAAACATGGATCAAGGCTTCTCTCTTGCAGACGTGGCAAAACTTCCACCGTGAGGAGCCCTCCAGGCCCACAGGCCCACAGGCCTCCCTCCTGTTGCCACCAAAGTCAGAACTGTGTGATAAAAACTTCGATTGATTATTTTAAATAACGAGCACACAAATCCCTGGCCGTGTCTCCAGCAGCGCCACCCGTGTGTGGATCAAACCCCAGGCACACCTCTGCCTGAGCTGGCTCCTCTGCAAGGGTTCAGTGCTCAGAACAAGCACACGCCTGTCACAGAGCAAGTGTGGAAATTCTTTTGTTATTTGTTTACTTCTACCTTAAACATCTGTGCCTTAGCACTCAGCTCTGAAATGCACTGGGGATCAAGCAGGTTTTTCCTTCAGGGCTCTCACCCTCATCCTGTGTAACCTTCAGCAAATAAATTTAACACCTTCTCACCTGGAAGGGATCTCCTGCACTTTAATTCAAGAAGTAAAAGGTTAAAAAAAAAAAAAAAAAAGTCTGTGCAGAGGAATGGATGGTGGAAAGGGGTAAAGCCTCTCAGCAGTAGGTTAATTGGAGAGTGGAATACCAGTGTAGATGGGAGCACATAGTTTCCTTGGACAATGTGCTAAAGAACTGGGAGCTGGGAAGGACCAGCTGGGATTGTTAGTGAATTAGCTGAAGTCAGAAACTGCTGAATGGAGCAAAGAAGTAAAGGGGAAATGAAGGTTAGGGTATAATTCAGTCTAAATTAGGTGGGCCATTCACAATGCATAAAAGGGCTCTGAGCTTCCTTTCTTGGGGAAAATGGGGAGGAAAGCTCACTTTTATTTGGATGCGTGTTGAGTGGTTGATTTTAAGAATGTGCATACCTAGAGCCTACTTTTTGGAAGTGCATTATCCCACATGAGTTTGGAGGAAGCATTGAAAATGCCATGAGCCTGAAAGACAACAGATTTAGCAAGAAAGCCTCGGGCCCGTTGTGCTGCAGGAGCATTTCATTTCATCTCTGATGGGCTGAAACAAATCCTCTTCATTTGTTCCACCTCTGCTTGCTCGTTACTCACAGTGACCACTCTGTACCTGATCACCTCGGGATCCCAGGTGCTTGGAATCCACCCTGGCTCCAGCCCTCCTCCCTGTGTTATTTGTGATTTATTGCAGCGCTCCTGTGCTTTTAACAATGTCCAAGTTTTGTTTCTAAGCGGTTCTCCCATGGAAAGGGATGTGGCAGACAGCACATGGTCTTGGAGGCCGTGTTTGTTCTACACAAACCTAGGAAAAAAGAGGGAATTGCATGAATTGAATAAAATAATAGTTCAATCGAAGTGGTGCCTCCATGAAACAGAAGGCCTTGAACCTTCCAGTGGTGTCTGTCTGGGGTGCATTGAGTTCTGCTTTGGAAGAGTTATGCTGCATCCCTTTGGATGTTGTTGTCTCTGTAGACCTTCAAATCCATTTGTCCCAGTCTTGCTTAGCATCCCTCAGAGGTGCACCATCCATTCAATGACAAAAAATCACCATTTTCCAACTTTTTAGATAGTTCAGAACTTAGAGCTCAGCTTTTCTCTGGTCTCTGTGTTGTCTGTGAGTGCAAAGTGATTCTAACTTGGATTTAAGTGACGTGGTTGTGGCTGTGCAGAGCCTGCCAAAGGTCTGGGCCCTTCAGCTCTGCTGAGAGAAAATCCAAATTTTCCGTTTTAGAGCCCTGGGGGGTGCTCTGTGTTTTCTGAACCAACTTGCAGAGCTGTTGTGCTGCATCATCAATAAGATAAAGCCCGTCTGACTGTGGTTTTATCGGACATAAAACGCTCAGTGAGGAATAGAGAGCACTGATTTTATCAGGGTGTAATTCCAGAAGTGCTGTGGATGGAGGTGGAACTTTTTCCCCCTCGTGCTGTACCTGCCAGAGCCTGGACTCGTTTCTGTGTTCACTTCAAAGGCTTATGTCAAGCCCAGTCAATTTAAATGAGATTCAGGACTGGAGCAGCAATAAGTGTTCAATCAAAGTATTTGATAAATCACTTAAACAATCTCGCAGATTGCAAATTCTGTAAATGCAAGTTCTGCACTTATTCAAAACTAGTGAATGTGACAGGGCTAAGAGACAGCAAAGTCAAAACAGCAGGAAGAGAAACTCAGATTCTTTGATGAGATTAAAATACCAGCAATTGCAGTGGCAGGCAGGTAGGGCTGTGCAGCTCGTGGAGCCGCTGCTCCAGCTTTTCCAAGGAGAATACACAGATGGGATAAAGAAGAGAAGGCTGATTTGATGATTGCTGCATAATTTTACCTTTACTTCAGGGTATGTGTGTTTTCCTTAATGTCTTGAATGGCATAATTTAGCCGGTCAGGAAAGTTTTCTCTCTTATTAAATGGAATGGCAAGTGACTGCAAAAGTAGGAGAAGGGAAATCTCAACAAAGCCCAGATTGCTCTGAATGCTCAACAATTTTTCTTTGGTTACTCAGACAGGAGCATGAGCTTCCTCAGGGGGAATTTATTCTGGTGGGTGTCTGCCCAGAAAAGCTGCAAACAAAGTGTTGAAACAAACTCTTGGAATTGGCTTTCCCCTGGTTTGTCACCCACCACAGCCACAAGGATAAAATACCAAACAGGTATTCAATGATTTTTTTTTTTTTTTACTATTGTTTTTATTGTATCAAAGAAAGATGGAAGAAATTAAAGCAATTTTTTGGAGTAGCTTCCAGGATGAAACCTTGTGTTTTGTCCATTGAACTTTTTCCTACTTATTAATGAAGGAAGTTTAGGAGATTTTGCTGGGGGAGGAATAACTCGTTGTCAGCACCAACATGAAGCACAATTTGAAATAAGTTTTCATGGTTACTGGAAAAAAGACAAAAAATGGGATCATTTTTGGCTGTAGCCAGTGTTGAAATTCAGCATTTTAGTTTCAAAAAGCCATGGTTGGTTTTGTGTGAGCAGCTCGATATTCCCTCATCATCTTTGTCCTCATTCACAATATCAGGGGGGTTTAATGAGGATCCAGGTGCCAAACTTTTGTATATTGCACATTTTGCTCGCTCCCACCATTATTTTATTCCAAATCCTCAGAAACCAGGGCATTTGATCACTTTTAGTTGAAATTCCAGTAGGAACCTGGAATTTGGGCTGGTCTCCTCCCAGGCATTTATCCCCCAAGGACAGGAGCAAGGGACTGATCCCTTTGTCTCCTTTTCTCCACCTGTTTTACTGCAAATGGGAAATGGCTTTAAGTGGTACTGAAAACAAGAATTCTGAAAGCTCAAACATCTCTTTTCAGGCAGCACAAGGCCTTGTTCAGGGAAGTTTTTAAGGATTTTGGGAACGTTGAGGGAAAATTATGTAAGAATCACAGCATATTAGGAGTTACGTGTTGTCCAGCTGTGAACTTGGACAGATTTTCCTTATCCTGACTGAAATCCAGAAATATCTGCATAAACAGGCACACAGACTTAAACTTCCAACCCAAAAAGCCTAAATGGTTCCTAGAGGCCTTTTGCATCCCTTCTGTGTGACCTCCTGTTCTCTGGGAATGCTTCAGCCAGCTCTCTAAGTTAAGCAAGTTTTAAAAGCTGCTCAAATAGGAATTATTTTTTATAAATTAGGAAAGATTTGTGTCCTTTCAGTAGCTACTGAAAAAAGAAATTGCTGAAGCTGCACTAAAACCCACTCCACACGTGGATGTAATAGTCAAAAAAACTTTTCCTTTCACTTGAAGCTAATCCTTTCACTTGAAGCTAATTTTCTGCCCTTAAAAAAGGTAATTTTAAAGCTTTTCTAGAAGCCCTTCTTCCTCCCATAAAATATTTATGTTCAACACACTGAGCACATATTAATTAACAGGAACCAGCCATTAGGAGGATTCATCCGAAACTGTACACGGTGTGTACGAGGCAGAGTTATTTTAAAAAGTTGATTTTCTTGCTGGCAGTGCCTTTATTTTGTGCTGTGGCCATGGCTGTGCTCAGCTCTGGAGGGGCTGAGCTCTGGGGGTGTGTGTGAGCGTGTGTGTGCGTGCGGCTGTTGTTCCTTTCTTCTCCAAATGCTTCACCACAGTAGGCGAAATGGATGAAACACAGAAAAAGAGAGACAATAAATAGTTTCCTAACCTGGCTTGGATAATGGAGAAAGTTCGTTAGATTTATTAATCCTCATTTTCCTTTGGACTGTCAGGCTTGGAGTGACAGTAAAAAAGCTTGTGACGACTTTGGCTAATTTGCACTCCATTCACTTTCTCATGAAAACCCATCAGGATGACTGAAGAACTGCTCTGCAATTGACCTTATTCAATGGCAGAGTGATATACTGGGAAACAGGCCAGTTTTTACAATGCCCAAAAGAGCAAATTGGACGGAATCTTTGTTCCTCTCTTTTTTCCCCTTTCCTTTTTATGCCAGTCTTGCTCTAGTTAAGCTCTCTCATTTGTTCCAGCAGTAGCTCTAGGGCTCAGGTCACCCTCTGGGGCTGCCATTGCAGGTGATCACTGGGCCGCTTGTCTTGGATGCAAAGAGGAGGGAGAAAGGGGAAGGCTGGAAGAGTCTGCTCGGAGAAAAAGTCTGAGACCTTGTTCTCAGCCAGATGTTGGGGGACAGGGCGCTGCTTTAGCCTCTGCACCCAGAAATCCCCAACAGGTTGCATGAACCGAAGCCAGGAGCAGGATTTTCGTGGTGCTCTTTGGGTGAGGAATTAAAGCTGGTGGTGGTCAGGGCAGAGGGGAGACGGGGAGCAGACTCTGTGCCCATCAGTGAGACTTTTCTGTGTTCCTTTTATATTCACACACAGCAGACCCAGGATCTTTCACTCTGGGAAAATGAGACAGGGTTAGAGTGGCCAGAGGCTGGTGGGGAGAGATCCCGCACAGGGGGTAGGGACAACTGTCCCCTCAAACCAACATTTAATGTTTTATGCAAGAGAGACCAGCCCTGAATGAGGGTCTGAGTGGGATTAGCACATGAACAGTCCATGGGCTGGCAGATACCGAATTTATCTGGGGCGCTGCAGAGAGGCAAAACAATTTGAATTTGAGTCTGAGAATGGGCTGATTTGGGTGAATTCTCTCTCTCTCTCTCTCTCTCTGGCTGAAGTTTCTGAAACTGCAGCTTCATTTCTAGGTTTCATCAAAAGTGGGGTTTGTAAAGATTTCTGACCAGTAGGATTAGAGTGATGTTTTTAATAGCAATCATTCCAAGCTGTACCCTAACTCCTGTCTTTACTGGGGTACCAAACGTGCTGTAATTCCCTGCCAGAGCAGCACTGCTGGTTCCCCTCCTCCTGACACCTCACACTGGGCAGTGTGAAGCTTTCAGGTGGCTTTTGATCACTTTGGGGACCACCCCAGCCCTGTCTGAGCCAGCAGCTCTGATCTTTCTCTGCAGAGGGCAGGTCCAGCCTCAGAGGCCAGACCTCAGAGTTACTGGTTCAGGACTATTCAGGTGCCTCTTGAAGCAGCAGAAGCAGCAAACCCCCAACCTGTGCCCCACATGCTGGAAAGGGAAATGTGGCTCACCTTGTGTGTCCCAGAGCTTCACCCCTGCAGTTGCCAGCTCAGCAAACCAGCAGCAGGGAAGAGCCACAGTCAGTCCTGGAGCAGGGTGGGAAAGACCCAGAATGGCTGGAAGGGACTTTAAAACTCATCTCATTCCACGGGCAGGGACACCTTGCACTCACCCAGGCTGCTCCAAGCCCCGTCCAATCTGGCCTTGGACACTTCCAGGGATGGGGCAGCCACCACCTTCCTGTGCCAGGGCCGCCCCACCCTCACAGGGAGGAATTTCTTCCTCATCTCTAATCCAAAGTCATTCTCTGTCAGTTTGAAGCCATCCCCCCTTGTCCTGTCACTACACGCTCTTGTAAAAAGTTTCTCTCCATCTTTCTTGTGGGCTCCTTCAGGAACTGGATCCCCAAGGAGTGAAGCAATTTATCACTGTTCCTCTTTTTGAGTTTTTCTGTTTTACAGCAAACTTTTTTCAGTTTACTGCAAGTAAAGAGAACCTGGTGGCTTTGTTAAACCTGAACCACCCAGCAAGAAACTCATTGCTCTTCTACAACTTCACCAACCGACTAAGCTCATTTTGGGCCTCTACTTCTGAAGGGGGAAGGTGGGTTTTCTTAAAAATTATCAGTTAAGAACCACACCAAACTTTCAGCTTTCCTGAAACACCTCTGGTTTATCAGTGTACAAACTCTTTTCTGACCAGCATCACTTTTTCTGACTTACATGAGAAAATAAGAGACATCCAACCGAAAGAACAGGATTGAGGAGACTTTTCTCTCTCCAAATGCTACCAATCCATCCCTCCCCTCACATCCACAAGGTCTGGAGCTCAGTGTTGTTTCAGCACAGAGTTTTAAGCTCCTGCAGGAAAGTTATAACCTCAGTGTGTTCAGGTTTTGGAGTTAAACCAACAGGGTGGAGGCCGAGGAATGAGGGGAAGAAGAGAAGAGGGCGTTTCTAACGGCATTTTTGGGGCAAACGCTCACATATTGGCACAGAGGATCTTGCTGTGTAGCATAAACCTGGAGAGGTGTGAGACGCTCCCTGAAATGCCCCCGTCACTGTGCGGGGACCCTGTCCTGTCACGGAGGTGTCTCTCCCCCATTCGGATCTCCGGCCGCGGATGGCCCTGGGTGGGGTGACTTCCGCCACTCGCTGTGCATTCACTGGCATCCTTCTGGTCCTCTCTGTCATCTCCTTGCCCTCCTCCTTCTGGTGCCCTCAGGTCCTCCAATTTCCCCTTCTCTCTCTATCAAATTCTGCCCATGTCCGCACCCTCATTAATCAATGTCAAGTCACAGAGTGTACAACAAGGGCTGTATTCTTCCACTGCCCCCTCAGCCCTCATACATCCCATTGTTCCAAAAAACTGATTCAGATGGCAAGAAAACAGCCGATGCAGCACATAAAAGAGATGAGACAGAAATGAAAAGAATCAAGGAGGGGAAAAAAAAAAAAAGGAGGCATTTTTTTCCCCTGAAACACTCGAATAAATACTCGGCAATGATAATTTAAATTATTCATACATTTATGAAAACATCCATTGAAAAGTGAAGTGTATGATGCTCTTTGTCTACTTTACTTGTCTCTTGTTTGTGATTAACCTTTACTGTAACTTGGGCTGGCAGTGCCACGATCACAAAGACCAGACTTTTCCTTCCATGGGAAAAAATGTTTCATCGGGTCCAAATGAAAAATTAAGTGGAGGTATTTAGTGCTGATGTGGCAATTTGGTGCAAAGCATTCAAGATGCAGAATTATCCGTGTCTGTAGCCCAAACACTGCCTAGTAAAAAAAAAATCCAAACGAGACAAAGCCAGCTTTTAGCAGCGTGTTCCCTCGCAGGGGAGTTTGACATAAATTCTACTTCCAGTCCCATGACATCCCTCAGGAGCTGGAGAGCTCAACACTACGGAGAGTAAAGGGTTTGCTGCCACAAATAAGGAGAATCTGGGTGTGTAAGAACGTGGACAAACACAGCCTGAAAAAACAGAAATGAAAAAGGCAGCTCGGTTATTTTAATTACAGCTCCCTAACTATGGAAGAGTTCCTGGACCAGCATTAATAACGTCATCAGAAAACGGGAGATATTCGGGAGCTGACAGCCTGTGGAAGTCCAGAAGAAATTTCTTTTGCCTGTCAGACAGACTTCTTCTGCTC
Organism: Corvus cornix cornix; assembly: GCF_000738735.6. NCBI lineage: Eukaryota > Metazoa > Chordata > Aves > Passeriformes > Corvidae > Corvus > Corvus cornix. The sequence continues at coordinate 3,643,106 of NC_046350.1, read as the reverse complement.
ATACTTTGTGGTCACTGCTTTAATTTAAAAAAAATCATTTTGTGGCAAGATCAGTATATTAAATATTGGAATATTAAATGCCAGTAGCGATAAACAACCTGATACCAGAGAAATAGAAATTTGAGAGGTTTTGGAAACTCAGCTCTGTGGGGATTGTATTTTTTGGTGTATCCCTGCCATTCTTCCAGGGTTTTGGGTTTTTTTTTTGCAGGGACCCAGAGAAACAGTCAAAGCAAAGCTTCTCCTCTAACATTTGTGTCGTGCTTGTAATTCATCAAATTTCGATCCAACTTCCAAACCGGAGCGGTCTGGAGAATGTCAGATAATTTATAGATAATAATCCAAACATTTTTATTCTCAAGTGAACATATTTAGCCCTGCAAATATGCATTTATGCCTTTCCATAACTGGTTGATTACGTGGGAGGGGGAGCCATTGTCTGGCAGTCAAAGCCAAGGGATTTTCGGCAAAGCTCTCCTTACTCTTCTGTTGACTCTGCAGTTGACTCTGTGTGTGACCTTGGACGTGTCACTTATCCTCTGAATGCTTCACTTCCTTCTGTAAATGGCTATAACAGTTTTGAGGACATGCAGGAAAGTGTGTCTGGAACTCAGGAAAGCATTTGGAGATTTCACTCCTACGAGATGCTGGTGGGTCCTGGCAGCTGAGACGGACAAGTCTCTTCACAGAGGGGTTTATTAAGCATCTTTGTGCCTTATTTTAGGGGTTTGATACATATTCTCTCTTGCCTATTTCAGCCACTTTCCACACTTGGAATTTGCTTTCTAATTTTTCAATCATTTTTCTCCCTGGAATTTGTGTCCAAGGTGACTCTCAAAGTTTTTCATTGCATCTATCTTGTCTAGGATTTACTGGGCTTGGTTTTAATGCTGCCTCTGGATTTGTCCTTTGCTGAGGTGAAGTATTTGCCCTTGTTTCAGCAGAAAACATTTTTAGTAAATCCACTAATGGATAAATCTACTAAGAGAGGCTGTCAGCCACGGGAGAGAGTATTTATATAGAAAGTGTGGTGGAAAACTGTGTATTAAAAGGAAGGAGTTGGAGCAAAAGTCCTAAATCAAACTGCTGGCAATACACTGTCTTGGTGTGTATTTCTTGCTAGGCTGTTATTCCTTCTTCCTGGAAATGATCCAGGATTTCCTGGCTCAGTGATCTGGGATACATTTCAATATACTCAGTATATGGAGCAGTGGGCAGACTTCAAACGGGTCTGGGATTTTTTTTCTTTTTTTTTTGAGGTATGGAGAGACATCCAAAATAGTGGTTCCCTTTCTCAGCTGATTTGCATAAATCCTCCTTCGCTGCTTCCAAGCCTTTCTGGAGCTCCTGAGTGAGCAGGAGGCACCAGATCCCATTCACACACAAACCAGATTGGCTTTGGGATCAGCCAGCCAGGGGCAGAGCCCAGACAGGAATTTTTGCACCTCGGCTCTGCTCACTCCCTCGTGGGTGAACGAACGCAGACACGGCCACGCAGAAACACGGTGACACCTCTTGGGAGCTGGGGAAGGGTCATTCCTGCACACCCACAGCCCAAAACCACACCCAAACTTCTCACCTTGAGGTTTGGGATGACGATGGTGAATTTGGGTTGGGTGCTTCCCGGCACAAAGTCATCCTGGGATTTGATCATCCACGCCCAGGTAACTCCTGCTCTTTGTTGGGCTTTCTGGACTGGGGGAGTTTAAAATAGATCTATTTATAGATAATCATTTAAAAATCGATAGCTTTGGGAATGGCTGCTCTGTAACACATTCCCTCCATGGCTGTCCCAGGCCGGTCCCAGCCCCGGCCGTGCCCCCTCCCGCAGCCCCCAGCACACTTTGCCCATAGAAGGTTTGGAGATGCCTTGTTGTGCTGCTCTCCCGCCTCCCACCCTCCCAGCCACCAAGCCTGGGCTCTGGGAAGGTGGCCAAATGCCACTGAGGACACTGGAGCAATAAATCATCCTCCTTCCAACATCTGCAGGCCCCAAAGGCGAGCCCCTGGCCGATGATGATCTCGCCTCCCACCCCCTGCTTTTTATCCTGTCCCTCGCTGACAAAACACCTATTGTCACAGCCTGAGTGAAGAAGAGTCCTTTTTCCCTCACAAAGGCCCTCTGAAGCCAAGTTGTGAGCTGCCAGAGAAGATGCCGAGGGCTCGGCGGGGAGTCTATATCTCACTCTTTTGCTCTGTAGTTCATACTTTTTCTCTCTCACGGGGGTCACCCAAAGCCTTTCACTCCGGCTTCATATTCACATAAAGACATCAAGAAAAAGAAAAACCACACCAGAAAGAATTATTAGGCATGGCTGTCAAATGCTTTATGGGGGGGTGGGGGGTGCAGGGGGGAAAGAACAGTAACTCTTTATGTGCTGGCATTGTTACAGGAGCTAATGTACCACTGGAGCGCCGTGCAGGAAGACATTACATGCCTCAGGAATTGCAGGGGCATTAGGCTAAAATATTGGATTTCAGCACAAGGGCGTTTGTTTTCACTTCTAGTTTCTTATCTGGGTTTTCTGAATTCCAGGAGGCTCTTTCCTGATCCTGTTGTCTCGAAGAACTTTTGGGGTTTTTGCACCTGAAGGATCTTTCCTGGCTGTTATTTGCATGCCAAGAGAACTGTGGGGATTTTAGGATCCAATAGATCGAGCTGCTCCCAGTCCATTTTTTTTTCCATGCTGAAGTTTAAAAATCACGACACTGTCATCACCAAACCCTGCCCAAAATATTGATATTTCCTCATGGAATGGGCAAAGCTGACTTAGTGCAAAGCTGAAGGGACAGCAGGGAAGACACTCCCTGCCCGAGCCCGGCATCACATCCCTAAAACACGGATTCACAATTACAAAATTGCCCATTCCTGGCAGATTTAAAGCTGGAAAGCCTTCCTGAATCTGCTGCCCATCTCTCTGCACCACTCTCCGAGGGAACTTTGGGAGCTGTGAGCTGAAGGCTCCGCAAACAAATCGCCTGCCTGAGGTTCATCCAGATGCCACGTCCCCGTGTAGGGTTTTAACCCTTTGAAGCTGTGTCCCCTTTCTCTGCTTGCTGAGAAGTGGGTGAGCAGCGCTGGGCAGGGCTTTAAGAAGATCCTGCTGCCTTGGAGAGGAAGATAAATAAAAAACTTCATTTAATCCTTTGGAAGGCTGAGACTGTAAAGTTAACAGTCAAGTAAGCTATTAAAATTTACAGCGCAAGGCATCAAAACAGAAGGAAAGTGCACATGGATAAAGTTTAAAGCATCCTTATAAAAAGCCGGAAACCTAACACTGCATTCCTACAAATTATTCCCTTAGCAAACATTTTTATTTCCAATTAGTAAAAGAAAAATTGCTAATTTGCTGCAGTTGGACAGGCCTGACGTCTCAATCTGCAAAGTGTCAGTGCTGTGAAAGGAAATGTTTCACACTGTGCTGGAGAGAGAGAGCGGCTCTAAAGAGGGTCAGGGCATTGGGCCCAGAAACCAGATTGACTGGCCATAGTGCTAAATTACTCACACAAGACAGACATTGTCTGCAGTGCCAGCCCCGCAGTACTCACTTTCTCATTCTTTCCCTTTTTTAGTTGGTGCTTGTGGAGGAGGTGAGGGGGTGGCAGGGATGGCGGGAGGGGGGCACGGAAGAGGAAGGGGAGGAAGGCTGCGCTCAGGAGGGGCCTGGGCTCATCCTCTGCTTCTCTGGGAACACACAGAGCCCTGAGAGCTGTGCAGGGGCGTGAAACACCCCCTGATCCATCTGGGATCATCTGGGGAACCCACTGACGCATCCAGACCCCACTGTACCACTCAGGTGTTGGCTGGGCTCAGGGGAACCTTGTGCTGGGGATGAAGGCTCAGGCTGAGGATGAATCAGAAACCCAGAACAAGTTTGGGTTGGAAGGGATCTAAAATCTCATCCAGTGCCACCCCCCTGCCATGGGCAGGGACACCTCCCACTATCCCAGGCTGCTCCAAGCCCCATCCAACCTGGCCTGGGACGCTTCCAGGGATCCAGGGGCAGCCACAGCTGCTCTGGGCACCCTGTGCCAGGGCCTCCCCACCCTCACAGGGAACAATTCCTTCCTAATACCCCATCCAACCCTACTCTCTGTCGGTTTGAAGCCATTCCCCCTGTCCCTGTAAATAATCCCTCCCCATCTTTCCCGTGCAGCCCCTCCACACCCTGAAGGCAGCACCGTGCCACCCCCAGCAGCAGCAGTGGCACCCCGTGCATGGCTGCTGTGCCAGGCACAGGTTTGTGTGACACCTCTGCCCACGGGAAGGGTGTAACCCTCGAGACATCCCCGAGACCTGGAGGATGCCAATGGTCCGGAAGGCAAAGCAAAAATCTGTGGTTTTCAGCACTGTTGTTGCTCCCTGTTTGTGACATCTGGGTTGTGTTTATTTCACGGCCTCGCCAAGAGCCCTTGAACCCAAGCACTGTTTTGAGTGGACTGGAACACTTTGACCAGGATGTCTGGATGAGCAGACAGGCTGGTATTTGAATTTAAGTAACTATTATAATTGTTTTATTAATCAGGTATTAAAAAAAAAAGGCCAAAACAACAAGATAAGGATCAAGCTCGCAAATAATTACTGCTTTCTTAATTACAACCTTCTTATCTGCCTGAGACAAAGGTTCTGACACTTTCGGTTCCTCTTGCTCTCGTTGTGTGTGTGTTGTGGGGAGTGATGAGCTGGAGGTGGAGCAGGGGTATTGAAGGTGGGAAGTGCCTGTGGAAGCTCTGGACACTGATTCCTTGGGATGGGCAGCGTGTGGCAGCACCGGATGGGGAACAGGGATGAGCTTCGTTGGCTTCTTAATGAGCTACTTGCAAATAACATTTAATTTTGCTGGTTCTTCTTGTAATTTCAGTGTGCTTGTGACTTCTCTTTCCTTTCTCTGAGGAATCAGCACCAGGCAAGCGCTTACTTGTGCTGAAATTCTTACAGAATTCCACACAATTTGTTGGAGGAGCCCAGTGCTGTTGGTTTTGCCGGGAGGAAGCACCTTGGCACAACAACCCCCACGGCCCCTCTCCCAACCAGACAGGTCCTGGGTTTCTTTCTGCTGATAATCCCACCAGGACCTTTGTTTCCTGATAAAACTGGATTCCACTGGAGAAACCCAAACACATTAGAGGCTCCATTACATCCTCTGCATCCTTCTTAAAACCTGCCCTGTGCTTCCTGAGCGTTAAACAGAGCAGATGCCTGCTGGGCTCCTCTGTGGCACAGCCCCAGCCCCTGCTGATAGCTGAGCAGCTGCCCTGATAACACAGTGACATTTCCAACGTGTCCCTATGAAAAAAGGGGGAAAAGGAGCTTGTCTTGAGTCAGATAACTCCGAGGTATGAGTGGGGCAGTTTGTTTTCGTCAAGAGTGAAGATGCTGGTCTAAAGAATCAGCTCCTGGCTCCTTGATTCGTGTGAAAACCTCAGCAGGCTCAGGGATTCACGGTCTGATATGGAAACGGGGCTGCTTAGTGGATGTGAAGGAAGGGAGAGGGAAAAAATCCGTTTATTTTGGGTCCCAGGTTTGAATGTTATATGGTGGAAAGCCAAATAGGTGTTTCCTTTTTGAGATGGGCCCGTCACGGTGCTACTGCCAGGGCAGGGAGCTCCAGCCCGCCGCTGAATCCAGCAGTGAGTTTCCTTTGAAGAGGCACATCCGAGCCTCTAGTACAGGAAGGAAAGGAGGGGAGAGAGTGATTCAAACTTTGGGGATGATTTAGGAAGTTTTTGCTGGGGCTGGGTGGGACGATCTGTGAGCCATCGTGCTTGAATGAGTAAGTGACCGCAGCTGCCTCCAGTTCAATTCCCCTTTTCTTTGCCTGTTCCGGGGCAGAACTTTGCCCTGTGAATTTTGAAAAAAAGAGTTTTATGCAGAAACTTGGATGGGAAGCAGCAATAAATGTTTTTCCCTTTTTTTTTTTTTTTTAATCATTCTGCTGCTGTCCAAGGAACGAGGAGTGAGAAGCAGGCTGAGCCCAGCCTCGTGTGTGCAGAGAGTTTGTGCTCAAGGGAGGGGGACTCGTGGCTCAGGAGTTGTTCAGGGTGAAGGAATTTGGTTATTTCTCAAGCCTCTGAAATAAAACCAGAGCTGCCTTGAGTCACTTGGTCATTTTTTGTTTCATTGTCAGGCTCCAGGCAGGAGCTGAGGGCCATGTGGGGGTGCAGACAGGGGCACAGCCCACGCCAGGGCCAGGCAGGAGCCTGGACACCGTGTTCCTCCTGCATCCCTGTGCTTCCCCCTGGGATCTGTGGGGCTGGAAGCGGTCCAGGCACTTTACATAAGCAAACACCTCCACCTGGAGCTGCTGCTGCCTCCACAACGGGCACATTCTGTCAGGCAGGCCCCGACGCCGTAACCTCCACCACAGAGGGTCACTTGGAATTTGTTTCCTGCATCTGGAAGCCCGGGATGAGGGCTAGGGAGGGGAGTCAGTGCCTTCCATCCTGTGGGGTTTCCTGCCTTTCTTTATTGATTTTATTATTTTTTGGTGACTTTTTTTGTTTCCTCCAGGCCTTTAGTGTCATCCTTCAAGCCAAAAAATTGCATTCATGTTCTCCCCAAATCGGTGCCATAATTACAGCTGTGTGTGGCCACGCAGGGATCCTTTGGAAACCAGATGTGTCGTTTTCTAAGCTCTGCTGCTGGGCCAGTGGCTGGCCACAGAAAGTGTACAGCACATATATTTATCTTTTTATGGAAATAAAAATGGTGTTTTTTATGGAAAAAAAAAAAAGTCTTCTGATGTCCAGAAACACCAAAGAAAATTGCTTTTGATCTGTAGTTTTATAAAGAACTTGTCCTAATTCCCTGTCGCTTGTGGTGTTTCTCATTCTCTTTTTTTTCTCAGGGAGCTTCCCAGTTGAATAAACCAGCACTGGAAGCCCCGAGGTGTCACTTTTTGTGGGGATCCACATGTTCCAGCAGCAGGAATGTCCAAGCTCCTTCTCTGGAGCCTCACCTTTGGCAGGTGCTGTCCCTGTGAGGAGCACTGTCCTTACCAGGCTCGGACACTCCCACAGGGGACATTTAATAAAAAAAAAAGAGAAGGCCTTGAGGGGTTTTGTCCCTTTTTCTCCTGAGCTGATGGCCCAAAATAATGTTCTGATGACCCCAAGCTGTTTGAGAGTTGACTTTTAAGACTCGTAACTGCTTGGCCAGGTTTGAGCCTGGCTCACTGTGCTCTGCATCCTCAAGTTCATTATCTGATAGAAATACTGCTTTAATATTTGCCCTTTCCACTCCTGCTCTGGGCTGTGGGACACTTGCTGGGGTTCCTCTCTGAAGCTGGGCACATTTCAGTGTTTCCCAGATTCCTTCCAAATTCAGAAAGCAGGATGGAGGTGGGACACAGCAAATGCAGGACCAGGAGCTGGATTCCACTGATCCCTGTGGGTCCTTCCAACTCAGGGAATTCTATGATTTTATGAAATGTGAAATAGATAAATCTCTCCAGAGCTGCAGGAGTTTTGTTTTGCTTTTTTTATCTCCCTCGAGTGTTTGTTTTTAGCCCTGTTCTGGTGGAGAGGACAGTTACACTGCTGCGAGATAAGCCAGGCTTCAAAGTCTGAATGGATGTGAGTGTAATTCTGAGCTTACTGGGGTCAAAGGTGCTTCCATCTGAGCAGGACTGACAGCCTTGTGGTTAAGTTTAGGTCTAAGGAGCTCGAAACTCAATTTCTAAATGCCAGAGCCTGGGTGATTTGGGACCTCACTTAATTTCTCATCTCATTCTGGTCTGTTGAAATTGGGATAGGAATCCTTCTCTTTTTCCATGCTTGCTGTTTCTCTTGCCCTTATTTCACAAGGTCTCTCAGGCAGAATCATCTTCCTGTTTTACATCTCAGTTGGGCTTTTGTCCTGGTGCTCCTGATAAAAAAATGCTGGGAAACTTGGTCAGGCATTGCCTGGGAAGTTCAGCCATGAGGTTTTCCACCAAGGAGCTTCCCCAGGGCTTGGAAATGTCAGATGTGAGCAATAAGGGAGAAAAATGGAGAAAATTGGAGTTTCTCAAATTCAAAGTCAGAGGCTCATCAGCAATGATTTTCTTTTCCCCATGGAAATGGTGGGGTTGTTTACTGAGGTTCTCTAAATCTGCCTGCTGGAAGAGCAGCACATGAAGAGAATTATCATTTTCTCATGCTAATTTCTGGCGTTTCCCAAAACAAGCATGGCTCGCTGAGGCTGCACCCAGGTTTGAGCTGAATTTGCTTTTTGGAGCAGACTGAGCCACCCTGTGCTGTGCTTTGGAGAACCAGTGGAAGGTGCTCCTGGCTTGTCCAGCCACAAAAGGCATTTCTCCAAGGGAATGATCCGATAAAGGTCACCCCGTGGCACCACAAAAAAAGCCTTGTTTGTGAAGCAGCTGCTGATTATCATTGGGGAGCAAATGGCTTTGAATTTTATAGCTCCTGTTATCTGAAACTAATAAAAACACAATGCAGTGACGAGCCGAAGGTCATCTCATCTCATCTCATCTCTGCTGAGGTAGGGAGTGCTCAGCAGAGCTCCAGATTATGCACAGGTTTTGTCTAATGCAGTCTGTAAATGCAAGTTTGGGAATGAGGGATGTAAATCAAGGGTGTCTCCTGTCCTTCCACACTTCAAAGTTTTCATTTCCTAATTTTCCCTTTTGCTTCCCAAGCTCCACTCTCCAGGAGATAACAAAAACCAAGACATTCCCACCTCGATCTGGTGCCATTGGAGTGGTCGTGAGCCACTTCTGGAAAATCAGATTTAATAGAAAATCCATGGAAACAATCCAAAGGCTCACCCACCTTGCAGGGAAGCTGTTGTGCCAAGTGCAACGTAAAGAGACAGCAATAAATCACCCTGCTCTGCACCTCAAATAGATAATCAATTTAATTGAAAGCATCAATAATCATAGTTTGACATTTATTACCCTCTGGATGTTTTATCTTTTAGGCAGGGGACAGCGGGGCAATGATGGATGCCAGTTCTGCCATGGAACACAATTATGTGGTGCAAGGAAAAGGGGTTTTATATTCTGCTAAAAAAAAAAAGCGAAGCAGTTGAATTCATATTCAAGCAGAGTGCAGGAAATCTGTGAGGAGCAAATGCATGGAACTCTCATCCCTGGAACCTGAATGCTGCTCTTGTGGCTCGTGAGATAGTGTTGCAAATGCTGCTTGGTGTGCTCTTTTTAAGTGATTTAGGACAGAAAATCTACAGGGCCAGGTGTCCCTCTACAGAATATAGAGAATACACAGAACACCAGCTTTTATTTTCACATGTGCACAAGCAAAAACCAAAAGTGAGGCCAGGAGGCCGGATTGTTCCTTCTTTGGCTGTATCTTACGGTTTTTGCTCACCTGCTCAGGTCACTGTGCATCCTCAAAGGTGGAAAATAGTGTGGAAGTTACACAGATTGTCTGGACAGAGGCTCTGAGAGCCAAAAAGGGGATGGAAATGTTCCTTTTCACCTGCAGAAATGTTTCCATACCTGCAGGACAACATCCAGGGCAGTGCCTGGATTAAACAAAGCAGTGAAGGCGAGTGCTGGGTGAGGAAAGCCCGTGGCTGTGCTCACACATCCTGGAAAGCTGCCAGGAATGTGAAAACCCCAAACTCCTGAAGGGGAGCCTTACGGAGCAAGTTCTTCCAAAAAAACCCCAAAGAGTTGTCTGTATCAGTTTGAATCAGGTGCTTCTTGTGCATCAGTCAAAGCAGGTATTTCACCTTTTATTTTTGGTTGTTTTGGGTTTTCGACAGCTCGGACTTTCAGAGTGAATTAAACCTTTAGTACTTGCACCAAGCAATAGATTCTGCACATGCTGTAAAGTTCTTTTTACACTTCCCCCATCCCAGGAGGCTCAGGGTGTTGAGGAAGACAAGACCCAAGTTTATGAGAATGTTCAAGTGCTGTTATGTTATTCCCACAAAGCAGCAGCTTCCTCGATGGCACACTGAGATTATTTGGCGAGCCAGGATCTCTTAACTCCGCTCACATCAGTGATTATTTACTTTGAGCTGGCAGTTACAAAAATGCTTTACTTCATTAAACCCTCTTCAGTGGCTTAAATACATTTTGTTTCCAGCAGCTGGGTACATTATGGACATTTCTTTGTCTATGATCTATTGGTGGTAGTTTGGAAGATGTAAACATTTGTGCTATTTGGCAAGATGGTTGTGGAGCCATCTTATAACCTCAATGTTCCTCTTGGCACGAGATTAAAAACTCCTTGTAATCAATGCTCGGGGCTGGATCTCCCAAGATTTTGCTCAGAACTTGCTTGGAGTGTTGGGTAACAATACAGGCTGTGTGTGCTCTTCAAAACCTTGCATGAAAAGAAAAAGTCCTTTTTTTTTTTCCCCTTCTGGTGCTGTTCTGAAGAAGCCCCAAATGTAGAGCCCAGTTTCATTCCAACAGCAAATAATTGGAGTTACTAAGGATAATCATGGATTTTTTTTTTTTAATCTCTTGGCCATTTTGGCACACTTCAGGCAAACCTTGTGCAGAGATTCCAGAATTGGCTTCCAGGGCCAGAACTGATTTATCTCCAGGACAGTGGGTGATACAGAGGAGCTGTTGAGGCGCCCCTGAGAACAGCTGAGGAAGATTCACCCATGTTTAGTGCTTCCCTGGTGCTGTTTTGGAAGAGGGAAGCAGCAGGTTTGAGTTTCTGGGGGGGATGTCTCCCACCTCATCTGTCAGGAATACACTGCCTGGGGGTGGAAGAGATGCCCGTGGCATCTGCAGTGCAAGGAATCCTAATGAGCTAAAATCTCCACATTCCCTCATCTCAGGAGTTCTCGAGGGGCTCAGTGCATCCTTCACTTCTAATCAGGGGGTTCCAGTCACCCAGAAAACCCAAGGAGAAAAAAAAAAAACAAAACCTTATTTCCATTTGGACTCCCTGAATTCCTGTCTCAAGAAAATGCCTTGAAATTGCCACCCACTCTCTGTCTGTCTGATTAAATAAAATATTGACCTTTTCCAAGCACAATATTATCATTCCAAGCATAATATTATCCAGTCCTGTCTGAGACTGTTTCTACAGCTCTTAAAAGGGAGCTCACCTGGCAGCCCTATCAATTCAGATAAAACAGCTCAGTGTGCCTTCCCAATAAAAAGCTGATTGTGTCTGAAGCTGGGCCACGGAATAATTCCCCATTAACTTTTCTTTCTAGAGAGCATCATTTGCTCAATATCACCTCAAAATAAAGGGAGGCAAAGTGCTGTTCTGTCCCTCTCTTGCTCTCTTTGCTTGCTCAGAGTGTAGTACGGGGAGTTCCTCTCCGAGTTCACTTTCCACCTCAGAGTAAGTCCTTACTCCATCGCTGAGCAGCTTCAGGGCAAGGGGCAGAGTGTGGCACACACAACAGCCACTCTCCTTGAAGAGACAGGAAATTACGATGCAGGAATGGATATTGGGGGGTGGGGTGAGAACCTTGAAATGTCCTTTAGGGAAATTCCTGTTTTCCTTCCTTTTCTCTTCCTCCCAAAAATTTTCCCCCGTTTGTGCTGTCATTCCTTCAGGGAGCTCCTGCTTTAGCTGGCCTGCAAGTCACAGGTTAAATGGACTTCTTAAAATTTGGGAAAGCCTCGTTGTGGTGTTTTGGGATTTTTTTGCTCCATGAAATGTTTTAATTTGGGGGGTTTTTATCCCTCCAAAATTCCATCTAGCTGTCCATACAGCTATTCCATAAAGCTGTTCCTTGTGGTTAACATGGAAAAGAAACACCCCAGCACAGGGAATTCCCCTCCTGCTGAGAGCCCAGGCTCTTCAGATGCGCAGTTTTTAGGTTTTTTGCTAAATTAAATGAGAGTTAAGTGATGTAAAGTTCCCTCAAGGCCCCAGTGAGAGGCTTCTGTGGTGGCTGCACTGGTCACTGCCTTCGTTTCCTTTCAGGAAAGCTCATCCTTATGAAGGAGCCCGGAATATCCGCACCTTTCCCCAAAAACAAACGGCACTCGAGCACCTCCACAGCAGCCTCATGTTTCTCTTCCAGCTCCTGGCTTTAATGGGCCATTTTTCTTCCTGCTTCACCCTGCCTGGTGATGACCTTGTCATGTTAAAGTGACAGTGAGGTTATCCTGCTGATGGGTATCAAGCTGACATTTCCCATCCTTTCTGTCGGGGTGCCAGGCAGGGATGCATTCCCAGCCAGCCCGGCCTCCCCTGGGCCAGGCCCTTGCACTCCTGCCTCTCCCAGCTCAGGCAGAGAAGCCAGGCTGCCAAATGAGACAGTGCATTTCCCACTCCAGACTCTGGGAATTGCTGGGAATGCTGCACGCTGGCTTGATTTCCCTCCAAGTGTGATTAATGACCCCGACCGCCGCGGGCACTTCGCTCCGGTGCGCGGCTGGGGTTACACCGGGGGCTGTTACTGGGCTGAAACTGGGGAGCAGCTCTAGAGCTGCTGTTTCCTGGGGGTTGGCAAATTCTGTGTGGAAATTCAGGGATTTGCAAGCTGGTTTTTATGTTTGTGTTTGTGATTTGACATGTGGGGCACTGGAACACTCTGAGTGAGCTCGGGGAAGTTGTGCAATGCTGGGGCAGAGGCAGGACTTGGCTTCTGAACCAAGATACTTCTGATTGACCCTTTGGATGTGGTAAAACAATTCATAATTCTTATCAGCCTTTGGAGGCTGTGAGGAAGAGAATGAAATGAGGTCACTTTTCTCTGTTCTTTCTCAAAATTTAGCTGCCTGATGATTACATTTAAGTAGGGATGGAGGCTGTCATTCAGTACAGGGTGGTGGGAGAAGCCAGAGCCAGCTGCTCTGTGTCTTGAGACCTGAAGAAGAAAATATTTTCCCTTGGAACATCTAATGCCAGTCCTTCTCCTTGGCACCTGTTTGCCAGGAGGGACGGAAGTGCTGAGGTTTCCTCCTCCCTTGATATTGGTGCCAATCAAAGCATCAGTGGCAATGCCTTGTCTGTGATGAAAGGGATTTTGTAAGAAAAGAGCAATAACGTTGATGTTGTCACAAAGGGTTGAAGGTGCTGCAGCTCTGCCTCTCCGAAGGGAGAAGAGAGTTTCTGGAAAGGACATTCCAACAGAACTGAGAGTCCCCACAGAGACACCAAGAATGAGACCTTGGGTGAACTTGGAGATCTTTTCCAACCAAAATGATTCTGTGATGAGCAGAACCTCACCCAAATGGAGGCATCGGTGACTGAGGGTCAAATCATGAATGATCCCAGGGACTGGATGGCGTCGGTGCTGAATCCATCCCATGTCCCTTTGAGGGCATTCCGAGACCCCTTGCTCACACCAGCTGTGACTGGACACCCAGGTCCGAGTGCACCGAGCTGCCTGTTCATGGATTTATCTGCCACTGCCTGTCCTGGGTGGAAAAGCTGCAATTTAAGGTGAGCTATGAGCTCCTCAGCCGAGCCCAGAGGTGCCCATCCGTCAGCCCCCGCGCGCCAGCGCTGCCACCGCGGGATGATGCACGGCCCCTCTTCATTTACTTATGATTATTACTGATCACCTGAACAAAGTGGGGATCAATAGATGAACCACGGGGGAAGTTCGTTTACATTATTCTGTCAATACCAAGGTCATTTTTATAACTAAAAAGGGTCGAGGGCAAAAGATGGATGGCTCGTGGATGAATTTAGCCATCCAATCCATTTACATCCCCACAAACAGCCCGGCTTTATCTGTTAACCAAAACATTGCACTTCACTCCTCAAGATGATTTTTTGCTGGGATAATAAATAGCTCTGGCTACATTAAGTGGCTGTGCAATGTGGGCCCATGGCAGACAGAATTTAGAGCTGATGACCTTAAACTTCCACTCTACTGCTGTTTTCTCTGTGGTTACAGTGAAGATGTGGCTGCTTGTGTCCAAGAATCTTGTGTTTTATTTCATTTATTTAGCTCAACAGTCTGTGCCAGGCAAGTTTCATGTTGGAGAGGAACAAATTGAGTAAATCAGACACAACTTAAAACATACAACTTCTGTTTTAATCCTCAGACTGCACACACTGCTCGGTGTGGGTAGTGTCTCTTTCATCTTTCCAGAATTCAGTTTTATAATGGGATTTCTCTATAGGAGGAAGGAAAGTGGAGGTAATACTTGTAAAGGGATTTTTAAAAGAAAAGCATAATTAATTTAAACTTTTTTTCTCATGTGTACTGTTACAGGTTTCTTCTCTGGGAGAAAGTGAGCAAAATACCAGACTTGGAGGTTTGTGCTGCTAACTGGGACTTGCTCTGCTTTCAGGGGTCCCTGTCTGTTGCCAAAGGGGGTGCAGTGGGGATGTGTTTACTGTGTAAATGTTTCATCTCCGCTCCTGGGTCCTTAAAAACCTCATTCATAGAATCCCAGGATGGTTTGGTTTGGAAGGAACCTTAAATCTCCTTTCTTTCCACCCCCACCATGGGCAGGGACACCTCCATGAGCCAAGGTTGCTCAGAGCTTCATCCTTCAACACTTCCAGGGATGGGGCAATTCTGATTATTGGTAAAAGCTGGGTTTTTTTGAGTGATGGTCACGAAGAGATGGTTGTAAAGATGGTGTTGGATTGCTGGGATGGAGAAGAAGAGCAGCCAGAGGTTCCACGTGGAGCCATAGGAAAGGGAAAGGCATCTCCAGCTGGATCCATGGGCCAGCACTGAATGAACTCCACTTGCTTTTAGCAAAACTGCCAAACTATCAAGTGAGTTTCTCATGCTCATTAACACTGGACTTTAAGAACCCGATAAGAATGCAATATAAAATCAAAGAGCCCCTAAAGACTGCGAGATTATATTTAATACTCTCCTATCACCAGGCCCTGAGTGCTTGGCAGGAGAAACGGTGACATTTCCTAATCAGTCCCCTCTCGTATTTGTCTTGGCTGGAAGTCTCCAGTCCTCAGCTCATTGAAGTCACTGCAAATTCTCTCCATTAGATCCTGTTTGACTTCCTGGTAGCTGCAGTTAACTCGATCCCAATGGCATGGAGGAGTTATGTCTTTAAAAATCAGCGATAAAAGTTGTGATAGCGGGTATGGAAATCACAGGTTTATGTTCTTTCTCCAAGTCTTTGTTCTTAAACATTCATTTTTCTTCGCATTATCTCCCCCTGGCATTTCCCTGAAGTTTGGTCTGTGGGTACAAACACATTATTTCATACTAAAGGATGATTTAGGATGTTCCTTTCTTTTCAAGCCCATTTGGGATAACCTGTCCTAAGTCACCTCTGCAAACTGCATTTTGTTCTCCTGGGATTTGGAGAACAGGGAGGATTCCTCTGTAAAGCCATGCAGGACACGAGCAAGTACAGAGGTGCTCCCTGCAGCAGATTTCCAGAAATTTTGGGCCGTGGATCCCTCCTAATTCCACACATTTTTCCTGCAGCACCGTTCCACCTTTTTGCCCAGGCTCCCAGCTGAAAAATAAATGGTTATAAAATGGTCTGTGGAGTGGCAGGGCTCTGCAGGCTGTTCCTGGGCCACAAACCACAGCTTGGCTGCTCCCCAGTGTTCCCAATTGTGCTGGGGTTGCCCTTAGCACTGAATGGTTGGTTTATTCTTTCCACTCTTTTCAGCCCGGGGTTTGTTCCTTGCCAGTCAGAGCTGTGCTCTTCGTCCTCCTTCCCTCACCAGCAAGGAGAGGAAATTCTTCCCCTCAGAGAAGAGCTTTCCTCCCTTCCCTCTTAATTCCAGGCACATTCACTTCAAATTCCCAAGGCAGGATATTGAAAATTTCCTCGAGTTAATAGGGCTCACAGATTTGCTTACGATAGAAAAAGGGAAGATTTTGGTAAATTGTTGGCCAGAAAACGCTATAAAATCCCTGTATTTTAACAATATGGCTGCAAGACCAAATTTTTAAGTGCTGGAATGGTTTTCTGTGGGTTTCTTCCATGTCTGGTTGCACGTCGGTGCTGTGATGTGGCTCTGTGGGTTGTTGGCTGCTGCATTCGAATGTATATTTATATATATATATTTATATATGTGTGAAGATCTTGGAGAAGAGAAGCTTTGGGGTGACCTAATTGGGGTCTTGCAGTACCTGAAGGGATCCCACAGGAAAGTTGGAGACTGTTTACAAGGGCCCGGAGAGACAGGACAAGGGGGAATGGCTTCAAACTGAAAGAGGGGAAATTTAGGTGGGATATTGGGAAGAAATTCCTCCTTGGGAGGGTGAGGAGGCCCTGGCACAGGGTGCCCAGAGAAGCTGTGGCTGCCCCTGGATCCCTGGAAGTGTTCAAGGCCAGGCTGGATGGGGCTTGGAGCAGTGTGGGACAGTGGAAGGTGTCCCTGCCATGGCAGGGGTAGAACAAAATGATCTTTAAGGTTCCTTCCAACCCAAACCCATCTGGGACCGTATGATAATGGATATAAAGTTGTAAAGAATCTCTTCCCCATGGAATAGCTGCCATGGGTTTTGGTGCTCTGTGCCTGGGCTGGGTCCCACAAGGTTCCTTTGTGCTCCTGGCCTATGGCCAGAAGAGCACTTACACATGGAAACCCTCCTGGTTCTATTCATTTCACTGATACTTCTTGCCTAAATACCTGACTGGGCCAGGGCCAGCCCACTCAGGAGTTGGCAGGATAAAACTTTTAAGGGAATAATTAATGGGAATTATGAAGAACAAGACTTGTAGCTTAATAACAGCGTTGTCTCCTGAGCTGGGGGGGAACTGAGGTGCAGGGAGGAGGTGACGTGTGTGAGCACTCGAGCTGCTGGACAGGAGAGGTGCCTGCAGTGGTGTCCAAACGATTTTACCTGCTCAGAAACCATGTCCTGGAGGTGGTGGGTGCTGGTTGGGGTTGGAATGAACTCTGCCAGGTTGTAGGGGTGCTGTGCTGCTCCAGATGTTGCTCAGTACCACACCTGTGTGTAAGAACTCTGGACAAAGGGTGGGACTGTTGGAGTGTCCTGTGCAGGGCCACAAGCTTGGATGACCCTTGTGGGTCCTTCCAGCTCAGGACATTCTGTGATTTTCTGACCTGAGACATTTTTTGGAGCCACAACAAGCTGGCTGGAAGGAGCTGTTTGCTCTGCGGGTCGTGCCGTTCCTGTGTCCATGCAGACAACGGGGCCATCACGTCACAGCCAAGCAGAGTGAGTCTGCCATTAACCCAACTATGAACAGCACAAAGCAGGCACAACAGGGCCAGAGCCTCTGCTTTCACCTGAAGTGTTCATGTGAACTTGTTTGCAGGTAAGCATCACAGGCCCTTGGCTAATTTAAGGCAAAAGAAGCATTTTTCTAGTTCTTGTTCTGACCCAGCTGCGTGGTGGTCCCAGAAGAAGAGGCAGGTTTGAGATGGTGCAGGTGGCACAGCCCAGGTTCCAGAGCTGGAAGTGATGACCCCAGTGTGCTTGGGGAGGGCCATTGCCAAGGGCAGGTGCCCAGGCAGTGGGTGAAACCCTGAAGTGCTCACTTAGCTTTGAGCATCACTGATGCCATCAGTGGCCTACGGAGCTTTTACTGAAAAATCAGGTGATCATAAAGACCCAGTTACTGAAGAGAGTGCTGTCATCTGCCTCCTGACTTCTGTGCAATTACTGGGCATTCTCTCCTTCCAACTCTGAACAGATGTAGAAATATCTGTTTAAAATCCAGACTCACAGAGATCCAGCAGGGGCAGGCTCAGGTCTGTCATCTTCGCCCCCAGAGTTTGCTGACCACACCATGCTTTGCTGAACGCATCAGGCTGTGCCTATTGAAGTTTGGGCTGGGGGCTTTTTCCCCCCTAAATGACAGTTTATCTGAGCTGGGGGAATGAATGGATAACGTTACTATTTACATAAGCTCATTGTGATCTGTCTCGGTAATGTAATCAAATTAGGGTTAACTGCAGCTGGAGAATGCCAGCTTGTAAACTGTTTTTCAAAAAGAATCACATGGTGTTCCCTGACATGTTTAGTATACATTCGGGGGGCTTTGCAAAAATTCTAGCACATCCCTAACTGGTGGAACTGAGGCAGGATCCTGTTGCCACCAATTCCCTGAGCCCAGGGAAGGAAGGGCGGGGAAATCCCTCACTGGTGGGGCAGATCCATCTCCAGCCCAGCCCTAAGGCACAGGCTCTCCTGACGTGGCTGCTGCTGACATGTTGTCTTTCTCCTGGCTAAAATCAACAGATCAGTTGATAGGAAAAGCATGTGGTGTAAATTTTGAGCACATTTAGGAACATCTGTGTTAAGTGCAGGAGTGCAGCCCACTGCACACGTCGAGCTCTATATTTAGTCTCGCGGCACTCGCATGAGATGAAGCCTAGCCTGAGCTAAAATTACCCAATGAGCAGATTTTCAAAGTATCTTTTGTTATTTTTTCTTAATAAACATCATATCTGGGACTTGCTTTGCCTGGTTCTCCCTCTGCTCTCTAATGGGGAGGTGCCATGGACATCCCAGTGTTGCATCATCCCCCTTCCCACATGCCGTGGAGAGTGGAATCCCGGGATGGGCTCTGCTCCAGGGCACCTGGTGTGGCTGTTGATTGATGTCTGGTGAGACAGGTGTCACCAGACAGTGTTTATTCCACACTGGGAACACACCAGGACGATTTTGAGGTGCTCTCCTCCACCCAGGAAGGTTTCTGGAGGTTCGTTCGGAGCCCTGGCAGGGTTTGGGCAAGGGGAGGTTTGGAATTCTGGCCTCTGCTCCTACACAGAGACTCCAGCAGTGCCAAGCTGCCAACCTGCTCAGCTGGAGC
This sequence comes from Corvus cornix cornix, assembly GCF_000738735.6. Classification (NCBI taxonomy): domain Eukaryota; kingdom Metazoa; phylum Chordata; class Aves; order Passeriformes; family Corvidae; genus Corvus; species Corvus cornix. The sequence continues at coordinate 3,624,477 of NC_046350.1, read as the reverse complement.
AGGAAAATGGGACATTCAGGACACTGGGCTGTGGGACATATCCAGGCCAATGCAGATGGTCTGTGGTGGAGCTTAGACCCACACTGTATTTTGGACATCTTTTTTTTAAACCACGTGTAAAGTAAGGATGAAATATTTAATCTAAACCAGTTCCTACTCTCCCCCTTCTGCTAAAATGCCTTTTCACCCATAGAATCACAGAACTGTGAAGGCTGGAAAAGACCTTTAAGATCATCAAGTCAGTGCAGCACCACCACCATGTTCACCATTAATTGTCCATGTTCTGACAGTTTGAGTGCGGAGATGGTTCCATCGAAATCAAAATTCTTCATGATATTGAGGTTTTTGTCCCCCAGAAGTTCTGTAATAGATGGAAACTCAAATATCAAAAATCAGCCATTTTCAAATATTCCGAACGAGCAGCAAGATCTTACAGAGGATTTTCTGCAAAATCGCCGTTTTGGAATGTGGATGAAATATTTTCACAGAAATTCTGTTCTCTAAGAACTTCAAAATTCAGGATCTGCAATGAACTGAAAGGCAAAAAAAAAAAAGGTTTGAGAGAAGGAACTTGCCCCTTGAGCACAGCTCTGTCCAAACCAACAAAAGGAAGCTTGTGTTGGCATCTCGATTCCGACTCAGGAATTCCTGACTCTTAAGCCTGTTTATACAGGGCTCCACCACAGCCCAATTTGCACTTCATTGGAGTTTTCTTTCCCCTCCATGTTTATGGTGCTGCTGGACGGGCGGATTACCCACTCTGCCTGCACACACTTCTCCAATTGTGTCCAAAGGCTTTTTGCACTTAATAATTACAGGCAAGTGTCTTCATTTGGAGGCAGCTGCGTCCCGTGGATGTTTTGGAGTCGTTTTGCATTTCTGTTTCAGCTCTGAAAGTTTCATGGCCTAATTCTCCAAAGGTTTTGGGGGTTGCTGGTTCCTGGTGAGAGCACTGGGAGCAGTCAGCATTCCCTGGAAGCTCCGTGACATCCAGGCCAGGCAGGATGGGTGTTTAACTCCAGTCATTCAAGGGGATGTCAGGGTGCTCCAGGGTCGGAACACAGAATTTTATGGCTCTGGGATTTGCCTCTTGATCCTATTTGCTCTCAGCTACTTTGGAAACCGCAGTTTCAACGTCCATTAGAGCTGGTGTAAAGCACGGAATGGTTTGGGGTTCTTCCCATGGAAACACAGCCCCTTGTTAGTGCAGCTGAGCTGGAGATTTGGCAACGGGCTGGGAATCTGTAAATCAGTCGATCTCACCTGGGCATGGCCAAAGGGGGCCAAGAACTTCATGCCAAACCCTCAGCTGCTGAAGTGCAATGAAGCCTCTCCTCTCTCTCCTCTCTTTCCTTTCCTTTCCTTTCCTTTCCTTTCCTTTCCTTTCCTTTCCTTTCCTTTCCTTTCCTTTCCTTTCCTTTCCTTTCCTTTCCTTTCCTTTCCTTTCCTTTCCTTTCCTTTCCTTTCCTTTCCTTTCCTTTCCTTTCCTTTCCTTTCCTTTCCTTTCCTTTCCTTTCCTTTCCTTTCCTTTCCTTTCCTTTCCTTTCCTTGCCTTCCCTTCCCTTCCCTTCCCTTCCCTTCCCTTCCCTTCCCTTCCCTTCCCTTCCCTTCCCTTCCCTTCCCTTCCCTTCCCTTCCCTTCCCTTCCCTTCCCTTCCCTTCCCTTCCCTTCCCTTCCCTTCCCTTCCCTTCCCTTCCCTTCCCTTCCCTTCTTTCCTTGCATATTCATCTCTGTCCCTTGGAGGTTTTTCCTGCTCTTTGGCAGCCCAATCACCTCCCCCTGGCCCGGGATCCCCGAGCACCCTGCCCCACCCTGTCCTCAGGGGTCTGTTTGACCTCAGCCATCCCGGATCCCCCCCCGGAGCGCCGGGAGCCGCTGGAATTCCCGGCGTAGGCCGCTCGATCAGCTCCGTTCCCTGTGTGTTTACCCTGGTGGGGTATCCAGGGTGATGCAAAGTTGAGGTACTTGACCTCCCGAATGTCCGCTGACCTGGAGCTAATCTGAGGTGGAGCACAGCAGCGATTTAATGACTTGTTCCACCACACCTCGGCTGGAGGGGGAATTAAGGAGCTCCCAGAGCAGCTGATGGAGCGCTGGGGGGCCGGAGCATCCCCTGCTCCAGAGGGATTCCCTCCCCCAGAGCCTGAGGGTCCCTGTTCCCTTGGTGCCCGTGTTGTCCACACCTGCCTTGTGGGAGAGAAACCTGTCCTTGTCTGCCAGGTCTGAGGGAATTATTCACAGAAGCGACACAAAATCTTAAAATCTAACAGTTGTGGTAAAAACTGTTGAGAGTTTTGGCCATTATTATCAATAATTTAATATTAATTCTTCCTCCTCCTTCATCATCGTAACAACAGCAAGAATAATCTCTATTATTTTATAACATTCTTAGTTGCAACTCAACTCAATTTTCTTTCTGTTCTGTTTTCTCCTCAGCAAATACTGACTGATCCCGAGGTGACCTCCCAGGAGGGCAGTATAAAAAAGGTAGGACATGGCTCAGTCTTCTGGGAGTTGTTTTATTCCCTGGCTTAGACACTCTTCCCTCACTTTTGAACCAAGGTGTCGATGGCAATAACGTCGTAAAAGTTTTCCAGTGTTTGCTGTTGCTTTTTTGGATTAAGTGCTGTGGTTCTGTTGGCGTATTTTTCTGTCTTTTTGTGATTCCAGTCATTATGAAAGAGAAAATAATAGTTTGAGGTGTTCCTTGATTCTGCTACAACACAAACAGCTGCTGGGCCAAAGCGAGAAACCTCATTTACCTTTTTTCCAGTAAAAGAAAATGTTGGTCCTTTGTTAAAAGTGCTAAATTTTTGGAGGTTGCTTCAGCATGTAAATGTGGCTAATGTGAAGTCCAAGGGAAAAGGAGCAGGTCTGTGCTTTTCATCACATTGTGGGGCTCGAGCTGTAACAGTGACCAGATAAAATGTGTTCCACACTCAGCCCAGCTGCACAAATGTCCTCACTGGAGCTGGGAGGCAGCCTCAGCATGGCAAATTTGGGTAGCCAGGCTGCTGTTTGGGTTGGGGTTGCTCTCAGAAGCACTAAAATGAGATTTTGTTGGTTAACAGCTCTGCTAATTAAAGCGTTACAAGTCAGGTTTGATTAGAGCCTCTCAACAGCTGGAGCTTGTGTGTCCTCATGGAAATAAGGAGCTGGTTGTGACTCCTTTTATATGGAATTGTCTTACAAAGGATGTTCACAGTCCTGCTGATGAAGTTTTTGAATTCTCTGAGGTTGGACCTTGCCACAGCTGCCTTTGCTGCTCTTCCTTCGGGCGAGCGCCGATGCTGCTTCTCTGCTCTGAAAGATGAAAGGAATCCCTTGCTTCCCTCTGCCGAACAGAGGGAAATGCAATCCTTGCCAGGCTCCACAGTCAGGCTGGGAAAAGGGATTTAGACACTTGTCCAGTATGGCCTGTTCTGTTCTTACCACGATAAAAAAGAAAAAAGCAGGTTTCATTTTCGAGGCTCCCAAGAGGAAACACCCTCTGAGCGCGCCGTGACCTCGCCAGGGACCTGTGGCACCAGGGCTGAACTTTTTACCTTGGGCACCTCCATAACTCATGGGGTGTCTGTCCCTGCCTCTGTGGGATCCTTTTGTCTGGACAGACGTGGTGACAAGGTGGCAGGTTCTTATTATCCCCCCACACTTCTCACAAGGACGGAGGGAATTCTCCAGGGCCCAGTTATTTCTTATTCAGTCTTTAATTATGATATCACAAATGAACTCTCCATCCCCACCTCCAGGATCTGCATTACCCCAAAGAGAGCAGGAGTTGTGTGAAACAGGGAAACACGAGACTGGCAGTTTTATATGCTCAATCCATGGGTTTATATTTAAACTTTGTGCTTTTATTTCAAGGGAGATTGTTACAAAAAACTGCAGGTCTTTGAAAAGTGCCGTGTCCTTAAATATTTCCCCGTGCAGCAGGTATAAAACTGGACAATTATGATATTTGACAAGGGGGGAAGGCCTGGCCTTCCACTTGTGTCTTTTAAATGCATTGTAGAGAAGCACTAGTGGGAGTTTATGAGGTGATAAATTTATTGAAGGATGGGCAGTAGGGTTTTACAGCTGGGGTAAAGGAGGTCAGAGCAGTAAGGTAAAGAGTTCAAGTCTAAACTTTATGGCTTGTGAAAAGACTACTGCGAGACAGCTTTTCAGTCAGGAGAAAATGAAAACTAAAGAATGAGAAATCACTCTGGACAATTTTTGTAGGATCTCTCAATTGTTTGGAAGTAGCACTCTGGCATTTGGCTCCGGTGGCACAAAACCCTCTTGGGAGCAGATTTCCTTTTCCAGCCTCTCTAAATCATTCAGTTGTCATATCCCTGAAGACACAATAGTTGAGATTTGACTCCAATTTATTCCTATTCCTTCAGAGATGAGTTGGTGGCAAATGTAACTGTAGTGGGTGGCCTGATTTAAACTGGGAGGGGAGGAAATCGGAGCTGCGGAGGCCATAATTTCAGTGCCTCCTTTGACTGCTGCATCACAGATTCAGAATTGGGCACTAACAAGGACTAGAAAGAGCAAAAAACAAAATCTGGGATGCAGAGAAAAATCCATAAAACCAGGAAAAAGCTGGGAAGGGAAGGTGATGGCAGTGAGAGGTGCAGGGAGACGTGCAGGAAGCAATCTCTGCTTAAAACTGATGCCAGAACTCTCTCTGCTATTAAGCTCCCAGGAAAAAAATGCTCTTTTACATAACTTCAATGAACTGAAAGGCAGTGAAAAGTCTGAAGATGCAGCACAGCAGAGCCTGTTATCTGGTAGAAAAAAACAGGCTCTTCTTTGGCTTGGAGCACAAAGAATAAGTATTTCCCACTATATCCAGTATTTTTCAGTTCGTGTTACTGTTATTTCTGCTGGGACCACTAACCCCACAAAGCTGATTTCTTTGTTAGAGGTGGTCTGACAGGAATAATTCATTGTCATTAAAGGAGCCATATCCAGGATCATTTTCCATATCTGTGCAGCTCCATGGACTGAAATTGGTGTATTCCTAACGAGCTTGTATCACCTTTGCTTGCTGATATTTAGTTTAATTCAGACAAATACACATGAGCTCCTCATCCTGTTGGTTTAATTTTAAATCACCAGTGGTGGAAGCAATACTAAAACAGGAGAGTCACTTATTTTGGTTATTTTAGTGACCTGAATGCAGACACTCAGAGACAAAACCATGAGTTATACCTGTGGGTTTATTGTCCCCTGCTCCCAAAAGTCTTTTTCCCAGCCCATGTCCCTGCACTCTGTTTATTTTCCTTAGAGAGCAGCTCAGTGTCCTCTCCCTCTGAATTTTCCAAGCTTCCCCACTGCATTTAATAAACGGAACAAACAGCTCGTTGTCATTGTCACCGTCCCCGTGTTCATTTTGCTTTAACTCTGAGCTGAAGGATTTCCCCTTCCTCCAGCAGGAAGCAAGGCCTGTGTCCATTACACGCCATATTTTTTTCCCCAAGTAGATGCATTTCTCTCCCCTCCAAGGGTCACTTTGGATGAGGGCTCCAGAATGCTGGGGAAGGATTCTCTGTGTGTGCAGAGCTCCCAGCCAAGCTCCCTGGGTCGGGTTGTTTTTCTGACCGTGGTGACAAGGGACCTCAGGGACTTCTCTCTTCAGTAGACTCTCTATTTAGTTTCTGTTTACTTAGAGGGAATAGCCTGAGGGGCTACTGGAGAGAAAACATCTGTGGGAGATAATCTATAGAGTTATCTATCTATCACTCTTGTCGACCCTGTCTCCCCTGAGAGCAAGCTGAGAGACTTGTAATAAAAAGGCATCGCTGAAGAGGCTTTAGGGACAAATAAAGAGACATGTTAAGGGCCAGCTGAAAAAGGATAGAAGACATTATTAAAGCTCAATAGCCGTCTTATCAAAATCCAATAGGATAGGCATTTGGCAAAAGGCTTTAAATTTATTCTTTGACTTTCTGGAGAGCTTGAATTTATCCATTAACAAGAATGTGCTGCGCGGGGAGCGGGAGATGCTATCGGCTTCAAAAGGGTTGGATTCAATCTGGCATTGTGCAAAACACAACAAAAACTGAAGACAAAACCAATTTCCCCCCCCTCCTTTTCTGGCCTCATTCCTACATTGCCAGATATTAGAAGCTGTAAATATAATGCTGATGAGGCTGCAAAATAAAAGCAATTTAAGCAGTTTATTCTGCACTCACAAATCACACTGATTTTTATTTTTTTTTAAATAAAGTTAATTTTAGAAAACTGGGTGTGATTAGAAATTCTGGTCCCTTAGAAAAGCATCAAGTAGCAACCAAGAAACCCAGGTATGAGGAAAGCTTTCCGCTCTAAAGCAAAAGTAAAACCCCAACGAGTGTTTTGCTGCTGCAGATGCGAGGTGGGATGGGGCCATAAATCTCCCCGGGTTTATTATTATATCCAAAATGCTACAGGTCACAGGAACCATCTGATACTTCAGGAGCACATTGTTCGCACAGGGATGATTGATTGATAATTATGATAATTTGCAAAATGATTATTTGGGTATTATGGCCGCGGCTCGTCCCGCCGGGTCGCTGTGAAGACATTTTCTATATCACGGGGCCGTCAGGAATGGCCTCTGGCAAGGAGGGATGTGGAGAGGTCTGGCCGGGCTCTCCCGGCGGGATCTGCGGGGCTGATGAATGATGACCCAGAGGAGTAAGAAATCAGACTTCAATAAGCAGTCAGGAAGGTAGTTAGGGACGAGCAAGGGAACTGTTCACTGTCTTTTGTGCAGCAATTACTGGGCAGGCCAAACCCCCCCAAGGCCTGAGCGGGGGCTGGCAGCGCATTGTGCACCCTGAGAGAGCAAAGCGGGGAGCTGAACCCGGCCTGCTCCAAGCTGCTGCCCTTGCAGCACAAATTGCACGTGCCTTTCTGCACTTAACGGGGATCTATCATCCCCAGCTCATGGAAGGTGTCCTACAACTCTCAGGGAAGATTTAAGCCCACAGTTTGCAAGGATTTTTCTTCATTTTCCTGTACGTTGGAGAATTGCCCCCCTCCATCCTCATCCTGGAGGAGAATTTACACAGAGCTGGGGGTTAAAGATGCTCCACAACCCCAGAGCAATCCCAGATATCAGAGCTAAAGCCCCGTTTCTCCGGGGCTGCTGCCTCACTGTTACTATTTCAGAAAGAGCTTTAATTTGCTTGTTTTATAGGTTGTATCTTTATGAAATAAAGGTATATTTAGCGGCCACAAACAGAGGCAGCTTTGAGTTGATTTTTATAATCTTTTCCTGAATAGACTTGCGTCATTCCAATAAGCCCTGGACAAAAGAGTGGACAGTTGTCTGAGAGTCTTTTTTATAACATTTCTCTCTTTCTATTGTTAGAGGGCTGGTAATAAAAGAACCAGGAGTCCATTAATTCAGTGAATGAACATATAGTAAAGTCAGTTCCCTCTTGAGAACAATAATGTTGCGGTCAGCTTAGGTTTCCATGGAAACTAAGTACTTCTAAGAAGTTTGCATCCTTGATTTTGCTGAAATGAAGCATGTAAAGTAAAAAAAAGGTGTAAAGCTGGCATGGAAAAGTCGGCAAAGGACCCGATGGTTAAATTATTTCGCAGGAATAACACTGTATGTTGAATTTCTGTGATACAGATGTTTGGGCTTGGTTGTTTAGCGAGTGTGGGTATGAGAAATGGCTCCACAAAGAGATCTCGGGGGGGGTTGAGCCCATAAATCAGGCCAAGTTAGGAGGACTTGCAGTGGTTAAGTTTGCTCTCTCCATATCTCCAGAATGCTGAGGCAGCCCCAGGCACACGCACGGCACAAGGTGGAACAGTGGCAGTCCCAGGGCTCCCACAACTCCAGGCTATGAAGTGGTTAATGCCAATCTCCCATTTCTCTGCAGCAAAGAATGTGGATTTTGGATACGACGTGAACGCCTCACGCAGTTTTAAATGAGATCTTTTTGTGAGAGAGTTGGTTCTTCTCCTCCTCCCTCCGGTGCAAACCCCGGAGCTGTGATGTCGAGCTGCTCTCCAGCACTGATTTATCACCTGCTGTCTGATTTCCCTGGATTGCTGGGGCTGAGGAGGTGTCCAAAATGTGCTGCACGCACAGCTCAGGTGACACACGGCTCCAGCGAGCAGCATCCTCGGGTAAAAGTGTCCCTGAACTCCAGGAGCAGACTTAGGAGAGGTCACCTTGTCCTCATGATGCATTTCAAGCCCAGACACACAGGCTTTGAGTTAGAAACTGCATTTTTGTGGAGATGAGGAGGCAGGAGGCTGCTCCCTTGGCAAAATAAATGATTTAGACTCCTTCCCTGTGAGGGTGGGGAGGCCCTGGCACAGGGTGCCCAGAGAAGCTGTGGCTGCCCCTGGATCCCTGGCAGTGTCCAAGGCCAGGTTGGACGGGGCTTGGAGCCACCTGGGGTGCTGGAAGGTGTCCCTGCCCGTGGCAGGGGGGGGAATGGGATGATCTTTAAGGTCCAACCCAAACCATTCCATGGTTCTGTGATCAGGGCACAAAGGAGACTCATTAAGACATTTTGCTGATTAACCACTTATGCTGATAACACATGCAAATTCGAGATTCATAAACTTTTTATAACCAAGAGCTTCCTAAAGAGTGTGAAACCCTCACGTGCCAGTCCCTGCTCCCTTTGCTTGGGGTTTGTGGGAACGCTCACAAACGCACATTGAGCAGTTCCAACACAAATTACCTGTTTAAACATAAAGTAAAGAGTTAAATTAACAGTTTTAACACTTCTCTCCCAATCCTCCTTTTCTCTCTGTGTCTGTGGAACTCATGTGAGTGCTCCCCTGCTCAAAGCCACGTGCACTGTCACACATGAAATGCCGACACTCGACATTCGTGTTTGCCCGCTCGCATCCGAAGAGTTTTTAATTGTCTGCACCCCTTGGAGCACAGGCTCCTTCTCCCTGCTAAGCCAGGTGAGGGGCTGGCATTTCCACCCCGCCAGTGAAACAATATTCTGGATGATTAGGAGGCATTACAGCCCCGGCTCAGTTTGAAAATGCCAGAATGCCCCAGAGATCCCCATGAATCTGCTGCCAGCCGGCCCCTGTCAGGGCTGAAGGCAGCACTGTCTGGAGCCCAAAATCAACTTCAGGAAGGTCATGTGAAAGAAAATCCTCAGTCATCAGGAAGCCCTTGGCCCCGTGGCCTTTCTGACATTTTCTGACAAACCTTAAATCACCAGAGTAGACAAAACATCACAAATTTTGGAATGATGGCCTGTGGGATTTCGGGGCTGTGTGGTAACTGGGAAGGTAACACCCCCCCCGCCTCCCCTCCCTCTGCTCTGCAATTCCTCCTCAGATCCTGAGCTGAGTGTGCCACGAGGTTTTGCTGGAATTAGGTCCTGGAATCAGGTCTGGATTTGGAGCCACCCCTGGGGTGGGGTGGGAGCTGATCCAGCAGCAGAGGCAGGACCTGCCCTGTGCCAGCTCCAGATCTTTACATGGAGCAGGGAATATCCCTCAGTGTGGGAGGAGGGATCCTGCTCCGGGGGGAATCAGGAGTCGGGATTTATTGGGTGGTCCCACACCTTAGAGAGGCCAGATGGTTCCGTGAGCATACCCTGGGATCCTGAGGGCTGTGCAGGATTGGGTTAATCCCATCATAAGGAGAATTTGGATCAGGCAGGAGCCTCTTGGAGCTCGCTGGATAAATGGGAAAACCTGGACAGCAGCTGGGGAGGGAGCAAAGGGGGTGTGGGGGTGAGTAACCACCAGCCTGACTTAAAGTTGGGTCCAGCCCCGATGGTGCTGCTGTAAAAATGAAAGCCAGTGGAAAATAATTAAATATAAATATACATAACATAACACAATCAGAAAATGCTTTTTGTTGCGTTTTTTATTTTTCTTTTTCATACCTTGCTCTAGAAATAAACCAAGGTTCTGCTGAGCAGTGAAGGTGGGACTGTTGTCGCACACACCTTGCAGGACCACAGTGTATTTTGATGTGTTTTGATTTTTAGATTCTACAAGATTTCTATGAGATAATAAAATATGTGTTCTGGGGGAAAAAAAAACCAAAACCAACCAAATTTATTTTTCATGGGACAGTTTGGGAAGAAAAATATAGAAAAGTAATCACAAGAAGTCAGCTCCTCTGTGATGTTCAGTGGTGCCTTCCCTCTGGAAGTTTCAGCATGGAAATTTCAGCAACGCTCTGTAAACATGCATATAAATATATAAAATATATATATATAATAGTAATAGTAGCAGCAGGAGGAGTCCAAATGAGGTGCTTCAATCCTTTCTTGGCTAACCCAAGCGATTCATTTGTTTTATTACTTTTTTCCCCTCCTTATTTTAGCCTGTAACATGGAATAGAGAGCAGAAACACCGAAAGCTGGGGAATAGATTAGAAACTCATTTATAAACTTCAGAGGAAGTTTTCCTCTTGCTCAACGCGGCCTTGCAAGTAACTGAAATTAAGAAATCTTCTGTCATGTGGAGGCATCCTCTCTGCTAATCTTCTGGAGTTAGCTGATTATTTTAGGGATTTGTTGCCATGAATTCTGGCCTTGGGCAGGGGAGGCGAGTTTGCTGCCCAGCGTTTTTCCAGCTCATTAATAACTGCTGCAGAGATAGCTCTGCACTGCTGCTGTCAGGACATCTCAGACCCTGCTCAGTGCAATAATTCCTTCTGTTCCAGAAGAAAAAAAAACACAAGGCCTGAAGGAACTGCTTCTCTGAATTTCCACTGGAATTTCAGTCTTAAGTTTCAGCTCCTCTCCCCCAGAGCGTTGGTTCTTCCTCACAGAAAGTCTGGGAAAACTCTGGAAATTTGTGTCAGTGCTGCTGCCTCAAGGTAGTTTTTAGGACAGTGCTGAATTCTTCTTTACTTAAGTATTCAATTTAAAAATGACTCAAGAGGAATTTTCATTTCTTGAATGTTTGCCCTTCCAATTACTTATATTTATAGGTAAAACCAGGAAAGTCTTGACTTGCATTGTTCATCTCTTCCCTTAATACCTGATTCCGTTTTTTCCCTCTTTCTGTAGCTCTGCCCAGAAATAAGCTGGACTTTTCTCCTGGTTATCTTGGCAAATCCAAGCAGTCTCTTGCTCAGCTCCTGCTGCCATGAAATGGAGATTAATCACTCTCCTTGTCACGGGAATCTTAAAAAAGGTGAATCCTGGAAAACTTCTGTGCTGAGGCCGGGGTTGCCACGTGAATCCATGCACAGGGAAACACAACCAGCTGGACACTCAGCTCTGTCTGGGCTTGGGATGCTCCCCACACTGACCTCATTCCTTTTTTCTGGCTGGGTGTCTCTTTTCCACCCAAATTCCTGTAGGAAACGGAGCTCTGGAGCAATCCTGGAGGTTATTTCCCTGGTTTCCTGCAATCCCAAGCAGGAAGGATGTGCAATTTTTCCTAGGGAGGCTGTGCTGTCCCCAAGTGAGATCCTTCCTCTCAGCTTTGTGTCTGCTGATGACTAGAACATGTCCTCGGAGCTCCAACGTCAATTTATTCCTGGCAGTTTATATTTGCCAGTCCTTTTGCCAACAAAAACTTGGAATTGGATTGGTGTCCCACCCTCCATTCCAGGTCTGCTGCTCACCATATGCTAGTTGGCTCTTTGCTCTGATGGCCTTTCCTGCAGACCCCAGAGCATCTCCTGCTAGAAATGGGTACAGACTGGGCACTCCCAGAGTAGGAAATGTGGGATTTAAATCATGCTCATTTTTCTGCTGCATCAGAGCTGTCCAACCATCCAGCAAATCCCATCCTCATCCAGGAGCTGGGTTGGCTTTAGGCAAAACACTTCATGTCCAGCTGGTGTTCACACAGCCCAATGATCCATTTGCTATTTAAAGCATTTAATTCCAAGAAAAGACACCACCAGGGTCAGTTGTGGCCATTTTAAATCGTATTATCCTGATAGCACGATTTTCTCCGAGGAAGGAAGTCAGAAAAATGAGATTTATTGTGTGACCCTGGTGTGTGTCCACATTACTGCTGAGCCCAGAGCAAGGCTTTGACCACTTGCAATATGAATATTTGTGTTCTGGTGACTTCGGAGTGCTACGGGGAAAAATGGCCATGAAAGCAGAATATTCTGAGATGATTTTCAATGGTCCTTTTTGCTCCATGATAGGAAGGTCAGCAAACGAGCTGCTGATGGATGTCAGGGTTTGCAGCCGTGTTTGGTTTGGAAACTCACTCTGAAGTCTGGATGCATCTCTGAAATCCATCAGAACCCCTTTGGTCTGAAAAATATCCATGAAAACCTTGCACATGCCTTTATTTTTTTTTTTTCTTTCATAGATTTCTTCTAATTCCTCAAACTAACTGGGCTGGAAATACCCAAGGAATAGATTTTCTTGTTGCATTTTCTCTGTCCTGTTTGGAATGCCAGGGAAAGCCTGGAAGTGTTGGAAGCTTGTGCACAGAAATGATGAGAAAAGAAACTAATGGAGTTTTTCTTTGAAAGTTCAGAAGTCCTTTAGAGCTGGAGAAGGTTTTGAGTGTATTTTGCTTCTTGCAGAGGAGTAGAATTCAAGAGAAAGGACTTTTTTTTAATATATCTACATGGATTTGGTGTCCACAAAGCACAACCACAAATTGATTGGCATAATGAGCAGATTTTAGGCTTTTAAGAGGGAGAGGGGATTTTCCAGCTGCCTCGCTCAGCTCTGTGGTAAAATTATTATTTAGCATCAGTCAGAAAACCTGCTGGACTCTGGGTAGGACACAAACTCTGCTGATCTCACTGACCTCCTGTATCTCTGCTGTTCCCTCAGTCTTGTTCTTCTTGTGCTCCTTTTCTGTGATGCTGAAATGTGTCAGGCTGGATTAAAACAGCTGTGTGTTTGGTGCCTCTCTCTCCCGTTTGAGGATAACCAAAGCTCTCTCTCTGTATTTACACAGTCAGGATTTACCTTTGTAGCAGCCCCATTCCCCCATCCCTGCGTTGTTTTCAGTCCCATAAAACAGCTCACCTGAGTTCTCTGTGCTTGCCCAGGGCTCCCCCCTTTCAAACATCAAATATTTGTTTGCTTTTTCTTTAAATATCAATGAATAACCATTTCCTTAAAAAAAAAAAAAAGAAAAAGAGTAAGAAAAAACTGCTGAGCATCTCAATTCACTGTTCTGCTGTTGTGAAACTACAAAGCTAACGTGGTGGCAGAGGGAAACCCTCTTTCAAAGGCACAGAAATCCTTGAAATAAATTAATTCCATCTGATTTTGTGTAAAATTTCTCCAAGACAAGGAGGTGTCATGCTGTAAAAGAAGCAGCTGAAATTCATACTCTGCATTATGGGTCGCTCATCTGTGTCACACATCTGTCAGAACAAGACCAGGAGGAACCAGCCTTGTAGCAAGAAAGGTTTGGGGTGGATGCTGAGAAAAACGAGAGCCTGGAATAGCTGAGAAGCCGAGCGGGCTCTCTGGGGAGGAGATCAAACACCTGCCACTGCAGGCTCTGAAGAGGCTCAGCCAAATACCTGCCAGGCTGGCCTGGATATCCACAATCCTGCATGAGAATGAGGGGGAGCCGGGATCACTTCCCCAGCTCCCTTGCAGGCACACGGGTTTTCATGGTGCTCCTAAGTTTATCTTGTTGATCAGTGTGAAAGGCGGCCGAGGAGGCAGGAGCCCCACTGTCCTTTCATTCCGCACGTGCAGCCCGGAGCGCACGGGATAAAAACGCGAGCTGGGGGCACGGAAGGCTTTTCTTCTCGTTTTAGACTCCTTTTGCTTCCCTTTCATGGTGCCTGGGAAGTGTCGTGCTCTTTGTGTTCAGTTTTCCTTATCAGCCGAATGTTTTTCTCCGTTTTCAAGTGGATTTGGTGCTCAGGAGAGCTGGCAAGTTGAGAGGAAGGTGATCTGAGGGGCTGAAAGTCCTGAAGTCCCACGTAGCTGAGTTTTCCAGCATGGAAACCAGTTGATCCAGATTCTAAAACGTGTGTTTATACACACCTGGATAAGAGGAAAGCAGAGGAAAAGGAAGGAAAGGAAGGAAGGAAAGGAAAGAAAGGGAGAAATGGAGAAAGAAAGAGAGAGGGAAAGAGGGAAAGAGGGAAAGAGGGAAAGAGGGAAAGAGGGAAAGAGGGAAAGAGGGAAAGAGGGAAAGAGGGAAAGAAAGAAAGAAAGAAAGAAAGAAAGAAAGAAAGAAAGAAAGAAAGAAAGAAAGAAAGAAAGAAAGAAAGAAAGAAAGAAAGAAAGAAAGAAGGAAAGAAAGAAGGAAAGAAAGAAAGAAAGAAAAGAAAGAAAGAAAGAAAGAAAGAAAGAAAGAAAGAAAGAAAGAAAGAAAGAAAGAAAGAAAGAAAGAAAGAAAGAAAGAAAGAAAGAAAGAAAGAAAGAAAGAAAGTAGAAGTCCTAGTACTTGGAACTGTAACCCAGAGTTCTGAATGAATAGATTAAGTTAAAACCAGGATGATAGAATATGTGATTGCAGCTGCAAGGGAATGCTGGAATGCTCAGTGCTTTCATAAAGAAGATTTAAGGTGTCGAAGCATTTTTGTGTTGGAGCGTGGCAGTTCTTTGTCCTTGCGGCTGACATTGCTGAGTTTCTATGTATCGTTGCACTGGGTGGAAACATCCTTTAACTGCCAGACAGCACTTACCGATAAGGCACCAATTAATAACGTTGATTTGAAAAGCCCGAGAATAGGTGAGAAAGCAAAGTCCTTCGGTAAGTCATATTTGCACAGCATTAAGAGTCCCCTTTTACCTGGCCCAGCAAACACGGCGTCGGGAGCTCCGTGCCATTGAAAAGCTGAGAGACTCTAATGATACGTGCAACTGATAATTGCCACTCCTCGCTGCTCAGCGCCCACTTATCGTGCCTTTTGTACAGGCATACCTCTGCAACAGGCAGCTCCCGGCAGATGCGGCTCTCTTTCCTAAATACCGAGAGGGGGGGATTTTGATTTTGATTCTGATTTTCCCCTGCTAAATCGACCTGTTTTATCAAAGAGGTGAATGTCGGGGAGGAATCAGCATTTCCTTCAAAGTTGGTGGCCCTCGAATGGAAGGCTTTGCGTTGGGTCTGGGAGTGCAAACAACCCCCTCTTGTTTGCTCAGCTGATGCCACACTCGTCCCTCAGCGCCGGCAGGACAAGGCCAGCACTGGTTCTGATGGAAACAAAAAGCCATTAAACCCCGCGGCAAACGCGAAAGCAACTCGCTGAGGGAATCACAGATGATTCCACACAGCCACTTGTGGGCTTTGGTGAGAATCCAGCCCGGCCCAGGCAGCTGGGACACGGAAGGTGTGAGGTGGGGACACATCTTGAGCAGAGCAGTTGCCGGCAGCCGGGCACGGAATGCGCTCCATCATCTCTATCTTTGTATGTTCCTGTGCTCTTAAAAAGCCATAGAAATGGAATTAATTAGAAGTAGATGAAGCTGTTTGATTAAAGGGCTTATTTGTTGCCCAGCCGTATGTGGAGGTATAGAAATGCAATTAGTTAGAGAGTGCCATTAGCAGTGTCAGGGACCAGAAGTAATAGAGCTTAACCCTCCCGGGAGGCTGCTGGGGCTGGGATCCCGGGCTGCAGCACCGGGCTAACACCACTACAACTGTTTTTCCCTCTTAACTCTTTCCGTGGAAAGATTCCCAGCAAGAGCCAGCCTGTTCAAACATACGCAGTGCCAGCTCTCCCCTCCCTGCACTCAGCAGGCTGGAAAACAAGAAGTTCGACAAAGAATTGCTTTTAAAATATGCAAAATGCATCAATTTGTCAGCTTTCAGAAATCCCTTGAGAGCGTGGCTGGGAGTGTCAGGCGGGTGAAGTGTGATCCTGCTGCAGCATCTGTCCGTGTACCAGTGACCTGCAGGGCTTTGGGGCGAGACGTGGTAAAACCCACGGGACGGAACAGGAGCCTTTCCCAAGCGACACATTCGGGAGCTGCACGGGGCTGCTGCAGTTTCACTTTATCAGGTGCTGCCTAAGTTCACCTCGATGGCATCAGAGTTTATCTGCCTGCTGGTCAGGCTGCACTTTGGACACCTCCGGGATCTCTTTAAATGAGTTTTGTGTGGTCTTAATGCTGTTACTCCTCGAGATCTGCTGGGTATGAGGAGAGGAACGTTGGCTGAGCCCTGACTTTTGAGGTTTCAGTCTTCCTGCCCAGCACTTTTTGCTGCTCTTTCATGGAAGTTGTAGTGACTTAAGTGCTGGAGTGTGAGTGCTCAGCCCCACCTTCAGCACGGCCAGCTCAGTAACGCGTCCACAGCCGCGGGATTCAAACATTTTCTAGGGAGAAACATCCACATATGGGATGCCCTTGGGTGAGAAAATGCTCCCCAGCATCAGCCAAGGTTGGGGTAAACGCACTGGAAACCACCCGAAATGTATCTGATGCATCTGTCCTTTCCCTTGAGAAAGTGCCGCTCTCCAGATGAAAAGAAATGCACTTCATATTTCAGCTGATAATGAGAAGTTAATAAAATCGGGATTTTGTGCAATGCAGGACCTCTGACATCTTAATCTTTATTAAAGAGACTTAAACTACCAGGAACTGCTGGTGCTGACTGGCACAGCCAGACTCGAGAAACACCAGGAGAGACTGGTCAAATGAACTGTTAAACAACTCTTCCTAATCCATCAGGAAGAAACAATAAGTGCTGGAAACATCTATTTACCATGCATCAATCACGCTTACCTAAGCAATTTCTAAGTAATTATACTTCTGTTATATAGTTCCTGAGATGACTGGTCTGAATGAGACGTTTGCCTTATTAAAACAAAACAAAAAATTCACTTTTCTTGACAAATCAAATGTTGTTTCACATTCTGTCACAGTAGTAATTTTTCTGGACATGATTTCTGCTAATTGTTGTGTTAAAATCCTGTCTGGAATTCAAATAGCTGCTTTTCCCTTTTAAAAACTTGACAAAAGGCGGGGTTTAAAATTTTGTAAGTGGTAGAGATTTTGTCTGTCGAGTTCTGCAAAGTCAGTAAAAAAGGTATTTGGACCAGCTCACCGAGATGTGACCCATGGGAAGGGAATTTTGGGGACAGGGAGAATAAAACTGATCTTTGTTGCAGTGAAAGCCAAGTGCCTTTTTCCTTATTTATTTCTATTTCTGCCTGCTTTTACCCCAAGCCACCCCTGCAGGCAGGGATGGAGGCTCTGGTGGTCTCCAGGACACACCAAGCTGTGAACAACCATCTCGTTCCTATTCTGAAGATTTTGCTTGTATTTTTCCTGGCCGACAGAGCATTCCAGGCTGATGGATCAATTAATGGAGAGAAGTTTCTGTACATTTTATGCAGCCATGTAAATGCAGTGCCTTGTGTCTTGTTGACCTTTGATGTTTGAACATCACGGAGTTATAAAAACAGATATAAATATGTGTGTGTTTTACAGACCCATCATTGTGTGGGGCTTTGAAATGTCGTTTTCTAATCCACTCAGAGGAAGGGGAGGGATGGAGTCTTTGTCAGTATCCAAGCAATTAGGATAATTAAAAAAGAAAGCTTATTGGGTAAACATGCTCTTAGATTGTGACCTCTTAATTAATGGACTACAGGGAGAAATTACAGCGGTGGCAAGATAATTAACACATGCATTTAAAAAGAACTATTAGACAAGGGTATTATAGGATAGTAAGACACAGATTTGAATCACCGAAGGACTCTGGAGGTGAACAAACACGGTGGAACAAGACAAGATTTGCATGTGTGAGTGCCCCAGCACACAAGAGGGACAGATTAGGATAACTTTGTTATCACACCCAGCGGCTCCTTTAGCACCACATTCCCCCAGCCAAGGGCTTTGAGTCCGGGCTGGGTTGTGTGGAGTCTCCCAGGAGCAGAATTCCACCATGGGATGTGTCCCCATTGCTGATAATTCTGCTTTTTGCAAGAGGGGTGTTGGAAACTTTGCTCCCCTTGGCAGGGACGTTGACGCCCATCAGGGAGCTGTCGCTCTGCTTCGTGGCACTCCTGGTTTGGTGGCTCTCGCTAGTCCTGACAACTCCAGTCAGTATTTTGGAAACTGGATTGGTCATTAACAAATAAAAAAATAAATGAATTTAGGAATCAGATTGTTTCCTTCTCAGAGTAGAGTTTGGGTCATGTCGGGTCCCAGTCAGTCTTCACCCCCACTGGGGATAGAGCTCTGAACAAGCCAGAATACCCAAAGCAGACATTTTTTGATTGTTTTGCCACTTTCTGTCACCAAAACTGTCTCATCCATGTCAGGTACAAAGCGGGGCAGGTTGTGAGGGGGGTTCTCAGGCTCTGGCTTTGTACACGAGCACCCAGATCAGTGTGAGCACTTACATGAGTGATGGTTATCAGTAATGTTATCAATAATTCACTGATGTAGGGTTTAGGTGCCTGAGCAGAGCAGCAGCATCCAGGCATCTTCCTCACCTGGGATCATTTCCCACCACCGCCTTTGGGGTTTTTTTCCATTTTTGAGAGAGAAGGGCATACTTAAAGCTCTGTGATCCCCAGACCTGCCTCTGCAATGGGGCTTTTATCTCTGCAGAGTGTGTTTCTGGGCTGGCTGCAGGATTTCCCCTCTCAGCAGTGCAGGGAAGCAAGGCTCACACCATCAGAGTCTCTCGTGGGTTGCTCAGTGTCTTGGGAAGGGTAGAAACACTTCACAGGCGTGTCCATGCTGATGGAATTGCCCATGGATCAAGCAAATCTTGCCCAAACTGGGGAGGAACTTTGGATGGGCTATGGAGGTGCTTGGTCTGGGTAGAAAAGATCTCAGGGTGCACACACTGTGCCATGGTTCTGGGCTCTCTAACCATGGAATCCCCTGAACTCTCATTTATCAAAAGAACCCACTGCAGAAAAGTCAAAACCCAAAATGATTCGTGCTTAAGGGATCAAAGCTCATGCCCCAAACGTGCACACGAGCCAAAGCTGGATGATTAGGTACAGTTTGAGGAACATGTGATTTGCATAAGTCCCCACTCCCCACAGCATCCCGGGGAACAAAGAGATGCTCTGCCAAGCCAACATTTCAGGGATCCCACCGAGCACTTACCCAAATCCCACCCACTTCTTGGTGAGTCTCAGCACTGCTGCTTTTGTCTGAATATAAATGTCCCTGCTCAGTGCGGTGTTCATCCTACCTGGGACATTAAGAGATGCATGTGGACTAAAAAAATATTGAAAAAAAAGCATTATGAACATTTGATTAGTGACTTGGGCCCCAAATTTTTAACTAATTGAGCACATTAAATGGTATGTCTGTGAAAGACTAATACAAGACACTTTTCAAAGCTTCTTTAATAAAAATTCTATTTGGGATTTGACCATAATGGCTATCCTTGCTTGCCAAAACATGACTTCTTAGCAGGTGACTTTCATCAAGTACATCTGAAATAGTACCTAAATGAATTAGCAATAAAATGGACTTAGGCCGAGCAGTAGGAGCCTCCATTAATCTTGGGTTAATCACTAAAGAGATGCCATTCACTTTTCTTAAGAAGTCACATTTTTCTCCCCTTGCTGGCGACCAGATTTCATAAAGTAACATATTTCTAATGAAAGGGCTCTGCTTGAATTAAAACCCTGAAGGTTTATGCAGATTTTAGTTTTGATTACTGCTGGCATGGGCTCTTAGCAGACTCCGGAAGGTAGGGCCGCAGTGAAAGAGTCCCAGCATGCAGTTCATAATATTCTTTGAAATAAAATAGTGCACTTGTACTTAGTGGCTTTAATCAGCTCTGACTTTTGATAGTCAAACAATAGCTAATTACAGTAACACCTGCCTTCTAAGTCATGTCATGTAGGTTATTGCCAACAAGAGACCTTGTATCTTAGCTGCGTGATTATTATAGAGTCTAAAACCTATCTGTTCAAAAAAGAGGGGGAGAAGAGCGGAGTTTGGTGGCCATTATCCCTCTCTTTATTGTCTGAGGCATTTCTGGCTTTTCTGGTGGTGGTTTGCTGCGTTTGAAAGGCAGAGAGTTGGTGTTTATGGCTGGGTTAGAGATGGGAGTCTCGGGGAAAAGGATACGATTCGCAGCCCTGGCTTTTCCGTGCAGTAACGGGAGATAACGCTGGGTGTGTGCGGCCCCAAACCCATCTGAATGTGTCTCGATTTTCAGTGCAACACAAAATTTGAAATATGTTGTGAGCTGGTTGTATCATCGGATCTCTGGCGGGCAGCCACGGAGCAGAATTTTATTTTGCTGTCATTAAATGCACTGGTACGGGAAGGGGAACAAAGGGCCATTTATTCCAACCTTCATCAGTTCTGGGAGGCTTTCATAAAATAAAAATACCCAGCTAAGAACCCAATTTTGAAATGACAGACCATGATTCTGGAAAGAAATCCACACTTTTCCCCAAAAAATATCTGCCTCTGTTGTGAGGAATTGAGTCGGACGAGTTTCCCTGTCGGGTGGAAGCCATAAATTATTGTCTCATTGAAGACTCTTTTCTCATTAATTTTGCCAGCAAATAAGGCTTCGTTTTCACAAACTCAGTGAAGTGAATAATATCAGATGTTTGCCAGAGGGTTCCCAGGAGCCACAGCTCCGTGTGTCGATCCTGGAGGGATGCTCCCCGCTCCAGACCAAGAGGATAACGGGACAGATTCGGCTCCAGTTCTGCCAGATCAGGGCTCAGAACTGCGGGAGCAGGGAAATGAAAAGGCTTTAATGATCAGAGCATTCAGAGAAATCCTGGGAGTGGAAAAGGGACCAAATGGAGCCATCCTCGGATCTTGTTTTACAGGGTGTGTTTTATGGGCATGTTTTAGAAAAGTGTCTCGGGTGGGTGACACCCAGGCAGGGTTCCACTGCTCTTCCTCCATGATTTTGAAGGCAAATCCATTGAATTCTGGGAAGAGTATAATTCTCAGATAGCTCTGCTCTGGCTGACAATAGAATCCCTCAAAATATTTTGGGATTTTGGCAGGATGTGGCGTATCTCTGCCCTGGGCTTTTCACCTGGAATCTTGCATTTCCTGCACCATAACCCATCAGATCTAAGTACCAAGGACGGCTGTAGGGGGGTTGAATTTCTCTTTACAATCAGACTGTGTGTTTAAAAAACCATTCCTTATGAGGAATTTGCGAGGGAATGTATTCAGGCTTACCTCAATGAGCAGGGAATTCATGTTAAAAGGACGTGTTGTAAACGCTGCTTCCCAAAACCACTCCTAAGTTCAGCCTTTAACTTGGCTTTTCCCCTCTAAGTTATTCTTTCTCACTCCATCATTTGTCACGTTAACCTCAAACTGTGTAGCGAGAAATCTTCTTTATATCAGTTACCATGTTTGCCATATCTGATCAGCGTGATTGATCATGGCCCCAGCCACAGGTTGGTAATAAGCTGTTTTGAGAGAGACACACATTTCCCCCAGGACAAAGCTGGCATGACAGCATTATAAACCAGCCATTTATCAAGCTGCTCCCAGGTGGTCACTGTCGGAGCACGGCTCGGCAGCCTGGGCTTCCACGGAGCTACGGGGGGATGGACCCGGGGCTGGTGGGCACCGTGCTGCAGCTCATGCAGGAGACAGTAACAAATGACACCGCGCTGCAGGCGGAATTGGGAGTGCAAATGTCACGCCTGGAGTCGGCCAAGTCCCTCCTCGGAGCTGCTCGGGGTGGCAGCGGGGCAAAACTGCCACGGGACTGCTCCATAGGCAATTCTGGGGGCTTTTGCTGTGCCCCAAGGGGAAGGGGGTCAGTGCTGCACAAAGTACAGATGGAGCAGACTCATCTTCATCACAGCTTTGCAGCCCAGGGCTTTACAGAGTCTGTGTTTGTGGGGAGGCTGGAGAGCATCTCCTTCCACAAGGAAGGGCTGAGGGAATTGGGAATGCTCAGCGTGGACAAGAGAAGGTTTGGGGTGACCCAAATGTGGTTGTCCAGTGCCTGAAGGAGAGGACAAGAAGGAAGGAGATGGAATTTTTACGAGGCCCTGAAGTGACGGGACAAGGGGGAATGGCTTTACACTGACAGAGGGGAAGTTCAGGGTGGATATATGGAAAAAATCCCTGTGAGGGTGGGCAGGCCCTGGCACAAGGTGCCCAGAGCAGCTGTGGCTGCCCCTGGATCCCTGGCAGTGTCCAAGGCCAGGCTGGATGGGGCTTGGAGCAGTGTGGGACAGTGGAAGGTGTCCCTGCCCATGGCAGGGGGTGGAACAAATTGGTCTTTAAGGTCCTTTCCAACCCAAACCAGTCTGTGATTCAGTAAGATTCATCTTCTGAAGAACTGAATAAGCTGTTACAAAACTTTTTTTTCTTTTACCCTCCCCTGTGTTGTGTTCCCCCCACCCTTCCCCCCTTTCCCCTGAATTTTGGTAAAGTGACTTTTATTTTACAGCTTAAGTGTGTAGTTATTCCCAGACTGCACAAACTGCAATTTTTAATCTTAATGATAGATTTAGTGACCACTGAAGTGTAAAATAAACTACTGTGGCCTAATCAATCAAATCTGCATAGTTGAGAGAAAGCACCTGTATGAGGCTTTTATATCAGAATGTCTGTAATGGTAATAGATGTTTATTAGCAACCATAAAGCTGTTTGAATTTAATATCTCTCTAAATAACACCAACAGCATTAAAACAAATCTCTGAAGCAAATGCAACTGCACCATAAATACCCCACAATGCAGGGTTTAAAAGCCATTACAAGAATCCTGTGAGATTCATGGCTTGTTCTGTGGCTTAGGACACTCAGCTGTGAGGGAGCAAACACTTCACATGTGGGAAAGAGCCCCTGGAATAAAGCATTGCCCAGGTATTTGGGAAGGGATAGATTTTGTATTTTGGCACAAAATGTTTTGTTAAATGCAACAGGCAGTGGAGGCTTCCACCAGGGCAGTGTTCACATCTGAAATGTCCCTAAAAAGAAATCAAATCCCATCAGCTTTCAGGCCAAGAACCTCCTCCTGGGCAGTGCTGAGGACTCCGAGGTGGTTTTGAAACACTGAAGAGGCTGCAAACACTCCAAACTTGTTCAAGTGCTCGTCCCTCGTAGTCAGAAGTGAACACAAAGTACCTCCCGAGCAGATTTTTAGGTTTCCTTGGCACTTCGATATCTGTGGAAAACAAACGTGTGGTTCTGAGAAAACTGTGTAAAACTAAAATCATGACCAGACCACCGAGGCCATGAATGCCCTGTCAAGGATTTAAAGAATATTCAGGTTTTGTGAATTTGAAACAGTTCAAGTTTTCTTCTGTTTAATCAAGAGTTCTTCTTCCCTCCCTTATTTACTGGAATGTTAAAAACATCCTTGGGGGTGGTTATAAGCTGGAGAATTCTCAGGGAATATGCTTTTAAATCCTGAAAATACGATTTTCACCGAGGGTGGCTGCTTGTGGACTGGGAAGTGTTTTAAAAAAATATGAGCCACTCTGGGAACTTTTGCTTGGCAGCTTTATGGGAGGATTGGGGTGAGAGGGAAGCTTTCCCATGGATCCACAGGCAGGGATGGGCTGCACTGGGAGGTGCTGGTCCTGCTGAGGTGCCTAAAGCCCTTCTCCTGGAGTATGGACACTGAAATCCACACTTTTATGGGATATGGAAGCAGATAAACCACAGTTCTGGGATCCTGATGCAGCCTGAGGTCGGGAGCCCCAAGAAGTGGTTGTTTTTTGGGTAACTGTGGTCAGATCAAAGCGGTTGGAAAGAACGGGAATATTCAGCTGGGGCACGTGGGGAAGAACAGGGACAGTGTTCCCCAGGTTTGCTCCCAAGGTCTGGGACTCCCACGGGGAACATTGGGGTGCTCTGTGCTCTGAAACAGCCAGCCCAGCCCCTCCTGGGGGATGCCACATCCCAGGATTGCCCAAAAGAAGTGAGGCCTGAGCGGGGATTTTTCCCAGCAGAGGAGGACAAAAGTCAAGTGAAGCTTCAGCCTGTTGCTTGGAGGGAGCAGGGAGAGGGCATCTGGTGCTGGAGGAGCATGGCTGAAATCTCATCTGTTTCTGAAAGGGCCTGGAGTGGCAAAGGGAATCCTCTGCAAGCATGGAAACGCAATTTCAGGAGTCATTTTTGAGGTGTTAAAAAGCCAGGTCAGGCTCTGCAGTGCTGGCACAGGGGGTGCTCCCACTGCCTGCTGACCTTCCTGGTGCAGCTGTCGCTTCCAGACACTGAGCTGCATCTCCAAGGAGTCGGGCAGGGGACTGTCTGTAATCCCTGGAGGTGGGCACTGTGGCAGGGAGGGCTTGGAACACCCCAGCTTCGTGTTTGTGCCCTCCCCTGAGCAGGAAACCCCCTGGTTCCGCTGGCACGGCTGGCACGGGGGAGCCGCAGACAGTTTGGGGAGGAGGTGAGAGACTGAGAGAGAAGCCTATCACCTACCAACCCCCAAAACAACTGTGAATGATCAAACTGAATGCTGCTTATCATTTGTAGGAAGTGCAGGGTTGATATGTGGCCTGTGGGAGGTGTTAGGAAGAAGAAGCTGCGTGGTTCGATCGCGAGCGACGGAACAGCTTTTCAGCAGCTAAATAAGGACTCTGCAACACCAGAATGGTTTCTGTTATAAGGAATCATTTCTTATTTCGCTATAAATTACAAAACACCAGCACCACCCTTCCAAAAAAACAAAAAAGTGGCTTGAGCAGGAACAATTGCAGGAGACAGCACAGGGGCTGCCCGGGTGCGATAACGAGCCCTGAGCTTGGCCGGGGAAGCGGAGGGGCAGCAGCCCCCCAGCACCAGGGATTTTCCTTTCCATCAGAGAGAAAAAAAGTTTCACAGAAGGCCAGAGAGGGTGGGATTGGATTGTAGAGGCCACAGACCAGAGAGAGTACCAGGAATTATTTCAGGGAATTAATGGAATGGTACTCAGGATTCATTCTGGGCTGGGCTGGGGAAGCCACCAGAAACTGTTCCGTGCCTGTTTCGTGTAACTGTTGAACTGCTCCTACAGGAGGTGTAAAGTTTTGCCCATTGTTTCCCACTGCTGTTGGTTTTGTGCCACCTTTGTCCTTGCAGTCACTGGAATTTTCTCTGCTCTCTGTTCAGGCTGTGAGTTCACCTTGAGATCCCTGGGAATCCCCCAGGTGTGAGCCCAGCTGTGGAACTGCATGTGAGGAGCTTGGGGAGCAAACAGCAAACCTGGCTCAGCTCTTCTCGAGCCCTCCTCATGCTCTTCCCTGTTTCTTTTATGTCTTGCTTCACTCTCAATTTAGGAATTCCTTGAAACAGGACTTGGTTCTCTTTGTCACTTGGCACGTCCTCCAAGGTGCCAATCCCTCCTGGATTTTCCTGGGTGCTCTGACAGTGTCCTCAGGGATGCTGGAGGAGCTTCTCACTGTTGCTTTGTGCGAGGCAGGTGTGAGGTGATGAGGACAGAAGCAAGGTGTTGTGGGGCTGTGAAGGGGTTCCAGTGGTTTTTGTGGAACTTTTCAGGGCTGTGAGCAGCTGGGTGCAGAGCTGCCACCATGGCTGCTGGTTTTCACTCTCTGCAGGATGAGAAAGGGGTGAGCTGAGCTCAAAAACTGTCGCAGACTTGTCTTGCACTGAGTGCAGCAGGATGAGGGAAATTAGGACAGAAAGAAATGGAGACACTCCATGTCCAGCCTTGCCTTAGGTGTGGAAAGATAATCCAGCTCTTGTGCATTGATCCCTGCCTTCTGAACGAAGCTTTAACAATATTTCCTGCTTTGTGCATCTTGTCCAGAAGCAAGAGACCAAAACTTGGCCATTTTCAAAGCTCCAATATTAAATTTTGGTGCAGGCTCACAGCTCAGACACAACTCTCCAATCTTGAATGTGTTACTCAATGAGAAGAATAACCACCTTGACTAATTATTCTCTTCTCCCAGCAATTAGTGACAGGATGAGAGGGAACAGCCTCAGGCTGGGCCAGGGGAGGCTCAGGTTGGACATCAGGAGGAATTTCTCCATGGAAAGGGTGGCCAGGCCTTGGAAAGGGCTGCCCAGGGAAGTTTGGAGTGCCCATCCCTGGAGGTGTCCAAGGAGAAGGCCTGGACACTCAGTGCTCTGGGCTGGGGACAAGGTGGGGATTGGTTGGACTGGATGGTCTTGGAGGTCTTTTCCAACCTCAGTGATCCTGTGATTCCGATTCTGTAATCAAAAATTCCTACTGTGCTTCGGGAAGGGGAGAGCTTCCGAAATTTGGGTCGAAATTTGGGATAGGCAGCCTGTGGTCCCAGGGATTTGGGACAAGCGTGTCCCAGCAGAGATTGTGGGGACACTTGAGCACCTCCATCATCTCAGTTCATCAGATTCATCTTCCACACAGGGGAAACTCGATTTTGTCTCTGGATGGGGTGGACTGGGAGCTCCTCAGCAGTGTCGTGCTGAAGCACCTTGTGTAAAGAGCCTGTACTCCACACAGGAGCAGGAATTATCCCTGAAATTCCCAAGTTTCACATGCGAGAGCAAGGTTGTGGTGCAGATCCACAGTGGAGGGCAGAGTCCCCTTAAAATGGTGGAACTCTCAATCCAAAGAACTTCTCCTATGAGTTTTGCTGGGAAATAAATGTCCTGTCCAACCACAGCACTCATTGGTCCAAACGAAATAATTTGTCTTTAAATTGTGTTATTTCTCCTTCTCCAAGCAGAGCCAAAGGCCTGAGTCTGCCTTCAGGATTAGCAGCCAGTACCATTTCAATCTATAAATGAAGCCCTTTCTGATTTGCAAATAAAAAGCATCTGAAACCACTAACCAGCTTGGCTTGAGTTTTTGTGCCTGTAAAAATGTCTGAACCATTTGTTTTTAGAATTTTCTAACTGGAAAACCTGCTCCTGCGAGCAAATATGGCCAAGTTTCGATTGGAAGATGAGAGGAGTTCAATTTTTGGATGAGAGGAGTTAAAAAATCTTCATGTTTGCAAGGAAACTCTGAGCACTTGGTGCTCTAGAAACAGCCACAGGTTAATTTTAGATAACCACCAATCCCTGTTGCTGCACCTGCATTAGGGACACGGAGTTAAAGGACTTGTTGTCCTTGGATCCAAAAATCCAGGTGCAGAATTGTGGCCCAAGCAGAGCAAGGAGGAGTTTTCCCATGGATTTCGGTGGGATTGGGATTGCTAATCCAGCACCTGTCTCAAGGGGAAGCATTTGCACAAGCACACACAGTGCTGACAAAACCACCACAGGACAGGGTGTTCTTCCCACATTTCTTTGGCTGTTTGCATGAGCAGCCACTGAAAACCACAAAAAATACTAACTGATAGCAGAGTCATTGCAGTTTGGTTGTAAATTACTCAGTGAAGAGCTGTAAAACCCCTGAGCATCAGCAGGTTCAGGTGAGCACTGGGATGGCCGTGTCTGTGTGAGAGGCTGGGCTGGCTCCAGGATGCTCCTCCTGCTTCCCAACTTTTCTCTACCCTGACCTACACGGGTGTTTCAGGAATATTTTCGTGCTCTCAGTTTCATAGCAAAAAAAGTGCAAAACTCAACCTTTTAAATGTGAAATTGGTTTGGGGCTGTGGTAGGAATTCAGGGCAACTCCTCTGAGTTGTGGGTTTCTTTGAGTCAGAAAAATTTAAGTCATCACCCCTTTGCTCAGGTCTGATTTCTTGATTTCTTAACTCCCAGTTTAATGATGGCTTCTGCTGCTGAAAGATGAACGTTGCTGTGCCAGGTAAAACAGTTGGAATGGCTGGAAAACCATTCCCAGCTGGGAATGTGCAGATCTGGGGCAGAAGATCATGGAATCATTTATTTTGGAATAGACCTCTGGGCTCATCCAGTCCATCGAGATGCACCAGGCTGCAGGAGGGCTCGGCCTGCATTTGCTTTTCCTTGTTACTTTATGAATTGAAAAGGGAAAAAAAAGATTGTAAGCAAACACAATTCTCCACTCTCAGTTTGTTTGTATTTTCCTGGTTCCAGGCTGCTCCTTCCACTCTTTCCTCAGCTGGTGCCTCACTTTGGCTGCTGTTTGTGTGCAGGGTGTTGCTGGAACCACGGGCTGGGGGAGGCTGTGGGGTTGTTCCCCCTCCAGCCCATTGCACCCTGTTTCTTCAGGAATACTTCAGAGTTCGTTGTCTTTTAACACTGTTTGAAATCGGTTTTGTTTGGTCTGAGCTGCCTTTGTGGAAGATTCCTGCTCCAGGAGGAGGTTTCCTTAATGGCTGTTTGAGGAGAGATCGGGGGAGATCAGTGACAGGGCAGGGTGAGGTGTTCTGCGGGCCTGGGGCATTTTGGTGTCACCTCTGGGCCCTATCCCCACCTGCCTCAGCCCCTCAGGAGGGAAAACCCTCGGAAGAGCATCCCTTGGGAGAGCATTCTTTGGGACAGCATCCCTTGGGAGAGCATCCCTTGGAGAGCATGCCCAGGGAGTGTCCCTGTGCCCAGTGCTGCTCCATCCAATGGGCAGTGAACCAGCCTGGCCTTTGGCATTCCTGGAAGAACCACTCAGGATATTACAGAAGCTTCATTCCAGGCTTGACCAAAAGTTTTCCTAAAGCCAGGTGACCCCCGTGCTGTGCCAACCCGAGGGGATCGGTGTGGTGTCCGGGGTGGAATTCCCACGGATGTGGGATACAGGGAGCATCTTTCTACAAAACAGAACAATATCAAATATTACCCAACTATAGAATAATTTCCATCATTCCCCATAATTTCCCAAGTTAAACCCCCTGTCCTGCTCCCGTGGGCTTCTCCTGGAACACCGCTGGCCAAGGAACCGCCGGCGGCTGCGATGGATGGGCCGGGGCTGCCCTGCCAAGGGGCATCCCCTGCTCCCGATTCTCCCCATCCCTGTGCCCACCACAGCAGCGTGCCCAGGGCTGGCAGGGCCAGGAGAGCCCTGTTACCCCCCGTTATCCCCTGCTATTCCTGTTATCCCCCGTTATTCTCGTTATCCCCTGTTATTCCCATTATCCTCTGTTATCCCCCATTATCCCCCATTACCCCCTGTTATTCCTGTTACCCCCCGTTATTCCCATTACCCCTCCGTTATTCTCCGTTATCCCCCGTTATGCCCCTATTATTCCCCTTATGCCCCATTATCCCTCTGTTATTCCTGTTATCCCTCTGTTATTCCTGTTACCCCCCCATTATTCCCGTTATTTCCCCTTACCCCCCTGTTATTCCCGTTATTCCCCGTTATCCCGTTATCTTCCTTTATCCCCCGTTGTTCCCCCCGTTATTCCCGTTATCCCCCATTATTCCCGTTATCCCCCGTTATCCTGTGTTATTCCCGTTACCCCCCATTATTCCCGTTATCTCCCCTTACCCTCTATTATTCCTGTTATCCCCGTTATTCCCCCGTTATTCCCCCGTTATCCCCGTTATCCCCCCGTTATCCCCCCTTATTCCCGTTATCCCCCCCGTTATTCCCGTTATCCCCCGTCCACCCCGGACGCTCGGCCTGGGCGAGGGTTCCCCCTCTCGGCGCTGCCGCGGAACTGCCTTAAGGCTCAGTTCCCCTCCCCATCCCGCTCCTGCCTCTGGAATAGGGAAATTCCCGTTTTTAAACTTCTATTTTTCATCTCTCGTCAGAGATGTTGCCATTAACCCAGTGCCGAACCTGGATCCAGGATTTCTTTCAGGTATTTCTTTTATTGGAAGAATCATTCCCTTTCACATCACTCTTAGAAGGATTTCCTTCCTTTCCTTGTTCTTCCAAAGTCTCAACTTCCAGGAAGGTTTGGTTTCAGAGGAGCCTTGTAGGGTTTTATGTCTCTATCGAGTCCTTAAGGACTGGGGTTCTGTTCCCCATAGTGGGAACCCTTAGTAGGTCTACATCAAAAATGACAGCACTTTTCTGGATATTATTATTCCAATGGAATAAGCTGTGCCTGGATACATGACTTCCAGGGCGTTGTGAGTGGAGTTGTGTGGGAAGATTTGGTAGGAACGAGATCCAGCTTCAGAGTTCATTTGTTTAAAAACAAACCACTCAAATAAAAACCCCCCAAAGAAGCCCTGCGATGTTTTTAGGGCTCAAAGAGCCCAGTTTTTTGCCAGAATAGAGATTTTCAATTTTGCCCAAGCAGCAGAAGATTTAACAGGAAGATTTCTCTGGAAGTAGCGAAATGTTGCCTTGTGAGTCACTTTATTCAGTTACTCCAAACACTGTTGAGAAAACATCACTTTCCTCATACCAACACGGGGAATTTGGCAGCGTCACTAACACAGGGAGGTTTTGCCTTGTTGGATGATCCCATATTCCTGGTTATATCTGGGAGTGTCCCAGAGGAGGGATGGCACCGTGACTTTGTGCAGTGGGAGCCACGCCAGGGGGTTCCAGCGCCTTTCTCTGTGTGCTCCATGAGGAATGGGAATGCCAAGGGAAGGGATATCGGCTGCTTTGGTAGTAACAGAACTTCCCTGAAATTCTGGATTGATTTCTCCAGACACTCCAGCCCACGGCATTTCAGGAGAAGTTCCAGAAGCTCAGAGAATGTGGAAATGCTGTTAGCTGTGTCCTCGGTTCTGTGCTTAACTCTGACCTTGTTTTAATATTTGTGGGTCCCTTTAACCCCTGAGCTGTGGCAGAGGGAGGCCCCGAGTTAACAAAATCCCTGAGAGCTCCCTGTTCCAAACATTTCGGATTTATGATGGTACTGGAAATATTTCTGTAGCACGTGTGTGACAGTGGCAGAAATTTTATTAGACCTGCACTTGAGAATCAATTCACAAAAAGCAGAAGCAGGAAAATCTTGGTGAACCATTAATCAGTCCCTTCTTACCAGCAAACCCAGCGCAGTGTTGATGTGACAAGTGGAATGGATTCCATGACAATTGTATCTGGAAGTTCTCTTTCTGCCTCAGAGCAGTGCTGAATGCAACTCCCTTGTTATTACTACTTAGAAAAATATGTTTGTTTAGTCTTTTATTTCTGATAGCTCTGACTGTCTGGGAGTTCTCAGCAGATTTTGTCTTCTGCCATAAATGATGGTACCTCTTTGTATGTGGGCGAACGCACAGGTAGGTGCAGATATTTGTGCTTTTACCTCAGGCAGGGAGCTCAGCCTCTCTCCTAGGGTTCATTATCCTCTGTTTCCCTGAACCAAAATGAATCCTGTTTAATGTGAGAAACATTTCATGAGCTGTGGGAGTAGGGAAGGCTGTGGATCTGTTTGAACTGCAATAACTTCAATGGTTCATTATGGGCCAACGTGATCAGAGGAACTGCAAAACGTTGGGGTTTATCCAAGTTTGTTCACAGCTGAAACTCCCTCCTCAAATGATAATTTGTTCTGGCTTGGGTTTATTTGATGCTGCTAAACACCATTTGTGTGTACTGGGTATTGGAGATCAATCAAAGGTTGGACTTGATAATCTTGGAGGTCTTTTCCAACAAAAATGATTTTATGATTCTCTGATTCTGTTCAGTTTAAAGCTGCACCCAAAATCTGCTGAGTAGGGACTGGCACCTGGAGATTTCTGCTGCATCCATTCACCTCCCTAAGCAGCACAACCCGAACACCTCTTTTGCTGTGACATCCCAGCTTCTTTAGGCCTGTGAAAGGTGCAAAAATTAATTTGGACCTGAGCAACGATTGTTTTCTGATCCTGTTATGTTTTGTCTGAACCAGTTTGAAAAATATTTTTGCAAAAGTCTTTATGGAAGTGAATTTAATTGGGATAAGCAGGGAAAATGGGAGGCAGAGCATCTCAGCTGTCTCATGGCGGATTCCAAGCAGTTTTTCTTTGTGAAATTAGCAGAGTTTGTAAAGACGATTGCAGGTCACCTCATCATCAAAGGGTTAATTCCAATTTTGAACTTCCCAAATGTCAGTGCTCTTCCATCCAAAATTACAGCAACTGGCTTTATCAACATATGCTTTTCATTACCTACAAGACTTACAATATTTTTGGTGTCTGTATCAACTTGATTCAATTACTGGTACCACTGCAAGGGAACATTCCCTCCAGGGAAAAGGGGGTGAATGCATCAGTGCCCATGGATACAGTGTAGGGAGCAGATTAATATAACAGATTTACATCGAGACTGCTGACTCCATTACTTTAAAACTCCTGTAATTGACTTTTTTAAAAATGACATTAGCATTTAAATGGTACTATCGTTACAAGGGTGAAGGTTCAGCAGAATATGATCAATTTATTGAGCTCTTCAAATGTTCTTTTGATATTTATTTTTTGTTGTCATGCTGGAGGGGTTTTTAGTGTTTTGTCAGAGGCAGGAAAAAGTCTATAGCACAGAGATCCTGGGCTGAGCAGCTGCTGGGGAGGAAGGCAGGGGAAGCATGAGTTGCTCAGAGTTGTCTTCCTCATCTCCATCCCTCCCACCCTGGAACTTTTCCGAGTGGTAAAATCCCAGTAAGACCGAAAGGAATCATTTGCAGAAGCTGTCTCTGGCCTGTGAGAAGAGCCTGCTGCTTGTGCTCCTCTACAGAAAACAGACAGGGCCATTATCCACCATGAAGGGCTTTTCCAGCATCACACATCAAAATTCTTTCAGTTGCCTTCAAAACAGCTTCCAGTCCGACCAGTGCAGCTTCCACTTCCAGAGATTTCACATGGGCCTGGGAGAATGATGCTCTCCAAATCCCACTGACTTTGGCCCAAGATTTTCAGGAGAAATTTTTTCCTGGAAAAGGTGGCCAGGCTTTGGAAGGGGCTGACAGGGAGGTGCTGGAGTCCCCATCCTTGAAGAAGTTCAAGGAAGGACTGGATGTGGCACTCAGTGCTCTGGGCTGGTGACAAGGTGGGAATCAGGCACAGGTTGGACTCGGTGGTCCTTTTCCACCCTCAGTGATTCTGTGATTCCATGGGCTGGATGCCTGATGCACTGTGGAGCTTTTCTCTGGGGCAGCTGTTCCACAGAAGGTCCAGCACCATTTCCTCTGCAGGGAAGGTGTGGGAGGTGCTTCTCTGCAGGTGAGAAGGTCCCTGTTCACCGAACACACCAAACTCTGAGTTCCGCTGCACTGACAGAAATTTGGAGTAGTTTCCTTAGACCTCAGCACGGTGGGAAATGCTCAGGAGGATGATCCTGCAAAACCAACCTGTTGTGGCTGTAACTCATTAAAGACTGGATTATTGCACAGGAGGTTTTTTGGGGTGCCGAACAATTCACGTGGCTGGAAAGCATGTTGGGAAATGACACGAAAGTAGCAGGACAGAGCCTTTTCTTATGGAAAGCCTAACCCAGAAAACCAGGATGGCCAACAGCTGGTACCCGCAGTGCCACCCCTGTACTCCTGTGTCCCCAGACACACGTGTGACAGACAGACACGTGTGTGTGCACACACATCTCTACAATCAGGAATTCTACTCTGACTATTCAGATATCGTCTCTGAAGCAAAGTTTTGGATCTCTCTGAAGGCTGATCAAGGTGTCCCCATGAGTGTTCATCATTTCCAAGCCTGAAGACAAGGGGAAGAGTGGAGGTTTTAGGGTAAATTTGTGGTGCCTCCCTTGGACACTCCCATTTGTGGATAAATAAGCTTTAAGGCTTTTCCTCCTGAGCCATCAAGTGCCACAAAACCCAGCACAGAAATGTAAGAGCCCATGGGGTTTTGATGAGCCCACTTTGTTTCTCCCAATTTTAAAATGCAAAATTTAAAAGAAGAGAAGAGCAACTGTGCTGATTTTTTACAGTTTTAATTCACAGCTCTTTGCCTGCTGCCAATAAAATCCATAGATCCCGGTCCTGATCTGTGTGGAAAAGCAGGTCTGGGATGCAGGGGGAGTTCAGACACAGCAGCAATAGGTAACTTGGGATCCCTCCTGCCTGCCTGGCTATAAAAATGCTTTGTAATGACCCAGTTCGACCCTGCCAGTTCTCCCTGACCTCCTCCTTCTCAGGATGCTGCTTAATTTGCACTAATTACATTCCGTTCTGACAGAAACTTGGACACTGTCTCAAGCTCTCAGGTATTTTCACTGCCGTGTCCCAGCTCAGAGTGGGAAAATGGCAATAAGTAATTTTTGAAAATACACTTTGTTTAATATAATACATCAGTATCTTGCACGTAGTGTCATCTGTGTGTATAAACACCCCTTCAAGGATGACTTGGTGTTTTAATCTTGAATTCTTCCTGGGATCCACGAGGGCTGCTTAAACCCAGCAGTAGTACTTGGAATAATTCATGCAGTCATTGGCTTTGGGGTGGTTTTTTCTTGGTTCGCCTCCAGAATCCCAGGT
The DNA here is from genome assembly GCF_000738735.6 of Corvus cornix cornix. Classification (NCBI taxonomy): domain Eukaryota; kingdom Metazoa; phylum Chordata; class Aves; order Passeriformes; family Corvidae; genus Corvus; species Corvus cornix. Next base: position 3,590,491 of record NC_046350.1, on the reverse strand, counting down.
TAAATTCCTAATAATAATTTGGGGGTTGATGACCACTACAGAGAGTTCTGCTTCAAAGAGGTCAGTAATGTAGGAAAGAGCTTCCAAAAGGAAAATTTATGGGACAAGTTCAGCTTTAAGTTCTCCTAAAATCAGGGCTGAGTGAAGGTGTCTGCACGTGTGGGTTGAATGGAGATGGGGAAAAATTAATTCAGTGTTTTTGGCTTATAGTGGAGCGAGCAACAAACCTGTCCAACAAGTTGTTCACAAAAAAGGACTGTGTGAAAATGTCTGTTTTGGCCTAAAATGAGCCTTTTTAGTGAGGAGGGGGCCTGGAATGAGTGTATGTGTGAAGGAACACGGATCTGTCTCTCCTGCTCTGCACTGTCACAGCCTCTGCTCCCTGCCTGGCCAACGTGCGTGGAGTTTGTCACCCTACATTCCTCAGCTTTGTGCAGAATAATTTCCACAGCCAGACCTGTTTTGCTCCTCGTTCAGGTGTGTGGGTGATGCTGAGCACAGCTCAGGACCTCTCTGTGCCATTTCAGAGCCAACAGGCCACGAGCCCCTTGTTCAAAGCGTGGCAGAGAAGGGGTTGGTGTTGTCACAGTGTGACACGGGGACACAGCCCAGCCTTGACAGCCACATGGCAACGATGGATCCCACCCTAGGGGCTGTGGCAATGCTTCTCTGGGGTGGGAGCAAGGCCCTGCTCTCCAGATGGAAGCAGATCCCCACTCAAAGTCCCAAAACGACGGCCAAAAACCAGCTCATGGTGCACATGCCAAGGCTTTGTGTTACCTCCCAAAGCAGGAGATGCGAGGCATTGTTGGAGCTGCAGCGAGGCTTTTAGGCACAGACGGTATCAGCAAAGCAGTTGCATGTTTCAAAATATTGTATCATTTTAAAGTGCAGTGCACATTAGGTCAGTGAAAGGGGATCCGCCAATTTGAAGCGCGGGCGGATAAAGCGGCTCTGTGTTCGCAGAGACAGAGGCACCCCGGGCCCGAAATCCCTGGAGCTGTCTTTCAGAGAGTGATAGTTACGGAAATTAGCAGTGCAGAAATCCATCCTAATCATTCATCAGGAGACTTATTAACTGTCTTAGCCGTGTTATTAGCAGAGGGCCCGGCCCCCGCTCGGGCACAGGGATCGCTCCCTGTATCCCGGCCCTCCTGCGGCCCGGCCCTCACAAACACCGGGAATCTCTTCGGCAACGGCAGCGGCACGAGGGGAAAAAATGATCTAATCTTGATGTAAATGCCTTGTTGTGCCAGGCAACCTGACACAGAGTGAAACACCTCTGGAACAGCTCTGCCACAGAGCCACGCTGGGAGAGCTGGGGGTGCTCACCTGGGGAAGGGAAGGCTCTGGGGTGATCTTAGAGCTCCTTCCAGGGCCTAAAGGGGCTCCAGGGGAGCTGCAGAGGGACTGGGGACAGGAGATGGAGGGACAGGACACAGGGAATGGTTTCCTACTGCCAGAGGGCAGGGATGGATGGGATATTGGAAGGAATTGTTCCCTGGGAGGGTGATGAGGCCCTGGCACAGGGTGCCCAGAGAAGCTGTGGCTGCCCCTGGATCCCTGGCAGTGCCCAAGGCCAGGTTGGACGGGGCTGGGAGCAATCTGGGATAGGAGAAAGTGTCCCTGCCCATGGCAGGGGGTGGCACTGGATGATCTTTAAGGTCCCTTCCATCCCAAACCGTTCCATGATTCCCTGAAAGAGGTGAGCTGTGACTCTGAGCTCCTGCTGCTCCTCCGTGAGCACCGTGGGGCTCCTGCCCGTCCCTCCTCCCAGGGGGGGCTGGCATGGGAACAACAAAAGGGAGACAACCAGGAGAGGGTCCTGGGTGACTGTGCCAGGGGCTGAAGCCATTTCAAAGCCAGGATTTGAATGGCCATGCCTGGAAATGGGAATTGCCTTGGAAGCAGAGTCAGTATCTCTAAATACTGTATTTAACACACTGAGAGTTATAACAACTCTTTCTTATTGACAAGCTTTACCTGAATAAGAAAAACCCCAATAATATTTGATCCAGCTGGCCTTCCCATAGAGAATTTTACCATAAACTTTGCCCCTCATTTTATTTTATTTTGATTTTATTTTCCGAGTATCAATTTGAGACCAATTTCTTAGAAAAAAAAGAACACCAGAGCGTCTCAGAAGGGTGAGCTTCAGCTCTGACCCTCAGGATCCCCATCTGATGGTAGCTCCAAATGAAAGAAAATTAAATTACACACTTGGGTTCAAGGATTTACGTCTGTGAATCCCATTCTGGCTGGTATCTCCACCATTAGGGAAACAAAGAACATAGAGGAGATAAATAATACTTGGGAAAGACAGAATCTTTTTTGTCTGCTCCTTTATCTGTAGTTTGACTGTGTTCCTTAAGTGTTGAAAGGGGCACTTTCTTGGCAAGTATGACACAAATAACCTTCACCCTTGACTGCACTGTCGGAGACAGTTATAAATTTGAGGATAAAGGACACGAACAAGAGTTACTTTATATGACATTTTCTCATGATAGCAGGGATGGGGAAGAGGAGGAGTGTTCCCTCCTCACTTCTCCTGGGGTTGTTTGTCACACAGTCATGTTTATGGCCCAGCAGTTCTGTGAGCAGCCCGTGGGGATGCTGCTTTCTGTGCCCATGGGATCCCTTTTCCTGGCTTTTGTCACCCCACTGAGCTGTCCTTCCACCAACAAGGGTGTTGGTGGGCACTGGGCAGCCCTGACCCTTCCCAAAGGGCCGTTTGGGAATCCCAGTATTGAATAATCTGATCCTGTGCCCTCAGCTGAAGGCAGGGGAGAGTTGTCTTGTCATGAGGCAGCTCGAAAGAATAATTTTTTTCCAAAGAAAGTGTTTGCAATTTTTGAAATGAAGTGTTTTCTCTGGAGGGTAAATGTATCATGCAGAATTTGAGAGTAAGGAAGATCCTACACAGCAGTACCTTGAAAGAGTTTAACACAAGCAGCTGAAAGATATTAATTAAATGTATCAGTTATATATTCTTAGAAACAGTTCCATCATTTTTCAGGCTGATAAGGGGGAAATTTGGATGGGATATTGGGAAGAAATTGTTCCCTGTGAGGGTAGGAAGGCCCTGGCACAGGGTGCCCAGAGAAGCTGTGATCCCTGGAAGTGTCCAAGGCCAGGTTGGACAGGGCTTGGAGCAGCCTGGGACAGTGGAAGCTGTCCCTGCCCATGGCAGGGGTGGAATGGGATGGGCTTTAAGGTCCAACCCAAACCATTATGTGATTCTATAATATTTTTAGATACATTCAAAAGCTTTTCTAAGTTCTTTTCACTTCTTTAAACATTTTCCGTTTCATTGCAGCAACCCCCAGCGTGTGGCTGTGTTTATGCTGTGAACAAGCTATGGGGATTTTCTTCTGGTGTGTTCCTATTGCAGAGCTTCTGAGGGAATTTTTCAGGCTTTTATAAATGCATATTTAAGATTTCTTTTTTAAGGATAATTAGAAAATTGCAAAAACCTGCATCAAAAAAGCTGCAGTACCACCATGAGCTTGGCAGAATCTTTAACACAGAGGTATCCAGGGAGCTCCTGGGGACACTTCGGGAGCTCATTCCTCCTCCAGTATCAGGACTGGAGTTGGGGCAGTGGGTGCCCAGTGCCAGGGCCCAGTTCTGGGTGCACACCCAGGATCTCTGCAGGTCCTTTCTCCTCCGTATCCCAGCAGCCAGAGCTGAAACCTGCAGGGATCACTGTGATAGTGGGCATCAACCTTTGCATCCGGCCCCACAGCTGCCCGTGGACACTGGGTTAGATAACAGAGTCTGCCTAAACCCCACTGCTGTCTGTGCAGTGATTCATCAGCTCAGAACCAGGACAAGGCTTTAATAAGAGGCCCAGTATTGCCCGGGGCAAAGTGAGAGCACAGACTTATCAAAGGCGCTGAACTTTGATTCAAATCTAATTCCATTATTGCCTCGGAAATAGGTTAAGGTCTGTGGGCTGGTGATTGCTTGGGAATGCACTTCAGGTAAATGAATAGCATTTGGTTTGGGGAAAAATTTCTCTCAAGCCAAATTGTGGGCTTGTGTCCAGAGTTTGCTGCACAGGTTTTTGAGGAATTCTCTGTGTATGGCAGTCCAGAGTACCAATGGCTTTAGGTTCTCCATCCCTTTTCCTCATCTACTTCCTTTAAGAGCTGTGACTTTTTTTACTGTGAAATCTTCGCTCCTAACCCAACCTTAAACCCAACCAAAGACATCTTCAGCTGTGGCCTCATCCCTCAGCTTGCTTTCCTGCTGTGGGATTATTTAAATAACTCACTATTTTAATAGTGTTACAGCTACTGCTGAAGTTTGCTGTGCTGCTGGCAAACTTTAGGAAGTTTGACTAAAGCTCTGTGTAAACCAGGGGATGGACAGAACGCCTCGTCCTGTGTCTCCTCACGCACCCTGCAGTCTGCTGAGCCCTCCCAGCTGGGCGATGAAGGAGGTCCTCTGTCTGTGTTCCTGATGAGCTTCATTTTTTGTAGGATTAGCCATAATTAGTGAGGCTCAAAATTTCTGCAGCCTCGAGTTAGGGCAGTGGGAGCAGAGGATTGTAGGGCAAGACTCTTCTGTTCCTGACCCCGATGGGCCCTGTTCTTCCCTTCCCCTCAGCTCCGGAGGCCCAGGAGATGCTGCCTGGCTTTTGGCACAGGAGTTGTGTTCCTTTTGTACCTCTGAGAATTTATTCCATTTAAGCATTCCCATTAATTTCCTAGAATTTCTTCTGGTCCTGCTGTTCCATGGATGGGACAGTGGTGTCCTCTCAGGGGAGCTCTGTCCCAGGTCCCGTGTCCTTGTCTTTCCTGGGCAGGAGCCATCAGCTCTCACTGCTCCTTTTCCACTGAGAAAGGTCCTTTGCACACCTGTTTCAGGGGGGCTGTGGCTTGAGCTGCAGATGTTTATCATCTCCCCTAAGTGTAGAAACAAAAGGCCACTTTGTTGTTGATGGATATAATCCTTTTTTTTCATTATTCCATGCTTCCCCACATTTCTAAGTCAAAGCAATATTACCATGGGTTTGTTTTTCAAGAAAATCCCCTTTTTTTCCCTGTGGTTAAAGCTGTATTTTGAGCTCTGTGTAGAATTGTCTGTACAGAACTGTATTTTGATGGAAAATAGATGCTGCAGTTGAAATTGCAATAAGGAAACAGGGAAACAACAGGCACTGCTGAGATCGAAGCGCTGATTAGGAGGGCAAATTAGATTTAGATTTCCTGAATATCTAACAGCAGCTAAACATTTTTTTTGTCCTTTGTGTATGAGCATTTCCATTAAATTTTACAAAGGGCTTGAACTGGATTAGACTCCCACAGTCACTTTGAAATAACAAAATACAACTTGGCTGACAAGGGGCTGTTTAGAAACCTTTTGCAAAAATTATCTTCAGAAACGTTAGCACTTAGCAGTTACAAAATGTCTACTTTTGTCTTGCCCCCTCTGCCAAGTTCCCTTTTTGTCTTGCCGTGAGGAGGATAAATTATCCGACTGGCGGAGATAAACCACAGAGAGGTGAGATTGCTGCAGCTCAATGCTCGCGGCTCCCAGCGCTCCGGCCTCCGCTCCGGCTTCAATTTAACCCCCTGGTTCTGGCCGTGTCAATCAGGCCCTTAATGAATACATTACTAAACGAGGTTGGGGTTTTTTTGCCCTGCTAGAAGATGCAATTAATGTTTTGGCTTAAGACACGGAGTTTCTAATAAATGTGTAGGGTGCAGCGCGGGGTCTTTGGGGTAAAACGAGGAATTATCCGAACAGAAAAAGGCGTTTCATGCATTGCTCTGGAGAGGCTGGAAAGTGCTGGCACAGGGCAGAGTGGGGGAAATGCCACCTCGGAGATGCCACTGATGCCTTTTCCTGGTCTTAAAATCAAGAGTCATACACGGTTAGAAGGGGAAAAGGGATTTTACCTTGGGATTTATTTTAAGGATCCTTAGGTGCACACGTCCAGGTCATATGCATGGAGATGCACCCTGCCTGAGTATCCCCAAAGATCGGGTATAACATTATAGGTGTTACTAATTAGCAGATCTATCACAGATTCCTCAATGAGAGGCTCAAGTGAGCCCCCCTCCCCAAGGAACCTTCCCCTGGATGGTTCTATCTTGGTTTACAGAATGTGTTCTGGAGGGGACCTTGGGCTCTGGGGCACACTGATCCCTAGCTACAAAGCCTCTAAAATGCTGAGTCTCTCAGCTTGACAAACAAGTCCAGGAATGTAGGCAAAAAGCACTGAGAATACAGAAGTTGTAAAAAGGTATAACAGGGGTATAAAAGAAAAGGCAAAAAAATCTTCATGGCATCACCACCAGGAATCCTTTACGCCCTGGCATGTGTGCTTGAGCTAAACACGAGCTGGGCATGGGGCTGAGGGCAGGGACACAAATGAAGTCCCTTTTGCTGCTGTGCTCTCAGTGCTCCTTTGTGGTAAATGTCTGCAAGAATGTGCTCCATGAACAGGGGGGGAGTGTCTGAGAGGTTTCCCTCCAATAAAAGGAAGAGCAGGATTTTCTTTCCAAGATAATTCCTTCCAGAGAAGCAGTGACATGCAGACTGGCTGAAACAGGAGGTGGAAGACAATTTTAGCAATAGGTGGTGACAGTTTCTTTTAGTCTCCTTTATATTCTGATGTCTCAGTCTAGTGGCTGACTAATAATATCTGGGGCTTCATCTAACCAGGAAGCCTTCTGACTGTGTCATTTTTCCATCTATTTATTTGGTCAGATCTGTGCTCTGGGGATGTGATGGTGGTGCCATCAGAGGGGTCAGGGCCTCGGAGGGTTTTCCTGTTTTTCCTGATCAGGAGTAGAGTCAAGGGCAATGCAACGGGGCAGACCTGCTCAGAGCAGGTTGGGGGAGGTGTTGAACTGGGGGTGATTGTCAGTTTATATCTAAAATCTACTTTGAGAGGGGGTTTCCTCCATGATGCCTTCCCAGTTCTGGGTATTGGGATTGGCAGAAGAGGTGGCCTGAGGAGAGGAGAGGCCAGGAAATCTCATTTCAGGCGAACTTTTGTCCTCGTGGGTTCTAGAGGTGGTTCAAACCTAACCAAAGCCTGGGCTTTATGTACAGGTTGTGTCCAATTCTGGTACTTCAGGCCAGACACTGACTGCAGTTTTCTTTTGGGTCTCTCATATCATGGACCCAAAATTTGTGCCATCCCTTCAGGCTGTCATTGATAACCTCACCTGCTTTCCTTATTTCATGGAATCACAGGGTCCCAGAATGGTTTGGGGTAGAAGGGATCTTAAAGCCCATCCAGTGCCACCTCTGCCACGGGCAGAGACACCTCCCACTGTGCCAGGCTGCTCCAAGCCCCCATGTCCAGCCTGGCCTTGGGCACTGCCAGGGATCCAGTGGCAGCCACAGCTTCTCTGGGCACCCTGTGCCAGGGCCTCACCACCCTCACAGGGAACAATTCCTTCCTAATATCCCATCTAAACTTCCCCTCTTTCAGCTTGAATCCATTCCCCCTTGTCCTGGCACTCCAGGTCCTTGTAAACAGTTTCCCTCCCTCTTTCTTGTTCTTCCTTCAGGCACTGGAAGGCCACAATTAGGTCACCCCAAAGTTTCTCCTCTCCAGGCTGAACAATCCCAAAACTCTCAGCTTTTCTTCCCAGCAGAGCTGCTCCATCCCTCTCATCACCCTGGTCCCTCCTCTGGACTTGCATCAACAGCTCCATGCAGCCCATCCAAAATTTCCCTCACCTCGCAGTGGCTATGCAGGGAATTTCCTGCAGAAAAGGGGATTGGACTCTAAATTCCCTTTGGCAGAGCCTGGACCTGCTTTGTCTGTGCAGGGTGCCCAGAGCAGTGGGGTTTGTGCCCAGAGCAGTGGGGTTTGTGCCCAGAGCTGCCCAGACACAGCGAGGAGCTATAGGAATCATCCCTGGGATTCATTTCCCTGACTGTCCTCAGAGCTCCCACACCTCCCCGTGATTGGCACTGGATCCAGGGTCTCTGAAGGAAATGAACCCAGTTTTCTGCTTCAAAACACCAGTTTTGCCCTGGCCTGGTGGGGCCTGGTGAGAACAGGGCTGGGGAAAGGTGGGATATTACTTACAAACCTCCCATGAGGAAAGTTTTCAGGCTTCGTACCCAGCTCCGGGTGATCTGCCTTGCTGACATTACCCTGGAAGCCCCAAAGCACATGGAAAGGTGGACAAATATATTCATATTCATATTCATATTCACTTTGGCTGCTCCTGCAAGATGCAGTTTGAAAAATCCATAGGCTGGAAGTGCGCTGGTACCAAATTACCATTTTTAATGAGATTGTATCCCTCCCTCTGGGGCCTGGTGGGTGCAGCACCTCCTTGGCCTGTTCAGGATGGATTTTCCAGGCCCTGCTCAGGGGGTCTTTGGCTCACTGGCTTTTAAGGAACCAAGAACAAGGCAGAAAATTTCATTCCATGTCCTGCCATGCCTAAAAACCTCCTTTTGCTTTGGAAATCCAAGAGCTTGGGCAGTGCTTGTGGTGGATAAATGAGATCTTCCCTTGCTGAGAGCAAAGCATCTGTAAATCCAGAAATACTCCCAAATGAAGCCAGTAGCTCTGAGTAGTGCACGCATTGCAAAGTTTACCAGGTAATCCACAGAAACCTGGGAATAAAAACAAAAAGGAGTGAAATGAATCCAGTGGTTCATTGCCATTGTGTAACTGTGGGATTTTATTGTTTCTGGAGAGCGTGAGGCTTGGACTGAACACAGAAGAACAGTTTACTGATGTATAAACAGACAAATGATACACATATTGTGTCCATATAAAATCAGCAAATATGTAATTTAAATTAGGGTGTTAAATTAGAAGTTAACAATGCACAAGTGTCTCCCTACCAGGGAGCGTGTGAGGTTTTTTTGGGATGTGGAGGCAGCACGGGGCACATCCCTCGTGTCCCCTCCTGGCCGTGCTGGCTGGGTCACTCCTGGCAGCCTCCCCAGGTGCTGAACTCCCCTGGAGGGACACCTGGTCCTGCAGATATTCATTTGTATATCGAGCTTTTAGCCAATTTTTAGATCCATAAATACAGGTTTTGGGGGATTTTTGGGGGGAAAGAGCCTCTCCAGCCCTAATAAACAATTTCTGAGTTCCTTCCAACTTGAAGACCGAAGACAAAAGGTTCCCTCTCCACTCAGCTTGGCTGCCAGCAGTATCTGCAGTAATTCCATAGTGCTCTGCCCGGCCTGGAGCGATCCCATTGTCCCTGGAGCGATCCCATTATCCCCACGTGTGCCAGGTGGGTGGGATCTGCGGGGCAGGCTCCGCTCCCATCGGGAAAGGGTTAACTGCCAACGCAGAACACAAACAGAGATGCGAGCAAACAGTCCCGGGCAGAAACCGGACCCATCACTTCCCTCTAATGAAAACCAGATTCACTCCTCCAACAATCATCCCACTGTTCCGGCACGGCCCTCCCCGCAGAGGAACGGGATTGTTGTTTCTCCTAAAAATAAAAAAAAAAAAAAAAATTAAAAAAAAAAATCCCTGAACCCCTACATTATATTTCTAGGGATAATTTATTTTATCATCTGGGTAAGGAAAAAATAAAGTTAATTTTGTTTTCCAGGTCTGTGTGCTGAGCCTTACGAACAAAAGGGAAGGGGAGGCAGTTTGCAGTGCTGTCGGTCCAGATCTGAGCGGGAATAAGTTCAGACAAAATAAGTGAAATTGCACTAGTTAAAGTCTTAAATGTTTCTTGCATCCCCCTTTTTTTATTCTTTTAGAGGGGGGGAACAGGTATAAAGGCTGTTTGGAGAGAGAATTGACTCCACTTGGATAAGCAGACCTTGCTTCCCTGCATCAGCCCCATCCACCCCTGCCCGGGAGCTCCCCTTCCACACCAAAAGGGAGACTCGACCTGAGGCATTTATTTTATAGTGCACAGTGGGCTGTCAGATTTGGGATGAGATTAGGATTTTTCTAGTCTGGATCTCACTGGCCCTTCACAGACCAGACCCCTCGTTTTGGATCTCTTTAGGCAGATGCAAAGTGACAGAAACTGTGACAGATTTTTTTGGAAACCCAGATTATTTTTAGTGGAACCCTGGAAAATACAGTTTTCTCAGACACTTTTGCTTGAACTGTGAATATTTTTGCACATCCTCGTTGGGTGTCACGGCTCTGTGCCCGTGTTTCTGGGGTGCCACGGGAAGTCTGCTGAGAGCTCTCACTGCCTGCCCTCGTGAGCAACATTGACTCAGCCTTTAACAACCTGATCAAAACACTCAGTGCTGAGGCTTTTCTTCAGCTGTTGGTTTGGATTTCATGCTTTGCTTGAGGAGAGAACAGGATTCTGATTTGACTGTGAAAGAATCAGAATTCAGACTTTTATCTCCCTGAGCATTTCCCTTAAACAGACAAATCAACTGTGAGCTCTTTATAAATGTACCCTGCCCCTTGATATCTCCCAACAGCCGAGCTGTTGCCTGTGAAGGCGAGCACTTCAACTCACACAAACATCCCGGTGCTTTTTAAACAGGGTCCAAAGAGACATTTATTTTGGCTACAATATTTTCCTTTTATTGCTGTTATGAGATTCAACATTTCCAGAAATAACTTCTGAAAGATGCTGAGGGTCTGGGCTATAGGTGTTGTCAGACAGAGCAGGGAAAGTTTTTACGAAGCACAGTGTGTGCTAAGTCTGATTTTGAGAAGCAAGGAGTTGGGTTGGGAAACTGGAGCAGCTTTTCCAAGCAATTTGTTGTGAGCCATTAGGAAATAACAACCTCTCCTGCACCCTACGGAGCTGTTATCCCATAAAATCGCCGTGGAGAGGTTACTGGGTGCATCTGGTGATCTCTCTCTGGTGCTTGGAGTTTGAAGTGTCTTCTGAATGGGCTCAGTAGCCAACATGCAACGATTTCTAAAGTTTTATTTTGGGGTGATTTAAGGTATTTTGTGATATTTAATTGACTAGAGTAAGGAATCAACAGATTATTTGCTGTCCTCAACCTAAGGGCCTGTTTGTCTCTTTCCACTTTCAATTCCCACATTACCCCTCAGCAAACTCCAAATACCAGCATCCCTTGCTCTGGCTGGGTTTGACTGGAACCAGGTGGTTTGGTCTCAGGAAAATGCAGTTCCAGCCTGTGCCCATTTCCCACTCACACCCGTGCCTGTTGCACACATTTCCTGCATTTCCCCTGGATTCCCTGGGCAGCTGTGATTTTCAGGATCATAAAATCACAGAATCATGGAATGGTTTGGGTTGGAAGGGATCTAAAAGCTCATCCCATCCCACCCCTGCCATGGGCAGGGACACCTTCCACTGTCCCAGGCTGCTCCAAGCCCCGTCCAACCTGGCCTTGGACACTGCCAGGGATCCAGGGGCAGCCACAGCTGCTCTGGGCACCCTGTGCCAGGGCCTCCCCACCCTCTCAGGGAAGAATTTCTTCCCAATATCCAATCTAAACCTACTCTCTATCAGTTTGAACCCATTCCCCCTTATCCTGGCTCTCCAGTTCCTGATGCAGACCCCCTCTCTGAATTCCCAATGTGGAGCCCCTCTCCAGTTCCCTGTAGCCCCTCCAGACCCCAGAGGGTGCTGTGAGGTCTCCACACAACCTTTTCTTCTCCAGGATGAGCATTCCCAGCCCTCCCAGCCTGGCTCCGTAGGGAAGATGCTCCAGTGCCCTTGGCAACTTTGTGGCCTCCTCTGGACTTGCTCCAGCAGTTCCCTGTCCTTAGCTGGAAGCACCAGAACTGTTTGCAGTGTTCCAGGTGGGATCTCAGGAGAGCAGAGCAGAACTCCCTCCCTGGACCTGCTGCCCAGGCTGGGATCAGCCCAGGACTTGGGGCAGGGGGGGTTTTCTGGGCTGCCAGGCAACACCTCTGGCTCACATTGGGATTTTCATTGAGCATCACCCCCAGGCCCTTCCTTCCCCGCAGGGCTGCTCTGCTGGGAACAGCTCGGCTGCTTTGCACAGCAGCCCCCTCTTTGCAGGCACAAAGTGGCACTTCTGTGGGGCTGCAAGAAAACCTGGAATGCTGCATCCCTGTACATCAATTTTGGGGGTTTTGGGGGTGTTCCATAGGTGTGCAGGTGTGTAGGCCTGGCTGGCTGAGGGGAGAAGGTGCTGAACACGCATTCATGAAGAGCCCAGTGTTCAAAGAGAACTGCATCACTTCCCATTCATTTCTGCAACACTCCCAAATGTGCTGACCCAAGCCAAAACCTCTCCTCTCCCTTCTGCTCGTGGGGAGGGGCTGGGGATTTGTGAATGTGTGAAAGTATTAGCTGCCAGTTATAACTGGAATGGAGCCTAGAGGAACCCAAATCCTTCAGCAGGAAAGTTTGTAATACATTATCTCTGGAATTGGCCCAGCTTTCAAAACCAGGAAGCATTAATAGGAATAAATGTGAGCACCATTAGCACTTCCAAAGGCATGATTTATTGGCCATTTTGGTTGCAAAATATTGTTTAGCTGCATAATCTTGTTCATTTAAATAGGAAATGTCATCAATGGATTAGTTTATTAAATACACAGACTGCAAGAGAGGGAATTCCTGCTGGAGCAGGCAGGCACTCTGCACTGTCTCTGCAGTCCCTGCTGGACTTGCTTTGGGAGAGGGGAGCATTTTCTGCTTTGAAGGGATTCCTGAGGCTGTTAAGAGGAATGAAAGCAGAAGAGAGTTTGGGCTGAGGGATGCTGGGCATGTGCACCACCAGAGGGGCAGCGGAGGGACCGGCAGCGCCTGGGTGGGAACAGGGAGGGGCTGGATGGAGAGTGCCAGGCTTTGGGGGGGCTTTCTGTTCATGTCCAGTTCTGGTTTATTCTTCTGGGCACAGTGTGCATGAAACTGGATTCCTTCCCTGGCTCCGGGAAAGAACGAGGCTGCTGGGGTGGGAGTGACAGAAAGGCTGGGATCAGGCAGGGCTGGGATCAGGCAGGGCTGGGCTCAGGCAGGGCTGGCTCAGGCAGGGCTGGGATCGGGCAGGGCTGGGATCAGGCAGGGCTGGGATCAGGCAGGGCTGGATCGGGCAGGGCGGGGATCACTCAGGGGTGGATCAGGCAGGGCTGGGATCAGGCAGGGCTGGATAAGGCAGGGCTGGGATCGGGCAGGGCTGGGATCGGGCAGGGCTGGGATCAGGCAGGGCTGGCTCAGGCAGGGGTGGGATCAGGCAGGGGTGGATCGGGCAGGGCTGGGATCGGGCAGGGCTGGGATCGGGCAGGGGTGGGATAAGGCTGGGCTGGGCTCGGGCAGGGCTGGGATCGGGCAGGGCTGGGATCAGGCAGGGCTGGGATCAGGCTGGGCTGGGATCAGGCAGGGCTGGGCTCAGGCAGGGCTGGATCGGGCAGGGCGGGGATCACTCAGGGGTGGATCAGGCCAGGGCTGGGCTCAGGCAGGGCTGGGCTCAGGCAGGGCTGGGATCAGGCAGGACTGGGATCAGGCAGGACTGGGCTCAGGCAGGGCTGGGCCTCAGGCAGGGCTGGGCTCAGGCAGGACTGGGATCAGGCAGGGCTGGATCGGGCAGGGCGGGGATCACTCAGGGGTGGATCAGGCAGGGCTGGGATCAGGCAGGGGTGGGATAAGGCAGGGCTGGGATCGGGCAGGGCTGGGCTCAGGCAGGGCTGGCTCAGGCAGGACTGGGATCAGGCAGGACTGGGCTCAGGCAGGGCTGGGCTTCAGGCAGGGCTGGGCTCAGGGCAGGACTGGGATCAGGCAGGGCTGGATCGGGCAGGGCGGGGGATCACTCAGGGGTGGATCAGGCAGGGCTGGGATCAGGCAGGGGTGGGATAAGGCAGGGCTGGGATCGGGCAGGGGCTGGGATCAGGCTGGGCTGGGATCGGGCAGGGCTGGGATCGGGCAGGGCTGGGATCGGGCTGGGCTGGGATCGGGCTGGGCTGGGATCGGGCAGGGCTGGGATCGGCAGGGCTGGATCAGGCAGGGCTGGGATCGGGCAGGGCTGGGATCGGGCAGGGCTGGCTCAGGCAGGGGTGGATCAGGCAGGGGTGGATCAGGCAGGGGTGGGATCAGGCAGGGGTGGATCAGGCAGGGCTGGGATCGGGCAGGGCTGGGATCGGGCAGGGGTGGGATAAGGCTGGGCTGGGCTCAGGCAGGGGCTGGGATCGGGCAGGGCTGGGATCAGGCAGGGCTGGCTCAGGCAGGGCTGGGATCGGGCAGGGCTGGGATCGGGCAGGGCTGGGATCAGGCAGGGCTGGCTCAGGCAGGGGTGATCAGGCAGGGGTGGATCAGGGCAGGGGTGGGATAAGGCTGGGCTGGGCTCAGGCAGGGCTGGGATCAGGCTGGGCTGGATCAGGCAGGGCTGGGATCAGGCAGGGGTGGGATAAGGCTGGGCTGGGCTCAGGCAGGGCTGGTTTAGGGTCAGTGCTGCCACAGTCACCCAGAGTGTCCCAGCACAAAGTTGATCTCTCCAATGTTTGTGCCCAAAACATTCCGTGGTCTCTGAAGATCCTGATCTTGCTGCAGTTCTGTTTCCTCCCAGCAAATGAAGGTCCAGTTTTCCAGCGCTTTTCTCTTGCACCTCAGAGAAAATGTTTACTTAAATAAAACACGGACATGTACTACTTCAGTGGCAATCAGCAGCTGCCTGGTGACCACTGTATCTCGTTATCTGCTGAGTTTTACTCGGTATCTGGCTGATTCGTGGAGGCAATGCTAATTACACTGCCTTTTTTTCTAGTACAAGATATTTCTTTTTCCCCCGATGTCTTGCCCCCGTAGTCAGTCTGCTCCCTGTAAAACCTTCTCCTTCCCTCTCCTCCTTTGATCTCCTGGTTAGGGTTCACCTCCTTCATTTTTCGCAATTACCAGTCTGCAGTGAGGATGCCCCTGACCTTTCTGCAGCAGTCTGGCAGACACATGGGGCAGGAAGCTTGGGTTTTATTTCAGCCTTTTCCACAATCCATCTTGGATGGATTACAACAGTAGCAGCTCCGACTGTCTTGGAGCCCTTTTTGTGATAAACAGAGGTAACCTCAGAGACACGGGGAAATGTGCAGGCTGGGGCTGGGCTGAATGGGCACGTTTTTGGTGAGTAATCAGATGCAAAAGCCTCTCATGGTCTCGATGTTGCTGTACTGGGAAGAATTTCTTTTATATCAAGTTCAGCAGTTGCTCCAGAGCACAGTCTGTTCTGGGGAAGAATCTATGGGGATGTCAATACAGCAAATGAGTCATTTGCTTCAAAGAAAAAGAGAAAACTTCCTTCTGTTCTGCTGCTGCTTCACTGCGTTCTTCTGGTTTCTAAGCTTTGGATCTGCAGCAGCAGCAGCAGAACAGGCAAAATAAATCAAACTGCCAGCAATACTTTGCAAAAGATTAGGATGGATCTTGGAATTTGTGTTTGGATCTCAAGGAGATGGGTAAGTTTATCAGGAAGGGAGTGAGCTTGTCTGTCAGACTTAAAGAGGGGGAATTCAGGTTGGATGTTAGGAGGAAATCCTTCCCTGGGAGGGTGGGCAGGCCCTGGCACAGGGTGCCCAGAGCAGCTGGGGCTGCCCCTGGATCCCTGGCAGTGTCCAAGGCCAGGCTGGACATTGGGGCTTGGAGCAGCCTGGGACAGTGGAAGGTGTCCCTGCCCGTGGCAGGGGCTGGAATGAGATGATCTTTAAGGTCTCTCCCAACCATTCTGCCCAACTTCTCTGGGCAATCTGTGCCAGGGCCTCACCACCCTGATGGAGAAGAATTTTTTCATATATCTGATCTAACCCTGCTCTCTGTCAGTTTGGAGCCATTCCCCCTGCTCCTGGCATCTCATTTTAGAGGTGCTGGGATCCATGGCAGCAAGGAAAAGAGAAGACAGACTCCTGTGTGAGGGGAGGGGGCGGGGAGGGAGAGATGAGCCTGTGGAATGACATTCTAACTTTACCTGCTGGCTGAACGTATCTGTGGATTTAAATGACATCTCAGGGGACAGTATCAAACTTCTGAATTCCATTCATCCATCAGATGGGAGAACAAGACCTGGCTTTCAGTCAGGCAGGGGCTGGAGATTTCTCCTGGAGTAAATGAGCTCAGACCACACAGATAAAGAACGTCTTCTGTTCCGTCTGAAAACATTTCAGGGGAGAATCATCTGTCACTTGGCTCCGGGCTGAGGCCTCTCGGCTCCCACTGAGGTGCAGAGGCCGCCGCAACAGGGACGCTTTTCAAACCCTTCCCAGTCCTTCATTCCATTGGAACGTCCAGAATTTGCTTCTTGAAGTTTAAAGTGAAGTGCCCAGCACAGGAAAGCTGCAGTAATTCCACTGCAGGCATCAGTTCCCTGAGGAAGGCTGGGCTGGGTCACCCCTGAGCCCTGCACAGCTGCTGGGTTAGGAATTTAATGTCCCTACACTATTTTCCCTCCATCAAGGGTCCTTCTGTCCTGACCAAACCCCAAACTGAAGGAGATTTTGCATGGGGAGTTCATTCCTTGGGGTGAATCATCACTCATCTGTGTTATTTCAAACTTTTTCAGGGGTTCAGATGTAATTTTTACTGTTAGAATAAGTTATTTGAGTAAATGTGCCGGTTAATACCAGTTCAGTGCAGGCAGAGACCTGTGATCTAATTTAGAATAACCCCTGGGGAAGAGCCAAACCTTCACCGAACCTTCTGTGATTTTGCAAAGTTTTGCACAGTTTTTGTCCCACTTGCACTCATCCAGCCCAGACAGACTGGATGGTCCTGCAGGTGATGATACCTTTTTTAATGTTAAAAGCTCTTTATTCACCAAAAAGTTCTGTTCAGGAGGCTGAAGCTGATCACAAATTTGCTAAATTTTAATGAATATTTTTAACTGAATGAAAAATGTATTGAAAAATGTCAGAAATCCTTTCCAGAGAAGGGTCTAGAACACGATTCTCCCATACTTTTACTTCCCAGTGACTTTGAGACACTCCCACCTGGGGCTCCCACAGACTGCCTTGTTTAATATCTCACTTTGTCTGAATAATGACGTTTTTATTTGGTGAAGGGGGATAACAGCTTTTCCAGGGAATGGAAATCTGAAGGGAATCAGCAGAAAAGGGCGTTGAAGCAGGAGGCAAATGCTCCAGGACTGGTGGGAGCCCTGGGGCTCCTTTAATTGCCCCGAAAACAAAAAGCGGGTGCAGAGGTGGAAGAGAAGAAGTTGCCCCAAGACAAAATTACATAAAGATCAAACTTGGGGGTTTTGGCTTCATTTTAAAGACAAAGCCACCAGGGTGTAGCGAAATTCCCTCACAGTCCCAACCCTCCAAGCCCCAAAATCACTGGAAAACTCAGTGTCTGGGGGTGGGGGGTTTTTTGTTAAATATTTCAGCGTGATTCCCAGAACAAATGAGTTTGGCTAAACTGGAGATAAGGATCTGCAATGTGAATCACGGGCTCGTTTCGTTGAAAGCTGCCATGGAAACAGATCCCCGGTTAACTTTGTTATCTACAAAGGCTCCATCGGAACACACGATCCTAATGATTTCCACCCAATTCACAGCTATCTGGGTCAGGCGCAGTTTCGGGATCACAGCAGAATGTGTGCCTCGTGTGTTTATAGCGTGTTTTTCCATGCAGAAGGAGGCAAACACACCACGGGGAGAGAAAAGGGGCAGGGGGGCGGCGTTTAAAGCAGAATTTCGTTGTAATTAAAATAAAAAGCAACTTTTCAAATCCGAACTGTCAGGCTGGTTAACTTTGCATCCCGAGCCGGCAGAGATAGATTTTCATCTTTGCAGAGCCTTAGTTAGTGGTTCCTGGCACATTACATTAACTAATTTGAGATCGAATTATCAAATTTGCTCATTGCTGCTAGCACTAATTTGAAACCTTACAATAAAGAACAGTTTGAGAGGCAGATGAAAGGTTGCCACCCACAGAGGCTCCAAGACCTGTCCCTGGTGTATCACAGCAAGGTTCGGAAAGATTTGGGGTAATTGCAGTCATGAGCTGGAGTTGATTGAAGAAAATTATACCCCAGTTTTTTACTGCAAGCTTTTTTCCCCCCTTTTTTCTTCCTTTTATTGTGTGTGTGGCTTTTCTTAAATTATGCTGGGAAACACCATTGCAGGGGGGACAAAGTGTTGCATTTTTAATAACTTTATTAAAACTTCTTAAAATGCTTGAAGCTTTAACACAGCTGAAGCCCTGAAGAATTCTCTGTACAGATGTTACCTGTGTTTTCCAAGAGGTTTTAAATTTTATTGTCTCTGAGGTTTTTGTGTTTGCTAAACTTCCAGGCAAAACCACGTTAACGATGTAAAATCTTTCACGTCTCGTTAGCAAAGCTCTTGTGGCCCTTCTGAGCCTCGGTTTTATGAGGAAAGCTCCTCAATTGCTGGGTTTGAAAATGATAATTGTGAGCTGAGAGCAATTTCCTAAACATTTCCGAACGGGTATAAAAGTGATGCAGCAGTTTCTCCGCTGCTTGCTTGAATTACCATCCTCAAAGAACTTGCATTTTAACAAGTTCTGCAGGCTGGGAGCAGTGGGGGTCCTGAGAGAGGCATTTTCTTTCTGACCTTCCTGAGATAAATAATTAAGATGGAGTCTAGATAAAGATCACTGTCAAAGGTGAGGGGTCAGCCCGGCTGCCTGACCTGAGCGCTGAAATTGCCCTGCTTGCTGCAGCAGAGCCTCAGAGGCAGCTGGGTGTCAGCAGGAAACAAAAGTTTGGGGCTCTGTGAATAGGCAGAGCACTGGGAAAGGAGAGGTGGGGGAGTGAAGGTCTCTGTTGGCACCCCAGATCCAGCAAACGGCGGGTTTTCAACCCAAAATTTTGCTCTCTGCTCAAGGGGAAGGGAGCAGGTGAGGGGGTGCTAAACAAGGGTTGGAATTTGCAGAGTGCAAAGGTTAAAATTAGAGAATCAAAGAGTGATTTGGGTTGGGAGAGACCTTACAAACCATACAGCCATGGATGTCCCACGGGCAGGGACACCTTCCACTATTCCAGGCTGCTCCAAGCCCCATCCAGCTTGGCCTTGGACACTTCCAGGGATCCAGGGGCAGCCACAGCTTCTCTGGAAGATCCATTCCAGGGCCTCACCACCATCCCAGGGAAGAATTTCTTCCCAATATCCCATCTAACCCTGCTCTCTGCCAGTTTGAAGCCATTCCCCCTCGAGTGAGGATGCTCAGACACCCCAAGGCCCCTCAGCACTGAGCTGGGCCAGCCCCAGCCCAACAGTGGCTACTGGAACTGCTTCCAGTGGGAATTCCTGGGTGCCCAGGCTTCTCATTTCTTATGCCACGTTTTCATCTGAGATGCATCCTGAGGAAATCACAGCAGGCCCTTGGGTGGGAATCACCTCTTGGTAAGGAAAATCATCCCTCTTGGCCCCGCTTCCAGATCTTCCAGATCTTCCATCCCCACTTCCACCACTGCTGGTCAGTGGATCTCACTTCATGAGCTGGGGCTCACCGAGCAGCAGTGAAGGTTTAGGAGCAGTTTGGAAAACGCTGATAATGAACTGATCCATCATCAACCACGAGCCAGGATGTGAGAGGAGAAACAGGGCAAAAAAATCCACCACCCCTTCCAGTGTTTCCCTGCCCATGGCTGGGCTCGTCCTGCTTCCCACACTCTGCTTTGGGGAATGTTCTCATCAAACACCCCAAATGTTGGGGTTTACCCCTGACACAGCTGCAGATCCATGTGCCTCGTCCCCAGGTGGAGCAGCCCCGGCCCTGCTGGTGTCAGCTCCAAGCACAGGGAGCAGCTGCAGTTCCCCGGTTTCTTTCCTGCCCCGGGGTGCCCTCACCCTGAGGGTGCCTGGGCTGGCCCCGTTCGGCCAGAGAGGGAAGGAAGGAGCTGTGCCTTTAACTGTCCCTGCAAGGTCTCTGCAGCCTGGGCTGCTCTTGTTTTGAAGAGGGAGTGCTTGGGGGCTCGTTCCAGAGCTCAGTGACAGAGAGGAAACAGGGCCAGGAATAAATGGCCTGTTGATTTACTCAAGTTACATCATTTTCTTCCCCTCAAGAGCCTATAAATCTCACGCTCCTTGTAAAAACAGAATTTAAAAACAATTGAGAGCTTCTGAGACGACCCCATAGCTTCCAGCCGCTGCGGCCTCCGAATATAGAGCTGCCTTTCACAGCCTGGCCCACTTGTTTCATATTAGATACTGGGAGCCCTGCTCCCAGCTAAGCAGCAGAAGCTGTAAAGATATTTTATAGTCGTCCTAGTGGTTTAGATAACACTCTCCCCATACACAGGCCCGGGCTGGAGCCAAATAGCAGCTTCCTGGCCTGGCCACGGAGAGCCGAGTCATTAATTCACACGTTGGGGTTTCTCCTCTCCCCACGAATATTTCTGATCAAAGACACTCAGGCTGGCAGAGGTGCCTCTGTTAAAAAGTGGATTCTTCTGATTATTGCACAATTTATGGCCTCTTGGCCCTGAGGGTTTGTATTTTTAAGAAAAATGATCGGTTGTTGAGGTGGCTGCGGCGCTCGTTAGTTTTGCTTTCAGTCTCGCGGCTGAAGAGATTTTTAAATTCAGCAGGGATTTGTGTTTCGGTGTTTTTTCATGGCTGGTGTGACACAGGGAGCTGCAGCACCCTGGGCTCGTGTTCTGGGGTGGGGGTCAGTGTCTGGGGGTTGAAACAATGGAGCAGTGAATATTTGAAGGCGGCAGTACCCAGGGTGAGGGGCCTCGTGCCACTTCTCCCCTCTGAACTAGGAGCTGATGGGGAACTGGGATTTCATCTCTCCTGATCTCAGCAGCCCAGTCTCCAGGATCATTTCTGTAATTGTTCTATGGGGATGTGGAGCTTATGGAGCAGGGGCTGGAGTTCTAAAGCTGAGTGGGGCCTTGTGCCTTAAGCAGTGGCAGTGAAAACCCAGCTTAGGAGTGTCAGGGAACCTTGAGGAAACATCAGGGGCTTTTCCCAGTGTGTTTGCAGCCCCTCGCCAGCTGTGTAGAAATGTGACATCCAGTGATGTCCAAGAGGCATTTCTCAGCCCAATCCAAGCTTTCCAGTGGCCAAATCCAAATTTTCACACCAAATCTCCAAGGTTCTGCTTTTGTTATTGTAACCGATAAGCTCTAAAGTGGCTTCTATATTATTAGGTCTGTAAATATATAAAAATCTGTCATTTAACCTACTTTCTTAGGCATGAAATGTGAGTGAAGATTGTTCTTTTCATTCAGGGAGAGTGGTGCTTGCTGCTCTTGGCCGTGCTGTTCCTGGCTGAAGTGGAGATGGGAGTTTGTATTTCCCTATCAGGGGATGCTTTGATGCTGATATTGTGGTTAAGTGCAGGAAAAGCAGAACTAAACAATGAAACCAGCAATTCCTTCTAGACTGATTTTCTTTTTTTTTGCCCCCCTCCCCAGAAAAGAAATAAACAGACAAGCTGACACAGGCTGGGAAATGGAGCTTGGCTCGTGCTGGCTCCCTGCCACCCCAGCACAGGGGTGAGGGAGAGGGAATCCCTGCAGGCACAACTCACACAAACTAAGTGGATTTCCTTATCATTAATGAAAACAAAAAGAAGGTATCTGATGAATCACTGGGTGCTTTGAGGGCTGCACTGGACGGTTGCAGCAGCAGTTTTATCGTGTGCTGGGTCCTGATTCCAATTTGCTCTTCCCTTTTAGGAGTTTCCAAAGAAACTCTGGGTTAAAACAGCTGGGAGATGTTTCCCTCCCCAGACCTTCCAGCCTGATGAAACTCTTTTTATTCCAGGAGGATGCCTGTAGACATTGAGACACTTAGCCAGAATTAACATTGACTTTATATATACACACACACAGATAAAATACCTGGATTTACAGGGATATATATGGAGGGTTTGTGGAATTTGCTGCCAATCAAGAATGTCGAACTTGACTTTGTGCTACCCTAATGGCTTTGATTTTGCAGAGAGATTTTTGGGAGGGCAAACACCACCAAATCTAGACTAGTCCAGCTTACTCTGATATTCAGGTGATGAAATTTGCTTTCTCTTCATTCCCAAACACTACATAAAAAGGAGGAGCATTCTCCATATGGATTATGTAGCTTCATCAACTTCATATTTTCATTATGTGAAATTCATGTGAAATTGATGGGGTTTAGGGTCTTTTTAAATTGGAATTGACTTTTTTTGCCTTTTCTTTTTACTTCTTTCCCATTTTTTTTTTTTTCACTTCCATTTTTCCGTTTTCCCTTGCCTGCTGTTCCCAACATTCTTGTTTGTGCCAGGGATTGGTTTGTGTCTTGCAAACTGAAGTCTGTAGAGTTTGTCAGAGGTGGTGGTGACCGAACCCCCTGACTGACAGCTGAAATCTCTGAACCAGAGATGGGGATCACCGAGAGCTTCTGAGCTCCTGCACCACTTAGAGGAGCTTTTGGACCTCATCCCAATGAGCCACTGCCCAGAAGGTGCTTTTGGGTGGAATAATGTGGGGATTGGCTCCTGACTACTGTGGTTTTCAGAGGGAAACTTTAGTTTGCCTGTTTCTAGTGTAAAACTACAAATAGGGTCATTTTGGGGGTTTTATGTTCATCAATCCCATATTTTATCCTTTTTTAAGTACTTCTGTAATTTTTTATATACTTCCATCACCGTTTCTATTCTGATGTGGGTGCAAACTGCTTTGTGGGTGGTTTTGTGCATGACTCCAGTGGCAAAAGCCTTTGGTGACTCTCAGCAACTCAGTGTTGTTCTCGTGCTTCTGGTACACATTTACTATTATTTTTTATCTGTTTTCCTGGCCCAGCACTGTAAAGCAGGTTGAAAATCTGGTTCACGTCCCTGCTGTGTGCATTTCCCTGCCTGATTTCCCCCTACTTCTCCTACCAAGGGGAACAATGCCCGTTTCCACATCTCCAGCAACCACCCAGAGGCCCAGTTGGGCGAGCAGGAGCAGGTTCTGAATCCCACAGTGTTTCCTTTCACCAGGGCATGAAAAAGCAACTAAGAAAGAGACCTCACAGATGCCAGGAGCTGTTGAGCATTGAGTTGTAGCCTCCACGGAGCTCCAGCCCCTCCGAGGGCAGACAGGCAGGGGTTTTCATGCTGTTTGACAGTTATCTCCCCAGCAGCATTACTGGGCTTATACATCCCCTTTCAGCAGCTCCAGATAGAGCTGACAGCAGGGGGATTCTGTTTTGTCTCAGCAAAGGAAAGAAAAAACACAAAAAGGTGGTCTTTTGGCGGTAGCCAAGGCCACACTCGAGCACCAAGGGGCACAATGTCTCCTCTGTCTCGGGGAGAAAATAGCTCCTGACAGGAATCAGCTTTCAGTCAACTGCCAGGCATCTGTCCTGCTGGGAGGCCCGAGCTGCAATGGAGATAACCTGTGATGAGATAAGCTGTGATAAGATAAGCTGTGATGGAGATAACCTGTTATCAGGGCAGGCTGAAGGCGCAGCGATCGCCGCACTGCTGCTGCTGCAGGTGCCAGGCTGGGGAGGGAAATAGCAAATATCATCCTTGGGGGGATCTGTCCAAGTGGGGAAAATGGAGGTAGAAGGGAGGCAGTGCCCTGGGTGGGTGCACAGAGCATCAGAGCCTGCCTGTGGCTCGGGGTGTTTCCATCTGCCCCTTGGTGTGGTTGGGACAGAGCTGATCTCGTGCATTCCGAGGTTACGGGAATGGGAATTGCTGCCTTGGGATGAGCTCTGTGGATATTTGGAGCTGGACACTTTTCTGGTTACAACATGGCTGTACATGATTAGAACACGAAATTTCTCCATGGAAAGGGTGCTCAGGCTTTGGAAAGGGCTGCCCAGGGAGGTTTGGAGTGCCCATCCCTGCAGGTGTCCAAGGAAGGGCTGGAGGTGGCGCTCAGGGCTCTGGGCTGGTGACGAGGTGGGGATCGGTCACAGGTTGAACTCGATGATCCTGGGGGTCTTTTCCAAGATTCCATGATTCTCTGTGATTCTAGGAAGTGTCCCAGTGGCTCAGTGTTCTCTAAAGCAGTGGCTTAGCCCTCACAGCACTGCTCTGAAATGAGAACTGATGGGTAAGAGAGACAGGACAAGGCAGGGACACCTTTCAGAGGTATTTTAATTCCGTGGAGTTTCTGTCCTGTAAATCCTGTGCCCTGGGCACTGCCCAGGGACATCTCCATCTCTCCCTTCTCACACATGGGGTGCACAGCCCCACTGACAACCTCATCCTTCCATGTTTCACCTCAGGCACGCAAAATATCCAAACATTCTGGAAAAAACCCCAAACCAAAGCACAGAAAGGAAAACTTTCAGTGCCTTCTGCAGGATCCGTGCTGAACACTGACAGCTTTGGGCCAGCTCTTCCTACGTTTGCTCCAGGATCAATCCAAGGTTTTTTAATCCATGCATCTGGTACAAAAGGACTCAGCTGCTGCCCCCATTTCACAGAGCCCTTCCCCAGCCACCCTTTGGTGCTCCAGGAATCTTTTTCCACAGATCCATCCACAATTAGGGCAGAGCTGGATGGGCTTTTACAGTGATTCTCTTTATGCTGACAATAAGTTATTTATTTGACCTTCAGGCTGTTCACGTTTCTGATATGGAATATTCCAGCTCCCTCACCTGCTGATCATGTGAAATCCATTGCACTGACACCTGGGATGCTGCAGTTGGAATATTTAAAGGCAGGGAAAGGATATCGAGGAAGGATTTCTCACCTTTATGTCCTCTGATAAAAATATCGTGAAATGAGGACATTTTTCTCTCTCCTGGCTGGGGAGAAAGGTCTCCTGAATAATTCATTCCAGATCAACCTGTTTGTTCAGGAAAGGTGATAAACAAATTAAGAGGGGACGAAAGTGAAGCTCAAAATTCCTCTAATCACCTGTTGATGCAGCTGAACATTCAGAAGTTGAACTGGGATGCTTTAATTACAGCAGCATTTTGGAAAATGGGAAATCTCACCAGAAACATCCCCCCAAACTCTTCCTTTGGAAGATTCTTCCCAAATATTTAATGTAAAAAGGATGGCAATTCTCAGTTCCTTTGGAAGGAGGAGCCTGGCTCTTGCAGGAGGACAAGGAGGTTTACCCTATTCTCTGCAGATGTTTGGGGATTGGTACTGGGTTCCCAGGGAAGAGGAGATTTTTTGGGGTAACATTTATGTTTTTCTGTTTCCACATCAAAGACAATAGCTGTGCATCCTGAAAATCCCCGTGTCCTGGGATTTTTGCTGTCCTGCCCCTCACACCGAGGCTTTGCTGCTCCTCCCAAGCCTGTCCCAATCCTTCCTCACCACCTGCGCCGGGGTCTGGAGCAGCGACAAAAATAAAGAGGAGAGAACACCCAGAGCTCATCACGAGTTCAAAGGGCCCCAGACACGTTGTTGTTCGGGGCAGGCTCTCGCTGCTATCTGGGACATGACATAGTTTGCCCAACAATTTGGGGACAACTGTGCACTGTCACCTCGCACTGTCCCTGGGGCACAGGCAGCAGAAATGCTTTCATGTCACTTTTATCTGACCCTGCACGCCTGAGCCAAGGGGACAGAGGTAGCGCTGCGTTCTTTTTAATAAATATTTGTGGGATCCTGGATGGTTTTCCTTGGGGGCTGCCCCATCCCTGCCTGGGGGATGATTCCCTTGAGGAATGTTCTCCTCCTGTTACCCAGGGGTCCAGGGGAGGGCAGGATGGGGATTTAAGGATACCTCCCACAAGCACCAGCCAGGTGCTGCACAGGTATTGGGATCAGCCTCTCCTCCCTGGAACTGCTGGAGGAACATCGAGGTGTTCCAGCACTTCAACATTAAAACACAGCTTAGAAGAAATTGTAGCAAAAATTCCAATCGCCATAAATGTAAAAAGTAGGGGTTTTTATCAGGTTTGGAGGTTTTGTGTGGTTTTAGTTTGCAAATGCTGAGTAAAACCGCAGGCTGAGGGTCTGCTCACACACCAGGACAGTGCCCAGCCACTGAGCAGAGCCTCAGCCCACAGGGGCACCACACTCTTTTAACACAGTTTTGTAAAAAAAAAACCCAAACCCAAAAATCCTTGGGCTTCTGAAGGCTGACAGTTAATTTTGAGGGGAAGAAATTTAAGTTTTGTCTCACCACTGAATGGTTTTCCTCCCGAATCCTTAACAAGGCACATCTATTTCTGCCACTTGAAGTTTTCAGGGGCACTCGTGTTGTAGCTCCCTTAATTGTCTCGAGTCCTTTCCCCACCGCAGCTCCTCAGCTCAAGTGCTCTGGCTGTGAGATGTGATAAAGCTCCTCCAAAGCCAGCCTGGGGCTGAGAGGGAGCTCTGATAAGAGCTGCTGTGCAGGGCATCCTCAGGGAAGGAGCCGGATGGATTTTGGGCTTTGGTGACAGAGAACATCCACCAAACCCAGCCCTTTTTATTGCTGAAATTCCTCATAATTCGAGGCAATTCTGATTTGAGTGCAGATAAACTCCTAATTTCTCAGATCTGCTTATGAAGGGCGGATTGCTTTATAAAGGGTGCGTTTTAAAGGGGTTTTGCAGCTTGGGATTTGCCATCTTCAACACCCCACCAATGAGCCAGAAGACGGTGTTTTCTTTTATTGTCTCAAGACCCAGAGCCAAAGGACTTTGCCACCTGTTCGGTGCTGTCAGAAAGAAAACCCTGTGTTTGCAGCCCTGATTCAGGGTCAAGAGGTAAGGAGATAAGGCCCCTCTTTTGTCAATGGGAGCTTGACTTTCAGCGAGCAGGAAGTGGGAATGAAAGCGGGAGAATGGCAGGAGTCAGGACGCTGAAACTCCAGCCTGCTCTCATCTGATAAGGAACAGACACTAAACTTAACCCTGACGGGCGGCTCTGCTCGCTGCCCGCCGAGCCAGGCGGCCTCAGGGGCTCTTTGGGGCACTGACAGCGCCAGCGGTGCCATCGGGTGCTGTTTGGGGACAGGGGCATTGCCCAGCCCTGGCCCCCTGGTGCTTTCCCTTCCCGGCCTCTCTCTCGCCACATTTTTCCCTTTCTAGGGAACATTCTGAGTCTGAAAGGAGGCAAAGGTTCTGGTGCTCCAGGCAGAACTCCAAGAGGAAGGTTTTGGGACGTTAGTTAACCCTGAGGAATAACCTGTGAATGTCAATGGGACTCAGGAAGAGACACCTAAAATACTGCTCTGGGTGTCAAAGCCGTCTTGCCGTGGGGAGGGTGAGGAGAAACTGCAGCTGCTGACATCCCAAAGGTATCCACGTGCCCACTGTGGGTGCCCACAATCCATCCTTCCTTCCTTCCTCTCCTTCCTCTCCTTCCTCTCCTTCCTCTCCTTCCTTCCTCTCCTTCCTCTCCTTCCTCTGCTTCTCTGCTTCCTTCCTCTCCTTCCTTCCTTCCTCTCCTTCCTCTCCTTCCCTCTTTTCCTCTCGCCTTCATTCTCCCTTCCTCCCCATTTCTTCTTTCCTCCCTTCTTTTCTCTCTTCTTCTTTCCTCCCTTCTTTTCTCTCTCCTTTCCTTTCCTTCTCTCTCCTTTCTCTCTCCTTTCTCTTTCCTTTCCCTTTCCTTTCCTCTCCTCTCCTCCCCTCCCCTTCCCTCCCCTCTCCTCTCCTCTCCCCTCCCTGAAAACCTTTGCTCAAACAGAAACTTCCCCGATGAAAACAGCACAGTTTCACTTCAAAATCCACCCCACGATTTCAGCTTCCTCAGGTTTTTCCCAGCCTGTGGAAATGTAATCAGGATTTGCCTGCATAAAGCAGCAGTTCCCCAGAAAATCGTCAATTAATTGATTCCAATTACCTGTAATTGTTTCTCATACATTTCAATTAGTCCGTGGTGCTGTTACAGCAGAACCAGTCAATTATCCAGGTAATCAACGGGCCTTTAGGAACTGCCATGGAAAGAAGTTGGGGAAAAAGAGTTTCGGGAGGAAGGACAACATTGAGGATGTCAAAAAGTGCCAATTCTGCTGATTTATCATTCAGCTGGATTTCAGAGATGGGAAAACAAGCAAACTGAGCAGGGCAGGTGTGGTGAGGAGGAAAAGGATTGGGGGGCTGAAAACAAATTTAGTTACTGACCAGTAATTAACATCAAGTGCATTCTCTCACCACCTGTGAAGGGTGATTATATTCATTTTATAGAAAACACAAGTTCCCAGTTTCTTGTGAAGTGTCATTGCAGCCTTCAAGAAAAAAAAACAGCAAATCACAGAATTATGGGATGGTTTGGTTTGGAAGGGACCTTATACCTCACCCAGTGCCACCCCTGCCGTGGGCAGGGACACCTCCCACTGTCCCAGGCTGCTCCAAGCCCCGTCCAACCTGGCCTTGGACACTGCCAGGGATCCAGGGACAGCCACAGCTGCTCTGGGAAATCCATTCTGGGGCCTTCCTACCCTCTCAGGGAAGGATTTTTTCTTAATATCAAATTTATTGGAGTCCAACAAATGGTACCGAAGCATCCCTCCCCAGACAGGAAACATCTCAGCTTTGCCCTTGCCTCCAATCCATACGGAAATCCAAAGGACTGGAAAATCAGAAACTCATCAAACCAATAAAGCTAATGAAATAATTAACAGGAGGAATATTGAGATGATTACAGTAGATATTTTCGTGTTGATCAGAGATGTGAGTTTGTAATGAATATTCAAAAATTGATTCTCGGCTACAGCAGCAGCTGCAACTTTCAGTGTTCCAGGGAGGCCTGAGAGTGTTGGTCTGTGCTGGAGCAGAGCATTCCTTGCTCAGGAAAACCATGGGATCCCAGGTGTGAGGAGCTGGTGCTGCAGGGGGTGTCACAGCTCGTGGAACCAGCAGTGGCTGCAGAGGAAAAATCGGTCAAACTTCTTCCAAATCAGGGATTGTTGTTATTTGGGACATGCTGAAGAAATGTCACATTGGGACTGGATTCCCTCGCACATTGGTCAGGCCTTAGAAATTCCGCAGTGTTGAAAAATTTCCTTTTCATTGCTTTTGATTTTAGAGCTCAGGTGGGGAAGGAGACCTCACTTCTTTAGCAGCATTCTTGTTGGTTTTGCTGTTATTATTATTATTAGTAGTAGTAGTAGTAATGTTCTTGTTGTTGTTATTATTATTATTACTATTATTATTATTAATGACCCATTTGCTGTTGATTTGTCTCCCAGCTTCTCTCTCTGTGTCTGACAGAAGTATCCAGAGTTGGGACCAGCCCTCTTAGGCTCAATTACATCATTCCCATTGCAGTCAGCAGTGGAAAGGGAGCCAGCTCGCTGTTGTGACAGCCAGGCTTGGCTGTGATGTTTTAGAAG
The DNA here is from genome assembly GCF_000738735.6 of Corvus cornix cornix. Classification (NCBI taxonomy): domain Eukaryota; kingdom Metazoa; phylum Chordata; class Aves; order Passeriformes; family Corvidae; genus Corvus; species Corvus cornix. The sequence goes on along the minus strand of NC_046350.1, from coordinate 3,561,448 downwards.
GAATTGTCTACATTCTGAATATTCTCTAGCTTTGAACATGAAAAAGGAAGCTTTCATGCATTGGGCTTTAAAAAATTCCCTTGTAAACACGTTCCCCCTTAGCTCTAGTGGCTTAGGAGTGCCCCAAACGGCTCTTGAAGGTGCCTAATTCTGACATAAAGCCTAAAAAAGTCACTCGGGAATAAAGCAGGATCCCCAGATTCCGGTGTGGATCCTGTCCTGCCCTGCAGCACCTGTGTGAATCCCTTCGTCCCAGAGTTTTGGTAAATGCCAGGATTGAGTATTTCTGCTGTGCTGAGGGATCCATAAGATTTGACATTGGTCCCAGGTAATGCTGTTACTCCTATCATATGCACTTATAAATCCCAAATTCTGTTACTTTGAGACTGTTGTGCCGGACACCCCCACAATATCCACACTGCCAGAATATCCATTCTGCAGCAGAATGTGGGTATTTACATCTTTCATAACATGGTTAATTATTTTTTCCATTAGAAAAAGGGTGATTTAGGATCTAAACGTGTGTCTGTAGCATACTGTGCTGTGTCCAGATAGATTTTTAACAGATTCCTGACTGTTGCAGTGCAGCAACCACTAATTCAAAGAGGTTGTGGGCAAGATGAAAGAAGTATTGGAAATCTAATATTTTGAATGTTGTCTGTAGCAAAGTCTCGCTGAGGCCACTCCATGCAGCTTGACAAAGCCCATTATTCACTGAAGTTGATAACACTATCTGGGGTTTAATTAATATTGGTGATTTTTTTGATGTGTGGGGACTCCATTCTCAGCAGAGTAAAGATGTAGCAGCAAACAAAGCCCGGGGTCCTGAGGTCAGGGACGGTCACTATGGAGCTGATATCAGTTACAAAACAGACAGGAACAGATTTCGTTTATCTGACACTGAGCATTGTGCTGGAAAAGTTGGCAGTGCTAATAATTAGAGATGGGAGTGCTGGCTAAAGGAGCCCTGCTTAGCCTGTAATCAATCTTTCCCCCCCCCAAAAAAAAAAAGAGGAAGAAAGAAAAAGAGGGAAAACGAAGCAGCGCACACCTGCGAGGGTCCGGGCACTTGAAAGGGACGGAGAAAGTCAGATCCCATCTTAGGCAAACACTGGGGGCTTTCTGTGCTGAGCTCAGACCACAGCTCTCAGTGTGTGAGGGAAAACAGCCCAATGCACCTCTCCAGGCCCTTTTCCCGGGCAGGTTTTGTTGTTGGGACTGGAGGGTGGGGTTTGCTGGCTCCCACTCAAAGAACTCCGTGCAATGCAGCTGCTCCGCTAGGGACCGAGGCAGTTACAGGGTCAGAACCAGCACCACGGGGAGACCCCAATGTTGTTGTGTTTGAGGCTTTGAGGGGAAGGGATCTGATCTTCAGGGGAGGTGTCCTTGTGGCCAGAATCCCTTGTCACTGCTTTGGGAGGAGGATGAGCATCACACCTGTCCTGCTTCCCTGACTATCACGCCCACCCTGCTTCCCAGGCCCTGGAGCCATGCCAAGCTCACCCGTGTGCTGAACCCTCAGGGAATTCCAGAATTCCAGGAGGGTTTGGGTTGGAAGGGACCTTAAATATCATCCCATCCCACCCCCTGCCATGGCAGGGACACCTTCCACTACCCCATTTTGCTCCAACCTGGCCTTGGACACTTCCAGGGATGGGGTGGCCCCAGCTTCTCTAGGCACCCTGTGCCAGAGCCTCCCCACCCTCACAGTAAAGAGCTTCTTCCCAATATCCATTCTAAGCCCTCTTTTTCACTCATTTTCCCCTTTATTTTTGTTGGAACACCTTCACCTTCTTTGGAGCATTGACTCAGTCTGGGTTTCTTGTGTGGCTCTGGGAGACACTTGGTGCAGAGGGGTCCTGCTCTTGTTGCAGAGTTTATCTGAAGGCAGATGAAGCACGGAGTAAATGCTTTGAATTTACTTGCCAGAGAGGAGGAGAGGTGCTGGAGCACTCTGCCTCCACCAGCAGCGTGCTTGCTGACTTCTTTTTTCCATATTCTGCCTTCCAGCCACATCCATTTCATACAGATAATACAAAAACTAAACAGATAATAAAAAAATTAAACAGATACCGCAAAAATTAAAAGCAGGCTTTTAAAGCACGGATATTTATTTCCAAAGTCTCTCAAGTTTCTAAGAAAACAGTGACACAGGCAAAAGGCTTTGAACTTCCCAAGCTTCAGCTGCAAGAGGTTGGTGTGTCACAGAGTGTCTTGAACATTCCCTAAGAGAATAATTATTTTGGGCAAACTCACATCGATCCAGTGTAACTTTGCAGCAGCATTCTCTGCACAGCAGGCATCCCCTGCACTCTCTCCCGTGTCTTCAGGAAATAAAACTGACAGGAAACTCAATAAACCAACTGGTTTTCATTGATCATATTTTGATTCAGACAATTCAGCAGGCAGCACCAGGATGAATTATTAACTCCACATCATCACTCGCAGGGCACCTGTGCTTTTGGGTGGCCCTTGGAAAGACAGAATGATCCCCTGCACTTCCTACACAAAGGAACATCACCAGGTGATGAGGAGGAGAACTTCAGCCATGCAAACAAGTGGGAATGGGTATTAAATTCCAGAGAATCGTGTGGGAAAAGAGGGAATTGTGTGGGGCAATGTCCATGTCTGTGGGTGGGCAGGGCAGGGCTGTGGTCAGGTGTCCCTGTGGGTCACACTGAATTTGGGGTGAGGGCAAAGCCTCGTGGCACAACCGGCTGAGAGTTTGCTGAGCTGTCCCCTTGCTCTGACTCACAGCACCGTGCTTGGCTCTTCAGGAAATTATGAATTTTGACTCTAACAAAGGCTGTGTCAGGCTCTGGAGATGTTTTGCATCATTTGAAAAATATTATGTAAAAAAATTCCCTGAGTGTTTCGAGGGCCGGGCACCTTCAGTGGCAATGCAGGGAATGAGAGAAAGGAAAAATGCTTCCCCATCGAGGCAGTACCTGCACAATATTTGGAATTCTGTGGCCACACCACCAATTATCAGAGATCCTTTATTTTGGTCCTTTTGGGGTTTTTTTCTGGGAAGAAAAGCTCAAGTTAAAAGGAGCTGGAACACAAATTCGAGTTTATTCTGAAGTGTGATTTGGGCCTTGGGTATTCATGGTGGAGATATGACCAGAAGAGAGAGTTGCCTTTCCCACTGATTCCTCCTTGGAGAGCCACTGCCAGGGGTGGGCCAGGGCAGATAAAGCCCCAAAGCTCAGTGTGACAAGTGTGTGACACCCAAGAGTCCTGGAGCTGTCACCTCAGGGTCACAGCAGAGAGCTCTCAGAGACCTCCACGTGGGTGGGTGTCATCACTTGGGGTTCCAGAGCACTTCCCAAAGAGGAGCAGCTGAGGGTGACACAGCCAAGGGATGGGGATCAGTGGCCACTGCTGGAAATGGTGACACAGCCAAGGGATGGGGATCAGTGGCCACTGCTGGAAATGGTGACACAGCCAAGGGACGGGGATCAGTGGCCACTGCTGGAAATGGTGACACAGCCAAGGGACGGGGATCAGTGGCCACTGCTGGAAATGGTGACACAGCTGAGGGCTGGGGATCAGTGGCCACTTCCAGAAACCACGAGCAGCTGAGACGTGAAGCGCTGGAGATGCTGGTGGAGCTGGGGCCTGTCCTGCTCCCCGTGTCCCATCCATGAGCCAATGCTGCCTCTAGAGCCCAGCAGAGCATCGAGCACGTGCAGACTGAAACAATCTGGGCTTTGTGACACGCTGAGCTGCTCCTGCCCAAGTGGAACCTCCTCAGAGCGCCGCGATTTCATTTTCGCTTTCAAAACCAACTTTTCCTGACGCACCTGGGCACGGAAAATGTTTATTGGGCTCTGCTTTTGTTTGTAACGATTGAGAAAAGTCATTATGGTGTCCCTGGTCACTTTATTCCACACAGAACAAACACGTCAGCCTGGTGTGTTTATGTTCTCTGCTCCGTGAGTTTCGTCGGCCTCTCTTACAGCTTCCTGGTGCGTTCCTGGCAGCTCATGTTCTGACACGGTGTTACCCAGCAGGGGAGGAATAAAGGGAGGATGTTTAGGTTGATGTGGTTTAATAAAAGATCTGGTTTTAAGTCTGGAAAAGGCGTAGAGAAGGGTCTCTATCCCGGTGTTGATGGCGAGGGCTCTGTTAGTCTCCAGACTCAGTAACAGGTTGGGGATAGGAGGAAATAGAAGGGAAGGCACAGTGATTTTTCAGTTTAGCTGGTGGGACCAGGTTGTCAGAGTTGTGGCTTTCCCAGGTCCCACAGGCTGATCCTTCCAAGTTTCTCCATCAGATCATTTACAGAAGGGAAAACGCCAATGAGAACAAGACGCTCTTTTAAAAAGCAGAGAAAAAAAGAAGACAATTGGAAAAAAAATGAGAACATTTGGGTCAGGATGAAAAGTACTCTGGAGTATCCCAGAGGTCTTACAGTGGTAAGAGAAGCATCCATGATATTTTGGCAGGATATCCCCTGGCAGGAGATGCTCCCCAGGTGGATCTCAGCCGCCCTATCCAGGGACAGTGTGATCAGCTTTTCCCTTTAGCTCCCCACAGGGAGCGGGCAGCACCAGATGGAAGTTTGGCAGTAAGATTCCAGATCTCAAGAAGGGTGCTTTTCCTTGTTGGTTTGTTTGTTTTGAATTCTAGGCAGTGCATTAATTTAGGAAAATGTAGCATTTGTCTGGTGCAAAGTGGTGCCACGGGGTGGGGCCTGCTGTGGCTAGGGTCATCCTGGGGCTGCAGTGAGGGATCCAGTTACACACTGGAACTGCCTTTCCAGTTTCCCCATTCCAGAGTGGGATTTTCAACTCTTACCCACCCCCTATTCTTATTCCTCACTGCCTGCTTCTGACGGCTCTAAATCCACTCAGAGAGGTGATTAACTCAACTCTACAGGTGAGGCATTAAGGAAAAAAACATTCCAGAACTTTCTCGAGGTTGGGCAGAGCATCAGTTCCCCATCAGGGCACATGCCCGGGGGCTTTGCCATCCCTGTGCTCGTGGGCAGCAGATCCTCGTTCCTTTTCCTGGCTCTCAGCAGAGCGGGGTTGCCAGCTGCCGGCCGGGAGGGGAAGAACGCGGGGATTGTTCCTTGCAGGGATTGTTCCATGCAGGGATTGTTCCTTGGAGGGATTGTTTCTGGCGAGGGCGGGCAGGATGCTTCAGCTTTGCTCTGCCCATCACCTCTTGCGGTCTCCTGAGCCCTCCCGATTCAGCCAGCAGTGACCAACTCGCTCACAGTGTGCGTTATGTCCTATTTACCTCGATTTCAGCCCGAGGAACTTTTCCATGCCAGCTGGGTTTGTTGGTTTTTTAAATTTAAAACATCGTTTTTACTTTTTTTACAGGAGGTTTTGCATACTTTAAAATATCCAGTGCCCATATGCACTTTGGTATGTGGAGAGGGTTCCCTGGGACCCTCCCGAAGGTGTTTGCTGAGGATGTGAAACCATTCCCTCCCTGCTGTGCCCACACTCTGTGGGCATCAGGAGGAACACGCAGCTTCTGCCAGGGAGAGGTGGCATTTTCCTGGCAAAACACACCTTTAATAAACCATCTTCAGAAGAATGAAACGAGGTAAACCAGAGTGAGGTGTCCCAGCATCACCCCAATCTCTGCCCCACGGCTGGGCGCCGTTCTGAGCGAGCTGCTTTTCCTCCTACTATCCAAACCTGGGAAGGGCTTTTATGGGAAGAAATTAAGAGAAAAGGCTGTTGTGGTTTTCAGCTGTGGGAAGGGAATTCCAGCGTCCAGCCACCAGGAATAAGGCTGCAAATGAAAGCTCCTGGCCCTCGCTCCTGTGCCGGTGATGATAGGAGCGCAGAGCAGCTGCGCGCTGGATGCTGATGGAAGCGTCCCAGTAGCTTTGGGCTGAAATTACACTCATAATTCTTAAATTATAGCAGCCGGGAGTTAATGTATTTCTGCTCGGCATTGTCAGTGGCAAACCAAAGCCCATTAATTTCCCCCTCGGTGTTTGTTTGAGAAATCATCCCCTGTCAGCTGCCGCTGGCGGCCGTGTCTCCTCGCCGCATTCCTAGACGTGCTCTCTGTCTCCCAGCGAGGGTCCTCCCCCTGCGGGAGATAAGATACAAGCGGCATTCCCCGGGAGGTGTCAGCGGGCTGCTTTATGACACATGATGAGTGATAAAGGCCGCGGAGAGGTGCTGATGTGGCCACATTAGTTAATGAGGTCATAGCCGAAGTTGCTGCCCCACTGATAACCTGCAAATCCAAATAATGCGCAGATAGCAGCGGGGTGTTCAGCAGTCCTGTCCCCGTGTTCTCTCGCTGTCCATCACAGGCAAGGGCCCAATCAAAGGGGAAAAAAAAAAGAGGTGATGCTCCCAGAAGGGGAACACTCATTCCTTCTGCGGCTCCCCGAGCTGATCCAAGCCATGGGAAAGCAGTGGGATACAAGAAATTTCCTCACAGGCTCCGTGAAGCGCTGTCACAGGGAGCCCTGCATTCTTTTGGTGTTTAAGAAGAGAGTTCTTATATTGAATGAGTATTTCTGGGCCAGGATGGAAAAGTGGGGCTTGGGGAGCTTTGTGTGCAGCTTGCAGAGAGTGCTAAACTTGATATAAATTTTCTCCAGCTGAAAAGTGAAATCCTTGTGGCCAGTGCGTGGATTTGGGAACAGTTGCTGTCCTCAGACCACGACCTTTTGCCCTGACTCTTCTAAATACGAAGAGAACATTCCTCGTGTGTCACAAAAGCAGTGTTGGGTTTCCAGAGCAGTGGTTTCAGTGGGGAGGAGGAGATGGAGTTTCCCTGCAGCGCCTGTGGAGATGGAAAGGGCTGGCCCGGGGGTCCCAGTGCATCCCAGTGCCGGTGTGGGAGCACCAGCCCCAGGTGGTGGCACTGGAGATGCCCTGGAGTGCTCAGAGAGGAGCAGAGAAAAGAAAGGGGAATGAGAGCCCCGTTGGGATTGTCTCTGTCCCTCCTGCGTGGCTGAGCCCCTTCTCTCTCCAGCAGTGGTGGGGAGCCATGGCTGAGCCCCTTCTCTCTGCAGCAGTGGAGCTGTCGGAGCCCTGTGCCCGTGCACTCAGTCAAAAACCAAGGGAGCTCTCACAGAGCTGAAAATCACATTGTCACTTAAATATCAAAAATGCCCGGAATTTGGAAATCTGTTGAAATATGCTGGGTTTTGCCCTTTTTTCCCTTGGTAAACAAGTCAAGAGCTGGCAACGTCTTGTCGTGCTGGTGGTGAACTTTCTGTCCTTCCCTTCTTAGCAGCTCAGGTCTAATTTATTTAATCATTGGAGCAAACTTTCAAAGTGCTCCGTGCCTCCTCTTTTGTTTCTAAGGTTCAGATGTATTTTTAGCGCTTGTTACTGAACTGGGTCTGTGCATTGGAGAAGAATTAATTCCTGGTTTGGGTTTGTTGTTATTCAGAGGTTCAAAAAAAAAGGGGATTTACAGACTTTGAACACCTCAGGGGCTTTGTTATAGGCCGCTTGTGTGTTGTTGGGGTTTTAATGATGGTTTGGGTTTTAATGTAAATTCAGCCCTGTTGAAAGGTGACAGCCCTGCCCAGAGCAGCCCTGGGTTACCCACGAAGCCACTGCAACCTCAGGAGCAGCACCGTGGTCCCCACAAGACCCTAGAAATCCCCCCAGGCCTGGGTCTTTAGGAACTGGGCTTTCAGCAAATGCTATAAAACAGCTGAAGTCACCCCATTTTCAACTTTTTGGTTACTTTCAATAACAAAAAGCTGGGTTTGCAGGCTGGGGGGCTCCAGCCTTCCTAAAAAGAGCCTTTCCCAGTTGATCAACACACCATGGAGCTCCTTTATCCTATTTTCTGGCAGTACTTTCGGAGGATTTTCATATGGATTCGTGGCACAATGGATAACACATTTAGGTGACCTTGGCTGTGTTCCTTTAGTAAAAAATCAAACTCTTTTCGTGCCACAAGCAGGTGATGGTGGCAGGAAGGCTGGGCTCGGCCATCAGGAAAACAAGAACACAACGTGCCTCTCCCAGCCTTTAATGCAGCTTCGTGCAAACCTCTTGCAAGCAAATGTTGACTTTGGAAAAATTCGTGGAAATTAGAGACCGATGGCGTGGGTGCGATTAGACTGGATGGAATGTCCTGGGATTTTGGTTGGTGCTGATGGCTTCATTTTATTGGGAGCATCATGTTTCTCGTGAGACAGGCATGTAATCTGCTGCTTAGTGCTCTGTGGGGCTGTTTGCTGGGTGAAGGAATAAATAGCTTGCTGAAGTTCCAGACTTCCCAGTGAGGTGGATTTACCATCTCCCTGGGGTTGGGTTGGTGTTTCTCCTGTGGTGGAGAGCACAATTCCCTGCTCAGAATGCGGGAAAAGGTGGTTTAAGGGAAAGTTTCGGGGATTCTTAATGTTTGAAATGCAGGAAAGGGTGAGAGGAAAACAGCTGCAAGTGGAACCAGGGCTCAGATGGGCTCCAGCACCTTGGGAAGTGTTGTTGGCCAGCCCCCAGTGCTTCCTCACCCTCTGGAGGACATCATTTGGGCAAAAAGATGTCTTAGAACATCATTTGGGCAAAACCAGGCACAGCTGTGGCAGCCTCTCCTCCTCACCCTCTGCACAGAGCACCTTCCCCCAGATGAGCTGTGGTGCTCACCTCAGCATCTCTGGGTTTCCTCTGTGCTTTTATTCTAAGAGAGAAACAGCAGAAGAAAAACCCCTCTGTGTTTGCTGAGCGCTTTGTTGGGGGTTCTTCAGAGCCAGGGCTGTCCCTCAGTGTCCCTGCCCCTGTCCATCCACGTGGAGGATGCCCCAATACCTCATTACTCAGGTGACAATACCTTGATGGGGATGTCACCTGCAGGTCTTTGTCCACATAGGAGAGCTGCTGTCCCGCAGAGCAGGGTCAGGAGGCCACGCAGAGCTCAGCCCTCTGAGCCTGGAGCTGTCCCCGTTCCTGCTGTGCCGCCAGCGACCTCGTTTGGGCCGGTGTTTGCTTGAGGTTTCCTGCTATCCAGAGACAACTCTGGCTCCATGGACTAATAACCAGGCACCAAACAGCAGCAATAGCTTGTGATGCCTTTCTCTGAGTGGTTTGCTTGCTCTGATTTCACTCTTAAAACTACTTTGATTTCTTTATCCAGGGCCTGCTGCCGTGTGGAGCACCAGTGTTACCTGTTCTGCTTTGAGTCTTCTTTTGTCTTTCTAGAATTTTTGCCAGCAAACCCCAAGTAATTCTCACCTCCCACTCTCTGTTACTGCCTCGTGAAGTCTTCCACCCTTACCTGCTTTGGTTTCGAAAAGAGGTTTTACATTTCAAACATTTTTGGGCAGAGCTTTTAAAGAAACCCTCACCTGGTTTCGTGGCTGCTGTGAGCGTGAGTTGGTCCTTGCTCTGCTGCACCTCTGCTCTGTCCTTCTATTCATTCTCTCCCTTTTTTGTCTCTCACTCTTCCTCCCTCCACGGGCCCAGCCTCTGTGATTAAGCCTGCAGCTCTCCTGCTGTTTTTAATAGGCCTGTAGACCTGACCATCTGATGAGAACCAAACTGCACAGCGTGCTCCTGAATACTTTCACTGGAATCTCCTAATGCAGGGTATTAATCATTACTGTCAAACCATTCAGGCCCTAAATGTGTCCACCCAGTATAAAATTATACTAAACAGGAGGGGAAAAAGGACTTGGCCCATATTAAAAGCAGACATTAGACAGTCCCCTGACTTCTCAGGCATGATGGCCCAGGCACTGTCCAGTGTAACAAACAATGGTGTATTCAGCACGGGCTGCTGGTGATTGACGCTCATGGAAGTGCCAGAAAATGGGCATAATGAGTTAAAGGAAATACAGAAAGGCGTGGCTTCCTCGTGCTTTTGCTACCCCAAATTCCTGGGAAATAGCTGTGTGTGTGTGCAGCTCGGATGCACCCACCTCGGTGATCTGAACAAACGTTTGTGCAGTTGGGTCTTCCCCGGCTGCCCTTAGCAAACAGGAATTGCTAAATCAGCTGCTGTCACACTGAGTTACTGCACAGACAGAGCCCGGGGAGTTCTTGCTTCGGTGTCTCCCTTGAATCTGATCCTGGGAAGTGCAGGGCACAGCGTGCTGGGAAGGCATGGGGTTACTGCACAAGGCTGGAGGAAGGTAAGGCTGGCTCTCCATTGGCATTAAACATGCATGTTTTACACCATATTTGCCCCTGATATTCCTGAGCTGCCCCTCGTAGCACCAGTGGGTTTTCCACACTGAGACATATTTCATTCCCTTGTTGATCTTTCCGTTATTTTTTGTGATGCTTTCTGCCTCTTATCCCAAAAATTAATTTTCTAAACACTTGGAATGTCCAAATTCAGCTTGTATTAGAATACACTTTTCTTCTTTTTTCCCCTCCCTCCCAAAAAGCTGTTTCTACTTCTCCACTCTAAGAATGCCTTCATTCTTCGGAGCTGGCAATAAAAGTTAATCGAGTGTAAAATAAAAGTTACATAAGGTGAGTGGTAAAACTTTATGATTGCTGATGTTGGGTTTATTGATGACTGCACTCGCTGTTATGAGCTATGGCATCCCACCAAGCCCACGGGATGTCCCTGCCAGCCCGTAGCAGCCTGTGCTCCACAGGCACCTCCACGTGGGAACGGGCTCGGCACCCTCACATGTGCCCCAGGAATTTATGGGGAACGCTCTCCAGCTCCCAATTACGATATTCTTAGGTAAACGTGGGATTTTACTGGCAAATGGGAGGAGCTGCTGGTTGTTGCAGCCAGGCCAGGGCTCCATGTGTGCCCTGAGTGGCAGCCAGAGCAGGACAAGGCAGCCACACACCCATTGCTGGTGGCTCCTCTCACCCCACACGGATTTTTCCCAAGCCAACTTACCTAAATATCCAGCCTGGGGCATTCTGAGCAGGAATCCTGAGAGGGAGGGATGAGGGGGAAGAGTCCCTGGTCCTGTCTTAGTGCTCAGGATGTTCCAGCTTCTCTATACAGAGTTTTCAGTTGTTTTTCACACACTGCTCACATGGTCTGCACTCATCCTGCCCCATCAGAAGAACATAGAAATGCAGGAAAAGTAAAACAGAACATCTGCACAGTCTGCAGTGTGCAACAGGAGTAAATTCTTTGCATTTTGGGCTTGTCATTAGCTGTGCTAATTGGTTTGGGTGGCTAATAGGGTACCGTGGTCATTAATGGTTCATACGTTTATTTCAGTGCAGTAATGCTTTAAAGTTCTTTTTTTTCCCCATTAAGTTCTGTCTGATAAACATGGCTTAAAATATCAGGGCATTTGGCACCTCTGAAAATCTTGCTAGGTTTTTCTTTAATATTTTTTGCATTCCAAAAGCTGACTGAAGCAACAATGACAACTTAATGAGCCAGCTGATACTGGGAGCTACAGCAGCAGTGCAGCATTTCCTACCCTGACTTGCATTTCAGATTTACCATGCAATGAAAAAAACCGAACCCCAAATCCTCCTGGAATTGTGGTGCAGCAGGTTAGTGGCCACTGATGTCGGCAAGAATGCTCCAACCTGCCAAGTGTGTTACATGCTTGAAGTCTAGACAGAGATGTAGCAACCACGCGTGTTCCAGCTGGATTTTGCTTTTGGAATGACGCAGGGATTCCAGAAACGGGGGTGGAGGTCAGCGCTCAGACACACAAATTTCACAGCTCTCCAGAAGAAGATCCAGTTTTGTTTTCTTATCTGACGGGGCCCAGCTGCCAAAGCAATGAATTGATGGGGGAAATGAGAGAAGAGGCTTCTTTGCCTTCATCTGTCTTCTCCAGGTGATGCTGCTGGGCACTGCAGGAGGGAGGGAGGGAGCTCTTTGCACTGGCCCAGCAGCATCCTCAGGATTTGGGGCTCAGGAGGAGCTCAGCAGGTTGTGCTGTCCCAGCTCTCTGAGCAGGTTCCAGGGAAGCTGCTCCAGGTGCCAGCTCAGTTACAGCAGCACAGGGCTCTGGGATGTGAGTGGCCACTGGCCCCTGGTACCAAAAGCTGAGTGTCCGGCAGGGCCGGGACAGGGACTGTCCCCCTGGACTCGGCGCTTGTGAGGCACCCCAGGGGCTGTGGGGTGCTCAAGACAAGAGAGACCTTGAGGGTCTGGAGAGCTGGGAAGGGGCTGGAGCCCCAGGAGTGGCTGAGGGAGCTGGAAAGGGGCTCAGGCTGGAGCAAAGGAGGCTCAGGGGGGACCTTGTGGCTCTGCACAAGTCCCTGACAGGAGGGGGCAGCCGGGGGAGGAAATCGGGCTCTGCTGGCAGGGAACAGGGACAGGAGGAGAGGGAACGGCCTCAGGCTGTGCCAGGGGAGGCTCAGGGTGAACATCAGCAGGAATTTCCTCATGGAAAGGGTGGTCAGGCCTTGGCAGGGGCTGCCCAGGGAGGTTTGGAGTCCCCATCCCTGCAGGTGTCCAAGGAAGGGCTGGACATGGCCCTCAGTGCTCTGGGCTGGTGACAAGGTGGGGATGGGGCACAGCCTGGCCTGGATGATTTTGAAGGGCTTTTCCAACCTCAGTGATTTTGGCATTCTGTGTTTTTCTCTCTTTAAAACAAATACACGTTGCTGGTTCCAGCTTTGTGTCCCTTTATCACCTGTTTACTGGCCATATCTCAGGTCTGTGCCCTCGCTGTCTGTGCTGCTGCAGCCCTGTTTCCATAACTCCATTATTGGTTTTGTCCAGCCTACAGGAAAAAGTGATGCTGTAGCTGGCATCCCAGTGTTAGGTCATATTAAAACCATCTGTAACAAATCTATATTTGCAGTTACTTTGGAGTTCAGATTTCAGCTTCTACTCCACCTGTCATCAGTGTTTATCCTCATAAACTTTCACAGCTTCTTTTATTCTGGTTCTTTTTTTTTTTTCCCCTTCTGAGAGACCTTTTCAGGGTTTTTGGCACTCTTCCGCCTGCTTTGCCAGGCAGAATTTCACTCTCCTTGATTTAGAAAAGATGCAGGTTTCATGAATCTACAATATCTTCAGAGCAGAATATTTTTAATGTGATTTCCAAGGATAAGGAGCCCTGTTGCTCATTATGATTTCCATAAAAAAACAGGAAAATAAAATCTTTGGGGGAGTTGTCTGCAAACTTGCAGCAGAAGATTTTGTTTTGTAGTTAAAAAGTCTGTTCATGCTCTAAGTGGTTGCATAAAGAGGATTCTAACAAATTTTAAAGGTGGATTCATTCAGATATATCTAATTTGAAGATGAAAATGATGAAGATTATAGGCCTTGGTGGGCTCAGTGCTGATGGGCTGAGCAGGACAGCACAGGGTGGTGCTCAGGCAGTAAAAAGGATGAGGGAATGAGGGGTGGTTGCAGAGGCTGGCTGGAATTCCACTTATCTTTGCTTTATCCCAATAAAACCATGAATAAAGAGACTTTTTTGACACCCAGAGGGGTGCGTGCCAGACAGGGCTCCAAGGGAAGCCTCGGGAGCAGGATGACAATACAGGGGCTGGGTTTTAACCCATTTAAACTTCCCTTTATGACTGTGTCAGCACCAACAGCAGTTCAGGAGTTCTGTCCTTTTACTGATGCTGTTGGCCAAGTCTGAGTTGGGGTGGATTTGTGGGCAGCTCACCTTGCAGAAGGCTCTTCCTGGCTGTGCTTCCTACAAGGCATCATCTGGGAGGCGTTGTCTTCCTGCCAAATACCCAAACACAGCTTGGTGAGAATCAGAGTGGCCCTGGGGCTTTGATTTGGGTGTCTTGCTCAGGCAGGGGGAGGCAGCTGGTTCCTGCCTTTGGTGCTGCGCCTGCAGGCTCGAGGCTGCTGGGGCAGCTTTGCCTCATCAAACAGGTCCCAGCACTGGAGCAGCAGATGAAGAAACCAACCAGAATTAGCAGCTCTAAGAGTTTGTTAATGAGGAGGTTTGCTTTCATGACTGCTTGGTCTGGATAAACCTTTGCGGGTTGGGCTCATACAAAGGTTTTAAACACCTTTTTTCCCCTCCTTTATGGGGTTTAATCATCCCTTTTGCTCTTCCAAGCAGACATTTTTAGCTATCAATCATTTCTGACGGTGCTGATTGCTGTGGTGAGCAGGGCTGGATGTGCCAAAGCAAACTGACATTTCTACTGTACTGGAAGAGCCACAATTTCAACAATTCTCTCTGAAGTGTGTTTTCCACTGCCATATCTCTGTTGTTGTTTCCGTGGGGTCTGGGGAACACTTCCTATGCACGTTTTCCCTCAGAGTTCCCAGAGCTGCCCAGAGAAGCAAAGCCAGTCACAAGCATTCCCGCAGCCAAGTGTGGCGCAAACTCCAGGGACATGGGGCATTCTCTGGCCAATGGGGCTTTTCCCAAATTCTCAATATTCTTGCAAACACCCCGTGGATCAGGTGATTGATTTGAGGATCGTACAAGATCAGATGAAATGGATGAACCCTTGGAAAAGAAAGCAAAACAGAAGTCACTTATTCCATAGAAAATTGCTCTGGCAATGGCTGATGGTTGCAGGCATTGGGGTTATTCTGGCACAAAGTTGTGTAAATAATTTGTCACGTTGACAAGCCTCAGCCAGAGGGAGAGGATGGAGCTCTGGGTCCTCCTGGATTGAGTCTGCCCAGTGCCTGGAGCTCATGTCCTACCTCTGTCCTTTCCTCCTTCATCCCTCACCATGGCCTGGAAGAGAACACGAGAATCTCGAGGTGATGTGCAAGTGTTCCAGGATCCCAACCCCTCGTAGCACCAGTGGGTTTTCCACACTGAGACATATTTCATTCCCTTGTTGATCTTTCCATTATTTTTTGTGATGCTTTCTGCCTCTTATCCCAAAAATTAATTTTCTAAACACTTGGAATGTCCAAATTCAGCTGATCCAGACTCTTCTTTTCAAATGATTGACAAAGCCATACCTCATCCTCAGGGCAAATAGAAACATGGCTTGGTTGGATTTGCTGTTGGACTTGCTGCATAGAAGGCTGAAATCCCTCTGTGTGGAACATGGGGGGAGTTAAAGGATGTGCACAGGTGTAAAAAGTGCAAACCTGAACAGTTCTGGGTGCTGGTTGAAGTGGCTGCCCTTGGTGGTGCAGATTTTGATCCCTTCATGAGCTTCAGCCCCACCTTGCCCCAGTTTGGATTTTGGTCTCCCACGGGAGTCACACATGCACAGCTGACAAGGCAGAAAAAAACCACAAAATGCTTAAAATGTTTAAGATGCAAATGAAGCTGGATTTCTGGAAAGTGTCTGAGAGTCTATCAAGTCCCTGAGTAGTTTTGTTGAGCCGACATTCGAAGGAACGTGGCAGAACGAGGCAGCTTCCCAGGAAAGGTATTGACTCGCGAGCCTGAAATTTCCAGCTCGGTTTTCAAGTCAAGCAAAATCTGAACAGGCATATTTTGGGTGTTTAAGCAGAGCTCTAGAGCTTCTCCTGTCACCACTCCATCTGTGCTGGCTTTCCTTTGATGTGTCAGTAAATACATGCCTATATTCCATGTATATATAAAATAATCGCCGCTGTCTGTCCTTTGCCATTTGTTTTGTTGTTTAACGATCGCGTTTGGGGTGAGAGCAGGGGAGGTGTGGGGAGGGGGGTGCTGCAGCAGCCATAAAATGGACAGAAAACAAGCTTCATCTTTGTAGCTCCGAAGAGTGCATTATGGATGTTTTTAATCTCTTTGACCTTGTGGCAGGGAAGGAGGGAAGTGGAGAAATTGTGACAAACACCAGCGCTTTAATGCCAGGTTTGTTACTGCCTGGAGTGCCCTAAGGGTTAATGTAACAGTTTTAAGTCCTTCAATCACACCCACCCCCAACTACAGAACACTTCCAAATAATCCCTTTATAATAGACCCTTTTCCACAGATTGTATCTAACCCATGCATTAATGGGGCCCATTGGTGTCAAGCGTTTCAACAAATCCGGGCCAGCCCCGGCTCTGGGAGCCCCTCTTCCCCCACAGACGTTAATGATCTTTTGCCCCCCTGACTTGGCTCCCCTGCTGCAGGGACAAAATTAAACTACTGCGGATGGCAAAATAGTTATTTGCTGCCCAGGCAATTACATCCTTCCAAAAGTCTCCATCACGGAAGGCCAGATGGACTTTATAGAAACCAGACCCAGGCCACAGTTTTAATTATCATAGTCCTGTCAGAAATGAGTGAAATTCTGAATGACCGCATGAAACGAACCAAAAGCCTTGCACATGGATTTTTTCCTCAATAAAATTTTATGGCTTCTTAAAGAAACAGCATTCATATATTTTATGGGGCCTAATCATTCACTAATGCCTATATTAGTGCACCTGTGGCACTTGGCCCCATGGAAATTACGGCACCGAGCTCAGCCCTGCTCTCTTGTGTTGTTGCAAAGCCCTTGTCCAAAAGGCAGCACATGCTCCAGGGATAAGCTGGGCTCGTTTCCTCAGCCAGGAGTCGTTCTAATAAGGTAGAGAGATTTATGGACCCTTATCTGCCGAAATTTTGGTGTGGGCAAGGCTTGTATGAATAAAGTCACCCTTCCTAAGACTTTTTTTTGAAAGTGTATCCCAGGGCAGCACCTTGCTGAAGGGATTGGATGTGTTGGGTTGGGTTCCTCTGCTGATTCACTGAAAGAAGGAATTTCCATTGAATATTTTCCCCCTCAAATAGCAGCACTTGCAGAATAAGTGCTGGGAGCAGTTTGCAGCTATTTCCAGAGGTGACCAGGTAACAACTTGGGGTTACCCATTTGCTGCACACAAATCCGTCCATTTCCAGTTCAAATCGCACTGAGACCAGTGCACGATCTCCAGACATTTGGCTGGGTGTTTGTCTGCCTGTATTTAGACAGAGGCTCTGAGATCTCTGTCAGTCACTGTCCCTCTGCTCATCCCTCTGGACTGTTTCTGTCCCAGTGTCGGAACTGAACGTCTTTACACCCCATCCCTCAGTCTCCTCAAGATGGAACAACTCCAGTTAACCCAGTTTCCAGACCCTCATTCCCTTGTCTGTCTCCAGTTTCCGCCTCTTCCCTGGGGAGCTCTGCCCCATCCACTGCCGTACCAACACTTCTCATGTGAAAATGCCTCCCTCTCCTGCGGGCCCCGGTCCCTTTGTGTCCCCCAACAGGATGTAATTCCACAGAGGAGTCTTAATCCTGCCAGGGAAGCATTTCTCTGTTCTGGGGGGGGGCAGCTTATGGCAGACCTCACCCAGCACAGCCGCTGGGCGCTGGGCACCGGAGCCGCGTCCCCGCGCAGCCACAGAGCTTCAGGTGAGCGTTTGTGTCCTGCCTCTTCCTCCTCTCCACACCCCCCGCAGCCTCCGGGGCTGCTGAGGTCATTGTCACCAGCCCCAGGTCACGTTTGGGGACAAAGAGCGCTTTGCTGGGAACTTCCCGGCTGCACGGGGCGGGATGCGGGGAAGGTGAGACGGGGAAGGGCAGGGCAGGGGGACGGTGGCACCCAGGAACGCGTCTCCTCCGGCTGGGAAAGTCAAAATTCGCTAATGAGGTCCCGTGCAGCGCCGCGCTGACAGCTCAGGACACGCTGGGTGTGTTTGCAGCGCCGCTGGAGTGAAGTCAGCCCCTCTCCCGAAGCTTTCTCATTACTTCATGCACTTGGCAGCCGCTGGACGAGCTCAGCCAAAATAAGAACTGATGTAGAAACATGGAAAAGACCGTTTAGCATTCCCAAACATTCTTCCCGGGGAGATGGCAGCAGAGGAGGAGGCGCTGCGCTGTCTCTGTGGTTTCTTTCTGCGGCGCTATCAGATGTGGGCAGCAACGCCGGGGAGGAGGAGGAGGAGGAG
This sequence comes from Corvus cornix cornix, assembly GCF_000738735.6. Classification (NCBI taxonomy): domain Eukaryota; kingdom Metazoa; phylum Chordata; class Aves; order Passeriformes; family Corvidae; genus Corvus; species Corvus cornix. The sequence goes on along the minus strand of NC_046350.1, from coordinate 3,543,777 downwards.
GAGGAGGAGGGCAGGGGGAGGATGAAGAGGACAGGGAGGGCCATGAGGAGAGCAGGGGGGAGAGGAGGAGGACAAGGGAAAGGATGAGGAGAGCGGGGGGGGGGGGGGGGATGAAGAGGAAAGGGGGAAGATGAAGAAGAAAAGGGAGAGGATGAGGAGGGCAGGGAGAGGATGAGGAAGGCAGAGGAGACATGAGGAGGTCATGGGAGAGGATGAAGAGGAAAAAGGGGAAGATGAGGAGAGCAGGGGGAGGATGAGGAGGGCAAGGGGAGGATGAGGAGGACGGGGGGAGAGTGAGGCTGGGCAGAGGAAGAATGAGGAAGGCGAGGGGGAGGATAAAGACCACAAGGGGGGGGATGAGGAGGATGAGGAGGAAGAGGGGGAGGATGAGGAGGGCAGGGGCTCCGCGGGGCAGTCCGTGGCCCCTGAGCTGAGCCCTGTCCTGGCGCTGCCCGCAGATACAAAGTGTGCTTGTACTGAGTGTATCGGCTCCAAGAGCGGCTAGTAGTAAACTGAGAATATTTGGATAAACTCGCCGGCCCTCAGGACTAGAAAAGGACTTTTGTTCACCTAAAGAAAAAGACTGTTCCATTTCCATAGGATGGCTGGATCCCGTCCAGTAAAAACTGAGCTTGAAGTATAAAAAATGATCAGGAGTGTCAAACGAAGGATCTTTTACTTGAGGTCAGATATTTATTTTTATTTATTAGCGTGTGAGATCTCCATCTCTGGCCGGGCTTTGGGCTGAGGCAGCGTCTCTCGCAGGAGCATCGTCGGCCACAAAGAGCGCGTTGTGCCGGGGCGGGGGAGCTCCGGGGGCCCTCCCGCTGCTCCGGGTTCCCCTGCCTTGTTCTCTGCCTCCCCGGGGCAGGGACGGGGTGAAACTCTTCCCTTCAGCACCGCGTTCGGTGTCTGCTGCTGGACACAGAGCGCGGCCCGCGCTGGCACAGCCAGGTGTGCTTGGTACACACCTGAGTGCCACCAGCGGCGGCGTTGCAAAGCGGTTTGCCAACATTTCTGGGTCGTTTACAGGCAGAGTCTTCTTTCGGCTCTTGAAACAGGCAGGGAAAAGCTCTGGCAGAGCCTCTGCTCCTGTTCACTCCTTCCCCAGTCCAGCAGTGACTGTGCTGCTGCTGGGCATCACGAGGCAGAGTGGGACAGGGCATAGCTTGGTCCTGCCTTTGCCTAATTTTGGGAGGTTGACACTGACACAGGAGCGCAGGGAGGGAGCAGCTTGGGGCAGCAGAGGCAGATTTGTTAATCAGAGCAAGGGAAAAGAGAACGAGAGAGCTGGAGTTGTCTGAACTCACCCCCAGGTGCAGCCAATGGATTATGGAGTCAGGAATTCTTTTTATGCTATTTAAAGACATGTTTGGTGCAAATGTTTCCCTAGGATTTATTTTTATCTAATCGCTTATGAAACTTTTACTGACTCTAAAGACCAGATTTTCTCAGCACCCGTAAACCACGTTTTCCTCCTTTAATTAAACCATGTTTTGTCCATGAGGTTTTGTTCACACACTGACTACATCAATATAAATATATCTCTGCAGGGTAATTAGTAAAAGCAGGCAGCTGCAGGGAGAAAGCAGATGTGTCTATCATCTTTGTGGACTCAGCTATTGTAGAGTTCTTCCAAAAAAAGTGAAGAATCACCCCCAATTAAAATGTTACGTGGCTTATGTATGTTCCCATTTAATTTGGTATAATTGAATTTATGTTCATCCTCGGGGAACTCCCAGGGCTGCCAGATACAGGCAGCAATCATTTATTCCATGGATTGGTTGAAAAGCTGCAGGATTAGAGCACAAGAAACTGTTTCAGCAGCATTTCAAGGCTTGGGCAGTTGCTTCAACTTTTGTGTGAGTCTTTGTGAAGGGAATGGGGACAATAATGTCCTCACCACGTTGGTTTGTTTCGGATGCTGAAGCACTGCTTAAAAATGTGATAATTTCTACTTAGCATTAAATTAATGCTTTTTAGTGGGGTTGAAAGGGATTTCTTAAGTCTTGTGTTCTGTAACTGAGGATTTTAAACTTCAAAATAAGAAGAAATCTGTCACCAAAAAAAAAGTGTTTTCATCTGTTGAGGAGGAAGTCTTTGAGATTATTATCAGGTGAACCTTCTAAATACCTCAGGTCTGATTTTTTCCCAAGAGTATTTGGTTTGAAGAAACAAAACCACCCTTACATTTATTGTAACTGAGAGTTGACTGAGAAAATAACCCTGGATTGGTTTGGGTTAGACAGGACCTTAAAGACCAGAGTGCCCCAGGAAGGAGGAGGGTTCCCTTTTCCTGCCCAGGGAATCCTGATGTATAAAGCAAATATTTGCCATCCCCAGCTCCACCTTTGGGTGGAAGTCTGGCTTTCTGAGAGGTGAGAAATTAGCTCCAAAGGCAGATGCTGGTATATTTTTTGTCCTTCCCACTTGGCTTCAAAACAGCCTGAATTAAAAGGAGCAGAGGTCTTCTCCTGCCAGGTCAGGACGTGGATCAGGGGGCAGAGTGCTGGCTGGAGCTGCTGGGTGCTGTGTCTCGGGCTGGGCACAGGTGTCCATGGAAGATAAGGAATTCTGTGTGGAGCTTATCAGCATCTCCCTAACTCAAACCTGCCCCTGCTGGGGCAGTGTGAGCTATCTGGAGTGTCAGATCAGGTTTGTTTTGAGCCCTGCTGTCAGAGAACCAGATGTGCTGGCATTGCCTCACTAAAACAACCTGAGCAGAGGCATCGGGGTCCCTCTCACTCTACGCTCTCCTGTGGCTCCAGCTGAGCCCTTACCTCGACACCACCACTCTGCGGAGCTGTCTTTTGACCCAGAGATGGGATCAGACCCGAGCTGGAGATTTTGAAATGTTGTTTCTCAGCACATTTAAAGGCCAGATTTATCATTAGAATCAATTCCCTGGGATGTATCATTTCATAAGTAGGTGAATTGGCTTGGGGTAAAGTTCACCCTGGGGGCACTTGGGACCGTGCAGTTTTACCCTTGTACTTCCTTAAGGCTGAGATTTCAGCTGTTTTGGTGATGTCAGACAAGATACTGCTTTGCTTTCAGCTGCAGAGGGGTCAGAGCTGCAGGGGGAAATCATTTAATCAGTCCCTCCTTGTCATAATTTGGAAAGGAGGAACAAGGTTTGGTTTGAAGCTTTGTGAACCTCTCATGGATGTCTCACCAACCAATGGGCAGAAAATTATTAGGTCTGAGATTTTGGTGGGAAATGAGCACCCTAGAATTTCTTTAGAAGTATGAGTCACTGTGTTGGGGGGGAAAGAATCATACTCACTGCATAAATCTGAGGGCAGAACACTTTGCACATTTTCTTTGTGTGTCTGAGAGTGAGATTGCTGCTAAAACCACAGGCAGCTGTCGGGCTGGGGGGGAGAACTCCCCTTCTGTAAAAGACTTTTATATCTTTAGGTGGGAACTGACTCCAAAACCTTCTTTTCTCATGTAGAAGCAAACTTGAGGCAAAATGTCCACCCTGGTGTCACCAGTTCTGGTTTCAGTGGTGCTCACATTGAAAACAAACTGTGTGTAACAGCAACAAACTGAAGAAGTTCTTGCTCAAGATTTTGATCATATGAATAATCTTCACGTCCCTCAGGAGGCAAACCAGCCCTGGAGCAGATTCTCTGGAAGCGCCCTGAGGATCTGCCTTGCTCTCACTCTTCAGCCAACATCCAAAGGCAAAGGGCTGGGATAATCCTGGATGCTTCACAAACCCACAGCAGAGGGAATTCTTAACTTTGGAACAACTCCCTCATCCCAGGTCCTTGTTGTCCTTCCAGCAGCCCAAGGCAAGGGCAGCAGCTGATGGTTGATCCTCTGAGCCCCTCCTGCCCTGCCCACACTGCCTGAGCATCCCCGAAATTCCTCTCAGGAAGGCTCAGCCCTGCCTTTGTGCTGGGAAGGCCTCTTGCCCTCACGTTTGATGATATTTATAAGATAAACCAGCAGGCAGCTCTCGTGCATGACGTAGGGCAGTGGTGGGAGTCTGGGACAGGCCCACAGGCCTCGGTGCCTCATTTAGCACCTTCTCTGGGTCATGTTTTTGGTAAACATCACCCTAAAGAGATCACACATCTCAGCTCTCTGAGGGGTGAGCAGCACATTGGGAGTGTGGCGAGAGGAAATCTCTCTTGGGCTGCTTTGTTTTCCGAGCTCCTCAAAGAGGGGGCTGCTGCTGCTGTTTCCAATCCGCTGCCGGCAGGGGAACCTCAAATATCCTCTCATTCTCTTTCTCAGTTCCAGCCCAGCTCACAAACTCATCTATTTCACACCTAAAGAGCACGAGAACGGGGCTGCCAAGCAGCTGCCGGCCCCACTGCTGATAAGAAAGGTTACGAGGACTCGGCTTCCCCGTCCCAGCACGGCCCTTTGGGGGGGTTTCCTGTGTCAGGGCAGCCGGGGTGCAGCTGTGCTTGTGGGGGAAGGCACAGCCCTGCTGGGGCTGCTTTGTGGGGTTTGGGGGTTTTTTTTCCTCTTTTTTTTTTTTTTTTGGTAAATCTCTGTTCTGAAAGTGTCAGGTCATGGTTAAACCATGGGAGCACGCGCCCCTTGGGCCTGTAAATTGAAGGCTTTTCAAGCCAACGTGAGGAGAGGTGGACACATTCAGGTGAGTGGTCCTGGATTGCTGGGTTGTGGTTATCCATGCTGATGGAGAAAGGAAGGAGGGATAATCATCCTCTGTTAACCTTCTAGATTTAGTGCTAGCAGAGTGTGATACCTGTGTGTCTCACCGCTTGCCTTGCCACTCTGAACCACACCTCTGGCAGCTTTTTGATGGTGATTCCTGTTATAAAAAAACCAACAACTCTTGAAATTACCATAAAAAGGTAATTTATTTAACAAAGATTTAATCAGGAACAGTACAAAAATAAAATTGTAAAATAAGATTAGAAAAAGCCCGGGCACCAGGATCGAGAGCTCTTTGACCGAACCGGCCAGGAGCCTCAGGGCAAGAACTCAGTCAAAGCTGTGGTGGCTTTAGCTAGCCTAAAACCCAAGTTAATTAATTATGCCTCTAAAGAGGTATGAGGACCAACAGCCACAGCTTTGGGTCTCTTCCAAGGCTAGTCCTAGGAGAGACAAGACCACAAGAGAAGACAAAAGAAGTCAAGCAGGTGCTAAAGAAAAAGTGCTCTCAGCTTGGGTAGAAGCCCTTTAAACTCTCTGGTCCCATCCTCTATTAACCTTCTAAATTCAGTGCTAGCAGAGTGTGATACCTGTGTGTCTCAGGGCTTGCCTTGCCACTCTGAACCACACCTCTGGCAGCTTTTTGATGGTGATTCCCTTCTTTCCGTGGTTGTGTCTCGCTGTTGTGTGGTGGTACCCATCAGTCCTTGTTTGAGCAGCACCAAAGACAGGGTGCAGAAGCTCTGTGAGAAGACAGAAGTGAGACCAACACGGTGGTTTTTGTTGCGTGGGTGCAGCTGGCACTGGTCACACATGGAATAAAAGCTCACATCCTTTCCAGCCTCTCCAGACATTTGACACCTTGGTGTTGTTGCACTGCTTAAAGCGTACCTTGCCAGTAACTTCAGTTCCCTGCACTTCTGATTCCCAGTAACTTTCATTCCCCAAGAGAAAGTTTGATTTGTGCTGTGCTGAGGTGTCCAAACATGGCCCAACCATCAGAACCAGGCTGCAGGGTAACTCCCAGTATCGAGCTTTAAGAATAACACTCTTAGTTTTCAGGAGTGAAACACCCAGATGTGTCCATCAAATACACCACAGGGCACGGGCTTCCTTATCTGTGTCCCCCTGTTACCTGAACTTGGGCCATATATCCCCAAAATCTATTAATTAAAGGAAAAGTGGGGGCTATTTGAAGCCCCTCAGCTCTCTGAATTCATTCACCTCTTGCTGGGGCACCTGGGTAACTGTTGTCGGAAATTGTTTCACGTATTTTTAATGACCCAGTGTAATCCCAGAGCGTTTGCAGGGGAAGGGAGCAGATTTGCCAGGATTCCGGATTCTTCCCAAGTAGGAGGCTCAGAAGAGGCCATAAGACAATGTCATTTCCTGGGGGTTTTCTCCTGCTGTGACCTTTGCCAGGCTGGTGTTCTGGAGCTGATGTCAGCACCAGGAATGGGCAGTTGAAGGCTCTGCTACTTTTTTGGCCAGAGTGTGAAATGCAGCAGATGGGTTTGGCACTGAGTGCTGCCCATAAATCACTCCGGAGAGGCCTCCACATTCGTGGTGTTCCACAGCTCCGTTCCCAAAATGTTACTAAACCCAGGCTGGAGTAATAAGAAATGATTTAAAGCAAGCAGCAGCTCCCTCTGTCCGTCCTGATCCAGTGGAACTCCCGGGATGCACCTCAAGAAGCTGATCAGAATTTATTGTTAAGGTTGGCTGTGTTTTCCTTGTGTCAGAAGCACCTTTTGGGTAGGGATAAGGGAAGCAGCTGTGCCTCAGTGCTGAGAGGACTCTTGGAGAAATTACCCTCGGAAAATGTTCCCATCTTCATACAATAAAGTTCTGTTCAGCTTCTGTGCCCACTCCCTTCTGCCAGGAGAGCTGCCCTGCTCTTCCTCCCCCTGGGCTAATTGGCACCCGCTCATTAGGGAGCCATTTTAGCCCACATCTTTCTTTGGAAATAGCAGCAGAGGAATCAGACCCTAAAGCGTTTTGGATCACCACAAAAGCTCTGGGATACAAGTGATTTTTGTCTGTTTTAACCCCTTGGAGCAGGCCTGGGAGCTCGGCACTGCTGCACCTCGTGCTGCTGCTCCCTCTCCCTAATGCACTGAAATGTCCTGAGACTCCAAACCCTCCCCTGCCTGTGACAGCCTCTGTCTTTTGTTTATCAGAGGAAGATTTCTCCCAAGTTCCCATTTTTTCTCATCTATTTAGCTTTTAGAACTTTACAATTACAATTCTTTTGGGATGAGCCGAAGTGCTGTAGGATACAAAAGCGGGATGTCCTGAACTCTTTCGGTGCAGAGGAAAACTTCAAAGCCTTTGTCTGTGTATATTACAAAGAACTCAAAATCCCTTCCTTGCCTCGTGTGTACAATATCTGAGGCAGCCCTGGGACTTGATTCGAGCACGGTTTTTTATGGTTTACTGTTTAATTTAAATCAGTGTGGTATGAATTACGTTACTGGTGAAAAATGAGCTTTTGTTGAGATAAATGCCTGCCATCAGCTTGGAAGTCGTCTTCTGTTTTGACATCTTTACTCGGTGTTTTTCTGTGTGGTGATGAGATGTTGCTGTGCAAGTGGAGCTGATTGCCCTCAGAGAGGAGGAAAGCGGTGGGATTGCTTTCATGCATCGACAGGAATCGGCGCTGGCAGCACCTTCTGTGACATCCCGTGCTACTCAGGGTGTCTTCTGAGTAGCAAAACTGCACCTCCAGCATGGGAGTACAAGGAGTTACAGGGACAGGGGAGGGAAAGCAGAGCCAGGGTGGATTTTTCTCAAGATTTCTTGGCTTCCCCTCTTTGCCCCATTGCTCTGCCGCGTATCCATGGTGCCTCTCTGCTGTGGAGAGCAGGAGATGCTTTCCTGGAGATTGTATTTCATGAGTGTAAATGTAAATTTAATGTAAATGATGTCCTGTGTGATTCTTGCTGCCTCTTCCTGAGGCTTTGAGTGTAGGGTCAGGTCTGATGTTCCTTCAGCTGGAGCGAATCTGCGGTGCCTGAAGGACACAGCAGTGACGCTGCAGCTTTTTCCAGACCTTTTTATCCTGATGCAGAGCAGACACTTGGGAAATACTCACTGTGCTGGTGTGGGAGAAAGGAGTAGTTAACAGTGGGCAGCCCTTCAAAAGGCTCCGCTGGATTCAAACGCTCTCCAGAAATCCAGCCTCGCTTCCCAAGCTCGTGTGAGCCATCCAGGCTCCTCTGCTTGGAACCTGGACAGGGACTTTTGGGAGAAAACAGCCTTTTTTCATGTGATTCCTCGTGTGCTTTAGATGTGGTGGGAAAAAAGAATGAGAAGGTTATTTCTTGTGACAGAACTATGTCCCAGGACCAGCCTTCCCTGGGATGCTTTTCCTCCAGACCCTTCATGAAGCCAGAGGATGCAGCAGCCCAGCAGCAGCTCAGAAATGCACACACCAGTGGAAAATTCCCACTCCAGACGTGTGGCTTGGGTGGGAGTGAAAGTTCAAAAACATCCAGCCTTTGAAAAACCTGAATCAGCCTCTCTCCCATTGGCTGTAGCAGCGCTCTGCCTCCCACGAGCCAGCAGCGGCTCCGGGCTCTGCAGTGGCACCAAACTCAGCAGTGCCACCAGGACTGGCAGTGTCACCAAGCTCAGCAGTGCCACCAGGACTGGCAGTGTCACCAAGCTCAGCAGTGTGACCAGGACTGGCAGTGTCACCAAGCTCAGCACTGTCACCAAAGTCGGCAGGGTCAGCAAACTCAGCACTGTCACTGGGCTCTGCAGAGTCACCCAGCTCAGCAGTGTCACCCAACTCAGCAGTGTCACCAAACTTGGCAGTGTCACCAAACTCGGCAGTGTCACCCAACTCAACAGTGTCACCAAACTCGGCAGTGTCACCCAGCTCAGCAGTGTCACCCAACTCAGCCATGTCACCAAACTCAACAGTGTCACCAAACTCGGCAGTGTCACCCAACTCAGCAGTGTCACCCAACTCAGCAGTGTCACCAAACTTGGCAGTGTCACCCAACTCGGCAGTGTCACCAAATTCAACAGTGTCACCAAACTCGGCAGTGTCACCCAACTCAGCAGTGTCACCCAACTCGGCAGTGTCACCAAACTCAGCAGTGTCACCCAACTCAGCAGAGTCACCAAACTCAGTAGTGTCACCCAACTCAGCAGTGTCACCAAACTCAGCAGTGTGACCAGGTTCAGCAGTCACCAAACTCAGCCATGTCACCAGGCTCCACAGTGTCATTGGGTTCAGCAGTGCCACCAGGCTTGGCGCTGTCACCAAACTCAGCTGTGTCACTGGGCTCAGCATTCTCTGCCAGGCCTCCCCGATCCCGCTGGCCCCGTGCAATCCAGCTGGGTTTCCTCACATTCGTGGTTCTCCCGGCCCTGGCTCAGTTTGGAAGAAGCAGAAACGTGCTTGTTTGATAGGAGGAGAACCAGAAAGATTTGTTTTCCTCCCCTCTGAGCATTCCCAGTGTTGGGATATGCTGGGGTTCTGTCCAGAGCTGGTGGAAACCCGAAGGTTTCCAGAGGGGATGGGACAGGAATGGTGAGGAGACTCCTGAGGACAGGAGCCTGCTCAGAGAGCCAGGGAGATGAACTGAGCTCTGTGATCCTGCAGCCATTTCCCAGCCCTTAGAACTTGAGCCTTGACCCCCTGCACTGCCCAGGTCCCTGGGGTCACGCTGAGGATGAGGGTGTGACCATCTCACGCAGGGTGGTGGTGGGAGCTCTGCAGCCTCTTCTCTCTTTATCTGGTGGGTTTGGGGCTGGGAGCTCCTTCCAGGACCTTCCATTCGGACAAGAAGCTGACTGTACATCACTCAAAGTAGCTCTCCCTGAGCACACTCCGAGCTTTTCCTGTGGCCCTGAGCAGACAACTTGGGTTTGGCTCAGCTGCTCTTCCCAGCGCTTTCCAGAGCTATGACCTGTTTTTGTCTGACACGTTTCTCATTAACTCTTTGTCAAGTCACCAGGAAGCCTGCTTAATTGCAGGCAGAGTGCTGAATTTATGAGTTCATCTAGGCTGCGTGTCTACACATTGACAGAGGTGTTTCTCTGGATGAAGTCTTTTTCTCTTCATTTCATGGCAAGAATGGACTTTCTGTTTCAGTTACTTCTGAAAGTCATAAATTGCAGCAGTCCCTCCCTCCCCTTTATTTAAAAGAAACACAACAAAACTTCATGGCAACAGTTTATTGCTCTAAATCAGCTCGTGGGTCATTAAAGCAAAAAAAGGGGGGGAAAAAAAAGGCAAAAATCTCTGACTCCTGCCAAATAAAATGCGCACATCAGCCAAGCTGTCAGAGGCAGATCCTGCGACCATGGGATGAGAAAGTTTATTACACTCTGGGCTTCTGGGGAGGGATGTTATAGCAACAGGACGCTGGGTCAGTGATGGCAAACTCCTGGTTGCTCCGTTTCTCCATGCACACTAGGAATCCATTAAGCCAACTGACGACAGATCCGCAGGCATTCCAGCCCCCCGGCACACCTCGGCCGGGGCCAAACCTTGGACGCTGCCCATTAAAACGTGAAAGAAACAACCCAACAGAGAGCCCACAAATTAGAGGGGCAGGAAACCTCAAATGATGTGCAAAAAAAATTGTAAACGTTCGAGAGGATTTTTCCATAACTTCTGCCCCATAACTCAGCATTTCTGATGTTCATAAATTACGGAGCGGAGCCTCTGCGAGATCAAGGAGCTTTTTGGATCCAAAGCCCGAGCTCTGCTCGGCAGACGGCAGATGAAGCTGCAAAGTGAGCCCTGGAACATGACAACAATTTCCTTTTGGCTGGCTGGGGATGGGTCTGAACCGCAGCCACAGCCGGAGCTCTGGCTCTGCATCCCAAATCCGTGTCTCAGTCAAAGCCCTGTAATCCCAGGGAACATGAAGGTGCATTTGTTTGGAGGGGATAGATTGGAGAGGAGGAGGATGGGGGACTTCAGAGCAAGGAGAGTTCTGTGAACGACCTGTGAGAGTCAGGGAAGGGCTCCACGAGACGAAATCATGGCACTGTTACTGGCAGGGAGGGGAAGGGGATTTGGGAATTCTTAGATGAGCTGTTGGATTTGAAGACAAAAGTGCTGGGAGGTGCCGTGGGTTAATAAATAAAGACTGAACTCACCATCTGCAGCAGAGGGAGAGAAGATGAACTGAAGTTTTGGCGTGTTCAGTGATGAAAAGAAAAGCAGGGAGAAATCCGTGATGGGGTGGGAGGGATGAAAGGGAAGAGTGGCCAGAGGAAGTGCTCCCACAATAATTAACTTTCTGAGCATGTCCGCAGGCTGCAGGCCAGAGGAAAGTCTGCTTTTCCAGCACATCTCCAGAGCAGGGGCTGTCCCAGACTGCTGGGGTTTAACTTGGGGACAGAATAAAAAGGACAAAACGTGTTCCCGCAGGGAGCCCAGCTCCGTGGGGCAGGGATGCTGTGCCTCAGAGCCAAAGGGATCAAGGAGGTGAAGTGCATTCCCCAAACCTGCCTGCAACAGCAGCCCGTGATGGTCACAGACTTGCAAAACCAGCACCAATTACTAATTATAAATTGATTTTATTTTGTTTTCTCCTCTCCCATATCTTCCCACCTTTTTTTTCACCTCTCCTTTCCCTCTGACAACTTCTTTTAAGCCAAATTACCCTCGGGAGAGACTTCTCCACTGATACAGAGCCAGCCTGAGCACAGAGCACAGGCAGAAATTCCAAGTCAGCTCCAGCAAGTCAGAGTCCTGCTAATAATTACACATCATTTTCTGTTGGCTTTTGTCTTTCTGTGGCATCTCTGGGGGGTTTTTTTGCTGTTGGTGCTAAATATCTGCTGTCAGCCTTTACCTGCCTGGGAAAACAGGGATGGATGGTTTTATGGTTAAAGTTGCTGCTGAATCCTGGCTAGGGAGGGACTTTGTTCTGGTTTTAACTGTGAATAAACAGATTTAATAGAGCTGGAGATGCCTGCTGTGGTGAGAGCATCCCCAGGTGGGTGGCTGTGGGGAGCTGAGCCTTCCAGGAGTGGGGTGAATCCCTCTGTGCTTCCATCTGGGATCTTTAATTTGCCCGTAGCCAATACTTTTTGCACCCATTTTCCTTCTCTACCTGTCCTAGAGCACAGGTTATCTCCTGGCTCTTCCAAAGAACACAGAAAACCCAGTGCTGTGTGAGCATCCCAGGAGTGTTTTCAAAGTGAAAATGGTTTTTTGGGTTGTTTTTTTCTTTTTTTTTTTTTTGGTCACTGATAAAGACTCGTAAACAGCTGGTTTGCAGAATTTCGCCAGAGGAAATTTCTGATTTCCTTCTGGTCTGAACTGGAAGAAGATGTGGTAAAAGGTTTCAGTTTGTTTTTCCAGAGCTTTCTCAGGTTGGGGGGTGAAAGAGAGACTTAAAATATTATTCTGTGTGTGAACGTTGGACAGAAGAGCGAGCAGATACTGCAGATAGCGCTGGGTGATTGCTGCTGTGTTCCTCGGTGCTTTTGAGCTGTGAAATAACTTTGATAGAGACCATCAGCGAAGAGTGCGAGCGTGTGAACCTGGTCTTTAATTAGAGGTGTTGGCCACAGAGGGCTGAGCTGGCCCAGGAGCTCCCCTGGCTCTGGAACTGGTCCTGCAGCACCCTGAGACCAGCTGATCACCCCGCTTATTGCATTTTCAAAGGGTCCTGCTCGATGGCAGCAGAGGGATGAGGGAGGGCTGGGTGCAGGGACCCCATTGCTGGGCTTTGGGCCCTGGGGGCGCATTCTGTTTGTGGAGGGCAGTGAGTGTGGGTGAGAACAGCAGCTCAGCTTCTCAGGCTCTCATAGCACCTCTCTTTCTCTCGTTTTGATCTGTCAGATTTCACACCCCCAGCTTGGGTTTTAATGCCCACGCAGATAAAACCACAGAGTTTCAGGTGATTTCGAGCTACGGCAGAACCTCCTCCTGAGGCAGAGCTGGCGAGCAGGACCCTGCAAAATGAATTTGAGCTGAATTCTGGGCTTTCCCCCAGCTCTCTGCCCAGGGCAGGGGGTTGGAACGAAATGGTCCTTAAGGTCCCTTCCATCCTAGGCCATTCAGTGTCTCTAAGTGTCCTCCCAAGCAATCCTAGAAGATGAAAGAGAACATCTGTAAGATACAGCTGTTAATTCAAAATCTTATCTGTGTGTCCTGGATTTGCCATCTTGTGTTCCCAGGGCCACTGAACGTCACCAATTGCTGCTGTAGGAATTAATGGCACTGGGAGGTTTGTGCTCCTCAAGCCACTACAAGCTGTGCCCAAACTCTTCAGAGGCTTCAGACCAGCTAAGCATCAATGATTCATCTCATTTGGTTTTCCAAACAGTTTCCCTGGGAGCTGCAGTCACTTGGTGTCTGGGTGTGTCCCCACTCAAGGGGCTGGCTTGGCTGGGCTACTCAATTTGGGGTCAGTAAGGCTGAGAGAAGCACTTTAATCTCACCAGCTTTAGGCAGCCTCGGTGTTCCCAGAGCTCCCTGAGATAAATCAGAAGTTATTGATACTTTAGCTTGATTCAACTCAGCACTGCTTCAGCCACGTTCAGAACAGGTTTTTATTGTTGGGTTTTTTTTTCCTCAGAAGTCCAAACAACACAGATTTGTCTTCCTGTGCCATCAATGCCCCACCTCAGACCTTTGGTGCTGCCAGGAGGTGACCAAGGGTGTCTAGAAAGTGCCAGGGTCTAGTTAGGGATGAGAGAATGACCCTGAGTGTTCCCAGGCAGGGGATGAAGAAACTGAGCACAGCCAGGCTGTTTCTCCTTCCAGTTCTGTCCCAAACACGTTCTGGGAGAAAATGCAGCATTTCAGTGACTCCCAGCACCACATTCTGAATAGCAAGAAAGAAGCCCAGTACGAAAGGTGGGATTTTCCCTCATCCCTTTGTCAGACAAGGAGCTGCAGAAGGAAGAGTTGGTGGTGGGGATGAGACCAGGAAATATCTGCTGGGACCAGTGCAGGGCGCTGGGAGCTTCTCTGGTGGTGCTGGCAGGTCCTGGTCCTCACAGGAGTTCAGAGCCGGGAGCCAGAGTCTGAACTGGACCTGTCCCCTGAGGTTTCTCAGCTCAGCCTTAGGCTCAACTTGTTGCTGTCATTGCTGGGCTTTAATTTTTCCTCTCCTTTGTTTTCCCACCTTTTTCTTTTTTCTGTGTCTTGAAATAGATGGGAAAGTATTATCACGTCCCACGAGATTCTGAGAGAATTAATTGCTGGTAAAAGCATGTTAAGAGCTTTTGATGACTGAAGTAATTTGCACTGACACAGGGGCTGGTCGGGATAGAGGGAAATCTGAATCTAAGGAAAAAAAGGAGTTTCTGGTGCAGGGAGGCCCACTTAGGAGCAGAGCAGAGCCTTGCTATGCTGGGACTCAAAGGGCTTTTCCTTGGTTTTGGCATGTCCTGTGTCATTTTTTAAATGTGCTTTTTTGAGTGAATTACAAACTGGGTCATCCCAAAGGTTGTTCTGGAATGCTGAGCATCTCCTCTCGTTCCTTCACCAAACTCTTAAGAGAGGAAAAGTCTCTTCCTGGCAAACCAGCAACTTTCTTTGGACTGCCACCCCTTAATTAACCCTTTTCCCCCCTCACACCTGGACTTTTAAGTATCTGAGGGGTTTTATTTTGAAGGATTCCTCTTTTGCACAGCAGCCAAGTCGTATCTCACCTTCAGCCACACAGACGTGGCCGCTGTGTTTCCCAGGCTGTACTCAGATAAATGAAAGTAGTGCACTTGGTAGAGAGTTCTTTAAAACAGAACCTCACAGCTCTGTGGAGAGTGACCTGGCTTGAAAGCTCGTTGGAAGGTTTGTAGTTAAAAACAATCCTGCAGGAAAGGATGAAAAGATGATGTGAAGATGGAGCAGTAGAGGACGTTGTCATTAAAATCAGTGCAGTTTGGAGGAGTTCCCTGCTTTGATTACTTGAGCTGTGTTTTCCAGAATAGTCCTGAACCTTTTGCTCATGGATCACTCTCTGTGTCTTTGGAGGTTCTGCCAGCCAGGACCTTCAGATAACAGCTGAGAGCCGACGTTATTCTTGTCATAGGTCTTTTTATTAACTATAGAAATCACCCACCTTTCTCTTTTCTCTTTCATGTTTGGAGTTCAGCCCTGCAAACCTTTTTTCCTCCCTTTCTCCCCTCCGTGGCTGCCATCTGGCCCCAGCTGACCCCTCTCCTGTCCCATTCTCCCGCAGATTCCCGATGCCCTGGGCACTGAGAAGTTCTGTGGCGACGGCGGCCAGAGCGGGGCCGGGAACTGGCTGAAGTACATCCGAGTGTCGTGCTCCTGCGACGAGCAGAACCTGGCAGTGTGCCACATCAACGAGCAGGTAACCGCCCTGCAGGGCTGCCGGGCTCCCCTCGCACCCCAACACGGCCGGGGGGGCTTGGGCAGGGGCTGCTGGGCAGTGGCAGCATCCAGGGGAGGGGTGGATCAGCCCTGGGATGGGCTCAGACTTCCAGATTTATGGTGCTGTCCTTGACTCAGGATGCAGTTCCTGATTCGTGATCCAGTCCCTGATTGGTGATCCAGTCCCTGACCCAAGATCCAGTCCCTGACTGGTGATCCAGTCCCTGACTCAAGATCCTGTCCCAAACTCAGGATCCAGTTCCTGACTCAGGATCCTGTCCCTGACTTGTGATCCAGTCCCTGATTCAGGATCCAGTCCCTGACTCAGGATCCAGTCCCTGACTCAGGATCCTGTCCCTGATTTGGGATCCAGTCCCTGACTGGTGATCCTGTCCCTGACTGGTGATCCAGTCCCTGATTCAGGATCCTGTCCCTGACTCAGGATCCTGTCCCTGATTTGGGATCCTGTCCCTGACTGGTGATCCTGTCCCTGATTCGGGATCCAGTCCCTGACTGGTGATCCTGTCCCTGATTTGTGATCCAGTCCCTGACTCAGGATCCAGTCCCTGACTCAAGATCCAGTCCCAAACTCAGGATCCAGTCCCTGACTGATGATCCAGTCCCTGATTCCTCTGGTGGTGGAGAAAATCATGTGAAACCCATCTTATGGCACCAAACCCCACTGGGACAGCTGGAAACCAGCCCTGGAAATGGGAAGCATGGAAATTGCAGGCAGAGAGGGTGGGGAGGGCGATCCCGGGGTGGAAATTCAGTTGTTGTCTGCTTTTAAGAGTGAGAATGGGAGAGGGTTTGGGGTCTGCTGAGGAGAAAGTTGAAACCTGCCAGGCAGGTTAGAGCAGCGCTGGTAAAGCAGTCCCTGCGAGGGGGTTTATATGGAATTAATAGGATTTTGATGATGTTTGCAAAGTTCGTCAAGGCTTAAACCCAAAACCAGATTGAAAATGAGCAATTCACACTGTGATCTTCGCAAACCTCCAATCGAGTACAACCCAAATAGATGTTACTGTTCAGACCGACCTTAAATGAGAAATATTGTCTTGCTCAGCAGACAGGAGGCAGATTTGGGGCTGTGAAGGGCTTTTTAGGGTGTTTCCAGCTGCTCTGGGCTTTCCTCAAACTCAGTGTATTCGTAATTCCCAAGTGGCCAAGGTGCCTTTTGGATACAAACCCCAGCAATGCAAGAGCATTTGAGCTCTCGGAGACTCAACATAAAATTTCTAGGCTGAAGATTGAAATTTTTCATCCTGGTCCTTGGAAAACTGTCCTTGGAAACAGCAGACTGCCAAACCCCACAGCAAGAGTGGCACACAATGGTAAAGGCACTGCAGTTAGACAAGTTGCAGGCTACAAAATGTCTTCAGACTTTATTCCTTCTGGGTTGGCTGGTGTCACTGGGAGTTGTGTGCCAATAAAAGAGGGATGTTGCGCGTTCTTCCTGAGCCTGAGCAGCTGAAGCTGAGCTGGGCTCTCACATCTGGGTGTTTTCCTGGCCAGGGCCGCCCTGGTCTTTAAAAATCAATCCCCTCATTTTCCCGCTGGGATAAATTTAGAAAACTGAATTTGTGTTGACTTCCAGCTTTGTTTGCTGTGCACTGAGCCCCACAGGCTGCTCGTTTTAGGGGAGATTCTTCTGAGGGAACCCTGCAGGTCAGAGGGGAGGGATCCAAGCAGGGAGAGCTCCAAAGGGAGAGGTCCCCAAAGGGAGAGGTCTCAGGAGACATCCCAAACCCTTCCCAGAGTGAATCCCAAAGCCATTTCCAGAGTGATTAAGCAGTACTGGTTCCTACCTCCTGCTGTCTCCTGGCACTGCTAGGTTTAACTTCATTTATTTCACCAGAGGCCTCATTTTTCCCTACCCCAAAGCAGGAGGAAAGTTTGATCTTTGCCCTTCAGGCAGAAGGAAAAGGTTTGGGGTTGCTCATAAGCACCCACAGAAAAGAAAATCTTGTGCAATAAATGATTGCCCTCTAAATAACCAAGCAGCACGGTGGAGATAAGGGCCAGGACAAAATTTTCATCAAAATAATTTTCTTTTCAGGAAAAAAATGACCATTTTTAACATGGGGAGATGGTGCTTTGAGTGTATGTGTCCCCTTCTGTTCTTCTTTAATCCAGGAGCAGTCCCAGGAATGCACTGTGAATTTTCCTGGATTTTTAGTGAGGAAATTGGCAGCAAAATCTGCACCACTCCGTGATTTTTTCCCCCCACCCCTTAACAGATTGTAATGTATATAAAATGAGTTTATTTCTCTGTTTAGAAGGTTAATTGAGACATTTCATTCACTGCTTTTCAAATATGAAGCCAATTTTCATATGTAGAATAAGATTAGCCAGTTTTCTTTATATTTATTCGTGCTGGAGAGGTATTTGAAAAGAAGATCCTTGATTGTTAGAGATAATTGTGGTTCTGAAGGAGGACTGGAAAAAAATGTGGATAAATGATATCTTTTACTAAAAGGGAAATGGTTTCTTTTTTCCTGTTGCTACTCCTGCCTTAAAAAGGAAAATACTTGAGGATTTCAGGAGTCTGAAATACTAAACAGAATCTATGTAATAACATATTTATAATATATAATAATTACATTAATGGCCATGGGCAATTCTATTAATGGCCATTAATATAATTATTATGTATTAATAATAATCAGGGTGACAGCTGCTGCTTTTAGTTGGGGCGCAGGTGTTGGGTGGGGGGAAAAAAAGGAGTAACAGGAGATAGAAAAAATCAGGCCTCTGCTTAATCAGCCAGTGTGAGGTGTGTGTGCAATGCAGAATTTTGGGTGTATTTTACACAGCTTCGGTAACTGCGGTCAGGATTCACACAGAGCCTTAAAAAGAGGAAATCAGAAGCAATGTGACTGAGTGGAAACAAAGGGGAGGCAATTCCAAAGGAGGAAAACACGGGAACAAAAGCAAAACGTGCAGCCCTGTCCTGGCTGGACATTCCCCAGGCTGAACTTTTCCGTGCCCAGAGCTGGCTGGACACACGGACAACTCTGAGGGAGCAGGAGGGACAAATCCTCACTGGGCTGCCCCTGGAGTGAATTATTGGTGAGATAAGGACACAAAGAACCTTTTTTTCAGGCTGGTTTTGGGTTTTTGAGCTCGTCTGCTGCAGCTGATGTGTTTGAGGGTGGGTTTTTGATCTTTAGGTGAACACAGCAGCTGCTTTCTCCCCCTTTAATGCTCTTTTCCCCCTGAAGTACAAACGTGTGGGAGCTCAGATAAATCCCTGGAGCAGGGAAATGGGGCTGGTTCTTAGGAAGGGCCCTAATTAACGAGGTAATTCTGGGGTGGACTTTTCCCACTCACTGTGTTCCATCTCCATCCCTGGCCGTGACTCTGGGAATGGTTAAACCTCATCCCCAGGCTCTGTCTGCTCCAGAACTCTTTTCCTCAGTGGAAAGAGGAGGTGGTTCTGGGCTCTGAGTGAGAGCAGCCCCAGAGCGTGGTTGCTGTGGTTCTGCAGGGCCGATATTTCGGTGATTGCACCAAATTGTTCTGTTTTAGCAGCAAACGGAGACAGCCAGAGGCAGATTTCTGCTGCCACAAGTTCACATCAACAGTAGCTCCCTGCATCAACCCAGGCTGGAAAAGGATTCCTCTGGATGATTTCTACTTTCCTTTTTTTGTTTGTTTGTTTGTTTCTGTTGTTGGTTTGGGTTTTTTGTTTGTTTTTTGGGGTTTTTTAAACTTTCCTTTAATTTTTTCTTTCTTCAACACCCCATGCCCAGAATAATTCTGATAAAAATCAAGACAAGGAGTGTTCTCAGTACTACCAAACCCTACTGTTAACTATTTAGTGGAAAACAAAGCTGGTAATTTGGAGAGCTGCCCATGCTGTGGTGGCAAACACGAACTGATCAAGTGTGCAACTTCTCTGTAAACAAACAGAATTGATTTGTGAATGTAAATCTTTTGTTGCATTTGTAAATCTGAGCTTTTTCAGTGCACGGCAAATAAAAAAAAAAAAAGGCTTTGATGAGCCCAGACCATCAGTAGCACGGCTGAGAGGTGAAGTTAATTATTATAATGAAATGTTTGATGAAACTAATGTGACTCCAGCAGAATCCAATTTTTCCCTGATCATTAAAGGAGCCTGTCCTATATTTCTGGAGGGATGTTTTTAAATACAAGGAGCTGCTTTGTTCTGAGAACAACCAGGAGAGGAAAAGGAGTTAAAGGGTGAGACTGGGGCAGTGTCAGCCCTTGGCAGGGGAATTCTGAGGGATTTTTCCCCTGTAAAATTTGTGACTCTGAACTTGATGGACCTTTTAGACCATGGCTGATGTTTTAGACAGGTTTGGGTTGCCAGCTGCAAGAGAAATGTCTGTTAATAGCAATTCTATTTATTTTATTTTATTTTCGCTTGGCCCATCCCAAGCTCTGTTTTTCCAAGTCAGCCCCGAGCTCTGGGCTCACTCCTGGGCTTCCTTTAGGGGTTTTTTTCAGGCACTTTTCCCATTAACTTCAGTGCGGTTTGGTCCTGGGAAAAGCTTTTTTTGTAGAACAAGCAGGGAGGAGCACTGAAGTGCAAATGAGAAAGATAACGAGAGAAAGGAGCATTTTAGACGGCTTTTTATTTTGCAGTGGAACCCCCAGGAATGACCTCCCCAGGCTGGGCGGAGCAGGGGTCTCTCAGAATTGTTCTCACCTGTGCACAGGTGTCCCGTGTCAGCCTCGTGCTGCTCAGGGCTTCCAGCTGAGGGGTTTGGAGCTGTGCAGGTCCAGGGAGATGCCCAGATCCTGCCCACGGCACCAGGTCCCTTTTGTGGACTCTCAGCTGGGTGCAGGATGAGGACAGGTGTGTCTGCACTGGGAGAACCGTTTGCAGTGGAAAACGGGGGTGGAATCACACCAAGGATTCCGGCAGGAGCAGGGACGGGTTTCTGGGCAGTTTGGGGTATTTTGCCAATGGCCAGCAATCGGATTTCATTTCCCATCCCAAGCCTTTGTGTTTGCGACCGTCCCTGCTTTGAAACTCTCAGTGAGAGATGCCCGGGCAGTGCCGGGTGCCGGTGCTCAGGCACCGACTTTTGGGTGAGTTCTCAGGGAGGCTGTGGGGAGGTGGCGGCTGTGCTGGGGCGGGGAGGGAGGCAGCCGGGGACAGCAAACAGCCCGTGAGGACCGGGACGCACCGGAGCTCCCGAAAAGGGCTGAGCAGGGTGCTGAGGAAGGGATGTGCCGGAGCTCCCGGTAAGGGCTGTACCGGCTGCTCCGTGAGGGCTGTACCCTGGTGAGAGCTGTGTGTCACAGCACTCGGTTAGGGCTGTACCGGAGCTCCCGGTAAGGGCTGTACCCCGGTACGGGCCGTGTCACATCACGCGGGGACCGCGACACCCCGTTCATGGGGGCGGCTGTGACTCCGTCTGCCCCGGCCTTGGAGCTGCTGCAGAGACACGGCCCGGCTGCCCTCCTTCCCTTCCCTCCCCTCCCGTTCCCTCCTCTTCCCTTCCCTGCCCTCCCCGCCACCGGCCGGGCCGCCGGCACTGGAGGAGCGCAGCGGCCGCGGGACAGGAGCGAGCAGGTCAGGGGAACCCAGCCCAGCCCGGTTCGTCCCGACGGGCCCGGCCCGTCCCGTTCGCATCGCCCGGGACCGGCACCGAGGGACCGGCGGGGTCCCTGCGGCCGTGGCGGGGCCGGTGGCGGGCGGCGTCTGCCACCTGCTGGGGCGGGCGGGGGCCGCGCTCCCGGCCCCGATCCCCATCCCGGTCCCCATCCCCATCCCAGTCCCGGTAGCTGCGGGAGGGGCAACTTTTGCTCGGTGTGTCCCGGGGAGAGGTGGGAGCCCCGGTACGGCTGTGGGAGAGCCCTCGCCCGTCCCCGCCGGAGCGGGATCGGGAGGCGCCGGGCAGCGGCGGGGGCGGCGGAGCGCGTTAATTATCCCGCGGGATGGGGAACGGCTCCGCTCGTGGACCTGCGGGTGCTCCTGCCTGACCAGTGCGGTGACCGGGGCGGATCTCGGCCCGTCTTGGTGCTCGGTGTAACGCGGGGCGATTCGTCGGGATCTTCCCGAGCTCGGTGTGGAGGGAAGGTTCTGAGCGGTAACCGCGCTCCACGGTCCCCGCCGCACCGCGTGGTGGCTCTGGGGGCGATGTCCCGTGTCCCTGCAGCTCTGGGGGCGATGTCCCGTGTCCCTGCAGCTCTGGGACAGATGTCCCCTGTCCCTGCAGCTCTGCGAGGGATGTCCCCTGTCCCTGCAGCTCTGGGGGCGATGTCCCGTCCCTGCAGCTCTGGGGGCGTTGTCCCCTGTCCCTACACTCTGCGAGGGATGTCCCGTGTCCCTGCAGCTCTGGGGGCGTTGTCCCGTGTCCCTGCAGCTTCTGGGGGAGGATGTCCCGTGTCCCTGCAGCTTCTGGGGGAGGATGTCCCGTGTCCCTGCAGCTCTGGGAGGATGTCCCGTGTCCCTACAGCTCTGGGAGGGATGTCCCCTGTCCCTGCAGCCGCCTGTCCCTGGAATCTCATTCCTCTCCCTGTGATCACATCTCCCCGCAGCTGCAGCTCCGAGCGGACTTCGGAGCGGCAACTCCGGGACAGGGAGGACAAATTTGGGAGCATCCCGGGCAGCTGCCGCTCCCTCCGGGCCTGGGGCACGCATCTGCCAAGGCTTCGTGCTCCGTGCCAGGGAGGGAGGAAAAATGCATCGTGGTGACACAATTAATGCAAGCCAGGCAGGAATTTAGGAGCTGCGTGTCTTTCTGCCCCATAAACACAGGCTGGCAGAGATGGAGTGGCAGTGAATTTCAGGGATTGTTCTGGGTGAAATATGGTTTTTACCCTGAAAAAGAATTTTTTGGATTGCTGTTAAATGCAGTGCTAAAACCTGGAAGTTAATAACTGTAATAACTGTTATCAGGTGGATTCTCAGGGTGTTGTGTTAGGACAGGGTCCAGTGTACTCCAAAAAGTAGGAAAACATATGGAAGACACTGAATCTCCTCAGCACAAGAGACACGGAGCCCTGGAGCAGGTCCAGGGGAGGGAATGAGGCCATTGGGGTGACCCTGGTGTCACTGGCCCTGCTGCCCTGGTTTCTGTGAGGTTGGGGGGTAGAACAGTGATGATGAGGTGCGTGGGCTCTCCTTGTCTGAATCCTGTTTCTGTTTTGGGGCTTTCTCCTGGTGCAGTGACAAAGGTCCAGGAGGTGAACAGAGCTGTGCTGGGGACATTTTGGATGGTCCAGGGTCTGTGCTCAGACAGGAGCTCAGAATGTGGATAAACTGCTCACCTGGAGAGGTTCAGGTCTGTGGTTAGGGGTCAGGTCAAGGCTGATGGGGAGAATAATCAACAAAATAACTCCGTGGAGATGTGATAATTCGGCTCTAATCATGAGGCCAATTTTGGCTCCAAGAGCAGAGCCTTAAACGTGGCAATTCCATCAGTTTAATCCTCCTTTCCCTGTGACAAACACCCTGAGCTTTTAGGAGGAAGGGCAAACAACGGGGAGGTTTTGTGTAATTTTAGGGAGAGAGGCTGTTGCCCAAAATAATTTTTTTTTTATTGTCCAAGCCCTGTGAAACTCTGACACCCAAAGAGTCAAATAAAAGCAGGAGAACAAGCTCCGAGCAGCAATTATCCCAAATCAAGGGACAGCCTCCCCTATTAGCCGGGAGAAATCTGAGTTATTGGTTACAATACAGAACTCAAGCCTCTGCATATTTAACGTGCCTCTCCATTTCTGTTCCTCATTCCCAGGTCTATTATAAAGTTATTAAAGAGATCGAGCCGGGAGAAGAGCTCCTGGTGTGCCTGAAGGAAGGAGGTTATTCCCTCGGGAACATGGCACCCAGCATGGAAGGTAAGGCCTCCACAGGAGCTTCTGCTCCTCTCTGCAGTGCCCCTGACAGTGCTGAGCCCCTCAGGCAGGGCAGAACTGGGGCAAAACCTGGGCCAGGACCTCCCCTTCTGTCGCTGTCTGGATTTTGTGCTCATTTTCACTCTTCCCCTGGTGGCAGCGGCTGTCTCAGTCCGTTATAGTGAGTTTTTATCAGCCTCAAGCAGATTCATTTCCTTCTCTTTGTGGGTTTGGATATGATCAGAGGAGCCTTTTCCACCCCCAGGATTGCCAGGTGCCTTTGGGTGTAATAAAAATGGCCAAAGCATCCCAAGGCTGGGAAAACACCGCTCTGCAG
The DNA here is from genome assembly GCF_000738735.6 of Corvus cornix cornix. Lineage (NCBI taxonomy): Eukaryota > Metazoa > Chordata > Aves > Passeriformes > Corvidae > Corvus > Corvus cornix. The sequence goes on along the minus strand of NC_046350.1, from coordinate 3,520,663 downwards.
AGATTTAGGGAATCTGGAAAAGGGGGATGCAGACAGGGAGTAGAAGAGTCCTCACTAAAATTATTATTGCTGGAATAAAGACATCCTCATCACTGCCACAGCTGTGAGCAGGTAGCAGGACACACACACGGGGGTGTTCTGGAAATCTGAGAGTGCTCCCAGCACTGATTTTCCTCCTTTAGGATGCTTTTTCCCATATTCATCCTATTCTCTGACACTACAGACACTGAGCAGGAAACTGATCTCTGAGGAAAACAAGGCAGGATGTGCCCAACATCATTATTCAGTGATTTATTTCTACAAATACATCCTCGTTTACCAGGTGTTTTTAAACTATTAGTTGGAAATAACACTCCACAAAATTAATTTATGAATTTGGAGTTCTCTCTGGGCATCCCACAATACATTTCTTTTACCTGTACATGAATATAATTTCTGATTCGAATTTGCAGTGAAATCCTTTAAAAGGAATGAACAATTAGTTTCAAATACTTCTGGAAATAGTTGAGGATTTTTGCTGCTGGAATCTCATTTGCTGACGAGCTGGGGGTGCAGTGTGGTATTTACTCCCTCACTCATATCAAGTTTGGGATTATTTTTTCACTGTTCTCCCTCCCCAAAAAAAGTTAATTATTTCCTCAAGACTAACACTCAGAGATGAATAATTTCTGTACCTTTTTTTTTTTTGATGTCAAGGAGAAATCTGAATGAAAACTCACCGCTGTTCTGCGTTTCAGTTTCTAACAGGCTTTTATGTGAACAAGCAAAAAGTGCTCCTTGTTTTCCATCTCTGTCATTATGGAACATTTATCTGGATCTTCCTGGTAACGTCTAGTGCTTTTGCTGCATAATTGCTGTCAAATTATGCCAGGCCAACATTAAATATTTGACTCCTTAATACTTTTTACTTTCAGCGGGGCTATCTCCCTGCTGCCTCGCACCCCCAGCTCACTTCGGAATTAACGGGAGAGAAAATGCAAAATTGTTCCACACAAAGATAATTATCATAAAAATCTTTCCTCCCAACCCCAGCCAAACACAGCAGACCCCTTATCACTGCAGGAATTTTGAGTAGGGCACTTGAACTCCTTTGAGATTCGAGTCTGGTAGATTAGCATGTAGATGCCACATAATTGTGTTCCCCTTGGTTTCTCTGAAAGCTATTAGGCACTGATTTATTTTTCTGTTACATTCCTGCTTTGTCCTGAGTGTTGCTGATGGAACTTCAGATAGGCACATTTAACCACAGATCTGACAAACAGACACAGAGAACAGGCAGCAATTTCGGTGTAACTGGGGCTGTTCTTTTCTTTGCAGCCCCTTCTCCCTGTCACACTCCGCGGCAGTTACCTTGGTGAAGGGCAGTGTTTGCGTTCGTGATGCTTAAAGAGAGGAGAAAACTTCAACGAGAACTTGTTTTGAAGGGCGACCTTTTTATTTTTGGTACTTACAGGGGGGGAAAAAAGGAACACTTGAACGAACCTGGAGTCTGCAGCGTGGGTGTCTGATTTAGGCACAAAATCGATGCCGGGTCTCAGTTCAGCCCTGAGCCTCCGTGGTGGTTGAGGTTTCGGTTTTGCAGGGGGCTGCCCTAAGCCTGCGGGTCGGGTCCTTCCCTGCAGGGTATTTATGGAGGAGTCTGGTCTGGGATCTGCTGGAGCTCAGAACTGGGAATGCCGGAAGAACGGGGGCTGGATATGGATTTGTTATCCTGGAATGGTTTGGGCTGGAAGGGAAGGATCGTCTCATTCCACCCCCTGCCATGGGCAAGGACACCTCCTACCATCCCAGGCTGCTCCAAGCCCCGTCCAACCTGGCCTTGGACACTGCCAGGGATGGGGCAGCCACAGCTGCTCTCCACCTGAACAGTTTTTTCCTCTCTTTAGCCTGCCTGAGCACCAAAACAGGATTTACAGCCAGTGGCAACATGAATACCACGTGGCTACAAGGCTTTTAATCACATTTTTGTCAGCTCTCTAAGTCTCCATTCAATACAAATTTCTTTTTCCTAACTCAGATACTCTCAAGCACAGGAATTGCTTTTCCTATCCTCCATCTCTTCCACCTGTGGAAAAGCTGCTGTGTTTGATGTCCTCTTGTATCGTGCGTGATTTGGGTGAGGCCTGGCAAAGGACAAGGAGAACGAGAAGCAAAATGTCTTCTCCAAAATATTCTTGAGACTATTAACATATTTCACCTCTCTCCCTGCTCTGTAAGATCACAACAAGGACAGAAACGTCTCGTTGTCATTGGTAAGAGCAGGCAGGGCTGTGCTGTGGGAGGGGAGGAAGATACCCAGCTTTAGTATGGAGGAAATTATTCTCCACAGCTGCTTTTCCAAACCCAGAGAGGATTTCTGCTTCCTAGAGGAGAGTTTGGGTGAAATAAGCTGCAATTAATCATGTAAATCTCAAACTGGAGCAGGAAGAATTCCACCTGGCGTTGTGGAAGGAATTTTGTTGAGTTTTCTCTGAAGTCAAAAGAAAGGGGAAAAAAACCCTGTTTCCTTCATTCCAAGTGTTTCCACGGCTGGGGATTTGCCAGGTGGAGCTTGAGGGATGCTGGGAGTTTGGTAGGAGCCTGTTAAGAGGTGAAGGGACCTGGGGCTTCCATGCCTGGAGGATTTCTGTTGCTCCTCCAAAAATTCCTTCCCGGTTAAGCCACTGCTGCATTGACAGGAGAGCAAAGAGGGGAAACGTTGGCTCTGAGGTAGAGGAACACCTCACCAGAGCAGTTCCACATCTCCAGAGTTTGATGCTACACTTTTTCTTCCTTTCCTCTTTCCTCTTTCCTCTTTTCCTCTTTCCTCTTTCCTCTTTCCTCTTTCCTCTTTCCTCTTTCCTCTTTCCTCTTTCCTCTTTCCTCTTTCCTCTTTCCTCTTTCCTCCCTCTCCCTCTCCTCAAAAGTAGTTTGGGTTATTTTAATGGTAGGTGATGCACAGTCTCTCCATTCCACTCTTACTGGTGTCCTGATTTCCAGGTTTCCCTCCCCAGGGACATAAAACACATGAGATACACACTGGTCCTGGTCTACAAAATGCCAATAAAGAGAATTTCTGTGAGGAGCAGAGCAGGGCCTGACCCCCTCATGCTGAGGCTGCTGGCAGCAATTTCAGAATGCATGAACTCCCAAAACGAGCTGAAATGAGAACAGTTGGGTATTTTCTTCCCTTGGCTCTCCTTTTTTAATCAAAATCCCTTTGCTGACCTGCTGGATTTTATTTCTTTTTGCAGCCCTCTCTTGTGCAGCTCAGGAGATGCTCCTGCAGCCCTGTGGGTGCTGTGGGATTATCTGTGCCCGGTGTGGGTGGCTCTGGGAGCCCTGGGCAGGCTGCTGGGATGCCCAGCAAGGCTGTGCTGGCTGAGCTTTGGTGATACTTTCTTTTTCAGCTGGGTCTGACTTTTCCCATGTCAATACTTTCCGTGTAGGTGTGCAGAGCGTGCAGAGGGTTTCCTCTGCCCACATCGCTGCTGCTGCAGCCTCTGGGACCTTGCCTTGCTCAGTTTTAACCTCAGGTTTAAGCAGAGGAAGGGAGATAGGAGGTGAGTGCCCAGGTGGGAGCACGGTGGCGTCTGGGTGTGACACTGCCCGTGCTTCCACTCCTGCCACATTCAGAACAAAATTAACCTTGATTTATATAAAACACCGTTCCAGGCCTTAAAGCTCAGCTTAAGTGGTTGCAAAATTTGGCGTAAACAAGTGCAAGGGGGGACTTCAAAGCAAAGGTTTGCTCAGGGGTTGCAGATTTTGCCTGGAGAAGATGAGCATGGCCACATCCCACCCCAACATCTCCTCTCCCCAGAGCGGGGATGGATCAGCTCCATCACACCACCGCCTTTGGGCGCAGCTCTCAGAATATTCCCACTCCCCCCTCGGAGCTGAGGCACTCACCACAGGCTGTTCCTTCTGGGAGTAAAGTCATCAGAAAAAGAGAAGCACACTGAACACGAAGCAGAGCGTGGAGGAAGAGGGTAGGGGAGGACAGGGAAACGCGGCTCCGGTGACTCAGTGGGGGCTGGAAAGCTTCTGTTGCAGGGTGGAGAAACCCAGAGCTGTCCCGACTCCCTCGCAGAGCTTGTTCTCCTGGAAAATTTACAGCTTGGAGCTGATTGTTTGGCTTGGCACCATGGTCAGGATGCTGCCTTGTAAACTTAATAATAGCTGCCCTCTTTTTAATTTGTTTGACCTTGACTGCCGTAATTTATTATGTGCATTAGAACTTTTTTTTTTTTTTTTTAAAAAAAAAAGGAAAAAAAAGCAAAGAGCACAGCAACAAAGCCTTTGGCTCGCTGCTCTTCCCTCCATGGTGCTCTGGGCTGGGACTCCTTGGGCTGATGGAGCCCTGAGCTCCTGCAGTGGAAAATTAAGAGGCGAACATTAGACAGCAATTTCTTGGAAAGAAGCTTCTCCAGGTTTGTGCTGGGGCAGTTTGCTTTTCCCACTATCTGTGTTTATTCGAGTCTGGCTTGTTCCTTTTTCCCTGGCAGCCCCTTTTGAGGAAACACTCGTTCATAATTTCAAAACCCCTCCTTGCAGACGAGCGCAGCACTCCGCAATGAGCCCAGAATTTTGTGCATCTCCCACTCCCTGTGGGTCTCTCCATCCCAGCAGAGGCCAAGACACAAAGCAAACAAGATCTCCTCTGGTTGTGTGATCTATTTTTTTCTCCTAATGCTCAAAGTGAAAGCAGCTGCTGGCACAGCCTCCCTTGGGTTCTCTCCCCTCTCACTTGCAAATTCACTCTTTGTTTGTTTGCTGGACTCGGGGAGCTTTGCCTCCTCTCTGGGTACAACAACCCAGGCTGGTTGGGTTTCCTGGGGCAGGGCTGACCATGGGCTGCTGTGTGTGTTGCAGAGGAGCCCTCGTTCCGCTGCGAGGACTGCGATGAGCTGTTCCAGTCCAAGCTGGACCTGCGGCGCCACAAGAAGTACGGCTGCAGCGCCGTGGGGGCCCTGTACGACAGCCTCAGTGACGAGATCAAGCAGGAAGGCCTCGGAGATGGACAGGTCCACGAGTGCAAGGACTGCGAGAGGATGTTCCCCAATAAATACAGGTACCCACAGACAGCCGGACCCTCCTCTGGCCTCCCCTCTCTGTCCCGGCCAAAGGGGGATGATGGGCGGCTGGGGAAGACTGTAGGGATCAACCTTTCCTTTCTCCATAGAAATGTTTCCTTCCTCCACAGGCTTTGGGAATGTTCCTTTTGGGATCAACCTTTCCTTCCTCCATAGGCTTTGGGAATGCTCCTTTTGGGATCAACCTTTCCTTCCTCCATAGAAACCTTTCCTTCCTCCATAGGCTTTGGGAATGTTTCTTTTGGGATCAACCTTTCCTTCCTCCACAGAAACCTCTCCTTCCTCCATAGGCTTTGGGAATGTTTCTTTTGGGATCAACCTTTCCTTCCTCCACAGGCTTTGGGAATGCTCCTTTTGGGATCAACCTTTCCTTCCTCCATAGAAACCCCTCCTTCCTCCACAGGCTTTAGGAATGTTCTTTTTGGGATCAACATTTCCTTTCTCCAAAGAAACCTTTCCTTCCTCCACAGACACCTTTCCTCCCTCCACAGGCTTTGGGAATGTTCTTTTGGGGATCAACCTTTCCTTTCTCCATAGAAACCTTTCCTTTCCTTACAAGGTTTAGGAATGTTCCCTTTGGGACCCTTTGTAGCTGTTGGGCAGTGTTTTATTTCACCTCGTGCTTTTCATTGCTCGTTGGTAGAAGCACCCCAGGGTTGTTGGTGGGAAGTTTAAGGGTCGTTTTCTGAGAGACCTGGGTGGGACCTTTTCACCATCTACTCTCCTGTGCTCTGCTTCTGAGGAAAAAAACACCAACATGAGTTCAGTAAAAATGTGCATGAAGTGTTCTTTTAAATTTAATTCTTGGATGTTTGAGATCAGTGGGTTTAAAGAGCTGTTGATGCCCTAGGAACTCTTAATGTGGTCACCAGCTCCTATTTGATCTGGCAGGAACAATTAAAAAATCCTATTCCAATGAAATTTTTAATTTTCTTTGTGTCCACCAAATGTCCTTGTGACAGCCATGTGAAAAGGAAAAGAAAAGATCGGATATTCTCCAGCTCATTTTTTTATTTTCCACAATTATTCAGTTATTATTATGATTATATGGTTACTCTAAAGAAGAATTAAACTTCTCTTTAAATGGGAAAATATTTTAACTCAGGTTTTAGCTGAAAATCTGCATTTTTTAAGCAGAATGTGGTAGTAATGAAATGCAGCTTTAACACAGCCATCTTTGAGTCCCTAATTCATTGGCAAAGTGAGACTCAAACAGTTAAATATTAGGAGCCAGCTTTAAAAGTTGAGGGGTTGTTTTAATTACTCTAAGATTGTGTTTATTTGCATCCTAAGCCTTGATAAAAGCCTTTATAAAATTCTATAAAAGCAGAGTTTTCTGTGTTTACCGGAGGCTGAAGTTCTCACTTACTCATTTCTTTTGCCTTCTTGGGTGAACAAACCCCGTGCACCACAAGATTTGTTATAAAACTGTGAGAATGGGCAATCCCCTGTCAGGCTCTGACTGAGCAGAGCAAAAACCTCGAGGTTAAAGCCCGTGTCAAGCCTGCTTCAGTTCAGTTTAACATTTAAAAACCTGCATTTGTCACTTTGAACTTCATTACAGCGATACTTTCAGCTCTTTGAAAGTATTGATGATATTTTGATCTGGGTGAGGAAGTCAGGGGAAAAAAAAATCGATTTTAAAAAATGTAGAGGAAGGTGAAGCCTAAAGAGCATTCCCTGTATCTGCATGGAAAAGAGCTTGGGAGCTGTGGAAGCTGGGATGGATCCTGTGTGGGATCCTCTTAGCCCAAAGTGGCATCTTTCCCCCTCACCTTGTGTCTCTGCATTGGCTGCTCTCCATCAGAAATAAGAGCCTCCAATTTTCTTCCTTTTTTTACCTGACAAGACAAGGAGAACTTCCTTCAAATGTTTTCAGTGGTTTGGATTTTAGTAAAAATTCCAGTTCTTTTATCTGCTGGTGTCAGGAGCTCTCTCCTCTTTAGCTTCCAGCGCTCTCTAATTTTCATGTTAATTAGGAATTAACCTTTTAAAATGTGTGTGTTGTATCCTATTTGTACCCTCTGTGTAGTCCTGGCTCCCTGGGGGTCTTGACTGGCAATGTGGCCTTGGGTTTTTTGCCTTTTAGACCCAATATTTTAGGATAAGTAATATAAAGCTGATTTTTTTTGACAAGGGAAAAGAGAGTCAGCAGCATCCCCGTTCAGCCTTTGACACGCTGGTGGATTGGTGGGGTGGGAAGGAAATGTCCACTTCTGTCTCTTTCCCATTAATCTGCCAAGCTTAAAGTCACTAAAACACAAAATAAACCTGCTCAGAGTGCCTGGATGGTCTTAGAATTTTTCAAAGTTAATACAGATGAAATCAAGGGTGCCACTGGGGACCTGAAATTGAGCATTTAGCAGCTGACTAAATAAATAAATGTTTTGCTAATCCCAGTAGGTACTTGCCTCTAAACAGCACATTAGTTTGTCCATATTTGCTCCAAAATAAACTCATAAATCACAGTTAACAGGAGAGTATTTTTGGATGTGCATCTGAAAGGTTTGTGATACTTTGTGTGTGTAAAATATCTGGTCGTTTTGAGAGCACCATTTCTTGAGCAAAATGAATATTGCCACTTTAAAACGAGAGGGTTGGCAGTTTATGAGGGGCATGCCATGAATATGAATTATCTGGCTGGGAGCAGGGCTGGTGCTGAGGAGTTTTGGTGTTGAGTGGCCAAGGCTGAGCAATTCCTGGGATCCTGAACCCCTCAGGCTCTCTGGAAGCACACAGGGAGTATGTTCCCTGTGGCATTTAATGAAGACTGGCAGGATTCACTGCCAGTTCAGCTTTAATGTTTCTGTAAAAATACAGCCATGCTTTAAAGTTCTGTGGGAATGGTTTGATATCCACGTGTAGGGGTGTCAGGCAGGAGCAGATTCCATGCAAGCTGGTCTTTGTTGGAATTCACAGTAAGAGGAGTGTTTGTAACTCCTGTTCACTTCCCCCAAAGGAAGCAAAGGATGCAGATTTCCTTCCCTTGTTTCTCAGGGCTGGCATGAGGTGTGCAGGATTTCTGGCTGAGAGGTGCGGGATTGCTGGCCTGAGATGTGCAGGATTCCTGGCCACAGAGGAGCAGGATTCCTGGCCACAGAGGAGCAGGATTTCTGGCCTGGGATGTGCAGGATTTCTGGCTGAGAGATGCAAGACTCCCAGCTTCAGAGAGGTAGGATTCCCAGCCTGACATGTCTGGGATTCCTGGCCTCAGAGATGCAGGATTTAAGGGCTGAGAGGTGCAGAATCCCTGACCAGAGAGATGCAGGATTCCTGGCCTGAAATGTGCAGAATTTCAGGCCTAAGAGGAGCAGGATTCCCAGCCTGAGATGTTCAGGATTCCCAGCCTGAGATGCTCAGGATTCCCAGCCTGAGATGCAGGATTCCTGGCTGGAGAGATGACGGATTTCTGGCTAAGAGGAGCAGGATTCCTGGCATCAGATATGCAGGATATAAGGGCTGAGAGGAGCAGGATTTCTGCCTGAGAGGTGCTGGATTCCCAGCCTTAGAGAAACTGGATTCCTGGCCCTAGATAAGCAGGATTCCTGGCCTGAGAGGAGCCAGATTTCTGGCCTGAGATGTGCAGGATTCCCAGCATGAGAGATGCAGGATTTCTGTCTGACAGGTGCAGGATTCCCAGACTGAAAGGAACAGGATTTCTGCCTGAGAGATGCAGGATTTAAGGGCTGAGATGTGGAGAATTTCTGGCCTGAGAGAAACAGGGTATCTGGCCTCAGATGTGCAGGATTCCCAGCCTGAGATGCGGGATTCCTGGCTAAGAGGAGCAGGATTCCTGGCATTAGGTATGCAGGATATAAGGGCTGAGATGTGCAGATTCCCAGCATGAGAGATGAAGGATTTCTTTCTGACAGGTGCAGGATTCCCAGACTGAAAGGAAGTGGATTCCTGGCCTGAAAACTGCAGGATTCCCGGCATGAGAGGTGCAGGATTCCCAGCATGAGAGGTGCAGGATTCCCAGCATGAGAGGTGCAGGATTCCTGGCATGAGAGATGTAGAATTCCCAGCATGAGAGATGCAGGATTCCTAGCTGGAGAGATGCAGGATTTCTGGCATCAGATACGCAGGATTTAAGGGCTGAGAGGAGCAGGATTTCTGTCTGAGATGTGCAGGATTCTCAGCCTGAGAGGAGCAGGATTCCTGGCCTGAGAGGAGCAGGATTCCTGGCCTGAGAGAAACAGGATTCCTGGCCTGAGATGTGCAGGATTTAAGAGCTGAGAGGTGCAGGATTCTTGGCCTCAGAGATACAAGATTTAAGGGCTGAGATGTGCAGGATTCCTGGCCTGAGATGTGCAGGGTTTAAGGGCTGAGAGGTGCGGGATTCCTGGTCTGAGATGTGCAGGGTTTAAGGGCTGAGATGTGCAGGATTCCTGGCCTGAGATGTGCAGGGTTTAAGGGCTGAGATGTGCAGGATTCCTGGCCTGAGATGTGCAGGGTTTAAGGGCTGAGATGTGCAGGATTCCTGGCCTGAGATATGCAGGGTTTAAGGGCTGAGATGTGCAGGATTCCTGGCCTGAGATGTGCAGGTTTCCCATGGCACAGGGCACTGCAGCACCGTGTGCCACCCCTGCCGTGGCCCTGTGCCAGCAGCCACTCGGGATTGCCATCATCCCCCCGGTCCGGGAGGCGCTGCCAGTTGGCAGAAGGCGAAATTGCTGAGTGAAGTAATCAAAGATGTCTGACATTTAGAAGTGAAACGTGTTTGCACCTTATCATGTTTCTTCCCAATGCTGAGTCCCTGTGTTCTGGGAAGCCGTGGGCCTGGTGCCCGTGAAAATGGACACGTGAGAGTCGCAGCAGCAGCAGCAGCAGCAAATATCTTTTCTTTCCCCAGGCAGATACCACAGAAGTTTTGGTCACAAAGTGCCCATTTTTCCCCTCAGGAACCTGCAGGGTCAGGTCTGGGTAAAAGGAACCTTTTCCCCCTGGAGAATGGACTCAGATATTAATAAGAAATAGCGTAAAACACATAGTCGTTTTGAGGCAGAACAGGGCATCTTCCACCAGTGAGATAAATATCAAAAACATCAAATGGTTTTTGGGTGTCAGTGCCCTTCTCACAGTCCATGAGCTTCTCCCTTCCTGCTCTGAGGCACCAGGTAACTGGAAACCCCCCAGGCCCCACAGCTGGTTCTCTGTCACCATCTCTGTCACCTCTCTGGGTATCAGACCTGCCTGGTTTGGGTGGCCCGGAGGTCAGCCTGTCTCTCTTTCCCAGCCTGGAGCAGCACATGGTGATTCACACCGAGGAGAGGGAGTACAAGTGTGACCAGTGTCCCAAGGCTTTCAACTGGAAATCCAACCTGATTCGTCACCAGATGTCTCACGACAGTGGGAAACGGTTTGAATGTGAAAACTGTGTTAAGGTACAGTGAGGACACCTGGGAGGCTTCACCTGGGGGGGTGCTGGGACCTGGGGGTGCAGGACACAGTGTCTGTGGGGGCTTCATCTAGGAGTGGGTGCTGGGATCTGGGGAGGGAGCATAGGGCAGTTTCCATGGGGCTTCACCTGGAAAGGGACACTGGGATCTGGGGAAAGGAGTGGTGGACACAATATCCATGGGCAGCTTCACCTGGAAAGGGACACTGGGACCTGGGGAAGGGCTGCAGGGGATGGGTGGCCCATGCTGGCCCAGAGCAGGGTGACAGAGGGAGAGGTGACCCTGCTGTCCCTGTCCCAGGGAGAAGAGGTGTCCTCACTGTCCTGGGCATCCCACTGGGGGTGTGGATCTCAGCCCTGTCCTGACCCACTCTCCTTTGGCCATTCCCAGCTGGGTGCTGGGGTGACGGTGAGGGCTGTGGGTGAGCAAAGACCTGTTCGACCAAGAGCACCACACGCTCAGGGAGGTGGCACACACCTGCCAAACCGTGAGCACCACATACTCAGGGAGGTGCCACAGACCTGCCAAATCGTGAGCACCACACGCTCAGGGAGGTGCCACACACCTGCCAAATCGTGAGCACCATACACTCAGGGAGGTGCCACACACCTGCCAAATCGTGAGCACCACATACTCAGGGAGGTGCCACACACCTGCCAAATCGTGAGCACCACATACTCAGGGAGGTGCCACACACCTGCCAAATCGTGAGCACCACATACTCAGGGAGGTGCCACACACCTGCCAAACCGTGAGCACCACACGCTCAGGGAGGTGCCACACACCTGCCAAACCGTGAGCACCACACGCTCAGGGAGGTGCCACACACCTGCCAAATCGTGAGCACCATACACTCAGGGAGGTGCCACACACCTGCCAAACCGTGAGCACCACATACTCAGGGAGGTGCCACACACCTGCCAAATCGTGAGCACCACACGCTCAGGGAGGTGCCACACACCTGCCAAACCATGAGCACCACACGCTCAGGGAGGTGCCACACACCTGCCAAACCGTGAGCACCACATACTCAGGGAGGTGCCACACACCTGCCAAATCGTGAGCACCACATACTCAGGGAGGTGCCACACACCTGCCAAACCGTGAGCACCACACGCTCAGGGAGGTGCCACACACCTGCCAAACCGTGAGCACCACACGCTCAGGGAGGTGCCACAGCCTGGCAGGGCACGAACGGAGCTCTTCCATGACCCGTTCTCACCTGTCCACCCCGCGCTCCTCATGCCACGAGCAGCAGTGACAAAAACCGAACAAAATCAGGTTTTCCCATGTAGGCTCTTCTCCTCCTGCTTTCCCCCACCTCCTGAAGGCGTTTTTCCCCCGCAGGTGTTTACGGACCCCAGCAACCTCCAGCGGCACATCCGCTCGCAGCACGTGGGCGCGCGGGCCCACGCCTGCCCCGACTGCGGCAAGACCTTCGCCACCTCCTCGGGCCTCAAGCAGCACAAGCACATCCACAGCACTGTCAAACCTTTCATATGTAAGTTGTCACGGCCATCACCAGCCCGGCGCTGGCTGTAATTGCAGGGATCCTGCAGAGGCCCCCCAGCCCTCCCATCCCTGGCCGCTGTAATTTTATAGCTCAGAGCATAAGATGAGGTTTTTTTTCTTCTTTTTCTTTCTTTTTTTTTTTTTTTTTTTGCATGCTCCCTGTTTTTTCAGCAAACATTCGTGGCAGTTTTTGACTTTCTTGACAAGTTAAAAGCTGAGTCTCTCAGCGGTCACAGCGATGCCATTTTCTCATATCTTTTCTTTCTCTCTTCTCTTTTTGCCTTAATCGTTTTTGAATGCTCCTGTTGGTGACATAAATAAATAGCTGGCTCAGCCTGATCGAAACGTTTTACAGGGGTGCCTCAAACCCTGGAGCCTTTGTAAAGAACTTGGAATAATCAGACATGAGAAGGTGTTTTTTACAAAGAAGGTTTTTTCTCCTTTATTTACTGCGTGTTTCATCTCGATAATGCTGGGAGCCAAACAAACAGCAGATGAACTGTGTCCCCAGTGCTCTCCTCGCTGGGATATTTCCAGAAGGGCATTTTCCCTGGAGAGCCACCCATCTCATTCCCTGTCATTCCCAGGGCTGTATATTTTTTTAATTGACACAGCACCCTCTGTTTGGATAACTGCGCAGGGAGGTGCATGGTGTCACAACAAAGCTCCAGGAACTTCAGGGATCACTTCCTGACACTTCAGAACACGTCGTTCAGGCACGGGCCGGGATCTGGGTTTGATTCCAGGCTTTGATGTTATGGCAGGGAAGCCACTGAGCCCACTCCTGCCTTTTTTTCCCTGTTGGTATAATGGGAACAGCATGCAGGAATATCCTGGGAGACTCATTTCATTAATGTCCCGAGATAATCAGTGTCCTGAGATAAGCAGCTGGGTGTCAGCAGAGGAAGAAGAACCCCTCCTCTTGCTCATTTTGCTGCAATCTTTCACTGGGCACATGAAAGGGATAATTTGACTCCCAGGATTGCTGCAGGGAGATGAGGGATTTCTCCTCATAATCTCCTCACTCTCACCTCATCAGAATTAGGGAGTTGTCAGACCAAATCAGCGGGTGGAACAACTGCAGAGGGATCCTGCCTGGTCAGACATGTCAGGTTGTTTTGTCCATCAGCGTGGAATCCATTAACAACTTCAAATCCACGAGGCAGGATTCTCCAGGAAGATTTTTTATCCTGGTTCAATGGAAGAAAAGGGTCTGTGTGTGTGTGTGTGTTTAATTTTTTAAAATATTATATTTGGCTTTCAAAAGACCCCAAACCTGTGACTTTATAACTGCAGAAATCAGAAGGGCAAGAGATGACGTTCCATGTGGAATTACTAAATCGTTGGATTTGACAGAAATCTTCCAGTTTTCCTGTTTTAGAAGGATGGTGGGAGCTCTCAGGGCTGTAGCACTTCCCTTTAGGGAATTTTGTGCAGTATTTATATATCTAACAACAATTCCCGGGGTGAAAAATGGAAGAACCCTGGAATCATGGAATTGGTTCAGTTGGAAAAGCCCTCTGAGATCATCAAGTCCAACCTTTAACCCAGCACCTCTGTGTTCACCATTAAACCTTGTCCCCAAGTGCCACATCCACAGGTTTTTCGAGCAATTCCAGGGATGGTGATTCCTGATTCCCTTGGAAAGAAACCAGAGATTGCTGTAATTAAGAGACTGTCGTGGAAATAAAATTCAGTAGTGCTGAATTTTCATGGAAAATAAATTCAGTAGTGCTTCCTTTCAGAGCTCTGGATATTGTTTAAGAAATGGGTTTAAGAAAACACTTTAAAATGAAGTAAAAAAGCCAAATAAACCCTTTCTTTGCAAGTCTAAGGTAGCTGAAATAATACAACAGCCATAAAACCCTGTGTGTGCACCAAGAGCAGTTCAGGAGACCTGGCCCAAGATTTTAAAGTGTGATTGCCAAAAATTAGGATTGGTTCAAACATTGCAACTCTTGTGATGATTTTCTTGTTCTGTCTGTGCTTCCCCTGCAGCTCTGGGCTGTGTCAGGGCCCAACAATGAAACTCTCTGGGCTCAGACAGTGCAGCCTAAATTTCCAGTGCAGTCAGAAACCAGAGCCTTCAGTGACACTCCTTTGGATTTTGGGGTGCTCGTCTGAACTAAAATGTCAAATTCATTAAATTTTATACATTTCTGCTTTGAAATTCAATTAGAATTTATTGTATTATGATATTTTCAGAGCTGCTAGTGAAATACTCCCCTGCCAGTCATTTGATACTCAAGCACTGAAGTAAATCCTAAAGATTTAGGAAAGATTTAGGAGACAATACAGGGAAAATCACGCTCACATGCACCCATCAGTAAAGCAGGGAGGGAGGAAGGAGCTCTGAGCAGTCCCTGAGCTGGAGTGTCAGAACTTGGATTCCTGTCCTTGCCTGTCCAAGCCCAAACAATGTCCTTCCCCTGCTTTGTCTCGGTTTCCCCGCTCACAAAAGGGTGATAACAGCAGTTCCCCGGGGGAAGGAGTGTGTTAATTCACCACCACATTTATTCCCATGTCGAAAGAGGCACCAGATAATAAAAAGTCACAGCGTTTTGATGTGTGGAAAAGTTTGGGGTGGGATTTTTGTCTCACTTCACCCTGTTCCTTCCACAGCAGCAAAGTCTGGAGGTGAAAGGGGTCATAAAAATCCATGTTTTGAAAGCTTGGTATTTACAGGTCGTTAAAGAAAACGCTGATGTGGCTTCACTTAGCAGGGCAGGGGTGTTGGACTGATTTAATGGATTAAAAAAAGAGATCCCAGCCCTGGCAGAACCCAGGCCTGGCTAGCAGGGGATTTATAGAGCAGCCCCCTGGAGGGGTTCTGTACCACTGAGGGCATTCAGGAAGGGCAGGTTTGATTAAATGAGGCAGAGTTCTTCTCCCTCCAGCCCTCATTGCTTCCTGCCATGCCAGGACTAATGGGAAGCAGATGAGCTGGGATAAAGAGATGTTATCATTAAAATGTATGATCAGGGCAGTGAAGTTGTGAGGGGACTGCAACATCTTCCCTATGGATCCTGGCTGAGAGAGCTGGGGCTGTTCATCCTGGAGAAGAGAAGGTTGTGTGGAAGTCTCACAGCACCTCCCAGGATCTGAAGGGGCTACAGGGAAGCTGGAGAGGGACTTTGGAGTGCCAGGACAAGGGGGAATGTATTCAAACTGAAAGAGGGGCAATTTAGGTTGGATATACAGAAGAGATTGTTCCCTGCGAGGATGGGCAGGCCCTGGCACAGGGTGTCCAGAGAAGCTGTGGCTGCCCCATCCCTGGAAGAGTCCAGGGACAGTTGGAGGGGGCTTGGAACAACCTGGGATAGCGGAAGGTGTCCCTGCCCATGGCAGGGGGTGGGATGAGATGAGCTTCATGTCCCTCCCAACCAAACCATTCTGTGATTCCATGATTATCCTTCCTGAAAGTTCCCCAAAACTTTGAGCAGAGGTAGCACATCCCCTCAGATTTGTGTGGAGCAACTTCTTGAGAGATCCACCAGGATGGGCTTCATCCAAAGGGAAAGGTGGTGATGTTCCACTGCTCTCCCCCTTCTTGCTCTGGGGAAGGGAGACCCCAGGGCTGCAGCGGGCGGGACGGGATGGGGCGGAGGAGGGAGGCTGGTGAATCCCGTGGCGAATCCCTGCCGTTTTCCTGTTAATTTCATATCGCTTTTGTTGTTGGTTCCTGTTGACGCTTTAGGTGAGGTCTGTCACAAATCCTACACGCAGTTCTCCAACCTGTGCCGCCACAAGCGGATGCACGCGGACTGCCGCACCCAGATCAAGTGCAAGGACTGCGGGCAGATGTTCAGCACTACCTCCTCCCTCAACAAGCACCGGCGCTTCTGCGAGGGCAAGAACCATTACAGCCCCGCCGGCATCTTCGCCCCCGGCCTCCCCCTCACGCCCACCTCCATGATGGACAAATCCAAGCCCTCTCCCAACCTCAACCACGCCAGCCTGGGCTTTAACGAGTATTTCCCATCCCGCCCGCACCCGGGCGGGCTCCCGTTCTCGCCCACACCCCCAGCCTTCCCCGCCCTCACCCCGGGATTCCCGGGGATTTTTCCACCCTCTCTGTACCCCAGGCCTCCCTTGTTACCACCCACGCAACTGCTCAAAAGTCCCCTCAACCACACTCCGGACGCGAAGCTCCCCAGCCCCCTCGGGAACCCAGCACTCCCGCTGATCTCCGCAGTGAGCAACAGCAACCAGGCCCCTTCAGGGGAGGAGAAATGTGAAAGCAGCCTGGAAAACTCCTACCTGGAGAAGCTAAAAGCCAGGAACAGTGACATGTCCGATGGCAGTGACTTTGAGGATGTCAATACAACCACGGGCACGGATCTGGACACCACGACTGGCACCGGCTCTGACCTGGACAGTGACGCGGAGAGTGACAGGGACAAAACGAAAGACAAGAGCAAACAAATGGAGACCAAGCCAGATTTCGTCAGCAGCTCGGTGTCTGCCAGTTCCACCAACGCCACGAGCGAGATCCCTCTCTTCTATTCTCAGCATTCCTTCTTTCCTCCCCCCGAGGAGCACCTGCTGCCCACCACGGGGGCAGCCAATGACTCAATTAAAGCTATCGCCTCCATCGCAGAGAAGTATTTTGGGCCTGGCTTTATGGGGATGCAGGAGAAAAAGATGGGTTCGCTCCCATATCATTCCATGTTCCCCTTCCAGTTCCTCCCCAATTTTCCCCACTCCCTCTACCCTTTCACGGAGCGGACCCTCAATCACAACTTGCTGGTCAAGGCAGAACCAAAGTCACCCAGGGACCTCCACAAAGTCGGCGGCACAAGCTCGGAGTCCCCCTTCGATCTCACCACAAAGCCAAAAGAGATTAAACCAATCCTGCCGCCCCCCAAGGTCCTCCCAGCCCCGTCCTCAGGGGAGGAGCAGCCACTGGATCTGAGCATTGGCAACCGCATCCGAGCCAGCCAGAACGGAGGGAGAGAGCCACGGAAAAACCACATTTATGGGGAGAGGAAGCTGATGGCAAGTGAGGTCTTACCTAAGATTTCCCAGTCCCAGCTGCCTCAGCAGCCTTCCCTGCACTACGCTAAGCCATCGCCCTTTTTCATGGACCCCATCTACAGGTATTAACATACCCTGCCTTAAGCCTTTCCCTAACCAGCTCCTTTTCCAGCTGACACCACACCCTGAGGCAGGGGAGGATGCAGGTTGGTTGGGGAGAAAAGTGAACATCTCCTGTAGTTGTCTGTACTTCTCAACACATTGAATCTCCTGAATGGAAAGGGCTGAGTAATTGCAAGGAGCCCTCATACTCAATGTGTGAGGAACACATCCTTGTTTTGATAAAGAAGAAACTTGACCTATTTAAGGACTCTCCCACGAGCCATCGCTAAGATGGCACTTCTGCTGGGGAAATTCCAGAGGTTTGATTCGATAAGAATGCAGAGTTCAGATGCCTTGGAGCCCCGGGCTCCCATGGCTTGGGAATGAGTCAGGAGCCCTGGGAGCCTGGAAATGCAGCTCTCCCACTGACTGACTTGAGGGCCTTTTGTGAGCCACTTCACCTTTCTTCCGCCCTCCCTCCCTCCCTCCCTCCCTCCCTCCCTCCCTCCCTCCCTCCTTCCCTCCCTTTTCCTTTTCTATTGCCTTTTCTTGGAGTTTTTCTTTCCGAGGAGCTGCTGGTGCAGACCCAACCTGCCGAAACGTGTTACTCTTGGAGTAACAAGTACTGTGTAAACACATGGTAGCATGTTACTACCCAGATCTCTCCCGGATACATTTCTCACAGATTTATCTTTCTTGGGAGATAACAAGGCCTTTCTGGTGTCACTTGAACAGATGGTTCTGAGGAGGGCCTGATGTGTTACGTCAGAATGAGCTGAACATGGAAGGCGTGTGTAGAGCAGGCTGGGTGAAGTTATCCAAATGCCAGCTAAACTTCCAGAAGGAATCAGCTCAGGAGGAGGCGAAAAGGGAAGACTTGGGGCTTTTGCTGCTTGAGAGCTTTTTATAAAACCTGTTTCCAAAGGAACATTATTAAAACTTTGTGGTGAGGGTGACAGTAAATCTGTGTGTTACCCATCTGGCATTGCCTTTGCATAAGGTGGATGTGGCATGTTTGGTTTTAGCAAAGTCCAGGGAAAAGACATGTCCTGAGCTAGTTTGACTTAGACATTGCCACCTCTAAATTAGCCATTGCCATGTCTAAATGCTCCACAGCATCCACTTGGATACGTGGGCTTGGCCTGGAGGGCTCCTGGATTCAGATCGTGGAGGTGAACGGTTTGTCCGGTTTGTCCTTGCATTCCTTGTGCTGAATGCGTGGTGATCCTTGCTGTGCCCAGCCTGCTGGAAGGTTGATGGCTGTTCCCCCGCAGGATCTGCTGTGTCCCTGGCCCTGGAAAGCCTCAGAGCCACCGCGGTATGACGGTGCCAGCGCCGGGATGGGCACTCAAAGAGCTGCGAGCACCACGACAGCGCCGATGTCACCGCCGGCCGCTGTCGCAGGGCTGATAACTGTGGGAAAAAGTGATGTCAGTGTCTGGCCAGGCCAAGGAGCTGTCGGCTGGGATGAGGATTAGTGAGCCCTCAGTGCTGAAAACGAGCGTCTCTCGCTCTGGCAGCTCTCAGGGGTGACGTGCCCGCACAGTGCCATCTGGGAGGGGGACACCTCCCAGCCAGAGAGGTGCTGTGCCCTGCCTGGCACCCACCGTGGCCATCTCCCCCTGGAGAAATCAGGCATGGTGTGAGCAGCGTTCGTAAAAAGTACTCCTGGAAAGAAGAAAAAAAAAAAAAAATCACTAAATGGGATAGAAAGGCAAAAGAATCCATGTAGGGTCCTGCCACCTCTGGGCACGTTCAGCGGGAATGCTGAAATAACACAGCTTGGGAAAGGCGCTGCCAATTAAAACAGCGGCCTCGGGAAAACCGTAAAGGCCCAGAAGACAGATGGAAGGGAAGGATGGGGGCATCATTTGTTGCATTCCATGGGATGCACATAGTTTTAGTCATGTGTTAAAATAGAAAGTCAGCGGTGGCGTTGCTTGCGAATCAGACTTCTGATGTAATGAGCGAAACAGCCCAGCTTCCAAGTCCCAGCTTGAAAAATATGGAAATATTTTGTTTCTAAACTTCCCTTTATCAGACTCTCTCACATCATTTGGCTCCTCCGTTTTTTTGCTCCCAAAGGCCACTTAAATCCTTGACATTTTCTCCTGGTGATATAATTAATGCAGCCAGACAGCCTGAAATGGGGGCATTTTTAGCTCGGCCTGTGGGGGTGACGTTCTCAGGCACTGGGCCGAAACGATCGGCTTAATCCTCCGGGCGCTGCGGAATTCGGCTCTGACGGGGACGTTCGGACCTTGTGTTCCCATTCCCGGCTCTGGGAGATGGCAGAGCTGGGGAAGTGCTGTCAATTCACCAGGTTTTACGCATGTGGAGCAGGCAGGGCTCTCCCCAGACGGCTCTGCTGGGATCAGGGATGTTCCCTTGGATGTTTCAGCACCTCACGGAGAGCAAAGCTGTGCTCGTCAGGGGGGCTCAGGGAGCAACTTTTTACTTTTCTTTGGTTTTTTCTGGCAACTCAGCCCCATAAAAGCACGTCCCTTCCAAAGCCCCTTAATTCTGACTGCATTTCCAATCCAGCTCTTCTCTTTCCCTCTACCCAAGAAGAATTAAATTCAGATTAAGCACAGTTCACTGGCTGCACTCGGCAGGGCTCTTCTTTAAACTCTTTGGTAATTTGATCCACACACCAATCAGCTGAAATGCAGCTAAAATAATTTGCTCTCAATTTATGCTGGACTAATGTAGTTAAAATCACTCTTACTCTTGGATTTCTACTGGTTTAGCTGGATGGACTCAATTCCAGCTGTTTAAAGATGCAGCTGTGTTTGTTGGAGTTACTTCCACAACACTTTTTTTCCCTCAGAGAACATCTCAGTTTGTCTTTTTGGTGGTTCCACACTTGGGTTTCCCTGGAAGTAGAATATTTTGTGGAAGCAAAGCCAGTATTTTCAAAAGTAGGAGCCTCACATTAGGGTCATTTCTGCATCTCAGGTGCTTAAACATGAAATATTTGAACGGGCTGAGGTGATATCAGAACAACTCGGGTTTCTGAGTCGCTTTAGAATTCTCCCACCAGTCCCTCACTTTTTAAACCGTTGTCCACATGGGCTTGCCAAAGAAACTCAATGCAAATTATGTCTCAGCTGCGAGGGAGGAAACAAATATGAAACACCTAATGATTTCAGCACGCTTGGGGCTGCAAAGTCTGGCCCACTGTTAACTCTTCAGATAAACACAAACTCTCAAAGAAAATTTTTTCTCCATGCAGGGGCTGCCTGCTGTGGACTCTAGAGCTTCTCCTGCTCAGACAATTTTGCTCTAAATGCAGGGTTTTCCATGACATTTCACAACAGCAGAGGCTTATAAACCACTGCAGCAGAGCAGGAGCAAAATGTTTCCTTAGTCAAAAATACTGCCCGAAGGAGGGGATTTCTGTTTATGTTGTTTCCAGCACTTTCTGCGGGGTAATTGTGCATCAGAATTTGTAGCGTCCAGAAGAAGGGGGAGGAAGACATTTGTGTGAGCAGGAGAACAACCTTGTGTGTAACTTAAGCACGGTGTGGCTGCGTGGGGCTGCCTGTGAGGTATGTAACCCTCTGTGTTGTTGTCCAGCAGGGTGGAGAAGCGGAAGGTGACAGACCCCGTGGGTGCCCTCAAGGAGAAGTACCTGCGACCCTCCCCGCTGCTTTTTCACCCCCAGGTAACAGCAGTGACATTGTCGTGCCGTGCTGATGGAATGCTGAGGTGGAGCTGGTACACACAGATCCCTGGGATCACTGGGGTCAGACTCTTCCTCATCCAAGGGCTTGATTGGAAACTCCACTATTTTCCTACCAGTTCCTTCCAGACACTTTTAATTCACAGTTGGAGGATGATGGCAGTTGTGCCTTGCTGCTTCTTTTTGCCAGAAAAACTGAGCAGCTCATAGGATCTGCCAAATGCCTCTTTCACAGAATGCCTGCGTGTTTTTTCCTCTGGGAACACCTGGGGGGGTCATCTAAAGCGGTACAAACTAGAGAAGGACTGCGCAGCCCCCAGGCAGCAGCATTTTCTACCTGCCTGAAGCTCTCTTCCATCCCGAGGAGTGCGTGGAAGTGGCGGGCAGTGGGTTCAGCCGTGCTGCTCCAAAGGCGTGCGACAGCCTCCAGCTATCCCCGTCCCTCCTGCTGTGCCCAGGCTGGGATCCCAGCCCCGTGGTCCTCATTGTGCTCTCCTTTATATTCACAGGCATTGTTCTCCCCTGATAATGTTTCCCACCTTAGATAAATAACTCGCAGGTTTGTGAAAGCTGGGTCCTGGTTGCGTTCACAGCTAAACTTAGTTCCCTCATTGTTTCGCACCAACCTCAGAGTTTGGTTAATAACTTCCCCCGATTTTTCCTTCATCCAGGCTGGATAATGGTGACAGGCTGGCCAGGAACATCCTGTGTTTGTGTGAGTTAGAATAGTGGGGATATCTGCCTGTAAAGAATCTGATAGCAGGGAGGAGCGTGGCAAAGCAACCCAAGGAGACGATGAGAAACGTCCAGACCCCGAGCAGGAGCAAGCTCTGGGTGGAAGGTTGTTAACATTGTTCCCGAAATCCTGACCACGTCCTCTTCCCATGGCAGTGAAAAGATCTGGAAGGTCTGGTTATCTCTAACAGCTTATCACGCAGAATAGCCTCAAATTTACAATCACTCCAGCCCAAAGCTTCCTGATAACTGATTTTTAATAGGGCGAGCGCTGTGCTCAGATCACTCGATCTGGAGAGGCGCCGTTCCCATGCTGCAGTCAGTCAGGTGTTCCAGGCACAGCGAAGGAACACGGGGCATTTGTTCCAGAGTATGGGAGGTTTGGAACACCAGATCCCTTTCCAGTATTATCACAGAATCACGGAATATCCTGAGCTGGAAGGATCATCCAGTCCAACCTGTGCCCTGCACAGGGCAGCCCAACAATCCCACCCTGTGTCTGAGAGCTCTGACAGCCTTGGGGCCGTGACAATTCTCTGGACCCAGCATTCCTAAGAATTCTGGATCCTGGATCTTTTCCTAAGAAATCACATCTCCAGGGCTCCTGCTTCTGCTTTCTTCATTAGGACCAACGTTCCCGTGCCTGGTCAGTCAGAGTCACGTTCTACTCGGGCTTGTCTCACTCTAAACACGAGTCTGGTCTCGGCCTTTTCCTCTGTGACTAATCCCCTGCTCTCTTGGAGTGCCCTCACTGGGATGTGATGAAGCCAGAAGATGTGATAAAAGCATTCAGGAGATGTTTCCTCTCCCAAAACGAATCTCAGGCAGCTCTTATTTCTTAGCCAGTCGTTGGCAGAAGTTCCTGTGCTCTCTGGGAGTTTTCCTATGCTGTCTATTCCAAATGAAACTCTGGACAACATAAATAACCGGTGTAACTTTTTGATAACTTAATGGAAAGCCTTTCCTCACCTGTTACGTTTCCTTTCTTCCCCCTTTCTGTTTTACAGGCAGTTGTTCCCTAAATAGCAAAGTGCCTTTGCCACTGGAGAGGCCGTGGCCAGTGTTTAGAATTTTAAAACCAGCCTACGGCTCTCAAGCCAGCAAATATCTCTGACTAAGTGCCTAAAGAACAGGGCACAACAAAGGAGAGCTCCAGGTACCTGGGCGAAGGGCTGAGAGCACAGCTCTGAAAGGTCCGGAGAGCTTTTTAACGTGATGGTTTTGTTGCATGACTGGCAGCTGGGGCAGAGCTGGTGCTGTAAATGATAAAGTAACCTTTTCAAGTGGCTGGTGCTAAGTATTACTTACTATTTATCATGGGCTGGGAGCCTCCAGCTAAGGGGCTGTGGATCTATTATCGGGAAATGGGGGTTACTGCTCCTCTCTTTCACAGCTTATGAATGGTTGTCAGCCCTCCACAATGTCTTCGGGGGTGATTAAGACAACTTTTTTTCATTGCTGTGTATTTTTAAACAATATCTTGGCTCTCTCCCCCCCTCTGCCTCCCCCTCTAAAGCCCAGTTTAATAAAGTGTAAACGTGCAAAAGGTCAGCCCTTCCTGTACAATCGAGCATCTCGGGGTGATGTATGGCTTCCTCCTGCCTTCCGCTCCTCGCTGCCGCCCCGGCTGCTCCCGCCTGTCCCCGTGATGTCAGCGCAGCCAGGAGGCAGCTTTATTGCTGCCTTGTTTGCTTTATCCCTCTTTTCTGCCCCTGCTATCTCGAAAATGCTCTCAGGAGTGCATGAAGCTGGATGTTGGAGATGTCGGCAGCGTCCTCCGAGCTGCGTTGCTCTCTTGGACTTGGATTTCCTGTTGCGCTGTAATGAAAGTAAAAGTGCTGTAAAAGTGGATTTTTATGCACTTCCATTTTTAATTTTTTTTTTTTTTTGCACATAGTCCAGCTTCAGTTTTTCCTTCTTTTGCTTTCCCCTGCTCCTGTATCTCCAGGTTGTTCCCTTTCTCCCTCTTTCTGGTGTGGTGTTCAATCTCGTGTCTGTGAGAACGTGGCCAAGTCATACAAACTAAATCTGATAAAGCATCCAGGGATGTTCTGCTTGGTGTCCCATCTCCAGGCCTGCCTGCCAGCTGCTCCCATCCCAACGGGATGTGTAGGTGTTGCTCCTCCTGACCGTAACTCACCCAGCCACCGCTCACATCCAGGGGTTTGGCTGGAGCTCCCTTTCACTCCAGGAAGCTCAGCCATCTCCCACCCATCCTTCCACCACCTTTAGGAGTTGCTGAACCTTCCCTACCCATAATTAAAGTGTTGGCCTCTTCACCAGGCAAGCTCCCTGTGGAGACTGATCCCAACTCCTCCTCTTCACCCCTTCAGCCTCAGCTTCTCCTCAGCTCCCCGAGCAGCCATCACATATCCCTCTCACTCCACTTTGGCCAGGATTCTTCTGCTTTGGGCCCAAAAATTTTCTGTCCTCCCTATCCTGGGGTTGTGTCCCTGCCTGCCCACCCACCCCTCGCTGGCCTGTCCCTCCGAGCCCCCAGGATGCTGTAGGAGCCGTCAGACCTCTCTGCTTCCCAAGACTTTGGTTTGGGTTTGCATAGTGAGTTCTACCTCAGGCATCTGACCATGGTATTTGCTTTCAGTGTTATCCCAGGAAAAACGGATATCTCAGGTGTATTCTGAGATTAGTTTTGATCTGAAGTGCTGAAAGCGAGCACAGGCACGCTGCAGAAAGTGAACAAGTGCTAGTTTCTGGGACCTAAATGCCTGGCTTTGCCATCTGTGCCTTTCCTGCTTTCTGCAGGACCAATACACTACTCCTGCCTTTCCTGGCTGGATTCAGTGGCTCCATTTCCCGCTGTGCCTCCAAATTCCAAGAGAGCAGACACCAGCAGGAGCCTTTGCCCAACCAAAACTGGTGTTCCTGCCTCAGATCCTGCCCTTCCCGGGGATTTTACCGACAGGAGCTCTCTCCTTGTCCTTGCAGATGTCGGCCATCGAGACGATGACAGAGAAACTGGAGAGCTTTGCAGCCATGAAGGCCGACTCTGGCTCGTCCCTGCAGCCCCTTCCCCACCACCCCTTCAACTTCCGATCGCCGCCGCCCACGCTCTCCGACCCCATCCTGCGCAAGGGCAAGGAGCGCTACACCTGCAGGTGAGCCGGGCATCCCACGGCATCCACAGCGGTGTGGAAACACCCCAGGATGTGGAAACACCCTGGGATGTGCCACCCCAGCTGGGCAGCTGCGCTGGGCACCAGCACGGAGCGGGGCAGCTCCACGCCGACGTCTCTGCCAGGAGGGAAAACAAGAGGCGGCAAAATGAGAGCAGAGCTGGGATGACTAATTCCCTCAGAAACAGTTTGTTTTGTCTGGTAGGAAATCAGCATCTTCTGTTTGCTTTGTAATTTTTAATAACCTTGGGAGCGGATCTGGAGATTCTCAAGCAAACCCAACTCCCCAGGCCAAGTCTCTGGTGTTCCCAATGGCAGTCCCGGCTGTATCCAACCTCAGCTATGGAAAAATGATTGAATTTTAAAAAACAGCATGCAGGAAACAACTTTTTCAAACCCAGTTCTATCCACAGAAGTCCTCACGTACCCATCACTGCTCCAAATTGGAGCAGATCACGGGTATTTAATAATAAACCTCTGTCTGCTGTCGCAATTTTACCTCGAGGTTCTCATGGTGGCTCCTGCTGAGGAGATTTTTTTGGGTGCAGAAAGTGGGTACAAACCTTGGTTGACGTGTCTTCTATGTTCTACTTTGCCACAAAAGCTGCAGGCTCGGATTTCAGTTGAGTATTTAGAAATTTGAGGTTTCTACTTACAACAGGGACTAAACTTAAATTTTAGATGCACACTCACAAGTTACCATTTGGATTTCCACTGCTGGGGAACACTCACATTAACCGTTCATCCTCAGGACAGCTGAAGGTCCCTGAAATTAAGGAAGTCTGTCATAGCTTCCTCCTACAATAGGTTTCATAGTCACAGAGTGCAGCCCCTCATCCCTGGTAATTTTTTTCCCAATTAGTGTTTTTATTTATACCTTTTTGATTTTACTGTGAACCAGATTTATTGTGGAACAGAGTTCCTTCCTTTATTAATTTCCTGTGGCTGTGTTTGCCTGCTCTAAGCAGCCTGCCAGCCTCCTAACCCCCACCACGGTGCTGCAGCCTTTATCCAGAGGAAAATTCTGTGAATTCCAAGGATGAAAGAGCAGATTCTGTATGATGACCACATCAACAGGGCTATAAAGGAGATGCAGAAACATCTCAAGTGCCCATCTGACCAGGCAGTGATTAAACCCTCTGTACCCTGATGCAGGAATGCTGTAGCTAAACCATGTCCTCAAGTGCCGTGTCCACACTTGCTTTGAACACTTCCAGGGATAGTGACTCCACCGCCTCCCTGGGCATCCCATTCCAACAACTGACAAGCCTTTCTGTGAAAAAAAATTCCAAATATCCAATCTAAACCTCCTCCAGTGCAACTTGAGGCCGTTTCCTCTTGTCCTGTCCCTCATTCCCTGGGAGCAGAGCCCGACCCCACCTGGCTGCACGCTCCTGTCAGGGAGTTGTAGGAGTGAGAAGGTCCTCTCTGAGTTTCCTTTTCCCCAGGCTGAGCCCTCCCAGCTCCCTCAGCTGCTCCTGGAGCTCTGATGCCAGCACAGTGACCCCTGTAACCCCGGGGTGGCAGATTCGTCCTCCCCATTGTCCCCCTCGGCTGCGAGCGCACGAAGGGGTTTTGGGAGCAGTGTCAGGATGTGCTGTGGCATCCCTGGGCTCTCCTGATGGTTTCCTTTGGCTTTCCCTGTCCAGGTACTGTGGCAAGATCTTCCCACGCTCAGCCAACCTGACGAGGCATCTGCGGACACACACTGGAGAGCAGCCTTACAGGTGATGTTGTCCCCCATAAAAAACCCTTTCCCAAACACTCCTCACTCACCACTCCGGTATTTTTCCTTCCCCCCCCCTTCCATAAAGCTGTGCCAGCAGAATTCCACAGGCCTGGAGCATTACACAGAGTGATTCATAGGGTTGTATATTATGTGTACCAGCCAAAAATAATCAGGCTTGGCAGCTCGAAGATAGACACTTAACTTATATTTAGATGTATGCTGGCAAATGAGGGCTCTGATTTGCAGTGTTGTTTCACACTCACGTTCACCATTCATCTCAAGGACAGCTGAAGGTGCTGAATGGCTCTGAAATTCGGGCTGGTTTGAAGGGCTTGCCAGGACCTTCACTGCTGGGGCTAGCTGGGTTTTTTTTTCCTTTTCTTAACGAGCATCAGAGGTGCCTGGAGTAAGGGATCAAAACCACAAAGGCAAGAAAAACCCTGTCAATTTACCTGCCTTCAAACTGAATTTTGGTAGTTCCTGAGCTTAAATCAGGGAGTTTAAAAGGAGGTCTGGGAGTGGGGGGATTCACACAGAGTCTCACACGTTTGTGAGTGTTTAAGGTAGGAGGCTGAGCTGTTTTCTGTCAGTTGGGGACAAGGTGATGTGATTTTGATGCTTCAGTGTGCACAGGGACAGTGTCCCAGCCCAGTGGATTCTGTGGCTCCTGTCCAAGTCAGGGTTTAAATCTGAATAAAATTCACAACAAAATGCACATATTATCTGGGCCTAGGTGTATAAATAACTATTTCTCATGGAAATCCTTCCCCTTAGAATTTTCTCCCAGTGCTTTACAAACAGTTTAAAAAACTTGGGCAAAAAATGCCCTTTTTTTTTGTTAGAATGAGGTCCAGAAATGAGCAAACCTGAAGGAATGGTGAATCGAGAGCTCGCTGCAAGTCCAGCATTGTGTTTGCCATGACGTGAGCGAGTGTTTTGCAGGTTGTCAAACAATGGCAACAATTCCGTTTCTCTTTGGGTAGCTGACATTGCAGCGTTTCATCCACAGCCATAAGTTCACAACAAAGCAAATGGAGCAGTTATGAAATAAAGAGAAACACAAATTTATGAGCAGCAAAAGGCCGTGTGGTCAAATACACCGCATTTTTATGCTCAGTTTAACCTAAGAATTGACTCTCCCACATTGTAATCCCTGCTACACTGAGAATCACGGTTATTTTCCTACCAGAATTTTAAGTGTAGACATTAGGTAAATTCAAAATACACCACCCCACCACCCCCCCAAAAAAGCAGACATATATTTTGGATCCATTCCCTGCTGTGATGTTTGGGGTTGTGTTATTTGAGATGCCTGAATAGGTCCTGCGTGTTCCCTGTCCACGGAAACACTCACTCCCGATTATTCTGAGATTGTTCCTTCGGTTTTTCTTCCAAAAAAGGAGACTTGCAACTTAACAAAGGTTAGGAAAATAAAGATTTATTTGATCTGGTCTTCTCCCAGCAAATAGCCTGTGTGGGTTTTTTAGAGGTCTGACTCCTGGACAATGTTGCATTCTAACAGCACCCCGGAGAGCCGGGGCTGCGTTTACAGACGAGCTTTAATTATCATTGATTTGCTTTTCCTCTCAGAGAACTGAGATTTGCAGCTTTGGCAGCCAGGCTTGTTTTGAAAGCTTGGTTTTTAAGTGCTGACTTCAGGCAGGTAAAAGGAGGTTGTTGACTTCTCAGTGTTTTATTGTTGTCTCCTTTGCAACTTTGCTTTTGATTGTTCAATTTTTATTTTTTTTTTACCCTGTCACTATATAAAAATATTTCTATATATAATAATTCAAATATTAATCCAAATATTAATTTAAATGTTCTTAAAGACAACAGGCTAGAAAATAAGGTGTTTTGGGTTCGATTCCTGATTGCCTTTGGTCAAGTGATGGGTTTTTTGGAGTTTTTTGGGGGCAGTTAGGAAGTCACTCAAACTTCTTACATGTCTAATTACGCATAAAGTAGGAATTAATAGCATATGAGCAATAAAGGAGGCAGATTTTTTTTATAAAGGGAAATTGCAACGTGTTTTCTGAGGAGTGAGCAATACCTGGTAATGCACTTCCTAAAAATCAAGTGAAACACTCCGAGACCTTGTGCCCTACAGCAAAATTCAACAAGTTTCTTTTCCCTCTTTTATTTTTTCTGCACCAAACCTGAAATTCAGCGCTATGAATTTCAGAACTCAGTGATAAAAAGGCCCTTGGAGGCCTCGTGTCCTGTTATCTGCATTAAGCTGGAACTCACAGCCACACCTGACATCTCCTAAGATTGCACACAGTTCGATAAATATTGAAGATATTTCTCATTTTCTGGTTTTCAAAACGCAGCCTGAGCTCCCCCCTGCTATAAATGCACTCGAGGCTGAGGAGTCGCTCGGAGGGGGAGTTGCTCTCCATGTGTTCTGTGGGTTTTTTCCCTGCAATTCTTCTTCAGCTCACACTGATCGGTGCAAAACTTTGGGAGAGGGACTCAGGAACTCCTCCCCACACTCCCGGGGTCTGCTCCCTGCTTTCTCCCGTGTTGTCCCAGGTACCGGAGCTCCTCCAGCTCCCAGGATTTCCTGTCATTCCCCAGCGCTCCCCAGCTGCAGCCCTGGCTCCTTCCTTGCTGTCACTCCCTCCCACTTTGGATGTTTGCAGCCCTTTAAGCTGATAAGGGAGAAGCTTTGTGGGGCTGTTTGCAAAGCAAACACCGCTGCCTTTGAGTTTTATTCTTCTTCTCCCTCCGCGTTCACCCCTCTCCCTGAATTTAAGCTGGTTCCTCTGCCATTTATTTAGATTAAAACCAGCAGAGCTCCCAGCACCGACCCCTCTGGGACCACAAATAACCCCGGACATCTCCCTCATCCCTTTGCTCCCAGGCATTCGCTGCTCCTTCCCAGTGCCCCTCTGGTTCCTATTTTTTTAACAAGCTCTTGATCCCTCCCCATTCCCGACCCTGCATCCACATAGCTCATGGTTAAGGCGAGGACTTGTCACGGGGAGCTTTTCAAAGGCTTCCTGAACATCTAAATAAATGGACACGGAGGAGGCCGGCTTGCTCCTGCCTTGGGCTGCCTTTAAATGGCTGGAGCTGCTCCTGGGGGTGATGGCAGGGACAGCCAGGCTGGGGAGCTGGGTTAGCCCGGTGCCCACTGTGCCAGGTATCCCCTGTGCCAGGTATCCCCTGTGCCAGGCACTGGGACACATGAAAAAAGCATTATTTTAGGAGCTGGTGAGGACAGGCAGGGAGAGAAAAGCCCTGGCATCAGCAGGGATGAGGAAGGGGCTCCTCATTTAAACTGGACAAAACCGCTCATGAAAATCCCATGGAATAGCAGGAATTTGGGGATATTGGCAGGTTTGGACATTGCAGTTTGCTGGAGTGCTGAACAGGAATCTGAGAGAGGATTCCTTGGTGCTGGAAATCCGTGTTGAACTCTCCTTATAGAAACTGTGCTTGTCCTTGCTGATGTTCAAATAACATCTTGTTTTCTGGATTTATTTGGGGTTTTTTGAAAAAAAAAAAAAAGAAGAAGAAAGACTTCAGAAATCTGGAAAAGCTGTGGTTTGAAAAGAGGTTTTGCTTTCTCCCTTGCTTAATCCTAATAAAGGTGCATTATTTGAAATATCTTTATTCTTGTTGGAGATTTAGCAGTAGGAAATTCAGAGGTGGACATGGAGTCCATAAACATTCAGGGAGGGAGAGTGTTTCATAAATGTATCCCCGCTTTTTCCAAAAATAATATCCATTTATTTTTAGAGACCGAATAAAAATCACAGCTGGAGCACATCTGGAAATGGGGTCTGTGTGTTTCACAGGGGGGATCTTTCACACTCGCAGTTGAACCTGTTGTGTCTGTAGGGAAGAACCCCCCGTCCTCTGTGTCCAGGGAAATCCAGTTCCATCCTTGAGTGAGGCAGGCACGGGGTGAGTCTGTGCACACCAGCAGCTGCCTCCAGGTACTCCCAAAACCTGCGTGGATGCCCCTCCATGTCTTGGAGTGCTGGAGAGGCCCTGGCACAGGCTGCCCCATCCCTGCAAGTCTCCAAGGCCAGCCTGGACAGGGCTTGGAGCACCCTGGGAGGGTGGAAGGTGTCCCTGCCCACGGCAGGGGGTGGCACTGGACGGGCTTCAAGGTCCCAAAACCATCCTGGAATTCCAGGATTCCCATCGAGGAGCAGCTCAGCTCCGCGGGGCAGATGTCGCTGTGGGTTAGAGGAGCTCAGAGCAGCCCTGCTGGAGTGGATTTGTTCTGGAATTACAAGGGCTTGGGAAGAGTTTGAATCTTGTCAGTGCCCAGGGTTTGTGGAGCTCTGCAGCGGAGACAGATTCTGCTGCTCGTGGGTTTTGGAAGCGGAGCCGTGGGGGAGCAGCTTTGCTGAGGTACGAGTGACGTGTTTCAAGGGAGATGTAAGGAGGGATCCGGCGGGTTCGGGCAGGAATGAGGCTTTCAGGAGTTTTAGACCCAAACTCTCCACCGCAGCTCGGAGCTGCCACCTTCAGTCCACCGGCAGCTCCCGCTCTGCGCTGGGCTGAGCCCGCCCGGCACCACCCTCAGCAATTCCAATTTATTTGAGGGCAATCTAAACCCAAAATGGGGGTGATGGCTTTGAACAACCCCCCCCAGCCCATCTGCCGTGGGTCCTGAGGAGATTTAGCTGAGACAGGGAATATTTCTTCACTCAGCAGCTCCCCTGAACATCCTGGCTTGGCTCCTTGCGTTCCAGCTTTTCATCATAAACCAGATATTCGCTCCCAGGAGTAAATCTTATCCTGCTTGGAAAGGATGGTGGATTTCTTGGGAGCTGTTTTGCTACAAGAATAGCCATAATTACCTTTAAAGCCACGCTGCACTCCCTGCATCTCCAGTACCGCAAGGAATTTCGCAAATAAAGCTGGAATTTTCTGTGTGTCCAGCTAACTGTCATGCAGGGATTTGCCAGTTAATAACTACTTTATACATTTCACCTCCCTTCTTTCTTCTTCTCCCTTCCCTGTCCTCCCTCCACAGCCATATTTCACCTGATTCCCCACAAAAAAAAGTGGAAGGAATAAATCCACCTCTCTCATTCCTACATCCATGCGTGGAAAAGTAATTATTTTGTTTCAAACTCTTATTTGTTTGGACGACTCGCTTCCTAATTAATCTCAATCCTTTCTTTGTGCTCCTTGAGTAACAACAATATCAGATTTGTCTGGGATGATTAATGCTTTGTGCTTCCCTCAACCAAGTCAAGATTTATAGACCAACATTTCCTGGGGTATCGATAGTTAAATTTTTCTCTCTTTTTTTGCAGTTTGGGTTGGGTTTTTTCCCCCTGACGTTTTACTCTTTGGCATTTTCAGGTGTAAATACTGTGACAGGTCATTCAGCATTTCCTCCAACCTGCAGCGGCACGTCCGGAACATCCACAACAAGGAGAAGCCATTCAAGTGCCACCTGTGCAACAGGTGCTTCGGGCAGCAGACCAACCTCGACAGGCACCTGAAGAAGCACGAGCACGAGAACGTTCCAGGTGGGGAAAGGCTCTGTGGCTCTGCTGGGGATCACTGGAGAGAGGAGACTCTGATGCCATGAAGACTTTTTGCCTTTTCTTTTATACTCCTGTTATACCTTTTTACAACTTCTGTACTCCTAGTGTTTTTTCCCTACGTTCTTGGACTTGTTTGTCCAAGAGAGACTCAGCATTTTAGAGGCTTTGTAGTTAGGGATCAGTGTGCCCCAGAGCCCAAGGTCCTCTCCAGAACACATTCTGTAAACCAAGATAGAACCATCCAGGGGAAGGTTCCTTGGGGAGGGGGGCTCACTCGAGCCTCTCATTGGGGAATCTGTGATAGATCTGCTAATTAGTAACACCTAGAATGTTATACCCGATCTTTGGGGATACTCAGGCAGGGTGCATCTCGATGCATATGACCTGGATGTGTGCACCTGAGGATCCTTAAAATAAATACCAAGGTAAAATCCCTTTTCCCCTTCTAACCGTGTATGACTCTTGATTTTAAGACCAGGAAAAGGCATCAGCTGGAATGCACTGTCCCCTAAGGATGAGTTTGTAGGGTTGTTTGTAGGGTTTTTTTGGAAGTTCCAGAAGATAAATAAGTTTTGTTTTAACATAAAAAATGGAAGGAAGGAATTCCTGTGATGAAGCCAAGTAAGTGATTTCCCAGCATGGGGAAAAATTATTATGGAAAAGGTACAGGCAAACAGCCCTGCAATGGTTCTTAGGTTGTGTGTGTTGTCCATAAGTGCTGAACATCACCTGGATTTCAGTCTGGAGAACACAATCTTCCCTTGGGAGCTTTGCTCCACGACTTTCCTCTTGAGTATTCAGTCATTAATATAAAGTGAGAGGGCTGTTGAGAACCTTCTTCCTTTATGTCCCCTCTTAATCCTGGCCTTGCCAACACCTGATGGAGTCTCCTGTTCTCTGTCCTGTTGTCTCTCCGTGTTCCTGCCCTGCAGTGAGCCAGCACTCCGGAGTCATCACCAACCACCTCGGGACCAGCGCCTCCTCCCCCAACTCGGAATCAGACAACCATGCACTTTTAGACGAAAAAGAGGATTCCTATTTCTCGGAAATCAGAAATTTTATTGCAAATAGCGAGATGAATCAAGCGTCAGCTTTAGCAGATAAAAGGTAGGCAAGAAAATGAAATTATCTGCTGGTAAGACAGGCATGAACAGCAGAATAATAGGAGAGGGAATTCAGACTGGCTGGTAGAAGCTTCTTCCTCCTGGCTGCTTGAAGGGAAATAGTTAAAGGACAGAGCCTGGAGAAGGAAGAAGACTGCTTGTCCCACAGATGTTAAATTTAAAGAGATGAAAAAACAGCATTTAAATCCAGACTGCACAAATCCATAGTTCAAAAAGCCTTGGGGCTGGTGTATTCTCGACAGGCTTATTGGCCCTCAGGAACAGTGATTTTTAAATGCCTGCAGCACGCTGGTTTTCTTCTTGTTAGATTTTAAATAACATATATGTGTACATAAATGTGTTTTGTGTTCATGTCTACGTAGGACATTACCAAAGTCTGGCATTCCAGTGGGAATACATCACTTAAACATTTGCCATCTTTTTTTCTTTCCTTTTCTTTCTTCTTCTTCTTCTCCTCCCTCCCCTTCAACCAAATATTTCAGGCCAGAAATCCAGGATATTGACGGCAATTCCCAGTGCCACGGACTAGCAAATGAGAAAACAGAAGATGTGGATGATGAGGACGAAGAACTGGAAGAGGAAGATGACGACAGCCTGACGGGGAAGTCTCAGGACGAGACGGCGTCGCCCACGGCAGAGCCCCGAGGAGCATTCGAGGATGAGGAGGATGAGGAGCCCACGTCTCTCACCATGAGCTTTGACCACACCCGAAGGTGAGGGGGCCGTTCCCCTCGGGGGGCTCAGCCCCCTGCCCGTGTCCGTGGTGCATCATGAGTGCTGTGGGTTTGTTCTCCAAGCCATGCCATGCGTTTGATTCAAACCTTCACTCCAGATTCCATTTCACCACGGTGGGGGACACGAGACAAGTGGACTGCAAGGAGAGTCTGGGGTGATGTCCAAGGCTTGAGGAGTCTGGATCAGGAGAAGAGACACAAAACTCAGAGTTTTCAGGGTACCACAGCTCAGCAGATGTTGTTTTTCTCTCCAAAACTCTGGTCAGGGCAAGGAAGAGGTTTCTGTGCAATGCCTTTGGTGCTGCTCTGGTCCTTGGGGTTGTTGCAAAATATTCTTGGCTTCAAGAATTCTCAGAGCTCTGGTAAAAAGGGGATTCTGCCCCTTGGTCCTGCCCAGGTGAGACCCCACCTGCAGAGCTGCCTCCAGCTCTGGGGTCCCAGCACAGGATGGACCTGGAGCTGCTGGAGAGAGTTCAGAGGAGGCACCAGGATGATCAGAGGGATGGAGCAGCTCTGCTGGGAGGAAAGGCTGGGACAGCTGGGATTGTTCAGCCTGGAGAGAGAAGGCTCCAGTGCCTGAAGGGAGACATAGGAAATATGGAGAGAAAATCTTTCCAAGGGCCTGGAGTGACAGGGCAAGGGGGAGTGGATTTAAACCGAAAGAGGAGAGATTTAGGTTTGATCTTCAGGGGAAATCCTTCCCTGTGAGGGAGGTGAGGCCCTGGCACAGAGAAGCTGTGGCTGCCCCATCCCTGGAAGTGTCCAAGGCCAGGTTGGACAGGACAACCTGGGATAGTGGAAGGTGTCCCTGCCTGTGGCAGGAGGTGGAACAGGACCACTTTAAGGTCCCTTCCAACCCAAACCAGATTCCATGCTTCTATTAGAAGTGAAGGATTTTTCCCCCAAGGTCAAGCCATGTCCAAACACCTTTAAAATGAAAGATTGCTGCACAGAGCCCAGGCTCAGCTCTGGTTTTGCTGCAGTTTGCCCTGGTTTCTGGGAGTCACACAAAACTGAGCAATTCCTTACCCAGAACCTCAGAGAGGATCTCAGACACCTGCTGCTTGTTGCTCTCCACTTCCTTCTCGCTCCTCCCATCCCGTGTTGTCTCCGTGTCCGTCTGTCCGTCCCTTCACGCATGTGGCTCGTGAGCCCCCGTGGGTGGTGCATGCAGGCTCTGGGCCAGACGAGCTAACACAGGTCACCCCTTCCCCTGGTCATTGGTACAGGTGTATTGAGGAGGACGAAGCCGGCCTGTTAGATTTGGAGCAGATGCCGAATTTTGGGAAGGGGCTGGATCTCCGCAAAGCAGCCGAGGAAGCATTTGAAGTTAAAGATGTGTTTAATTCCACCTTAGACTCTGAGACAATAAAACAGACTCTGTACAGGCAGGCTAAAAACCAGGTGGGTATATCCAGAACATTTTCCTAGCTTGCCACCAGCGTGTACAGCAGGATCAGGGAGCAGCTGGCCTCCTCTAGCCAAGGGTTATTTTCCTCTTCCAGCGGGTTCTTTTCCCCTTCCAGAGGGTTATTCCCCCTTTCCAGCAGGAATTCTAACACACACATGAACGTGTCTTGTTGCAACTAAACTGAAATAGAGGAGGAAGGGAGCGGGCATCACCTTTAGATGGATTTACCTCAGCCTGTGCAGTGAGAACAGGGTTATACAGGAAGAGAGAGGCATCTGTCTGTTTTTATCTGTCTGTATAAATGTTTTTATAACTCCTTATTTATTTATACTTTGGGGTGGCTCTTCTGTCGGTCACCACTGAGGTTTGGTTTGCAGAAACAGCCACAAAGTGCCCTTGGGTTTGGTTAAAACAGGTGTCAAAGATAATAATACTGCCAGGACTTGCAACCCAGCATGTCTAGAGGGCTTCCCTGTTTATCTCCTTGATTCCTAAAAGTAAACCAGAAAATGGAAAAAGAAATCTGTGAGACAGACCAGTTTAGACCCACCAAAAAAAATCATCCAAATGGCATCTCAGAATTACTGGAGTTCTGAGAGAAATCTGGAGGTTTGGGGCAGGTCTGTGTGTGCTTTCTGCTTTTTCATTCACCAAAATACTTACTCTGGGTTTATGGAGTTGATCTCTTGATCCCCCCATGAGGATTCTCACAAAAGAACTGCTCCATGAAGGTGCCTCAGCAGTCTGGGCTGGAGACAGGACACTCAGCCCCTGGTGGGGATGAGCGCAACTCTCACCTCAGAGTCCCCTTCTGACCCTCAAGCAACAGAATTTATCCCCAAATCTATTTCAAATGCCCAGCAGAGCAGTAGCATAGGGCAGCCACCATGCAGAACATGATTTTTGATTTAGCGTCACCCAAAACTCAGGAAATT
The DNA here is from genome assembly GCF_000738735.6 of Corvus cornix cornix. Lineage (NCBI taxonomy): Eukaryota > Metazoa > Chordata > Aves > Passeriformes > Corvidae > Corvus > Corvus cornix. The sequence goes on along the minus strand of NC_046350.1, from coordinate 3,484,592 downwards.
TTTTGTCCTCCTTCAGAGTGGGTGCCAGTAGTGAGGCTGGGGGGGTGCTGCTGGGAGAGAGAGCCCAGCAGGTTTTTGGAGTGACACCCATTTAAGCACAAGCCACTTGCCTGACTCTTCCCTGTGTCCTGTCACTAACGCCCAAATGCACTCACTCTTTGGGAGCAGCTCTTTCCCAATGTGTACCACCCTGCTGGCTCCAGCCCATGCTTGGATCTGGGAGGGTATTTTTGGGTTTTCACTCCATTTTACACTTGAATCACAATAAGAAACTTAAATAATTTAAGCTATCAATAGGAAACATTTGTGTGAGCAGCACAGCACTCCTTTGGCTTAGTTTTAAGCAATTTTAGAAGCATGTGTGTCCACAAAATGACAAAACTGTACCTTTTCCCTGGGCCAGGGAGGGTGGGGACAGTGTCCTCCTCCTTTTCAGGCCATGGGTGACAATGACATTGGCTTTCACCTCTGCTCTATGAGGTTATCATCTGTCCACGTCCTCACACCCCGCGTGTGAAAGGACACAGAGGTGTGTGAGACAAATCCTGTGTCCTGGTGGAGGGAGAGCAGCCAGGTTCCAAGGAGCCAGCAGTTTGTTAGAGGGCAAACAAGTCTCTCGGCAGACTCCTTTAAGGGTTTCACTGCAGCGATAAACCCACCCTGACCACAATGAAAATTCCATATTCCTGAACACCCACACTGGCATTGCCAGTGGGCCCATGCCAGGCATTGAGTGAGGATGAGCAGCTGCTCACCACTTCCCACTGGGCATCGCTGCCCCATTCCCAAGGCACTGCTGCCCCAGCCCAGCCTCCCCGAGCCTCTGGCTTGTCTGGGGATGTGCTTTTTTTAAGAACAAGCCCCAGTAGCAGCTGCTTTGCCCTGGGAGCAGAGCCTGGAATCATGTGGGGGTTGGTGACCGAGCGCAGGGCAGTGCAGGATGGGTTCAGTCCTGTGACAGCTGGTGGCAATGATGCTGTCTCCTGCCTGTCCCTATAAACCATGACAAATCTGCTGTCTGGAGTGGCAGGTGCCATCCTGGGGCGTGGCTGTGAGCTTAGCCCAGCGCAGAGGGTGCTGCTGGCCCAGGTGTGCGGCGTTAGAGGGTGCTGTGTCTTACCCGGAGTGTTTCTATCCTGTTCTCACTCATTTCCTCTGCGTCCCTCTCTCCCCCAGGCTTATGCAATGATGCTGTCCCTGTCTGAGAACGCTCCCCTCCACACGTCCTCCCAGAACTCTCTGGGGGCTTGGTTGGACATGGCAGGAGCAGCTTCAGAGTCGGGGACCTTTAACCCCATCAACCACCTCTGAGAGGTCCACAAGGCACTGGCCGGAGCCCAGGCGAGGCGGCAGTGGTGCTGCAGCCATCCCAGCAAAATCCCAGCGAGCAGAAGATGGATGAGAGGGCCTCAGGGAGTCGTCTGGACTTTGGGCTGAGAAGGAAACCTGTCGCATCCGACCTACACGTCCTGCATTTTTATCTCTCCAGAGTTTTCCTTTCTAATTTATCGGAATGAACCTCTCCCAAACTGGATAACGCTGAAGCAGCCCCAGGATTTCATGAGCAAGACACGAATTGCAACAGTGCAATCAAAGATTGGCCCCTCCAACCTTCCAAACCGGTGCCACTGAGCCAGCACAGCCTGAGCAGGAGCGACAGCTTGGAACCCCACGGCAGCATTTCCTTCCCATCCAGCTGAATGGTGAAGCACCACGGGAAGAGAGCCAGGTGTGACCTGTCCCTGGTGCAATTCTGGCACAGCCACTGGAGTTATACCAGGGAAGGGCGAATTCAACCCATTTAACTGAACCCCCCCCCAAAAGAATTCAGAATTCTGCGCTCCCACAGAAACATCATCCTGTCTTTTGTCCCCAGCCAAACATTGGCAAAGCTCCTCCAAGGTGAGGCCACGTTGCCTGCGGTCGTCACGAGCCACATGCAGCTCCCAGCTGAGACATCTCCAGCCTGGAACCCTGCTGAGGTTGGGGTGACACATGTGCCACGTGGATCATCAGCTGTGCCCTGAGCAAGGCTGGGACAGCTCCCTGCCCCTCCTGGTACCTGTGAGCCCAGCATGGGCTGGGAGTGCTGGGACAGAGCCATGCTCAGCCAGGGTGGTGGAGCTCCTGGAAATGCTTGGATTTCCCCAAGCAGAGACACCACGGGGTAAAGCCTTCCCCAGCTTTAAGGAAATGTGTGCTGGGAGAGCCTCGCCTCACCCGGGGCAGCTGGGACACGTCTGCTCTGCCAGGGGTTTCAGGGTGCCCTCACCCCATGCCGATGGTATCTGTGGCACAGGTCTCTGATTCACACTGTTGGTTTGGCCTGGTTTTCCCTCTGCACCGCCCGCTGCTGCTTGGCCTGTAATTTAAGTAGAAAGAGGAACTTTTCCATGCTCCAGCAGCCTGAGGGGTGCAGAGCTCTGCCTGAGCACAGAGATAAGAATCTGGTTGTGGCTCTGATTCTAAAATTGCTCACAGAGATTTTATGAATGATTTCGAATCACTGCATCTTCTCTGCTGATACACAGCAGCCTCCACAAATCCTGTGGGCTTCGTGCTGTTCTCCATTGCAACTCCCATCTGCTGCTGGAGCAGGGAATTTGGAGAATATATTCCTTTATGGAATGGTTAGGAAAGCCATGGAAAAGGGCAGATGGAGGGTTCTAAGCCAGTCCAGTGTGGGAAGCCTCATTCCAGCAGGCCAAAACAACGGAACCAGCTCCCTGAGCAAAGCAGAGTTGGAGTTGGGTGCGACACCTTTGCGAGTCAGCTTGGCACCCAAGAGCACAGGTGAGGCTGATTTTGGGGAGCCTCAGAGGGCCCCCACAGGAAAGTGTCGGGGGTGGCTTTGGTACAGAGGGAACAAAAGGTAAATTAGCAGCAGCAGTGTGTTTCCCAGGAAAATTTACCCTCCCCTTTTTGGTTTTCCACAACATCCTGTGAAAGTGCCCAAGGCTCTGAGAGCACCAGGCAGTGTGACCGAACTGCTTCTCGTATTTGCACAAAGCTCCTGGGCAGGTAGAGCCTGAGAGCCGACCCTGCCGGAGGAATCCCGGCTCTGCAGAGGAGAGGGACAGCCCTGTCCCCTCCTGTCCCCTCCTGTCCCCTCCTGTCCCCTCCCATCCCATCCCATCCCATCCCATCCCCACTCCAGCGGCTGCAGCACAGCCCTGCCCAGGCGCTTGGCCTTTAAATTATTCCCACAGGGGCCAACTGAAAATAATAAAAGGATTGTTTCTTTTCCTGATGGAATTTATTTTAATCTGTATATAACTTGTAATTTTTGGGCTAATTCCTTTCTTATTTTATTTCTTCCTTAACAGTATTTTTTTTGCATTAGATACCATTCTTGTGAAGAAATCATGTTAATAGAAGTATGTAGTGAAGGACCAAAATCGTGTTGTCAGGGTTGGATGGTGGATAAGCAGGGAGCAGGAAGATTTTGTCCATGTGCCAAATGACCCCAGTCAGTGCTGCTGCCGATTCTCCAGACAATCATCCCTCGGCTTCCCTGTGCCTTGAACTTCCTGGGGCCCTGGAGGAAGGTTCCAGTGACTGGGAGCAGCACAGGAGGAGGAGGAGGAGGCCAGTGGAGATGCTCTGCCTCGATGGCCCTGCTCCAGGAGAACATGGAAACGGCCTTAACCATGGGGATAGATCCATCCTGTCCCATTCCAGCTGCAGCTCTGTGACTCCTGGCAGCTGCTCGGAGCAAACCATGTGTCTGAGCATCTCTCTGGTAGGGCTGTGGCACTGCCTGCCGTGCTGGAACAGGATCTGTGGGCAGCAGGGAGTGTTTGTGTGCCCTGAGCCATGGTTTGCTCATCCTTGAAGAAACCTTAGGGCAGGTTAGCACTGCACTCCTCAGCACAGGGAGGTGACAGAGCAGCCAAGGGAGCGGCACTGAGCTGGACACCAAAATGTGGGCCAGTATTAAGGAATGCAAGTGTTACTGTGGGGATTTTTTGGGGGTATTTATGGTCTCCCCACCCCTCTCTCAGCCCTGCTGCCAGTTGTGTCATTTCTCCAGAAGCAGTTGGTCAGGTCCTTGCTCTGACTGAGCTCACGCTGTCGCTGTTCCCCTCCCTGGGTTCATCCTGGCTCCCCATGGATCTCCTGAGGGCCCCTGGCCAGGGATAGGGAGGTATTATCCAGCCAGGGATTGAGGACATTAAAAATATAGGGCTTAAAATCATGAAATGATTTTTTTTTTCCCTTTCCATATTTCCTATTTCAGTTTCCTCCCCATTTTCTCTAGGTTATGTTGTAGAATCTCCTGACTCCTCTAATTTAGCACTGATTACAAGCTTTGTAATTTGATTTTTCCAGTTAAGATAAAGAAACAGGAAGCCTCACTGAACCTCTGTTAATCTCTACCTTTCACTGGATTGCACTTGAAACGTGCTGCAGCTCAGAGCAGGTGTGGAGGTTTTGTTTTGCTGCTTTAGCAGAGAATCTCATCTTTTCAAGGCTGTTTCCCGAGAGGTTTGTGTCCAGGACGTTCTGCCATCCGAGCACTGCTGGCTTCCCAGTGCCGAGGAAGCTCTGGGAGCTTTGGTGAGACGTGGAGCTGTGGTGTCCAACCCCATGGACACGCTGTGCTCGGGATCCAGGGCAGGTGAGGGTGGCAGGGATGGGAAGTGGCTGCGGTGTGTCCGGTAGCCAGGGCACCGCTCCAGGTGTGGTTTAAACCCAGAGCTTTGTGTAGGATCTATTTATTTAAAGTATTTTCACAGCTACAACAGCACAGAGGAGAGAAAGGAGAAGCCCTGGGGATTTTTGGAGTGGTCAGGTGGGGCTGGGAGCTGCGCAGGGCTGAAGTGTCGGTGCTCTGTGAAGGGCCCTCGCTTTGGCCAGAGCTGGATCTTCCTGCCTGAGTCAGTCAGGGGGGAGGACGTGGGTCTGGTGTCTGTGCATTCCCTGCTTCCCAGCAGCTCAGAGCTCGTGGCTGGTCCTGGTGTGATCGCTGTGGCTGGAGCAGGCAGCTGGGAGCTCTCCAGTGGGATGCACTGAGGTTCTCCCGCAGGATGTGCTGAGGTGCCAGGTCCTACAGGACACGTTGAGGCACCCAGTTCTCCTGCTGGGGTGCTGGGTTCTTCCCTGGGACGTGCCCTTTGGTACTCAGGCTGCTCTGGGTGGGTGCCTTTCCAAGGTGCCCCACACCGCCAGGTCCTGCCTGGCCGGGCGCCACGGGGACGTCGATGGGGACCCCAAACCCAAACGGGGCCCAACAGCGAACACCAGCCGGGTGTGCTCAGCTGTCCAGGGAGAAACACCCTGCTGGGGTCCTGTCCTCCTTCAGACAGTGCAGAGGAAGCTTTGCCCCCTCCCCAATCAGCACTTAGCCGCTCGTGGGAGCAGCCCCTCGCCGCCGTGGCGCGGACGGAGCCTTTCGAAAGCACTTGCACAAAGAGGTGAACGAGTTCGACTCTAAGCATCAAAGCACTGGATCGTGAGCCCCCCGTGCCCCCACCCAGGTCAATCTGCTGACTCTACACTCGGTTTTTACGTGCTGTACTCTGTTTGTGTGTGTGTGTGTGGCGGGGGCCGGGGGGCAGCGCTGAGGACCCTGCCCGTGGTCAGTGCTGGGGACCCTGCCCGTGGTGACAGGGCCATCCCCGAGGGCAGGAGTGGCGTGGCTCGGGTCAGTGCTGGAAACACGAGGGCAAAACCCTCTGCTCCTCGCCGGTGGTCAGTAGTGTTCTCACAAAGCCATGAAACTTCTCCGTAGTGTTGAGTGAAACTGTGACTAAAACATTCTTGAATGATTCCGAGGTTCCTTTTTTTCTCTTTCTTCTGTCGTTAATTCTTATTACCACTTTGGAAGAAGAAATTTAAAGAAAAGGAAAAAAAAAAAAAAAAAAAAAAAAAAAAGAACGAAGAAAAAAAAAAAAGGCAGCTTTGATTTTCCAAATGTGCAATTCACATGTGAACAAAGTAATTCTGAAAGTAATTCTCAGTGTATTTTACATTCTCGTTGCTCTCTTCAAAGCAAGAGATGTTTTGCCCTGATGTCATTTCCAGCCTGCAGAAGATGTAATTTAAAACATATATATATTGTGCTTGCAAGAATCATAAATCTGTGCATCCTATGTCATTCCTTTTCCCATTGTTACAATACAGATATGATTTAGGTTGGATTTTTTTTTTCCTTTAGACCTGTATAGTGTTTTTTTAAATCAATTGTAAATGTCTGGTTTTCATATAATGTTTAAAAAACATTGAGAAAGAGGATGGTGCTTGTTCCATATCATTCTTGATTGTATATTGCTTCTGTTATGTTTATAAGTAAACTGTGCATGACTTGTGTTTAGCAGTCATTATTGTGTCCGTTTGTGAAATTTTTATTAAGAAGAAAAAAATTCCGTAGATGCACTTATTGTATATGTGATTAGATTTTGCATCCGAGGCTCGAAGCCTCGAACTGCCAAGGAAGAAAGAAAAAAGTGTTGGCAGTTATTAATTAATATGGAATCGCTTTGTTGGGAGCATAATGAAATAAGAGATATGAAGTGTAGAAAATAATTAAAAAAAAAAACAAAAAGGCAATTTTACAAATTTCATTTTGATGCTTGTGATAAAAGACAAATGTACTTGTGTAGAGAAATTCCTTTAAAATAATGAATAGAAAAAGCTGATTTTGAGGTTAATGCTGTAGAATAGGAATGTATACCAAATGTAATCTTTCCAATGCTACAATGAATTTATACATGAGATTGATATGCAATAAACCTGTGTGCTTTTATAAGCAGTGGTCCCGAGAGCTTCTTTTCATGGAATAACCATGGAGAACAGCCCCGGGAATGGGACACTGGGTGTGTCACTGTCTGGCTTTGCTGCTCTGCGGGACCTCTGGGGTCTGCTCTTGTGTGTGCACGGTTTGTAATATTCAAAAGAGCTCCAAAAAGTTAAATTATGGCCTCCCCACTTGCTGCTGAGGTCAGAATCATAGAAACCCAGAATGATTAAGGCTGGAAAAGCCCTCCCAGACCATCCAGTCCAAGCTGTGACCCATCCCCACCTTGTCACCCAGAACAGAGCACCGAGTGCCACCTCCAGCCCTTCCTTGGACACCTCCAGGGATGGGCACTCCACAGCTCCCTGGGCAGCCCCTGCCAAGGCCTGAGCACCCTTTCCATTAAAAAATTCTTCCTCATGTCCAACCTGAACCTCCCCTGGCACAACCTGAGGCCGTTTCTTCTCATCCTGTTTCTTGTTATCCTCCTGTCAGGGAGTTGTGCACAGCCACAAGGTCCCCCCTGAGCCTCCTTTTCTCCAGACTGAGCCCCCCCAGCTCCCTCAGCAGCTCCTCACGGGACTTCTCCAGCTCCTTCCCCAGCTCTGTGCCCTTCTCTGGAAATGTTTCAGCCCCTCAGTGTCTCTTTTGTTGTGAGGAGCCCAGAGCTGGATGCAGCACTCGAGGCCTCCCCAGTGCAAAGCAGGTGCAGGCAGTGCTGCTGTGCCACATCCCACTGAAGGGGTGGGATGCTTGCACAGGGAAGAGTGAGAGTATTCCAGGGTGGGAGAATGTGTTGGGATGGGGTTCATCAGTGAGCTGATGGAAAATGTCGAGCATATTTCCTTTCAGAAGCAGAGCACAAAGTGAGTGAACTACCCAGTGATAGCGGTCAGATGGTTCAGCCCCAGGGGACCCTGGGAGCAGAAATTACTTGAAAGCCGGGTCTTTGAGCTAAAAACCCCATTACACAACTGATGAATGGCCTCGCTTCAAAAAGTCATTCATGGTGATCAAATGATGGTGTCCCACGTACGGGATAATGGCCCTTCCCCGGAGATCGGGAGGGTTTCAGTCGGAGCTGAACCCTTGAGTAGGAGCCCTCCTCTCGCTGGAGCCTTTCTCCTTATTAGCCCCGGAGGGAAAGGATAAAAAAAATCTATGGGATAAGAAAGCTGTGATAATGGGGCGATTGTCAGGCAGGCCCCGGAGTGGAAAGAACAGAGGCATTTAAAAGAATATTGCTGACAAGTGGACTTTGTCATGCACAAAGTGCTTGAGATTCACCACAAACAAGTGAGAAAATGGCCCCATTTGGGGGATGAGGAGGAGCAGAACAGGGGGGCAAAAGAGAAGGTCAAGGAAAAGTCTGTTCCCAGTAAAGACACAGAGCACTGTTGAGCCTTACTGGGCAGCTGGGTTACTGGGCAGCTGTCAGCAGCCTGACCCCCCAGATCCTCTTTCCCAGTAGCTGCAGCACCCAAAAGCAGCCGAAACTGATGTTTTGTGCATCCAGAGGGACCGCCTGAGGTTACCTTTGACCACTGAAGAGCCCCTGGAGTAAGGGGCAGTCCCTGGGCTGCTGAAATACCGCGTGTGCGCCGGCCAGACCCCGAGGACAGCCAGGGCACACCCGTTTGTCACCCATTAACGCGCCAGCAGAACGACACCGAATAATCCCCTCGCCTTCAGTGACCTCGGAGAGGCGGCTCGAGGGGACGGGGAATGCCGAGAGCCCAGCGGCCGGCAGCGCCGCTCCGCGCAAACACCTGCTTAAGACTCATCGAGAAGCAGTAAAACACTGTTCCTAGTGACGATTAATTAATTTTTCACTCCTGGGAAGCCGGGGCGCGGCAGGGAGCAGAGCGCTCCTCGGACCCGGGACCGGCAGGACACCGCCGCGGCTCCGAGCTCCGAGCTCCGAGCGGCACCTCCACCCCGGCACGGCCTCCGAGGCCTGCCCGGCACCTCCCCCGGTGCCGCCCCGGTCCCTCCCAGCCCATGCCGGTCCCTCCCATCCCGTCCCCGGCCCGCCCCGCCGCCGCCGCCGCTCTGGCTCCGAGGGGCGCGGGTAGGTGCGGGCGCGGCGGGGTCGGGGCTGGGGCGCTGCGGAGGGACCGGGGACCCCGGGGAGGGACCGGCACCGGCACCGGCACTGGCACCGGGGCTCCCGGGCAGCCGTGCGGGCGGCGGCCCCGAGCGAGAGGCTGCCGAGCGCCTTCCGGGGAGGGCACGGCGGGGACCGGCTGTCCCGTCCCTCCCGAGCCGCAGCCGGGGCTCGTCCTCCCGCGGCTCTGTCCCCGCTGTCCCCGAGGGTCTCGGTAGCCAGCGATGCGGAGAGGGGTTGGGTCCATCCTAGGGGGGGTTTGGGTATCCTACCGTGCCCGTTTAGAGCCCAGCCCTGGGCACGCAGGGATGGAAGCACCGAGTTACGGTGCCTGTGCCCGTGTGCCACCGTGGGCAGGGATACGGGGGGTCGATGGCCTGTGCTGCCACCGAGCCTCCCTCCAGCCCGGCACCGATGCTGCAGCCCCCAGAGCCTCTGCATTGAGGCCTGTTTATTGCTACAAGGGCTTAGGATAAGCTTCATCCTCAGCCAGGATGGGGTTAAGAGCAGAATGTGGCGCTTTCCTCGTCAGCAGGACACTTGGCAGCCCTCTGGACACAGAGCATGTGTCCCGCATCCAAGGACAGTGGAATGAGCAGCATCTCTGTCAAATGAGCTGTTGTGGATGGGTCTGTGTTGTGCTCCTGCCAGTCATTCATGCAGGGAAAAGCACGGTCCAGCCTTGGTTTGCTTCCTGGTCTTTGAAAAGGAACAGCTTGGAGATGGCACTGGCGCACAATGGGATCTCAGTTGAGGACAGCTAAACCATAATTTCTCCCGAAGTTATGTAATAAGCAGAGGGCGTAAAACGCTCTGTGTGTTCTGTGGGGGCAGAGTTCCGTAGGTTCACGGTACTGTGGGTGGCACAGGAGGGGATGAGTGACCTTAACCCCGGCTGAGGTGCCCCAGGGAGTGGGGCAGGTGTTTTTGTGGGCAGTGTGGAGCCGCCCTCGGCCTGATTTGGGGCAGGTACGAGCTTGGAGGAGCACAGGCTTCACAGCCAGGCGCCGCCGCCGGGGATTCCACAGCCCGGGGGAGGTGGCATTCAGGAGGGTGCAGACTGGCTGTGGTGGCTGGCAGCACCCCAAAGGGGAATAAGAGGACACGGAGGTGTGGCAGGAGTGGGGCTCGGTGAGGCTCCAGGCCTGCCCGGCTCAGGCCTGATCCTGTCCAGTGCCTGCGGCACGGCCTGGCCGCTCCGGTGCCCGGCCGCTCCCGGTGCCCGGCCGCTCCCGGTGCCCGGCTGTTCCCTGTGCCCGGCCGCTCCCGGTGCCCGGCCGCTCCCTGTGCCCGGCCGCTCCCGGTGCCCGGCTGTTCCCTGTGCCCGGCCGCTCCCGGTGCCCGGCCGCTCCCGGTGCCCGGCCGCTCCCGGTGCCCGGCTGTTCCCTGTGCCCGGCCGCTCCCGGTGCCCGGCCGCTCCCTGTGCCCGGCCGCTCCCGGTGCCCGGCCTCTCCCTGTGCCCAGCCGCTCCCGGTGCCCGGCCACGTCCTGGAGCCCCCAGGCTGGCCCTGGCACACGGGTGGCCCTGCGAGGCGCGCAGGCGGTGACAGCATCCCGAATGTGTCCATACAGGCCCTGCCTGTGGAGCACCTTGGGAAGGTGGAGGCCGAGTTCTGCACTGTCCCAAGGTTCCCGTGGCTCTGTGTAAATTCCTGAAGCCTCACTGGGAGGTGTCTGTCTGTCTGTCTGTCTGTCCTCCTCAGCTTGCTGCTTCTCTGAGCCTCCACCATGTCTCGGAGCCCCTCTGGTACCTCTGTGGATGACAAGACCTTGCTCCTGGAGTACCGATGCCATCCGGTGCGGCCAGAGCCCCCCAGCCCAACCTGTCCCCCTGAGAAGCGCAGCTCCACCACGGCTCCCAGTGCCACCCCAGTGTCACCCCTGACCTCCCCCACCTCGGCCGAGCCCCGGCGCATCATCCTCAGCACGGACAGCCCGGCCGCGCTGAAGGTGGGCACCCAGCAGCTCATCCCCAAGAGCTTGGCCGTCTCCTCCAAGCCCAAGAACAGCCCCTCCCGACACCAGAGCTTCGGGGCGAGCCGGGAACCCCTGAGCCCCGACCCGAAGAGGGCATCCGTCCCCATCCTGGCCCTGGAGGCGGAGGATGAGGATGATGGCGGAGGGACCCTCAAGCGCAACCTGAGGAACATGTCCTACCGCGCGGCCATGAAGGGCCTGGGCGCCGAGCTGGAGCCACCAAAGGCTACTCCCTCACTGAAGCCCGTGTCCGAGGATGGCAGCGTCCTGCCCGACCGCAGCCCCGGCAGGAGCAAGGTGGGTTTGGCACCCTCTGTCACCCCTGTCAGGCAGGGATGGGGTCCTGCTTTCCTGGTGGTGACAGAGGAGCTGCAGGGCCCACAGCTCTGGCCAGTTTTGGAGCTGGTTTGCTGAGCCTGGTGTCGTGACTGGTGCCTGGGAAGCTCCGTGTCACCAGCAGATGCTGCAGGTCCCTGGAGAGCCTGGGAATAGCTGACATGGTTTTTGTGGGGAGTGGAGCTGGCTGCTCCGGGGCCGCTTGGCAGGCGGCTGCGGGATGTTTGCAGGGTGGGGCTGGCAGGGAGAGCGGCTCCAGGCATACACAAACATGGGTGAAGCACGTCTGGGGAAAGGGAGACTCCAGAGCAGGCAAAGTCCAGGTGCAAGGGAGATTTGACAGCAGCAGTGTAGGTACGGAATGGTTGGGATCGTGACCCTGATTGCGGGAGGTGAAGGCTGAGTCACCTGGGTAAGGCAAACAGAGCTCAGACAAGAGCCAGGCTGAAAGAACAGGGCAGTGTGGGCTGACTGGCACAGGCAACTCCCGCTTTTCCTGAAGGAGTTTTCCCAGGGCCTCAGAAGTGTGGTAAGCACAGCAGGCTCTCCTCTTGCCCTCGCAGAGAGCCCTCGGGCGGAAGCGGGTGCAGAAGCGCGGCGGCTCGTTCAAGGACCGTGAGTGCTCCCATCCCTGTCCCTTCTGCCTCAGCCAAGCAAATCCCTACAAGGCTTCCCTTCCCACTGTGCTGCTCCCTGTCCACGGCCTGGGGCCATGGCTTTTGTGTCTGTTTCCCCGAAGCAAGAGGAGCAATGCTGCCCTGCTTTCCCATTCCTGGGGCAGATAACTCTCCAATTGCTGCCGTGCTGGCATCTGGATGGCTCCCAGGGAAAATGGGAGAGCTGTGGGAGGCTGTTGGGAGCAGGAGCCACAGGGTAATCACTGCAGTGCAAAGTCCAACCTCATCAGGGAGTTTCTGGCCTGGGCTCACTGGCGCTGGTGGCTCATGGCCAACAGGGCAAGGCAGCCGTGGTGGGAAGGGAAGCCGTGGGCCTGGCTGGGAGGGGCTGTGCTGACCTTGTGTCTTCTCCTCCACAGAGCCCCGGCTGTATCAGGAGATCCGTGAGAGAGGTCTGAACTCTGTCAGCCATGAGTCAGACGAGGACTTGCTGGAGGAACCCGTGCCAGAGGAGCCGTCCCCTCTGGGCGCCGCTATCGTGGTGCAGAGCTACCGCCCGGCGCAGGTGACATGGAGCCAGCTCCCAGAGGTAGGGGCAGTCCAGAGAGTCTGAGAGCTCTGAGAGGATCATTCCACAGCGTTAGTCCTTGCACTGGGATGTTCTGGGCTGTCCAGCCCTGGCTGGGACACACAGGGTCTGCCCAGGGCCGTTGGTGCTGGTGGTGCTGCTGTGGTTGGGCTTCACCCACAGCTGAGGGGAAGGCGGGTGCTCCTTCCTGGGCTTTCCCTGCGGACTGTGGGGATGGTCATCTTCATCCAGGGAGTGGCAGCAGCCAGCTACGGGGGGCTGGGGGGCCGGGTGATGCCATGGTGGGTGATGCAGGAGTGAGTGATGATGGGCAGCGGTGGTGGTGGGTGGTGATGGGTGATGGTGGGTGGTGGTGTGGGATGGTGTGGGATGGGCGATGGGGCGGCTGACACAGCCCCAGGCCGCACTAGAGGGCGTGCAAGGACCATCGTTCCTGCTCATCCCGGCCTCTCTCCACAGGTTCTGGAGTCGGGCATCCTGCAGAGGATCTCCCCCGAGGAGCGCAAGCGGCAGGAGGTGAGAGCAGCCTGGGACATGCCCGGGAGCGCAGCAGAGGCACCAAAGGGACACACGTGGCTCTGTCAGGGTCGGCTCCAGGTGGAGCTGGGCTCAGCTCAGTTCGTGGTGCTGCTGCTTCCAGCTGCTCCATGACTGGGCAGTGCTGGGAGGGCTCACCTGCATGAATTGGTGGAGAAACAGGCAGCTCCACTGGATGCTGTTGGGAAGGGAAAACATCTTCATGCTGTGGCTTTTTAGCAACTGGGTGTCCTAAAACACACTGGGGTTATTGGTGTTGGCCAGGGCATGCATGAGGTGACAGAGAGAACCGACATGGAGCCAAGTCATTTCCAGTGGCTTCATGCCAAAAGAGTATAAACAAGATTTAGCAATTAATTCCCAGCTTTGTGCAGTCAGTTTGTGCTGTTGCATCTTCCCTGCCCTGCTTTCCCCAGGCAATGTTTGAGATCATCACTTCCGAGTACTCCTACATGCACAGCCTGAGCATCCTGGTGGGCCACTTCATGAGGTCAGAGGAGCTGAAGGAGACCATGACTCAGACAGAGCACCACCACCTCTTCTCCAACATCGGTGACATCCTGACAGTCAGCACAAAGCAAGTGGGGCTGGGGGCTGGCACCAGGCAGGCCTGGGAGGGGACTCTGAGCTGTTTGTTTGTAGTGCAAAACCAACCATCCCTTGGACTGTTGAAGGTACTCCCTGGGAGGGGGGGAGCAAATGCCTTGAGAGATGGTGCTGGGCAAGCTGTGTCCATGTGGGAAAGCAGCAGGAGGAGGATGCAGCAGCCCTGGGAATGGCTGCGGGGGCGTTCAGGGCTTGTGGCTTCCCCATGGGACAGAAACTAAACCTCATGGAGGGCTGAGGTGGAGGAGGGATCCCGTGCAGGAATGGTGGAAGCCTGTGCCTCTGGGGAAGGTGTGGGTGTCCCTGCTGCTGGAGCTGCCCTGCCAGAAGGGATCCAGGCCCCATCTCCTCTGGGAAAACTGGGGAGAAGCTGCAGTGGGAACATTCAGTTTGTCCAGCTCTGGTGAGTCATGTGGTGAGGTCATTTAAATTCTCGCCTCAGCTTCTTTGAAGAGCTGGAGAAGCGACACCAGGAGCACCTCCTGATCCCTGACATCAGTGACATCGTGGAAGAACACGCCTCAAAACACTTCAACCCCTACATCAGCTACTGCTCCAATGAAGTCTATCAGCAGAGAACACTGGATAAGCTGCTGTGAGTACAGGGCTTGGGCTGACCAGGAATTGCCTCTGAGGGGCTCTGGGCTCCAGGGTTTGCAGGGGTCAATAACACGTAGGGACACGGATGGGCCCTGTTCATCTCCAGGCCAAGTTTGAGTCTGTTGTTGGTACATCTGTGGCTTTACCCACCTTTTGGTGGGCTCACCATCTGTCTCTGGGTGCTTTTCCACCACCTGCTGTGGGATCAGTCCCATTTCTGCCCAGCTGGGGACTCTGAGCCCGGCAGAGTGACAATGAGCACCCGAGGCAGTGCCATCACTGCCCTGCATTTCCCGTGTGTGAAGAGCTGCTGGAAAATCCTGACAACTGAAGAGCAGAGTTAATGGAGATTTCTTGTCCTGTTCCAGAACCACAAACCCCTTATTTAAAGAGACCCTGAAACAAATTGAAAGGAAACCAGAGTGTGGAGGCCTGCCAATGATCTCGTTTCTCATTCTGCCCATGCAGAGGGTAACACGGCTTCCCCTGCTCTTAGATGTAAGTAGTCACACGGTGGCATTGCTTGACACCTCTGGAGAGGTGACTCTGCTATTCCCTTTGGTTTGCTGAGCCCGGGACAGCCTCTGCTTGGACTTCCAGCCCTCTGGGAGCTGGGGCCTGAATGCTGAGCACTTATTCAGGAGAAGCATTTGGATAACTTTCAGGCACGTGGTGGGATTCTTGGGGTGTCCTGTGCAGGGCCAGCGGTTGGACTTGATGATCCTAATGGGTCCCTTCCAACTCAGCATATTTTGTGGTTCTGTGATTTGTATCCAGAGCAATCTGCTTCTCTGCAGGGTGTCAGGTGTGCAGCTTAAAGCTCTGTGAAGAACACTTCATGCCTTGGTGACACCCATTTGGGAGACCTGAGGTTCTTCTGTGCCATATCTGGGTCCCCTGGTGGGGTGGCACAGGTGTCCTGAGTGATGAGTGGTCAGGCAGCCCAGCAATGGAAAGCAGGTCTTGCATTCTTCGTGGAAATCTGCTCTACATGGCAAAGCTGCTGGATGTGGGATTTCCAGTAACTGCTCCCAGTCCGTGGTGGTTTGCAGGGGTGAGGGCCAGGGGGTGGCCAGGCACGTATCAGACATGAAGCACCCAGATTCACAGCTGCCAGCACTGTTAAACCTTCCTTTGACCCCCGGGAAGGGCTCAATCAACGTGTGGCATCCTGAAATCCCTGGGAAGCAGCTGCTGCTCCCTCCCCTGTGGTGCAGGATCACTAAAGCTTCTTATCTTGGAATTCCAGACCGTCCAGCAAAAAACAAACGCACACTCTGCAGCGTATGGAGCTGCCACCCGCGCTGTGAAGGCCATCAGCAAGGTGAGGCCCAGCTGCCAGCCCTCCACCTCTCCTCCTGCCAGCTCAGCCTTCTGCAGCGCTGATCCAACACTGCCATTCCGGCCTCTCATTTCCCTCCCAGCGTCGGCTCACTTGAGGCTCCTCTGCTCCAAACAGCTGCTGGATGAACACTTCTTTTCCCTTCTCACCTTTGTCACCTGATCTTGGTTTGTTCCTTTTTCTTGTCCTCTTTTCTTCTTTCCTCTTTGGCCCATCTTTGTCCTTCCTGGGACAACTCTGGCCGTGTTTTTTGGGGATTTGAGCAAAGGGCAGTGAATGAAGCAGAGAGGGAAGTGTGGAGTGCAGGAATCATGAGCTGTGCACTGTCCATGCTCCTGGCTGTCCTCTCGCTGTGTTTTCCCATCCACTGGTCAGTCACAGGGGCCAAAGGGCCGCAGAGACTGTGGCCACCCCCGTGCCAGTGATGACTCTTCCTTTCATCCCCCTGCAGAGCTGCTCTTGGCAGCACATTCCTGGTGCTCCCAGTCAGTCCCACTCTCACATCCAAGCAGAGTCCTCCCCTCTGTGTGATTGTCCATCCTCCTGCCTGGAGCTCTTCTCAGATGATTAATTCTTCCTCTTCCTGCTGCTCCTTGGTTTTGGTGCAGGTTCACTTGAGTGTCCAGGCAGAGCCCATGTGCCGTCTCTCTCCAGGAGAGCATCCCACTGCCTTTTCCCAAACCTGGCCTGAAGCCTGTGCCAGGATTTGTCTTTCTCCTGCTCAGGGAAGCAGGACAGTCCCTAATGCTGGGGGTGGTGTGGGAGGTGGATGGGGCTCAGTGTCCAACCCTTCTCCATTTCCCTTGGGACCTATTTCTCTTCCCAGCTGGTCAAGAGCTGCAATGAGGGAGCTCGGGCTATGGAGAGGACGGAGCAGATGTACACCTTGCAGAAACAGCTGGAATTTGGGAAGAAAAAGGTGAGCTCTTGTGGAAGTGGTGGTGGGAAGTCTTCTGGGGCCTGTCCAGACAGGGAATCCTTCTGGGAAGCCTGGACTGGGCTGTTGGATGCACACGGTTTCTAAAGGGTGTGGTAAAGCCCCATGACATTGTCACCCACTCTTGGGGTCCAGGGGCTGTTGGGGTCCAGGGGCTGTTGGGGTCCAGGGGCTGCATCTCTGGCTGTGCAGGAGTGGGGTGCACGGCTGCTCCGCCTTCCACCTGCCTCCTGGAAAATCCTTTGGAATAGGCACTTAAACCCATGTGGTATGTCCGTCCCAGCTGACCCCAGGGCCGCTGCACGTTCAGTTCTTGCCTTGGTTCAGTGCTGCTGGTGAGGAGGGCAGTAACTCAGCCTGTTCCTGGCGCTGTTCCAGCCTTTCCCGCTGATCTCGGTGTCCCGGTGGCTGCTGAAGCGGGGGGAGCTGCACCTGCTGCTCTCGGAGGAGGCCGGGATCTTCCGCCGCGGCGCCGGCCGCCTCTGCCACCTCTTCCTGTTCAACGACGTCCTCATCATCACCAAGAAGAAGAGGTGAGGCTGTGGGGAGGGCCCTGCCTTTCCCTGGAGAACAGCCAGGGGGTTAAACCCTATTTCCCAAGCGGCACATACCTGAGAAATCCGTGAGATTTCCCTGGTTTGACCTTCTTGAGGTGTTCCTTGTCAGACGGAAGAGAAGCGCCCAGTCCCACCAGTGGCTTTGCCTTGGTGGGTGGGTGGGTGGCCAGCAAGTCCCCAGAGCCATGTCCCACCCTGACAATCAGCTCCAGGCTGCTCTGGCAGTGCCTGCTGAGCCTCCTGTGCCGGGCTGGGAGCTGGGAAGTGGCCCAGACCCCAGAGCTGAGGCGCTGATCCCGTCTGTGCCGCAGCGAGGAGAGTTACACGGTCATGAACTACGCCACACTGGACCAGGTCACCGTGGAGAAGGTGGAGAGCATGGACCCACCCTCCCCTTCTCCTGGCAAGGCCGGCGGGCACCTGCTGCGGGTGGTGCTGGAGAAGGACAGCGAGGGCCGGCGGGAAGAGGTGGTGCTGTCGGCGGAGACGCTGTGAGTGGCACGCTGGGATTTTGCTCTGGCTCCTGGCATGAACTGGTGTCCTGGGAATCCTCTGAGGCTTCTGCAAAGCTCCCTTTACCCCCATGCTCCTCCTCCCAGAAACGGGGATGTGCACAGGCTTCTCCCAGGCTCTGTTCCTTCCTGTCTCTTAGATTTCCCATATAATTCCCGTATCAGCTTCTCCTGTCCAAATGAAGCAGAGCAGCTGGGCTGTGTGTGCCACTTGGGAAAAGCGTCCTTACACTGAATACTCAGATCAAATGACTCCCCTGGAAAGCATTCATCCTGCTGGGAATGTCCAGCTACTGCTGGCCACAGGGATGCTGTCCCTAAGGCTTTCTTTGTGTTTCCCTCTGGCAGGAGTGACCGGGCCCGGTGGATCGCGGCGCTGATGCACAGGGAAAAGGAGAAGCCTGACACCACTCCCAAAGGAGGTACCGTGTGCCAGAGGGCAGCCTGGCTCCGCTGGCATTCCCTGTTACACCAGAGCCTTTGCAGGCCCAGGTTTCTACCTGGTTCTCCTCCACTCCTGCCAATGGAGAGGAAAGCCCCACGCCTTGCTCCTTAGGAGTTGCCTCCTGTTATCAGTCACAATTAACCTTAAATACATTTCCTGGGAGGCGCAGTGGAATTCCAGGAATGCCTTCAGCTGTTGTTAGAGGAGGTTTGGCAAGCTGGGAGGGATAAGGGGCAGGGACAGGAGGGAATGGAGCACGCTGTGCTGTGGAGTGGTGGGTGGGCAGCCGGGGGTCATGGCTGAGCAGGGGGCTGTGTCTGCTCACTGTCCCTGCTGTCCCCTGTCCTGCAGACCTGAGCCAGGTGGAGATCATCCGCGCCTACCTGGCCAAGGAGGCTGACGAGCTGTCCCTGCAGCAGGCAGACGTTGTCCTGGTGCTGGGGGGAGAGGACGGTGAGTGCCAGTGAGGGCAGGGGCAGGCTCTGACCTTAGCAGAGCCAGGGCGGGAGAATCTTCAGTGATCACCAGAAAGTGGGATTTCAGCAATTGCAGAAGCTTCCAGGAAGCCCTGGCTGCTGGTGCTGTGTCCCAGCAGAGACTGAGGGAGGTGGCACTGCCATGGGCAGCTGTTGTGTTCCTTAGGGGTGACTCCTGTGTGCAGGCTGTGGCTGGCACCAGCAGTAGAGGCCTCAGGAGGGGGAGAAACGCACCCCAGAACAGGCAGTAAATCAGAAACCACCTCCCCTGCCATCCCTGGACTCCTCTAGCCAGCACCTCCAAGGGCGGGGAATGGTGCATCCCCAGGATCCATGGCCCTTCCTGGCCCTGTCACCCGCTCTGTTCTCTCCTAGGCTGGTGCTGGGGGGAGCGGCTGCGGGACGGGGAGCGGGGCTGGTTCCCCCAGGCCTGTGCCCGGCCCATCACGAGCCGCGTGGCCGCGGAGGGCAACGTGCGGCGCATGGAGCGGCTGCGCATCGAGACCGACGTGTAGGGACAGCCCAGAGGCACCCCTCGGCCTCAGGGACCTGCCTCAGGGACCTCCAGACCTCTGCAGACTGAGCCCACGGGGAGGAGGCAGCAGCAGAGCTGTTCTTGAACTGTGCTTGCTGCAGATCTCACCGGCCAGGACGGGTCTGTGTGACAGCTGCGACGCAGCAGCTCCTGCACGTGGGAGCTGGCACCGGGCACTCCTGGCAGTGCTGGCCCCGGTGACCTGGAACAGGCTCCAAGAGCAGCCCAGGCCTTGGCTCAGTTGGAAAGGCCGAGGCTGTTCCGGGCTCTGGGGTGCCCGCGCCGCCGTCTCCGTCCCTGCTGGCACCAGGGCCAGCACCTACTGCACACCTGGTGTGGGGAGAGCACCCCCCAATCAGGGATTGTTAGGAACTGAAATCCATGTGCTTGGCTTAGGCCTCGACCCAGTTTTACCATTTGTTTCTCTTTTTTCTGTCTCTTCCCCCCACAATAATTCTTGGGCCCTTTGTCCCAGGACCTGCCCAGGTGAGGTGATGCCAGACACATTTCTGTCACTGGATGAAATACTTGATGTCAGAGTTGTTCCCATGGAGTCAGCTCTGGGGCCGGGCATGGATGCTCCAGGCAGAGGGGGAAGCAGGGGCAAGATGAGGAGCGGTGCTGCAGCTGCCACCTGCCTTTCCCTCCTCCCAAGCTGGGGAGGGGGCTCTGCCCGGGGCTCAGCCCATCACACCCCGTGCAGGGGACATGGCAGCTACAATTTTGGGGTGAGCCAAGCCCCGCACACTGCCAGCTTCACATTCACAGGGGCAGCGCTGGTGGAAGGTCTGTTCTGATCAAACTGTTAAACTGTAAATTAAAGTAGCAATAAATTCTTGGATACCAATGAACCACGTGTTCTCTGTTAGCCGTGACAGTGTCCCTGAGTATGACAGCTCCAAGGAGCCAGGCTGTCCCAGCTACAAGCCTTAAAAAGAAGTTCCATCCTGCTGGTGGTATTGCTGTGGCCTCTGTGTGTTCTCACACAAAATGTGTATCTCATGAAACACCCTGAGTGCCAGCCTGCTGTCACCTGGAGCAGCTGTCAGCTGTATTTGACTGAGAGAGACAAGGTAAGTAGAAACTCAGCCAGGCTTTCTGTTTCTTTCTCTTTAACTGTGGAGAAAGTAACGTTTTTCATCAGTGCTAAATTAAAGAAGATCCAAAAAGAGATCAAGAAAAGAGGAAGCAAACAAACTGTATTAAGAAATATGAACAGGAAAAGAACCTTATATAAAAATACAGGTACAGGGTTGCTGCAGTCCCATGCTCAGACACGTGGTTTGCTCCGAGCAGCTGCCAGGAGTCACAGAGCTGCAGCTGGAATGGGACAGGATGGATCTATCCCCATGGTTAAGGCCGTTTCCATGTTCTCCTGGAGCAGGGCCATCGAGGCAGAGCATCTCCACTGGCCTCCTCCTCCTCCTCCTGTGCTGCTCCCAGTCACTGGAACCTTCCTCCAGGGCCCCAGGAAGTTCAAGGCACAGGGAAGCCGAGGGATGATTGTCTGGAGAATCGGCAGCAGCACTGACTGGGGTCATTTGGCACATGGACAAAATCTTCCTGCTCCCTGCTTATCCACCATCCAACCCTGACAACACGATTTTGGTCCTTCACTACATACTTCTATTAACATGATTTCTTCACAAGAATGGTATCTAATGCAAAAAAAAATACTGTTAAGGAAGAAATAAAATAAGAAAGGAATTAGCCCAAAAATTACAAGTTATATACAGATTAAAATAAATTCCATCAGGAAAAGAAACAATCCTTTTATTATTTTCAGTTGGCCCCTGTGGGAATAATTTAAAGGCCAAGCGCCTGGGCAGGGCTGTGCTGCAGCCGCTGGAGTGGGGATGGGATGGGATGGGATGGGATGGGATGGGATGGGATGGGATGGGATGGGGTGGGATGGGATGGGATGGGATGGGATGGGATGGGATGGGATGGGATGGGACGGGATGGGATGGGATGGGACGGGGTGGGATGGGATGGGACGGGATGGGATGGGATGGGATGGGATGGGATGGGATGGGATGGGATGGGACGGGACAGGGTGGGATGGGAGGGGATGGGATGGGAGGGGATGGGGTGGGATGGGATGGGGTGGGATGGGGTGGGATGGGAGGGGATGGGGTGGGATGGGATGGGATGGGATAGGATGGGGTGGGATGGGATGGGACGGGACGGGATGGGACGGGACGGGACAGGGTGGGATGGGAGGGGATGGGGTGGGAGGGGATGGGGTGGGATGGGATGGGGTGGGATGGGGTGGGATGGGATGGGATGGGATGGGATGGGATGGGGTGGGACGGGACGGGACGGGATGGGATGGGATGGGATGGGATGGGATGGGATGGGATGGGAGGGGACAGGGCTGTCCCTCTCCTCTGCAGAGCTGGGATTCCTCTGGCGGTGTCGGCTCTCAGGTTTCACCTGCCCAAGAGCTTTGTGCAAACAAAGGGGGCCCTGGGCCCTGGCCAGGCCGATGTGGTGACATTGGAGTGGTGACATTCCCCGCTGCTGCAGGTGGCCAGCTCCTGGCTATGACTGGAATGGCAAACTCAGGGCTCAGGGCTGGGCGAGGACATTCCAACTGGGATTTGCATTGACCAGATGTGCGAGAGCTTTGTCCACATCCACGCAGTGTCTCTGATTGCCACACTTGATTTAGGCTTCCTTTTTCTTGGAATAAGTGACATGGGCAATGCCATGGGCTGACAAACTCCTGGTCCATGGGCTCACAAACTCCTGGCATGAAGAACAGACTCCAGGCCCCCACCAAGCTCATCCAGCACAGCGTGTGCTGTCAGCAAGGAGGCACCAGCTCTGCAGCTGAGTGCTGGAGCCCAGCGTGTTTTCCCCTGGCAAACAGTCATTTACAGTAAAACACCACGGAAAATTCAAATTTAAAAAAATAATTCAAGTGAAGTGGCGCATCCACAGGAGGCCCAGTCTCAGGAGAGCCGGGCACTGTCGGCCATCAGTCCTGACAGCACCGTGGTGCAGCTTCCCATAAATATTTATGCATGAATACCTGATTTGGACCACGATTGCAGCGCCCTCCCCAAGCCCAGCACCCAAAAGATGAAGGCCAGCAATGTGTCACGAGCTGTCAAAGTCCACTGTCCCCTGGCCAGAACTGATCCCTTCTGAGCTGGTCCTCTGGTCTCTGGCCAAAGGCATGCACCGGTGTAGGCACACGTGTCCTCACGGCCAGCCCGCGCTGGCACAGTGAACTGGTTATAACTGGGCGCTTCGGCCTCGATCAGACCACCCCAAAAGCAGCAGCTGGGGTTGCCAGGAGACAGGAGCTGCTCATGTGGCTCATAAATGAGTTCATTACAGGTCATTGGCTTCTTCAGGTGGCTGCTTGGTTAAACCCAGGGAGTGCTCCCCGGAGCAGGACCTACTTCTCTGCTGGCCGGAGCCCCTCCAGGGGTGGTGGTGGCCTGGTGGGTGGCAGGGACTGAGTGGCTGGAAGGGAAGACAGGACAGGTCAGTCCTCGCTGCAGACAGCCCTGCTGCAGGACTGACCCTTCACACCCTGCCCTGCTGGGGGGGCACAGCCTCCTCCCCATTCCCCTCCCCACTGGGAGCACTGGTTGCAGTCTCTGGGTTTAGGTCAGACCCTCCTGCCCCCCACCCCCCTGTCCAGCACCCACGGGGGTCACTCTGAGCCAACAGGTTCAGTCATGGTTTGGGCAGAAATGAGGAGTGTGGGGGTTCCGCTGCGGTTCCATGGGATCATTGTTCCAGCGTGCTCCTAAGAGGGTGGGATTTGTGCCCTGGCTTTACCAGGGGCACATTTGTGGCCAGGCTGCTAAACAGCTTTATTTCTGAGGCTTCATAAACCTCCCTCATGGCTGCAGCGACAGCAAATGGGTCAGACCAACCGAAGGGCTTGGCAAGAGGCAGGTGCTACCCTAAGTGACTGGACTGAGTTGATTTACTGCTCCCAAACCCAACCCCCGGAGCAGCGCCCACAGCCCGAGCAGGGTACAGCATTCCTGCGGGTTCTGCTGTGGGATTCCCCAGCGGCTGCAGCCGGTGGCATTGGCTGCACTTGTCCCTGCCCTGCCCTCACCTTCCCGGCATGTGGGTCCCGTGTGGCCGTTCAGGCAGAGGCACTGCCCGTTCCTGGCGTTGCAGTAGGAGCTGCTGGGGGCACACTGGCAGGCCAGGCGGCAGTCGGGGCCGAACTGGGTGGGCCGGCAGTCTGCAGAGGGTACAGAGCTGCTCAGGCTGTTGCCCGTGGCAGCAGCCAAGCAGGAATGCTCAGAGCTTTCCCGGGATGCTGCAGAGCTTTGCGGTGAAGGCTGGGTGTGGGATAGGGCAGAGAGAGCTTTTTGCCGTGGTGACACGGGACGTCAGAACATCCCCAGGATGTTCCTTCAGCCTTTAATCCTCAACCTTTTGGCCGTGTCAATCTGAACACGCGGGCTCTGGCGGCTGGGGGAGAATTTGCATTCAGATCTCACTGCAAACAGGGGCCAGAGAGGAGAGTGCCACTGCCCCTCTCGCTCTATGAGGTGACACACACCAGAAAAAAAAGCCCTTTCCAGCTTCCTGGCAGCAAAATTCCCCTCACACAGCCCCCTTCCTCCGCTGGCCAGCTGTGCCTCAGCTCACCTGCAGCACACGTGGGGCCGGTTTTGCCCGGGGGGCACAGGCAGCGCCCCGTGGCCGGGTCGCAGGGGACATCGCTGGGGCAGTCACAGAGCCGCTGGCAGCCCTCGCCGTAGGTGCCTTCCTTGCAGCCTGTGTGAGACATGGAACACATCACCCGCACTCGTGCCCACCCCTCGGGATCCGCCGGGAAGGGGACGAGGCTGGGCGGTACCTGTGTGACAGCGCTCGCCCCGCAGCCCAGGGGGACACCGGCAGCGCCCGGTGGCGGGGTCACAGCCGGCGCCGTGCTCGCAGTCGCAGCGCTCCCGGCAGCCCGCTCCGTGGAAACCCGGGGGACAGCCTGGGACGGGAACAGCTCGTTAGAGCGTGCGTGGGTGCAAGCCCGCAGCAGCGCCTCGGTCAGCCCAGCAGGGAGAAGCAGCGAGCCTTTCTGCCCGAGAAGTGCCCAGGCAAGCGCCGTGGCGGTGGCAGAGCCCCGCGTTCAGCTGCCGAGCACCATGCGCGGCTGCACGGCATTTGCTCGGTAGCCAGCACCTCCGGGCAGTGTGTGCCTTGGCAGGGCACCGCGGTGGCCGTGGGGTCACGCAGAGATCAGGAATCACCTCTCTGCCGCTGCTGCCTGGGAAGCGCTCGCTGCGAACCACTGGGAAAGGGAGAGCCCCGCGGTGTGTGGCACTGGTGTCACACCCGTGTCCCGCGGCCCTGCTCTCCGGACGAGCTTTAGAAACCGCGCCCCGCCCCAAGCCGAGGGTGTCCCCGCCGCCAGCACTCACTGTGCTCGCACAGGGGCCCGTAGTGGCCGGCGGGACAGCGGCAGGTCCCCGTGGCCGGGTCGCAGCTGGCGTTGTGCAGGCAGGAGCAGCGCAGCTGGCAGGAGGCACCGAACCTTCCCGGAGGGCATTCTGCGGGCGAGAGGGAGCGGCAGAGCTGCTCAGCAGCCCCACACCTGCGCTTCAGAGGGCTGCGGTGAGGCACGGGTGGCACAAGAGAAACTGGACCCAGTATGTGAGCTCCACAGTTACTGGGTCGGTGCAGGACAATCCATCCGGACCAGGGTTACCTAATTCGCAGGATTTCCCCGTCCAGCCCGGCGCACACGAGCAGGAGCCATCGGCGGCGTCACAGAGCCCCCCGTTGTGGCAGGAGCAGGGCTGCTGGCAGCCCACCCCGTACCGGTGCTTCTCACAGCCTGCGGGGGCAGAGGCAGCGGTGGTGGGCACAGGGACCGCGAGCAGAGATCTCAGGGCAGGGAAATGAGTTCCTGCTCAGGACCTCTCCCAACCCACTGCCTGACAGTCCTGATGCACAATCCTACGGTCCGTACTTGCCTTGCTCACACATGGGGCCAGCTCTGCCTGGAGGGCACACACAGTCTCCGGTGACGGGGTCACAGGGAACACCGGCCCCGCAGGAGCACAGCCCTGCACAGTCCTGGCCGTAGCGGCCAGCGGGGCATCCTGGTGGGAGGAAAACCTTGGTCACGCCAAAGCAGGGCTGGGGAGGTGGGAGGTGGGAGAGGGAAAGCTTTGCAGAGCACTGGAGCTGAGCGATGGGAGGCAGAAGGAACCTCCAGCCCTGCACTGCTGTATCACGGAACCATGGAATGGTTTGGATTAGAACAGACCTTAAAGATCATCTGTTTCCAACGCCCTGCCATGGGCAGGGACACCTTCCACTAAGCCAGGTTGCTCCAAGCCCTGCCCAGCCATGCCCATGTACAGCGAGGGCACGGTGTGTCAGGAGAAATCACTTTATCATAAAATAAACGGAGCAGGGAAATGTTTCCGTGGCTGACAGCAAAAACCATCAGCTGTGGGCTCATTCCCTGGGACACAGCAGGAGGGCCCTGCAGCCAGCACAGGTGCTGAAGGGACGCAAGGAGCTTTTCTCAGGAGTCAGTCCCTGGTCCGCTGCTCATCCTCCACAAGGTCAGCAGCCCTTCTGTGGGCAGGATCTGCATCTCCCACCCCTCACCTCCCCCTGAGGAGGCTCCCCTGCTTTCCCATCCCCTCTGGCTGAGCCAGGGCTCACCGATGCCGCAGTCAGCGCCGATGAAGCCTGCCGGGCAGTGGCACATCCCCGTGGCAGTGTCACACTGGCCCCCGTTCTTGCACTGGCACAGCCTCTCACAGTCACGGCCGTACCACCCCGGGGAGCACTCTGAGGGGGCAACAGACAGCAGCCTCAGTGCCCAAAAATATGAGCACAAGGTCCAGACACCCCGGGAAAATCCACCAGGTGGGTTTGCGTGGGTGTTTCACCAGGGAGGAGGCAGAGAGCTCTGCTGGGAGCGGGTCTGTGCCAGGCTGGCACCACCCAAGGGGTTCTGATCCACTCTGTCACACAGAGCAGCCCCAAAGCACCCAGAACTCAACCCACACGCCTCCCTCACAGCACCGGCATTTCAGCATGCAACAGCCTGCAAAGGGGATGCAGCGGGACCAGAGCAGGACTCACCCAGCTGGCAGGTGGGACCGTGGAAGCCGGGGGGGCAGACACAGGCCCCGGTGACAGGGTGACACTCCTGGGTGGCTCCAGCACACTGGCAGATCTGAGCACAGCCCTCCCCGAAGGTCCCTGGCAGGCAGGCTGTGAGGAGACACGGCACCAAGGTGGCTCAGGAGCCATCCCACCCCTCTTTGCAAGGCTTTTTTTTTTCCCCCCTTTTTATTTTTAGCCAGGATTTAGAGAGCCTTTTAAGGCAGTAAAAGTTCTCCGTCACCCAAAAAGCAAAGCGACCCACATGCAAAAGGTTCCTTCACTCCAGGAAATACTTAGATTGAAAGGAAAAGCAAGTACTTAAAGGCATTAGGTGCCTTTTGCTATGCCAGCCCCACCTGCCCTCACATTTCTGCAAGAGATGGCAAATCCAGCACTGTTCTCTGCATGAGGAATGTGCTCACGCACCTCTGTCTCTTCCAGGCTTGCTCATACCCACAGGAGCTCATTTTAATAGTGATTTATTGCTAATCCTCTGGATAAATACCCAGTTCTGATTTCCCACTTGGCTCCCTCTGCCCCGCTAACATTCCGCAGGCATGTGCCCAGCCGCCAGACTGGGAGTCACTCCTTGGCACAGCTCTGCTCGGGCTGGTTTCCCTTGTTTATCTTTTTCTTTCCCCCCCTTCTATTTTCTGTAGGAATTGCTTGACCCCTCACGTTCCCAGAGCCTGGCAGCAGAGCTGTAAGAGGTTCATTCCCATCTCCGTACATTTTTCACATCCAGAGCCGGTCAGTCCCGGCGGGCAGCCGCACTGGCCGCTGACATGGTGGCAGGGCACTCCCAGGGGACAGGCGCAGCGGCTGGCACAGTTCTTCCCAAAGAAGCCTGGCAGGCAAGCTGTGGGAAAACAAACAACGGGATGTGAGTCTCCTGCCTGGATTTTAAGTTAATGTTAATGCCTGGAAGGCATCAGAACCCGAGGGGCTCCTGCCCCAGTGCCAAGCCAGCCCAACAGCCTCAAAATATATTGCCACAACTTGTAATTCTCATCAAAAATGAAGCTCCCCTCCTTCCCAGGCTCTGGAGCATCTGCTGTTTCCCTGGATTTCCCTTACCCAGGGGTGTTCCTCACCCTTCTCGCAGCGCCGGCCCCTCCAGCCACGGGGGCAATCGCAAGCGCCAGTGACGTGGTGGCACGAGATGTTGTCCCCACAGTCACAGAGCTCCTCACAGCGTGCCCCAAACAGCCCCTCTGGACAAGCTTCAGGGATGAAAACACAGGAGAGAGGACAAGTTGCACAAAAAAAGTGACTTTTTGGGGCTTTTTCCAAGTAGTTCCACAGCTGACTGGGCCTGTCCCTTGTGCACACACAGGCAGCCTGAAATACAGCCCTGGGGAGCTGATAGGACCCTAGCTTGTTCTTTTAAAAAAAAAACCAACATAATTTCTACCTTTTGGGTGGGTTTCTTCATTAATTTGTATTGAAAGAATTTATAGAAGTGCTTAGCACTGCCTGGTGCTGCTGAGGCTGCGTGTGGGGCTCTGAGAGCCTGTGACGATGCTGGGAGGGGACGCTGTGCCTCGGGATGCAGCAGGACCCAGCGAGGTGATTTGTGTGGCCAAGCCTCAGCTGCCAGCTGATTTACAGCCTCCTGAAGGGAAGAACATTCCCAGCAGGAAACCTGAAAGCGGCTGGTGGCAGCTGAGGCTCCAGTGGCAGCTCCCTTGTGCCAGACTTCAGCTGGCAAGTGCTGCCACTGGACTTTACGCCCTGATTTAGGGATGTGCCAGGCTGGGGTGTCATGACCCCAGAAGGGAAGAAGCTTGTGGATCTCTGCTTGGTGTGCTGATGCGTGAGGAGGTCCCTGTCACTGCTCTGAAGGCCAAGAGCCTTTCCAACCTTTCCTCGTGGGAAGGAGATTGCCAGGGTGTGTCATAGCTAAGGACACAGCAGACACGGAGCCACCAGGGGACAGATGGCGTGGTTTGCTGGGGCTTGGGAGCAAAGCCAGGCCCCGAGGGTCAGTGTGATACAAGGACACACAGGAGGAAGAATGGGAAGGGGATGATTCTTCTGTCACCCACTGTGGCAGAGGAAGATCCTCCTCTGGCACTTTGGTTTCACCCTGCAGGGTTGCTGTCCTGCCCCCATCCCTGCCTGGGGCCTGTGGCTCTGCACTGATGCCTGGGGATCTGTGCCTTTGGGAATCCATCCCCCTCCCACCAGCACTGCCACAGGCTGCTCTGGGTGTGCACCAGCACTTTCAGGACAGCCCTCAGAGGACAGGAACCAGATGGGGTTGGAACTGGATGATCCTTAAGGTCCCTTCCCACCCAAACCCCTCTTGGGATTCAATGGAAGGAGAAAGCGCAGCAATGGGCAAAACCGGGGCACAGCCAAACCCACGGACCTGCCAGCTCCCTGCTGGGCCAAAATCTGAATTTTATGTCTTTGCTTAAAACCCCAGAGCCTCCCTGTGCAGCACCAGGTGCTGCCAGAGCCATCGATGCCCAGACCAGAGCCCCCCGCGCCCCACTTACGTCTCTCGCACTTGTCGCCGGTCCAGCCGGGCTGGCAGAAGCAGTGCCCCGTCCGGCGGTCACAGAGCCCCCCGTGCTGGCACTCGCAGCGCTGCTGGCAGTCCAGGCCGTGCTGCCCCTGGGCACAGGCTGGCAGGGGCACAGGGTGAGACACTGCCCCAGCTCCCACCCTCCCAGCTCCCACCCTCCCAGCTCCCACCGCCCCACCCGCACAGGAAGGACTGTGCACCCCAACCCCTCGCACGTCACCTCCAACCTTCAGAGGGACTCCAAACCAGGACCTGTTTGCCCCAGAGCCATTTCCCCAGCTGTTTCCTCACCCAGCTCGCAGGCCAGCCCGGTCCAGCCCGCAGGGCAAGCACAGGCCCCCGTGGCCGGGTCACAGGTGCCGCCGTGCTGGCAGAGGCAGCGCTGCTGGCAGTTCTTCCCGTAAAAACCCGCCGGGCAGGCTGAGGGAGAAGCAGGACAAACATCCCAGTCAGGACACAGCTCTGGAGGCTTGTGCCACGCTGCCAGAGCCGTGGGTGGATGGTCTGATACAGAGCCACGCTGATTTTGATGCAAGAGGAGCCAGTGACCCCCCCAAGGCTGCTCAGCTGCCCACAAAATGACTTTTGGTATTTCACCCGCTTGGGTAAGAGGCAGCAGCATTCCGCCCACCCCGAGGAATGCATTCCTTCCTGAGCTGCCAGGGAAGGCAGGCTGGGCTGGGAAGGGTTACCTTGCTGGCAGGTGGGTCCCGTCCACCCCTCTGAGCAGAGGCAGCGGCCGCTGATGTGGCTGCAAGAGGCGTTGTTGAAGCAGTGGCAGGTCTGGCTGCAGTCCTGGCCGTACCTGTTCTCCTGGCATGCTGCAGGGGAGCAGAGCAGGCAGGAATGGTGGGCAGGGGGTGGGAATTAGAGCAGCCAGGCTCCTACCAACCATGCCAGGGGCTGGGAGAGGACCTGATGCTGGTGCTTGGCTGCTGTGTGAGGTGGTTTTGTGGTGTTACAGGGAAGTAATGTGTCCTACAGGCCAGACATCTGAACACAGACACTGCCATCACTACCTATTTGGAAGTTTTTTCCTCATTGTATCCAACCACAACATGCTCAGGCAGAGCCCCCCACTCTGAATTCAAATTAAATCCCACACAGAGAAAACCACAAGTGGGGAACAGCCAACCCAAACCTCCGTATCCTATGACCTGGCAGCAGAGACAGCCCTGGCTCCAGAGTGCCCGTGGAGGGCAGGGTGGGCACCTGGGCACAGACACCTACCCTGGGCACAGCGGGGGCCGGTCCAGCCGGGGGGACACTGGCACTGTCCTGTCACAGGGTCACAGTGGGCACCATTCAGGCAGTCACAGGCCTGCCGACATTCCAGTCCATAAAATCCATCTGGGCAGGCTGTGGAAAGCAAAGGAGAAATCCACACAAAATGCAGAGCTGGAGCTCTCCCAGTGGGAAAAGGTGTCCCTTGGTGGCCTTTGTGGCCGACGTGAGGCTGCACTGGTGTGACAGCCACTGCTAAGGGCAGCACATATTAGATGTGAGTCCACTGTGGACATTTCAGGTACAGGAGAGGGCAGTGGTGGATCAGGAGAGTGATGGCATGAGGCTCCTGACCATGGAGAGGCTGCTGGGGGAGCCAGATCCCTGCATCCAGGGACCCCTCCAAGAGGCTGCTCCAAGACCCTGTGTGCAACACGTACACCCTCGGGTGACCACACCAGCTGTACAACCACTGGGTCACCTATTATTTACATTTCCATAGTCTTTTTTTGTTTCCCTAGACCTTTTCCCTCCGTAAATAAAACCAGAGACAGCAGCTTGCAGACTTGTTCTCCCCATGACCATCCTGAGGGATTCTCTTTGCTGTAGTGGGAGAGCAAAGTCAGACAGGGAGCACAAACGGTCTGGGATGGAGCCCTGGTCCCCAGGTTGAGGTACTCACCGTGCTCACAGAAGGTTCCCCGCCAGCCCGGGCCGCAGGTACAGGCCCCGCTGACGTGGTCACAGGTTGCTCCGTTGTCACACTGACACTGGTGCCGACAGCTCAGCCCAAACCACCCTTCCGGGCATTCTGAAAGAAATGAGACTGAGGAGCCTGACCTTTCCCAGGTCCCAGGGAAGCTATCCTAAGGCAGGGGCCCGGACTCTGAATGGAATAAAAATACCTGGCAGCTTCTTTTTTGATAACAGCCAGCGGGTTCCAATCTGCCCCTAACAGGTGTGTACCCACATCACCCAGCCACCCTGGGGACAGGACCAGCACCCCAGCCAGGGAAGGGGACTGGGCTGGCCCAGTGCCTGGAACACCTGCAGCCCCTGCTGGGTGTAAGGGCAGGCAGGGCAGGGGCAGCACTCACTCTGCTCGCAGTGGCTGCCCGTGTACCCGGCCTCGCACAGGCACTGCCCGCTCTCGGCGCTGCAGCTGCCGTCGCTGTTGCTGCAGTTGCAGGTGTGGGCACAGTCGGGGCCCCAGTGGCCCAGGTCACAGGCTGGAAAAACACAGCAGGAGCCTGTCACTGGTGTGTACCCGAGAGCACGGCGTGGGCACAGTCTTTGCCAGCAGTCACAACGTCCCTCGGGCACAGGGACAAGCACGGCTGCAGAAAGACCAGTGGCACTGCCAGCACTGGGCACACAGCAGAGAAACCAAAAGGATTTCAGAGAGATTCCCTGGCAGAGGCACGGCATGCAGATGAGAATGGAGCGATGGCAGCATAGCTTGGCACGGGTCAGAGTGGCCCAGGAGGGAAGGTGACAGAGCACGGGTGCCGTACCTCGCTGGCAGTGGTGCCCCGTCCAGCCGGGCGGGCAGCTGCACGTCCCGGTCACCGGATGGCAATGTCCCTCGTTCCCACAGCTGCAGCTCAGCTGGCAGTTGGGGCCGAACCAGCCGGGTGGACACACTGCCAAGGGAAACAGGGAGGGACCGCAGGAGGCTGCTGGAACCTCGGCCCTCGGCAGAGCCGCTGGATCCCGCAGTGCTTCGGCTGAGCCACGAGCACTGCCACAGCTCTGACACCCCGAGTGCAGGTGCTGAGCAGGACGAGGGGCTCAGCATTTTGCCTCCCTTTCTGCTGCTGCAGAAGTTACCACTGTGGAGAGGGGACTAGAGGGACTTTGAAGTCCCCACCCTGCACCCCAATGAATGAGGGAACAGAGATGTGCACAGTGCTCAGCCTGCCCTGCTGAGCGTGGCAGTGCCTGTCGGTCACTGGATGCTCCAGGTCAGCAGAAACGCCCCCCATTCCAGCTGGAAATGGACATTCCAGCTGAGGGACCCACCCCAGCCCACACTCACCATCCTGGCAGCGCTGGCCGGTGTAGCCGGGTGGGCACAGACAGGTTCCGGTGACAGGGTCACAGCTGGCGTTGTTGGCACAGTCGGGGCAGATCTCCTGGCAGCCCGGTCCCCAGAGACCCTCAGGGCAAGCTGGAGCGTGAGCAGACAGAGAACACACAGCACCGGGATCAGAGCCCAGGTGGCAGAGGGAAATGTCTGCCCTTTTGGGCTCCCTCTCGCCGTCATTGCTGTGCTCATGCAAGACGTGGACTTTTGTTCGCAGCACGTGGCCACCAGCGAGCACAGCACGGCCGTGCCTGTTCCACAAGCAGCGTGCGAGCCCTCTGTCAGCGCTATTCTGAGCTCGCTCCAGGGTTTTCATGCCAATTTTGGATTTGCATCCACTTGCAGGGAGCTCCAAGGGCTCCTCAGTGGGAAATGGTGCTGCTGGCACAGGGACTCCGCAGCTGCTGTCACACCACGGACAGCACATCAGTCACTGCTCCAGGACCCGCTGTGAGTCGCAAAGGAGGAGCAAAAGGCTAAGAACTGCTAAAACTAGGGCAAGAATCCTTCTCCAACTGGTCCAACTGCTCCAGGGCCTGGAAAAAAGGCAGCTTGAAATGTACGGTAAGCACTGTGCACACGTAGTTTCGTTGCTCAGCCAAACTCTTAGGAGAGGGACATCTCTATGTGACTAACACCTTCCAGCTGCTGCAGAATCATGCAAAAGCTTTTCATTTCGGACTCTCTAGTTTTCCAGCAGTTAAAGAGTAATCTGGTGAAGGCAATTAAAAACATGCATGGGTAAAGAAAGTTTCCTCTCCTACGTTAAGGACTGCAACAACCGAAAACATCTCTTCATCTTTTTCATCGTGTGTGTTTGCTTGTGCTTCCCTCAGCCTCGACAGCAGAGCAGGGCTGTTGTTTAGGACTCGCCATCAAAAGCTGCAATTTTTTCTAATTTTCCACTAAGATGATTCTAATTGCACTGGGTGTTTTTAAACTGCATTTCAGCAAAAGAAAAGTTAACGGCTCTACATCTGACTCCCTCCCTCTGTACCTAAATCCCTCTCTCAATGTGTTTGCTCTGCTGCCCGTGCTCACCTTGGGCGCAGTCATGTCCCATCCGGCCGGGTGGGCAGTGGCACTGCCCCGTGCTCCGGTCACAGGATGCTCCTCCACAGGCACAGGGATGCCGACAGCCTGCCCCAAATGTCCCCTCAGGGCACTCTGTGGGAGAACAGCAGAGTCAGAACTTCCCCCTCAAGGTGCCCATGGGCATTTTACCAGCCCAGCCCTGCAGCCCGAAGGAGCCTCTGGGTCTGTGGGGAACAGTCAGCTGTGAGAGGTTCCCACCTGTGCTCCTGGCTTAGTGGGCATGGTGGTGTTTGCTCAACGGTTGGGCTTGATGGTCTTGAAGGTCTTTTCCAACCTTAATGGTTCTGTGAGCCTGGGCGTGACCACTCCGTGGGCCACGCCGGTCACCTCCAGCATTCCCACCACCACTGTGGTCAGTCTGTCCATCACTTCTCTCTTGTTGTGTGTCCTTCCAACAAGAATTTCTTCATGTTGAGTGACCACTCACATCCCCAAAAGCTGAGGCCAAACTGGTCTCCAGTGTTTGGATAAAGATTGTGCCCAAGCCACCCTGCTCTCTGTGGGCTGGGGTGCAGAGCACTGGGGTCACAGCCCCACACTAAACCACCCCTTGGCTTTCCCAAGACACTGTGAGGGTTTTTATCTCCCTGGCTGAATGCCTCCAGGATCTGAGCACCAGGATTTTAAGAATCAGCCAGGTTTGCACAGATGGACACAGATGGAAAGCAGGAAAGAAAGAACATCTTCATCCAGAGGAGGAATGATTGCTTTTCCTTCCCTCTGCTCTGGATGCCAGCGTGGTTCTGCCCATAGCAGCTCGGTTTGATCTTTGTACCCCATGCCACAATTTAGCTGGTGCCATGCAGACTGAGGCCCCCAGACCCAAAGATCCTTAAATCCTCTCTGAGTCCCCCACAAGAGCTCCACGCTCACCAGAGCCAAAGCTCTGTGAAGCTTCAGCAGAGGTGAACACGCCGGCACTGACAAACCACGGGGGAAACGCAGCGCCTCCATTTCCAGTGACACAGTGGAGTTTTTGTTATTCCTCCTCTTCGCTAATTGATGGCAGATGTTTGTCTTCACCCTTTAATAATTTCCAGACCCGAACAACAGCCAAGAGCCTACTATTTCTATACAAATATTTGTGTTATTTCCTGTGACTCCCCCCTACAGCCTTCAGCTCCTTTCTTACCCTTTTTAAAAATATCCCGAGCGGGAGCACCCAGCCTGATGAGGCTCCAGGGGCTCCAGGGGCCACAGCATCCCACCACGGGGGGCTCGGGGCTGTCAGACCCTGCCAGGGGGCACAGCCCTGCAGGAGCTGCTCCCATCTCTCCTGCCAGCACTATGGTAGCACTTGCATTGGGATTTTTTGCTGCTGTCTGCAGCTCCTGTTGCGACCAAGTCCTGTCAGAGATGGGGCTCTGCACCACGACCCTGTGCTGGCAGATGAATGAGGCCGATGGTTGTAACTTCTGGGCTGGGGTGAAGCAGTGCATGGCTGAACATCAGCTGCTGCAGAAACTCCCGGGATGCTCCAATCCAAATCCAGATGTGGCCATTTCCAACCTCTCCATGCAGTGTCTTCTACTGCTGCAGTCTGTCTTCCAGTGTGGACTCAAGTGTCCAGCTTTTTGCATTTTCTGTAGGATCCAACCAGCTGAAGGCGGTTCAGGAGGCTCCAGCCTCACAAGAGCAGGAGTAGGTTGATTTTCAGTCTCCACTCAGCTCTGCAGTTGGCAGAACTTATTCTTTTCCAAGCGCTGTGTTCATATTTTGTAATCCTCACCTCGTGCCAGTGACTCACTGCCTTTAGGTTCTCTCAAAGCACCTTTGTCTGACCAAAGTGAAGCTCTCTGACACACCAACTGCCCCCAGGATCTTGAAAACTGCACTCTCAGAGCCTGAGAGTTGGACACAGTTAGACATACACAGAGCTGGGCAGTTCAGTCACCGCCCCACCGACTCCCAACATCATGGGAAGAGCACAAAACTGCTCTAGGAGGTTCACACAGAGGCAGAAGTTTGAATTCTAATGTAAATTAAATGTAAAATACTCTTTTGCCCTTGCAGATGAAGTAGAATTTCAATATGGAATAGAGAATGGAGCAGAAAATGTGATATTGTTGAGCTGGGCAGGGATTGCCTGGAAGGGAAAAGACATCAAGGCCAGGGAAAGATAATTAGATCCCAATCACTTCCATCTACCAACACAGACATGTCCAGTGGCAGGGTGAAGTGAAACCTTGTTCTCCTCTTCTGAATCAGGCTCATTTTATATGAGCAATTCTCTCTCCCACTTTAAGGAGGCGGCAGCGTCTCACAGAGACCTGTGGGTGGCAGCTCCTGTGTCCCCCAAAGCCTCTACTGGCCACCCATCAGATCCCCTGCAGTGGCCTGGGGCTCTCAGGGGATTCAGGAAGTGCTTTTGTGTCGTTTGGTGAAGCAGAAGTGTGAGGATTGCTGAGTTTCCAGCGCACACAGAGCTGCCCTGCACGGCCCTGCGTTACCTTGGTCGCAGTGCTCCCCGTGGTAGCCTGGGGGACACTCCTTGTGACACTCCCCGGTGACAGGGTCACAGGGCACTCCTGGCGAGCAGCTACACTTCTTCTTGCAGCCATCCCCGTGGTATCCAGGGTCACAGCCTGTGAACAACCATAATTAGAGAGAAAGAAGCTCTGAAATTACTCCTCGCCCCTGGCAGAGCCCGGCCCCAGGTGCTGAGCACTCTCCTGAGCTCCACCACCCACCACACAGCTCCTGCTGAGCACTGAACGTGGCTGAGGGTGAGCAGGGCATGCTCCTGAGTGAACAAGAGGTGAGGCAGCCTGGGAGGGTGGAAAGCGAGCAGAGCTTTCCCCCCCCCAGAAATTAATGTGGGGAAAAGAGGCCACGGGACAAGAAAGGGGGATGTTCCGGGGGTGCTTCGTGGGAACAGAATGACACCAGGTGACACCAAGGTGGGAGCGAGTGCGGATCTGCTGCAGGGTGGGAGGGCTCTGCAGAGGGACCTGGACAGGCTGTATGGATGGGACAAATCCAGGGATTTGAGGCTTAATAAGACCAAATGCTGGGTCCTGCATTTTGGCCACAACAGCCCCTGCAGCACTACAGGCTGGGGACAGAGCGGCTGGACAGCGGCCAGGCAGAAAGGGACCTGGGGGCACTGATGGACAGCAGCTGGACGTGAGCTGGCTGTGCCCACATGGCCAAGAAGGCCAGTGGCACATGTATCAGGAATAGTGTGGCCAGCAGGACCAGGGAAGTCATTCTACCTCTGTACTGGGCACTGCTGAGGCCGCACCTTGAGTGCTGTGTCCAGTTCTGCACCCCCAGTTCATGGCAGATGTTGAGGGGCTGGAGTGTGTCCAGAGAAGGGCAACAAGGCTGGTGACGGGTCTGGAACACAAGTGCTGTGAGGAGCAGCTGAGGGAGCTGGGGCTGTTGAGCCTGGAAGAAGGGAGGCTCAGGGGAGCCCTCATCACTCTGTACAACTCCCTGACAGGAGGGGACAGCCAGCTGGGGTCGGGCTCTGCTCCCAGGACACAGCGACAGGACAAGACACAGCCTTAAGCTGTACCAGGGGAGGTTTAGGCTGGACATTAGGAAGAAATTCTTCACAAAGGGTGACTGGGCATTGGAATGGGCTGCCCAGGGAGGTGGTGGAGTCCCTGTCCCCTGGAGGTGTTTGATGAGAGCCTGGATGTGACTCTCAGTGCCATGGTCCGGTTGACAAGGTGGTGTTGGGTCGCAGGCTGGGCTCGATGACCTCAAAGGTCCTTTCCAACCCAGCTGACTGTGTGGCTGTGTGACTCTGTGCCTCACTCACTGTGCTCGCAGCGCTGGCCGCGGTAGCCGGGTTTGCAGCGGCAGGAGCCGTCCCTGGCGTCGCAGTCCCGCGAGTTGCGCTGCACGCACTGGCACTCCTCCGAGCAGCCGGCTCCGAACGCCCACTTGGGGCACGCTGCAGGCAGAGGGGAAAAGCTGGTCAGCGACCCCGGGTGAGGGGCAGAAACCTCCTTCCCAGAAAGGCTGGGATCCAAGGGGAACAGCAGGCATGAGGACCAGCTTACCCAGGTGGCAGAACCGGCCGTACAAGCCGGGATCGCACAGACAGGCACCATAAATCCGATGGCAGTGACCCCGGTTGGCACAGTTGCACTTTTTCCTGCAGTGCTTCCCGAAAAATCCCTTAGGGCACCCTAGTGACAGAGAGAGGTTTCCTGGGAAGATGAGCCAGTTTCAGCAGGTCATTTTAACAGCAGCAGAGAAGCACAGCGGAACCAGAGCTGTGTGAGGCCAGGGATGCACCGAGGGAAGGGATGCAGCCAGGGTGGCAGTGATCAGATTCCCTGCACCAGCTCCAAATCAGCTGTGCAGTGTCACAAGGGATGTCACTTGCTGCCACTCGCCGTGGTGCTCCAGGACACCCATCAGCTCTGCACTCACTCTGACCAGCAGCTGCACTGGTTGGGACAGAAATAACCCACCCACAGGGCTCTCAAGGTTGTCCTCTGTGAGAAAGCAACCCACAAGGCTGCTCCTGT
Source organism: Corvus cornix cornix (assembly GCF_000738735.6). NCBI lineage: Eukaryota > Metazoa > Chordata > Aves > Passeriformes > Corvidae > Corvus > Corvus cornix. The sequence continues at coordinate 3,447,142 of NC_046350.1, read as the reverse complement.
TGAAAAGCCACAGGGGTATTTGCACTATTAAGTGAATAAAATTATTGTTTTTTCTCTATTATGCTAAAGATCATCATGGAAGCACGTGGCAGACAGGCTGTGCCAGCAGAGTGCTCTGGCCAGCAGCTGCCCAGCAGCACAGGCCTTGTCCCTACGACCAGAGGAGCAGAGGAAATGCCACTCTGGGACAACAGAGCAATTCTGCATTGTTTATTTTAATTTTACCTTCCTGATTTCTCTCTGTCCCCCTCAATCACCTCCTTCCTACAGAAAGAAGAGGTCGGGGTATCTCTCATGTTCATTTGCATTCTGCTTCGCTCTCCTCCTTCAGTAATAGCTCCCATATGCTCCCAACATGTGACTGAAGTCCTTTTGTCTGAATCTCCGATTGTCTCCCTCTTTCTGGTTTTCAGATTATGTCCCCCAGATTTTAACCCTTTGGGAGCAAGAAGTGAGCACCACCAGCAGTGAACACCTCCTTTGGGTACTTCAGGTAACTACTGCTGTCACAGCTTTCCAATGCTTTGGGTGAAAATACCTCCATGGTTTCCATGGAAATTTACCATGGAAATTGTGGGTTTGACATTCTTTCCTGTGTCTGTCACTGAATGTCCCATGAAATAGAGATCTCTGCCCCTAGTCATGGCTGAGCACTGGACAGGGACTGCAAAGGTCTCTGAGTGCAAAGACAAGGCAGAACCCCTGGAGCATTGTTTTGTGGGGAAAGAGTCCTTCTTACCACACCTTTTTCTTTTTAAAACGGCTTTTTTCCGCACAAGACTCAGTGGTCAGAGGAATCAGATGGTGGATGGTTCAACAAGAGGCTTTAAAGATGCTGTCAGTGAAGAGCTACAAAGGGATGAGTTTAGGGAATCCCATGGGAAACACTTCCAGGCTTCAGAGAAGCACATGTGGGACATCTGAGAGCGGCGTTGGCGATGGCCAGAGCAGCCACTTACCCAGTGATGGCAAACCTCTGCTAAGACATTGACACCAGGAAGGGGGAGGATGGGGATGGCCCCCAGCATCACAGAGCAGGTGAGGGGACACTGGACTCACCGTCCTGGCAGAGCTCTCCGGCCACACCGGGTGGGCAGCGGCAGGCGCCAGTGGTAGGGTCACAAGTGCCACCGTTCTGGCACCGGCAGCTCTGGCTGCAGTTGCTGCCGAAGGGTGCCGGCCGGGCAAGCTGGGGAGGGAGAGGGAGATGAGGCTCAGCCCAGCCACAGCCTCGCAGGGCTGCATCCCTGTGCACCCCAGAGCAGGGGACAGAGCTGCCACTCACTCTGGTTGCAGAGCACGCCAGTCCAGCCGGCCGGGCAGTGGCAGCCGCTGCCCTCGGCGTTGCAGGTGGCTCCGTTCTGGCAGTCGTCACAGGTCAGGCTGCAGTCGGGGCCAAACGTGTGCTCCAGGCAGACTGCAATGAGAGGCACTGTGGGTGAGAACCTCACTGAGACTGCTGCAGCATCCTGGGCACTTTGGGCAGAGAAACGCCCCTGCTGAGGCTGCAGCAGAGCTAGACACAGAAAAGTGCTCGACAGGTCCTGTGCGTTCACCAAACAAATGAACCCAGCAAGAATCATTATTCCTGAAGGGTTCCAAGCAAAGCATGGCACTGAGCGCTGCTGCAAAATGCCCACCGAATTTCTCTGACAGCGTGTGCTCCCCTCGTGCTTCCATCTCTTCCTCCTCTTCCTCGTAGTCGTCATTGAAGAGCTGGGTGAATTCATCTCGCAGGATGGCGACGTGAGGGATGGGGCGGATGACGGGGCGCCGGCCATCCAGAGCCTCCACCGTGTCCTCTATGGCTGGGGGGAGGGACAGAAAGGGAAAGGAGACAAGGTCTCTGAGAGATTAACAGTGGGGCAGGACCTCTGCAACAGCAAAGGGAAACCAGCACTCTCTGTGGGTCTCAAGTTTGCCCACCTTCATTTTTTATTTTGTTGTTCCCAGTGTTGATAACAAAATAAATAAAGATACAGAAATCTCTTTGATTCTGCAGAGAGAGATTGGTCACTCTATGGCTGGAGATCCTCCAGACCCCTTTGTGTTCTGTTCTCTCACTGATCTCACCCTGTTTTGTCACCTCTAAAGCTTTTCCAAGTTGTTCGTTCAGGGATTTTTTGGCTAGAGTGGGCCCAGGTCAGCTACGTGACCTCCAGATCTCTGTACTGCTGCAAATGACTAATTTGTTATTTCTTATAAGGAAAAGCTGTAGAGGCTGGCAACTGTGGCAGGGGCTCTGGATCTTTAACGTGGAGCCCTCACTGCTGGCTGTGTAGCTGCTGGAGGTGTAGCTGTGCCAGAACTCCCTGCACTTCTTTGGACAGTGCTGTGAATGAGGCTGAAACAGGACTGGTCCTGTCTGGGAAAGCTTTCCAGGGCTGGGGTGAGGCACTGCCACTGCTCAGGTGCTGTGAAGGAGCTGGAAAATGAGAGGTTCAGGGCTAAGGAGCTCCAGTCTGTGTGGTCCTGGCTCGGACAGGAGGCAGAGGATGGACCCACTGCCCAGCCTGAGGCAGCTCGGATGAGGCACTTACAGATGCAGCTCCTTCTGTCTTCGTCCAGCTTGTGCCCAATGTCACAGCCACACTGGAACGACCCTGGCTGGTTCTGGCACGTGTGTTCACATCCCCCGTTGTTTGCAGAGCACTCATCCACATCTACAAAACATGGGACACTCCAGTGGGACAGGAGCAGGGACAGGGGCCCGGCCGTGCCTGGCCATGCAGCAGTAATGGGCTGGTGGCATCCTCTCTGCTAAATATGTGGAGCCATCAACTCTAAAAATGGAGTTAAACCACCTTAGGGATTAGGGATGCCTGGGTTTCAACATGAAATGTGCTGGGCTTCAGTTCCCATCCATCATCAATTGTGTAAGAACAGGTGGGTGTGTTTGGCTCCTTCCCCTGGGAAATGTTGAGAGCTTTGGAAGTGAGAACAATTATTAGGGGGATTTTTCCCCACATTCTTTCTGTTGGGAAGGTGACTCATCAGAAGGCTGGCAGGAAAACTGGTAGGAGCTGGGAGAAAATGGAAGAAATGCTTGGCTGTTCGCAACCAGGTAGGACAATTTCTCGTTCTCCTAATTAAAAGCTTCACTAAGTCACCGTCTTGGCTGTTTTCTACAGACACTGTTATTTGTCTTTATCCCTTGGGTGAAAGTGATGGGCAGTGTTGGCCTCTGGGGTTGAACATCAAATGGTTTTTGTGAATTAATGGGGTCAGGCCTGGGCCAGCTCACTCTGAGTCATCCTGATCTGAACTTGACGTGTTCAAAAATCCCATTGTCCCTCTCCAGTTGTGCTGGGCTTGGTGTAGGGGTTAGAACTGAGCTGCCCCACACTGAACAAACTGAGGAGAGTGAACACAGGCAGATTAGAAGCAGAGGGACCCTGTGTGTCCCTGGCTCTGCCTGCAGCCCAGCGTGATGGTGTTTGCACTGACCGTCACAGCCGCAGCCGTCCGTGCCGAGCCTGTAGCCGGCATGGCAGGAGCACTCGTAGCCCCCAGGGTAATTGTAACAGTCTTGCTGACAACAGTGAGAACCAGCGTCACACTCGTTGATATCTAAATGAGAAACAAAGGGTGTTAATGCACTGCAGAGTGGTGACAGGAACTGTTGAACTGCTCCCTGACTAGCTCTGGTGAGCTTCTACTGATCTGCTGCCAAATGCTGAGCCAGGATTCTTGAGTTCCTCCTGAAGTCAGGGAGCTTTGTGTTAGCAGATCATCCTCCCCATGGAGGGAGGAATCCTGAGTCCTTGAGGGAAGCTCATTGTGATTCCCGGTTGGAGGCTGTGGTTACCGGTTTCGTGTCCTTACAAGCAGGGTGATTCCAGCTGACTGACTCCTGCTTAGGGCAGTTTCAGCAGGGAAAAGCTAATTAGTTTGGAAGTAATAATTGCTGTTCGAGTCATAATTGCTGTCCAAGTATATCTTGAGGGGAGGTTTGGGGATGTCTTTGAGCAGAACAATATTTCATCTGCTCTCACTTTCCATTGGCTTCTATCCTCCTTAGCCTGTTTGTAGTGCACATACACAGCAGCCAAGGGGGATCCTGACCTAAGATCCCAAGAGGGATCCTCACCAATACCTGGGATGTGCTTGGAAATCAAGGTCTGGCCTTTTCCTGTTCCTTACCAGTGCACGACTTCTGATCCTCTTCCAGCCGAAAGCCGAAGTTACAGGTGCAGACTGGGCCAGAGCTGGTGTGGTGGCACATGTGGGAGCAGCCGCCGTTGTTGGCTTCACAGCTGTTCACAATCTCCATCTCTATCCCTGGAAAAGGCAGCCTGGTTAGGATCCCGTGGGACACATCTGCACACACCGCTGGCCCCTGCCTGCCCTCGGTGCCGCGCCCCCGCCAGCTCCTGGCACTGCATCCCTGCTGAGGAGGGGGATCTGCAGTGGGAAAGGATGGAAATAGCTCAGCACAGAGGCTGCTGCTGGGTGGGGAAGCGGGGTATAAAAAGAAACCTCTGGATCTCACACAACCTCTTAGGGATGGAGTCATGGAGCAGGCTCTGGACAATCTCTGGGATGAACAGGCTGCGGATGAAACCGCTCCCACTCCTGCCAAGCAGCAGCGTGTGCTGCCAACCAAAAGTTGGCTCAGCCTCAGAGCAGAGCTGTTCTGGTGCCAGGGAGAAATGGGAGCAGCAGAACACAGCTAAGTAGGGAAACATCCAGATGCCTACAGCGAGAATCGTTAGTTCCTGACATGTCAAAAGTGGTCGGCGCAAACATCAATTGCAGCCATAGATCATCCGAGCTTGGCAAGGTTTCTGTAAACTTGTCTAGTTAATTAAGCTTTCTTAAACTAAAAGGAACTTGTTTCATGGAGCTTTGACTCAGTTCTGAACCTCAGGAAAACAATTTCTGCCTTCAAGAACACTGAGTTTTTCATGCATTCAGACCCAAGGAGGATGAAAGAAAGGGAGCTTGATGCTTCCCAGTGGATCTGTGCTTGTCAAAAACAAAAGCTGTGCCGCAGTGGAAGACTTTATTCCACATTTCACAACATGATTGTCATCCCTCTCTTCCCTTTTCTTATTAAAGCAGCACAAACAGGGTTTTGCTTAAAAGAAACGTGCTAGGAAGGGCAGGGAGAAACACCTTTCATGTGGAAAGGCTGCTCTGGTGACGCCAGGGCAACGTCAATGGTTACGGTGTGAGATTGGCTGTGTCCCTAAGAAGGAAGTTGTGTACATGCTTTGGCTCTTAAACCTCACATCATCACCCTGATGCCCTGCATTGCTCTGTTTGATGCCTTTCAAGACCCATTTATGGCCTGTAAAGCTTTGCCCTCATACCCCTGGCAAGCTCCAGCAGCTGCACAGGGGGACCCTCGCAGCTCCCAGCAACACCAGCTGCCACCACTGGGATTGCCACGGTGGCTGGCATCTGTGAGGGGCTGGTGGCTCTGATTCAGCCTGGCCCTGCTGGGGGGCACCAGCTGCACAAAGCTGGGAGCACAGTCCGGCTCACTCTTGCATCACAGAGTTTATTTCTTTCCTTGATGGGAGCAGATGTGATCCCTTCACTGGCTCAATTCCTCCTTCAGTGACACATCTGCAGCTGACTGAGCTTGTCCAACCGAGTCCCCAAGAGCAGAACTTGGCTTGTTTGAGGCCAAATGGCTCCAAATTAATTGCCTAAACCAGCTAAAGTAGCTTCGTGGTGACTTTAAAGACCAGACCAAGATTTTTATCTTGGTGGGGGACTAAACAGCCCCAAAACTGCTTGTGAAATCCTTCAGCAGAGATTGCCGTGGCTTGGCCCTGGCAATTCCCAAAGGGCAGTGACAAACACGTGCCTGCAGCAGCCCACGTGTGCCCTGTCCTGCTGGGCAGGGCTGAGACCTCAGTACTCACGGTAGCAGCGCTTGCCATCCGCCCCCAGCTCGTAGCCCGGGTTACAGGTGCACTTGAAGGAGCCCCGGGTGTTGAGGCACTGGTGGGCACACATGGCCAGCCCCGTCAGGCACTCGTTCACATCTGGGAGAGGGAGAAAGCCGTAAGATAAGCAGGCTGAGCCTTAAACATCCTTCCAAAGGGACTGTTGTTATGGTATTTGAGTTTTGCACTGGTTTCTTGGACCCTGAACTCTTCATTCAGGTCCAGACCAACAAAGACACAGAGTTAGAAGTTTGGCATTGCTGTAAATCTTCCCAGGAGATTGGATCACATGAAAGTGGGGTGTTCACAGGATCACAGAATCGATTAGCCTGGAAAAGACCTTTGAGATCACCAAGTCCAATCTATGACCTAAAACTACCTTGTCACCAGACCATGGCACTGAGTGCCACCTCCAGGCACAGGGACTCCACCACCTCCCTGGGCAGCCCATTCCAATGCCTGACCACCCTTTCTGGAAGAACTTCTCCCCAATGTGCAGCCTAAACCTCCCCCAGAGCAGCTGTCTGTTGTTACAGACTGCTCGAGCAGGGCTCTTGCACAGACACCAGCTGAGCCATCCATGGGAAGGCGTGTGCATCCCTCCGTCCTGCTCACACTGAGCACTCCCTCATCCATGAGACACAGGGATTTCCCTCCAGGGGAGCTCTGCAGGGCACTCACCTTCGCAGGCCTTGCCGTCAGAGGCCAGCTGGTAGCCGGGGTGGCAGTCGCAGCGGGCGCGGCCGCGGTGGCTGTGGCAGCGGTGCATGCAGCCCCCGTTCCTGTCAGCGCACGGGTTCCTCACTGCAGGCAGAGCAGAGAGCCCGGGTCATCCCACACAGATCCTGCCTCCTGTGGCACTGTGGGAGACAGAGCACGGAGCAGCAGGAAAGCCTGCAGTCTGTGAGAGCCTGCTCTGCACCAGGCAGAAAATCCCCGCTGCTGCTCCGTTCACTGCTCCGCCCGTTCGGGAGGATTTGCACCGTGTCAGATCCTGCAAAGGGCCAGAACTAAGCTGGGTAAAACCCCTCCAGCAGAAGTTTGGCATGGGCACATCCCTCTGCAGAGGAATTACTGAGCAAGTGCTGGCAATTTTCCCCGAGTGCTCCTATCCAGAGCTTTGCCAATCTCTGACCTGCTCCAGGACCGGGACAGATGCTCCCAACCCCACTGACTGCTGCATTTGTAATATCCCAGTTGTTCCTTTTGCCTTAGCAACTTCACAGCTCAGGACTTCCCTCCTTCCTGCCTCTTGAATGCCAACTGCTATGAATGAGAAAACCCTTGTGTTCTGTCCCCTTCAGCTTCTCCCCCTCCTGAGCCAGGAGCAGTTCAGCCAGAGAGGGAGAGGATCCCACCCCACTGCCACACTCTGCTGTCCCTCCACTCTCACAGCAGCCTGTGCCTTCATACCATTTCATTTTTGTTGGCTACGCTCCTCCAGCTCTTCCCATCCCTTGGAATAAGCCGCAGGATATGTCCATGACAACAAAACACACAGAGTTTTTACTGGAAATCCCCCAGTCTGATCTGTCGGACGTCTGAGCATCCCCATCCCGCAGCTCCCAGCTGGAAGCTGTGGCTCCCCAGCCCCCCAGGGACTCACGGACGCAGCGTTTGCCATCCTCGTGCAGCTGGTGGTTGTGCCGGCACTGGCAGCGGTGCTGGGCCAGCGTCACTTGCACGCAGTCGTGCTCACAGCCACCGTTGTTCAGGGCACACGAGTTCAGAGCTGCGAGGCAAAGGGACACGAGATTTGTCACAAAAGGATGGCACCTGGATGAGCTTCTTGCACAGAACCAGGGCAGAGTGCACACACTTAAAGCTCGTGAGAATTTAAGACTGGAGCACATCCAGTGACAAGTTCATGGCCAACTTCATGAGCAAGGAGGGTGTTCAGTGGAAGATGTTACTGCAAAAGCCTGTGGGCAGTGCAGGAGAGGCCACCCACCACCGTGCCAGGTGGGCACCCTGCTCTTTCAAGGCAGGATCAGCTCAAGAGTATTGAGTAGGAACTTAAAACTCTTCTTTTCCACCATAAGAGGTTCCAGCACTCTCCCTGAAGGTGATTCCAGGACATGGGGAGCGGGGTTAGGTCCTGTCCAGCACTACATGGGAGGGAAGCAGGTTTCCTGCCAGGCATCCACCCTCTCCGAAGGGCGCCGTGTCAGCAGCCAGCCTTCTGTGCTGCTGCCGAAATTCCCATCCTTTTGTTCCAGGACAGTCCCTGCAGGTGCAGTGCCACAGCTGGTTCAAGGCATTCCCGCTCAGAGAGTTGTGCTCAGGCACATTCAGGTTTTCCTGTAACAAAGTGATGTGGAAAACTGAACTTCTGGCTCTGTGATGTGCCAAAGTGACCGATCACACAGGGTGAGGCCCAGCAGGTACTGCCAGTTCTGGGAACACTCAGAGAAAAACGGTCTAAGATGCATCCTGTGTGTCCATACCTGGACCAGGTGTAACAACCCCCAGCTCAGGGCTCTGAGCAGATTTCTGTGTGGAACCTGAGCACGTGGGGTCCCTGATGCCGTGACCAGCAGTGTCACCCAGACAGAGCACACGAAGATACAGCAGCAGGAGCTCTGATTTCGTCCTCAGCGCAGGCACAACTGGGAATGGAGCTTCCAAACTGGAGTTGCTGGCCGTGCCGCAGAGTTTCTGTGTGGCCTTGCGCAAGGAGCCCAGCGGATTCCAAAGAGGCAGAAAACAGAAGGTTTTGCCTGGGCTACGGCACAAAACAGACCCTGTGACCCAGCACACGGACTCCTCACAAGCCTGCTATCATTAATCAGCCTGGCAACAGCCTCCTCCTCCTCCTCCTGTAATCTGGGATGTCTCTGCAGGACCAGCAGAGGGGCAGGATGTTTAACTGGGATGTGAGCACCTTGTGAGCAGCCAGGGGAATGCGTCTGACGCCGTGTTTTTACTGCAGCTCTCCAGGACCATTGACCTTGGATCCAGGAGGAACATGAGCTAGGAAACAAAGCATGGAAGGACTTTGTGGAGCTGGATTCATGGTCTCCACCAGAGAAGCCGTTGTGGGATAGTGACATGCCTCCAAAGTGATCAAAGTCCCCTCCTGGAGCACTGAATGTCTCCTGAGTTAACCCACCCACTCCTTATGCACCGAGCTTCTCCAAAGAGAGGTGTCCCATATGAGAAGTGGGAAAATGGCCTTTAAACCCTGTTCTGGCTCTTAGGAGCCACCAAAGTGTCACAACCCACTGGGTTGGTGGAACGTGGCTCAAGCCGGCCCCGGTCCAGGATGGAACCCCAGCCCTGGCTCCCATAAGCGGAGCAGAATGATGAGCTGTGGTCTCACACGTTTCTGGCCTGTTTTTCAAACTCTGGAATAAACTAACGTGCTGGCTCTGAGGAATCTTATAGGAAAGCTAAATATATCTCTAATGAAAACCATCTCTCCCCAGGCTGATCCCTCAGGTGGTCACAGTGCCCTCCACAACCTCCGGGGCTTTGGAAGCAGGAGAGCCTGGAAAGCAGCTGCCAGTAGAAGTCTCTGCTTGTAACACTCCCCTGAATCCCAAGTTGGGTCCTTGCTCTTGTACATTGGTGAAAACAAATGTTTGGCTCAGGATGAAAATAAAGGGAAAATATATTTTTTTTTTAATTTTTTCTGCACACCATTCCCCTGCAAAAAAATGTGCTTTAACTCAGAGCTGTGGCTCATCCTCATTCCAAATGTTAAAATAACTCAACTTCTCGTTTTATGCCTCTAATTAACTAAACAACGTTTGGGGGAATAAAAGCAGCTTGACAGGGTCGAGATTTTGCCATACAAAACATAGGGCTGGAACAAGAACTCGAGGTTTATGTTAGTTGTGCTGGCATTGTTTCCTTTAATCCATTTGGAAGGAAACAACAGAAATACTCAACGTTCCTGAAAAGCTCTGGGTCAGAGTTCCCCTACTCAAGCTCTAGCAGAGGTGGGTGGTCATTTAAAAATATTCCAATATATTAAAATGTTTAATAACATATATTCAAAAATAGCCATAAATAACGTGCTTGCTGGAGAGCTTTTTTTAAAAAAAAAAAAAAAAAAAAAAAGAAAAAAAGTAAAACAATGCCGATGCCTGCCAAAACATTCCTTCATCTGGGAAAAGCACTGGGCCAACATGGAACAGGCCAATGCATCTTATGTCTAAAATAACCTCCCAGGATGAAGCTATTCAGATGAATTCAAAGTCTAAACAACGGCCTCCTTGCAAACTCCTACAAGACAACTGAAAAAACCGAAAGTCTGGGTTCTTCCACGCAAGATTTCAGGAGAGAGGACCCGTGTGAGGCTGGGTCTCCTTAGCTGGCTCCTCGCAGAGTCACAGCCAGCAGACCTCGCTGCTGGCCTTAATTACTGCTCGGGGTTTTATTCTGTTTACAGAACCACTCTAAAAATATTTCCATTCCCAGATGCTCTGCCGAGCTCAACATTTCTGTGACAAGGCTGCCAAGCCCAGTGTCATCCTGTACATCACACAGATTTTTGTAATTACAGCTCAGACAGATTTTCCACAGATGATATTTCAGTGTCTGCGAGAGGGACGTTCCTTCCAGCCCCGCAGTCTGAGGGGAGTGCAGTGCTGCTGGAAGATGCCGCTCCCAGATTCTGACCCTCTCAGGCCTGGGAAAAGGATAGGGAGGGATGGAAAGGAGGTTTTTGCTGCTGACTGCACACAGGAAGTGGATCTGTGCAGCAGCAGCCTAACACAGGAGTTGATTTAGTACCTGATCTCTGCACCCTGCAGATGTCCTTCCAACTTCTCCTCCCTCCTCTCTCTCACCTTTCCTCCAGATCCAAGAGATTTGCCACCAGAAGCAGCGAGTTGATACCCCGAGAGTGACTGTGAGCAGCTGTAACCAGAACTGAGCAGAATGTTCCTTCTGCAGCATCACGCAAACCCCATCGATTCTAAGAAAAGGCTGAAAAATGTGTGACTGGGCGAAGTAAAGGTCAAATTCCCTAAAACGTGCGAGTTGTCTGCAAAATGAAAAGCCCCAGCAAGCACACGTGGTCGCTGACTCCCTGCACACACAGTTCAAGCCCACACAAACCTCCTGGCACGGCCCTTCCGTTCGTTGTATCACCCCTATAGCTGAGATTTCTTCATTCAAAGTTCTCCTAGTATAAACAGGGATCCATCATGTAATCCCAAACTGATTTATCCTAACCTCAGACAACTTCCAGAAACATGTTGTGTGTTAATCCAGACCATCTCTCTGCTCCGCGGGCCAACAAAAGCAATTGGCTCCCATTAAACCCCTTCGCCTCGGCCTGGCCTGCATCCCTCGGCTGAAACAGTGGAGAAGGACCTGGAGATGTCAACTTCCTGCCTCCTGCCCATGTGGTTCTGATAAAGAAAGAGGTGATTTCAGGACGCCCAAGGTCTCTCTTTGTTCTGTTTCACTTGCAATGGAAGCAGCTGCTCCTTCTCTCCCTCTCTTCAGCAGCGATTTGAACAAAGACACAACAAAAGGATCCTGCACAACGGAGCTGCAGAGCACCAGCAGGGCTGGGAGCTGGACACAGGAAGGTGGTTCCAGGCTGGTTTTGTGCTCTCCTGAGTCACACCCCAGGTACCAGCTCACTCTGGAAAAGCTGCCTCAGCCACACCGGTGCATTGCGGGGGAATTCTGCAGCTCCAGCTCAGCGCTGCCAGTCCATCATCGGAGCCTTTGTGGGTTTTGTGGGGAGCAGAAAGCATTTAAAGAATTAGATCCGTGATTTGACAGCCCTTAACTGGAGACTTCACTGCAAAGGGCTCTTTCTGTCTCCAGAATACTCTTGCTGGGGCTGCCAGGAGCTTCCTACAGCTCAAATTTGTGCTTGTCCCAGTGTGGAGCAGAGACCTCCCTGAGCAGAAGGACAAGGATGGATGCATGCAGGGATGGATGGGTGCTCTCTGTCTCCAGTTCCCTTCATTCCTGGCCTATTCCCTAAATTTAGTGGCAATGCTTTGTGTGTTAACAGCACAGAATCTCTCCAGAAAATGAGAGGACATCCCAACTTGAAGAGAGAAACAGCTTTGATTGATTGCCCCTAATCCCTGGGAATGGACCACAAGGCAGCCTGGTGTCCGTGGGTTACAACAGGGCAGCCACAAACACCAGCAGAGGAATCACCTCTGAGCCTGTGCTCTGTTCTGAGCTTTTACAAGGAAAAGATGTTCCACCCCTCCACAAATTTAAAGGATTAGTACGGAGCTCTGTGAAGGTGTGACATATACTCATGGACAGGCACAAATGTGTAAAGAGCAAAAGCCACCAGTCCTGAAGTGAGAAAGCCCCATTTTAGGCCCTGAACTGTTGATATTTTAGAAACATTATTAGATAATTATGCAGTGAGAGGTTTTTATTTGCCCTGCTTTTCTTTGCTTTCCTGGGGGCTCTGGGTCCCTCTGGAACTCACTGCAGATCCTGCAGGCTCCTCTCCCCAGAGCTTCAGAAACTGCCCCACTCACTCCTGTGGATCAGATTTCATGAACAGAGCCCCCTCACTTTTGGCAGATGAATTCCAGCACTGCACATTACGGCAAATACTTGCTCACAGGTTTAATGCAAAGCAGGTTTGCAGCGCTGGGCACAGGCAGCCCTGCCTGCCTGGATCCTGCAGGAATGCTCAGCTACACCAGCAGGGAAGCCTGGAGAGCGAAAGAAAACGATGGAAATTCCCCTTAAAGAAGAGATTCCTCCCTGTAGCAATCCATTTTATGCTTTCCCTGAAAACTGTTCCACCTTCTGGGGCTGGCGCTGCCGACAGCTCCTGCTCTCCGTCTGTCCCATGTTCTATTCCGGAGGCGGCAGCAGGATCGCTGCACGCCACAAGAAAGGAGCAACATATTCCAGAGACAATTAGGAGATGACAGACCACAGCAAACTTACATGTGAGCAGCAGCAGCACGTCACCCCGACACGAGTGCTGGAGTTCAGAGCTGGAGCAGCGGGCTCTGAGAGTTGGCTTTGTCCCTTATTTGCCATCCTTCTCCTTCTGGATTTTTCCAGCGAAATATGGGGATCCTGCACCTCACTGCTCTTGTTTGGGTGTCATTATGTACTGGAGGCAGCTGTGGCCAGATGTGCGTCAGAGCAGAGCTGGGCACGGTGGGCACAGCTTCCCTGGATGGATTTTTCCTGCTCCCATCACCATTCCCAACTGGAACACGCAGGCTCGCACCGCAGACTCTGGAGCACGACTGTGTTCCGAGAAAACCCAGCAAATGCTCTCTGCAAACACCATGGCCCAGGAATTCTTTCCACTTGCATGAAAATATCTCTCAAATAATGGAAAAGTGTGTCAAACGAAGCTGTGAGGGAGAAGTGGTTTAATTAAAACAGCCACAGATGCTGGAGGCAAACTCCAAGTTCCACTCCGAGCCTCCAGTATGGGGCAGGCAGACAACAACATTTCAAGGAATTGGCCCCAAAATCAGCTGCAAGGCAAAGCTGGTGCCTGGATGGTGATGTCTGGACCAGCATCATCCAAGAGGATGCATGACCAGCATCCCAGAGAAGTTTTTGGGGTTATCATGGCCACAGTTCCACACACAGCCACATTTATTGTCACTTGTCTGTCACACCTGCTGCCCACAGCATGGGCTGGGGAAATACTGAGCTCAAAATGAAGCCTGACTTGAAATTTCTCTTCCTTTTATTTATGTTGAAATTTCTCATCATTTTATTTATGTTTAAATTTCTCGTCATTTTATTTGTGTATCTGTTCTGAGACTGCCCTATCTGATACATCCTGAATCAAAAGCAGAGGCACCAAAGCACTTGGGAGTTACTTCTCCTGAACCAGAATAAACTCAGGGACAGCAAAGCAGCCCCAGTCGTACGTGACCACGGGGAAGAACAGCAAATGTTTTGAACCCAGGGACAAAAACCGTGAGGGGAGACACAGGGACACAAAGGAACACACAACCCATCAGCATCATTTCATACTCCAGCCACACAGGATGGGTGGGAGTGAGGAAGTCAAGGTTTTCTGTACGCTGCCATGGATTTTCTGGTAGGAAAAGGGCTGTGAAGAAGGAGAGATTCCCAAGGAATTTCCAAGGGAGCCTTACCGAGGCAGGTCCTGCCGTCCGTGTGCAGGCGGAAGCCGGGCCGGCACTCGCAGTAGTAGGAGCCCAGGGTGTTCACACAGCGGTGCTGGCAGCCCCCGTTGTGGACCTGGCACTCGTCAACATCTGCAAGAAAACAAGGGAAGAGTGGAATAAACCTCAGGGGAGTGGGCAGGAGGGTGTCTGAGCTCAGGAATATTTATCCTCTGATGCCCGAGTCCGGATGTGAGGAATGAATGCAAAGGGAACAAGATTGGCCATTTTGGTATGTTTGGTCAGCCAAGCTATTTATGAAATGCCAGGGGGACACCTGCAATCAGTGAACAAGAACTGAAAGAAAACAAAGGCATCTTATTGTCACTCAGTGCAACCCATCCATCTGGTCACCTCACCAGGGTCACTTTTCCCATTGACCCCAAGATAATGGAGTCATTCATATTTTACACTTTCTTGCTCGTCAGAGGAAATCCCAAGTTTCTGGGGCAGATTTTTTCCTGTGCCATAATCAGAAATATGGGTAGAGTTGCACAGTTCCTTAATTCCTGCCATCTGTGGGTGTGCATAGGTGTGCCCAGGTGTGCACCTACACAACCTTTCAGACTGGAAAGGATCAGAGCACCCACACAAACAGCAAAGCGCCCAACCAGCCATTCCCTTCCCCATGGAGAGAAAAACTTCAGCAGCTTTGGGTCTCTTCGTGTTTCTCTTTGCACTTTCTGCACCTCCAGCTCACCCAAGCCCCTCCCAGCCAGGACGGCCCTGAGCAGAGCTGAGTTCCCATCTCGGTCCCATCCACGAGTGTTACTGAGAAGATAAAGAAACATTTCCTGAGTGAATCACGGCAGGGCGGGGACCCGGCCGTGTCCTCGCACGCCAGAGGTGCAGGAACCTGCCCAGCCCCAACCGAGCTCTGCTTCACCCACCGGCCACACAAAGGGCACAAAAAAGGAGCAACACCACCCTGGCTGAGCCAAATTTTACGTTAATTGGATTAATTGCCAAGAAAATCAGCCAGCAGCAGGGAACGGTCCGGGTCAGGGATGGAACGGGAAGCGAAGCGGGAAAGGTGACGCCTGTCTGAGTCGGTGTTTCTGAGCTGCACAGTGATAACAACACAAAGTTACTGTGTTCTCAAAGCACTTTCCTTAGCAAGGCTTAAAGCATTAAAACCTAAAGCTTAGAGATCACAAAAACCCTTCCTGTCCCAGTGATTCCCAGGGAAGCCCCAACCTTGTTTTGGGGGGTCCTGCTGCACTGGCCATGCTGGGCTCCTCCTGCAGAGCTCCCCACTGGAGCTGTGGTCTCCATCAAGCCAGAAAAATGCTCATTTCTGTAATGCCAGCCCTTTGTTTTATTCAGTGGGCTGAGTCTTTTAGGAGGTTTTTGTATTTCCTCCCTGTTTTTTCCAAGACACTTAATACTGAAAGAAAGGAAAATGAGTAGATTTTTGAGGTGAAACATAAGCTTTGAATGATGCTCTCTGAAGAGTGAGCCAAAGCCAAAGTGGCTTTTTGAGGGGAAAAATGCCACGGCATGAGTCTGAGATGCTGGTCAAAGCAACCTAATTCTGATTAAATCATTTTCCTCTGCACACACTTGGGATGCTGCAGAGCCCTGGAGCCCCTGAGGCACTCCCTACTCATCTCTGTGGGCAGGATTAGCTATTAATACACAGAACTGGCTCTATTCAGTTCAAGAACAGGAAAACTGGGGTTTGGGAAGGTTTTATGTAGCATAATAAAGTTTTTTGGTCTGAATTTAAATGACTATTCCACTGCTTCCCTTCAACTCTAATCTGAAACCATAGAGAATTTACTGTCCAAGAAAGTTAGTGATGTGTTGAGTAAACTTCTTACTTTCACCCCATTACTCATACTCAGTAATTTTACATCTCCTCTCTCCGTGTCTCCTCTTCCCCCTTTGTACTTTTCACCCTCTAAATCTCCGTGCTTCCAGAGGGCTGTCCCCATCCCAACTCCCTCCCGGCCTGGGACAGCAGCCAGTCCTTCCTCGCGCCGTGGCCGCAGAATCACCCACCTCCTTCCCTGCCACCACTCCCACGTAACCACCACGTCCCAGTGTCCCTCCTGGAGCCTCGCTGATCTCCTCTGCAGTACCAGGGAGATTTTGGGACATACCCCGCATTGTTTTGGTGTGACCAAAACAAAACTGTCCCCAGGGGCAGCGAGGGGGCAGATCCACCAGCCAACCCCGGCGGCGGCGGCATCTCCAGGCGTGCCCAAGGCTCACGAGCGAGTGAGTCAGCCAGGAATATGGACTGGGAAGCAGCTGGAGCTGCTCCCAGGGCCAGGAGGAGCAGCTCTGTGAAGGGTCACGTTGCCCCTGGTGCAGGTCCTGGCAGCAGGAGCCGGAGCCCTACGTGACACCGCGCGAGCTGCGGTTCGTGGCACGGCGGAGTTATTTTCCTCCTGGAGAGCTGACAAAATCTGGTTGAAATTAATATACCAAAGGAGAGAAAATGAGAAGCATGAAGGCTTCTCTTCAGCTGACTCTGAGGAAGCCAGAGCCGTGCCAGGACAGAGTTTGCCAAGCCCACGGGCTGCCTGCTCCGTGGGCAGTGGGTACCAGGCAAAGCCCACTGAGGCAGGAGCCCAACTCAGCAAGGGCTGGGGAGTGGGGCTTGGATCACTGCAGAGGGAAACACCCCTGCTGTGGAGGGAAACTGGAGTTCATGCCTTCTGCAAGGAGGGCCCACCCCAGCCTCTTCCCTGAGCAGGAACAATGCCTGGAACCTCAGACACCTACTTGGACTAACACAGGTAATGCTGCAATCAAACACAGGGAAGGTGAACACAAAACCAAAAAAATGGGGATGCAGTGAGGAGATGGCTCTGGCTCTGAACACACACAGGTCCTTCCAGAGGGAATACTGATTTATCTCCAAGAGCTACATGTAAGTCACAACAGCAGCTCTGCAAAGTATTAAATATTTGGTACGGAGGCAGTTTATCTCCTTGCAGGGCTGAGGAGGAGGCGATGGATCCCAGCTGGAAGCACAGGCAGGAGGAACACTGCGGAGGTTCGCTCTGTCTGGCCGAGCAGCAGTGCCAGGCTTTCATCCCTGCAGCAATTAGCCTGGATTACAGAGCAGGGCTGCGGGGAAAAGGTTAATTAAAATCCATCAAGATGAGCATGGGTGGGATTTAGTGACTTTATCTTTCCAGTACCAGTTTGCTGAAGATAATTCAGCAATTTCAAGTAGAGACTGGACAGAGAGGACCCAACAGCTGCTGGGCAGGGCAGCACAGCCATCCCACACTATGGACATAGATTAGAACAAAAAAAAGTCTGCATTACTTCATCCCTTGCATGTGTCACACAGTCCCAACATGGATAACCTGGGGAATTCGGATGCCCTGCTATTCCACACTCCCTGTGTGCAGGCAAAACAGCCATGGCAAGGTCCAACAGTGCAAGGAGGCCATGGGAGAGGAGGGCACGATGCTTCCTCTCTGCTACCCTGGAAGTTTTTTCCTTCTCGAGGCTGAGGAAGGACGGTTGGGAATGTGAGTGATTCACTGGAGGGAAGTAAAAGGCCATTTGGGGCGGTCAGAGCACCTCCACACCCTCGGCTTTCATCTCGTCCTAAACCAGGCATTGGAGAAAGCCCTAAAAGCACTTAATGAGCTGCAGGGAGTTATTGGGGCCAGCATTCCTTGGGGCCATTCTCCAGGTGGGAGATGCCCATAGCTTTCCCACGCCACCTGTGCCATTCTCAGCAGCAGATCCCAAAGGCACCTCAGGAATGGATGCATCGGCTTCACAACAACCTGAGGGAGTGAAAATCCATCAGGAGCTGCTTTGCCTCAGTCCCTGGCTTTGTCCTCAGCTCACCTTTTCCTGCCCCCGAGCACTGGGGCTGGGAGAGTCGCCCAGCTCCCACTTGTGCTCCTCTGTCTGCCTCGGGATGGGGCTGTAATTAGGAATTACTCAGCACCGAGCAGAGATGCACGCAGCAACAAGCACCTGGACTTGCTCTGGACTTGCTGCTGTTCTCACCGTTTCCAACCTTCTTTCATCACTGTTTCACCCTGTTCCCTGGGCAGGCTGTCACTCTGAGTGGAAGATATTCCCGTGCTGTGCTGTGGAGGCCAAGGGATTCCCAGACACAGACCTGGGAACGGAACCCCCGGATGGAAATGAGGGTCGCTGTTGAAGGAGCTAATGGAAAACGATCAAACAACAGCTCTGCTGCTTTCTGGCTGCTTTAGAGGTTCACAGGGAGGATATCACAGCACCAGGTCCACGTCACTGGCATGACGGATTGCGAGTCCCCAGCAGAGCACAAAGCTCCCCCTGTAAGGGCGGCTGTGTAAGAACACAACACCCAGCGCTGCCACGGGCCATTGCAGCAACACCAGGACCCAGCAGAGCCCTGGCTGTACTCACGAGGCACATCAAGGCACTCCAGGCCTCAGTGAAACCCCCACCATTACTGCACAAAGCACCTCCTCACTCTCCTGTCACACACGAAGCTGCCGGTGACGCGCACACAGCAGAGCCTTGTGCTGTGGCGGCTGTGGGGACGTGTGTGCCAGCTGGGCAGACAGGAGCTGCATGGAAAACACCACACAGACCCTAAAAATCACTCCAAGAGAATATCTGGGACTCTAAAAGTACACCAAGAGGACTTCTCTTACCTGTCAAAGAGAAGCTCAAGCAGTGAAGGAAAAATTAACCAAATTAACCAAACCCACAGCGATACCTACTTAGGATAAGCTGCAAGATGGGTGAACCTGAGAAAACCCCTCGGCTGTGCAGCCTCTGAGATACCTCACACCAAGGATGAAGCCACGCATGCACAGAGCTACCTGTCCATGGAGCTGCAAGAAGCAGAGTCGGGATCAGGATCCGATGAATTCCGTGTTAAGGGAGGGAAGGTTGGATCCAGCGCAAAGCTGGATCTCGGGAGCTTGCCTTGGAGAGTTGCTTTGAGCCAACACAGTTGGATGGAGACAGCAACCACGATCTGAGCTTGAGACAAACATCTGATCTATAAATAACAAAGTAGCGACTCGCCCCTTTTCTGAAGGTCTGGCACATCTCACAGCTATTCTGGTATCACTTTATAACCGACTGCTCAGGGCATTTATTTATTAGCATTATCTCATGATGAGATAATGCATTCCTTGATGTCTACATTACACCCAAGCTTCCCAACTCTTTAGTGACCTTCACATATTCTCTATTATTCCCTAAATCTCCACGAACTTTTCCTGCCGTGGAGGCAGCCGAGCACACAGAGAGGGAAGGGGTGGTGTGCACTGGCAGAACTCACACCTGGCTCCGTGTCCACATCTCCCACCCCACGTAAGCCACGTGCAATGGGAGCACGGAGGATTCCATCCCCTCCACCTGCTCCACGGCGAGTCTGGCCAAGCTTCCCACGCTGCGGCAGGCTGGGAATTGGCTTCCAAAAGACACTGAGGCTGAACGTCCCAGCGCAGGGAAGTGAGCCCTGACACGGCTCCTCTGCCTGCATCCCCCAGCTGTGCCCAGCTCCCGGCTCTGGCTGCTGCTGCCAGAGGATTCCCCTCGCACAAAATCCAGCCCCAAGTAACACCGAGCCCTGTCCTGTGTGAGAATGTGCTGAGCAACACCCACACAGCCCCGACAAACCCGCAGCCTCACAGAGAGAGAAAGGCACAACTTTTTCAGGACAAAACGGTATCAAATTTCACTTTTTGCCCTGGACTGGGGCGTGATCCCTTGGAGCTGAGGAAAAAACAAATCTACATACCCTGGCGTAACGCAAGCATTTGGCTTTTTAAGGAATGTGGCACAGGAGCTATCTTTAACCCAGCTGGACAGCAACATATGTGAAGAAACTCCTGCTTCTCTCTCTCCCCCATCTGCCAGAACTGACTTTTCAGAGTAAGAAATGCACATAATAATAATAATAATAATAATATAGTAAAAATAAATATAATCATACAAAGCACAGGCAGATATACAGCCAGGTCACCAGCCTGTCACTTGGGTGGCCACCAGCTTGGAATCTCCACCCGGCACCTGGGGGATCCGGGGACAAACCCCTCGAGGCAGAGCCCGGCAGGGAGCCCCAGCCCGGCTACACAGAATCCGACAAGAGTTCGGGTCTGAAGGGACCTTCCCACCTGGTCCCCCACGTACCTGGCCGCAGGTCGGGGTACCCCGCTCTCCCCAGGTAGCAGGGGTAGCAGCTCCTCCACAGGTAGCGGTAGTGCTCGCCGGAGGAGCCCGGGATGCCGCCCAGGCAGCCCAGGCACCACAGCAGCACCCAGAGCCGGCCCATGACCGCGGCACGGAGCGGGGATGGAACGGGGATGGAGCGGGGATGGAGCGGGGATGGAGCAGGGACGGAGCGGGGATGGAGCGGGGATGGAACGGGGACGGAGCGGAACAGGGCAGGGATGGAGTGGGGACAGAACGGGACGGGGCAGGGATGGAGAGGGACGGAGCGGGGATGGAGCGGGGATGGAGCGGGGACGGAGCGGGGATGGAGCGGGGACGGAGCGGAACAGGGCAGGGATGGAGTGGGGACAGAACGGGACGGGGCAGGGATGGAGCGGGGACGGAGCGGGACCCGGCAGGGACGGGGCGCCGACACAAGGCGGGCGCAGCGGGACGGAGCGGAGGGATGCGCGGGGCGGTGCGGAGCGGCTCAGCCGTGGGGGCGGTCCCGCTCCGCCCCCCGCAGGTATCGCCGGGCCCGGGAGCGCCCCGGACCCCCCCGGCACGGGCAGGAGCTCTCCCGGCGCCGTGCTCGGGCGCTGCCGGGATGCTGGCGGGGCTGGCGGACGGACAGACAGACAGCCCCGGAGCCCAACGCGACCCTCCCGAGGCGAGGCACCCACGGTGGCATCCGGCCCCCGGGGCTCGGGCTGGTTCTCCACCGCGAAATAAACCCTGATTTGCCCCAAACCAGGCTGAGGAGGGATGAACGCGCGCAGGGGTGATCAGGCTCTCCCCCTTGGAGCGCCAGGCTGGTGTGGGGGACTCCGGGGTTACACCAAACCGGGGGGTTTTCACTTGGGAAGTGCCTCATTACCATCACGCCTCCCCAAAACAAGCCCAGCTGCTGAAACAGCACCCAACACCAAACCTGGGCTGGGCTGTTCTTAAAATAACGACAAAAAGTAAACCTTAATCACTGAATTTAAGCTGAAATGAGGAACAGCCACCGCGACTGCTCCAAAGAAAACCATAATGCTCATTCCCGTTTCCTGCAAGACGGAGCCTAGAATTTTATTTTACCTTTTTCATTAAACAAGAAGTAGGAATAGCTTATTGGATTTTCCAGAGGCAAGCTCAAAAGCCTCATTTAACTTTCTGGAATGTTTTGTAACAATGTGCTCACAGGGCTGAGCTGGGGGAAGCAGGCCCTGCTACTTTGAGACGTTTTCACAGTATTATTTGGCCATAGTAAAATTCCAAATTAAAACTTGTGGTTTAGGCTGCAATGAATAGCATTCCACAAAAAAATTTTGAAACAAGCTGAATCCAGGAAGAAAATAGGGATTTCATGCTATTGCTGCAGCCATTTCCAAAGGAAGGTGGACTCCAGTCACAAGTCCCCTTTGCTGCTTGTTCCAAGAGCAGCTTCCTAACATTTCAGGGACCACTTCAGCTCATCTTAATATTTACACAAGGCAACAGCCCACATGCTTCTCGTTAATATTTTGACTTTAACAAAAATAACAGACAAATTTTCGGGTCAGTTACTTTGTGGAACAAAAAAAAAAAAGTGACCTCTCTGAAGGATGCTGTGAACGTTTGGAAGTGGTCTGGAAAAGTCCAGCCCGATGTGCTGCATCCTGCACACACACCTTCCTCAAGCTGCCTGGTAGGTCCACCAGAGTCCCCAGGGAGATGCTCAGCACTGAGGGAGGGACAGGAGGAGGGGAAGTGTCAGAGCAGTCACTGAGAGCCACCAGAAATTCTGCCTGCGCTCCCCATGTCCCACAGTGAAGCCCCTGCCCTGTTGTGCTGCCTTCCAACAGCCCTCGCTGTGCACAGACACGCTGCCACCCTGCCAGGAGCCACTTTAAATCTATCAAATACCTCACCCATTCCAAAACACCCCGCGGCAAGACATGGATTGTCCTTGCTGGCCCAGACCAGATCCTGGGAACGCTGCCTCAGACCCGAGGCACTGCCATGGGGAGCGCTGACACCGCTCCTGCAAACGTCTCTTGAGGTGCTGACAAGCAGAAATAAACGTTGCCACAGAGCTGTGAAAAACGAGTTAGGCCGACTTCCTCCGTTCCAAAATGTTACCAGGACTTGTCTATCTTAAATTGTCCTTGCCTGGAGTGCAGATGGGCCACAGTGAGCAGCTCCTCAAGGGACCCCCTGACTCCTCAGGCACCCACCAAAGGGAGCTTTCCACTGGCTTCACGATCTGGGGATTCCTCCTGCCTGGGCACATGCAGCTCCCAAAAAAGAGCTCCTCAGCCCACAAAACAAGTGTGACTTCTGTGACAAACCGGCTCAATCCCCTGGTTTCTTAGACTGTGACAAAAACCTCACCATGGTGAGAGGCTCGGGCTCCTCCAGACAGCTCAGAGGTACAGCACAGGCATCAAAAGCACATGGGGCTCGAACACAAACTGAGCCCTGCTTATGTAATAAGTTATGCTTGGCCAGGTCAGAGCCAGCTCCAGCTTCCTCATCACCTAATTTACTTCAGCTGATTAAGTACCAGGAGTTGTTTGGAGTATGGCAACACATCAGGATTGGCAGCAGGTCATTCCTGGTGCCTGGGGAACGAGCCAGGAGAGCACCAACATCCTTTAACAGGGACCCGAGATGGGCTGAACCCCTGACTCTCACGGAATTTCATTCAGATTCAGTCTTAAAATCCTTGTAAGGACCCAAA
Organism: Corvus cornix cornix; assembly: GCF_000738735.6. Lineage (NCBI taxonomy): Eukaryota > Metazoa > Chordata > Aves > Passeriformes > Corvidae > Corvus > Corvus cornix. The sequence continues at coordinate 3,424,286 of NC_046350.1, read as the reverse complement.
CAAATCACAGCTGGTGATGTGGTGCTCCACAGAGTTAATTCAAATCCCAGAGTTAATTCATCCCTGCACAGACACAGTCAGCCTGCTCAGGTAAACGGGAGGGCTGGAATGTTCATCCTAAACCAACCCAAACCCTGAACCACGTTTCTTCTGACATTTGGAAAAAAGGACTCCAGATAAAAGGAAATGGCCAAATAGAGACTGGGAAAGCAGAAATATGCAGGAGGTGGAACATGGAAGAGGCGAGGAAAGGAACAAGCTGAAGGATGAGGTCCGTGATTTGGGGCCTGCATGTCCTGGGCTGCATGCTCAAATATATTCCAGACAGGTTTTTGAACTTCTCTATGTGTAACATTAGCTGGGAATTAAACTGAGACGCCCATGTGCTCAATCAGGTTTCTTACACACAATCCAGCTAAAATGTGAATTTTCATTTACTTTTGGAGCTAATGCCCTCGTCCTACGAAGGCCGTGAAAAGTACAAATATACTTCTCTATGTCAAGTGGTGCTTAGAGGGATAAAATAAACAAAAGCTTGTGAGAATTGTGGTTTAGGGGTTGGTTTATGATATTTTTTGAGAGCTCTCCACTGCGTCGCTCCAACACGCCTGCTGCTGGGGCAGAGCCCAGGGCACATCAACACCTGAGCTCCCCTAGAACCTGCCATGCCTCAAAAACCATTGTAACAAAGCAAACCTGTTTGTTTCCTGTAAAAACCCCAACACGTGGTGTCCCCAAAGCACTCTGCAGACAGCTCTTCCACTGGAGATTAGATTAGAAATACAGACCATGTCCACAGCCGTGGCTCCTGCTGGCACTGAATCCAGGGGCAACTGGGCATCCCTTTGGATGCAGCCATGGGGGACCCCAAGCCCCAGCCCAGCTCTGTCCTCCCCCAGCTGCTTTACTTCCCTCATTGCTGCTCACCTGGAAAACAGCAGCAGAAAAAAGGTGTGAAGTGTTTTGTTTGGGGCACAGACCAAATATGGAGGAGTTTCTCCCAAACTTGTTATATTTGTTATTCTTCTGAGAGCGTTTCCTTCCTCCCTGCGGAGCGAACCAGCACCTCATCAGCTGTGCACTATTGACACGCGTAAAAGAGAATCATTTTGGCAGTTCTCTGCCACTCTGGATCGCTAATTCCAAGCTTGTAAATAAAGATGGGATCTGGTGCCACTGGGGGGACTTGGTGCCAGCACTCAGGGAGGCTCTCAGACCGATCCCCGACGGGCACAGCACTGACTGGCTCCTCTCCTGGTGGCTCGAGCAAAGCAGCCCAACACTGGATAAATAAATCCCTGCTAACTGTAATCCCTCTGGCTCAGAGGGGAAAACACTGGAGAGCCAAAGGCTGCTGCTGCCAGGCTGTTCCAGGGCAGGAATCACTCCACAAGGTGCCAGGCGAGGGCTGACCAGCAGTGCACACCCACATGGACATGGAGCCCAACCCTGTGCCGTGGGCACCAGCTGAGGGGTCCTGTGGCTCACAGGGTGTCACATGTGGCCACCTCAGCACTCCTGACAAGCCTGCTGAGCTCCCACAGCCAAACACAGCCAGAGTTTCTTGCCTTTCTTTGCAGGGCTCACATTCACGCTCCATTTGAGGTCCCAGACTTCAGCCAACCAAGCACAACCCCAGCGTGAAAGGAACTCCTGGGTCTGCCCTGTGCTGCTGCAATGGTTCCCCACCCACTGCCCGTGTTCCTGCTGAGAGTGAATCAACACAATTTAGGCAATTCTGGGCAGGAAAAGCAGCACACGGAGCTACAACATCCTTCTCCTTCTGACCAGAGGTCAGGTTGGGAAGCCCTTGAGTGGCTGAGATGAAGTTTGTTCCTTCAAAATGTCCCCTACCTTAGCAGCACATGCTGGTCCCCGGTATTTTCCTGCCTCTCCACACAAAGCTGATGCTGTTGCAGAGCAGTTTGTTTAGCAGACACATCAGAGGGAACTCTGAAAGCCCAGCTTGATGTCACTCCGAGCCAGGAACGAAATCCCAAGGATGAAGCCTTTTAACTGCCGACCTCTGAACCCACAGCTCCTTTTCTTGGGCCGCCCTCGGGAGAGGTGCGAGCTCCAAACCCTCCCAGCCAACGCAGGGCTCCAGATATCTGACCCTGTGGTTTGGAGCTCAGGCAGCTTTATTCAGGACTTTATTCAGCTCCATCAGGACTCTGACCAAGACAAGCTGAATATTTTTGCAAACTGTAAACATTAATCAGTGCCTTTTGTCTTCCCAAATTCTCCCCGTCTGCACAAACACGGATCCAACCTCGTCCACCCCTGAAAACATGTGAGAGCATGTGGGGAGTTTGGAAAGAGCTTCTTATCTGATGTAAAAAACCAAATTAATGTAAAAAGTGGTGAGGACAGCAGGATCCCCCATGACACAGTAGTGGGTTTGTTGGAGAAGTGCAGCCATGGGGGAATAACTCAACACCCGCTTTGCTGGGGTGAAAAGATTTACACTTGAGCAAAGCAGGAGTGAGGCAGCCCAGTGCAAACTCTTCTCTCACTTAATTTAGGGCTTAATCTTCCCTGAGTGTTCTTTTTTGTCATGATGAGACCTGCAGACAGAGCAAATCCACACAGGATGGATGAGGGGCTCCAGGAGGACGATGGCACTCAAAGCACACACTGCCCCCCTGACACAGAGTCAGAGGCAACGCGGGAGAGACGGAGCAAAGAGCTATGAATTATTCCAAGAATACGTGCAAGGTGATTCACACTGTGCCCCCTAAAAGTAGAAGAAATATAGAAGAAAAAATGGAAAAGAAAAAATAATAAAAAAAAAAGGATTGCTTGTTTCCACCAAAATCCTGAACCTCTTAATCACCAGAGAAGCTAATCCTCATCAGGGGAATTCTGGGGAAACTGGAAATATTTTCGCTTGGCTAAGATAAGGGCAGAGCTGTTTATTTCACACATCTCTGCAGTGGTACAGAGCCAGGAAATAGTTTTCAGTTATTTTCAACAAAACAAGACAAATGTACCAAATTGGCAAGAAAGTGACATTTTTCTGTGGAATTCTTTAATGTCCGAACCGATATCCACAGAAACAGCTCTTTCCCTGTTCGTCAGCAATCTTTGTTAATTATTTGAATACTTTTGGCCTTCTGCTAAGCAAACCAGTGCCGAAAATATGCAAGAACTCTGCCACAAAGCCATGACCATCCAAAGCAGCCCCCAGCGTGCCCTGGGCAGGTGTTTCAATGTCACTCCAGGGAATCCGGGGGTTCAGGGTTCTGCTCTGCAGGAGCCTGGTGAAGGTGCTTTCCCTGACCTGTCAGTGAATCCTGGAGCTGTGATTTGATCCAAAAACTGTAATCTTGTTCTTGGCTCTGATGAGCAAAGCGCTTTTTGCATTTCTCCAACTCGGAGCCGAAGCAGCAGCGCTCACGCAGATGGAAGCGCCGGGAAGATCCCACCCGGAGCGTGGCAGGGCAGATTGCAGCTGGGGGAGCCCAAAAGGCCACCTGGAGCACAGCTGGCACTGGGCACTGCACTCTCACAACCCCACTGAGGATTCCCACTCACAAACACTGAGGCTTCTCTTCCACTCCATTTTGGGAGGAGATTTAAGGCGGAACAGGGAACAGCGACGCAGACTGGGAAGGACAAAGCTCATCCCTTTTGAAGCAATAAAATACCAGGCACGGCCGTGATTCCTACCTGGATCACCATGGCCACTGGCCCTGCCTGTGCTGGAGATGCTGCACAAAACCAAACCCCACTGCTTTTGCTGCAGCTCTTTTTCCCATTCTGAATTTCCAGTGCCAATAGGAAAAAGCAACATTAACAGGTACAAAACGCTCCCCCTTCTCCCATGCCCAAACACTCAACGTGTCACTGCCCAGAAGATTCCTGTCCTGGAGGGACTCACGTGGTTAACAACACACCTGTTATCCCAGCTCTCTGGCTCACCCTCTAACAGCCCTCTTGTTCATGAAAATGAGAAGACAAAGCTTCTCTGCATTATAAACCTGTTCTTTTAGAAGTTTCACATTCTCGTCTTAGAACTATCAATCCTTTCCACTAAAACTCTGTCAAATAAATACACACAAGTACCCTGGATAGCATCAATCCACAGAAAACTCAACTAAAAGGTGGAAAAATACAAAATAGCCACCTCGTACACATTTTCTGCTGATTTTTGTAACTCAAGTCGAGAATGAGACACCCCACCCAAACCAGAGATCTCCCTTCCCCTCAGCACGATGTGGGCCAGACCTTGAAGGCACAGAGAGCACTTTTCTCAAATTACCTTTTATTAGCGTGAGGGACTAATCAGCAGCTGGAAGGGAGGAATCACCACCCCCTTGTTACCGGATCCCTCCCTCCCTCCCTCCTCAGCGGCTTCCCCGGACTCCACTGGGGAGCTGAAGGAGCTCAAACCCGGGCTGCTCCCCTGAAGCATCCTCCATCCTCCCCAAAATCCCCCCTGGAGTCCGTGCACCAGCACTGGAGATGCTCTCCACCCCTGCATCACTGTTAGACCATTCCATTATTTTCGGATGCAGATCAAAATCACCTCAAGATTAGGAAATTCCAAGTTTCAGCTGGACGTGTGGAATATAACGGGCGGTTTCAAAAAGATTTATCAGTTGCTGGCAAATTTTTGACATTTGGCACCGAGCAAAGCACTTCAAAAATGTTTCTGTGCTTAAGAGTTGCTTTTTTTTTGCTCCGTAAAGCAGCATTTCCTTCTTGCAAGAGAGTAGAAAAATGAAGACAAATAGGGATTGAAGGCATTTGGGCTGGATGGAAGAAGAATGGGCTGCAGCTGTGCCAGGAACGCGCTTCAGCCACGCCGTACTCTGGGTTTCCTTCTGCTACTGCAGATAAATCTTGGTGTTCCCTTGCTCACCCAGAGCCAGCCCCACTCCCATCGCTCCCAGATCTCTGCTGCCTCCCAGGCCAGCTGCAGAGGGAATCCTTTGACAATCCGTGGGGATGGGAACGTGGCAGGGACACGGATGGTGACGGGAAGGTCCTTGCAGAGCCATCCCCGGCAGTGACGCTTTTATCCAGCATAAACCAGCCCCCAGATCAGCCCTGCGGTAACAGCAGTAAAAGGTGTCTGCGGGCAGCACACAAACCTGTCAAGTCATGAAGAATTAAATGTATTTCCAGCCAAGAACAGAGCTGGAGAAGGACAGCCATCAAAACAAGGCTGATGTGATCAAAGAACCCCAGCATTTAATTCCCTCAGCCTCTTCTAATGCGCTCCTGTCTGGGCTCAGAGCGCCCTGGCTGCTCGAAAACACCAGACCGTGCAAGTTTTGTTTTACTTTTCAGAAATCCTAAGACCTGCTAGAGCTTAATGAAATCCCCAAGGGTTTATATTTGCTTAATCCCCTCTCTGCAGCAACCTGCCAGCATTTGGAGACAGCGGCTCCTTCCAAGGGCTCCAGGCAGGGCAGGGCCCAGGCAGGGCAGGGTCCAGGAAGGGAGCTGCAAGAGGTGCCCAGCACTCTGGGTAGTTTGCACTCTGCAGGTCTTAAAAAGAGGGATTCTGTAAATGCATAAATTCTAATTACATTTTCAGGCGGCACAAGTGCCTAAATGCAGGATCTGTTTGAGGGGAGGTGTGTGGATGCAGAAGAAGCCCAGCATACCTGAAGTATTATTATTATTACTAGTAGTATTATTATTGTTTTTGTTATTATGATGAGGTTTAACTGCAGCTTTCATATAAAATTCCCTTTAATCTTTCAAACAGACCCAGTCCCAGCAGGTTCCCCGTAAGCCCTGAGTTTCTCCAGCAGATACAGCCAGAGCCGGAATGATCCTTGCCTCCACATTTTGTCAAAATAAGCTTTGTGGTTGGGCTCTGCAAACACTCCTGCAGCTCCCTAGAGCTTGTATTTATCAAAGCATTATGGAACTTCCTTCCTCCGTGACCGAAACACGCGATCCATAAATAAAACGAGGAGTGCTCCTCATCCCCCAGCTCACCACAGGCTCGGCATCACCGCTGGCTGGGGGTGAGGATTTTCCTCTCATGATTTTAGGGCTGTTTGGCCATCCTGAGTTCTGGGAGCTTTGGACAAACTCTGCAGTTCAAATCCGACCTGAGGGACTGATGCTGGCTTGGACTGGACACGGCACAGATGACTCGGGTGCAGCTGCTGTGTCCAGATCACTCCTATCACCCAGAAATGTAACTTTTCAGGTGATTTCTCAAAACAAAACAAGCCAGAATTCAGGAATGCTACCGAGCCACCTCGATCCTCAGCAGTGAGGGGCTGGTTTTTCTTGTGCTCATGTGTTTGTCGTGGTGAGACACCAAAGGACTCGTGCAGCAACTGGAGCAGGCACAGAGCACTGTCCACTCCTCCTGGAGATGCCCCACAGACCCTTGAAACCAAGTATGGGTCGCCTCAAATCACCCCACAGGCTCCACCAATACTTGATTTCCAAGGTCACACGCAGTGGATGTCGAGGAGCTCCTGGAAAGCGTCTTAGTTTTATTCAAAGTGCCGTGTAAACATAAATAAATCCAATATGAATCTTCCTCCATGATTTCTGTCAAAACTCTGTTTCAAATAATCTGCTTGTGAAACACCTACGTTTGCTTTTTGTTTTCAAGGAAGAGCTAGGAACGGGAAAGAGAACATCACGCTGAACTTTCACCCATATAGCACTTTTTTTTCCCAGATAATCCGTGCTCATTTAACCCCATCCCACTCCTCCAGCCTCGCACCTGTGCAAGATTTGTTTCAAAAATATTCTGAGTCCAAATCCCTCCCAAGGAAGGGGGACTCAGCATCATTCCCTCCCTGGGGCACGGTGCTGGTCTGTGCACCAACATCCTGTTCCTGTGAGCCGACAGGCTCTGTTTTGGAGGATTTACAGGTAAACCTGGCTTAATCTGGAGGTTCAGAGCCTCAGGACCCCGCCTGAAGGCGGTACCCATCCTGCAGCGACCTGGCTGCTGTGCCCCGGCATTCACCAGCTCCCCCCGCGTGACTTCTGCAAGGAGAGGCTTGAAATGAAGTCCTGGTAGCCGTAGGTATTCCTGCTCTTTATGAGAATTCCCAAGTCGTTTGAAGGAAAGCAGAATCCAAGCACATCTGGTGTTTTATTTATGGAAGTTACACACTCCCGCATGAAAGCAGCCGTCCGCTTTTAACCTGGTAACAAACCCCCACTTCTCCCTCTCTGCCCTCGGGCTAAGAGCCATTAATATTCATGGCCATTGTCGGTGATTTTACAGCTCCAGTAAAAAAGGCCTGAAGGAAGCTGAAATGCCAGAGGCCCCAGTTTGGAAGCATCTGGCTTTCCCTTGAACAACTTCCCAGCTTTCCCAGAAAGTGACAGCCACCTCCCCAGCTCCAGAGCACACACCTCGGCCGGGGTCCGCGACTCAGGGCAGGGAACTCGACAGAAAAAGGAATGTCTGAGCATTATCCTGGTGACCCTGAAGGTGAGAGCTCTCCAGAGCACACAAAGCATCTCAACCATCTGCGTGCTCACAATTCCTGGGAAGGAGGACCAGGGTCCAAACTTCAGTGCCGATGTGCCAACCTCGGCCCCGTCCCAGCAGGTTCCTCACCTTGGACACAGCAAGCAGATTAGATTCATTCCCGGTATCCAGGGAAAGCCACCTTGCTGCTGGGACTTTTCCTTTAGCAATCCTATGAAGGCAGATTTTTAATGAAATATTCTCTATAAATATAAGGAACATACCCCAAGATCATCTGGGAGACCAAAACCAAGTGTTAAACCCAAGATTACAAAAAAGTCATGGCTCCCGAGCTCACAGCACGCAGCTGGAGCCAGCGAAGTCTGGAGGCTGCCCTTCCAAATTCCAGATTAATTTCTTTAAAAGGATGGTCCTGAAGTAAATAAAACATGGGGAAATCTGTTTTTCCAACAGAATATGCACTTAGATCTGCAGTGTTAACTACACACACGTATAGGTAACTCATATCTGCAATGGGATTTTAAAAAAAACCCTCAATAATCTTTTAAAAAGCTTTTTTTCCCTGGGTTTGTTGTTTGGTTTGTTTGGTTGGTTTTGGTTTTTTGTTTTTTTTTTTTTTTTTTTTTTGAGGGAAGTAACTTTTCATAAGACAAAAAACCAAACAAAAGTTTCTGCATTTTGTTTGACCAAAAAAAAAAAAAAAAGATAACTACTAGAGCCCCTAAAAGTGGTTAAAACTGGGATAAAACGGTTTTTCTCTCATTCCAAAGGGATAACTCTGCTGCTCTTGGATGGCAGACAGGCACTGCAAAGAGAGCAGCTGCAGGGACGGATCGGAGCGGAGCAGAGCACAGCAGAGATGCTCTACCCCCTCCCTCTGGCCGAGAGGACACCGCACAGACTCTGGCTGCTCCACGCTCTTGGAGAAGCTTTGGGTAATTATTCCCGAAAAATGAGGCTGCTGTAGGTGGTTTTCCTGAAACCAGCTGTACTGGGGAAAAGGCTGCGGTGTCCTGGGGATTTCACCCTTTACAAACTCATCAGTATTCCCCCAGGAACAAGCCCTCCTGATAACCTTGGGGAAATCAGAGAATCTGCCTAATGCAGCGCTAAAAGGCAAGGAGCGAAGCACAGGACTGGCAGGACGCTGCGGGTCCTGCGGGCACTTCTGCGTGGCTGAATTTGGGATGAAAGAGGAGCCTGTCCGTTGTTTCTCTGAAATTGTGCCAGGGGGATGAGCCGGAGCCGGGCTGCACAATCCCCCCAGTGTTGGGGCTCTGCTGAAGTTTGCCAGCACACAGGGATTACACACAAAATCCAGGCTCGGTGGGGCTTTGGTTTCTTTGTTGTTTTCCTTCTTCCTTTTTGTGTTGTTTCCCCTCTCTCCAGCTCAGCACACTCTGGGATTTGGCACCGGGGTATTTCAATCCCTGTCTCCCCATGGTACCTCCAGGAGATCTGCCAGCAGGGGTGGCAAAGCCAAGTTGCAAGACATGAAGGTGTAACCAGAGTTGTGAACAAGAGAAACTGTAAGGATATATTTTAGATTTTCCCATATCTCCAGATTTCCTCTCCAGATTCTCCTCCTTATTAATCTAATACTCTGTAAAGTCAACGTCTTTCTATGGATTTTACCAAATGCTGAGACAAGCCCAGCCTGGCTCCTCCTGACCTACAATAACAGAGACATAATAAAACAGCCATGACAGACAGCACCTCCAGGAAATCTCTTTTTTTGGGAATAAAAGGAGCCTGTGCCTGCTGGGAGCTGCGGGGTCTGCAGGGAGAAGATTATCTGTCACAGCTCTGCAGCTTCCTGCGGTGCTCAGATAACGCTGACTCTGTGCCACGGGCACTGCTTCCCACAGGCTTTTTCCTTCGCCCCTTATTTCTTCCTAACTTCCCATCCAAACTGATGTCATCTGTCATCTTTGGGTAATCTTTCAAACACTGCTGATGTGTCTGGTGCTTTCTAGTTTTTTGTTTATCACGGTCTTGAAGCTGGCAGGAGGGTGCAGCCAGGTGGGGTCAGGCTCTGCTCGCAGGGAACAGGGACAGGAGGAGAGGGAACAGCCTCAAGCTGTGCCAGGGGAGGCTCAGGGTGGACAGCAGCAGGAATTTCTCCATGGAAAGGGTGCTCAGGCCTTGGCAGGGCCTGCCCAGGGAGGTTTGGAGTCCCCATCCCTGGAGATGCCCAAGGAAGGGCTGGAGGTGGCACTCAGGGCTCTGGGCTGGGGACAAGGTGAAGATTGGGCACAGCTTGGACTGGATGATCCTGGGGGTCTTTTCCAACATTACTGATCCTGTGATTCTGTGATGTTTTCCTCATACATGACCAGGGCTGTACCTGCTGTGGCAGGAAGGGCAGCATGAAGCACTTCTGGGATGATTTCTAAGACATGTGGATGTAGGAAAACACAACACCACACGTGGAGAGATCCCACATGCACAAGCACACTCACATACGTGCCCTGTCTGGATTCTGGGGAGTCCCAGGAGAGATGGAGAAGGGACCACAGGCTCACTTTATCACAGTGGCATCATTCCCACACATAGCAGCATGTGCAATCTGACACCCCCTCTTTAGTGCGAGCCAGCCTCCCCAGAGCGATTGCATTATCAGTCTTGGCTCCCGCTAAACTCCTCATAAATATAAATATGTCAGATTGCCAAATAAGGTTTAATCAATACCACAGTCAGGGCTTTCAATCCTCATGAACTTAAAAGTTGCATAAGAAAGTTGCCTGTAAACTTTGCAGGTCTTTTGGAACTCGACTCCTTGACGTGGCGTGAAAAGTTGTGAAGGGTTTTATCTGCCCTTTAAGGTATTTATTTTTTAAAGAAGAGGAAAATTGAGCTCAAGTATTCAAGTGGTTTGGTTCGGATAAACACATTTCTGCTCATCGCTTTCCCAGCTGCCTCTTCCAAGGCGAGGTAACCATCCTTCCAGGGGAAACTGCCACTGGGGAATCTTCCCAACCTAAAGGAGACTCAAAGTAACATCTGTCACCTCTTCATCTGCATCCATCCCACTGGAATGTGCGTGCCAGGTCAGGGCGAGGTGCTGCGTCAGGCTGTGCAAATGTTCTGGGGGGAACATCCACAAGAGAGGCCAGTTTACACGGACCTCAGAGTACTCCCATACCTGTGCCAGGTGTCTTCCACACAGCTTCTGTTAAGGGCCAAGCCAAGTATGTCCATCAAATGTCCCCTCTCCACTCAGATCATACATTTTTCCCTATGGATGTCACATCTTTTGCTGTTTCCTCAGCTCCTTGCCCAATATGAGCCTCAGCCACTCACCAGAGACATCCTCCTCCTGCCCACTCCTACATCCCACCACTGGTTTCTACCTGCTGCCATGCCCATTTTGTTGAGAGTTTGGGCAAATTCCTGCTTGGCCCTCCCAAAGTTCCTCAGGAGCTGAAGTAACGGGACAGGTAATGACATCCAGACGAGCTGCTCCTCTCCCCAGGTCACCCTCAGGCTCCCAGAGCTGCTCCCGTGGAGCCAGAGGCAGCAGCCTGGCTCGGCTTAGCGAGGGTAACCTGAGACACTCCACTCCTGCCATAAAACCCTGTGGACTATAAATATCTCCCCATAGTGCAGAGAATTCTTTTTTGACACATTATATAATGGATGCAATAAAAAATATACTGTGCCTGGCAGCCTTTCCAAGGCTTTCCAAGGCTTCCCTTCAGGAGCTCAGAGCGCCGGCTGGGCTTTGATGATTTTTTTCCACTGTATGGCCAAAACTGTATTTAATGGGAAGACGGGAAGATGACTCTCCTGGGAAAGAACCTGTATTCCTCTTCTAGAGAAGGTGAAGAGACTTCCTTCAAAGTTTCCAACCCTTTGAAGCGACTTCAGCTCTGTGAGATCACAGAGGCTTTGCCAAAGCTGAGCATAGGGAGGTTTGAGTGTCTCCAGCAGGTTTGTCCCATTTTTAGCTGTTCCTCACAGCAAAATCTGTGCCAGGGGGAAGCTCTGTGCTCACCAGGGAGCTGGTGACCTTCAGTGCTGCGTCCCCATGGCAGGTGGGTTCTGAATGGACATCAGTGACCAAGACTTGCTGCCAGCATAGCAGTGAGAAAAGCACGGAGCTTCCTTCTCACCACTTATGAAGCCAGAGAGATTCACACAGAATCAAGGGGGAAAATTTAGCAAGATCTAGTTGGAGGGTTCAGAAGAAACGCTGTAGCACCAGGCTGAGCTGTCAAGGGTTCAGACAGGGACTGGGGGAGTGGATGGCTCTGAGCACCACACAGCCCCAGGCAGCAGGTCTGGGCTCCAGGCACATCCCAGCCTGGCTGTGCTGCTTCCCACAGCCAAGGCCCATAACCTGCCATTCCCATTTCTCCAGCTAAACATCAAAAGTCTCTCCCACCTCAGGAGTCCCTCTAGCTGTGATTCCTAACACAAGGAGCCTGTCAGTGCCCATCTCTGCACCTCACTGGGGACACCAGGCTTGACACCATTTTCCAGGAGCAGCAATGACAAAGGATAAAGCTCTGCTACCAGAGTGCGAAATGAGAGCTACAGTCAGTGTGACATCCAGATGTTCCAGCTATCAGGTTTAACCTCACTCATCTCAATAGGAAGCTCCAAAAGCCACACTCTTTATTCCAAAAGGAATCTTAAACCAGTACCTTTCAAATTGCTGGAGCTTTGCTGCTCCTTCCAGCCAGCTCCCAGATTTTGGCCGGAACAGAGCCAGAAGCTGAAATGCCACAAAGAAGACGATGACCTCATGCAGAAGGGCTGTAAGGAGGGGTCAGCTCTGCCCCTCTGCGTGTGCCCAGTCTTTCGAGGCACTTGGCAGCGTTTGGGGTGTCTGTGACACCCAGGCAATGCCCACCTCTCCCTTGAGGCCGCTCGCTCGGCTGCCAGCTCACAACGGACAGCCCGTGTCTTACACCGAAAAACTGCCACATCCCTGGGAAAAAAGAGTCTTCTCCAAGTCTCTTTGTCTCCATATAATTAAGCTCAATACAACAAAGCATCCAAGTGGGGGAGAGCGTTTTGGAAGGTTCTCAAGAGGCCCGGTCGCATTTAGAGCACCAGGAAGGTCTGTGTAAAACTATTGATCACCAATCTTGTTATTATATAACCCCACAAATATTGCCCCTCGTGTTCCCAGATGCATAGTTGGTGTCAAGAGTAAGAACCTTGCAAAATAAATGGAAAAAGTTACACTAGCAAATGGCTTGTTTATGCCATAATTGGTATTAGGCAATTAATGGTGGGATGAAACATCACAGTGCTGCTGAAAACAAAAAGCAATGCTGGGTAAAGAGCATTTAATGAGCACGTTTTATGTCGTCCTCAGCAAGTTTACTGCCAAGCCACAAAAGACATTTATACACACTCCCTTTTGTCTCTAATGAAAGGGTCAGGGCTATTTGCTTCTGGGGAGATTCATGAGTTTTAAAAAAAAAAAAAAAAAGCATAAATGTAATGTTTTAAACTGGAAATTCACCCCCTCGAAGGAGCAGTTGTTTAAGGTGGGAGAGGTTTGCTGGGCAGGGTCAGTCCCAGCACAACCAGGTGCAGATCAAACACCTCCCCACAGAAGGATGGGGCTCAGTGACAGCCAGCCACAGGGACCTATTGTACAGCTCCAACAGCCAGAAACGCCAAATATCTGACATTCCAAAATCTCCACTATTAATGAGGTGAGATCCTGAGCAACTGGGGGAAAAGGAGACTGAAATAATGTCTTCTTTTGCCAGGAGTCACTATTCTGCTGTGCAATCCAGGGCAGGTTCCCAGCCTGTATGGAGGGGGATAATGCCGAAATCATTTTAAACCAGAAAAATTACCTGGTCTGCTGCGTCCCAAAACTCATTTTCTACATCTGTTTCTCCCACGCATTTCAAGCACCGTCACTCCCCGCTGAGTATTGGGAATGGTCAAAGCCAATCCTGCACTTCCAACCACAGAATGTGCCAGGATGGTGGCATGGAAGGGACAGGTACCTCCAAACACTTTCCTTAGAAGAGATCCAGGTCCTTTTTCCTCTCTTCTCCTGCACCTCTGCCCTAGGAGCCCATGGAATACTCTCACCTTCCTCCTTCTCAGCCAGACACAGCCCCGAGGCAGGGCCAGCACAGAGCCAGGTGGGAAGAGCCACAGGAAGTGCTCAGGAAAGGGAATTGCTGTCCTTGTTTTCCTTATAATGAACCTTTCTTCTAGGTTTGAAAAAAAAAAAAAACAAAAAAGACCTTTCAAGCCATTTCAAGGAGGGAGCTTGCTGAAGTGTTCTGTCTGGGAGATACAGGCAGGAAGGAATGAGCTTCCAAGGGCCTGGAAAACAGCGCATTCACAGAACTCAACAAGTGCCCTACAGCGAGGTATCAAACACACGGAACGTCACAGAAACCTCAGATTCCTGCTGATGAAAAGCCTGGGTAAAGTGTGAAAACATTTTCCTAATCAATTTAGCCCTAACTGTACCATGAGCGCTCTGTATTCCTATTTTATAACCATTTCTTCAGTTTAAAAACACACATTTTTCAGGAGCATATCCTGTTGCACCAGAAACCACAAAGTGAAAAGCCACGTCTTCTTCTCACATAAGTACAAAACCATCTCCAGCATTCTTCCAGTTAAATCCTTGGAGTTTTCTAGGGATTCGTTTTGCAAGTTACATGCAAAATGTAATGTTCTGGGCAAATCCTAATGGAGCTCCTGAAAAAATACAAATCAACACCCAATGCCTGACTTTGCCACACGTGACTGGTTTGGGCTGCACAGCTCCGCGACTTACCAGCTAAAGAGCAGCTTGAGACGGCAGGAAATAGTGGGAATTCAAGCTTCTCCTGCTGAAAACAGCAGAGGAAGCGGTGGACAATTTGCAGCTGGTAAGGAGAGGTATCCTCTAATGACACACATCTGGCAGCCATCGCCTCCGCATCGGCGGGGCTGAAATCCAACACCCCTCACCCAACACAGTGGCACGCCAAGGAAAGGCACAGTATCCCCGGATCCTCTCTAACTGCTCAGAACCCTCCTGCCCCTTTCTCCACTCAACCCAGTGAGGGCAGCCCAGCCCCCGCCGGCCGCTGCCTTTCTCTCACCAGGCTCGGTTAGTTTGGCCCTTTGATCTCTGACAGTCAGGTCAGGACCATGAATCACAGAACTGACTCCCATTATCCGTGATTCGAAACAGCTCCTGGTGAGCAGAGCTGGGTTGGACCTCTGGGAATGGTCTAGCCAGTCTTTAAGCAAGCCACATCAAACTCTAAAGGGAAAGAATCCCTATTTTAACCAGCAAACACAGGTTATTCTACTTGTTGTTGCATTAGCAGAGCCCATCTGCAGCAGGGTCCCACCTCAAACCAAGGTTGTGGCTCTGCCACCAACAAGACCTCGTGGAGGTGCCATGATTGAAGGCAGACATCCTCAGTGGGGCAAAAACCACCAAAAACTTCTTCCACCACCAACCTACTGGTGGCCACTCATGGGGCTGGACCAGCTCCGCACAGCCCCGTGCAAGACAAAACCCAACGGCGATGGCAGTGCCGGGAAAGCCGCAGCGTGCCTGGCTTTCCAGCCAACATTCCAGGAAAAATGGAAAGTCAACCACAAAGGAATGACTTCGGAGAGCAGCTCAGGGCCAGCAGCCCCAGCGCCCAGCCCGTGAGCCTGCCTGACGCCTGCCGTGGAGAAGGAACTTGCTTGTCCTCTTGGCATCCCATGCCGGGCCTGCTGCTCCAGCGTGGAGTGGAGGGTTTCCAGATCCATGGGTTTATTGGCTTGGAGAGGCGGGAAGACAGGCAATCAACATCCATTAACATACCACAAACCAGAAACACCTGTTGGCCTCCAAAACTGGGTTTTGGCTGGTTTACAGAGAGCGAGGGTCTAACAGGTGCCCCTGTGGCCAGCGGGAATGTGGAGGGGCTGCAAAGGTCCCACAAACACTGAATTGTGCAAGGGAAAAGCGGCTGCACCGTTACACACAGCACATGTGTCACTGTCTGCGAGCCGAGCCACGGGAAACGGCAGCCCCATAAAATTAAGTGTGTCTGGGAGGAAACCAGCCACGCTGGGACTGGGGAATCTCAGCCCAGAATGGTGAGGGTCCCCTGGACTCTCCTTGTAGCCTCCAGATTCCTCTGCTGAGGAATGTGCAGGGAGAACCAGTCCCAGGGTCACGACAACACAGCTCCGGCGTGGCTTTGATGGTTCATGTGGGTCCCTTCCAACCCAGGGTACTCTGTAGTTCTATAATTCCATGATGAAGAAGCTGCAGAGGAACAAATTCCCTGAGCTGGTGCTTTGATCCTGGTGCCACTGATGCAGGAGGATTCCCATTTTCCAGG
The DNA here is from genome assembly GCF_000738735.6 of Corvus cornix cornix. Lineage (NCBI taxonomy): Eukaryota > Metazoa > Chordata > Aves > Passeriformes > Corvidae > Corvus > Corvus cornix. The sequence goes on along the minus strand of NC_046350.1, from coordinate 3,408,530 downwards.
GTAATATTTTCCATTTGAACTTTGTAAAATGGGAAAAAGTGACCATAAAAAGCTCCTTCACTGGCTGGTGCCACCTGGATTTCTCTGTGGGGGTTGTTAGTGGGAGATTTCCTCCTCCACTATGAAACAACTCAGTTTGGGTCCAGGCTGCTCAGAACATCAAGCTCCAGCCCAAGAGAAAAACTCCATTGCACAACAGGAACTTGCATGCACTGAAATTTGGATCAAGGATATATGAAAAGTGTCCTCCCTTCCTCATATAACTCACATGGATTAAACCTCTGGGGAGGGAATTCTCTGAGCATCTTCCCAAAAAAAAAAAAAAGGTATTTGTAATGACTGGAACCTCAACATGTGATTGTTTCTGAATTATTAAACCAATTACACTGTTGCACTGAGCCCATGCAGCATGGGAGAGGAAACAGAAACACAACACACACGGAAAAAACGAGAGGAAAACCAGTTGCTGAGGTGGGGATAAGGCACTTCAGAGGCTGCTTGAAGATGTTATCACCTGCCAGAGAACACGGCTTTAAAACGATGCCTCAGAGAAGGCAGCACTTAATGAATTTTAAAAAATGTTTTCTCCAACCTTTCCAAACCGAGAAAAGGAAAGCATAACATACCAATGATTTATTGCAGAGTGGGCTGTGTGTTTGAGCGTAAATTAATTCTACAAATTCCAGGCAGCTTTGCAGCAATGCTTCTCATTCCTGCTCTGGCCCTCACTCCTCATCTCGCTCACCAATCCTCCTATTTTGGCTGGAACCTGGCCCTTGTGCCCATGGCTAGCGTGGCTCCCACACCACTGATTTACAGCAGATCCTTTGAAAAGAAGGGAAGATTCGGTGAATGATTGGACTTGATGATCTTAAAGGTATTTTCCAACCTAAAGGATTCGATGGTTCTGTCACAGTCAGGGAGTTAAGCTGTGGCCTGTCATTTCTCTTTTGTGAATTCACTGAAGACCTGAGGATCTCGGTGTCTCGCTCACAATCATGTTCTCTCTCATTGCAAGAAACCAGTAATGGGTGAGGAATTGTGAGCTTGGAATGGTCCTTGGCTACCTGACCAGGGGGATGGGCTCAATCCTCTCCAGAAACAATCCAAGAACTCAGCTTTAATCCAGTCTACTTGGCATTCATGTAACAAATCCTTCTTATTACCAATTACACGATGGGATCCCAGTGGTCCAGTTACACTGGAGCATTTCACATTGCCTGGAAAATAATCCATTCTCCTCCATAAATGTCCCTTGACTCACCTCTGAGCTCACAAGCCTGGCTTCCCACGGGTGGTTTACGGGAAGAAAACACCTCGGGCAGACCTCGCCGCTCTCAGAACCATAAACCCTGAGCAGCCCTCGCTCCGCTCTGCAAGTGGCTGAGGCTTTGCAGCCACGGCCCCTGTTTAATTGGTCACAGCTGGCTGGGAAGCCCCAAGGAAATCCTTGCAGGGAGATTAGAGCGGGGGCTGCGGCTCTGCCACGGGACCGGCGCTGCCGCAGCAGAGGAGGGATCACGGGAGGTGCCGGGGAGCTTCAGCTCTCACGGAAGGGGATGCAGCACTCTGGAGATGCCATCCAGCACTTCACATGACTTGGCCCAAGGTACCCATCATTCAAAACAAAGCAGGGGTTTTGTCTTCTTCAGGTGGCACAAGGAGTCATTTCCTTCCCAGTTTTCTTACCCTTGACAGACCCTAACACAAGGAGCAGTAAAGTTTCAAATCAGTGAAAAGATTCCGCTCTGATTTATCTGCCAAAACCTAAGCACAGGGTTACAACTCATCCAAAGGACTTGAGCCGTATCTTTTCTTCCACCCAATATGATAATCTCTTTTAAATGATCATGAAATCCTTATTTCTTGAGCTCAGCCCAAGGAAAGCTTGAAAAGACCAAAGCCAGCTGTATTTCAAATCCACTGAAGCCCATCAGATTTCAGTTCTGTTTCACCCACTATCGCGTTCCTTTAAACGAATGGCCGGCAATTCTTTTGCCTCTGCACGTGCTCCATCACTCACCGATGGAGCTGGCCAGAGCTGGACAGCTTCATACACATCCAAAGGGCTCCTTGCCGTACTCCAGTTCACCTCTGAAAACTCCAATCGTATGAACTACTCAGTTATTCACAGAGTTACTGCCCTGTGTTACGTGGAGGCCAGAGGCGGTGGTGGGTGCCATGAATGGCGCTGTGATTGACCAACAAGTGGGTGATGGACATTGGACCTGGGGTCATCCCACGGGTACAAGTCCCAGGACATTTCTTTTGCAGGTACAACAACAGACGTTCCCCCCAGCTCCAACACATTTTCTCTTTTCTTCCAAACTCCCTTTACAAAAGATGGTTTTTAGCTGAATACGCCCCTGCATCGCCTTGGCTTGTTTCCTCTCACAGATTTCTTCAAAGAGCTCAGCTCTACCTGTTTGCCAGCTCTTAAATACCGCGCTTGGCTGATGGACAAGCCGATAGCACAGGACGCGGCCGAGCTCTGCACAAGCCGCCCTTGTTCCACTGCCTTCCTGAGCCAAAATACAAGAAAATCCCAGCAGGAATCTCCTCTGGCCTCAGGCTGCTCTCCCCTCCCGGCAGAAGGCTAACCTTGTGAATCAGGAGGCTGCTTATAAATAAAAGTATTTGGACTTCTTGGCTGCTGGAGAAGTGCTCTGCTTAATTTAGCCCTGGTATTATTAACTGTGGATTCTCTCCAATGAACTGACAGCTGAAGAACAATTGCAGCCATTTAATTCCACAAAACAGATTTTAAATTGGCCTCATGAACTGCAAGCCCAGGAAGCATCGATCACAGTATCTTGCTACCGTCATTCTGAAGTCTGCACCGGGCTCTCCTTGGACTGGGGAAGTCACCTGAGCCTGAACCGGCGCTGTCACGCGAGTCTCTCCATCTTGGAAAGAGCATCTGGCTCCTGAATCCAAGAAAATACTGCCTGTGCTTTCCTTTGCTTCCAAAGACTAAACCCTTCCTGTTTTGACTTCGAGTGTTTCACAGTCCCATGTTTCTCTGGTCTCCAGCAAACCCCTCTCTCCCAGCCCTAACACACCCAAAGGCTTCCAACTGAACAGCTCGGAGCGATTAGCAGGAGAAATCAGGTCCTTCGTCAATCAAGCACCACCGAGGGCACGTCAAAGGCTGGGTAAATGAGGGCAGTGCTATAAAAGAAAGAGACAATAATGGTCTCCTGAAGCGGTGGGGCACAAAGCCATCCGAGCTGGCCTCCAGGCACCGACACTAATCACGGCCCTGCTCGCCACAGCTGACCTCTCCTTTGTGCCGAGCCAAAGGAGGCTTGGGCTGGCCCATGCTTCAAAACACAGCTGGGCTAATTAGGAACGGTCCCGGCCCCCCGGCAAGGCGCAGTTCCCACATCAGAGCCCCGAGAGCCTGAGTGTTGCTGAGACGATCCACTCTGCTGGGAGGTTCCAGTAAGCGAAGGGTGAAGCCGAGCAGCTGATTTACAGCAGGAGATGCAATTACACCCACCTCCACAGCCCCGGGCACAGCCACCTCCCACACACACAGGTCCCGCTCTGCTGCACTCACTGGGGTCCGATGGGTTCACCAGCAGCAGACCCCAGAGCGCTGGGTGGTCCAAGGATTCCCAGGAAGGCTGGGCAGGCTTGGAGCAGAGCCCAGGCTCTCCAACATCCATCCCCTCCTTCCAGCAACGAGCCTGCACTGAAAGGTCATTTACATCAAGCCCCCAAAAGGGAGATCTAAATGGAGCTTCACCCCAAACTCTGAATATTCCATTTACAACCCTTTCATCTACCAAGGGTGGAAGATACCAAAAAGGAGTTCAGGACAACCCGGCTGCTTCCTCAGCTCAAAAGCAATCAGTGGTCACTGTGATTATGTCCAGCTCAACCTCTGCCGCAGTTTGCTGCAAAGCAAAGCCCACCTGATGGCAGGAAAAAAAACCAATTTCTACACTGACAGCGTGTGACAGGATCAAAAACCACCAAGAGGCAACAGAAAAGGCGTTGAAACCCAGACGGGCCCACGCGATGCTCTGCAGAGCTTCCTGCAAGAGCTCACACAGCCCCACCGAGGGCTCTGCCTTCACCACGAGGGGATCTAACCCAGAGAGTGAGCGAATGTCCTCGCTGTCAGCACTCAGGAGAGCAGGAAGGACAGCACCTCACCCTGGAAGGCGAGCACTGGGGAACCGCTGGCTGCCCCGCCAGGGTAAACACCCGTCTGCTGCTGCTTGGGGCTGGCCAGCAAAAATATCCCGTGCTGAAAGCTCTGATAGGAGTCTGGCCAGGACAGGGAGCGTCCTGCCTCTAAAGCAAACACGTCTGTATTTCTTTCCAAGCAAGAAAAAACGGTTCCATTCGGATCAGACCCGGATTTCTTGAAGACAAGTGACACATGGAGTATCACAGCTTCGCTCACACTGGTTATTTTCATGTCCTTTTCACCAAACAGCCTCATCCTGCCCACTTCCAGAGCCACTCCAGCCCAGTGCTCCACAGCTCCATCCTTTCTCAAGGAGGTACCATCACCTCAAACACCAGGATGGTTCCTCTGACAGGTGACAGATGAGGAAAGAATGAGTCACTGACGAGGCGTCCTTCCCCAAAGCAGCCTCTCATCCTATTAGGAAAATCCAGCACAAATGTTGACTGATGAGCAAAGCCAACCCCCCAGAGCACTTCTAACAGTGAAAGAGAAGATGAGAATCCAGACAATTAGGTTTCCACAAGAAATCTGTCCAGAAAAAGTATTTGCCAAAAAGAACCATTAACAGGAGTCAGTAAGAAATGAAGGGAAGGATGATCTTGTGACTGGGGCCTTCCTGTATCCTCCATCATCACATTCTCTGTGGCAAGGACTGCGGGTTTTGAAAAATGCTACAAATAACAAAAGGCATCAAGCAACAGACAAAAGAAAAATTTTTTTGCAAGCTAGGGCTAATACAGCTGTTTCACTGGTCTTGTGGAATTTTTCAGGGGCAACGTCTCTTTAAAAGCAGGATGGAAACAAAAGTTAAAATGAAACTGGAAAGTCAGAAAAGTTTCCTCAAGGTGCTTGCAAAATGAACACTGTCCCCAGTCCCCTGGGTCTGTATCTGTCCTTCACCTGCAGGTAATGAAAATGCTCAGACCTTTACAAATGATGGGCTTGGGAAACAGCAAAATGTTGTCTGGCAGAAGGGGATGGCAGGGAATGGGATGGCAGGGAATGGGATGATGGGGAATCATCTCTGCCCTGGGTGTGAAATATAATTCACCTGAGAATGAAAAGAATTTGAGGTTGCAAATGCAGAGGAATGCTCCTGGTTCAGCTGGGCTTTGCTCTGCCAGGAGGCAATAGGACAATTAATGCTTTACAAACTGAGGACAAGCAGCACAAGGAATGATTTATCCCCTCCACATTCTTCCCTGTTCCTTGTAATTAGTTCACTCCAGAATACCAGAGTTTGGACTGGTTTCTTCCTTTAACTTCAGGTAGCTTAGCCATAATTTGTGTCCTTGTGTATCCTCAGCCATCCCTTTTTCACAGCCCATTTCCTCCCCTCTGCCAAAATGTGGACAGTGGGACCTGACAACAGATATTCAGGATCTCAGACATTTATTTAAAACCTGGCAGGCGTGTTGGACCCAAAGCCCCAGCTTCAGGTCCCTTGTGCAAGGCAGGTAATGTCAGTGCCACTCCAGTATTTTCCTCTCCTCCAAATCAAGCCAATCATTTCCCTTTTAATAAAATATTGGGGGGTCTCCAAAATGTGTGGTTTATTTTCAAAGCTGCAGCCAATTATAACTGTGGGAATTGCTAAACATTTCCAAATGTGAAAACGCTTTTCACCTCTTGGGTTCTGCACAGGGAAACACCCAACACTGACTCCACCAGCTTGGACAAGAGAGGACGTGTGTGTTGCCTGCACTGATTGATTCACACCTCACCTTTCTGCCCTTGGTTCTGATTACTCAGGGTTAGGGGAGTCCCAGGTTTTGATAAAATGCTCCTCTCCAGCCCTTCCAGGTCAGCTCCCCTACCTCCACACATCTCTGGTTCCAAAAGACGACAGAACCGTGGGTCTCAGAAGGAACAGACTCAAGGAACTCATGGATGGTAAAGAAAAGAAGTCTCACTCTTTAATTTGCTGCTATAAATCAGCATCATCTGAAGATGATGTGAGCAGTCAGCACTGCCCTGGACCTTGCAGACCCAGCAGTGAGAGGGAGGAGAGAGACAACCGTGTGTCCCTGCAGCCCAAGGAACATGTTCTCAGCCCAGGGAACATCCCAGCTTTTAGGGGTTTTTTGCTGTGGACTACCACGTCCCCAAACCAGAACATCTGTGAGCCACCAAACATAGGAAACTCAATAACCTTCAAGAGGGAGTTTGAATATCACACAAAGGTTAATTAAATAAAGCTTAGCAGCCCCAAAATGCAGCCTGGCCAAAGATACGAGGACGTTCCTTTCCAAGGTGGCACTCATTGCCACGCTGCCCCGGGCCCAGCTCGCCCCACAGGCCGTGACCCCAGGGTTCCTTTGTTTGACCCAAATTTAATCAGCTTCCTTCTCTGATTCCAGCAAATCCCACTGCGGATGGCAGCCAGGAATAAAGGCTATTGTACAGCATGGAGCTGTGCTTCACAGCAAGTCACGATAAGTGTTTCCTTTCCAAACATCCAAGTTCCCCAAACACCACGAAAGCCGAGAGGAGATTGTTGGAGCTTTGCAGATAAAACAACAGCGACGATAAAACATAAATAAATCAGGGCATCCCTCACTCCAAAGCCTCTCCTCTTCCAGCTTGGAGTTATAGGAGGAATTTGGCAGGGCTGCTTACCATGCTGGCAGTGAGGGCCCTGGAAGCCAGAGGAGCAGTGACAGAGCTGCGAGGATCCCTCTCGGTAGCTCCCACTGTTGAGACAAATGCCGTAACCACAGGCAAGGGGGAAGAAGAGGATGACTCAGCATCGGAAGGGCAAACACCCCACCACTGGTGACATGCCCACAGCCCCAGAGGACACTTGAGTAGTGATAAAAAACCACCATCAAATCGTTTGGGAAAGTTGATTTTTTTTCTGCTTGACCGTGCGGTGCTCAATGCACAAAGTCTCAACATTTAGGACAGGAAGGAAATTACCTCGGGGGATGTCTAAGAGCTTTCCTTGGGAACTCACAGGAGACATCAGGGCTGTGGTGAGATGATGCTTTTCCAGCCAACAAGTAGGTAAAACAGTCAGAAAATGACTCATGCAAGATCTCGAGGCAACAAATACAAGTTACTTGTGTTGAAATTGGAGGGATCTTTCTGGAACAATCTGCTGGGAGCTGCTCCCACCTCTGCACCGGGCTTTGCCGGGAGCTGGCTACCCCAACGTGCGTCACCTTCGGGCGGCCCAGAGGATGAAATGGAGCTAAACTGTAAGTAAGCCTCAGCAGCCACGTTTCTCTGTTCTCACCCAGCGGAGTGTAAAATGGACACAGAGACACAGAATGCTCAATTAGGCTTCTGAAATCCACCTTTCCAAATCGTCCCCATAAACCCACAAACAAGGTTATGGTTTTTCCAGGGAAGTGTGTACTTCTCATAACTCATGAAATGCAGTTCATGGTTTATATTTGCCCCTGGGAAATGCTGATCTCAAAAGCAGAAACGTTGTGAGCAGGGGCACTGTCACGTGTGTGGTGCTTTGTCGGGGGGTAAGGACGCAGAACAAGCATCCATCTTCCTCTCTGAATCTGTTTAAAGATTTGGACAATGAAATTTTCTCTCTGTTCACTGATCTGGACAGAGCTGCAGTGACGGCCAGCTCCTCTCCTCCTCATTCTTTTTCTCTCACCTCCTCTTTTCCTTCCACTTTTCGTTGAACAAACTGCTACAAACTCCAAGAGCAATGGGAATACATCTCACAAAAACCTGGCAAACCTGGAACAAAGAGCATCAACTGATGACACAGAGCAAGATACACCTGGTCCAGCAGCTCCCACTCTCCCACCCCAACCCTCTGCTGAGCCCAGGCTGGACTGTGGAGAGCCGTGGGCTAAGAGAAGCCGTGGGGACCAATCTATTCCAGCTGATGCATCCCAGGAAGGAACACACTGCAGCCACCAATGGTGTCACAGGGCCTTCAGGTCAGTTACCAACTAAACATACAAAGCTGTGATTAAATTACAACCCCTCGTACAATCTGGGACCACCTGGCAACAATTACAGCAGCACTCACTGAACTGAGGGTCCCCATCGCACATGGGCTGTGCTGGCTGCAGCTTCTCCTTCCTATTTGCAAGTTGGGAGCCCCCCTGGCTTCTCTTCCCATTCCAGCTAAAGCTGTAACTAATTAGTGACAGAAAAAGCAGGTCTGTGATTAACACATTTCATTTTGTGTCATTATAACTGGCACCCCGCGCAGGCTTCCAAAATGGCTCTAAAATTCTTGGCACAGAACACCCCACGCTGGCTCCAAAACACTAATTGTGCACTCAGAGAAAAAGGGATCACAGATGGAAACAGTGCAAGGCAGGGGTTGCACTTTTGGGGCAGGACAGCTTGTGCACACCAGGAGATAAATCTGCAAAGTTACCAATTGTCAAAGACAACTCAAAAGTCTGAGGCAGCCACACGAAATCCAAGCTGGGAAAGGGCAGGGATTACCTTTCCAAAAGGAACCCAAAGCTGGTGGGTGTCAACTTGTCACGCCTGAAAAATCAGTTCTAACCTGCAGTAGATGGAAATCTAATAACCACGCTACTGAGTTCCCACTATTGAATCCCCCAGACATCAAATATTGGCTCTGTTTTTTCTTACAGGAACACAATTGACTTCCTGATTTCTCCTCTGTGCTAAATCCTGCTCCTGGCTCACACAACACCTTCTGCCAAAGCTGGTGCTGACTGGGGAGGTTTTGTGATTAGGGAGGTTTGCTGAAGGTTTAGGTGAATGTGCCATTCTCCAAATATTCACATTTGCCACCAAAACACACCCTCTTGCCAGACAGAGCTATGTACCTGCTTAAAGGACCTTTCTTCTATCAATTCTTTTACCACACAGGGACATCCTGGGTTAGGCCAAACACCACCAGCTTTGCACCTTCCATGCACTGGAGCCGAAATCCTCAAGCCTCAGTGTTGGCTCTTTTAAGGACCTGATGATTTTTCAAACCCCCTCCCTGCAGAAGAGAGGATTATTTATAACACAAAGGTAGCATTGAAGCCCTAACACTCGTCTCCCTGAACTAATGAGCCCGTGATGAAATGCTGCTTCACAAAGCCAGTTATCTTCTCATCTAACGCTTTAGTCGCTTTCCATGGCCACGTATCCCTGGGGACTGCAGTGATCCCATGTCAATCCCGTGCTGGCAGAGCACTGGAACTTGGGAAGCTCTTTGCCAAGCACCCTGCTCAGCTGAGCCCTGATGTCTGTGGATTGCAAATACTTCCCTGCACAGCGAGGCAGGAACAACTTCCCATCTCCAGGTGTGTGCCAAGGTGTTCCAGGGCTGCAGCCTCCAGGTTTTCCCAGCTCTGGTCATGCAAGAGGGGCTGTCTTTTCTTTTAGTCCTTTCCTGCAGGCCTCAGCACCGTAAGACAGAATGGGCTGCCCAGCCAAATTACAAAGTGGCTTGGTTTTTCCTGAATCTTTCACCTTAAACACCTAGAAACCACATTTTCATGAGGGTCCCAGCAGAGCCAAGCCTGGCTCCAGGGTGCCCAACTCGCCGGCAGCACTCGGCTCTCCGAGCAGCTCAGCGAGACCCAAAGCACAACAATGGAAAATATTAGAAGCAATTTCAGCAACACAAATCAGGGGTTAGAAGACAGGGGTGTTATTCTTGGCAGTGCCCCAGATTTCCTGAATGAGCTGGACAATTCCCTGCTCTGTGCTGCAGGCTGGCACATACCGAGTGGAAATCATAATAACCTACTTCCCAGCCCGGGGGAGGGTGGGGGCTGCGGGGCTCCCCCTCCGTGCCCTCCAGGCCTCCTGCCAACGAGCTCCTAATTCAGAGCGACAGAGTTTAATGCGATGAAATTTGGGAAAAGGGTAATGACACTGTTCGGGGAAACGGGAGAGAAAGAATAAATTATGGGAAGCATCACCGCCTTGTGCTCAGGCAGTGTCCTTTGTGAGGGTTCAGCGAGGCAGGATCCTCGGGAAGTCGGAGACATGAGACTGATTTAAGACAACGAGCAATGAAGAAAAGAAACGTTTGGGCTCCCTGAGGTACAGCCCAGCCACCCCCTGCCTGGGCAGAGATGGGCTCCCAGGGGAGCCCATGATGGACCTTTAGCCAGCAGGCAAGAGGTTCAGGAGTTCAGTCACAGCCTTTCAGCTGACTAAACAATGAGCCTCCAGCAGCCAGGAGGCGATGGACAAAGCAAAGCCGCCTCTCAGGGAAGTTAAACTGTCAGCCGGACGCATTTCCTGCCGAGCCTTCCAACCTGTGCCACAAACCTGAGCTGCCTGCCCCATGATGGTGCACGTGGTCGGGCTCTGGGGCTGTGCTGGGCTCCAAGGTTATGCCAGGCTCCAGGACTGTGCCAGCCTCTGGGGCTGTGCCAGGCTCCAGGGTTGTTACAGGGTGCAGGGTTGTGCCAGGCTCCAGGTCTATGTTGAGCTCCAGGGGTGTGCCAGGTTTCCAGGGCCATGCCAGGCTCCAGGGCTGTGCCAGGCTCCAGGGTTCTGCTGGCCTCCAGGGCTGTGCCAGCTCTGGGGTTGTGACAGGCTCTATGGCCGTGCCAGGCTGCAGGACTGTGCCAGCCCCCAGGACCATGCTGGGTTCCAGGGCTGTGTCAGGCTCTATGGCCATGCCAGGCTCCAGGGCTGTGCCAACCCCCAGGACCATGCTGGGTTCCAGGGCCGTGTCAGGCTCCATGGCTATGCCAGGCTCCATGGCTATGCCAGGCTCCAGGGCTGTGCCAGGCCCCAGGACCATGCTGGGTTCCAGGGCTGTGTCAGGCTCTATGGCCATGCCAGGCTCCAGGACTGTGCCAGCCCCCAGGACCATGCTGGGTTCCAGGGCTGTGTCAGGCTCCATGGCTATGCCAGGCTCCATGGCTATGCCAGGCTCCAGGACTGTGCCAGCCCCCAGGACCATGCTGGGTTCCATGGCTATGCCAGGCTCCATGGCTATGCCAGGCTCCAGGACTGTGCCAGCCCCCAGGACCATGCTGGGTTCCAGGGCTGTGTCAGGCTCCATGGCTATGCCAGGCTCCAGGACTGTGCCAGGCTCCAGGACCATGCTGGGTTCCAGGGCTGTGTCAGGCTCCACGGTTATGCCAGGCTCCATGGCTATGCCAGGCTCCAGGGCTGTGCCAGCCCCCAGGACCATGCTGGGTTCCAGGGCTGTGTCAGGCTCCACGGTTATGCCAGGCTCCAGGGCTGTGTCAACAGAGCAAGCACAGCAGGTCCCCCTGTGCGTTCCTTCCCTTCTCACCAGGTGGAAACTCGGCAGAGTTGGCAGAAAGAAACCCAGTTCGGTGTGGGGTAACTCCCCCTGGAGCCTTTCACGGGCCGTTTGTGACTAACAGAAGTTTTTCTTTTAATGAGGCAATTACAATTCAGCTGCTTTCTGCTCAGCACTGGGGATGCTCCCATGGGTTTTCATCATGTCTCAGACCCCGATGCTTCCTCAAACGAGCATTAATCTCCTTCTTACCTAGGGCCAGGCTTTACCTCCACCTGAGCTGAAAATCAGAAGACAGCAGGATCTCACCTGGATAAAAAATTGAGTTAAAGACAGCTTAGACCAGCTTCAGACCAACAGCTCAGGCTGAGCTTCTCCAGGTCACATTGCAACAGTGACAGTGTCACCTGCACTAAATCTAGTAAAGGTCTCCTCTTCAGCCTCTTCACAGCTCTCCTTGGTGCCTTTCTGCCTCACCATGTCCTTTCTGAAGGTGCCAGCAGCTGGCCCAAGAGCACAGACAGGCTGTGGGTGGCTGAGCTGCAGCTCTTCCACTCACATCAAGAGTTCCAGACTCAGTGGGACTCAGCTTTTCAACATCTCCAGCTGAAAGTGGAGATCACAGAGATTACCTGACATGCCCCTCACCCTAATCACCGAGGGCTTTACCTGTGTTATTGAACCCAGGTGGAATTTAAGTAGAATCTCAGAGGCCACTTGAAACCAGGCAGCTCAGTCTGAGAGTTAAATTATCAGGGATCAGGCAGGTAAAGAAGCTGATGCCATCCTAAAAATGCAAAGGGTGCCTTGACGTCTGACCTTTCTCCTTCCCAAAGAGATGAACGGTCCAGGACAGAGGGCAATGGAAGGCAACAAATCCTCACCCTCTGGTGTCAGCAGAAGGGACAAAAGACAGAATCCTGCCAGGGACAGGGCTCTGTGCCTTCACCCCTGACAGCCCCAGGGGTGGCAGGAGCAAGGCCAGCTGTCACCATTTCAGAGGGCACACAAGGAGAGGACCAAAAACATTCTTTGAGATCGGTGAGATCTTTGTATCTGTGAAATTTTCCATCTCTTTCTGAGCTATTTGCTCCCAGCAGAGCGGCACCCTCCCAGTACTGTCCCCAGAGCTCTGCAGTGTCCAGTTCCCCACCTGTAAGAGCTCAGACACACAAAGCTGCACGTGAGGAAGGGGAGGACACCCCAGTTCTGTTACAAACAGCCTCCAACAGCTAACAGTGAGTACATCCAGTGCAGTAGCTGCAACAAGGCAAATTCCTCTTCCAGGCACCAGGCCAGCTCTGAGAGCCCAAAGAACTCTCCTGAGCTGGGAGAGGGTGCTGGGACCTCCCATCTCATAACGGTGTTTAGGATCACCATCAGTGTTAGACAGTATTGTCATGTTCAAACAAGAAGGTGGCAGCAGGCCGTGGCTGGTTACACACGAGCCTGCAATGCTGAAAATTTCCCCTCACGTCGACTAGATATTTTTATTTTTAAGGAGAAGTGATGACCAGCAAAGAGCAAACAGAGCCCTGCAGTGAGGAGATGCCAGTCCCCAAGAGAGAGCAAGACATCCTCACTGGAGAGTTTCTACTGCACTACAGCCCTAATTAAACTGTCAGCAGCCATGCCCTTCCCCTCCCCAGTGCTCCTGGAACACGATCAATGATCTCTGGAGGCAGATAGGAAGGGCCACAAATCCCGCTGACATGTTCTGGCACAGCTCTGGGGCATTCAGCAGAGCCACAGCAGCAAGCACAGGCTGACCCCAGACTGCTACACACCGACCAGAGAAAGCTCCAACATCCATAAACAATCCCCTGGCTGTGTGCCCCTGCCCCAGCACCCCACTGATGGTTACTGACAGCTCCCTGCCAGACCTTCCTACCCCTCCTCTGCTCCAGAAGGACACACTGGTGTCAAGGCCAAAGCCACCAGCAGGAAAAGACATCACACCCCTGCAAACCAACACCCAGGAGCTCCTCGGGATGAGGGTTTGGTTCCACAGAGCCCAGACACGCTCCCCAGGACAGCCCAGAGATGGGGACAAACACCCTGGCTTGGGGCACCTGCAGGGGCCAGGCAGAGCTGTCCCATTTGCCCGTGGGATGCTCCTCCAGCTGCTGCCTGTGGGAGTCTGGAAAAAGGGAGCACAATTCCCACTGCTCCACCTCAGCCCTAACCTGGTGGCTGCTCTCCTGCTGTCCCCAGGGGCTCAGATGATTCACAGAGCAACATGATTTTGTTTTCTGCCCCTGGAAGTGCCCCTGCCTGTGCTGAGGGCCAGCAGAGATGAGCTCCCTGTTGTGCCTGTTGCACTTGGGGTACATAAACACCCATTTTTCTGTCCCAGAAACAAGGTTACAGCACATCCTGCATGTGAAACCAGTGGTATCCAACTGGGTTTGAAGGGCTGAGCGGGGACAGAGCTCGCCAGCTTCAGGTCATGATCCGCCTCAACCTCCCCAGCAGCCCAGCAGCAATTCCTGCAGGAGTTTTTGGGCTGCTGTCACTCTGCTTTTGGGACTGGCTGTCCTTCTCTTCTTCACTCCAGCCCAGCCCTGCAGTGAGCAGCGTGTGAGGACCATTCCCAGCCCCAGTGGTGAGAAGGATGAGTTCAGAGCATGGCCTGAGCAGCTCTATTTCCTTTTCTCTGCTTCCTTCCTGTGTGGAATTACTCATCTCCTTGGCAGGAAAAATCATCACAGAAGGTGCTTTTCTGAGTTCAGCTGAGGTTATTATCTGCTCACTGACAGGGGGTTACAAGGCACCCGTGGAGCTTCCTCTCCCCAGTGGGTTGCTCTCCTGTGCCACAGCTTGGAATAGGAAGAATAAAGACTGGTTGTTTGACACACCTTTTTATCCCGTTGGGGGTTTCTTTTAAAACACCTTTTTATCCCTTTTTTTAAAAAAAAAAAAACCCTTTGCTTCAAGCAACAAAGCCCAGGGCAGGCACAGACGGCCTCTTCACAGAACAAAAGGCAAGCAGCTGTGGGAGACATCTTCCTGTCTTGGAGGTCAGTCCCAATCCCAATCCCAATCCACAATGGAGTTGACCATGGCTGGCTCTGATTCCGCTGATGGCAGGGCAGCTCAGATCCCAAATGCTCTGCTGGTTCTCCTGCCTACTGCTTAAATCCAAGCTGCTTTTCTGTGGGGGACGTGGAGAGCACCTCCAAGGCCCAAATCAGAAAAGAATCAGGCACCGAGGCAGGGCACTGACCCCGCAGCACTGGGAGCATGCAGGGCTCTGCACGAGGTGACATTTGGTTCTACACATAAGTTCGGCTCGATTCAAGAGGTTTTTCTTTGCTCTCAACACCTCAGAAGCAGTTTCCAGTTAAATGTTTCCCCAGCTGGACGTGGCCGCAGGGTTTAGGGGAAGGAGCGGGGAGTGACACAGCAGCTGCCTCCTGTGTCAGGCAGAGAATCTGGAGGGAAATAGGGAATGTGGGGCCCACAGGGATAAAGCTGCATCTGTCTTCTGCAACAACAGCATAAAATCATCTTACAGGCTGATATTTGCACATCCCCATCATGTGCAAACCTGAATACGTCTCGCAGCTTCCCCCCCAGCTGGGGGAAGGGAATTCTGTCTGGCAGGGAATTGCACTGGGAGAGAGCAGGAATCCAGCCACAGAATCCCAAAGCCTCAAGTTCTGGGTCTCCACCCCAGACCTGACCAGTGCCACCCCTTCCTCTGGGGCTGTGTGTCCCCTCCTCCAGGCTGACACTGCAAAATCAGCACCCTGAGCCCAGCTCACCCTCTGGATACGGGAGGGAGCAGGCAAGGGGAGGGATGCAGGATCCCAAACCTCTCACAGGGCAGTTCCAAACTCAGCCAGTCTTAAAATAACAAACCCAGCCCCTGACACACCTTCTCAAAGGAGCTTCCAGAGCTTCTGCCAGTGGCGCCATTGGAAACACTAAATTGGGCTTGATTTGAAACATGTAGTAGCATTTGGCAAGTGGATGAACGGCTGGAACCCTGAAACCCTTTCATGCAGCAATGTGGAAATTCTCAAAAAATGGAAAGCAACAGGCAGCACTTCCCAAGAAGCCAGAAGGAAACAATAATAATAATAATAATAATACCACCAGAAAAAAATGAAACTAAAAAAACCCCATGACAGTTATTTTTCAGCACATTTTTAAAGACATTTAAAGACATTTTTAGAGCATTTTCTGCAGGCACAGGACTTGAAATGAGCCAAAAGCAAAGAAGTTGAGCCGAGGAGAGCGACACTCACGGTGCAGGCAGCCGGCATCCCCTGCGAGCTGAGACCACCCTGGGCAGCACCTGTACGTGGTCTGGGACCTCAGCTGGTACACCTGCCTGTAGCCCGTGTAATACACAACCCTGAAACACAAAAACCCCGCCAAGGTAAGCTCCCGCAGGACAAGGAAACCGGGAAGAGCAGAATTTGTAGCTGCAGGTGCAAACAAAGCGAGGAACTGGGTTTGCAAACGTGCTGCCATTGTTTTCCACGTGGGCTGGCAGTGATCACTGATGCTAAGAAAACACTCCTAATTTGCTCTAATTAGGAACATAAGAGACAACACCCAGGTTTTCATGGCACCCCAGATTATTTTTTCTCCTTTTCTAGATTATTTCTCAGCTCTGAGCTCCTCTCTTGCACTACTTGCTCACAAAGGAAATGTAAATTTTAACAACAGGTGTTCCTGCTTTAGTGAGCAGGAGCAGGTGTCTCTAAGGGGCTGGCGAGCTAAAAAATTGACACAACCCTGATGGCAACACCAAGCTACTCCAAGAGCTGTGTTGGACACAGCAAGGCTCCACAGCTTGGCAAGGGAACACTGAGGGTCCCTTTAACTACTCCCAATAGTTCCCTCCAGGGTGGGAGCTGGGGGAGTAAAGCAGGGACTGATCTGAAGCGTAAATAAATAAAAGCGACACATTTTTTCCCCGGAAATTTGGTGTTGTGTGTTTGTGAGAATTGAAACACAGATAATACTTCTGAAGCCGATTTTTAAAAAGCTCCGTTGGCAGAACATGAAACTGCTCCACCAAAGCAAATCAGGCAAACAACAACAAATATTTGGCACAGCAGATGTGTTGTGCATGTCCACTGAAAATATTTATCCTAACTTAGTCGAGTTGTTTGATTTTGTCTGAATGTTCCTACAGAAAAAACCCCAAATAACAGTGAACTGTTAATTCCCGGGAAGGAAACCTTCTGCGACTCCTGCGTGCCAATGTGGAAGCACAGCTGAGGAAAATAAAAGCAGATACCAATTTTTTTTTTTGGTTTTGTATGAGCTGTTAACAAATTATGAAGGAAACTGTTGTGCTCCAGAAGCAGCTGAGAAAGCAATTCACAGGCACCAGGCTCCAGCCCACCAGGATCCTCTTGGTACCAGGAGCTCTCTCCAGCCCAGCCCAGCGGAAAGGAGAAGGGGAGATGCTGGATGCAGGGTGGTGTGAACATGACAAGGAGGCTCAGGAATGGGGAGGAAAAGGTAGAAATAGTGATGTAGGACAGCTCAGAGCTCCTTGTGCCCCAGCAGTGCCCTGAGCAGCCTCAGTCCCACCCTCCTGGGCGGCTCTGTCGGACACTCCAGACCCTTCAGCTGGTCCAGGCAGCTCTCAAGGACAGGCAAATATTGTGACAGCCTCGGTGCCTCTGGGTATCTGGGTGCTGCAGACGGGAAAGAGCCACACAGGAGATACTTTATCTTCAGTGTTTCTCTTTTCCTTTGTTTTAAGGAATCCCTGGCGCAGAAAACGGGGAATGAGCCAGAACTAATGGAACCCAGGAAATCCTGCTGTGTCCTGCTGCTGGAAAATCCCCTTCCAGCCCCTCTGGGATAGCACTGTGATTCCTTCAAGCTTGGCTATGGAGGGCTGAGCAAAGCTACCTGCTGTCATTACTCACTGGGAAGCTGCACAGCCGGGAGCAAACCCATCCCTCTGCCAGGCACACGGAGCAACGCAGCCCGAGGATGCTCCAACTGAGCAGATGCTGCTTTTCCCAGTCACCTCCAGGAACTCAGGGACACCGAGGCCAATTTCAGGCCAGATCCTGGAGCTGTGAATACACTTCCTGAGCCCCACGCTGCCAGAGCTGGTCCAACTGGAGCAGCTCCAGCATCCCTGTGAGCGCCGACACCGCGCGCTCCACTGCCTCAGCTGCCTGGCACAAGGGAACTTGGCAGGACAGCTCCCAGCTCTTGGAAAAGCTTGCTGCAATGGGAACTCCCACAAGTTTGGAGAGAGGGGATCTGGGACAAAACCTTGCCCAAGGAATGCTCTGCTGATAGTGCTTTCCCTGTCTGGATTTCACAACTCCTGGGGTGAAATCCCTCAGTGGCTTCCGCTCTGTGTTTCCAACAGGAACAGTTTTAGCACTGGGCTGTTCTGATACTTGTAATGAAGCAGAACAGAAAGTTATTTCATTTCAATCCCTTGATTTGTGATGTCAAACCCATCCTTTAAGGAGCTGAAGGGGCTGCTGGGGCTGAAGAGCTCCCAGCCTTTGAAGTCAAAGCAGACAGGGCACCCATCCTTTCAAAGCCTTCCCTGAAAACACAACCAAGAGTCAGACTCTGTTTGCTCCTTTGTTACCAGGACACAGATCTCATCACCAGGGTAATTACTGGCAATTACAGGTTAGGAGGAATTCCTAAAGTCAGGACTTAAAAGCTGTCTTGAGTCCAAGATGTTTTTTTGAAAGACAACTATCATTTGTACTCTGTAAAGGCTTGTAACTGCCTAATGAGGCCGGAAAAGCAGGTGGAGGACGGAAGCAGCTTGGGCATGTTGTGGTTTGGCTGCTGGCTAGGTAAGAAAAGTTCATTATTTGTCCTGTAACACATGTCCAGAGCCCTCCTTCCGCAGGGCCTCCTGCCTGAGCTCCCAGCTCTGGCCAGCTGGGAACTCAAGGGATGCTATGATAGGTGGACAAGAACTCAGGGTATGTTCCAACTCTGTGCTCACCTGTGCAAGCCCAACTCTGCTCTTCTGACGTGGGTCTGAGCATGGTCCAGCTCATGGAGTGAAAGGAAGGTGGTGACCCTGCAGCAAATCCTGCTGAGCACCACCCCAGCAGTCCCTGCCCTCACAGGTGGTCCTGCACCACCCCATCCCCTGCACCACGGCCACATCTGCTGTTGTTTGAGCCAATAACCCTCACTTGGCCCCAGCTCCCGCCATCAGCTCTGTGAGACAAGAGGCACTGAGGGGCTTTGAGGAGGAGACATCTAAAAGTACAGGAATAGTGCACGTGATGTGAATAAGCCATTCCATTAACGTGCCTGGGTCATAGGAAACAGATGCCATACATTGTCTGAAGACGGGAAACAGCCCACCACGAGGACAAAGCTCCTTCAGAATAAAAACAATGGATAGACCTTCTCTTCAGAAATTCCTTCTTAGCTTAATAACTCTGAGCATCACAGAAGTGCCAGGCTGAACCAGAAGCCCCTCCAGCAAAATGTCCAAAGGGTTTACCAAGCTCTCGTGGTCTCCTGCTTTGAGCCAAGAAGCAGTGAAGTAGCTCCACCCCTTACTGGCAGTTTGTGGGGTCAGGGCCACATCTCTGCTCATGGGACTGTTCATATCAAAGTGTAAAGGAACTGCTCTGTCCCCTGCTCATAGAATCACAGAACAGTTTGTGTTGGAAGGGACCTCAAAGATCATCTAGTTTCAACCTCCTGCCATGGGCAAGGACACCTTCCACTAGCCTGGTAAGTGCCAGGTACCACAGGCTTCCTCCAAGGCGTTTCCTCCTCTTTCCCTTGAGAGTTGTGGAACATCCAGGTGAGCCCCAGCCACACTGGCTCATCACTGAGACCCCTTGGAGGGCACCAAGGCATTCCCGAGGCTGTTTGCCATTCCAGAACACAGCCAGGGCAGCAGGATGGGCGCACAGGTGGCTGTCCCCATCCCTCAAGAGCTGTGCAGCCGCTGCCGGTGAGCACCGTCCTCACTTCCCTGCTGCTGCTGAGGAGTGGCAATCACTTTTCCTCCCACGGGGAGCAGCCCAGGGCGGAGGGAAGTGCACCTACCTGCGCTCGTAGCCCGTGCACCAGCGGCGGCCCCCGCAGTCCTGCTTCCACACCCTGACCGCGCGGGTCAGGGCCTGCACACACGGCTGCCGCAGCCCCACGACCCCCAGCTCCTGCTCCGCGCAGACGTTCGGCCTGGGACAGAGAAATGCAGGGATGTGAGGGAGGCAGGGCATCCAGAGGGTCACAGCTGCGAGGGCTGCAGTGCTCCCACTGCCTAAATTTCCTGCTGACAGCGCAGGAAGGGCTTGGGCAGCCCCAGCATCCACCTCCTCAATGAGTTCAATCACTGCAGGGAAAAGAAACAGTGCCAGGTGGACCAGGCACAGGGGTGGTTTCTTGCTCGTTCAGAGCTAAGGGCTGCAAGGGTAATTCCAATAAATCAAAGAAATGCACCTTGTTTTTTCTCTAATCCTAACTCCTTCTCCAAGCACAAGCCAGGGGGTTTAACTAAGGATGAAGAGGGAGACATTTGTCCCTGACTCTGTGAGACACTTGGTATTTGGGGCTGCTTGTGTTGCTTCCAACTCTTCCAAAGGGACCCAGAGTTTTCACAGAGATACTTTCTATAAAAGAAGTGAAAATAACTGATTTGGACGTGGTGAAGCTTAGAGGTTGCAGTTGGCATCTGACTGCTCCGGGCTGCTTGATTCCAACCCCAGCGTGCTGGCACAGGGCTCTGCTCCAGTGCCTCATCCAAGAAGTCCTGAAAGTAACTGTCAGGGCAGGAGCACAAAACCTTGACGTGGGGAGAAAAAGCTGCTTCTTCCAAAACCTTTATCTGCTAAAGGACACCCCTTTTTTGAAGAATTAAATGCCTTGAGGAAGGCGGCTTGGAGTCTGCACCCCACACCACACTGGCTCCACAGACAAAGGGAATTACAGTGATCCCCTGGCTCCGAGAGACCATCTTCTGGCAGGAGGCCAAATTTGCAAGGAAGTTTTCCAGAGCAGCCAAATGATTAACACCAAACGGTAACTGTAAAATGTAATTAAAAAGAGCAGCCTACGTGCTGCTGGAGTAACAGCAGCGGGCAGGGAGGAACGTGGAGTAAGAAAGATTTGTGAAGAGAAATAAAAGCAGCAGGTCTGGGAAGAAAGGGCAAAGTATTCACACAAGCATCATCTCTCGCACTCACACAACAGTAGCATTTCAGCTAAACCGAGGAGTTCCCCCCTACAGGCAAAGACTATCCAGGTTTTCAATTTTCTATTCCCCTTTTTGCACATCTGGTAGCAAATAAAGAAACCCACAACAGCTTCCTCCCCCCTGCCCCTTCACTCTCTGCTCCTCGCTTCACCCCTGGTTTGAAAACACTGCATTTGGCTCCTGCTTTTCCATTCCATGCCCGACAAAACCGCTCCGGAACTCTTTCTTCCTACTCACATGTGGGGCTGCAGTTTGCTCCCAGCAGCCAGCGGAGACATTCGCAGCGCCAGGATGAGTGACAGTGCCACTGCAGGAAACTCCATCGCAGCCGCTCCTCTCCCTCCAGGTGCTTCCAGCGGTGGTCCCGGGAATCCCACCGCCTCCTCCAGCACGGCTGGCCGGTTCCTCCTCCTCCCAGGCTCCTGCTGCCTCCTGCTCCCAACTTGCCGGTGCCTCTCCTCGCAAAGGACAAAGCTATCGGAGCACGGGGGAGTCCTCGCAGGGGGAGAGCGGATTTACCATTCCTGGATGCTTCCTCCCTCTCGGGTTCCGCTCAGCGGGTTTCTTCACTTCGTTGCAAATTACAGTGCAGGTTGCAGCTGGGTTTTCCCCCAAACCAAACCTGGCTTCTCATGCTCGTTTGCTCGCAGTGAAATGCGCTGAAGTGACTTTTCCTTCTGGGATTTGCTTCCTGACAAATCTCGAGGACCTGGGGACTCACGAGACCTGGGCTGTGCCCCGCAGCACAGCCCCACGTGGGCTGAGCTGCTCCAGAGCTGCGACCCCCTTCCCAAGGCACTGTGAAATCCTGCCCTTGGCAAGGGGAAGGAAAAAGGAGGGGTGCTCTTCTGGCAGGAGAATCTCACCTCCCAGGGGCTTTTCCCGAAGCAGGCAGGGTGATCCTTCACTCCATCCCCAGAGGTGCAGGCATCCTCCTGCCGGCAGCTCCACACCTTCCTCCGGGGCCGGGAGCGAGGAACTCCGGCACACACACCCCAGAGCAGCCTCCCTGCGGTTCACGAGAGTAACAAAACTTCCCCCTGCCTTTCCCAGGTCCAGCTCCTTTCCCTCACATGCTCTCTTGCCTCTTTCCTCGCTGTCAGTCAGAAATCCCTCCCACGAGCTGTGCCCAGCCCCGAGCAGGGGAGGGGGAGGCCCTGCTCGCAGGGATGGAGCAGCGGTGCTTCGGGGCTGTTTCTCTGCAGGTAGCTCTTCTGGACTACCCAAGGCCAGCTGCGGACACACCACCCCAAATCCCTTTCTCAGAAGCTTGAAGAACATCCCACAGAGATTCAGTCTTCCCCATGCACTCTAACAGATAACAAAATTGATCTCTTCCCAAGGAAATTCTGCTGGCAGGGACACCTCCAACTGCACACAGCAGCCGGCACAGCGGGATGGGGAGGAGGAGAGCAGGGATGCTGCACTAAACATCTCAAGCACCTGCCAGCAAACCCTCCCCAAGGGCCAGGAGGAACCAGAGCAGCAGCCAGGCACCTGTGAGCTGCCCCGGGGCACTCCAGAGCTCACCTGGCCTGTAGCAGGTGCTGATTTCCATCAGAGAAGCAGGATAAGAAGGTTTGGAGGAAGGCTAGGATAGTGTCATGGACATATTTTGTGGCTGAAGGACAACCATTAATCAAGACTAAAGTCCCCAGGGGCCATGCCCAAAAGCTGCTGGCTCTTGGAAAAAACTGAAGCAGCTGCTCCTTACACCAGAAACCTCCCAAGGTCACAGCAGTGCCATAAATCCTCAAGTCAGAGAAAAGAGCAGGTGAGGGGGTTAATGCTTCCACTTAGCAGTAAAATACCAGCCAAGCCTAACGGATGGGAAGAAAACATCCTTCATTCTTTCTCAAGAAGAAAGGCAGCTACATAAAGATGTTTTATAACAACAGAGAGAGCTCCAGGATACAATAAATCCAGGCCTCTGTTTTCCTGTTTGGAATTAAAAACTTAGGACTTTTCTTACAGTAGGGAGCAGGCTGCTCCCAGTTAGAGTTCCAGGGATTTCTCCCAATGGGGAGGGACCGTGCAGAGCCGGGAGTCGGGCTCCCTCTCCAGGACACGGCTCGAGGCCAAGGAAGGGGACTGATGGGTCCAGGCGCAGCTGCCACGCTGCCTCAGGTGACAATCCCGGCTGTGACACAGGCGGGACACAACTCACTGCACGGTCCTGGCTGGCCTGGCATGGCCACCTTCCCAGCCACAGCCACCCCGGCCAGGCTGCCTGCAGGGAGAAGGGGAAGCTCCGATGGGAAAAGCTGCGCTGCGAGGAGTGACTGAGCACAGAGCTCTTTTAAAGCCCCTTTAAAGTTCTCTGCAGTTCTTTTAAAGTCCCTTTAAAGCCAGCAGTGAGGTTTCCCACCTAAAGAGGCCCGTGTGAGCAAGGGCTGCGGAGAGCACAGCCGGGAATTTGTGGGACACATGTGAAAGACAGATATCTGAAACCCAACCCTGCCTGTGAAGTCAATTTAGTATGTTTTCAATTTTATATAATTTCCCAGCACAGCCGCCCACCGAGGATGTCATCCTCTGGCTCTGGGTAAAACAGCCCTGAAAGTGGTCCAAGATATGATATGGCTCCATAAATACTGATGATAATATCTGCAGTCATGCCAGAGACCACAGAAACCGAAACATTAACGTGCCATTCATTCCCCAGCATTATTTAATCTTCACTATCAAGCGTGCTGGATGTGATATGGGCGCCAGGGCTCTCCATGCACAATCCTGTCCCTATCCCACACTGCTCTGGTACCTTCCCAAGGTCTGTCCTGATGATATTTAAGGATCTTGCACATCTGACCCAGATCTGCTTCACAGCAGCTCTGCCTGGCCTCTGTAGACCCACAAATCTTGTTCCTGTGTGGGTATATCGGAGTCTTGCCCAGACCACCTGGGCAGAGCAGAGCATCATTTTGGCTAAGCCCAGGGCTTCCCACTGTACACTGTGTGATGTGTGTGGGTTCTTGTCTGAGCCCTGAAAATCCACAGCAGAGCTGAGACAGGCCTCATACACCTCTGGCTGTGCAACAGTGGTGGCACCTCATACCTTGTACAGCCCCAGGTGCGTGACAGTGATGACACCTCGTACCTGAGACAGCTCTGGGCAGGGGACAGTGACAGCACCCACCACTTTGTACAGCCTTGCTGTGTGATGATGACAGTACCCAGTACCTTGTACAACCCAGGTGCCTATGGTGGCAGTACCTGATACCTGGCACAGCCCTGGGTGTGTGACAGTGACAGCACCTGGTACCCAGGTATCGCTCTGAGCAAGCGACACTGACAGCACCCACCACCCTGCACGGCCCCAGGTGCGCGGTGGTGACGGTCCCAGGTACAGCCGCCGCTGTGTGACGGTGACAACACCCGGTACCCAGGGCAGCGGAGCGGGGAGCGCTGCCGTGCCCCGCACCCCGTGCCCCGCACCCCGCATCCCTCCGGGCGGGCTCTGCCCGGGCACCGGCCAGCATCCCGGGCGGGGTTGCAGTGCCGCCTCCCGGCCCGGCGCGGAGCGAGAGGCGGCCCCGGGCGCTCCGCCCGCCCCGCTCCGCCCCGGAAGGCTCGGAGCGCCCGCCCGGCGCCGCCGCGATGCTGCAGCTGCGGGACGCGGACGAGTCCGGCCCGGCCGGCGGCCCCGGCAGCCCCGGCAGCCCCGGGGCCGCCACGCTGGTGCCGGGGGGGGCCGGGCCGCCCTTCGAGGCTGCCTCGCCGCCGCCCCGGCAGACGCTGCGGCCGCTCAGTGTCCGCACCGCGGGCCGCGCCGGCCGCCTGCGCCAGTACTTCGTGTTCCGGGTGCGCGCCGGGAGGGGCGCGGGGGCAGCCGCGGCCCCGGCCCGCACCCCCTGACCTCTGCCTTCTCCCCCCGCAGCCCGGCACCATCGAGCAGGCGGTGAGCGAGATCCGGGTGGTCGTGCTGCCCGCCGAGGACGGGGAGGTGCAGAGCGTGTGGCTGCTCACCGAGTGAGTTCCGCGGCGGGAGGGGACGGGCGCTCGGGACGGGGGGAGAGGAGAGCCAGAGCAGCCTCGGCCCCGCGGGCTTGGGCCAGAGCCGCACATCGCACAGCGCTTTTCTCTATTAAAGCTGGTGAATATTAACGCGCGCGCAAGGCCCGGAATGGCCCAGGCTGGCTGCAGCCATCGTTACTTCATTATTTCTGTGTAACCCAGCCCTCCAGATCCAGACCGACGCTTCCCAGTTAACCCCTTACGAAATGCAGTCCCACAGACAACCTACTCCTGCGGTAAAGCACGGACGTAGCTTTAACAAACTGACTCCAAGGCACGAGTGTGCAGCGAGGCACAGACCCTCAACCCTGCACTGGCCCTGCTGCTGCAAAGCAAAGGCTGTAACAGAAAATACAGCAGCACTAGGACTTCAGATTTGTTCTCCTCAGCAACTCTCCCGTCTGCCAAGCTGTTGAGTGTTTCTAGCCAGGAGTCAAAACCATTTAACGCTCAGTTGTGTTCTCTCCACAGAATCGATCACTGGAACAATGAGAAGGAGCGCCTTGTCCTCATCACAGACTGGTCCCTCCTGGTCTGCAAGTACAACTTCATCAGCCTGCAGTGCCAGCATGTGACGAGGATTGCCCTCAGCGCCGTGGACACCATCTCCGTGGGGGAGTTTGAGTTCCCACCCAAATCTCTGAACAAGTAAGCTGCCACAGCCACATGTAAGTCTTACATGGTTATTGGGAACAGTTTGAGCTGTCAGCCTAACCACTGGAAAGGTCTGAGAATTCTTCCTTTTGCTTGCTTAACTTTGCAAACGATTCCTGAAGCTGCACTGGAAGACCTCAGAGTAGCTGCTGGCTTGCTGGGATGGTCAGTAGCTGCAGTAACAGGGAGTTGCTCAAGGACTTTCAAGATAAGATGAGTAGATTAGGGAGCAGAAGCTCATCACCATTACATAATGCAGTAAGAAGCAGTAATACCACCTTAGCATGACTAGAAAGCTGTGAATGTCAGGTCCCCTGTACACAGGGACTGTCACAGGCTGTGAAGGATGGCCAGGGTGTCCCAGGAGCTTTACCTTCTTGCTCTCAGCTCCTAAGAATGTCCCTTTGCATGTTTCAGGGGCTGAATCCTTGCATTTCTTGTCTCCAGTAAAATTTACTATCACTTTTATCTCAGCTTCCAGTTTCAAGCAGGTCTTTTTCAGACAGAACATGTTTAGTTAATCTTGCCTCAAAGACTGGAAAGCCTTACCCTGTTCATTCTGCACTATCAGGAGGGAAGGTGTCGGTATCCGCATTCAGTGGGACAAGCAAAGCCGCGCCTCCTTCATCAACAGGTGGAACCCCTGGTCCACCAACATCCCCTACGTGACCTTCACCGAGCACCCCATGGCAGATGCTGACGAGAAGATCTCGTCCCTGTGCCGGGTAAGGAATGGCCTCTGCTGCTCCAGGCAGCACTGAGCTCCTAGGGTGGACATAACTTAGATTATTTTGAAGCAATACCTCAGTTAATCAAACAAAATCAGTTATATCAGAGGTAGAACTTAGAGCTGGGAGCTCCATCTCCCCAGTCTCCAAATTTTGACTTGCAGGGTGGCCCCAGTGCCCACTTTATGCCAGCCACCCATAACTGGCTGAAACACGAAGGAGGCCAAAACCTCCAAAGGTGCAGAGTCCTGTAAAACCCAAAAGCATATGGATCTTGGGCTATTCGTGCTCTTACTTACCTGACAGGCTGATGGACTTTTCATCTAGGGCTGCCAGCTAATTAACAGCTGGTTTAATTGCTCACTGAAAACCTTCACCGAGGTGGTTCTCAATTCTTGTTGCAAGAAGTGCTTCCCTCTGAAGGTTTTCCTAAAATTAGAACGCTATTAAGTGTAACACATCAGTGATCAGGGCAGAACCACAGTCAGAAAAAAACACGTGGTCACTGACACATCTTTACCCATCCAGCCCCTGTGTAAGTCACACACCAGCAGTGTCCCGTGTGAAATTAACTGAATCATTGAGGTTAAACATCAGAATGTGACTATCACAGCACACACAGCCCTGACAGCTACAGCTTTAGTGCTAATCCTTCACCATTCCCTACCAGCAGCTGCGTAACAGTTTGTAAAACAATGCAAAAGCAAGGTGATTTCTTTTCTTTCAGCTGGAAAACTTTCAAACACAGCTGATCCAGGCTGTGAAGAAAGCCCACAAGGAGGGCCCAGTGCCAGGAAGCACTAATGGGGTGTTGGTGCTGGAGCGGCCCATCCTCATCGAGACCTACCTGGGACTGATGTCCTTCATCAACAACGAGGCCAAGCTGGGATACTCCATGACAAGAGGCAAAATTGGATTTTAAACCCCCTTGCGTGTCATCTGTTCAAGGGCAAGTGAGTTGGTGGTGGTGCCCTGGGGAGAGGGTGCTGAGGGGCAGAGCACGTGATAAAGCAGAGTTGTCAGGGGAAGGGAAGGGGGTGGTTGTAGGGCAGTTCCCAGCTTGTTTGGGGAATGCACAGGCTGGATTTGAAGCAGACACAGGGTGGTGTCAGTCTTGTACTGTGCACCTGATTTACAGCCCTCACTGGTCCTTACACAGGATGAATGAGCAGTGGCGTGTTCCGTGTCCCAGTGCCTGTTCTTCCCAGTCCATGAAGTGCCATTGGAACCTGCTAAAACCCCCAGTGCAGAGCAGAACCTTTGTGCCACGGTCCTGCTGTATCCCTGTGTACGGTGTCAAATCCTGTCGTGTGCTTGGGACTGCTTTGTGCTGTTTAGAGGAGCTGCTGTTCCAATCACCGTGATCTCAGTGCTCTGATTAATGCCTGTTAGGAATTTTCGAGGCTGTCAGTCAGTCTTTAACAGTATTTGCTGGCTTTTGCTAAAGCTGCACTGTCCCACCTGCTCAGCAGCAGTCTGTGAACTCAATATGCATTTATGAGCTTCTTGTAAAAACCCCTCTAAGAACCTACTGGAACTTCCTCTCTACTTCTGTTTCTTCGCTGCAGCCACAGAATAAAGACTGTTGTGAGAGAACGTTGCCAAAAGCCTCACAAACACATCTGCCTTCAAAGCTGTTCTTTGTAAAACTGAAAAGGAATTCTATTTTGGTTAGATTGATACTCTTAGCCATTTTTCTTAAACCTACTCTAGAAAACTTTCAGCACTGTGTGTCAGCCTTGGTTCATATATTCCTGCGCTGAACCTCTCATCCAGGGATGAAATTCAGAAGCAGCCCAAGAGATTACTGCTGAAATTGCTCAGGAGGTGACTCTAACAAGCTTTTTCCTTGTGCATGACCTTCTCTCCATGCCCTTTCAATCAGAGTGTTTATCTGCTGGATAAACACTGTGCTGCAGTGGTGGGGAGTTTTTCTGACCTTAATGTGGGTGTTTGTGAAACTCCTGTTGCAGACCATCCTGACTCCAGTTTTCCAAGCTTCTCCATGCATTTTCTAAGTGATCTGTTCACTTTTCATTAACCTTGCAGTAAAGTTAAATTTCAACTCTTATTTGGTCTTTGTTCTTCATTTTCTGGAGACTGAGGCTGTGAAATTAAGTAGCAGAAGAAAAAACATCCAGTAAATTCCTAAACAAGAGGCTCCCTCCTTGGAAAGACACAGGGGAGAGAACAAGGAAGGATATCCAACTGGCCCTTCCCTGCCAAACCATCCACTCCCATTTGGCACCAGAGTTGGGACAAAAACTCCCATTTCAGTTACCTGAAGTGTCCTGAAGTGTCAGTTGCGATCCCTCTGGTAAAGATTCCATGTACCAAATCCATGGTGGCCCAGGCACAGTTACTGTCACCCAAAATTACTTGTGTGCAAGCAACAGTTTCCTTGTGCTAGGATAAATCACTACATCATCACATCACTGATCACACTGAAACAGACTTTCAAGTGCAGAGGTGCAGGTTTATAGTTTGTAACTATCAAAATATTTATTGGAGATTAGAAAATTTAAATAATAGCTATACATTATATACACACAGAGCTACAGTCTTAGAAAATAAGAGTTCAGAGTTGAAAAAGAGATGTTCAACTCCATCAATACTCAGGTTTTCTTGCAACAGAGGCTCGTTCCCTACGTTTCACTTGCTACATCACTTCATTCAAATGCAGTCACAGTATTTCACACACTGAGCTTGGAGCTCCTTCAAATAAATAACTTATAAATACAAACACTTCAGACTGGGCAACAGCTTTTGACTCCTTTCCTCTTTCTTCCTCAGACTTGGGAGCACTTTTAATGCATTTTAGTTCTTTTATTTTACCTCTTCTCTTTCCAAGTAACACACACAGAAGTTGTCCTTACTCAGGAGAACCATGGAGTCCCCACTGGAATGCCAGGAGAGAGACACAATCTGGAAGTCACCTGCGGGAAGAAATCAGAGTGTGTCAGCAAGGAGCTGGCAGCCCGTCCTCCTGCCAGAGACAAAGGCAGCTGGAATCAGCCACACAAATCCCTGCTGGCCCCATGCTGCCCTTGAGACATTTGCTGTGTCTCCTTAGGAACTCCTCTTTTTCCAAGGGTGAAAACAGCCATTTTTAAGCAGCTCCAAGAACACACCTGCGCTATTTTCCATGACAACACTCAGATCAATTTATAAATGGAATAACATTTTGTCACTGAGCAGTTGCTGAGAGGCTGTGGCAGCTGCTGCAGGGCCTCACCTTCCCCAGGCACCTGCACGACCATGCAGCCAGCTGGGGACCACAGGTACACTCTGCTGGTGCCTGTGCACACGGCCAGGCGGGGCTGGCAGGGATCCCACTGGAAACACTGGATTGTGCACAGCTGCTCCAACACCACCGACAGCTTCAGCTTCCGGATGTCCCAGATCCACACGGCGTTGGGAATGTTGTCTGGAGAGGAAGCAGCAATCGTGTGATAGCGGAAGGATAAAAGGATCACGCTTGGTTTTTCTAAATGCACAGTAACAAACAGAATTCATACAACACAAACCTTTAGGTACACCCTGGGGTTACCACCACTTGAGTTTTGCCAAGCAGAGCCTTCAGGAAATAGTCAGCCTTGGAAATATTGCAAAGAAAGGTAAAAGTGACCTAGTCCATCTCCCAGTCCTTCCCTGGCTTTTATCAAATTAGTCTGTCTGATGGGTTTTGCACCTGACCCAGAGCTTTGGCATCCAGGCATGAACAGCCCCTCAGGACCATCAAAGGGAAAAATGGAACATTAATTCCATGACTTTCACTATTCAGAATTCCTCTTGCTATAGGTTGTGCAGCGTTCTGCCTTTCAAGAGACCCAGGCTCTAAGTGGGAAGATTTGTTTCATTACAGTGAGCTCACATAAACTTGAAGAAACATAAAACCCCACTATTTTCATTAAATACAGAGCCAAGGCTGAGTTCATGCCCTGATCAGCAGTTCTGGCAGCTCACAACAGTTAACACACACTAGAAGACAGGCTGGGATTCCTCTGTAGTTACATCTCTCAACAGAGCTGATTTTACAGGGCCATACTTTGCTCTTTTTATAGAGCAAAGGATCATTTCTGCTAAGGAAACCCCCCACATGCCACATGGTTTCCCCTGTAAGGCAGGGCAGTCGGAACTTACCATTTTTGGTTGCCAGGAAACAGTTATCTGCACTGAAGGCCAACATCCCAACTCCCACTTTGGGATTTGCCCTGTCAGCAACTGGTTTGACATACTGTAAAGAAACTGGCACCTGGGAAATGTCATCTGGAACGGGAAATGAAAGTATTTCACTAAGTGAGCCTGGAAGGACAATGCATTTACATCCAACTGTTAAAACCTCTCATCTCTCAAGTGATAGGACCAAATTTTACTCTTCTTCAAGATGTTCCAATCAAAATTGCAATTGCTTTAAGATATCACATCTTCACACAGGCACCCTACTACTATTCCTGCCCTCCTACAGAAAAGGAAAGGCTGGTGATTCAGGAAAGACTGAGATTAAATCAGGAAAATGAGGAGAGATGAATTTTTCTACTACCTTTTAACTAATATTTCTAACAGTGTTAACCAGAGGTGATTTACAGTGCCACAAACACTGCTTCTGATTTTTACTGCCCTTGAGAACATCCAGAGGATCTGTTCCACCATCCAAGGGGCAGAGGTCATCTACAATGTTTATTTAAAGATTTCCCAAGGCAAACTCAAGTGTCTGGTTTGAGTAAACTTTGGCTTACATTTACTCTTTGTGCTGAAGAGAGAACTAGCCAATTCTCTTGTTGGAGGGAAAGAAAGTCTCTCTGTGTCAACAGTTGGGGATTTCTCCACTTCTTTATACACAATCTACAAAGAAACAAGTGAGAGCTCTACAGAAGGGCCTTGGAGAGTTTGAACATGGGCTGTTACCAAATACCCACATCCCACTGACTCATTTGCACATTTATTACATCTCAGCATCCCCTGGTTCATCAACAGAGGAAAGGGCTTCAGCAGGCAGGTATGGAATCCAGTATTCCCAGTGAATCGTGGGCCACGTGGAACCTTGATCAGGAAAAACACTCCTGTGACAAATACACAAACCTTAAAGTCTACAAACAGTAAGTCTGAGGGAGTGCACCTCGTTCAGTATTTCTGACAGCAAAATAAATCATCCCCATTACAGTGGGAACATGAATCTCATTTTTGCAACCAAAAATCTTTAATCTGATTCTGTCACAAATAAAGTGCAGCACTGCAGAAGGAAAATAGCAAAAATATTTTAGTGTGCCTGCAACATATTCCCAAACACAAGCACCAGGACAAAACACAGCAACTGCAATTCCTGTCTGTGTAGTGGAGATTAACAGAGCTATTTCCATTTGTTTTCCATGACATATTTTACACCTAACTGGAAGTTAAGGCATTATTCAGCCGTGAGAAGCTTTGCTGAGGTGCTTTAATGGCTCGTGCCTTGCTTCTGGTTAAGAGGCAGAGTCATGTGAATATTGCAAGCTTACAATCCACATACAAACTCTTCCAGGAGGTCTGTGCAGTCCCTCTATACCGTTCTTGTTACCTCCAGGGATGAGATCAGCTCAGGGTTTTGGGAACAGCAGCTCTGCACCTGCTGCCAACAGCCCAGAATCCGTCAGGCCTTGCAGGTACAGGTACAAAGGATTAAAATCAATGCTGACAGATGTTCCAGGAAATGCCCTTTAGGTGAGCTGGATGAGCCTGTCCACACAGGATGGAAAATCTGAACACAATCCAGTTCCAGCACTGTTTAAAGTCAGGAATTGTACAAGGCTGGGACAAATCTCTCCTGTTCAGTTTTCCAGTTTGCTGCTGGCTGCACACCCAAACCTGTAATGCAGCCACCACCTACACAAAAAATACACTGGCACGTGACAGGAGCATCTGAGAATCTATTACTGCTCAAGAGAGATGAACACAGACATACTCCATCAAATTTGAAAGGATTCCCACATTTTTCTTACATTCCGAGGTTGCCATGCAATTTCCCAAGACCTAGTGGGGAAAAAGCAAAGTCTCCAGAATCAAATGGATTCATCAGGATGTTTCAGATACAAACAGCAGCACCTGAGCTCTGCTAAGGACTCCATGGATTTGGGATCCACACTTACAGTCTTTTTGCTGGCAATGGTTGCTGGATGGTCAAGCTCCGTGATCTTCTTCCACGTCACGTGGTTCAGGATACGCACCTGGCTCAGGAAGCGTGGCAAGGGGAGACTGTTAGGACAAAGTTCTCAAAATGGTTTAGATAAAAGAGGTAGGAAACACTTCTCACCTTTTCATCAAAGCTGCCAATGGCCAGGAACTGGCTGCTGGGACTCCAGGCGATTGATTTGACACCCAGGGGCCACTCGTAGGCGCAGAAGGAGGAGAGCAGCCGCCCATCGAGGGAGTACAGCAGGACCTTGTACTGAAACACAGACAGAGCCACTCTAAAAGCCAGCAAAGGTGTTAAAAACCACAGGCAGGCAAATCATCCCTGCCAAACACTGCCTGTTCAACATGCAGCAAGTTCAATTCAAAGGTACCAATGGTTATCTATGAGTTAAGAGGCTTCGTTGCTCTCTTTTTGGATGAGTACTTTCATTAACTGTAAAATCACTGTGCAATGCAATGCCAGTAAAGCTGTAAAAGACTCTTAATTCTTCCAATGTTCTTCTTCCATTATTCTTTCATTATTTCAAAAGCAGGTTCTGCAATGTTCACTTTTTTTTTTTTTTGCAAGTAGAAATAATTTGCTGTCATTAAAGATTTACAGAACAGTGACATCCACTTGCAAGGACACCCATCCCCAATACAAGTGTTATATTTAACAAAAGCTGGACCCACAACCTTCTATGTCCAAAAGAAACTTTTTAAACACTAATTATTTTAGTCACTGCTTTATACATGATGGCCAAAGACCAGCTTGAACTCTCCATGAAAATAATCTGCTTTTCCTCCTACCTCCAGGCACGTGTCCCACGCTGCCAGCACACAGCCATTGGGAGCCCACTCAATCCCAGACAGATCCTGGGTTTCAGTGTCAAAATGCTGCTCACAAAAGAGAAACCACAAAACCATCTGAAATATGTCAAGGAATCCTAAGCTAACAGAATGCTCACTTTTAACCTTTCGAGGGCTACCACAAACACAAAAGAGCTTTTTGTGTGCCAGAGTAGCAACAGAAATATTTCCTCCTGTAATACATGCTGCATTCAGTGGATCTTTGATCCCCTTTACAGAAAAGCCAAAAGTTTCTATACCTTCAAATGAACAGCATTTCATAAGAAAATTAAATTAGTTACACTGAATCAGTCAAAAACCCAGGAAGCCTAATTCCTTGTCTCAAAGCCTAGTAGAGGATCACAGAATCCCAGAATGATTTGGGTTAGAAGGGACCTTAAAGATCATCTTGTCCCATGGGCAGGGACACCTTCCACTAGATCGGGCTGCTCCAAGCCCTGTCCAACCTGGCCTTAGACACTTCCAGGGATCCAGGGGCCTCCACAGCTTCCTCTACAAGGTTCATTAGGAAAGAGCTCAGGAACACAACAAACATGTAGTGGTGTTTCCCAGATTTTCTCTCAGCTTCTGGTGAGACTCAGAATTTCCAAATTAGAGGTGACACAAGATACAGACAAGTTCTTAGTGAGGTTTAATTGCTCAGATCCAGCCCGTGGCCAATGCCACCCTCCATGGCCTGATCCCATGTGTGAACAGTTTATATCACATACCCCGAGTACCAAGCACTTGCTTCTCTCACTGTCACTAATGGAGTAGTGTGCAATATGTGCATGTAAACCCCCCAGCAGAGTGGGAGGAGAGGCAGAGCTTACCCTGAGGAGCTGCCAGTTGTTGCACACGAAGATGCTGATGAAATCCTTGCAGTCACGTCGCTCTGCCACGGCCATGTAGCGCCCGTCCTTGGTGAAAACCACCCCTGCCATGGGACAGATTAATTAAAACTGGCTTAAATAGAAGTCAGACAACAAGGCAGAAGAGCTGATGAGTCTTCAGCGAGGAACAGTTACTCCCATTTCAAAGCAGAAATAAAAGAGGAGACAATTTTTTCACAGACGGTCGCATTAATCAAGGCAAAGCACAGTGTTACTGATTCATGGTGTCAGCAATTTTTAAGCTTGGAATGTACAATTTCTCAGGATGCAGAGCTCCAGCGTGCTTCAAAACACATCTAACCACTGACAGTTGTTATAGAAACCCAACAGATTTCAAATAACCACTTCATTTAGCCTGGCTAAGTGGATCAGTTATGCAACAATTGGGTCTCCACCAACTCCCAGGCGTTGCTCCCCATCCACTTGGATTTTGCATGGAACACATAATTGTCTTTGTCATCTGTGGGATACAAGCCTTGGGCAGCAACCTGCTCACCACAGCCATGTGGTCTGACAGCCCTGACAC
Organism: Corvus cornix cornix; assembly: GCF_000738735.6. Taxonomy (NCBI): domain Eukaryota; kingdom Metazoa; phylum Chordata; class Aves; order Passeriformes; family Corvidae; genus Corvus; species Corvus cornix. Next base: position 3,374,148 of record NC_046350.1, on the reverse strand, counting down.
AAGCTTCCCTTTCCAACCTTCCCATGTGCAGAAGATGATAAAAGTCACTTTGGATTAATGTTTTTCATCACAAGCACATCCAGCATAATTTAATGTCTTAAAAGATCCCTCAAAAGCAAACACAACACAGATGCACGTGGATCAGCTGGAATCCTTCACTCAGAGACCACAACCTGGCTGCAGGTGCTGCTCAGAAGGGACGGGAGCAGCCCCTGTTCCCAAACATGGCGTTTGTCACTACATTAAATTCGCTTTCCCTTTCTGCCGCATTAAAGGATCATTCCCAGGTGGATGTGTGACACTTACCTTGCTGGCACGCTTTGGGGTACTTGATGTAAGACACAGACTTGGTGCACAAGGACCACACCGTGATTCGCAGCTGGCGGAGAGACAGGGAACAGTTTTAGTTATTTTTGTAGATTAAAAATAAAAGAATTAATAGGAAAACATCAACCTAATTCAGCAACACTAAGTGGATCAATTAACCTTCTGTGATTAATTAATTCTGCAGCTATTTTGGATAACACAATGCCCTGGGAAGCAACTATGAGGAATTGTCTCCCAGTTTCTGGCAGTTAGCAGGGAATTTACCCCAAGCTTAAATGGGTACTCTAGATGGGGATACAAAATTCAAACCACTGATATGGAGAAAAGCTCTTCACGAATACTGAATTTCCTGACATTAGCACAAATGTGTCTTCCCAATCTATTGCCCAGAGTCACTTTGCAGTTGGAAAAACGCATTTCATCACAGAATCTGGAGGAGAGATGGGGAGTTTCCTGCCCTTACGAACGGATGACAAGTTACAGCCACTTTAGAACTTTGTATCCCTTGGGAAAAGGCTACCACGTGTGAAAATTGAGCTGTATTTTTCAACATTTAGTCACCCTCAGCTTTGATGGCTGATTTGTGTTTTGCTCTTCCCTCCTCAGCCACACACAAGGAGGCACCGTTACAGAATTACTGAAAAATTCGAAGACACCCAAAACCTGCTAATGCAAAGCATTGCTTTACACTGCTGTTTGGGGGATTTCTGGAGAACTGTGCTTCCACAAGCACCAAGAGCTGCAGAGAGGGCAGGCAGCTGCAGACCCAGCCTCCCCACAGCTCCCCAAGGTCACAGCTGCACTCCAGGCCCTGCCTCGCCATCTGCACATTACCCAATTAAAAACAAATACTCCCTCTCCCGTAGCAACGGCAGCCCCAGACACATGGGCATTCACCAGCATGGCACGTGAACCTTTGCATTTGGAGCTGGAGCAAGGAATGCTTCCAGGGACAGGTTTTTAACTTGTGTTCTCCTGCATTTTACTGCACCAAGGAAGAGCTACAGGTAGAACTTTTTGCAGTGAAGCACCTCCATCACGAAGCTGCCTTTCCCTGAACCACTGAACGCCAAAATTAATTCTGATCCATTATGTAAAACACCAGCACCGTCTCCGTTTCCTCCTCCTCCCAAATCCCACACAGCCCAGCAGCATCCCAGCAGTCTTGGGAGGAAGGTTCTGCTACACCTTTTTGCAGGTTAGTCCTCAACACACCTTTTCCTTCCTTGAAGTACCTGGCACTGTTCAGTGGTGACAAAGGATCCTGAGGGAGCACCCTATGGATCTGCTTTACTGGTAACACTGCAGGCTGTGTTGCAACAGAACCTGAATGTTTTTTTATTGCTGACATGATCAGTTTTGGTGGGAAGCACAATTCCAGGGATTTACAGGGTTCAAACCAAGCCTCAGAATCCCAATAAATGCTGCCTCCCCATCAGAGATCCGTGGAGTCCCAGAACAGTCCCTTCTGCCTTACACGTCAGACAAACTTCTGAGATTTGAGGAAACAACACAGAAATTTTTTTTCCATGGAATCATAGAATGATTTGGGCTGGAAGGGACCTTAAAGCTCATCTTGCCCCACCCCCTGCCATGGACACAGACACCTTCTAGTAGACCAGGTTGCTCCAAGCCCTGTCCAACCCCACTGGGAAGTATTTCTTGCCAGTATCTCACCTAACTCTAACCTCTGTCAGTGTGAAGCCATTCCCCTTTGTCCTGTCACTCCAGGCCCTTGGAAATAGGGGCCCCTCTCCATCTTTCCTGTAAGTTCCCTTCAGGCACTGGAAGGCCACAATTAGGTCGCCCCAGAACCTTCTCTTCTCCAGGCTGGACAGTCCCAACTCTCTCAGCCTTTCCTCCCAGCAGAGCTGCTCCATCCCTCTGATCTTGGTGCCTCCTCTGGACTCTCTCCAGCAGCTCCATGTCCTTCCTATGCTGGGACCCCAGAGCTGGAGGCAGCTCTGCAGGTGGGGCCTCACCTGAGCGGGGCAGAGGGGCAGAACCTCCTCCTCTAAGTTTAGCAGCTCCTGGAGGAATCCACAAGATGAACAACATAAATCAACTTTTATCCCTGGGCCTGCTCACTTCCGGCCACCCAAACCCAGCGTTGTCAGTCTGCTCCTCAGGCAAGATTTACTTTAAAAATACCAACACGATGCCTCCACACATTCTTCTGCAGCAACTGCAGCACTGAAATGCTGCTGGGGACTATTAATTGCAGCCCTAAATGCACTGGCTGCCCTGCCTCCCTTAAGCAAAACACACAGCACACATTCTCCAGCCACTTAATACAAGCTTAGCAGCTGCAGGCTTCGAATGCTGAGGGCTGGATCATCATTTTTCCTGACAAAGGCATCTTAAGTGCTGCTGCTCGGCCTCATGAACAGCTCCCCTGGCCTGCTGGGCATCACACACACTTCCATCCTGGACCACACTGGCTGCTTCAAGCCTCAGGAGGCAAAACCTTGCTGCTCATGTTGAGCTCAGGTGCACAGGAAGAGGAAAATCTCTGTAGATGAGAAACACCACTGAGTTCCCACTGTCACCTCTGCCCTGCCCGAGGCTCAGCCAAAGAAAAGGCAAGGCCACCTTTGTTTTGAAATATTTCTGCATCCATCTCTGCTCCGTCAGGGAGCCACAGAGTCATGTAGGATGGGAAAGCCCTCAAAGACCACAGAGTCCAACTACTTCCCCAGCACTGCCAAGGCCACCCGTAGACCACGTCCTCAAGCACCACATCTAAATGTCTTTTAAATCCCTCAAGGGATGTTGACTCCATCCCTCCCCTGAGGGGCCTGTCCCAATGCTTGACAACCCTTTCCATGAAGAAATTTTTCCTAATATCCAATCTAAACCTCCATTTGCTGTAAAGACAGAAGCTTCTCCAAAAGGGTCAAGCTTTATAACTCCTCAGAGAGGACAATAATGGTTTCCCTGTTCTTCACTACTGAGCACACGCTCCTGGCACCAGATATTTGGGTGCCATCACACCCTGATATTGCTGGGGGGGCACTGCCCTGCCCTGCATGCCCAAAAACATGGACACCAAACTGCCCCAGTGCCTCTGCAGCACTGGGGAGAGCCCAGAGAGCACAGCCAGCACACGTTTCATGGCACAGTCACACACACAAAAATACACCTGCAAAAACCCAGACTACAACTAAACCAGATGCCTCTAAGTGTCTGATAAGCAAAGCCCTCATCTTCACTCCATCTATCAGCCTTTAACATCTAGTAAGATCACAGAATCACCGCATGGTTTGGGTTGGAAAGGCCCTTAAAGATCATCTTGTTTCAAATCCTCTATTCACAGAACCACTGAGGTTGGAAAAGACCAGCAGGATCACTGAGTCCAGTCCAAGCTGTGCCTGATCCCCACCTTGTCACTCAGCACTGAGTGCCACCTCCAGGGATGGGGACTCCACCACCTCCCTGGGCAGCGCCTTCCAATGCCTGACCACCTTTTCCATGAAAAAATTCCTCCTGGTGTCCAACCTGACCCTTCCCTGGCACAGCTTGGCGCCATCCTGGCGCTTTTTGTCTGTTCAACTCCGCTCTCTCCAGCAAGGGCTGGAGGCTCGGAGGGAAGCACACAGATACACTCCATAACTCCATTGTAACTTCTCACCCAGCTCACACAACCTGATGGTTCAGCCTAGTGCTAGGAACAGGCAAAACCAAATCATTTTGATTCCTGAAAGTAGAATCCTTTCCTGTTGTTCCATTTGTGCCCACTCAGACATTCCTACAAACTGAGAAACTCACATTACGTGCTTAATGTGTGGATTTCACACCCCCTTCCCTTAATATTGTGTTTACAACTCAATTGTAACAGAAAGGGAAAATCCTCATATTCCCACCTGGAACATTCCACAGTCTCGTTTACGTTGCCAACATAAATGAGATGAAGAAGATTAGAAGGATTGTGTCACAGCTTGCAGACAGGATCAGGAGCAACAGAAACACCAAACACAGAGGGTGAAAAAAGAAACCAAACGCTTCAAAAATGACAGGAAATTTCCATTGCTGCTCGTTGCCTTTCTCAGGGAATTCATGGAGAAGGGACAATTGCTTTTATAGCAGGAGAACAGCCCGTGGTCAGATAAGTTGCAGCAAGCCATTCTCCACTGCTCCTTTTGGGGGATACTTTCTCTTCAGCATAGATGACTCCATTGAGTGGAGTTGTCAAACTCAAATCCTCATGATAATGGTGTCTGAGAAGTTTTCAGCTGTTGTTTTGCAGTGGAAAAACAAACCAAAAGCAGAAGCATTTTTAAAATAGCCTGAAAACAGCTGAGAAATAAAAAGTATTTAGATGGTAACGTGATAAACAGTCTCCAGCGCCGGGCCCAGGACCACGGCTCGATGTTGACAGCTCCAGGCAGGTGTAGGACTGGTGATTTTCAGCAGACAAAAACACACTTTTAAACAACCTACAGCTCAAATGACTGTCAACTCTTGTCCCAGACTTGACTGGGTCACTTGGTCCCCTTACATAGCAGTGTCTGTCAGCACTGGATTTCAGAAGATTATTCGGAGCACATTCCTCGCCAGGAAGCAATTTTCAGCCGATGCAGCCACGCACAGTTACTAAGGATTAGCTGGGATACACACACAGAAACACACACTTCTCCCTGCTGTGGAGTTCCAAAGAAGCTCCTTAATGCTTAAGGACCTGACATGGCATGAGACAAAGTACAAAGTATGTCGTTTGTAAGCACAGCTCTTCAGAGAAACACTCCAGAACATCTTCACACTATTTATCCCAAAACACGAGGATCATGAGGAAGCAGAGAATCACAGAATCCCAAGATGGCTTGGGTTGGAAGGGACCTTAAAGCTCATCTTATCCCACCCCCTGCCATGGGCAGGGACACCTTCCACTAGACCAGGCTGCTCAAAGCCCTGTCCAACCTGGCTTTGAGCACTTCCAGGAATGTGAAGAGGATCCATTTGCTTTCCTTCAGATCTTTCACCTGCAGCTCTTGGTTAAGCTCTACCTGTGCCTGTAAATTCTGGTGGAATGATGGCACTGGAAGGAGTCACATTGGGTTCAACACCTTCCACAGGACACACTGATAACGCGGAACTGCCTTCCAGAGTGGATTTCAGCAGAGAAGGAACACTGATCACAAAGAAACCCTACAAATTAGCTGATGAATTCCAAGTGTCAGAGGATGGTGCCAGACTCCTTTTTTTGGTGCCAGTGACAGGACAAGGAGTAATGGCCATAAACTAAAACACAACAAGTTCCACTTCAACATGAAGAACTTCTTTCCATGGAGGGTGGCAGAGCACTGGAACAGCTGCCCAGGGAGGGTGTGGAGTCTCCCTCTCTGGAGACATTCCAAACCCACCTGGATGTGTCCCTGTGTCACCGGCTCCAGCTGACCCTGCCTTGGCAGGGGGTTTGGACTGAATGATCTCCAGAGGGCCCTCACAACCCCAACTATTCTGGGATTCTGTAATGATTTTTCTGAGGCACTGGTAAGTACAGACTGCTAGAAGGAAATTAGCACAACCATAACCTTTAAAAAACTCAGGGAATAAGGAAGTTCCTTGTGAGCTTTCAGTGGAGTTCACACATGAACCTGAAGAATTACGAGAACAACTGCTTACTTGGTGCTGTTTGAAAGCATCAAGCCACCAAAGCCCAGCTGAGCTGCCTGATAGGGAACCCCCAAACCCTCCAGGCAATTTCTGGATTTGATAACACACTGATATTAATTATCCCCAAAGCTTGTCCTGAGCACTGCCCACATCCATCCCCCCAGCCTGTGGATTTAGCAGGGAGGGAGTAAACACAGCTCCAACCGCGGCCCAGCCCTGGCAGCTGTCTGACAACAGCTAATTTAGCAACCTGTTTACAGCTGGAAAGGAAACTTATCCCAACACAGATGCCAACTTGGCAAAGGCTTAATGAAATCCTCTAAGGTCAAACCGAGTTCTGTTGGGAGGCAATAAATCCTCGCTGGTCCACCCCCACACGCACGTGCCACAAGATCCTTTCTGGGAGCCTCACACAGCCCCAGCCTGCAGTTCTGACTCCTCCGCTGCTGCCTGACCAGCAGGGATGGCTCTGCTGCCTCCAGGCTGGAATTCTGGGCTTGTTTTTAATTTTTATTGCCACTATCAGGGCAATTCACACCTGGGAAAACCAAGGCCTAAACTCATGGCTCCTACCTAAAAGGGCAAGGAAGGGGGGTCTGCAAACACACACACACACACACACAGGGCAGAGTCCGCATCTGTATCCCACTGACACTGGGATTTGCCCAAAAAAAGGGGGAATCTTGCATTGCAGCATGAGAATTCTGTGCTAGCCAGTGTTATGGCACAAGAGCCTGCCACCCAAAACCCACCCACAGGTTTGGAAAGAGTAAACACAAAGAGGAAGTGTCTCACATGCAGTTCTTGGCTGTTTTCTGACCCTTCATTATTGTACTGAATAACAGGAATCATCAGCTCTAATCCAAGGGTGGAAGAGTCAGAAATCACAGGTCTTCCAACAAACCCACCATCCACAAACCAATTTGGATTCTACATGAGTCTGTGTTCCCCAATACGGGTCTTAATAAGCTCTTAGAGGTGTTTTAATTTTAATTTTACAAGCGGTTCCATCAGCAGTCTGGCTCCTATGTGTCAAATCAAACAATTGGGAAAATATTTCCAGGATCTGGATCTAAATCTCATCTCATAGGTCAATAAACCTAAGCCTGTATGTTTTAATTTAAAATCACTCTGAAATGTTTATGGTTTGGGTTTTTTTAACTAGAAATCCTGAGCTTTTCTCACTGTGAAAGCAATATATTGGATTTCTAAAACTGCTTTGTTGAATGCCATCAAAATATCAAAATCAAAAACACCAAGACATGTTCTCAAACATAATTTCACCTTCAAATTTAAGTGTTCATTTTCTATCTTATCACCAGAAGCAAGAGGACAAAGTGCTAGCAGAATAACAAACACCTAACCTGGAGTTAACCTGAGTTACACACAGGAATACAGAGCTGCATCCGTGCTCTCCACCACCGCTGCAGCTTTAAGGGTTGGGTTATTTTAGGAGGCAAAGGGCAGACAGCAACATCTGACACCGTGGGGAGCAACCCTGCCTCCACACTCACATGGAACTCGGTGGTGTTGAGGATGTGACGACCGTCCGGACTCCAGCATGAAGCCACCAATCCCGCGGAGCCCTCGTCGATCCTACAGTGCCAGGCCGGCTGCTCCAGGGACCAGACCTGGGGCAGGGAGCAACCAGACAGCGCAGGAAGCAACAGCTGACCCAAACCTCTGCTCAGGAGGACTCCCTGCAGCTGACAACAGGCTCCTGCATCCCACCCCAGGGAGCTCAGGGACACCCAACCGCCCGCAGCCATGAAGGACTGGCGCTGGATCCCGCTGCAAAAGTGAGTCCCACACCTCTGGGTGATAATGGAAATGGCAAATGATGTGCGGTTGTTTTTTTCTGAATATCCAACATTTAAACAGGCTTAGTCCGTTTAACAAGCTTGCATGCATTTACTCCCTACTGCAGTAAGAAACTGGTAAAATAATCTCCAATTCTGATCTGTTTTGCTAGGTATTTTTATCCTAAATATTCTTTTTCAAACTAAGATGTTTGTCATGGCTTTCAAAATCCTGGCATGCTGTGTTATGCTCGAACTGCGTTATCAATAACATCAGGTGCTTCAGCAAAGCCTCACGCTAGTGCTGGCTGTTAAGCTCTCACTCACATCACACCCCAATCCCAGCAGGGAACACGCCCTGTCCTGCTTTCATCCTCACCTGGACAATGCCTCGCTTGTACAAGGCACACAGGATGAACAGGGAGTCCGAGGACCACTCAAGGTACTGGATCTGATCCAGGCAGGTGTAGAGCTGGAGGAGCTGCAGGGAGCTCGCATCCCGAACCACCAACCGGTGCTGCACACATGAGGCCTGGGGGGAACAGGGACAGGGCTGAGGTGGGGCAGGATCCTGGATGGAGCACCGGCACTGCCCCTGCCAGGCTCGCTGCGATCCCAGGTTTAGTTCAGAGAGGATCAATATTGTGTTTTAGAGAAAAAATCCTCCCTGTCAGGGTGGTGAGCCACTGGCACAGGTTGCCCAGAGAAGCCGTGGCTGCCCCTGGGTCCCTGGAAGTGTCCAGGGCCAAGCTGGACGAGGCTTGGAGCAACCAGGGACAGTGGAAGGTGTCCCTGCCCATGGCAGGGGCTTTGAACTAGATGAGCTTTAAGGTTCCTTGCACCTCAAACCAGTTGGGGATTCTACAATTCTATTCAATATGCACTGAGCTCCACTGCAAACTACTGTGAGAACAGCTAACCCAGGGAAAAAGGGGGTTTTACAGTAATAAATAGAATCCTTGCTGATTCCATCACTGCTGGCTAAGTAACTCCAGTTTTCAAAAAATTACTTTCTGTCTTATAACTATTATTTTATTTCAGAGAATCCCAGGATGGTTTGGGTTGGGAGGGACCTAAAGTTCATCTAGTTCTACTCCCTGCCATGGGCAGAGACACCTTCCACCATCCCAGTTTGCTCCAAGCCCCAATGTCCAGCCTTGCCTGGGACACTGCCAGGGATCCCAGCTTCTCTGGGCACCCTGTGCCAGGGCCTGCCCATCCTCACAGGGAAGGATTTCTTCCCAATATCTCATTTAACCCTCTCCTCTGGCAGTTTGAAGCTATTCCCCCTTGTCCTGCTTCTCCAAACCGCTGTAAAAAGTCCCTCTCCATCTTTCCTGTAGGCTCCCTTCAGGTACTACTGAATTTAAAGTACTAATTCATCTAACTGATTAAGGTTAATTTAACCTAACTCACGTCTCCGGTATTGACCCTTATTGACCCAAAGCCTCTCGGCAGCAGCCTCCGAGCTCAGATCCGCAGGATCCGGGGCTCCACCGCTGCCCGCTCCGTGTCCGCCCTCAGCCCGGCCCGGCCCGGGGGGCCCCGCGCGCGGCGCCGCTCGGGGCCCCGCCAACCGCCCCGTCCCGGGCCGCGCGGCCCCGCTGACCACGACCGGCAACTCACCAGGCACTTTCCGTCGGGGAGAAGCGGCCCAGAGCCCCGAGAGCTTGAACAGCTCCGAGAAGTTCATGGCGGGCGCGGCGCCGCCGGGGATTCGAACCCGCCGCGCTCCTCCCGCCCCGCTCCGCTCCGCCGGGGCCCGCCGGAAGGGGGGCCGCGCGGGAGGGGCCGCCCGGGGCACGCCGGGAGTTTGTGGTCCCTGCGCCGGCCCGGCAGGGGGCGCCCGGCGGCGGGAAGCGCGCGGGAAAGCGCCGCGTGAGCCGCATTGGTATGCAAATGAGCCGCTAATAAGCTGGGTAATGACGCGATTAATGAGCTGAGGGGCGTGTTCCCCCTCCTCTCCCCATCCTCAGAGGACCCTCCCTTATTTGGCGCCTTTCCGCGGGCAGCGTCCCGCGCCCGGGACTGCCCGGGCTAATTAATCAGCCCTTCTGGCTAATTAACCACCGTTTCCGGCTAATCACCACTGCCGGCTAATTACCAACAGCAACGGCAGCACAGGCGGGATGTCCCTCCAAGTTCCCCGGACAGGACCGAGGAACTAACAATTGCAATAGAGATACCCCAGCAAAAAGGATGTGAACTGACTGGAACCGATCAATAAATAAATAAATAAATACAGGCACAGCAGGGAAGAGGCAGATCCCAGATAACCCTCTCAGGGGACATATTCCTTTGGGAAACAGCCCCCTCCCGGCGCAGCCGGCCGCCAGGGAGCAGAAGAGCCAAGAGGGGACGAGGAGGGTTACAGGGATGTCTGTGTTCCCAAAACATAGTCAGTGTCCCCAAAACTCTCCGATCGCGCGGGCTGAGGCTGCTCTGCATCCCTTCCCCACTGAACAGCCAGGGGGATGCACAACTGCCTCCCTTTGTCCGCCCGGTCTGTACCCCCGGAATTTTTGGGCGGCAGCAGCCTGGCTCCCATCCCAGTGACAGCACAGTCCGGGTGGGACCCCCTCCCTGTTTGGGGGCCACAATCACCATCACTTAAAAATAAACCTCACGATCAAAGCAAATATCCGAGTCTTGATTTCATTACGGATTATTTGAGTTCCAGAAGCTGATTCCAGCCCCACCGATGTTTTTTGGGGGGGTTGAATGCATCGGTTTTCTGTCCCCACAACAGAGGGACAGACGTGACAGCTGCTCTGCCGTCACCATCTGCCCCACGTGTGATGTGGGGGTGCCTGCGGGCAGGGAGTGTCTGTTGGTCCCCAAGTGGGGACGGGGGACCTGAACACAAGCGGTGATTGCCCAAGGATGAGCAGTGCTCGCTGCCTGCCCCTGGTGACCGAGGGCAAGTGACCAGCGACACGGGAGCTTGTGAGGAGGGTGTCAGTGTGACAGGATGAGTCCACAGGATGCAGATAATTAGCCTTGTGGGTGATGGGTTTTAATCAGAAATGTTCAGCCGTCACCCACTGCCCCTCTCCGTGTGCCTTGGCAAGTCGCTGTTCCCTGGGGGAAGCAGCACACGGAATCCTGGAGCCCTTCCCCATCCCCCAGGCAGGTGGTCCCGGTGGCTCCAGGAGAGATGAGCCGGTCACTTGGCTGAATGCAAACACAAAACCCGCTCAGTCCATCAGTCCAATGAGGGGAAGAGCCTCCTTTCATCTACACTGAGCGTCCCTTGCCGGGTGTCCCATCCCTGGAAGTGCCCAAGGCCAGGTTGGACGGGTCTTGGAGCACCCTGGGACAGCGGAAGGTGTCCCTGCCCATGGCAGGGGCTGGAACAAGATGATTTTTAAGCTCCCCTCCGACCCAAACCATTCCCTGATTCTGTGACTGTCATTAAAGCCCAGCAGCCGCCTCGGGCGCGGTGCTGCCGGGTGGCCGCCACTCTTGCAGCCCCCACACCCAACTTGCCCCGGCGTCACTTTGGCGCTGGTGACCAGCTTTAATTCCCTGGCACGCTTGGCTGAGCACTCCCCACCCCCTTGCAACTGCCTCCTATTCCAGGAAGGCGCGCAGGAGCTTTTGCCTCACTTTTCACACAGCTTTCCGCGGCTCCAATGTCATTGCCTTGGCGACCGGGACGCTACTCCGGTGTAGTGCAGTAAATAACGTAGATCCTCAATCCCAGGCTACTCCTGTCTGCGGGAGACCTCCGGGGGAACTCAAAACGCAGGTAGGAAGGAAAAAAACTACCAAAGGAAACCCCTTGCTATGGGTATGTGTGAGTTTCTCGGCACGACCCTCTCCTGAGCGCTCGATAACGCGGCTGCAAGATGATTTGCGGCCGCTTTGCTTCGTGGGCTTGTGGCACAACATTAAAGTGTCTTGGAAAGTTTGCTCCCAAGTGCCTTGGCTCTGGAGTTAAAGCACTTGCGGAGGAGGCTTGAACGGGCGAAGCAGAGGAGGGGCTGGATGCCGGTGGGATGCGGGGGCCGGCGGCCACAGGCAGGTCCCTGAGTGGGGCTGAGGGCTGGGCTGCCGAGGAGGGAGGGGGAGCAGCGGCCTCAGCCTCCTGCCCCATCACGAGCCGCTGTCAGTGAGTGCAGCCAGAGAGGGTTTCTGTCCAACCTGCCTCCTCCTTGGAAAGCAAATCGTTGATAAGCTGCTGGACTCCAAGGAGGGCTCCTGAGATTCCAAGTGAACTGCAGGAAAGCTCACTCACTCACTCTCCATTGCTTTCACAAGCCTCATTTTGCAGGTGTGGATTTAACAGTCCGGGACAAAGGAATGATAGCACAGGGCAGCGTTGGCACCTTGGGACTGGCAGCATTTTTGCGAACATTAAGTTGTTTGCTGTGGGCTGGATGAGCCTGATGGGTCTCACTGTGCAGAGGAGAGAAGGTCCAGGGCCAGTTCCCAAGTCATGGAGCAGCTCCGTGGGAAGTCCTGCTCTCCCAGAGAGCCCTTAGGAATTAGTCATAGCCCTGTTACATCGGCTTTGGGCATTTATCTCCCTTTAAGGTGGCTGCAAAACGCTGCCGTGTTTCGTTCTAGGCTGCTGGAGGGGCGGGATAGCTGTGAATTTGTTATCTGCGAGTGATAACAAATACCGGGCATTTCTGAGTGCTAAACCGGAGCCCTAAAGTTGATGATGGGATCAGAGATGCTCCTTCCAGAGAGTGCAGAATCTCAGCGGGCAGGCAGTGCTCCCAGCAAGGCTGAGAGCCCATGGTGCCCCTCACCGTCCTCATTGTGACGAAAAAAGCTGAGTTTTAATCTTTCTAGTAATTTATTCAGGCTCAGGAACCGTGAGTGAAACACGGTTGGATAGACAGAGGTTCATCTGCTCTGCTTCTCCAGGGAGTTCTTCTCCCATATTGGGGTGGCTGTAAGGACCTTGGTCCGTGCTTTTCCTTCTCCCTGTGTCTCTGGGGCTGGGTTTTCCACAGCAGCCTGGAAAACTGAGAACGTGGAGCTTTTCCACACTAATCTTTGGAAATTATTTCAGCGGCAGTTCCCAGGGAAGTTTCATTGGCAGAAGGCACCGGACCCGGTGCGACCCCGCCGGGTCCCGCATCCCGGGCTGGCCGCCCCAGAGGGAGCAGGAGGCTGGAGGATCGCTGCTCGCAGGCTTTCTGTCCCCGCTGCCGGGATCTTTCCCGTGTGCAGTCTCCCTGCAATGCCCTGGCCAGCAACAGAGGGAAGCAGCAATCCAGCGAACGCCCGAGCCGGCTCTGAGTGCGCCTCTCCCAGTGAACGCCGGCAAATCCCGCCGGCAAATCCCTCCGGCAACCCTGGATCCCAGCACCAACCCCCTGGTTTGCACATTTTGGTCTCTTTTCCTCTAGAAACCTGCAATAAATCCAGTGCAGGTCCCTCCCGAGCTGTGCCAGCCGTGCCAAGCATCCACCACTGTCTCCCTTCCACATCGAAGCAGAAGGGATGGAGATTTCCTTGCTGGACCCTTCCCTGGGCGAGGAGATCTCCACTTTAATAAGTAGTTTGGGGTCTCTGGAGGTGATAATTAATCCTCCTGGTGGAGTCTGGCTGGAGGACTCTTGCTGGAAGAAGTCAAGGATGATAGCCCAGGTCTTCCCTTTGGTGTGGGGAGCTGGTGACAGCAGGGAGCTGACACAGGGCAGAGGCAGAAGAGGCTCCAGACTGGGTGGGGCAGGGAGCTGAACCTGGGCTGTGGCTGGTCGTGAACTCAGCCCCAGGTGCCATTTACTCATCCTTGGGAACGGGAATTGCGCCCAAGCCATCAGGAATGCTTCCAGAGCAATGCAGAATTAGGCTCTAAGGCTCTTCCCAGTTTAATTTTGATGCGCACAAAGAGCTCCCACTGCTTCCCACCAGGTGTCTTTTCCTTCTGCAGGGCCTCACCACCACAGAGCTTTCCCAGCTTCCCAAATGTGAATGTCTCCACCATTCCCTGCATAACAGGGCTCTAAATGGCACCTCCTTCCAGAGGGGATTTCACCAGCACCAGGCAAAATTTGGGGAACCCTATTTGAAAGTAAATTGGTCGGTAAATTCTTTACCAACCCAGGTGCCCGGTGCCAGGCTGTCACTCTTGCTGCAGAGGCACTTTCCCAGGAGGAGCAGGGATCAGAGCAGCAGGGATGTGCCTTGACAGCACCACCGACTCCAGCTTCCCTTTGTGCCACCTAGCTCAGAGCTCAAACACGAGAAGAGGCTGGCCTGGCTTTGCACACTCAGCCTGTGCTTTGAAAGAGTGAAAGGGAACTTCCAAAACGCCCTTAAAATAGTCAGATTTCTTTCCTTTTGAAAACGAGAGCAGCCACGTGGTTAGAGCTGGTGTCACCCGTGATGACCACACAGCCGGGGCGGTGCGGAGGTGCTTTCTCCTCTGGAGGAAAAGGCCTGGCTACTTCCTGAAGCTGCTCTGGGCCAGGGAAAGCAGCATGGAAGAAGGGTAAGGCCACCAGCAGTCACCTGCATCTGTTCTAGGCTTTTCCTCCTCTCAAAGCTGCCCTGTAGGTCCTTTCATTTCTCTGTGTGTCACACGTGGGATGAGGAGGGACGGGAGGACACCAGGCTCTGCCTGTTAGCTGTCCCTGGCATGGGACCTGTGGGGAATGAGCCCTCCTGTGCCCTCCTGTGCCCTCCTGTGCCCTCCTGTGCCCTCCTGTGCCGTGGGAATTCCTCCAGGCAGGGTGGCTGCGGATGCTGTGTTTTGTAGAAATCAGCTCACGGGATCTGCTGACAGGGAAAGCTTCCCTGCTTTCATTTTAACTCCCTCCCCTGCAGCCACCCGGTCTCCAGCTGAGTCAGAGGGGCCCGGGCCACCCCGAGCATCCCTCACTCAGAGAGCTCGGCTCGGCAGCTCAAGCCCAAAAAGCAGGAAGTTTCGGGTTTTCACTATGAGATGTCGCGGCTGGGACGGGACGCTGACACCAGCGGGGGTGAAAGGGGCAGCCAGATGTGCCTGGGGCGTATCCGAGTCAGCCAGGGCAGGGGAGAGGTCCTGCTGCTTCCAGGGAGTGGGTGAGGGAGCAGGAAGATGGTTGCCCATCGAGGCAGCACGAGGCTCAAGATGGCTCCGTGCAACCTCCGGCTCCGGCTGCTGGGTCCGAGAGGTTCTGGGCACACAGGGAGAGCTGGGCTGGGCTGCTTTCCTTCCATGCCTGAGAGACGCCAAGAATCCTTGTGCAGGGGCGAGGGGAATGGACTGGACTGAGCATGGCTCTGGTTGTGACTGTGCAGCAGCATCCAGGAGGCTTTGGCTGAAAAACGGGTTCATTCCACTGAGCTTGGGTCACCCCTGCCTGCTGCCCTGGCCTGCACTGCTGGGGGTGTGGGCACTGTCCCCCATGATGGCCCATGGGGGTGTCCTGTGTGTCCCCAAGATGGCTCTGGGGGGCTCTGGTCCTGTGTGTCCCCCATGAGGGACACTGGGGTCTCTGGTCCTGTGTGTCTCCCTGTGATGGGCCCTGGGGGTCCCTGGTCCTGTGTGTCCCCATGATGGCTCTGGAGTTTCTGGTCCTGTGTGTCTCCATGATGGCCCTGGGGGTCTCTGGTCCTGTGTGTCCCCCACGAGGGGCCCTGAGGGGTCTCTGGTCCTGTGTGTCCCCCACGATGGCCTTGGGGGTCTCTGGTCCTGTGTGTCCCCCACAATGGCCTTGGGGGTCCCTGGTCCTGTGTGTCCCCCACAAGGGGCTCTGAGGGGTCTCTGGTCACCTGTGTCCCCCATGAAAAACCCTGGGGATGCCAGTCCTGTGTTTCCCTCACGATGAATCCTGGGGGTCTCTGGTCCTGTGTGTCCCCCACGAGGGGCCCTGAGGGGTCTCTGGTCCCTGATGTGCTTCTGGGAGCGAGTTGGGATTGAGGAATTCCCGCCCTTGGCTGGCTGATTTGCTGGAGTGAGATGGCACGGCACAGCGTGGCACGGCACGGCATGGCATGGCATGCTGGCAATGCTAACCCTGCTGTTTCCCTTTGCCCCCAGAGTGATTTATCCCCTGTCAGACTCCCCCGCTCTGAAGATGTCCCAGTCGTCCGCAGCTGACGAAGGCACCACGTTCGAGCACCTCTGGAGCACGCTGTAAGTGGGGTGTGAGCGTTCCCCATGGGGGTGTTCGGAGGCAGCTGTGGCTCTTTGGTGGCTCTATGCCAAAGGCAAATTTCCTTTCGCATCCTCTGCTTTCCACAGACGCCTTTGCCACCTGACAAATTCTGCTCCCAGGTCCCAGACTCTCTGCCCAGGGATTCCTTTTGCCAAACAGCACGGAACTCTCTGTCTCATGGGTAGCTCCCTCCTGGCTGCAGGGCTCCAGGGCAGCATGGGGATGGTGTCAGGGCCAGAGCAGAGCTCCCCTCAAGCTGGGACCCTTAATTCCAAAATTAAACATCTTCCAGCCCCACCAAGACATTTGTAACTCTTCTGGCCCTTAGGCCTCATGCCCTAATCCAGCAAGGGAGAAGGACTGTGCTTCATTTTGTCTTCTTCCTCCCTTGGTCCCCTCATGTGAAGACATCCCAGGGGGACAGATATGCTGGAGCAGCTGGGTGGATGCAAAATTTCCTATATTTCTGCTTGCTTTACCTGCCAGGTAAAGCCTGCTCTGCCATGTGGAAATAAAAGCAGAGGATGGAGGAAGAAGTTGGGAAAGGGACACGGTCTGAGGGGACAGTGAGTTGCTGGTAGGGGGGTGGTAGGAGTGGCACAGGCTGCGTTGGAGAGCTGGGGAGATGACTGTGCCCTCACCTTCTCCTCAGGGAGCCAGACAGCACCTACTTCGACCTCCCTCCAGCCAACCCCACCGGCAGCAACGAGGTCTCCAACCGCACAGAGGTCACGATGGACGTGTTCCAGATGAGAGGCATGACTGACTCGGTGATGGTGAGTGTGCTCAGACAGCAGGGACGGGGACCTGCACCAGGCACAGACTTGATTTCCCTGCAGGGGTGGGCTGGGGGCTCTGGGGGGAGGCTCTGGGGTGTTTGCTGGTCCGTAAACCGAGCCCAGCCTTGCTGGTGCAGCACTGCTGGCACTGGCACAGGGTCTGGTCACCTGTAATCGATGGCACAGGGCTCTGGTGCAGGGTCTGGTCACCTGTAATCTCAGGGGTCAATAAAACCGTGACTATTTATTGTTGGGTAACATCAGTGCAGGCAGCAGCGGGGGCTCGGAGCTCTGGGGGAGTACCAGGACAGGAGCCGAGCGTCATTCGCTCTGGGACAAACGGTGTGGAGTAAAAGCCATTTGTGAGCTGCTGCGGGGGCAGAGCTGCCGGAGGGGCGCGCCGTGCTCCCAGCTCTGCTCCCACCACAGCCGCAGCTCCGTGCCGGTGCCCGTCCTGCGAGAAGCCTTTGCTTCTGCCTAAGACAAAGTCTTGGAAAAGCATCGCGGGCGCGCGAGACATCCCGGCCGCTTGCGCGTGTTCGGTGGCTCCCGGGAGCATCCCTGAGGCTGCCCTGGCTCTCCGCTGCATCTCCCTGCGGAGAGACGCTGTTTCCCTCCAGAAAGCCGCCGTTTCCCTCGCTGACAGCTTGCCTCCCCTCCCCCAGCCCCTTTTCCCTCGCTTTCCGCTCGTTTTCCCTCCCTTCCCCGGCCTTTCACAGCGGGCAGGGGCTGGGCAGAGCGCTGCTAATCGGGGCTGTGCCCCTCGCTGAGCGAGCCCTCGCCTTTCCCCTCGCTCCCGCTGCAGCCTAAGCCGAGCCCGGCGGGGCCGGAGCAGCCTGGCGGGCATGACAAGAAGTGCTCTGGTAACGGGATGCCAGCGGCCTGAGGGAAAGGCGAGAGAGGGGAGAGGCTGCGCAGGGTCCGTGCTGATTCCCGCTGCTCGTGGCGCGCAGTGGTGCCAGAGTGGTGCTGGCGCTCTGTGGCTGCGAGCACGTCACCCCAATGCTCTGCCAGGCATCTATCCCTATCTGTTCCTGCCTATCCCTCTAGATATCCATCCATCCATCCATCCATCCATCCACACATCCATCCATCCATCCATCCATCCTCACCATGGATGCGTATCTGTCCATCCAGATAGAGACAGCTCCGTATCTCCCAGACACGGAGCTCTCACAGAGTCACAGCACTGCCTGCTCAGGGCAAGGGTGGGCACCTCCGTGTGCTGGTGACAGGTGCCAGCCCAGCAGGTCTCCAGCCCCGTGCGGCTGGAAGAAGCTTTTGAGAGCGGGATGCGGGCAGGTTTGGTGGTGGAGCTGGACCCCCGCTCTCCCTGCAGTGGGAATGGTTGGTATCGCCCAGTCCATCACTGGGCAAGCTGGGGCCTGCCCTGTGCTTTAATGAATACTCATGAGGGACAGAAGGGGTGGGCCCTGTTTTGTTGTTGGATGCAGCGAGTTGACAGAACTAAGGGAGATGAAAAAAGCAAAAAAGCCAACAGACGGCGGCACACGGGTGGCCGGCGCAGCATCCCTGGCGCTGCCTGCCCGGCCCCGCTCCCGCGCTCCTTCGTCCCACCCGCCACCCCACCCCGGCCACCGCCCCGACCCCATGACTCCCGTGGCAGGAGGCTTCCCGGTGCTGCGTGAACCCCAAGACAACTAAAATGCTCTACATCAGCGACCCGATGCAGCATTACACCACGGTAGGTGCTGCTTGCTGTGGGTGGGGGTTGCCTTGATGCTCTGCTTAGAATTATCCTCTACTGCTGGGGCACCTGCTCTGGCTCTGCCTGCCCAGCCTGGCTGCTGCTGCCCAGGATGCTCAGGGGTTGTCCCAGTGCACACCCATCCCCATGCTACAGCTGCACGGAGGAGCTGGGGCTGGTCCAGCCCCGCTCATGAGCCACGAGCCGTGTTGGTGCAGGATGCTGCAGCCTCAGTGATCGGTCACTGTTCCTCTTGCTTTGCCCCATCTGGTGCTTGCAGAGCCCAAGGTGTGATTTGAGCCTCAGGTGCCAGGGGTGCAGGCTCACCTACCTGTGTGTACCCAGGTGGGAGGGATGTCAGCTGGAGCATCCATCCGAGGAACACCTGGAGGTGCTGGACACCACCAGCACCACTTTGACCTCCCCAGCCAAGCCCACACCACACTCCTGCCTCCCCTGGCAGGCTTCCTTTCCCTGGTGGGGATCCCTGGGAGGGTCGAGCGGGTGAAGCAGGACCTGTGCTGCAGGTAATACACTCCCAGCCCTGTCCTCAAGCGCTGAGGTTGTTTCCTTAGGGAAAGGGGGTTGTGTCTGTCCCTGGCATTCGGAACAGTCCAGCACAGGCACAGAGGCAGTTGGAGATAGAAGGAAATCACTTCATTCCTGGTTTTTACCTTAAGTGTGTTGGTACCAAGCCCATGTGTCCCGTTGTCGGGGCTGTTCCGTGGGAGGTCGTTGCTGCAGTTGTGTGAATAATTATTCCTGTGTGTGTAGGTACATATTTACAGACACACACACACACACACACCTGCCTTCGATTGGTCTTTTAGGGAAATGTTTCCATAATGTCATCAATTTTGAACAGCAAGTCCATCGTTTTGCCCTGCAAACGATGCACCTGACTCTGGATGTCTATGCCAGCAGATTCCCAAAGCCCAAGCACTCAGGATGCTGCCTCTTGCTTTGTGCTAAGGCAGCCCAGCTCAGGGCAGCCAGCCTGGCTGGCAGAGGTGATACCCTGGGTCTCTTATCTCATCATTCTTCCTGAGGGAAGGTTTCCTCCCATGCAGAGCTCAGGATGCTCCATTCTGTGGTGGGTCCCCATTCACTTGCCCATTTACAGCCACAGGCTTCAGCCATGAATGGTCCTGGCTCTCAGCATGAGAG
The DNA here is from genome assembly GCF_000738735.6 of Corvus cornix cornix. Classification (NCBI taxonomy): domain Eukaryota; kingdom Metazoa; phylum Chordata; class Aves; order Passeriformes; family Corvidae; genus Corvus; species Corvus cornix. The sequence continues at coordinate 3,354,650 of NC_046350.1, read as the reverse complement.
CAAAACAGCTCAGTCCTGATACTCCTGGATCATCTGGGCTGTGTGCAGCCCCATTCTGCAGCAATCCCTTTTCCCTTGCTGCTGTTCTCGTGGTTGATCCCTGAGCTTTGCCTGTGCCACCTCACTGCTCCCCATGGCAGCTGCATTTCCCAGTTGGATGGCAAGAGCTTTCCTAACGTGCCTGTTTTGCCAGAGTTTCTCATAAGTTTTTCTCCAGGTGAAGCCTGGATTAAGGAAAGCTTGGCTTGTCTTCGGCTGGGCTATTTATAGAGCGGTGAAGAGGAATAGAGGGATTTAGGCACATATTTTAGGGGAGAAAATGGTTGGATGTGTAAAAGCAAGCCAGATCTTGTTCAGCATTCCTCCAGTTAGTCACAGGCTCCAACGACCTTGTGAGAGATGCAGGCAACAGGAGAACTTCCCTGGAGAAGGATGATTGCCTTTAAACCATTCCACATCGTAGAGGGTTGGGTGAGGTTGGGATCCCAAGTTAAAACACGTCTCCTGATTCCTGAGCTGTGAGCCTTGCTGCCCTTTGGAGAAGGCTGAGCCTGCTGGCTGTGCCTACGGCTGCTTCCACAGCTCCTGGCTTCCCAGAGCTGCCCCAGTGGGTGCTGGGGACAGGGACAGGACAGTCCCTGCCAGGCATGAGGGCAGTCAAGGGGGGCTGTGTCGCTGCTCCAGTGCAGGGAGCGAGGATGACGCACAGCGATGCACTGGACACTGCGCGTGGTCACCAGCACTGCCACTGCCTCGGGGCTGCAGGGTGAGAGCAACCCCTGAGCAACTCGGGAATTGCAGATTTCTGGGGGAAAAAACCATTCCACTTGCTCTGAGAAACAGTTGTATTTGAGTCTGATTTTCCAATGAAATGCTAAGGTCGCTTTAGCCACACGGCTCTTGGGAATGTTGCTGTGCTTGGGCTGTGCCTGCGGGTAAAGGAGCTGCCAGCTCCTATTGGAAGAATCTGAGAGTAATTGGTCAGAGGAGGAATAAGGAAAAAATTGTAAAAAGTCATGATTTGGTCCAACAGGTCTGGAATAAGAGCCAGGACCTGCCTAAGTGGGTCCGTTTGCCCTGTGACTTTCCTGCAGTGCGCTGCATCGCAGCCGCGTGCTTTGTAGGTTTGAGGTTTTCCCCAAATTAGAGCAGCATCGGGCCCTGGGAGCAAACATCCCGCTGGGAAACCAGCTACAAATCACTGCTCGGGGCTGGTTGGCTCAGGGCAGCACTCCCGGGAGCGGTGTGTAGGTGTGTGTCCGTGACCAGCGAGCACACGAGGGACAGCTCGGAATACAGGACGGCCGCTCGGTATCGCCGTCGCGATGGAGCGATGTCATCGCCAGGGACTGCTGCTCTCCTTGGCAGGGTGGCCTCACCGAGCTGTGACACTCTGGCTGCTGGAAGGGACACCGTGGAGAAGAGCCCTGCGTGCAGGACAGGGCTGTCACTCCCTGCCTGCAGAGGGACATTTCCCACACCTGAGCAAACCCCACAACATCCCTGCCTTCTCGCCGCTGTCAGAAGCGTGGCTTCCCCAAGGCAGGTGCGCTAGAAATCCGGGATTGTGGCACCTCGCTGCCTCCAGCGAGGATGGAGCAGCTCGAGGGGGGTGATTTAAGCACACGGAGTTTATCCCTCACACAAGTGGTGACCTGTCGGAAAACCCGAGCCACCCAGACCAGCTCTTTTGGCTCCCCTCCTGCACGCTGGCCCTTTAAGGAGGCTGTAACAGGACACCCCAGCCCTGGAGAAAGGTGGCTGAGGTTTCCCTGTCTCTAAACTGGCTGGTGTTTTCTTTTTTCCCTCCTCCCCTTTTCCCTTCCTCCAGTCCCAGTTCAATTTGCTGAACAACAGCATGGATCAGAGCATCGGCAGCAGAGCAGCCTCCACCAGCCCCTACAGCTCCGAGCACACCTCCAATGTCCCAACGCACTCGCCCTACTCGCAGCCCAGCTCTACCTTCGACGCCATGTCCCCGGCTCCCGTCATCCCCTCCAACACCGACTACCCTGGTCCCCACCACTTCGAGGTGACCTTCCAGCAGTCCAGCACCGCCAAGTCAGCCACCTGGACAGTAAGTTTCGTGTCTTCTACCTTGGCTAGGGAGATGCTCAGCACCGCCGGCCGCGTCCTCCCCGCCGACACCCAGCGCGGCGGCGGTGGGGAGGCTCTCACGGGGCAGCTGCGGGATGCAGCCCCCACTGATGGGGACTTCACCGGCGCAGGCGGTGGCCCTGGGAAGCAAAGCGTGCTGGAAACATCGGCGCTTGCTTTCCAGGGGGTTTCTCCCAAAGGGCTGTGAAGCACAGCGGCTGGGATGTCACTTCTCCCGCCGCAATTCCCTAAACTGTGGGTAAATGTCCTCCGAAAAGAAATGTCCTGGGGAAGTACCTGCCTTGTTCTCACGGTGCTTCCCGGCGTATTTGCCAGCGGGTGCTGTCAGAGACGAGGCTCGTGTCTCCCAGCTTCGCTGTAAGTGCCTGCTTGTCATTTACAGTCTTTCTCCATCCCGTACTAGACGAGTAATGTAATCCCTGCAAGTCACAGCAAATAAGAGAGCGGGCTTTTAAGCGCAGTAGGTTTTGATGCACAGAGGGATGGCTGCACAGCTCCGTGCTGTCTGCTCGGGAGCCGGGATGCAGCTTTGGTCCACGGCTGCTCCGACCGCCCTCCTGCTGCCGAGCACAGGAGAGCTCTGCGAGCAGGGACCCAGGGACCGGGCAGAGCGCTCGGGGGCTGCTTTGCTTTTTGTGGCAAAAGGTGCTAAATTCGCATCCTTGCTACTGGCTCAGCGCAGCGTTTTTAAGGAGAACCAGCACTTGTGGCCGGTGCCGGAGGCATTCCCACAGCGGGTGCCTCTGGAGTACCGGGGAGAGCCGCTCACCACGCTTGAGCCGGGCGGGTTTTCTCCTCCGGGAAGCACTGGCAGAGCAGGAAGGTTGGGGCGGGACGACTGACACACCGCAGCAGCAGCAGTTTCCTCCGGGGCTGCGGTTTGACACTGTCATGGAACGGGCAGAGCAGCCCAGCGATGTTTAAGCCCCGGGCGTGATAATGACCTTTGTTTGCGGAAGGTGACGTGTTTAATTGCCAATACGGTCCTTCCTGCGGGAGACAGAAAGCATCCTTGGATGCTGTCGTGCAGGGACACCCCGGGCAGCGGCCGGCGAGATGCTCCCGGTTGTCCTGGGGAGGATGCAGGAGGGGACGGGCTCCGGTAGCGGCCGCAGCGCTGGGGCTGTGTCCTGCGGAAGCCAGTGGGTGTGTGGAGTGGGAAAGCAGCAGCGAGCCGGCAGCGGTCGGGCGGCTGAACGCAGCCGAATTCCCGGCTGGTGCAGCCCAGCAGCTTCCCCGCAGCCGGTGGCTGCAGCTTCACACGCACCGGGGGCTTGGGGCAGCGCCGTGGTTAAACAGGACTTGCCCTCGTAGGGGTGGTAAAGTCTCCACTCTTTCCACTGTCTTTCCTTGCGGGATGTTGCTCAGGGATGCATTTCATTAGGAACTGAATAAACCAGAGGTCCTCGGGCAGGATGTGACTCCAGCCCACTCCTATCCCTCCTGGGGGATAACTCAGTTACAGGTAAAGCTGCACAGGGAAGGGAGGCATTCCCGTGCCACTCACGCGTCCCAATGGAAACCGAAACAAGGCGCTGCAGGGTGTCTTGTCCCGACATGCTGGGATGGGGACCAGAACGTGTCCGACGCTCGTTTGTTTGCCACTGTCCCCAGCTAGGAGTGCCGGGGGATGGCTTTGGGATGGAGCAGATGCAGCGCAGCAGGGCTCCCCTCCTGAAAGCCATCCCATTCCCCTGGGATCTTTCCGCGGTTCTAACTAAAGGGAGTTCAGGCTGTCCCTCATCACACTGTGCTCCTGGAACTGCCGTGTCCCACTGGGAGCTCCTGTCCTCACCAGGACAGCATATGGCTGTTTTTCCCACGCCTTTGAGGGAGATCAGGGCAGGCACACGATGCCAGGAGAGCAGCTGGACCCGGGAGCTGCCCGGAGAACACGCTCATTCTAGAAGTGGCTGGGAGCATCCGGGGAGGATGCGCCCACCAGCCGGGGCTGGGAGCCATGGCTGCAAGGAGGGGTCTTAGGAAGGGTCCACAGTGAGGATGTGAGTGCCTGAAGTGACTTTAACACTTGGGAAGGCAGTGAGAGGTGTGTGGCCCTCTGAGCCACCATGCCAGGGTGGCTGCATCCCCCAGAGCAGGTTGGCTGCAGGGCCAGTGCCCACCTGTGCTGGAGCTGAGCCTTGTGGGCAGCACCAGTGGGTTGGCAGCATCTGGCACCCTGGAAAGCACAGGGGACGTTTCATTTGAAGCAGTGATTCCTGCAGGATTGCCAAGGTGGGTGCAGTGTGTCCGGCTTGCCACGGTGCCATGTGAGGAATGGTCCTGCTGCGGTGACAGCTGGTGTCACTCCGTGTCCTCCTGGCTGGGGCTGTCACAGGCATGGTCAGTGCTGGAAGATGAAATTGCTGCCTTCCTCCCACTCACCGTGAGCTCTGCAGCGCCACTGCCACACCTGAGAGTTCGTCCTGGTTTAACGGGGAAAGGAGCTCAGCAAAACAAATGTGCTCCATGCTGTCAGTGAACACACAAATAATGCTGGATGGGACAGCGTGAGCCTCCACAGGAGGTGGGAGCACACATGGAAGATAAGGAAAAGCCATTGGCAGATGCAGGCACTTGGGAAGGGAAGGTAAATGTCCGGTCAGTAGGGCTGGGGACAGAGAGGGACATGTGACAGGGCAGTGATGGTCACACCAAGCACAGCAGCACCGACTGTCCCGGTGCTCTGCAGGACACGTGTGGTTTGGGGCAGCATTTGGGAAGAACCAACCCAGCCTGTTCCTCCTGCAGAAGCCTCATGGCTTTCGATACGCTGAGCTTCGCTGTGCCCAATAATTTATGCCAGGATGGTTGATCAATTTCCACCAAGCATTGACCACAAGCTCGGCAGAGCCAACATGCTGAGCAGAAATTTGGAGCTTCCTGCACTGGAAGGAGTCTCAGCTGAAGGTTTCCTGCAGTCTGGGGTTGAATCATGGAGGATCTGGCCACGGAGGAATGGACAGCTGGTGAGGAGGCAGTGCCAAAGCAAATGGTTTGTGTGAGTCACCTTGTCAAACAATCCAGCATCATTTTTTGATATAATCATGAGCTTTGGCTGATGGAAGTGTGTAGCCCAATGGCCTCCTGGTTTTGAAGGGTTTGGACTTGAATCCCTCTGGAACATGTGGCATTATCCATTCTCCCTCACTTAGGAGAGGAGGCTCCTAAGGACCAGGTGAGCTGGCCACTCTGGGCAAGTGAGCTGGACAAGTGCTTGCTCTGCAGGGCTGGGCAAGCCAGTGTCACCCAGGGGAGCAAAGTGTCCCCAGGCCCTGACACACACACACAGTGCTCCTGTCCGCACTTCAAACCTTCTGCTGACAGAACAGACATGGCTTGGGAGGGAGATGCGAAGAAGATGAACGATTTGGAACAGATGCCTTGTAGAGCAACACCAGAGAAATGTTCTGCATGGAAGTTACCCCCAAGAAGAGCAAGGGGGCTCAATCGTGGTGTGTCCAGGAGATGGTTCCTGATAGCAGCCAGCTCTTTAATCTAATAGCAAAAGACATAATGAGATCCAACACTTGGAAGCTGAAGCCAGGCAAATTCAGACTAGAAACAAGGTGAAATATTTTTTTTTAGCAGTGAGGATAATTAACCATAGGAACAATTTACCAAGGAATGTACCCAAAGAATCCCAGCTCCTGAAGGATTCAAATGAGGAGTCTGCATATCTCTCCAGAGATAAGATGTGCTTTAGCAGAAACCTTTGACTCAATGCAGGAGGAGAAGGAAGGGGTCTGAGGGCAGCACTGTGGGCAATGGGACCGGAGCATCATCAGCCGCTCTCTCTTGCCTCAAAACGCTGATTTTCTAATTTTAGAAAAGAGGTGAACGGAGAAAGGTGAAGCCTTGGGACTGACTGAGGTGTGCCCTCGCAGAGGGACTCTGGGCAGTGGTGGGTGACACTGTCTGTCCCAACCCCTGGGCTGAGCACTGCGCGTCACCACCAGCTCTGGACGGCAGCAGCCGCGCCGGTCCGTGCTGTGAGAAGCCCTCCAGGCTGCTGCCACCTCCCTTTTCATTTTTAATGGCCTTCTTATCGCGGAGAGCAACGGCCAGATGCCGAAAATAAGGTTTTCCCTGTGGGTTGGAAGCCCCCCTCTGGCAGGCTGCTGCGGCGGGGCGGGCCGAGGACCGGGAGCTGCGGCACGGCAAGACGGGGCACGCCGGCATCCTGCCCGCCCGCCGGGGCCACCGGGGCTGCGCTGCCCGGAGCTGCCCGGACACGCTGCAGCCGCAGCCGATCGCGGCGGTTTTCTCGCCGCAGCCCCTCGCCACGCCAGCCAGCTGGTAACTGACGGATAATTAGGATTTTTCTCAAGTCGGGCTGGCGGCGGAGCGGGGCTCCCTCCCCGCCGGACGCTGTCACATGTGCCGGAGCTGCAGAGGTGTTAATGGGGTCTTTGGCCTCCCGCGGCCGGGCTGCAAAGGGACGTGGGGGCTCGGGGCCGTGGTGCGGGGGAGCTGCCCGGGCTCACACGGAGCCCCTGGAGCCGGGGGGAGACGGACAAGCCCCCGAGCTGAGCAGGCAGGGCGGTCTCTGACACAGGCATGGAGGGTCCGAACCGCACCCAGGCTCTGGTTGCTGTTTCGGGGAGCAAACAGCCTGCGAGGGAAAGGCTGGACAGGTCCACAGCCAAGGAGAGCTGCTCCTGCTGCCATGGACAGCAAACCAGTCTGCTTCCCAGTGCTCGGCCAGTGGGAGATGGCAGTGCGGAACTGGTTCCACTTGCTTGATAGATCTTGCAGCTGGAGCACGGGCACTGGGGAGCTGAAATGATTTCTCTGTCCCAACTGAATGAGGAGGATGGGAGTAATTGGTGTGGTGGGAGGCAGGCTCTCCCTTGCTGGTCGCTGTCTGAGGCTTGTTGGGGTAGAGGCAGATATAAAGAGGAGGGGAAAACCTTCAGGAGCATCTACAGTCCAAGAGATCCCTCTGCAAACTCTCTCTGGCATTTTCCCATATCCCAGGGAGGTTGCTGTCCAACAGCCGTGGCCTGGAGATGATCAGGGGCCACACGCCCTGAGGACGCTCTGAGTGTGCAGATGAGCGTGGGTATTTTGCCATGCCAGAAGTAGGAAAGCAACCTCGGCACCAGCCTTCTCTGGAACCCATCGAAGCCAACCCACTGGAGGCTTTCCACCAGCTTTCTCAGGGTGTGGATGAGGCTCCAGGAGCTCCAGACACAACGGAATTAAGAAAAAAAGGCAAAGGAATTCAGTGTGTGATGTTCCAACACGATCCCGCTATCAGCTCCATTATCTTGAACGTGTCTGGTATGCACAGGTCAAGGGAATGGCTTCCTGGCAATGCTGCTCCATCGGGAAGGCAGGAGAGGTGGGAGAGAGTTGGGAGCCCTGATCTCTGGTGCATGAGAGGGGGAAAGGATGCTGGTGTGCCCTTGGCAAACCCACTCACTCCCCATGCCCACTCAGGCAGTAGCTGAGAGAGAGCAGAGGAGCAGCCCCTCCTCCATGGCACAGCCCTCCTGGGATGCTCCAGAGCCTGTGTTTTCCCCTGAACCCTGCTTTAGCTGTGCTGGTTTTCATATTTCATTCCCAGCAGCAATTCCCAAGACCAGCAGCAATTCCCTTCCCTTCCCTTCCCTTCCCTTCCCTTCCCTTCCCTTCCCGCCCGCTCCCTGCATCCTTGGCAGTGTGAAGTAACCTCCTTGCTGGATTTGTGGCTTCCTTTTTGGGTGGGAGAGAAGGGGTTGGCTTGGTCAGGGGATCTGAGCATCTACCACACAGAGGGAGTCAGACCTACAAGAAGAGATTAAACCCCAGAAGTGCCAGCGCTGGCTCAGCAGTGACTGAGAGAGATCCCAGCTGGAAGTTATTTTAAGGATGTGCTCACTGTGGAAGGCAGGGAGAGGACTCCTTTGTGGGTGAACCAAGGGATTTTAATTAGCAGTAATGGCATGCTAATTAAGGTAGAAGAATGCAGGCTGGAGCACTGGTAGCCTCCCTGTGCTGCTCTAGCGGGGGCCCTGAGACCTCAGTGGTCTGTAGGGCTGGGGGACCTGTGGGTGACAGAGGTCCCCTGCAGCTGATGATGGCTGGGGTGATCAGGGGGGCTCTGCTGGGTGCCTTGAGACCCCCTGTCCTGGGCACAGCTGGTGGTGGCTTGGTGTCACCCCAAGGCATCGCTGCCATGGTGCGGGGACCGTAGGCACAGGGAGGCGGGGTGTTCCTTATGGCCATCACCACCGTGGTGCAGGGACTGAAGGGAGACAGAGGTGGGTGTTAGGGCATCCCTTAGGGCCATCACCTCAATCCATCACCACCACGGTGCAGGGACTGGAGGCACAGGGAGGTGGGTTTTGGGGCATCCTTTACGGCCATCACCTCAATCCATCACCACCACAGTCCAGGGACTGGAGGCACAGGGAGGTGGGTGTTGGGGCATCCCTTACAGCTGTCACCTCAATCCATCGCCACCACGGTGCAGGGAATGGAGACATGGAGAGATGGGTTTTGGGGTATCCCTTATGGCCATCGCCCCAGTCCATCACCACTGTGGTGCAGGGACTGGAGATAGGGGTACCAGGGTACCTCTTACAGCCATGCCCAGGGCAGTATCCCCACTGCCCAGCCCACCTGTGTGCTGGACAGGTACCTCAGGCCCTGCCGGACACTCCCCTCTCCTCTCAAGCACCAGTCATACTCAAACCCGGCTCGTAGTAAATGAGCAACAAAGTAGCTTGGGAAGGAATTTCCAGCTCAGTGAGGAGTTTACAGGCCGGTGATTAAAAAATGGCTATTAAAAAAAAATTAGCTGTGCCGCCGGCACGTCTTCCAGGATCTGCCGTAACAGATTCGTCCGAGCCGGTTAACGGTATTTGCGGTTTGCAAGATGCTACATGTCTGGGGAAGATGACAGACACGTTATTATCACCTCTCGGCTGCGATCTGCCCCAACCTGTCCCAGGATGCAGCTCCGCAGCTGCTTGCTGGGGAGTGCAAGGAAATTAGCAGCCGGAGGCGGCACTTTTCTTCTCTCTGCCTTGCCAGGCCAGTGGCTTTATTGGGGATCCATTGACTGCAGTCCTGGACACGTCTTGAGTAGAGCTAATGAGAAGCCTGGAATGTAGGAGAAGAAGAGGAGGAGGAGGAGGTGGCTGGTAGGGAGGAGGGGGGGGGGAGGATTTGTGGAAAAAGCAATTGTTGAGCAAATCATTTCCTTCAAGAGGGAAAGGAGGCCTTGGCTGCACCTTCCCCAACAGGCAAGTCTAGACGCTTCGGTGTCAACAGTTGACGATAAATAAGATTTTATCAGCTCCAAATCTGTTGGGACACATCCTCCTAGCGGTTCTGCTGCCCAGGAAGGGCTGGGCAAGATGGACTTCGCCAGGAGGTCTTTCCAGGCAGAGGATTCAGGTTATTTTTGGTGTGAGGCTGTCAGCATCCATGAGGAAAACCACCTCTCCCTGCTCATTCTCTGTGTGGGGTGGCAGCACTGGTGGCCTGTGGAACCATCCCCTGATCCTGTCTCAGGTTGGGCAGTGATGGATGCTGAGACTCCACGTCAACGCTGCATCCACGAGCCACTGTGGGGCATTCACTCAGTGGAATCTTGTGATGTCCAAAACATTTCCATGGGGCAGCAGCACTGGGATAACCATGGTGAAGCCTCACAGTGGCCGGTGCCACCATGGGGTGACTTGTTTGTGTCCTGTTCCATCTGGCACTGGTGCAGCACAGCCTCGTCTCACCCAAAAAGCAGCTGCGTTTCAAACACATCCAGAGACCTTCTGTGGTACCAAGCTCTTGGGGACACAGAACTTAGAGCTGATAGGCTGCTAGGGGTTAAATAATTTGGCTTTTCCATTTTTTGGCTTGTTCCTAGAGCTCTGGACAGACAGCACTGGCAGGGAAGGGACAGAGACAGATCTGCCGTAGCAGTATCAGCCCAGAAGTTGAGGGTGACACTGGAAGCTGCAGGAAACCCCAGAGGAATACAGGTTCTGTGTGTTCCATAGGCTCCAGGGAGACTGTCAGTGCTGCTGCTGCTGCTCTGTGCTGGTTGGAGCAATCGAGCACCCACAAGCCACAGAAACCTGTTGTGTTCCTCAAACACACAGTGACACCCAGTAACAGACGCTCTCCGGTGCTTTCCAGGAACAGAGATGGACCTTAGTCCTAATGTAAGCACGGAGACAGACACCAGCAGTCCCCCGGGCAGAGCAGGGTCTGGAGACACAGGCAGGAGTTGCCCAGGGCAGAACACACCCAGGCTCCTTTGTAGGTCTGAAAGGAATCCTGGAGCTGAGGTCTGGATGTACCAGGAAGGTGTACAGGTGCCCCAAAATGTTGTTCCTACACCCAACAGCAAGCTGGCAGCAGCCCAAGTGACCTGAGCTTTGGCTGTGACCCAGCTGCCACATGTGGCCAGTGCTGAGAGGTCAGTTTGTCCAAACACTGCAGAGTGGGGAGGATGTGAGTGAACAGACCGAGGTTGCCCCCAGTGCAGGTGGCAGGAGCACGACCGTGGCACACAGAGAGCCGAAGCAGCGAGGCGGCCGCGCTGGTCTGGGTTACATCCCAGCATTTTGATCTCTGGGTTCTGCTCTGCCACTGCCTCACATCACACTCGAGCAGCATGTGGTGCCTGTGGTCCCTGCAGGGTGCTGTGCAGGGTATGGCTGTGCTGGGACGTACCAGGGCCTCAGGTGATGCAGCACAGCCCGGCAGAGATGTGCATGGCGGGTAATTAGCAAATACAGATAACGGAGGAGAGAGGTGCCTGCCCAGGGACACTGCTCAGCACAGGTTTTGCTGTCCCCTACAGAGAGTGTGCGTAGCCAAGCTGGGGATGCAGCACAGCTGGGGCTGCAGAACCTCCTGGGATCCCAAAACCACGATGCTGGTTGTCCTGGTGGCCATGAGCAGCCTGGGTCTGTGGGACCGGGAGCGCTCGGCTGGAGATGCGGCAGAGGACGGCTCCACACCGAGAGGAATCAGGAGCGCGGCCGCCCAGGGCACAGCCTGGACTTTTCTTGCCCAGAATTATCAGCAGGGAGTTCCTTAAAAGAATAGTTTGTTATTGTGGAGGGATCTTTGAAGGCGATCCCGGAGCTGTTGGGACACGATAAGGTTATCAGCGGAGGCAAGTCTGCGCGGAGCGGCCGCCTTCCCCCTGCAGGGCATCCCTCTGCTATTTAACAGAGATTTATCCATGTCATAACATGGTATAATGAGAGAATTTGTTACCAAAGAACTTGCCATAATGCACCTCTGCTCTTCCAGAGCAGTTATAGTTCCCAGGCATGTTGAGGGCTGCCCGGGAATGTCTACATGAAAAGATCCTTTGACAGGAGTTGTCAGTGTTTTAACACCTGGCAAGCAAGAGCCCCCTCCAAATAACCCTTGTTTTGCCACAGTGGTTCCTCTAGACGAGGGCATTAAACCCCATCGTGGTGGGCGAGTGGGTTCCGTGGGCTGCAGCCACGTGGGAGTTTCCTCTCTGGCCAGGCAGAGCGGAGTCACCACATTCTGAGTGGAGCCTGCGCTTCCAACTCAGGCCTGATCCCTGAGAATCCCTGCTGGGGGTGCAGGGTCACACCCAAGAAGCTAGCCTGGCCATGGAGGCAAGGTGTAGCCAGCATCCTGAGGTATAAGTGCAAAATTTGGGGATTTCAGTAGAAGTTGGTGTTTCCAAGCATCCTCTCTGGTTGGGCAAGTCCAAGTGCCTACAAAAATAAGGATTAATTCTTGCTGTCAGGTTCAAGTTTGTGTTACACCTCTCGGTCACCACCCTCCAGTGACCACAGCACCTTCCTGCTCCCCCCAGCACCGAGCAGGTTCTGATCTTGGGACACCCACGACACCCCATTGTTGTGCCTCCAGGAGCCAGTACCAGCCCAGTGCTGGAGGAGCTGCAGGAACTGCTGCTGTTTGCCTTGGTGGAGCCTCTGACCTTTATGTCTTCCCAGAACTTCCCCAGAGACCACCCAAATGAGACAAACCTGGAAATGCTTTATGTTGTTTGCCCTGTCCCAGTCCTGGTGGTGGGAGCACCTCGCTCATCCACAGGCAGATCCGCTCCTGCAGCCAGGGCAGGGGGACTGGGACACACAAATCCTTCCTGCCTGATCCACAGCTGCACTGGGACATGCTCATGGCCAGGAAAAGTGGGGACTGAGCCATCCATGTCAGCCCCTGAACACCCCCCAGCCCTGTGCTGAGCCCCTGTTATGGGCAGCCCCAGCTCAGGAACCCCCCGCTGGCGGGAGAGCAGAGCCTCCCCTGGGCACACCTGTATTTGGATGGCTTGGGACAAGCTTTAACATCCCCACAAACACTCTGCACGGTGGTATTTTTTTGGCACTGGGCACTGTGTTGTGGGGATGAGATAAAATACCTGGAGCGGGAACATGCCCTGCCATGCAGAGACGGGCTGCTCCGAGCACAGGGGTGGGCTGGTGTATAGCAAACACATTCCTTGCGAGATGGAAAACAGCGTGGCACAGATGAGGTGGAAGGGAATTGCACATCCCCACACATGGGCAGTTCCTGGAAGGTGAAGGACAAGTTCTCCTTCCCCAGCCCTGCTCTGAAGGGGCACACGCTGCAGCCTCCAGAGCTTCCCCCATCCAAGGGCCTTGTGAGAGAAGTTTGCCGCTGAGCAAACCCCACTGTGCCCTCACAGGGAAGAATTTGGTGGCCACAAACCGTTTTCTACTCAGCAGTGACTGTGGGCACTGCCTCCAGCTGCCACAGAGCATCCTCCTCCCACGGCCAGCCCGGGCAGTGGTCCCCATCATGTCCCCACCCTGTCCCTTCCATGAACCACTGCTGCTGCAAAGGATGGAGTCAGGATCAGGACAAACCCATCTGTGTCAGAATGAAACTCCCAGGTCCTGCCTAATGAGCTGTGACACTGCTAAGCACGATTTCCTCAGGCTGTGATGCGCCAGTGCCCTTGGTGCTCCCAGCCCTTGGTCAGGAGCCATGTGTGAGAGCAGATTTGGGAATGTTTTCAAAACGGGCTGAGCGATGCACGAACGAGGGCTTTGCTGATTTTCAGTGAGATTCCCTCTGCCTCAGTGCAGCGGTGACCCAGCTCTGCCAGAGCCCTTGCCCATCTGGGAAACCCTTCCCAGCCCCAGGAGGTGGCTGTACCTGGTTTATGTGGAAAGCAGATACCACATAGTGTGGGTGAAATGGTCAGATTTCAGTATTTCCAGGGGAAAGGGAAGAGAAGGAACCCTGCCTTTATACCAGAGCAGCAGAGGAAGCCGAGGGTGGCCAGGGGAGCACCCTCCACCCCACCAGTGATGCTCACCTGAGGGATGTCTCCTCTTTCCCAGTACTCCCCGCTGCTGAAGAAGCTCTACTGTCAGATCGCCAAGACATGCCCCATCCAGATCAAGGTGTCCACCTCGCCGCCCCCGGGCACCATCATCCGGGCCATGCCCGTCTACAAGAAGGCAGAGCACGTCACCGAGGTGGTGAAGCGCTGCCCCAACCATGAGCTCGGCCGCGACTTCAACGACGGTGAGGGCTCCGAGCTGCCCGCATGGCCTGGGGGGCCGTGTGTCCCTCGTGTCACAGCCCTCGTGTGCGCAGGGTGAGCCCCCCGGGCAGCCACAGCTCTAACTGGAGGTTTGCCTTGCAGGCCAGTCAGCCCCTGCCAGCCACCTGATCCGGGTGGAAGGCAACAACCTGTCCCAGTACGTGGATGACCCGGTGACGGGACGGCAGAGCGTGATGGTGCCCTACGAGCCCCCGCAGGTACCCGGCTGCTCGCGGCGGGGGGAGGGACCGGCTGCTGCCTCCATGGTTTGGGTTGCTTGGCACGGGGCAAAGGGTCCAAGTGTCCCCCTTGCCCTGGCACATCTTAGACCACTCACTGCTCGCCCCTGGCAGCGGTGGCAGCTACACTCCAGCACCTGCAGCTCCCCGCCCTGTGAAGCATCCCAGAGCAGCCTGGTCTTGGGAAGTGGGGTGTAATGGGATACCCCCTCCAGCCCTGCCCTGGGTGCCCCCCCAGTCCTGGTTCAGTCCCCTCTTTCCAGCCGGGACCATTCCCACACCATTGCTGGCGTTCCCCTGCTCATCCTGCCAAGGCACCAGCCCTGTGCCAGAGGGTCCAGCCCTGATTCCTCACTCCCCGGGGGTCCCAGCCTGCCACCTCTCCTCTTCTTCACTCTCCGGGGGTCCCAGCCTGCCTCCCCTCCTCTTCTTCACTCCCCGGGGGTCCCAGCCTGCCTCCCCTCCTCTTCTTCATTGCCCGGGGGTCCCAGCCTGCCTCCCCTCCTCTTCTTCACTCCCCGGGGAGTGCCATCCTGCCTCCCCCCATCACTTCCCGCTCAGCACCTGCTCTCCCCTCTCGGGCAGGTGGGGACCGAGTTCACCACCATCCTGTACAACTTCATGTGCAACAGCAGCTGCGTGGGAGGGATGAACAGGAGGCCCATCCTCATCATCATCACCCTGGAGACGAGAGAGTGAGTGGCTGTGGGAGCAGGGATGGGCATCCCTCCCACCGCGGGAGGGCTGGGGAAGGAACCCTGCCCTGCAGGGAGCACCCCCAGGGAACGGGATGGGGCAGCCCCAGCTCGCTGCACGGGAATGCTCCCTTCTGCCAGCTTGGAAAAGGGCTGGCACGGAGGGACCAGGGACCCAGCCCAGCAGCTGGAGCCTTCCTCTGCCCCATGCGCGCCTCTTCCCCAGGAGCCAGCTGCTGAGGGGCTCTGCTGCTCCCTGGTCTGGTTTCTGCCTGGGCTGAGTCCCAGCGCCCTTCCCGAGCGGCAGCAGGGCCGCTGATTGCTCTGCTCTCCCAGCGGCCAGGTCCTGGGGAGGAGATCCTTCGAGGGGCGGATCTGTGCCTGTCCCGGCAGGGACCGGAAAGCCGACGAGGATCATTTCCGAGAGCAGCAAGCCCTGAACGAGAGCGCGGCCAAGAACGGCAACGCCAACAAGCGCAGTGAGTCCCCTGACAGGGGGCGGGGGGCTCAGGGCACCCAAAGTCCCTGCACTCCCGAAGTTTGGGCTCAAATCCACACTCAGGGGTGATGCTTTGACCTTTCCCCACTAAATCTCACACATCGGACCCCCTTGCAGAGCCCAAAGATGCCTGTGCACGGCTCCCGCGGCCAGATACATTTATTCATTATTGACAATAACAAAGGGACGCTCCCATGCCAGGCCGCAAGGGAATGGTTTCAGCATCCTGCACGGCTTGAGGTGCTCCCTGCCATGTCCTGTCTCCCAGGACTCCACCAATTCTCTTCCCTTCTCCTTTCCAGCGTTCAAGCAGAGCCCCCAGGGCATCCCAGCGCTGGGCACCGGCATTAAGAAACGGAGGCACGGGGAGGAGGAGATGTACTACGTGCCCGTAAGTGTGGCTGAGCTGCAACAGGGTCAGAACTCGGCTTGGGACAGCGCTGGCACCGTCCCCTCTGCCAGAAGCATCTTGGGGAAGAGATGTCGGGCAGGTTGGGGCTGCACGGGCTCCTGTAGGACAGCAGGGGCCTTGAATAGGAGCAAAAGCATGCACGGGTGCACATGTCCAAGGGATTCCTGCATCCCGAGCAGTCCCTGGCCACAGTGACAGCCTGTGGAAAAAGGGAGCATAAGGTGGGATGGGAGTAAAGCAAAGTCCTGGTCTTGTTCCCTCCTCCAGGTGCGAGGCCGGGAGAACTTTGAGATCCTGATGAAGATAAAGGAGAGCCTGGAGCTGGTGGACCTGGTCCCGCAGCAGCTGGTGGATTCCTACAGGCAGCAGCAGCAGCAGCTCCTGCAGAGGCAGTGAGTCCTGCCACAGCCCCCGAGACCTCCAAAGTCCCTGAAACCCTCACAGCCAGAGACCCTCACAGTCCCTGAGACCCCCAAAGTCCCTGAGACCCTCACAGCCAGAGACCCTCACAGTCCCTGAGACCCCCAAAGTCCCTGACACCCCCCACAGTCCCTGAGACTCCCCCAGTCCCCCAGGCCCCTGCGGCCCCTTGAGACACCCATGGTCCTTGAGACCTCTCCTGTCACTGAGACCACCCACAGTCCCTAAGATCCCCACAGTTACTGAGACCCCCACAGTCCCCCCAGAGCCCTGCAGCCCCTTGAGACCCCCGCAGCTCCTTGAGACCCCCACAGCCCCTGAGCACCCTTGGCAGGGAGGTCTCATGGGCTGGAGTGGAGCTCCAGACCAGAGCAGGGCAGCTCCATCCCACCCATCCCAGTCTGACCAGCGTGTTCCCTCCCGGAACAGGAGCCAGCTGCAGACACCTTCCTCCTACGGCCCTGTCCTTTCCCCCATGAATAAAGTCCACGGCGGAGGAATCAACAAGCTGCCCTCTGTGAACCAGCTGGTGGGGCAGCCTGCCCAGCACAGCTCCGGCTCTGCACCCAGCCTGGGCCCCATGGGTACGTCCTCCATCGCCAGGCCGGGCACGGGGCTCTCCCTGCCCAGGCAGTGCAGGGTTATCAGGTCTGGGTGGTATCTAAGGGGTGCATTTGTTGCCACTGCCCAGGACCCGGAATGCTGAACAGCCACCCCATGCAGCCCAACGGAGAAATGAACGGGGGCCACTCGTCCCAGTCCATGGTGTCCGGGTCACACTGCACCCCCCCGCCACCCTACAACCCCGACCCCAGCCTCGTCAGGTAAGGAAGGTGCCCGGTGCCCTGTCTGTCTTGTCCTCTGCTCCTTGCTGTGTCCCTCGCTCTAACCTTCCCATCTGTCTGGCAACTGGTCAACTGGCCACTGGCCCCAACTGAGAAATCACTGCTCCGCAATCACAGACTGTTCCTCTCACCTCAGCCACCAAAGCCCAGCTACCGACCAGTCAGAAACCCCCACTGCCCTCATGCAGCTCCCTGGGAATCCACCCCGATCAATCAGAAATTAAGTACATCCAAACGAGGGTCTTGCCCTACATGTCCACTGGCATGTAGCTTCGTGAGCTTCCCCCTTCCCCTTCCGTCCAGCAACACCTGGAAATGGGTCCATGTGGCTTATTTTCATCAGGAATGCATTAACAGCTCTGCAGATTTTTAAAGTTTTGGCCTTTAAAAAGACCATGGATGTTTTCACAGACCCTGGGCCAGCATCTGCATAGGGCAGAACCCGGGGCATGCCCTGATCCCCCTCCCCAGTAGCTGGAGCTCCCTCGTATTATGAATTCCTGAGCCAAAATCTCAGACAATCAGGAGAAAAACATCTGTAGTTTAAGGAATGAACATAACCCCACACTTGGCTTTGACCTTAGTGGCAGTGGAGTTCTCCACGTCCCCCACCTGACACGGTCTGTCCCACAGAGATGGGACACAGCTGTTGTTCATGAGAACTTAATGCCACTTTATTTTCCAAACTTTCTCTGCAGTTTTTTAACAGGATTGGGGTGTCCAAACTGCATCGACTATTTCACCTCACAAGGGTTACAGAATATTTACCACCTGCAGAACCTATCCATAGAGGTAAATGCTTTGGGGAGATCTGTTCTTACCACTTGTTTCCAGCAGCTGTTGGTCTGAAAAGCAAAACCAAAACTGTTTTGGAGGAAGGGAAACCTGTGCCCCAACCCCTCACACAGAACATGTGCTCCCAGGATTGATGCCTCTCATTCCTGCCCCCTTGGTGGTCCTTCAGAGGTAGCGATAGCTCAGGCCTTGGTAGAAACCACAACCAGTCTCAGCTGCTTCCTCCAGACTCTCAGAAACAGCAGAGATCAAAGATCCCAGGGTCCCAGCTCAGGGAGATTTTCCACCTAACACAGAGAACACAGCTGAGGTGCTCAGAGGGACACCCCAAATCCCACTGAGCCAGCAGGGACACCCCACTGCAGTTCAGGGAGGTTTAACCTGGTCTCACCTCTTCCCCTGCTAATCTTTAAGATGAAAGAGGCTGAAATAAAGAAGTTGAGCCCAGGGCATTTTTATTAATGGAAGCTTGGAATGAAATAGCCCAGGTCAGGTAAAAGCTGTCAGAAAAAGCATGGAAGGGATGCTGGAAGTACCTGTGTGTGTCTAGAGCATCAGCCTCTGCTGCTGCCACACTGCTGGTATCAGGGGTGGCACCTGAGCCAGGGCTTCCCCAGCCCATCAGGGGAACAAGAAAAAGGAAAACAAAAAAAAATCCTGAACCCTTTGAGCCGTGGCAAGCCCTGTAAATCCTGGAGTTGGTGTTTTTGCTGAGACAGAGCTCCTGCCCAACCCCATTTTGCCCCAGGCAGGCGTAGCAGTGTCTCTACCTGGCAGCTACAACATCCTGCAGGAGAGATGATGATTTGTCACTGGTGGCTGGGGCCAGTTGTGTAACCTGAGCCTGGTTTTGGACCATTTGCTGAACTAACTCTGTGACCGTCTGTCAGCTGTCCAAGAAAATGTTTAGGAATGGCCAAAACCTGTGTCAGGGCAGAGCTGTGTGTCTGAGTCGGCGTTTGTAGCTACTAATTGCGTACTCGCTGTCTGCTCCAGTTAACGCTCCCGTGAGTCTCTGTGGCATTAACATGGATCCCCGGCAGCTCCCTGCTGTGCTGGTCTCTGTGCTGGCACAGCTCCCCTGTCTGAGGTCACCCACCTCTCCTGGCTTTGCGAGAGCCGCTGTCACCCACATCTCAGTGCTCGAGGCAGGTGCCATTCCAGCCTCCCGGGCCAGGACCAGAGCAGAAGCAGTCCCAAGTGCACAGGCACAAGGATGCTCCACACGCTGCTCTGCCACCTGTGTCCAAGGGGAACGTTCCCTTCCTTCCCTCCCACATCTGTTTGATATGAACCCCTGCCAAAACAACAACAAAAAGTCTCCAACCTGCAAAGCTGCAGTGGAGTAGCTGGGTTACAAACGAGGAATAACCCAGGGGGTGATGGACCCATGGCCATGGTGGGAGGTCCGTTGGGCATCATGCCCATGTGTCCCCCCAAAAGCACGACCTGGGGGTCCAGGGCTCGCTCCTGCTGGTACAATCACTCCTCTGGCGGCCGTGCCTCAGCGGTGCTGTCCTTGCAGGATCTCGGAGCACTGAAGATCCCGGAGCAGTACCGGATGATTATCTGGCGGGGCCTGCAGGAGCTCAAACAGAGCCACGACTACGGGGCCCAGCAGCTGATCCGCTCCAGCAGCAACGCCTCCACCATCTCCATCGGCAGCTCGGGCGAGCTGCAGCGGCAGCGGGTGATGGAGGCCGTGCACTTCCGCGTGCGCCACACCATCACCATCCCCAACCGCGGCGCGGCCGACGACTGGGCCGACTTCGGCTTCGACCTCCCGGACTGCAAATCCCGCAAACAGTCCATAAAGGAGGAGTTCACGGAGGGAGAGATCAACTGAGGGGCTCCAGAGGTGTGAGACACCAGGGGGGTGACAAACTCCCCCCCCTTGAAATGTATTTGCAGCCTTGCGCACCTGGAGAAGTTTAATTTTGTTATCCAGGGGAACTGCAGGCCCTGAGCCAGGCAGGAGGCGCCTGCCCTGAGGAGGAAACTGGAGGTGAGGAGGAGGAAGAAAAGGAGGAGGGCAGCCGAGCCAGCTCAGCAACCAGAGCAGGATTTCTGCCTGCCCGTGACACGGGGGGCACGGGCCGGTTTGTGTTTTCCTGGAGCGTCCCTGCCTCCAGCAGTGTAAGGATGGCACGTTCTTCTCATCCCTGCTCATCGTCCGTGTTCTCCGTGGTGTCCCAAACTGAGAGGGCTTTGTCACTGCGACACGGACTCAGCCCTGACCTGTGCAGGCATCGCCAGGGACTGGTGTGAAGCCACATCCTGCTTTTCCATGGACTGCCAAAAGCACCCCTTCCCTCAGCCCTCTGTAGAGCCAGAAAGAACCTGTTTGTCCGTTCCCAATGTGTTCTTGTACTTAAAGGTTGGTGTATATAAACAGAATGTACATACAGTAAACTCATTGTGCTGTAAGGAGAGAGAAAGATTTATTTTCATGTAAGCTATAAAAATTGATACTGACTCCTGAGACACTGCAGTGTCAAGTAAATTAATTTCATGTTGTAGCATGTAAACATGCAGCGAATCCTGTCTCCAGCCTTATCTATTCAAAACTCAGTTTTTTTCCTCCTCTGAATCTCTTGCATGCAGTTGTGGAGGAGGGGGAAAGCCAGTGATTGTCCTGGGAGGTCAGAGGTCTGGATAATCCCTCCCTGCTCCCTTGGAGAGTTTTGTTGACAGGTCAGACCTGACAAGCTGGAATGCCATGGCGTAAATTCCATCTCTTTGGAGCATGGCATGGACTGGGTGACCAGTTCTGTTCTGTTCCTGGTCACTTTTCCCAGCTGTAATTTCTTTGTTGATTCAGACAGGGAAAAAAGCCTTCACAGAAAGCAAGGACATGAACAGGTGTGTTCCCTGCCTTAATGTTCATTCCCTTCACATTTGGGAAGGCAATGTCCCACAACAGGTCTTGGAAAAGCACTGGAAGTCACAGGAGCTTCTGCTGTGGAAGGGAGGGCAGGCAGGGAGTTGCTGCATCTGTCCCCTCAGCCCTGGTCACTCAAGATTTTGGGCAGCCTGAGGGAACCTGCACAGAGATGGTGCCACCCAGCACATCCCCACTGCTGCACCCTCCCTCTGGAGGCCTCCAAAGGCAGCCCTGCACCTTCATCCCATCACCCCCAGGCTGGGGAAGGGGCTGGATACCCTTCCCAAAGCCCTGGACCCTCTAAGCAAGAGCAGAAGAACAGCTTAAGTCCCACCAGGGCTCACCTGAGATGCAGCTTCTCCTGCAGGCAGGCAGTGGCAGGCAGAGAGTTCCCTCTCCAGGGGGGACAGGAGTGTGACCACTGGACGTGCTGCACCCACAGCCTTGGGCCCCGGACCCTGCTCCAAGGCCCTGTCTGGGTGTCCCACAGCAGCTCCAAGCCTGCAGCACCCAGAGGTGACCTCTTGTCCCTCCTCTCCCTCGAGTGCTGGTGAGCCGAAGGTGCAGTCACCATCCCTGAGGCCATCCCACCCCTCACACCACCGGGATTGGGAACCTGACTCCTTTTGGCTTGGGAACTCCCCAGGCGTGGCTGACAGTGAACCTGTGGCCCCAGGAAACAGCTCAGGAAAGCACTTTAATGCTTTAAAGCTTTTGCACCAACCACTCGCATTTCCAGCGCTCCCGGGGCTGTTCCCAGCAGTATTCATGGATCACTGGCAGGAATTACATTTTTTGTAAGCTTATCTTTGGAAATGTGTTATTTTTATAGATGTGGTTTTGTTTTAGATGTTTCGGGTTTTTTTTTTTTTTGTAACACAATAAAAGCGCATGTGGGAATTGCTGCATCTAGCAATTAAAACTGGACAGAAAGTGCCCTCCTAACCCAGAGTAAACCTTCACCTGTAGGACCTCAGAGGGCCTGAAGCTGCTGAAACCAAAAAGGAACCCACCAGTGAGTACTAAACTGCTACAGTGAGTACAGAGAGGCAAAAGACAGCTTCTGGATACATAAAACTCTTTTTTTTCCCTCAATAAATGGCTAAAAAATAGCGAATGAAATGTAGAACAAGCATTAAGAGCTTGAAAAATTACAGTTAAAAACAATTTCCCAAAGAGAACACAAATGTCACCACTATTTCTAGTTTTAGGAGTATATATTCCATAGGTAGGAATTGGAAATTGATTGAACTAAAGGTTCTTGCAAGAAGTTTATGAACTAACACCCTGAAATGGAAGAAGGCAAGAATGTTGTTGTAATTCAATAAAAATACAATAAAAAAAGCTTTCAAAAGATCTTGAAAACGGGCATGTGACAGCCAGACAGGCACCGTCAGAGCCACACACCTGCAGAGAGCTCCACGCATGACAAAGGTCCAAAGCTCCTGTCAGAGCCACCGACTGGCCTGTGGCTCTGCCTTCTGCTGGGGTCGGTGTCCCAAACAGGATCATGGAATCCTAGACTGGTTTGGGTCAGAAGGAACCTTAAAGCTCATCCAGTTCCACCCCCTGCCATGGGCAGGGACACCTTCCACTGTCCCAGGTTGCTCCAAGCCCTGTCCAACCTGGCCTTGGTCACTTCCAGGGATGGAACAACCAGGGTTTCTCTGGGAAATCCATTCCAGCCCCTCACCACCCTCAAAGGGAAGAATTTCTTCCATATATCCAATCCAAACATGCTCACAGACCAGATGCTCCTGTATTTTTTTAAGCATTATGTCACACTGGGAAGGCAACTTGCTTGTGACTTCTCCTCCAGGCAGGCAGTGGCTGTTCCCTCTCCAAGGGGAGACTTCTCCCTCATCCCAGCTTTTGGTGGTCCTACACCACCCTGCCTGGCCCAAGGAGCATTTCACTCTTCTCCTGGGAAAACAGAGCTCCGTGGCCAGCAGCACTCTCCAGGAGGAAAAGCCACCTGGACGAAACCACATGGAATGTCTTGCAGGCTCTGGCTGACATGGTGGGAATCCTGCACCGCCCCAGCACCGAGTGCTCCGGGTTCACAAGTGCCTCTGTCTGCTGGGCATTCCCAGTGAGAACATCAAAACCTCCATCCAGGCCTACGTTGAGGCCACTAGGTGGGAATTCCTCCCCGTGTCCCAGCTGAGGGGCTGTCACACGACCTCGGCCTTGACTCTGGCCGGATCCATGGCACCGCTGCGCAAGTCCACGGCAGATCCCTTCCTCCAGGACTGCTCGGCCGCTGCAGCGACCCGGATTGTCCAGAGGAGCTGCTCCTTGGTGACCACGGGGGGCTCCTGGCCTGTGGGACAAGACCGAAATGCTGCATGGAACCCACGGTCCCCTGTGAGCACAGATCCCACCACAGCAGCTCCCGGCGCTGTGGATTTAAAACCCTTCAGCCCCCTCCTCCTGCCCTGTCAGTGCAGCCACGACAACTGAAATACTGGGGAACAAAAATCTCTTGGACTAGACCCTTTTTAAGGTCTCTCCCTACCCAACCCCGTCCATGATTCTGTGATTTTTATCCCTTCTGGGCAGCTAGGACTCTGGCTGAGGATCTCTTGGCTGTCACAAACAGCTGCTTTCATCACAAAGGACACTGAGGTCCAAGGCAATTTCCCCTCCCAACTCTCACTTCTTCCAAGCACATAGTTTCAGATCATCATCCCACCCATCTCCATGACCTGACAGTGCATATCCCAACAAAGCCAATCCAAAGCAACACCAGCCATCAATTTAAGCCTTGTCCCACCTTTCAAGGTTCTCAGGAAGTGCCGTAAGAGCTCCCTGTGTGCATCTCTGTAGCGCTCAGCTTGGGTTTGGGGACAGATGGACACAGAAGTCCCGTGCTCTGTGATGCCCAGGGGGTTCTGGTTGTCCACCCTTAACGTCCCTTGAGACCCGTGAACCTGAGGGAAGGAGCAAAACAGGGAAGAAAGAACATTTTTAAGTTACCACACTTTTGATCTCACACACGTGGCCAGGTTAGAAAAGCCCTGGTGTGTAAAACCAAGACAAAAGTAGGTTCTGAAATGAGGAGTCCCACCTGCCCCAGCCCTGGGATGGCTCAGACACGACAGAAACACCAGGGATGTGCTTTAGTACAGTGTGATACCACCCGTGTGATACCTCACCTGAGCAAAGCCCCTTTTCTAAGTGTTTAACACGAATTCCTCCCCAAGACCAGCCCCCACAGCTGTAATTATTCACAACTGTAGGCATTTACACTTTTCTTCCCCTTTAATATGCTGAACTCCTGCCACACAGCTGAAACCACCCTGGAAAGGACAAAGGAAATCTGCACAATTTCAGCCTTGGGAGGGCTGACACCAGCTCCTGCTCAGCTACGATTCATGCAGCTCCTAACACCACAGAAAGCATGGAACAGAGGGAAAATTTGGGTGAGAAAAGAGAAAGTGGATCATAGATTGAAAAAGGACAAGAAGCCACTGCTGCTGAGGCAACAGCCCAACAACCAGAGGTGGCACTCAGAGCTCTGCTCTGGGTGACAAGGTGGGGATTGGTCACAGGTTGGATTCGATGATCCTGGAGGTCTTTTCTAACCTCAGTGATTCTGTCTTAGAGGGGTTTTGGGAAACGTGCTGCAGGCACACTCAGAGGGGAAAACTTGTGCTGGGCTGTGGAGTCAAAACAGACTGGACTGAGCATCAGGACCCCACCTCCAGCCGCTGGTCACAGCTCCTGGTGCAGTGCTGGCTGACATCCAGAGTGACAATGGCTCCGCTGGGGAACTTCATGCTGATGGCGACCGTGTCCACGTCCCTCAGGCAGCCCATGTCTGGGGACAAAACAGGCCTGGCTCACCCCAGGAACAGCACAC
This sequence comes from Corvus cornix cornix, assembly GCF_000738735.6. Taxonomy (NCBI): domain Eukaryota; kingdom Metazoa; phylum Chordata; class Aves; order Passeriformes; family Corvidae; genus Corvus; species Corvus cornix. Next base: position 3,330,351 of record NC_046350.1, on the reverse strand, counting down.
CAGCACATTCCACAGCTACAAACTGCTCTTCTTCCTTCAGGAGGTGATACTGGCTTTGTAACACCTTCCCACAGGACGCACTGGTGACAGCACTCCAGCTGCTTTCACCAGCATTCCTGGCGAACGCGGGCAGCTCTGCAGGAACACACAGCCCCAGGCCCAACTCCACCTTCCCAGCCTGCAGCTCTCCCTAACGAGGGCGTTCACCTCTGCTTCCAGGATCAGGCAACGTCCAGCACATTGCAGAGGGTATAGAACCCTCCTGGAGGGCTCTTGTTTGCTGCTTTTCAGTGCTGTGCCACGGAGGAGAGCATTGCATCCTGCCCCTCCTCACCCCAGCCAGCCAAGCTTGGCAGCTGCTGCAATTACCTTAATTAAAACTCTGCATTTCCATTTCAAAAATGGCAGCTTCCACCTTTTATGGATCGTTTAAATGAGTGTGGTAACCCAGAGCGTGCCTGTCAGCCCGACACGACCCAGAGCAAACACACAGCTTTGTGGTGGGATCCACAGGGAAGGGCCAGAAAAAGCAGAGAATGAACATTTCATTGACATTCTTGTGAGCTCAGAGCTTTGCTCAGTGTTTTCTGCACTCTGCTTCCACACCTGGTGTCCTGCAGAGTAACGTTCAATGATAACTCCACAGCAACTGCTTCACATCAGCAGGAAATTCACCACATTCAGGCATCCTCGCCAAATACCCCCAAGGAACCTGTTTCACCAGCCTGTTTTTACAACTGCTCCATGATGGAACAATGCTCATGGCTACCATGCTCTCATTCTCTCTTTCTTCCCAATTTTACCACTGAGGTCCAGAGCTACCCAATAAACCATCAAAAGGCTCATTCCTACCTGCACAGAAGGCATGGCCCAGGGAAAATATTGTATCTGGCACACTCTCTCCCAACAACAAACTGATAATATCTATGTCATGCACGGCAGCGTTGTAAAAAATTCCACCTGGAAGAACCAAAACTGCGAGTTAAGGTCTCCACATTGAAACCCACAGTCAATGTACATTTCTGAATTGCAACAGAGACGGTATAAAAAGCCCCCACAGTGAAGGAACTAATACTAAAAGGACAAAAAAAAAATGCACAGCAATGAAGTTTGGTAAAGAAAACACTCCTTAAAAAAGCCCCATGGATCTTAAGGCTACACAAACTCAGGGGAATTCCCACAGAACACACAGCAAGAGACATTTCCAGGCTGGGTTAGACAGGGCTTGGAGCAACCTAGCCTGGTGGAAGGTGTCTCTGCCCATTGTAGCAGGTGGAACAGATGAGCTTTCAGGTCCTTTCCCACCCAAGTGTCTCCAATTCAAGCCCAGACTCTTCAGCAGGAACCTGCTGGGTACCTGAAGCTTTCAGGAGGCTCAGAGAGGCTGCTGGATAGAGGCTGCTGATGGTGGATATCCGGTGGATCCTGCCCAGCACCTGGCTGTCCCGCACCTTCTTGTACAAGAACTGCAGGGCTGGGTCAAAGCGCCTTGCAAGGGAAACAAGGAAGGAGGTGAAACCAAGCTGATTTGAGGACAAAGTCAGGAAAGACTGAGGAATCAGTGCTGCTTCCAGACACGTGATTTTATCAAGACTAAATCAGAGGAAAATTGCTGATCTTACTTGTAGAACCCGCACACGAGTGGCCTTGCACACCTGTCGGCCTCATCGAAACAGGCTTCTGCTGTCTGCCTGTCCACGCTGGGCAGCCCCTCGCAGAACACACCTTTACCTGTGCAAAACAGGACACACGTGGGGCTCAGGGAGACACAGCTGCACAAAACACCTCCATCTTGCAGTAATGTACACAGCTCGTCATGTTTCTGGTTTTTGATGGCATTTACTCCCTTCTGCCTGCCCGCTGTGGTTTCAGCTGTCCCAGACCCCAGGAGCAGGACTGTTTGGTGACAGCTTTTCTGTGAGTCCTGGTAGGATTTTAGGATGAGATACTGCCCAGTCATACTGGGATCATCGCAAGACAAACCCCACTGGTGTCCAGCCATTAACACCAGCAATGATCTCCATCACTTTAATTACATAATTAGAGTCTGCACATCTCCAGGGCTGCTGTTGAAACACAAACACGCTCACAGGTGCACGTCAACTGGCACAGGGAAGAGCTGAACGTGCAGCTGCTCCTCTTACCTGCTCGTAAAGCATCTCTTATCATCTCAGGGGCTTCATCAGGTGGGGAACAAATAATGGCTCCAGAGACCCTGCAGGAATCAAGAGAGATCCTCAGTGAGGATGAGGTTTGCACTAGATTGAACAATGCTCAAAAGCTCCTTTTGGTTACAGTTAAAAAAGCCTAAAACCCCATCGCTCTGGAAGAGCCAGCTGGTTATTAAAGGAACTTGGTGTCTGCTTCCAGGATGAAATATTGAGTGACACACATAGGTTAAAATCACAAGTGGTATGTAAGAAATGCACTGCTTTTCCTGCATCTTAAAGGAGAAAGTCTTTTAAAGGTGTCAGTTAACACACAAAGAAATCCAAACTAATCATGTGGTAGAGTTGCTGAACAAGTGATCAATGCGATTCTTTACTTTCTAGTATCAAATCAGTCTTTCCTAAATGCTCTGCCTTTTGCTCCTGCAGTATTTAAAACACAAATTTTAGACCTGACTGGAACAACACCACTGAAGTGATGTTACAATTGTTCAGTTCAACTGTAAAGCAAAATGCCACACTCCTCCCTATTTACACCAACCCTCACTTATCTCTGAGAGTTTCAAGAGCCTCCAAACTCAGCCAACTGCTCTGAGACAGGAAAACTGGCAGGCAGCAGGGAAGGTGTCATTTATTGTTGTTCTCTGGGAATGGAGGAAAATGGGGTTTTCTATATTTCTTAACAAAACTGCCTATAACTAAACACCTCCAAGTTTCCATTAATCTGGGTATGTGAGTTCACTTAAGCTTCTCAGAGACTCCTGAAGGACCCGTGGGTAGGTGACAAAAGGGCCCCTCACTCCCACACGTGTGGCCAGAGGCGCAGCCTGGGACTGCTACAGTTCTCCAGAGGGGGAGGCAAGACTTGTATGGAGCCCCCCGCCCGAGCAGAGCCACGCACGGGAGCTCGTGGCCGCCAGTACCGCGGATCGCCGAGCGCGACGGCGGCGTCCTGCAGCCGCAGCGCCCTGGTGCCAGCCGGGAGCTCGGCGCCGAAGGCACGTTCCACCTCCTCCGGCCGATCCTCCACCACGTACAGCAGGCAGCAGCCCGTTTCCTCCGCCAGGCTTTGCAACAAGGCTTTGCTCACGAGCCCCGCACCGAAGAGCACGAGGCCAACGCTGCTGCCACCATGACATGAGGGGGGTGCCGGGCTGTTGGAGGCATCAGGTGCAGCCCCACTTTGGCCAAGAGGTGCCATCCTGGTGTGGAAAGTGGCCAGTGGTGAGGGGTGGCTGGCGGAGGTGGAGGGCGTTGGGTCGTCCCTGTGCGCGGCGGTGATGGGGTGGTGGGGAACCAGCAGCTTGTGGTAGGAGGGTGGCGAAGGGACCATGCTGTAGCCGGTGCTGGATCCAGTGGTGATGATGAAGGAGGGATGGGAGAGCAGGGAGGGCACGTCGAGCGGCAGGGGCAGACTCAGGCTCAGGCTGGAATCGGGACCTGCAGAGCTGAGGAGACAGAGATCAGAAAATATCCTGAGCTGGAAGAGACCCACAAGGATCACTGAACCCATCTCCTGCATAAGAACACCCCAAGAACGCCATCATGTGAGGGCATTGTCTAAACGCTTTTTGAATGGGGTTGGGTGAGACAGAGAATTAAAGAATTATTAAGGTTCGACAAAACCTCCAAGATCATCAGGGCCAACCTTTGACTGATACCTCCTTGTCAACTAAACCACAGCACTAAGTGCCTCCCACAGCTCCCTCAGCCACTCCTCGTAGGACTGACTCCCCAGACCCTTCCCCATCTTGTGCCCTTCTCTGGACACGCTCCAGCCCCTCAATGTTTCTTTTGTAGTGAAGGACAGAAGGCACTCGAGGGGCCTCAGCAGTGCCCAGCACAGGGATGAGCACTGCCCTGGTCCTGCTGGAGACACTGTTTTGAGGTCGGGTGAGGCAGGGAAGGGCCGGCTGAGCCCGAGCAGGGGTCGGTGGGGTGAGACTGAGATGGGGCGGGTGAGGCAGGGAAGGGGCGGGTGAGGCAGGGATGGGGCGGGTGAGCCCGAGCAGCGGTCGGTGCCTCACCGGAGCCCCGGGGCGCGCAGCCCGAGCTGCCGGAGCAGGCGGCGGTTGCGGCAGTGGCGGCCCGAGCTGAGGTGCTCCAGGATGCGGTCGCGGCGCACCCTCAGGGGCAGCTGGCACGGCGTGCACAACAGCGTCTCCACGGCGCCGTCCGGGCCCGGCGCGCTCGGCCCCGCCGGCTCCCGCCGCACCGACAGCTCCGAGAACTCGGCCGCGTAGTCGTGCAGCGTCTTCCTCCTCCGCCCCATGGCCCGGCCCCGCTGACTCGGAAGCGGAAGGCCCCCCCCGCCTCACGCCGTTGCCCGGCAGCGGCCCCGCTCCGAGCCCCGCGGTGCCGGAGAGGCCCCGGGCCCCGGCCCAGCGATGGAAGCCGATGGCGGCTCGCAGGGACCAGCGCTCACCGAAGCCGTGGGACAGCTCCGGGAGGAGCTGCGGAAAGCCAAGGATGACCACAAGATGGCCATAGGTACCGCGGGAGGTGCCCAGCGCACACCTTTACCTGCCTAGGTCTCATTCAATTCGGCTCCTTTGACCTTGAGAACATTACAGGGTGCTGCTCACACAGCGAGGCTGAAAAGCCGCTTCTTTTGAAAACACTTTCTTTCTCCCCTTGGGAGTGAAGAACATGAGGAAACGCAGCAGAGAAAGCCCCGATCAGAGTCCTGGGGCACGCAGTGGCAGAGCAGGGCTCGAGGTGCCCACTCCCCGTGTGCTCAGAGCAGCACAGAGCACACAGAGCCCGGTGGTTTAACACACATGGAGTCACAGAATGGTTTGGGTTGGAGGGAACTTAAAGCTCACTCAGTTCCACTCCCTGCAATGGACAGGGACACCTTCCACTGTCGCAGGTGGCTACAAGCCACGTCCAACCTGGCCTCGGACACTGCCAGCGATGGGGCAGCCACAGCTTCTCTGGGCACCCGGTGCCAGGGCCTCCCCACCCTCACAGAGAAGAATTTTTTCCTAATATCCAATCTAACCCTGCTCTTTATCAATGTGAAGCCGTTCTCCGTTGTCCTGTCAGTCCAGGCCCTTGCAAACAGTCTCCATCTTTCTTGTCGGCTCCTTGTGGTACTGGAAGGCCACAACTAGGTCACCCTGAAGTGAAACCACCTTTTCTTCTCCAGGCTGTACAAACCCACATCCCAGCAAAGCACCACAAGCCACATTATCACCCAGAATCACTGTGGCTGCAGCATTAACATGACCCAAGTCTGTTCCCAGACTGTTCCCACAGTGGCTTTGCTTATGCTCACCTGCAAAAAGCAGCCACAGCACGTTCAGCAGGGATTTGCTTTACTAAGAGTACTCCCACTTTACAGGTGCCATCTCTTCCTTGCAAAGACAGATGGAGATCCAAGAATCCAAGCTTCGGAGAATCAGATCTGAAAAGGAAATGCTCCAGAAGCAGCTCAGAGAGCAAGAAATCCAGCTCCAAGCTGTCTCTAACAAGGTACAGCCCAAGAGTGTGGTGGCTGTGGCTGGCAGGAAAGCTGGCAGCTGGGAATTTAGGATTTTTGCAACAGTTCCCTCTCTCATAGGCAGGAGGGGCACCTGTAGCTGCGAAACTGAAGTGTAAAATATTTTCCTTCCAGTTTTGCAGCCTGACAGAAGAACAGAAGCAGGAAGAAACGATGGTGATGATGGAGGAGGAGAACCACAACCTTCAACAGGTGAATTTGTGCAAAGCCTCTACAGAAAAGTCTGGTATTTGCTGCTTCATTGGGTTGGGAGAGTTTGCCATATAAAACCCCTAGTCAATCCAAGTGGTTTTAGAGAAAACACCAAGTAATAACAGCTACCAGTACTGGTGAGGTTGTTAGTCTGTAGATTCTGCCCAGGAAGCATTTGGACTAAATACTGGGAAGATAAGGCCAAAACTGCTTCCTTCCCGACAGTAACAGCTGGATTTCTGTATCTGCTCAGGTTGTTATGGAACAGGAATCCCAGCTGGCTGAGCAGAACAAGCTGATCAGTGAGTTACAGGAGACAATCAGCCAGCTGCGGGCCGAGGTTGTGACCACCCGCCTCCACCTCCTGGAGCAGAAACAGGCCAAGAAGGAGATCCAGAGCCAGGCTGAGGCACTGCAGCTCAAGGAACTGCAAACCAGAGTGGCACTGGAACGCATCAGCACCAAGGTAAGCGTGGCCTCTTCCACCTCAGAACCCTGTCTCCCTCTTGGGACACACTTGGGAATCTGAGTCCATTTGTTCCCCAGCTGCTTGCTTATAAAGCAAACAGGCCTCAAATACCAGAAACGCTTGAGAAACTTGAGTTCAGATCAGATACATCACCAGATTTCTAACATCGTACCAGACTCGAGGTAACAAGAACCTTAAAGTCATCTCCCTGCAGGCAGATGTACCTGGGGAAGAGCCTTGGCCCACCTAGACCCACATGATTACCACAGCACTTTCAGTGAAGCCCAAACTGCCTGTAATTTCACATAGACACTTTCCATCTCATCGTTCACCAGTCCTTTGCCCAAGAGACTGACAGTGCAGTCTCTGTAAATCCATGCAAATGCCAAGGGAATTGCACAAAAAGACTAAACACACCTGCTCTCCTCTTTTATGCAAAGTTTGAAAGGTATCGAAGCAAAATAATCCAGGCTACGTTCAGCGTGGAGGGCATCCAGGACCCCCCGGGTGAGCTCACGGACGACCAGGTGCTGGAGGCAATGCAGGTACGTGGCTCTTCCAAACAACTTCCAGCAGCCAGGAAAGGACTGCTGAGGTAAGAGAACACTTTGCAGTGGTGCTCTCAGCCTTCCCACCTCTTTACATATCGCTGATTTTCAGAAAATCTTTAACGAGCGGACGGAGTTCCAGCAGATGCTGAAGAACAAGGGTAGCAGGGTGTCCCGGGTCAGCAGCGACAGCCACGCGGCCTCACCTACCACAGCAAGGAGAAAGTACTCTTCCAAGATAGAAAAGCCACCCTGATGGCTGAGCCAGAACCCATCACCAGCCTCAGGCTCTGGGTTCTCAGCTCTGAGCTGGTGACTTAACAACAAATTAAACTCATTTTACTGACACCGGGTTCTGTGGGAGTATCTGATTCAATTGTTTCAGCCGACTCAGAGCACAAGTCACTTTAAGTCCTTCATCTGTTAACACTTGACTGCCCAGAGAAGCCTGAAGCACAAGGATTGCTTGGCTATAAGCAGCTGGGAAGTGTGAAATTCCCATTTTTCCTTTGGGAAGCTTCTAAGTGACACAACTGAACGTCCACCAATGCCAAAACGAGCGACAGTGCCATGGCTGCAAGAGCTGCTTTATTTTTCCATTCCATGTGCAAGTCCCAACACGGGGATGTATTTGACACAGTATCAGTTCAGTTAGAGCTCTGACATACCATTTTTACCAGAAGAGAGTCAATGTGGAGGTCACCCTGGCTCAGGGAGAGGTGTGAGTTCACACCAGTGCTCACCCACGCACAGAGGTCACCCACAGATTGCCAAACGAGAACTGCTCCAACTGCCCGTATTTTGGAAGGTAAAAATATGTGGGTAGGGCAGAAAGCTCCAGGAGGATCACTCTGGGCATCAGTGCCTGTATTTTGGGGGGACAGGGAGTTCAGCAGTGTCAGTTTGAGGCAGCTCTGGATGGACCTGAACCTCCTCAGCAAGAACAAAGCCAGTGCTCGATCACAGTAACTCTCCAGGCACACACAGGGTCACCACAATTGCCACAGGGATGGAGGACGGCCCTGAAATGCACTGGGACACACAAACCCTGCAGCCGACTCAACAAACCCCTTAAAAATGGAAGCTATGCTCATGCCTGAGCACAGAAACCATCATGTTAAAACACATCCCTCAAGTTCTGACAGCAATTAAACGCTTCTGACAGCAACTAAATGTCCGGTTACTCCAGATAAAAATAAAATTGTGCAGAACAAGATGTCAGCAAAGTGCTTTGGCATTCTGACTCCAGGTTGTACCCAGCAGAGGACCTCCGTTCCACACTGTCAATTACTGCATTCCTCTGCTGCCAAAATAACGATCCAGATGAAACACCAGGAGGAAAAAGTGATCTTGCAGAAAAATGTGACTGTGCTTGCTTTAAACATCGTAATGATTTTCTCTACTGCGTTCTGACATCCAGCACCTTCTCTGCCTTCAGCCCACATTGGAAGATGCTGCTCTTTCTGCCCAGGCCTAACACTGACGATCTCTGTTAAGGCTGAAAGATCCCAACTCTCCTTGCTGTAGCTCATCAAACTCTGAAGCCGCTGCCTTCCCAGCAGGATGCTCCGCATCTTTTCTTTAAAAACCCAAACCACCTTGTTGTGCACCAGTTGCGTTGTTGAGTATGGGAACAAAACAAAAAAAAAAGGAAATGGAATCCTCTCTCGGCTCAGGCAGCTGCTAACGGATCACAGTCAGCAGAGAGGAAACTGTGGCCAGGTCAGTTTTTGAAGGATAAAGTACTTTCAAGTTCCCATCCGTGTCCACCACTCGCACCTGCTCCACCACCAAGGGTAGGGTCAAATTCCCTGGTCCACAAAGAGCATCTGATTCCATATCTGAACCAGAGCCTTCCTTGTTCTCCAAGGTAGATCTGTTCAGTTCTGCAATTTTCTGTTAAAAGCAAAATACAGAGAACAAGATCAATTCTGTGGCAGAAAATGAATCAGAGGGAATAATAGTACTGCTGAAATACAAATCAGCTTCCGTGCTCTTCTCAATGCATGTGAGCAATGACACATTTGGTAGAAGCCCCGCCAAGAACAGAAGGATATTTTCCTGAACTTCCTACCAGGATAAGGGTGTCCATCACATCTTTGCAGATCTGTAAACTGGTATCGCTCGTCACTTCCAGAAACAGGTCCCGGGTCTCTTTTCTAATCTGCAAGAGTTTCAGAGATGAAGCAAGTCAGGAGTCAGAGCACCTCACCCACAGCCCCCTGGACACGTCCCAGTACAAAGAGCTGAAGGCTTTCACTCAGTTTAAGCAGGGGCAAAGCTCTGCTCTTCTTTACCAGTCAAAAACCACGTTCTTGCCCTTCCACAAAGCTTTTGCACAGGCAGGCTGGTGCTTTGGAACAGATTTCCAGAGGTAAAACTGTAACTCCCAGGTCCCTCTCAGTCTGACAGTGGGGCCCATATGACACAGGCTGTGAGAGTTTGTATGTGGAATGCAAGCACAACTTTCACAGAACTGCGTACGTCTTCGAGTTAAACACCTCTCAGTAGAGGGAAACACTGTTTAATTATTAACATAAATTAATAACGAACGGGAAGTACCTTTGTTTTCTCACTATTGGTTATTGGTGGGAAGGAAATCACAGCACCTTCAGCATCCACCAGGCACGGGTAGTTGTCTTTGCCATCCAGCAGCTGCAGGTACCTGCCACGAGAAACAAAGCAGCAAGAAGTGAGCAACTGAGAGAGCAGCTGGACACAATGGCAAGAAATAGTGACAAAAAGAATTAGTGTGTGATCTCTGCACGAGCAGTGAACGCACAGGGCAGGGCCACACGCTGCTTTACAGCACATCTGCTACTTTGTCAGCTTTACCTCATCTCTG